>NC_089491.1:336020812-337279001 GCF_036850765.1 Saccopteryx bilineata | reverse complement strand
TGCTGTGGAGCCGATAATCCAACCTGCTCACACAGATGATGGTCAAATACTTTACCGAATCTAAGGCTTAAGGCTACAGAGGTTCTCTGCTCCATCTTTCACTCTAAGCTACTGCCCTATTTCTCTCCTTCAATCCACTACCAATCTTTCTAGTGTGTTTTACTGTTTTTCTCACACACCATATACTGCTTACTCCCTACATTTAAATTTGACTCTTACTTCTAAAATCAAACCCCTTTAAATGTATTAATGAGTTTTGCTTTTTATTTAACAATAACACATTCTCGGCCTCTCTGCAACATTTGTCACTGTTGATAACCCTTACTTAATGTCTACTAATAACTGATTCTTCAACTTATGCCTTTTTTGAGCAAACTTTATTTCCTATTTCTCATGTGTCACCAAAGTGGAAGCACATGCCAAAGCAATTCTAGGGTTTCTATTCTTTTTTTAATTCTTCCTTAGAAATATTTCCTACTCTGGCCACATCAAGTAACATTTTTGGGTAGGTGCCTCTGTAGACAGATATAGATATAAAATATTGACATATAGTTTCTTTAAACACATGTACCACACATAAATGGAAAATAATGTAACAAGACAACTATGTATCTACCACCATTATATAACAAATGTTAACATTTTGCCTTATTTGTGTCATGCTTTCTTCTCTATGTTTTTAAATAATTATTTCCTCTCCTCTTTTTCCCATATCTTATACTTTGATTATACATACAGCATATGGCAAAAGTAGGCTTACTCTTATGAATATACAAAGCAAAGTGTACTCTTGTATTATTTTTTATTAATTATTATATTTTTCCATGCAAACAACTGTAAACCTACATATGCCCCACCCTGTATATGTATTGAAAAACAGTACATACAAATGTTCTGTTCCTTTTTTAAATGTGGGGTCAATAACACATGAATAAAATGATCAACATCATTAGCCACCAGCAAAATGCAAATCAAACCACAATGCGCTGCTACCTCACCCCCACTGGAATGTTTATAATGAAAAGGCTGGATAGTAACTAGAGTCACCAGACTATAGGGAAAGCGAACCCATCATTCATTCACTGCTGCTACAGATGTAAAAGGATGCAGCACATTAAAAAAGCTCTGCATTTCCAACACAGAGTTCAGTTACTATCTCATCCAGCAATTCCACTCCTAGGTTTGTACCCAAGAAATGAAGATGTGTGTCCATACAAAACTTGTACATAAATGTTCATGGCAGCAGTGGAAACAACCTAAATGCCTGTCAATGGATGAATGGATAAATAAAATGAGCTATATCCATACAATGGCAAGAAAAAGAAAGGAAAGATTGATATATAATCTACTGTGGACGAATCTTATGCACATGAGCCATCTGAAAGAGGCCAGACACAAAGGATCACATATTATATGACTTCATTTAGGAACTGTCCAGAATAAGCAAATCTACAGAGAAAGTATATTAGTAGTTGTACTGGAGAGAATGGGAGATTTGAGGGGTGGTGGCTAAAGGTTTCTTATAGGGATAATGAAAATGTTCTAATATTGATTGTGGTGACATATGTAAAACACTGTAAATACACTGAAAGCCATTGGATTATATGCTTTGAATAGGTGAATTGTATCTCAATAGGCTGGGTTTTATATATGATTTTATATATGCATATACATATACAGTAAACACATAGGCCAATTATATATTATACATTCCTATAACTGTTACGTATCATATACTACTCCTTTACAGCTTTATTAATTTAGTACTATGTTTTTGAAATTTATTAATGTTCATACATATATAATTAATTTATGTATCTTATCTGCTCTAGTGTATGGAGAGAAAATTACACTATATTTATCCATTTCTCAACCTTTTTTTCTATTAGAAGTAGTGCTACAATGAGCATCCTTGTACATGCCTCCTCGTTTCATATGAGTGACAATATTCTAGCTGACAACTAAAAGTAGAATGGCTGAGTTGCAGAATATGCACATTTTCCACCCTACCAGCTATTTCCAGATTGCTCACTAAAAACACTGCTGCAACTTATTCCAATCAGTCATGTACGAGAGTTCCTGTTTCTTGCCAACACTTGGTGTTATCAAGCTTATTAGGCTTTGCCAATCAATAGGTGTAAAATGAATTCTCCCCGGGGTTCTACTTTTCATTTCCCAGATTATTAGCAAGGTTGACCATCCTTCATAATGGGACATTCAATCTTCTGCCTCTGTTATTTGTCCAGTCATATCCTTTGACTGTACTTTATTTTTCTTATTGATGTATATCCATTTTTCCAAACTCTGTACACTTGTCTCTGATCACTTAGAAGGACTGCAAATATATATTTCCAGTCTATGGTGTTCTTTTCATTTGTTTTTAATGCTTTCTGTTACAGTGAAGATTTTATGTGAATGTGCTCCAAAATATCAGTCTTTTCTTTAAGGGCTTGTGATTTTTATGTCTTAACAATTTATTCTTTAGCATAATGTTATAAAAATATGTATTGTGAAGTTTCAGAGTTCTGCTTTTTACACTTAGAACTGTAACTCATCTGGAATTTACTTTCCTGTACGGTGTGAGGTAGGTTTTTTTTCCATATAGATAGCCAACAACTCTAGGTCCATTATTTATCAAATCCATCCTTATTCCCACTAATCAGTAATGGATATATTACTTTCAAATATATATATGTTACCTATTCTATAATCACAAATGTAATAACTTGATTCTGACAAAAGTCAAAACTATATGCTAGGACTCTGGTGAAATGTTGACAAAGGAGGATACACAAGTGGTCTCTACATACCGCTCTATTGCTAGCTTAATAATCACAAAGGAGATCTGTCTCTTTAAAATGGAGAGTTAGAAAAAATACTTTAATCAAGTGATCAAACTCAGCATCACCAGCAATAGACCGGAGTCACATGAACCTCCTGTAGTGAACTAACGAGAAGCACACACCATTTTGGTACTATTCATGCCAAAACTGGCCAAACTGAATCTAATTTGGAGAGATGAATTAGACAAATCAAGATGTGGAACATTCTTATAAGGCAACTGACCTGGACCCTTCAAAATTATCAATAAAAACAAAAAAGGTGAAAGGGTTATCCTAAATGATAGGAAATCAAACAAGCAGGACAAACAAAATGCAATTTATGAGCCCTTCATAGATCCTAGCTTATCCTTAAAATCCCAGCTGTAAAAGATTTTTAATAATTAGATGAATTTGAATATGGACTGCATATTAAATAATATTACTGTATCAATACTAAATTGTGTGATAATGGTACTAAAGCTACATAAAAGAGGAGATATAGGCTAACATATTTAGGAATGGTGTCTTGATGTGTGCAACATCACATGTGTTATAAGTACACAGTTCTATTGCCATTCCTGATCTACTGCCATTTGGAGATTGCATCTTAATGCCCATTGTCATTTTAGTATCAACCTATCTAAAAAAATATGTATTTCCCCAATATAACCTCCCTTTCTGACTTCCCTTTTTTTTGGTGACAGAGACAGAGAGAGGGACAGACAGATGGGAAGGGAGAGAGATGAGAAGTATCAATTCTTCATTGTAGCACCTTAGTTGTTCATTGATTGCTTTCTCATATGTGCCTTGACCGTGGGCCTTCAGCAGACCAATTGACCCCTTGCTCAAGTCAGTGACCTTGGGGTTTCGAACCTGGGTCCTCTGTGTCCCAGTCCAACACTCTATCCACTGTGCCACCGCCTGGTCAGGTCTGACTTCCCTATTTCTAACAAGTTGTTTTAGCATCACTTTCCTTGGTACTTAGTACTCAAAATCCTATACAAATATTGATCGACTTATGACCTATGCAACTTACAACCATTTGACTTTAAGATCACAATTGCTAGCCACGACTGCTCTGCGTCTGGCAGCACAAGCGTTGCCCAGCTGGGTGTATGACAGTGCGGACCAGCTTCCGGCAGCACTACCATCTCCGCATGCACCATTTCAACTGTTATCCCAGACTGGGTACAGCAATTTGTGTTTTATGTCTTGGATATTTTTCATCAAATCCCTCCCAAGATGTCTACCAAGAGGAAATTGTCTTTGTCTACGCCTCAGCCTGCCAAGAAGGAAAGAAAGGCCATCGATCTCAACACGAAAATGAGTGTGGGCTCATCCGACTTGAGCATGAGTTCACCAGCTTGAGTGCAGGGGCGCTGACTTGAGCATGGGATCATAGACATTACCCTATGGTTGCTGGTTTGAGCCCAAGGTCACTGACTTGAGCAAGGGGTCACTCGCTCTGCTGTAACCCCCTGGTCGAGGCACATATGAGAAAGCAATCAATGAACAAGTACGAAGAAGGAAAGAAAGTGAATGTGATTGCACATGTTTATGAAAAAACCAACTCCGGTAACCCCAACTGCTGCCTCAGATGACGACATCAACGATTCGCAGCCAAGCACCAGCAGCCAATAAAATGTTTCGTACATGTTTATATATTTTGATATGTTTTACAATTGGGAAAATGTTTCCTATGGTATTTTTTACACCTGTACTTTGTATTTTTGTATGCACCTGTATTTTGTAATTTTGTATGTTTTGCAAATATTAAACCAGTTGTATTGGTAATGCAGTGTTTTACTTAAACCTGATGAATATAAAAAGAAACAAAATGGTGTAGAGATGATACAAATGGCATAAAATAAACAAAGAAAATTATGATATATAACAATAATGAAAGAAAATTATGATAAAATATGACTTAAAGATTTTTATAACATCATTTCACAGTACTGTACATATAGCGTACTCAACTTACGACCAAATCGTGTTACAGCCAGTCTGTCGGAACCAACTGTGGTCGTAAGTCGAGCACTAGCTGTAGTCAATTTGTAGGATACAATGAGATTAATAATTAATAAAAACTATAATAATGTATTAAGATAGTTTTATTGATTTTTGCCTAAACAGATCAGTGAATGGAGAAAGAATGTGTGAGGCTGCGAGGGACAAGGTAAGTCAAGGGGCATTGTTAAAAAAGACTGATCCAAAGACATTTCTCATCAGACAGTGAATATAGACTTGTTTCTATATTATCTTGCCAATATAAGTAGTGATGAGACTGTAATTAATAAATCTATTTGAAGGAAGTAGCATTTAGTAAGTAACTAGTATGTGCCTGACATTATCTCATTTAATCCTCTAAACAACCTTATGTCTCTATTAATTCCCTCCCTTTGCACGCCAGAAATCTAAGGCTTACAGAAGCTAAGTAATTTCCCAATGCCACCCAGCTGATAGGTTGGGAAGCTCTATCTCTCTCCCATTCTATTAGTACCTACTGCCCCTTTACTATGCTCTCATGATAATTCAGGCTTTCATAATAATTACTACAGACTATCCAGACTAAACACCTAATACACTGCTTCCAGCATATTACTTCTGTGCCCAAATCATATCAGTATCTTATGTACAGCTTATTACCTAAAAGTAAACATCCAAATTCTATTATTTACTCTCTATCCTCCAAACTCCAAAACTAGAGTCACCAGAGAACAGCATACAGCGGATTTATTAAGGAGTGCTTTTGGGATCAACGTGCATAGCTTCTTTGCAGAGAAGTATGCAAGCAGGGTGGAGCAGAGAGAGGTATACAGCCACAGTAATGGCCCCAACAACAGCATCAACTGAAACAAGGGTGCACTATGGAGCTGGAATGGCCCTTCAGAACAGTTCAGAATTTGGCTAAGATGGCCTGGCCTCCATGTTCCCTCAGCAATCAGTCAAAGTGAGCCAACCCAAAAAGAGGAAGCTTGGGTGATGTGGCTCTTTACAGCTTTGGCATTCTCTCAAGGGGCTGACAGCTAGAGTCCTGGGCACCACCATCTCTAGTCTGACCTACAATGCAAATATGAACGGTCCCCCATTCAAAACTCTTCAAAAATGATACTGCCCTTTCTCAACAAAGTCCATACTTATTAAGCATGACCTACAAGTCCTATGGGGAAACAGTTTTATAAGAATTTAGTCACTTGCATAATAACACAGAGCCAGCCAAAGGGGCAGAACTGAAAGTCAAGCCTCAATCTGACATCAAAGTCACTAATTTCTGTGACATTGCCAATACAATGCCAGTATGAGGAGATGGAAGGGGACGCCAGCTAGAGATAGCTAAAGAAAGACCACCCACAGCAACATTTTCTTAAGGACAATTTTACCCTCTATCTAGGTCCCAATAAAACATAACTATTAAATAAAGTGAATTAAGAGTGATTCCCGATGACTCCTTTGGAATTAAGCACTAAGCAGAATGACAAGGAATTTGGTTTTGAAATGAACAAACTACCACTTTCAGCACAACCTCCATAGGAGCCTGTAAATCAGAAGAAAACAACGAGTTGTGCAAAAGGAAAATTACTGAACTCAACAGAAGGAATTGTTCTGAACCAGGCCTTCAGTAGATGGAGCTGTCCCCTCTGACTTGGTGCTGAGCAGGGGAATCTGAAGAGCTAAAAATACAGTCATTCAGACAAAGGTTCTGAACATCTGACTGATTAAAATGCCAATCACTCTCCTCCTAAGAGCACTGGCACTGACCCTGGTATACCAGCCACATTTCAGCCCTGAATAATGTTATTATTATACATGAACTGAGCACCAACAATGCCTTCAGCACCTCTAAGCAACAGACTGAGTCCTTGCCTGTTATTCTGCCATCAAACAAGTATTTTAAGAAAGACAGCAGGAGCCCTGGCCAGTTGGTTCAGTGGTAGAGCATCAGCCCAGCATATGGAAGTCCCGGGTTTGGTTCCCGGCCAGGGCACACAGGAGAAGCACCCACCTGCTTCTCCACCCTTCCCCTTTCTCTCTATCTCTATCTTCCCCTCCTGCACCCAAGGCTCCATGGGAGCAAAGTTGGCCCAGGTGCTGAGGATGTCTCCATGACCTCTGCCTCAGGCACTAGAATGGCTCTGACAGCAGAGGAGCAGTGCCCCAGAGGGGCCAAGCATCGCCCCCTGGTGGGCATGCCAGGTGGATCCCGGTCAGGTACATATGGGAGTCTGTCTGTCTACCTCCCCCCACTTCTCACTTTGGAAAAAAATAATAATGGATGGAAGGAAGGAAGGAAGGAAGGAAGGAAGGAAGGAAGGAAGGAAGGAAGGAAGGGAGTGTTTACCACTTTGTATTTCATTTTCATGGAAAAAAATGAAATACTAAGTTTATTTCTCCTCTTACATCTTAATGATTCAGGACTTCATTCATGAAAAAATATCCTTTATAATCATTATTTTTTATTTTTCCTCATGTTTGCTGCTGTCACATGACTTAGGCTTATGACCAGGCTCTGTTTTAATTAACTCAAAGGATATTTGATTCTACATGTTGGCTTCGTAGTAACATACAATTATAAGGTTGTAGATTTGGGCTACCCTTGTAGACAGATGCTAGCAAACTTTACAGCTGACTAAAAATATACAGTATCCAAATACAGGTAAAAATATTGCAGTAACCAAATACACTCAAACAGAAGTTCAAATGCCCCACCACAGCATTCCCCTTTCTTTCCCCAGCTAACTAATGCCAGCCCACCAAATACTGGCCAATGAAAGCTGAATGTGAAGGTCTCAGCAGGTGCCAATCAGAAACTGCACACAGTCTAAGAGCTTAAATTAAGGTCAGATTGTCCACCGCAGAGCAGGACTAACTTTGGTGCAGTGGTCACGGAATATCCCCCAAAAAGCAAAACACTTCAGGCAAGCTCATGGAAAGGTGATTATTATTTAATGATTCACCACAGGGTCCTACGTCTTCATTTCAAAGGCGACACATCTAAATAAGCTGCATTATCAGAGAGGAACAAAAAGCTTGCACCTCCCAATCGAGGGAAAAACAGCTTCTTGGTTATGATGATTTATTTACTCCATGACTTTTAAAAGGCAGAAGGCAGACAACAGGTAAGAACATGCATTCAAGTCGTTCAGTATAAACAACACTGCAAGAGTTCCTGAGAAACTGCCATCTTTTCAGTTGACATTGGAAACAGCTTTCCCTAACCCAGCATACTTTTGTGACCTTGAAGGGTAAGTCTCTCATAATCTGATCATAATTTGTACCCAGAGACACTTTCACTGGGGTACTTGATGGCGGGAATTCTGCTCAAACAACTTTCTTGAGAATGTCAATATGTGTTTAGCGGGAATGTAAAGACCAAGAAATTGTTCTCCTGCTGCTGAGGCTGAGTACTGAGAATATTAAATCTACAGATGCACCTCTGTGATCAGATCAGATGGACTTCTGGGAGGGTGGGAATATGCAAACGTGCTGGCAGAGGTCAGCAGAAGAAGAGGAAATGGGACATATTTTTATAATGCATAAATGACTAAGACTAGTTGCATTTAATGATAAAAATTCTTGAGTTTATTTCTAGTGACATTACAAACTAGTAAAGACAATACTATTATAGGTAAAGTGATTAAAGGAGGATCTGTGACCTACAGAGGGTAAAAATGCCTCAACCTCCTAATGTCTGGCCAACACTTTTAATCAATTTTTAAAGTCCTTTCCTTTGCATCCAAAAATGACTCCAGTTCAGCATAATTCTTAGAGAAACCAGATTAAAAGCATATAACCAGGGTTTTACTAGTCACCAAATGCCCTCAATAACTTACTCCTTTAAAAAAAAAAAAAGAACATATATATATATCTATATATATATATTCCAAATCCTATGTAAAGTTTATAATCTGTAGCCAAAAACAGAAAAATAGTTAACTAGCTAGCATCTAAACTTCAGCCTCTTAAGATCAACTTCCTATCCAATGTTATGCTAGTCCTAAACTTCATAGTAAAATGAGGTGTTGAGCTAGAACAATTTACATAGTCTAGATCTACTGATGCAAATGTAGGTTTCAAACAATAAATCTGACCACCTCAGATGCACTTATCCAAACAGAATACAAAATAAGATGGTAGGCAGATGTCTGTGTACACACAATATGAATGAATACGTAGCCTCACGCAAAGAAAATCAGACCCATACAGATACACACTCCTCAATCTTAAGGTTCTTTCCATAGCCCTATGCAAACTCTAATTTCCCTAACACAATGCTTTTCGACTCTAATATAATGCTTTCTTCTCCTTCTCTGATAGCCTAGAAGCCCCGATAAGGAGGCTGAACTACACTGCAACTCATGCCCGACACATGATTATGATTCCTGCAGGCTAACCGCGTGGTGCTCATGAACACAAAACCATTTCAAAACTCACAGCGTATTGCCTCAGCAGGACAGACTGCACGAGGGTAGGCAAAAAATGAAAAGGTGATAAGCAGGCAAACTAGGGTAAATATAATTTCATTTCTAAGCCGGGAAAAGAGACTTCCTGCCAATCTACCTGCTCAGTCTCCATGTCTTTACTTGTAAAACAAGGCTAATAATTCTGAATACTCTCTTAAGAATATCATACAGGTAGGCTCATTAATAACAGTAAAGAACCAGGAGAATTCAAAATTCTTTTAAAATGCTAACTGACAATGGGTTCCTCTGCAGGTAAGGTCCAGTAATTTCCAGTTCCTTCACTTAGCAATCCTCCATCGGCCCCGGAAGGCTAACTAACCCAGAGCTGTAAAGAGCCAAACATTTCCAATACCTATCAAGCTGGCCAAAAATAATTCTTCAGAATATCAGATCCCCGGGGTAATTAAAATATATAGAAAAGAAGGAAGGAATTAATTGATGGACCACAGGCTGCCAAACATCTAAATAAGACTAGTTGTTAATACGTTCAGTGGTAAGAAAAGTTGAGCCGGGGTCAGGGCAAGGATGAGGGAGAGTCACAGCCACTGCTCCGAGTTAGTGAACTCTAAAGGAAATCACAGACATGCTCAGAGAAACAAAAGCCATTTCTGGAAACATTCTGAACATAAAGACATTGAGGCTGCAGCACATTGGGCCTCTCATAGCTGGTGACAGTCCGTGACTGCTTTGAGAAGATGGGGGGAAGGCCCGTGCTTAGCGGCGGAGAGGGGCACAGACCCTACCAGCATCTCTTCCCTCCTCGTGTGGTAGGCGGGTTCCAAAAGGGGAACATATGAAGTGAGACAGTGAACCTAATGCTACTAAAGTTCTAGTAATTGCAGACCATCAAAATGGTAACTTTGTAGCATGAAAACAAAACCTCAGTAAAGTGGCAATGAAACTTGATCATTCTGTTTAGCTAAACATTTATACATTTTATGCTAGTTTACTGTACCATCCCAGATGAGCAACGCCAAGGCACAGCATATGAGTAAACAACGATGATTTATCTATGTATTGACTTACCAGGAGGTTTATCTGATTTTGATTATACTTCTCTTGTATACAGTCACTCCAGATAGCTCCAGCCAGAGAAAATTGTTTATATATGATGGTCCTAAGACAGGCTACCTATGTGCTTCAGAAAGGCCATTGGGTCTAATAAAGTGCTGCATATTAAAATATGTAAAGGTGAACTAAAAGAATCACGGGTACCTGTCCTTCTAGCCTGACAGTCCCAGAATCCATGGCTAGTATTTCCATTCTATGAAAACATATAGAACTCACATATGGTGGACTGAAGAAAATTGTGAGAAGAAATCCAACATCCCTGTGGAATAAGTAGATTGATTTAGGTTCAACCCCAAGCTTTGACATTTGGCTGCCATGTTGTAAAATGTGGGCAGAGCCTTGAAGGGAACGTGAAATGAGATCATGACGGAGATTAGAACAAAACGGCATCCGGAACAGTAGTTCTGAATAAGCTGACTTACCATGACTCTTGCTAAAACTGGACTTAGCAAGGACAGATGCGTAAGCCCAAAGTCAGGGGCCCGTTGGGAAAAAGGCTCAGAGGAACCTAAAGTTAGGTCAAGGAGAGTTCTTGTCAGATCAAGAATAAGCAAGCCCTTGAATGAGGACAAGAGCAGCTGTCCTTAAAAAACAGCATGGGACTCAGCGCACCGCTCTGGGACATGCAAAGCAACAGCGATGACTTGCTCCCTCACATGCTGTCCTGGCTCAAGATGATATTAATGCCGCTTTACATTCATGCAGCATATTACATTTCATAAACCACGGGTACGTTCATTTGTAGCAATTGATGTTGTAAATAGGAATTACTGTTGCCTAAATGAAGACTTTCTGTACAAGCAGATATAAAAATAATTGAATGTGAAGTATAAGAACTGAATTTTATTTATATGCTAGAGTTCCAATATATTTCTTCCTCTAAGTCCCTCCCTTAGCTATAAGAACTTCACCCTTAATAATTTATCAATATAGAAAAAAAATTATGAGGCAAAGAGAAAGAATCAAAAAAAATTTTCAAAAACTGCATACCCTCCTTGTAAAGCTAAATAAAAATACAATCTCAGAAAACATTAAAGGTAAAACCATATTTTTCATGTTTTAAAGAGACACAATAGGTAATATAATAGGTTGCATTAGTCCACAATGCTCAAATATTACTAAGCATTAGTACACATGCCATAATTATTTTTAATTTTTATTTATTGATTCTAATGAGAGAGGAAGGGGAGAAAGAGATAGAGACAGACAGACATCAATCTGCTCCTGTATGTGCCCAAACCAGGGATCGAACCGGCAACTTCTGCACTCGGGATGACATTCTAACCAA
Organism: Saccopteryx bilineata; assembly: GCF_036850765.1. Lineage (NCBI taxonomy): Eukaryota > Metazoa > Chordata > Mammalia > Chiroptera > Emballonuridae > Saccopteryx > Saccopteryx bilineata. The sequence goes on along the minus strand of NC_089491.1, from coordinate 337,267,356 downwards.
CCAAGCGATCCAACCAGGACACCAAAATATTTTTTAAGTATTTTAAAACCATGATCCTGAGAACTTGCTAGCATTCTGGAAAGTATTCCACAGTAGCCCATGGAGGCGGTACAGGATGGTACAAAAAATTTGCATGGGATTTGGAATCCAAGTTTATCCCAGGTTCAAGTTTACTTTCTCTACTGGGTGGCCATGTGACTTGGTACGGTACAAATTGCTCTCAATTTCTCCATCTGTGACATAGGTATAAAAGGAGGTAAGGCACATGAAAGATACGCAAGCAGCAAATCACTATGCAAATATTAACTATATAAATTACACCAAAGCAGACTCATAATTGAGATTTTAAAGAAATTATGGACATATTTTATCTTTAAAATGGCATATCCCTTGCTTCCAATCCCAGCATCTTACAGTGTCTTGCCCACATTAGGCACTCAAATATTTGCCACGTGGTAGACTGATGAGTGGATAGGATAGATGAACAAATGAACAATAGATGTAATTTCTTTCTCTTTAGTAAGCTCTCACTTACAATCCCATTACCATCTTAGGGAAGTGCATTAGCCCCGAAAGCCAAAAAAAAGTCATATTCAGAAAAGAGAAAATTATAGTATCGATATTTACTGGTAATATTCACATTATTTTACCATGATCTGAATAGAGAACCACAAAAAAGTGAAAACATTATTTTTTTACAATATGTACAACCTCTCTATAGCTACTCAAATATTTATTATTGGCCGCATTATTATTCCTGAGCGTTTCCCTCCTCCTTCATGTTAAATATGGGTCACCGCCTACAAACTAACACAAAATTACAAATTTTGTCTTACTGACATTTTGCTCTACATGTACCATTAAAACTTTACTACAAAATCAATGTTGTATGTTTTTATTTATTTATAAAATTAAATGTAACAGATTTTAATGTAAGGTTTCCATAGTCTCAAGAACATTGTAAAAATTCTGTTGTAGACAAAGCAGAGATATAATGCCTAACTTTTTTTTTTTTTTTTTCTTTTTTCTGAAGCTGGAAACAGGGAGAGACAGTCAGACAGACTCCTGCATGCGCCCGACCGGGATCCACCTGGCACGCCCACCAGGGGCGACGCTCTGCCCACCAGGGGGCCATGCTCTGCCCATCCTGGGCGTCGCCATGTTGCGACCAGAGCCACTCTAGCGCCTGAGGCAGAGGCCAAGGAGCCATCCCCAGCGCCCGGGCCATCTTTGCTCCAATGGAGCCTTGGCCGCGGGAGGGGAAGAGAGAGACAGAGAGGAAGGAGAGGGGGAGGGGTGGAGAAGCAGATGGGCGCTTCTCCTGTGTGCCCTGGCCGGGAATCAAACCCGGGTCCTCCGCACGCTAGGCCGACGCTCTACCGCTGAGCCAACCAGCCAGGGCTAATGCCTAACTTTTGATTTTTCTTTTCATCAGTCTCTTACTCAATTAACATTTCTATTAATATGTGTCAGGCAGTAATAGCGCTGTGAGCCTTTTCAGCAAACAGTGCAGGGAAAACTGGGTATCTCCATGCAAAAGAATAAAGCTGGACCTTTACCTAGCACCATATGCAAAAAAAACTCCAAAAAACTAAAAATAGATTAAAAACCTAAATATGTGACCTAAAACTACAAAATTCTTATAAGAATTCACAGGGTAAAAGTTTCACAACTTTGGATGTAGCAGTAATTTCTCGGATGGGATACAAAAGGTATAGGGCCCCTAAAGAATAAATAAATAAACAAACAAACAGAATCTCATTAAAATTAAAAAATTATATGCAGCAAAACAGCAACCCACAGAATGGAAGACAATATTTCCAAATCATATATCTAATAAGGAGTTAATATTCAGAATGTATAGAGAATGCCTAAAACTCAATAACCATAAAAAACAAAAGACAAAACTTCAGAAGGGTCCACAATAGTGGTTCCTAAGCCTCCCTGGGAGTGTCACAAACTGCCTCCTAGAAAGCCTGACATCAAAATCAAGATGTTAAGAGATAAATGAGTGCTATTGAGATAAGGAGGGGCGAGAGAAGGCATCTACACAGAGGGCACGCCACATGAGAAGCTTCGAGCAAGAAAGAATAGCACCCCATCACGGCACTAAAGTAACCCTGCCAAAGCTACACTCAGGGAAGGCTCGTACGCATGTCAAGGAGTTTAGACTTACTTTCAGAGTTTGGATGTTAAGTAGGAATTCATCACTTAGAAAGGATGGTCCCAGCTTCAATGTGGAGAGTAAATCAGAAGACAGTTAGAAGGTCAGTTAATTGGCTGGTACAGTAACCTTGAACTAAAGCTGCAGCCTTGCAGGAGAAACTAGAGGAATTTAGAGATGTTAGGTGATGAAATTGCTAGACATTATTGATTGACACGGGATGTTTTGGGCATGCTGCATCTGGAATAGTAATGTTCAATAGTCAGTAAGGCGGAGAACACGCCTGGCTTAACACCCTGAAATGAGTTAGGCAAAGATGAGGACTCAAATAATGTTGGCATCACCCTAATGGCCAATCACAATAATAGGAAAAAGTCATTTCTACTAACATTGACAACCCACAGACAGGTTCAGAGCTTGAGTTCTAGATCGAATGCATTGGCGTCACAGTAATTAGGAGAAAAGAATACTGAAGAAGCCACAGTAGAGGCCACAACCCTTTGAAGACCCCAAACACTCCCCAATCTCTCAAGATGAGAAATGCTGAAGGATGGCATGTACATGTGTGTGTGTGTGTGTGCGTGTGCTTCCTATGAGTAAAAAGATTTCTCCCCATGTTCTAGAAGTATTAGTGTCCTGCTACTCAAATTGTGGTCCAAACAACACTAGAATCACGTGACAGCTTGTAAGAAATGCAAATTTTCTATCCCTACCCCAGAACTACATAGGAAAAGAGCATTCTAAGATAAACAGGTAATCCATACACACGTTAAAACCTGAGAAGCGCTGAATGAGGGGCTTGCCCATCACTCACCTCTTTAAAGCTAAAGTGAAAACGCCAGCATTTCTGCCCCCCCCCACCAGTTTGAAGGAATAACACAACAGCCTTCAAATTATGCAGCTTACAAAGCAGTACATGCTGATACTTAATGGCAATTATCAAAACTCAAAAGTAACTTCAGGATTTCCTGAATTCAGCAGGCCAGATCCTTAAGCAAAACTAACATAATTATGATTTGTTCTTGTTATAAATACTTTCCGGAGGAAAAATTCATTTCCACTACACATTTATTTAGCAGAGCCACAGATAACTTACATACTTAGAACACATCCCTGGTTTTCTAGTTTCCCAAAAGGATTTGAAAAGCCCTTAATTATATACGAGTGTGGAACAGTGGTTTTGTTAGCTAATTTTCTGCCCACTTCCTTTTGTTGGGTGAAAATGTGTTACCACGGTTCTTAGTGGAGGCACAGTTAATGTGTTATGGATACTGATTTGCCTTAAAAGGAGTTAATTAATATTCTAGTTTGTAAATCAACAACCATCTATTAAAAATAACGCAGTCAGGAACAGATTAAGAGGCTGAATAAGCTAAACTCGTGTCAAAATTTAGACAAAAAAAAGTCATGGAAAAAAATCAGTGTACATACTACTTAATATCTTTAGAAACCTTCAATAAAAATGATTCAGACTGATGATTTCTCTTCTAATTATTAAGAAACATAAAATACTGTCTGTGTTAAGACAGACCAAACATTAGGACAACTAAAATCACTGAGAAGTTAAACCACTGATTTATAGAATAGAGAAGAAACCAGACACTCCCTTGAATTTGGCTCAGTATTAGCACGAAGTCACTACAATGTGGTTCCCTGTCTCCACACAACCCAGCAAAAACCATGTGCACTCTGACACCAAAGAACAACACTGTGTACAGATCAGGGTGGTAACTGGGATTCTCGGGCAAACCCCAGAGGTGCATGAAAAACCATGCCAACTTCTCTGTTGGTTAGAAGACCTTGAAAGACATTTTTTATAACTTTTACTGCTTCCAGCACAACTTGGGTAAGTTTCCGAACCTGACTTGGACCGTGAACCTATGGCTATGAACAGCTCCTCAGACGAGCGCTCAGAGGACTCTCACCTCCTCGCCTGCGCTGGCCTGTTTCATTCTCTGTATAACAGACTCCAGGCATCCACTCCTCCTCTTTGCCTTCTAGTTGTCTGTCACACAAGCCCACTGATCTACCACTCCGCAGACCCCACCTATTTCTGTATTCACCCTCTCAGTATTTAGCTGATCGGCAGGTAGCCAGCCGTGGTGGAAGGCAGGGAGGGCCGAGACAAACCCGAGACAGCGGTCATGACCAACAAGCACTGAAACTGAGATAAGGGGGCAGAAGGAGATCCACAAGGAGACCTGCTTTTATTTCTAAAATGATGACACAGGAAAGGAAAACAATGAGAAACCATCAACTAGATTCTGACATTAGCATGCTCCATCAAATAGAAGAAAAGCAAAATTTCCTAAGGAAAACCTAGAGGGAGCATCATAGAGCCACAGTCTTCAGTTAGGAGGGTGACTCCCAAACTGGTTATACACAGATATTGGGAAATACTCATTAGATAGTTGCACCCTGGCCTGTGGTGGTGCAGTGGATAGAGCATTGACCTGGAATGCTGAGGTTGCTGGTTTGAAACCCTGCACTTTCCCAGTCAAGGGACATTAGAAAAGCACCAATCAATGAACAACTGAAGTGAAACAACTATAAGTTGATATTTCTCATTTCTTGTCCCTTTCTCTCCTCTCTCTGTAAAATCAATAATTAAAATCTTTCCCCCAAAAAATCACATTGGCCGATAGTTGCACCCAAATTAACCAATTCCAAGTGAGAAGAGGGGCAGAGTATAGACATGTATCTATAGTAGGGGACTGATAAGTATCTACCAACTAAATACTCATTATATTATTACAAACTCTTACCTTAGATTGTATGTAGAATAATCAAGAAAATCTTAAGTCTTTATTCTCTAGATCCCGGGTCTTTGAGTAGCTGGATTTACAAATTTTAGTACCAAGACTAATGCAAGGTCTCATCATCTGTGTATGTGATCAACATAATAGTCTTCTAGCTGCTTCTCCTGCCTCAGTCTCTCCATCTTTCTCCAGGTTACTCATACATCTTCAGTGCCACTAACCTCTGCACCCACCGCCCCAACTGTCTTGATTGTAAAGTCCTCCATACAAAAGCACTGAGTGTTACACCTAACACACAGTGGTGTTCAGGATGGATCAGTTTACTATGAACGGCTAGCTGTCATCCAAGATCCTCAAATATCCAGCCCCTACCTCCCTCTCAAATGTGGATGGTGACTACGCCCTCAGAGAAGTCATTTACACCAAGCACAGTGGGATTCGCCCTGTCACCGGAACATGTACGACATCTCCTTTTCCCTTGCTTGGAATATATGCCTCCTACTTGCCTTTTGTGCTTGTCTTAACCCCACTCTTCTGTCCAACCTCTATACCCCAAGGGGCAGCCAGCACTAATCCCACCTCCAAGTGAAGCTTTTCTAGAGGGGCCCAACTGCACTCCTATGATGTCAGGTTTCGTCTACACCACTCAGGAGCTGTGCATCACTCCCTGTGAACAGCAGGTGCTACTTAAAACTGACGGGATAAAATTTCTGAGATGTATACAAATGGCTTTCATAACCAAAGCAACATCACAAGCATAAAAACTCATTATGCCCCTAATAAGAACTGTTACCAATCTTTACATCCATAGTCTGTAAGACAGAATGTTGCACGTAAATGAATTTAACCATAAGTGAACAGGGAGCTTCAGAGACCCTGGTAGTGTGCTATTTCTTGATCTGTGGGTTGATTAGGTGGGTATGTTCAGTTTTTTTAAATGTTAGGAAAATATACACTTATATATACACATTTTCATAGATATAAAAATACAAAATAAATGGGGAAGAGTGGAAGTGGAACAGCAAAGAAGGAGGGGAAGAGAAAGCCTAAGATACAAAATTAGTACAAAGAAAATAAATTAATTCTCAAATGTTAGCCAGGGAGCCACATCAGCTGTTCTGACCACTTAGCTACCTTCAAGAGTATTTAAGAATGTTTACCTTTAGTGGTTTAAAAGCTATTAATCACTTTCACCCTTGGAACAAGGTACAGTGTGGCTGAAACAGATAGTTAACTATAAACTGAGAAACATCAACATTTTAGAGGATAATACCGACAATGTCTAGAAATGCCAGGAGGACCAGCTAATTTACATGAATAAAGCACTTTGGAAATGTAAATAGGGTGCACATTCTAAATGAAGATAATGATAGCTGAGTTATCAATATTTTAACCTTTATAAATATAATTTTAAAATAATAAGCACTTAAATACTGCTTTACATCCTCTCATCAGTTCAGAGATACTAATTAAGCCACAGGTCATCTTCTGAAATACATGTAAATAATTCCATTTAGAGAAAATAAAAGTCACTAAGGCCCCCCACTGACAGGAACCAAAGGTAACCCAGTTCTCTCCACGTTGAGAATGAGGGACACACTGAAACAGACAAAAGGGGCAATGAACACTCAACACCCTTATTCCACTCTCAGCTCCCTCTGCAAACCTTGCTTACAGAAAAGGTTACTAGCGAATGTCTGGAAAGGGACTGTTATTTTTATTTTTCATTTTTTTTTTTATGTTTTTTTTTTTTTTAAATAAATTTTTATTAATGGTAATGGGATGACATTAATAAATCAGGGTACATATATTCAAAGAAAACATGTCTAGGTTATTTTGTCATCAAATTATGTTGCAAACCCCTCGCCCAAAGTCAGATTGTCCTCCGTCACCCTCCATCTAGTTCTCTGTGCCCCTCCCCCTCCCCCTAACTCTCTCCCTCCCTCCCTCCCATGTCCTCCCTCCCCCCCACCCTTGGTAACCACCACACTCTTGTCCATGTCTCTTAGTCTCATTTTTATGTTCCACCAATGTATGGAATCATGTAGTTCTTGTTTTTTTCTGATTTACTTATTTCACTCCTTATAATCTTATCAAGATCCCACCATTTTGCTGTAAATGATCTGATGTCATCATTTCTTATGGCTGAGTAGTATTCCATAGTGTATATGTGCCACAACTTCTTTATCCAGTCTTCTATTGAAGGGCTTTTTGGTTGTTTCCATGTCTTGGCCACTGTGAACAGTGCTGCAATGAACATGGGGCTACATGTGTCTTCACGTATCAATGTTTCTGAGGTTTTGGGGTATATACCCAGTAGAGGGATTGCTGGGTCATAAGGTAGTTCTATTTGCAGTTTTTTGAGGAACCACCATACTTTCCTCCATAATGGTTGTACTACTTTACAGTCCCACCAACAGTGAATGAGGGTTCCTTTTTCTCCACAGCCTCTCCAACATTTGCTATTACCCGTCTTGTTGATAATAGCTAATCTAACAGGAGTGAGGTGGTATCTCATTGTAGTTTTGATTTGCATTTCTCTAATAACTAATGAAGCTGAGCATCTTTTCATATATCTGTTGGCCATTTGTATCTCTTCCTGGGAGAAGTGTCTGTTCATGTCCTCTTCCCATTTTTTTATTGGATTGTTTGTTTGTTTGTTGTTGAGTTTTATGAGTTCTTTGTAAATTTTGGATATTAGGCCCTTATCTGAGCTGTCGTTTGAAAATATCAGTTCCCATATAGTTGGCTGTCTGTTTATTTTGATATCAGTTTCTCTTGCTGAGCAAAAACTTTTAATTCTGATGTAGTCCCATTCATTTATCTTTGCCTTCACTTCTCTTGCCATTGGAGTCAAGTTCATAAAATGTTCTTTAAAACCCAGGTCCATGATTTTAGTACCTATGTCTTCTTCTATGTACTTTATTGTTTCAGGTCTTATATTTAGGTCTTTGATCCATTTTGAATTAATTTTAGTACACGGGGACAGGCTGTAGTCGAGTTTCATTCTTTTGCATGTGGCTTTCCAGTTTTCCCAACACCATTTGTTGAAGAGGCTTTCTTTTCTCCATTGTGTGTTGTTGGCCCCTTTATCAAAGATTATTTGACCATATATATGTGGTTTTATTTCTGGGCTTTCTATTCTGTTCCATTGGTCTGAGTGTCTATTTTTTTGCCAATACCATGCTGTTTTGATTATCGTGGCCCTATAATATAGTTTAAAGTCAGGTATTGTAATGCCCCCAGCTTCATTCTTTTTCCTTAGGATTGTTTTGGCTATTCGGGGTTTTTTATAGTTCCATATAAATCTGATGATTTTTTGTTCCATTTCTTTAAAAAATCTCATAGGGATTTTGATGGGAATTGCATTAAATTTGTATATTGCTTTGGGTAATATGGCCATTTTGATTATATTTATTCTTCCTATCCAAGAACAAGGAATATTTTTCCATCTCATTGTATCTTTTTCGATTTCCCTTAACAATGCTTTGTAATTTTCATTCTATAGGTCCTTTACGTTCTTTGTTATGTTTATTCCTAGGTATTTTATTTTTTTTGTTGCAATCGTGAAGGGGATTATTTTTTTGAGTTCGTTTTCTAATATTTCATTGTTGGCATATAGAAAGGCTATGGACTTTTGTATGTTAATTTTGTATCCTGCGACCTTACTGTATTGGTTTATTGTTTCTAATAATCTTTTTGTGGAGTCCTTCGGGTTTTCGATGTATAGGATCATATCATCAGCAAAAAGTGATAGCTTTACTTCTTCTTTTCCGATATGGATGCCTTTTATTTCTTTGTCTTGTCTGATTGCTCTGGCCAGAACTTCTAGCACCACGTTGAATAAGAGTGGAGAGAGTGGACAACCCTGTCTTGTTCCTGATTTAAGGTAGAAAGTCCTCAGTTTTATGCCGTTTAATACGATGTTGGCTGATGGTTTATCATATATGGCCTTTATCATGTTGAGATATTTTCCTTCTATACCCATTTTGTTGAGAGTCGTAAACATAAAATTATGTTGTATTTTATCAAAAGCCTTTTCTGCATCTATTGATAAGATCATGTGGTTTTTCTTCTTTGTTTTGTTGATATGGTGTATTACGTTAACCGTTTTGCGTATGTTGAACCATCCTTGAGATTCTGGGATGAATCCCACTTGATCATGATGTATTATTTTTTTAATATGTTGTTGTATTCGGTTTGCCAGTATTTTGTTTAGTATTTTAGCATCTGTATTCATTAGAGATATTGGTCTGTAGTTTTCTTTCTTTGTGCCATCCTTGCCAGGTTTTGGTATGAGGGTTATGTTGGCCTCATAAAATGTGTTTGGAAGTATTGCTTCTTCTTCAATTTTTTGGAAGACTTTGAGTAGAATAGGAACCAAGTCTTCTTTGAATGTTTGATAGAATTTACTAGTATAACCGTCTGGGCCTGGACTTTTATTTTTGGGGAGATTTTTAATAGTTTTTTCTATTTCCTCCCTGCTGATTGGTCTGTTTAGGCTTTCTGCTTCTTCATGACTCAGTCTAGGAAGGTTGTATTGTTCTAGGAATTTATCCATTTCTTCTAGATTGTTGTATTTGGTGGCATATAATTTTTCATAGTATTCTACAATAATTCTTTGTATATCTATGATGTCTGTGGTGATCTCTCCTCTTTCATTTTGGATTTTATTTATTTGAGTCCTGTGTCTTTTTTCCTTGGTGAGTCTTGCCAAGGGTTTGTCAATTTTGTTGATCTTTTCAAAGAACCAGCTCCTTGTTTTATTGATTTTTTCTATAGTTTTTCTGTTCTCTATTTCATTTATTTCTACTCTGACTTTTATTATCTCCTTTCTTCGGCTGGTTTTGGGTTGTCTTTGTTCTTCTTTTTCTAGTTCCTTAAGGTGTGAAGTTAAGTGGTTTACTTCGGCTCTCTCTTGTATGTTCATATAGGCCTGAAGTGATATGAACTTTCCTCTTATTACTGCTTTTGCTGCATCCCAGAGATTCTGATATGTCGTATTTTCATTTTCATTTGTCTGTATATATCTTTTGATTTCTGCGCTTATTTCTTCTTTGACCCATTCATTTTTTAGAAGTATGTTGTTTAGTTTCCACATTTTTGTGGGTTTTTCCCCCTCTTTTTTGCAGTTGAATTCTAGTTTCAAGGCTTTATGATCAGAAAATATGCTTGGTACAATTTCAATTTTTCTAAATTTGCTGATATTGTCTTTGTGGCCCAACATATGGTCAATTCTTGAGAATGTTCCATGTACACTAGAGAAAAATGTATACTCTGTCGCTTTGGGATGAAGTGTCCTGTAGATGTCTATCATATCCAGGTGTTCTAGTATTTCGTTTAAGGCCACTATATCTTTATTGATTCTCTGTTTGGATGACCGATCTAGAGCCGTCAGCGGTGTATTGAGGTCTCCAAGTATGATTGTATTTTTGTTAGTTTTTGTTTTAAGGTCAATAAGTAGCTGTCTTATATATTTTGGTGCTCCTTGGTTTGGTGCATATATATTAAGGATTGTTATGTCTTCTTGATTCAACTTCCCCTTAATCATTATGAAATGACCATTTTTGTCTCTGAGTACTTTTTCTGTCTTGTAGTCAGCATTATTAGATATGAGTATTGCTACACCTGCTTTTTTTTGGGTGTTGTTTGCTTGGAGTATTGTTTTCCAGCCTTTCACTTTGAATTTGTTTTTATCCTTGTTGCTTAGATGTGTTTCTTGTAGGCAGCATATAGTTGGATTTTCTTTTTTAATCCATTCTGCTACTCTGTGTCTTTTTATTGGTAAGTTTAATCCATTTACATTTAGTGTAATTATTGACACTTGTGGGTTCCCTACTGCCATTTTATAAATTGCTTTCTGTTAGTTTTGTATCTAGTTTGATTCTTCTTTTTTGTTTTTCTATCATTTGTTTTTGTTTGTTTGTGTTCCATACTTCTTTCCTCTGTTGCTACCTTTTTTAAGTCAAGTGTTTTTGTGGTGGTTTTTTAAGGGTGGTTACCATTAAGTAATGAAAAGGGTACCTACCATATTCATTGTAGTACCCTATCTTATAAGTATTTCTGCACTTCATCATCCTTTGCTACTGTTAATCTCCATCCTCTCCCCCCCTTTTTTCCTTTGTTGTCACAGTTTAAGTTTGGTTTTATTGTGTTCTTGGTGGAGCTGTTACTTGTGGTGTTGTTTTCTTTTGTTCTTTGAATCTGGTTGGAAAACCCCCCTTAGTATTTCCTGGAGTGGGGGCTTTCTGTTGATAAATTCTCTCATCTTTTCTGTATTTGTGAATGTTTTTATATCTCCTTCATACTTGAAGGATAGCTTTGATGGGTATAGTATTCTTGGCTGAAAGTTCCTCTCTTTCAGGGCTTTAAATATTGGGGTCCACTCTCTTCTAGCTTGTAGAGTTTCTGCTGAGAAATCTGATGATAATCTAATAGGCCTTCCTTTATATGTTGTACTCTTCTTTTCCCTGGCTGCCTTGAGAATTTTTTCTTTGTCATTGGTTTGTGTCATCTTTATTATGATGTGCCTTGGAGTGGGTTTGTTGGGGTTAAGAAAACTTGGTGTTCTGTTTGCTTCTTGAATTTGAGGCTTTAGTTCCTTCCACAGGCTTGGGAAGTTCTCGTCTATTATTTGTTTGAGTATATTCTCCATTCCATTTTCTTTCTCTTCTCCCTCTGATATACCTATTATTCTTATGTTATTCTTTCTGATGGAGTCAGACAATTCCTGTAGGGCTTTCTCGTTTTTTATTATTTTTGAGTCTCTTTCTTCTTCTCTCTGTTGTGCCTCAAGTTGTTTGTCTTCTATTTCACTAATCCTATCTTCAATCTGGGCTGTTCTGTTAGCTAAGCTTGTTACCTCGTTTTTCAGCTCGTGAATTGAGTTTTTCATTTCTGTTTGATTTGTTTTTATAGTTTCAATTTACTTGGTAATATATTCTTTGTGTTCATGAGTTGTTTTCTGATCTCCCTATATTGCCTTTCTGTGTTTTCTTGTATATCTCTGAGTATTTTTAAGATTTCTATTTCAAATTCTCTGTCATTTAGCTCCAAGGCTTCCAATATGTTAAGTCTTTTCTCCATAGATTTTTCCACATCTATTTGTGTTACCTCTCTTTCTTTTGTATCCATAATATTCGATTTCCTCTTTCTTATCGGCATCTGAGGGTGGTCTTATTGATAGCACTAATTAGAATTAATAAAGAGTAAAAAGTAAAAAAAAAAAAAAAAAAAAAAAGGTAAAACACCCCACAACAAAAAACAGTAATAATTTATTATTTCCCCCTTTTTTTCTCTCTTCTCTTTCCCTCCTCTCCCCTCCTCAGGGAAATATCGTGCCTATAATGGAGGGCCTGATTTGGGGTGAAGAGTTCAAGGGGCAAAAAAAAGGGAGTAGGGACCTACTAAATGCAAAAAAAAAAAAAAAAGGAAGAAAATCTTAGACAAGCATAAGATAATTTGCTTGTATGTGATGGTCAACTAAGAGATATAATGAGAGGGATAAGAGGGAACCAGAAAAAAGGACCAAAAAAGAATAATAAAGAAGAAAAAATAAAAATAATAAGTAAAAATCTGTTGTATTAAGTGGAGCGAAGACTAAATACAATGGAGACCTTCGGTTGGGAGGACCCAAAATGCCACAAAAATAAACAAACAAGAAAAAAAAATAAAAACAAAAGCAAAAAAGAGAAATAAAGCCAAAAAAAGAGCCTTGAGTCCCAAATTAACTAATTTGTTCGTGATTGAGGATTATATGGGAGGAAAGTAAAATGAGAAAAGAAAAGACGAATAGAAAGGAAAAAATAAGAAAAAGAGAACAACGAAGGAAGAAATAAAATAGGAAGAGAAAAAAACAAAATAAAGCAAGACAAAAAAAAAAAGAGGAGAGAGTGAGAGTTAAGTGTTTTAGAGTATAACCTTAAAGGAGGGTGAGGATGAAGAAGAAAAATAAAATGCAACACTCATGGGTAGTGTAGTTCAAGAAAGGGGAAGCATAAGATGGGCAGAGAATAGAAGGACCAAGGTGGAGGAAATAAAGGCAAAAAGATAGAAGAAACAAACAACAACAACAAGAAAAAAAATAGTGGATCAAGTTGTAAAGTCTGTGGGTTTTTCTTGATTTTGAGAGGTTAACTTCTTCCTTTTTCTTTTCTCTCCCTCTTCCTGGTCGGTGACTCTGTACCCCAGGCTCTGCCCCTGTGTCACTCTTAGGTAGGGATTTGCAGTTGATGGGATTCTATGGCAATGTCATATAATTGGCTTTAGTCTTGCTGGAAGTAAAGGCTTGTTGGCGTTTGCAGGGTCCAACGATGAGAGAGTTTGCTTTCCTGGATTCTCTCTCCTAGTCCCCCCTTTCTGAATTAGCAGCCTGGTGATCCAGCTATAAGGCTGCAACTGCTTCTGCCTGGGGAGTAAGAGGCTCAAAGAGCTGGGAAATCCCCACTCTATCCCCACTCAGTGCAAGGCTTTGGGAAAGGCTCTGAGAGTCAGGGCCTCCAGTGTAATCAGGCGGGGGTGGGAGTCAATTGTTGTCAAGGTGACTGTTCAGCGCCTATCATTTAGTTGGACTTCTCAACCCAGGCTTTCCACACTTTGTAGCCTGTTTTTGCAGGGAAGAAGAGGCACTAGTCTCTGCTTACGACTAGTGTAGTATAGACCTTATTATCTGCCAAGTCCTTCTTGTTAGCGTTTATCCCTGAATATGGAGGCTCTATTAATCAGAAGTTGCCCCCGCCCCTTTAGCGAGAGGCACTAAAAAATATCACGCCTCTTGTCTTGGAACGCTGAATTGAGAGAGATCTTATCAATTAGAACCGAGGGTGCGCAGATTTCATGGGTTAAGCTAATTTCAGTGATTGGGTCGCAGCTGTGCTTCCGAAGGTATTTTAGGCTGCCTGCGCGCGCCCCTCCCCCAACGCTTGACTCTTAGCTTGAATGGCTGGGTGAGGTGCCCCGCCCACGGAGAGAATCTCCCAAGCCTCTCCCGCTCGCCCCGCCGCTGGCGGCTGGACCGCACCAGGCGCAGGATAATGGAGCCCCCTGGGTGTGCGGGCCAGCAGGGCGCCCTGGGCGCGTGGAATGCCCAAGGCACGCGCGCGAATGGGGCGCTCTGGGCACCGGTGGTCGGCGACCCCCACTCGCAGTGTGCGGGCCGCTGGGAACGTCAGTGGTGCTCAACCGGACCCGGGCGCGCACGCGCGGCTGCTCGCGGTGGCTCACGGCGGCGGCTCGTGGCGGCCGCTCGCGGCGGCGCTTGCGGCGACGGCCTGCGGGGGCTCGCAGCGGCTCACGGTGGCGGATCGCGTCGGCCGCTCGCGGCAGCTCGCGGTTCCCAAGTATATGGGCTGACTCACCACAGGCGCACTTCCTTGCAGTTTGAAAGAACGTCCCTGTGGTAGATTCCTCCACACCCTCGTCTCTCAGATTCAAGTGATAACAGTCCTTTCGCTATCAGTTTGTGTGGAACTCCGGAATGCTCCAAGGATAAATTTTTCTGTTTCTAGTTGATAAATTTGTTGTGATTTAGGGGAGAGCTATCGGACGCGCTGCTCACGGCGCCATTTCCGTGACGTCAGGGACTGTTATTAAGATGAAGATCTGGCCCCACTAAGCTCTAGTCCAGTGGTTTCCAACCTTTTCACACTTGGGGACCAGTGAAAATAGGAGAATTATTTCAGGGACCGCTAAGGAGAAATCACCCTGAGCATAAGTGGCCGCTAAGATCACTGGGTCTGTAATCTTCATACAATGTCAGGGTGTTTAACTTTTTTATGGACCAGCACGAAATTTCTGGTGGACTGGCACCATGGACTGGTGATTGAAAAACGCTGTTCTAGCCTACACCAAAAGTTCAACACATTGAAAAGGCAAATGCAGAGAAGGGTTGCCGTGCAAGTGTATGAAGTCACTAAGACTCTGTCTATAATACCAAAGAACATAACTGGACATGGAAAATGCTGATACAACCAAGTTTTCTAAGAGGACCATGTACACATCCTTATTCTACCCTCAGAAGCTACTGAAAATGACACCTAAGCTCAAAAGCTACTGAAAATGGCACCTAAGCACCAATCATGAACTACAGTGTGGAGATGGCTTGAGCCATGTGAAATATATCTCTACACGGGAGATTGTAGCTCATTATTTTATTCAGGTCCCTCTAGTGGAAGATTCCCTTTGCCCTGGCTGGATAGCTGGTTGGTTAGAGCATTGTCCCAAAAAACAGAGGCTGCTGGTTCGATCCTTGGTCAGGACACATACAGGAGAAGCTCAATATTCCTTTCTCTCTCTTTCTCTCTCTCTTTCTCTCTCTTTCTCTCTCTCTCTCTCTCTCTCTCTCTCTCTCTTTCTCTCTCTCTTCCTCTATCAATACAAAAAAAGAATAAGATTCCCAGGATTTTATGTCAAGGAGTTCTGGCCAGGAGGGGCTGCCTACCAGACTCTACACGTGGTTTTTGTTTAGCTGAATTTTTTTCTAGATTATAACATTAAGCCTAATACACAGTAAGATACCATCATAATAAAGGAAAGCAGACAAAGCCATAATGGTTTACATAAATTCTGAAAACAATAGAGACATTATATCACAGGGGTTAAGTGTCTAAGTGCAATTAGACGCAGCTGAGTTTGAACGTTGGCCTCACCACTTAGTAGCCAGGGCAAGGCACTTAACCTTGTTAAACGTCATTGTTATCACCTGTAAAGAAGAAGAATGGCATTATCAATACAGGCATTAAATGGAATGATGAGTAAAGTACTGAGGACAGTGGTATGTGATAAATGCTGAGTAAATGTTAGCTAAAATTTCCTAATTACTAATGGTGAGAGTTAAGTTTAGAGGAGAAGAGAATGGTGTGTGAGCAGTAGGGGAAGAGCAAGCACGGCTGCTTAGAGGTAACAGGATGGATTATGAACACTAGAAAATAAAAGATAGAGGACAGGCTTAAAAATAATAGAAAAAGATAAAGCATCAAAATGTTATTTATGAAATTATTGAGTACCTGCTGTGAGCAACATAGCATTAACTGACAGAAAACAAAGAAGTCATCCTAGTAGCCCTCATTGCGCAGAGCTAACAAGTCAGCTGAAGAGACTGCAACTTTAGGTGACAAGAATAAAACAAACAGAATAAACCAGAGGCTATGTACAGGCCTCGGTAAGATGCCGAGATCTGCTCTGTTTGTAGTGGATCCAAGCTGGTTCAAAGGCTTATGAATCACAGCTCAGATGGATAAAACCATGATTGTTGTGACAAAAAGAAGAGATACAAGTCAAAGACAGACTTGAGGTTTGTGAATGAAACCCCTGAATAAAATTAAGGTAAAAGTGAACTTGTGTGTTTTGGTTAGTTTGAATTTCTTGGCTCCTTGATACAGGGTGGTGGCAAAGACTCAGTCTTCCAACACAACGTGAAGAGAGCCAACGACAGCTCTTCCCATGGAAAGGAGATGGTGGCTTTGAAAAAGTCACTGCACTATGCTGATATTTCCAGTTCCAAGTGTAAGCCTCACTTTAGAAGAGGCGGCACACTGCACAGGGAAGGGACAGTCACCTAAAGAATCAGGGCTCCCAGGAGGAAGCGTGCTCAGTAAGATATTAAATTGAATAAATGGCAAGAGGCAGAGCAAGGCTAGAACTGAGTGCCAGGCTTATACCCCTTTTTTTTTTTTTTCATTTTTCCGAAGCTGGAAATGGGGAGGCAGTCAGACAGACTCCCGCATGCGCCCGAATGGGATCCACTCGGCATGCCCACCAGGGGCGATACTCTGCCCCTCTGGGGCGTCGCATCTGTTGCATCCAGAGCCATTCTAGCGCCTGAGGCAGAGGCCACAGAGCCATCCTCAGCGCCCGGGCCATCTTTTGCTCCAATGGACCCTCGGCTGCGGGAGGGGAAGAGAGAGACAGAGAGGAAGGAGAGGGAGAGGGGTGGAGAAGCAGATGGGCGCTTCTCCTGTGTGCCCTGGCCGGGACTCGAACCCGGGACTCCTGCACGCCAGGCCAACGCTCTACCACTGAGTCAACAGGCCAGGGCCCAGGCTTATACTCTTGTTTGCTCCTGGACCCGACTTGCCACGTAACATACCTCTTGGGTACAAACCTTCCTAATAATGACATAGTAAGTTGTAAAAAGTCCCAAAAGTAGTCACTTAAAATCATTCTTTTAAAACATATTTCTCTTCACTAGGAAAGACAATCAACGTTGAAATCAGACCAGTATTCAAAGCCTGGCTCCACCACTCACCAATCAGGAGGTTGGACAGTGTCATCATGGGAGCACGGGAAAACCAAGTATGTAATACCACAGGCCTTGAAGTGTTGTGCGGATTGGAGGAAACGATGTATTTAAGGCAAGGCCCTAGTCAGGGTCATTAGCATAAGAGAGGATGAGTGCTCACATTTCTTGAAGTAAGAGCAGTATTTCCTGGTGTTTAAGCCCATGGCTCTCCTAAATGTCAGACCAACCAGGAGAGCTTGTCCCACCCAGAGTGTAGGCCCATTCTCCCAGAATCCCTCACTCTGTGAGTCTGGGCAGAGCCTCAGGATATGTACTTCTAACTGGTTGCCAAGTGCTGCTGCTGCTGCTGCTCTGGGGACCACACTCAAGCCACCAACCTGTCTGAAGTCATTCCAGATACTGCTGTCTACCCTCAAAATTTTTATGATGAGACAAAGGAATGGAACTCCTCTGGAAAGAGTCAGAAAAGACTAACAACAAAAAAATCATCTGCCATGTACATATGCAATAAAGAAGAAAAGCCACTGTTGAGTTGGGAGCTAAACAATCCCTAAAGAGAAAGTTTTGGTTGCACACACACACCTGCTGGCACCCTTTTCATAAAATGTTAGCATAGGTTTATTCTTCACAAGGCTGAAGTGATTCCTGTCAGATTAAATCCCCCCAGAAATGTAGGCAAAATGAACATGGTGTTTTCCTTTCTAAATACTGTGTGTGTGTGTAACATATATATTGTTTTTTACTTGATGAGTACAATGCCCAGCTTCCAGAATCACACGGATTTTAATACAAATAACCTCATTGCATTCATAACCACAATTCTGGGGTCCCATTCACTTGCTCCTTAAAACTGTGAACTGCTCATACCCTACCTGATCTCAGCTGGCCATGGATGAAGAAAGATACAGTAGATGTAAAACCAAGACCATACAGACATAAAAGATGAGGGTTTGCAAAGCTGTCCTGTGGTTTCCAGGTTTTCATTTTAAAGAAAAGGGCATGTCCTCTACTGCATATACTTTCCCATCTCTCTGGTCCTCTGATTAATGATCCCAGAATAAGAACAGCTTTTCATACATATTGAAATGGTGTCTGTATGAACATAGAGGAAAATTATAAGTATTTTATATTAAAAATGCAAACTTCCTTTAAAGTGAGCATTGTAAATGTCTCTGTTTCACTTTAGGTATTTCGTATTTATCTCTCCATAAGTAATTGGATTTTTCATCCTTTCCAATGGCTACTAGGTAAGAAAAAAAGCAAAAGTATTGCTGTTTGACCAGCAATAATAATACAAAGACTAGGTGATCGAGGTAAATTATACTTATTACCACAGACTAGCTGGGTACCCTCAGACTGAGGCTCTCAGAAGTAATTTACTGCTACAAACTGACTCAGTTGCAGCAATTTTAACTTCATGTTTTTGTAGTTCTTTTTCCCCTTGTAACTCTGCTGGTCTTTAGAAAGGATACTGTCAGGTATTTTTGGTAGGCTTTTATGCTACATTTGTAACATTCTCTTGGAGCTTGAAGTTAAAACTTTCTTTCCCCTACCAATTTAGTCCCTTCCCATTTGGCAAACATCCTTTTTTTTTATTCTTGCATTTCTAATGGAGCTGAAAATTAATATGATTTTTTTTGTTTAATTCTTTGATTATACAAAGGAATCATCAATGATGTTAGCATAGCTCTTCCCGTCTAGTAGACCGGGAGTTGTAATAAAAGCCTACATTTCTATAGCGCCTCATCCCCCAGAGGGCCACAGAACACTTGACAAACTGTACTCACAGGAAACACGTCCACACCACTCTCTCGCACCTGCCCCTCAGGTAGAATGCATGCTCCGATTAAATAGCATTTACTCAAAAGAATGACATAATAGAAGCTCTGATGATTCTGAAGAAAGACTTAACCCTCAAAGGTGATTACACACAAAAGATGTCTCCCAAAGAAGTGGCTTTAATTTATAGCAAGTGCAGTTCACCTATAGAAAAATGTGAAGAAAAACTCTTCTAACGAGAAGAAAATAAAAATGAAAAATCAAAATGTAAAACATCTCTTTTTTTCCCAAAGAACTAAGGACAATTTGGGATACCTTTATGTTAACCTAACCTACTTTCACATTTTTCTCCATTCTCCCAGATCTATTGTCACGCCGACAATAAAAATGATGGCAATGAGTGAGCATAGGTTATCTTGTAACAATGCTGCGATGGTCTCAATTATTAGCAGCTTCTCTTGCCAACACTATTTCACGCCCCTTATCTGGAACCCTGAGCTAATCTGCCTGCCCAACGGAAAGCTGGGATGATTGAACTGCCGCCCAGTGTAAGAGAAAGCAGGATGAACTGGTCTCCCGGGAGCCAGCAAACCTTCACCGTTATGATTCCTCGGCCACATACCTTTTAAATCTACAAAGTTCACCACGTTTACAAGACATTTAAAATTCTATCTTAAATCAACCAATCAATAGCTTCGTTTTGGGTATTTACCACTCATTCATTCAGGAAATGTTTATTAGGTGCATACTGCACATGAGAAGCTATGCGAATTCTGGGGTAGGGGAGCCACAATTTATAAATAATAGTCCCTGCTCTCAAAGGGCTTAAAGACAAATTCACAAATGAATTAATAACTCGAAGTGCGAGAGCCGTGTGAGAAATTTAAAGACAAGTAAGGAATGGTCCTCTGGGGGATTTTCATCCAATTGAAAAGGGGAGATGTATGTTCTGCAGAGGAAGAAAAGTGTAACTAAAATATAATAGTAATAGTAATAATAAAGTAACTATGAGATATGTCAAATGAGAGACAAAAAATGCAATGTGTTCTCAAAAGGAAATGATCAATGAACCCTCCACAGATGTGCTAGGACAGAGCCAACTGGAGCGCTGAAGGTATTCAGGGACAGGGCAGCGACAGGGGAAAGACAGGCAGTATAAACAGGAGCACTGGTGTGAGACAGGACAGAGTCCTATTTAAGGGCAGAGAGAGACTAATTTAATTGAAACACACCATTTCTATAGGAAAAAGGAGTAAGAAGAAGTGTGCAGGTATTTGATTGCCAAGCTAAGAAAACAATCTTATCCCACAAACTAATGTATTACAGGGAAACACGGACCATTTGTAAAGAAACTAAAATTTAGTTTGCGTTTTCAGCTTACTTCTTTGATTACACAATTATGCCACCCCAAAGGCTGGCCCACACATCATCACAGTACCATCAGGAGTCAAATTTCTCTTCAGTAGCCCCATCAGGGACCCTGAAGTGCTCCCATTTCTACTGACTACAGAAGGGTCTCTGGTCACCTAGCCTGCTGAGAATCCTTTTGTCTTAGAGTAAATTCAGAGGACGGGAGACAGGGTTGGCATTATTCCGCACAGCCCTCCCATTCCCAAAGCAACCAGGGGGCCAGTCTACACCCCTGTTGGGTTATGATGTGCCTTTGAAGAAAACCCTGACCCACTCTATCAAATCCACCTGCCTTCAGTAAGGGACCCTACTGACCCTCCTAGTGCTGCATTCCAAACAGAGGGGGTGATTCTGTCAAATCAGGGGAGGCGGTGCCAGGTCAACCTCAGGGCAATGAAACTCCTCTTTAGCCCGCATCAATCAGCAGAGCATCTGAAATGCACCTGGGTGTAAAAAACAAGAGATGCTTTTTCTTTCTGATCACAGCAGGTGAACGGATCATCTACAACAGTCCTGAATCAGAGAAGAAAGAAATGAAAACGTCTACAGGGATATTCAGGCTATTTCCCTCCTGATACACATTCAATTCTGTGAGGATCAAATGTCCAATGAAATCCAACTCCATCTTCCTAGGGGACTATCCGATGATCCAATAGTTCTCACTGTAGAAATAGTCCCTGACATTTGGTTTACTTTCTGCATTTACTTTCTTCCTGCTATGCTCACCTATATGACTATAGGAAGTATATAATTCCTTAACTTCATATTTGCATTTTTAAAAATTACTGTGAGACCTTGACCCATTGTTTCCAAATTTAAAATTTGCTTTGAATTTCCATTCAAAAGCCCCTGATCTACATTGGAGAGTATCATTTTGTATTCATTTTCCCAGGCTAGCAGGTGCTGCCATATATTGTTGATCCCTTGATAAAAAACATAGTTGACCATTAATATTTTTTTAATTAGCTTTAGAGAAGAGAGAGAGTGAGAGAGAGAAGGGGGAGGAGCAGGAAGCATCAACTCCCATATGTGCCTTGACCGGACAAGTGCAAGGTTTCGAACCAGCGACCTCAGCGTTCCAGGTCAATGCTTTATCCCACTGTGCCACCACAGGTCAGACCAATGATATTTTTTTAAAGAAACAGAACAAAAAAATCAACAGATGTGTATGGAACCACAAAAAACCCCAAGTGGCCAAAACAATCCTGAGAAAAAAAGAACAAAGCCAGAGGTATCATACTACCTAATTTCAAATTCTACTATAAAGCAATGATAATCAAACCAGTTTGGTATTGGTAGAAAAACAGACACACAGACTAATGGAACAGAACTGAGAGCCAGAAATAAAACCACATGCACATAGACAAATAATTTTTGACAAAGGAGCCCATAACATACAATGAAGAAAAAGTCTGTTCAATAAATGGTGCTGGAAAATTGGAAAGCCACATGCAAAAGAATGAAAGTAGACTATAGTGTGTCCATGTGTATAAATATTCAAAATGGATCAAAAACCCAAATATAAGATCTGAAACAGTAGGTTATACAGAAGAAAACAGATACTAAACTTATGGATCTTGGTCTTACAGAATATTTTATGAATTTGACCCCAAAGGCAATGAAAATAAAAGCAAAAATAAATAAATGGGACTATAACAAACTAAAAAGCTTCTACACAACAAAAGAAATTAACACTAAAACAAAAAGGCAACCAACCAAATGGGAGAAGATATTTGCAAGTTAACCTCTGACAAAAGGTTAACAGCCAGAATATATAAAGAACTCACACAACTCAACACCAAACAAACAATCCAATTTAAAAATGTGCAGAGAATAGAGCAGAGAAAGAACAACAACAACAAAACTCATGGACACAGATGACACTGTGATGACTGCCAGGAAGGGGGTGGGGGGCGGAGGAGGGTATGGGGCATGAATGGTGATAGACAAAGAGTTGACTTGGGGGTGGTGAACACACAATACAATGTACAGAGATGTTTTGTAGAATTGGGCATCTCAAACCTGTGTAATTATGTCAACTAGTGTCACCCTAGTAAATTCAATAATGAAAAAAAGAGTAGAGGACCTGAACAGACACATCTCCCAAGAAGAAATCCAAACAGCTAACATCTATATGAAAAGATGCTCAATGTTACTAGCCAAAAGGGAAATAAATGCAAATCAAAACTACGATGAGATACCACCTCACGCCTGTTAGAATGGCTGTTAACAACAAGACAGGTAATAAGATCGGAGAGGCTGTGAAGAAAAAGGAAACCTCATTCACTGCTGGTGGGAATGTAGTCTGGTATAGCCACTATGGAAATAGTATGGAGGTCCCACTATGGAAAACAGTATGGAGGTCCCTCAAAAAATTAAGAATAAAGTTACCATATGACCCAGCAATCCCTCTTCTGGGTATCAACCCAAAAAATGTGAAAACATTTATTCACAGACATACGCATCTCTAGGGGTTCACTGAAGCATTATTCACAGCAGCCAACACATGGAAACAACCAAAGTGCCCTTTAATAGAGATCTGGATAATGAAGATGTGTATATATTATATTATGGAATACTACTCAACTATAAGAAAAGATAAAATACCAGGATTTGCAACAACATGGACATTGAGAATATCATGCTAAGTGATATCAGTCAGAAAAGCTAAGACCATGTGCTTTCACTCATCTGTGGAATTCAAAACTGAACCTCATAACACAGACGACAGTTAGGTGGTACCAGAGGGAAGGGGAGTATGTGATAGTAAGGGTAAAGGCGGCCAAATACTGTATACGATGACAGAAGATGATTTGACTTTGGGTGGTGGGCACACAATGCAATATACAGACCATGTATCATAGAAATCTACACATGAAACCTATATGAACTTATCAGCCAAAAATAATAAAGATAGTAAATAATAATAAAGACAGTAAATAATAATAAAGACAGACAAAAAATTATAGTTGACAATAAGCAAGTCCTGCTTAATGTTGCTTTGAGTCCCTTTTTAAATATCCACAATCTGTGAAAATGCTTAGTAACCCCTCAAAAGGGCTCCTTCTTAAACCAATGATAACTATCACGGAGTCAGAACTTGGCTGAGTGCCTAACTTCACAGTGATGGTATTTCCTCAATAGCATCCTCTCTTTGAAAAGGCTAACATCCCTTTGCTCCCCATGCTTACTGCTAAACATGCCAGCTTTTCCAAAAAGCACCTTAATCACGACAGATGCTCTGCGTGGGCCACCCACCTGTGTGTCTATCATTCCTGTGCAGAGCATCCGACCCCTGGGCAGCATCCAAGGGGGTACCCCCAGAACTGGGTGGATGGGGATGCTGAGCCCCGGCTCCGTGAGGAGATGCTGCTTTGTGCAGCACAGCCAAAAACAGCGCTGGCCTTTCTCACTGCCATATCACGTTGCTCACACATCTCTAATGTGCTGTCATTCGTCAGCCCGGTGAGACTGGCTGTGTCGTGCTGAGTTTTTGTCATCTGTTGCGTGTTCACTTGGCAGCCGCACTTTTCTTCCTTAGGTGGAATCATAGCTAAAGCGGTGAATTTCATTGTTGTTTCTCACTTTAGACTTTCAAAATCCTTCAAAACTTTTAGGAAACTCATCAACAAGGTTCAAGCCACTCAGTAGTGTGACATAACTTTTTGGCAACACCAACAAACACTTCTGGAAAGCCCACAACTGGTAAAATATATATACATATATCTGTACCTCTGAATGCTATAAAACATGCTATGTAATCTTGTTAAGGATAAATTCTTCCTTCTGGGTCCTCTCCAGCACTTGTGCTCATACTGACCATTTTTCCAGGGGACCCAAAAGTGCCCTATATTGTTCTTGGTCTCTGTTTTTGTCTTAACACCCTCAAGGTTAAAATAATTTCTTAAAATCATTTTATATGAGCATACTTTACAAAATGTGTTTTCTCATCAGTTAAAAATATATACATTAATTTAGAGCACTCAACAAGTAATAAATAGGGCTGCAGAAAGAAGCAACATAAGAAAGCTCCCTTTCTTTTTTCTTTTTTTTCTTTTTTTTTTTTTTTTTCATTTTTCTGAAGCTGGAAACAGGGAGAGACAGTCAGACAGACTCCTGCATGCGCCTGACCGGGATCCACCTGGCACGCCCACCAGGGGCGACGCTCTGCCCACCAGGGGGCGATGCTCTGCCCATCCTGGGTGTTGCCATGTTGCGACCAGAGCCACTCTAGCGCCTGAGGCAGAGGCCACAGAGCCATCCCCAGCGCCCGGGCCATCTTTGCTCCAATGGAGCCTTGGCTGCGGGAGGGGAAGAGAGAAACAGAGAGGAAAGCGCGGCGGAGGGGTGGAGAAGCAAATGGGCGCTTCTCCTGTGTGCCCTGGCCGGGAATTGAACCCGGGTCCTCCGCACGCTAGGCCGACGCTCTACCGCTGAGCCAACCGGCCAGGGCTCCCTTTCTTAATAACAAAAAAAAATCATAAATGGTCTCATATAATTATTGCCAGTGCAAAAAATATCTTGGATAAAATAATGTATTTGTTAATGTTCTCAGTTGCTAAAGTAAAAAAATAAATAAATAATAGAAATTACCTGTGTTCTCTGTCTCTGGGCTATTACCCTAAATAAAGTTGACTAAAATCTGTAAATAAAGACCAGTTATAAAACAGTTATTTAGTTTTTCTTTTCCTTCTAAAGAGTGTGTTTATTAAAGTATTTTCCCATCTTCATAGAGTTTCCACTTGCTAAATTATTTGCTATATATAACAGAGGCAGAAAGTCTTCTAAACATGCTATAGTGATCTATTTTCAAAATTAAACTAAATTCACTTTTTGTTAATGTCTCACCTTCCTTAAGAATGCCTTTAATACTCGTGGTTTGAATATGATCTAACCTATAATACTTGCTTATTCTGGCTCTTAATCAATTGTGCATTAGAATCGGATGGAATCCTACTGAAGGAAGAGCTCCAGCTATGGGGTCCACAGGTAATTCTATTTTACTAAAACTCCTATTTTAAGATAATAGAGATGACGAAACTAAGAATAACTATGACGTGTAACAGAATCCAGAAGACTTCATTGACCAGATTACACATTTACTGAAAACAGCACAAATCACGAGGTTCATTAGGTCACAGAGCACTGTCTCGGACTCCTGCCTCAGTGCTTCCTGCCACTCCTTAACCATGGCAACTAGGTCCTGTACAACATGGCAGAGCGTCCCAGAATTTCTTTCAGCGTCTCTTTCATTAACAGAACTCATTCGAATAATGGAGCTCTTGTAGGCTAAGATAAAAAAAAAATACTAAACAGCAGGTTCTATATCACCTTGCACCTCAGAAGGTTTAAGGTCATAGGCATATATTATTAATATCTTGCTATTTAACTTCCACTCCATTTTGACATTAAGCTTTGCAGACTCATATTATGAAACACATATTCGACCTTCACTGTATGCCAGAGCAAGCACATAAGCAATGCAAACTAGCAGTCACTAGAATGCAGTCCTTGCCACAGTGACAAAGAGGGGCAGGTGCACACCCTCAAACAAGCAATGACCAAACCTTCTTTGTGCTCCCTGCTGACAAATGCAATACATACAAGGGGACATTAAACTACCTCTGAAAATAGGAAGGAGGGGAGGCAGGAGAGAAGGAAGGAAGAAAGGATGGAGGGCAAAGGGGGAGGAAGGCAAAATGACCACTAGCTAGCACCACTGTGACTACCAAAACATTCACAATATGCAAATGATCTACTCCGAACCACTGTGGTAACGTGTATGAAATAACCTTAAGTTCCTTCTAACCTACAGGCTTAAACATATAGGTATAGCACTTAACACCAATTTTAATTGCAAAGGCTTACAGATTTTAGTGCATTTATCAAAATCTATAGAATTATAGAACTGAAAAGGCCAAATCTCTATTCAGTGACTTCTATTCTTTTAAACTTGAAACCCTCAGTCTTCATAATTTGAAAATACGTACACATGTATAAGTGTAAATTAATTGCTATACATACAAACAGTAAAATGCCTAGTAAGATGTATTTCTCAACACAAAGCTCTCATTTTAAAAATATGTAAACTAAAATCTTTTCAACTAAATAGGTTAACTAAAAGAATATCACAGGCTTTCTTACATTATATGTCAAGATGCCCAAATATAACCCAAAGTGAGCTTGTAAACCAAGACTTAAAATTTTAGAAAGAAAGCTAGGGCAAGCTGAGTTCTACATTTGACTCTTTGGTGATAAAAATATGCTTTAACACTCTTCTCTGAGGCAACAAAATGGTAAAGGAGTAGGAGGACATACCAACTTCCACTTCCCAAAACAAAAGTGGATTACAACTTAATTTTAAGAACAATGATCTCGAAAAACCAACTTTGGACTAAACTAAGAGGACTCTTTAACCAAGGAACACTGAAGAAGCCACACCGAGACTGGTAGGAAAAGCGGAAATGCGGAGAGGGCTGCCCAGCTCCTGGAGTGATGGCAGCCTGGAGGGACTCACGAGGTGGGAAGTGAGTTTAGCAGAGAGGGGAGGGTCCTGGGCCCCAGGAAGAAAGCCCCAGCCTGCAGCCCCAGAGCCTACAAGAAGCGCACGGGCAGTATTTAGCTGTGAAACAAGCCAGGATACTGTTTGCGAGAAAGAGACAGATTTCTCAGACCCAGGATTCATCTTAAAGGGTCCACACAGAAAACCTCTCTTACAACCACTCACCCGGGACTCTGGGAGATGGGGAGAGATGAGAAGACCCGAGTAGCAGGAAGAGAGTGTAATCTAGGAGGCACAGGAAGAAACACTTTGAGGGACAGCCACCCTAACCCCTGGGCTGAGTCACTCCCCAAATCTAAAGTGAATATTTTTCCTGGAACCAGCAATACCAGCAAAAGAAGCAGGTTACCAGCCAAACAGAAGTTCTTCTGCTGAAGTCAGAGCAAAGAATCACTTAGAAACAGGGAGCCATCAGGGATACAGTATTGAGTAGTAGGGTCTGAGCTGCATTGCCCACCCCCCACACTGCTGAGTGCTCACCAGAGGGTGGATGGCAGTGGATGCTGGAGTGCAGTCTCATCGGCGGGGGCCAAAGCTGGGGCTGGCCACAGCTGGGGCTGGGCGCAGCTGTGGCCTGGGCAAAAGCACAGTCATGCCCGCAGGGGCAGAAGCCAGATCAGCCATGACTGAGGCCCAGCACAAGAGCAACTCCACCCAGTGGGAGCAGAGGCCCAAGGGTGGCCACAGTGGTGGAAGGGGAGCACGAAAAGGTCCGACCTGTGACTCTGGGCTAGGCATGTGAGATCGGTCCCGCCTGAAATCCCGACCTCAGGGGCAAGGCGAAAAAGCCAGGGAATAGGCTCAGACTTGCAGCTGGGTGCAGGAACGCAGCCCTGCCCTCAGGGCCAAGGCTTGTGGCCCAGGTGCATGAGAGCAGTCCTGCCCATGGGGGCAGGGCAAAGGCCAGGGTCTGCCAAGGCTTGCAGCTCTGAAGCAGGAGTGCAGTCCAGCTTGAGGGGCGGAGAGGAGGCAGAAGGCCGACCAAGCCTTGCAGCCCAAACATATGAATGCAGTCCCACCCGTGGGGGTGAGGCAAAGGCCAGGGGCCAGCCAGGGCTTGCAACCCAGGCGTATGAGCGCAGTCCCGCCCTTGGGGACATTGCGGAGGCCAGGCCAGCCAAGGCTTGTAGCCCAGGCACATAAACACAGTCCCGCCCGCAGAGGCGAGGCAAAAATCAAAGCGACCACTGCAGCAGGCCAGCGCCAGCAATGCCCATGCCCAAAGGCGGCAGCAAAAGGGGTGGAGGGCCTGCAGACAGACCACACCTAGGGAACACAGAGGCCACAACCATCGGACTCTGGTGGTCACACCCATCTTATATACAGGCAAAATGGGAAAGTAGAGAAATGCAACCATAATGAATCAACAAGAGAAATCCCCAGTAAAAGATTTGAATGAGACAGAAATAACCAAATTACCGGATGCAGAATTTAAAAAATAATGATTGTTAGGATGCTCAAAGATATTAGAGCAACACTGTATGGACATAATAAGCACCTAAATAAAGAGATAGCAAGTATAAAAAAAGGACATTGAAATAATGAAAAGGAATCAGTCAAAAATGACATATACAATATCAGAAATAAAGACCACACTGGAAAGAATTAAAAGCAGGATGGATGAAGCTGAGGATCGAATCAGCAATTCATAGGACAAGATAAACTAAAGCACAAAAGCAGAGCAGCAAAAAGAAAAGAGGCTCAAAAAGTCTGAGGAAACTCTAAGAGAGCTCTGTGACAACATGAAGAGAAATAACATCCTCATCATAGGGGTTCCTGAAGAAGAAGAGAAAGAACAAGGGAAAGAGACTCTGACTGAAGAAACCATAGCTGAAAACTTCCCTGAATTGATGAAGGAAAAAGTCACACAAGTTCAATAAGCACAGAGAGTTCCATTAAGGATGAACTCAAAAAGGCCAACACCAAGACACATCATAATTAAAACATAAAAATTAAGAGATAAAGAAAGAATACTAAAAGCTGTAAGAGAAAAGCACTTTATTACTTACAGAGGAGCCTCCATAAGGATGACATCTGACTTTGCAACAGAAACATTAGAGGCCAGAAGGGAATGGCAAGAAATATTCAAAGTAATGCAAAACAAAGAGCCTACAACTAAGACTTCTCTCTCCAGTAAGGTGATCATTTAAAATTGAAGGAGAAATAAAAGGCTTCACAGACAAAAAAAAAAAAACCCCACAAAACTCAAGGAATTCATAACAAACAAACCAATGCTACAAGAAATGTTAAGGGGCCAGCTGTAAACAGAACAAAGGGGGAAAAATCTACTAAAAGAGAAATGTAGTAGATATAAGGAATAAAATAGCCATAAACAGCTACATATCAATAATAACCTTAAATGTAAATGAATTAAATGCTCTAATCAAAAGACACAGAGTAGCTGTGTGGATAAGAAAACAGGACCTGTACACATATGCTGTCTATAAGAGACACACCTCAAAACTAAAGATTCACATAGATTGAAAGTAAAGGGATAGAATAAAATATTTCATGGAAATGGAAATGAAAAAAAAAAGCTGGGGTAGCAATACTTCTATCAGACAAAATAGACTTTAAAACAAAGGCTATACTAAGGGATAAAAAAGGTCACTACATAATGATAAAAGGAGCAATCCAACAAGAAGATATAACCATTATAAATATCTATGCACCTAATATAGGAGCACATAAATACATAAGGCAGATTTTGATGGGCATAAAGGACGAGATCAACAGCAATACTATGATGGTAGGGGATTTTAAAACCCCACTAACATCACTGGATAGATCCTCAAGAAGGAAAATTAACAAAGAAACAGCAGCCTTAAAGGACACACTAGATTTAATAGATATCTTCAGAACCTTTAACCCTAAAGCAGCAGAATATACATTCCTTTCAAGTGCTCATGGTACATTCTCTAGGATAGACCACATGTTAGGACACAAAACGAGTCTTAACAAATTTTAAAAGACTGAAATCATATCAAGCATCTTCTTGGATCACAACGGCATGAAACTAGAAATCACCCTCAATAGAAAAAATGAAAAACACTCAAACACTTGGAAACTAAATAGCATGTTATTAAATAACAAATGGGTTAACAATGAGATAAAGGAAGAAATAAAAAATTTTCTTGAAACAAATGAAAATGAAGAAGCAACAACTCAAAATTTATGGGACACAGCAAAAGCAGTCCTGAGAGGAAAGTTCATAGCATTACAGGCATAACTCAAGAAGCTAGAAAAAGCTCAAATAAACAATTTGACCCCAAATCTAAAAGAACTATTAATAGAAAAATAACAGCAAGTAAAGCCCAGAGCTAGTAGAAGGAAGGAAATAATAAAGATCAGAGCAGAAATAAATGACATAGAGGCTAAAGAAACATACAGAGGATCAATGAAACCAGGAGCTGGTTCTTTGAAAAGGTAAACAAGATCTCACCAAGAAAAAAAGAGGACTCAAATAAATAAAATTAGAAATGAAAGAGGAGAAGTAACAACTGACACAGCAGAAATACAAAGGATTGTAAGAAAATACTATGAAAAACTGTATGCCATTAAATTAAGACAACCTAGGCGAAATGAACAAATTCCTAGAAACATATATAATCTTTCAAAAATCAATATAGAAGAATCAGAAAACCTAAACAGACTGATATCATCGAATGAGATTTAAACACTTATCAAAAAACTCCCAACAAACAAAAGTCTTGGGCCAGATAGCTTCACAGGCAAATTTTACCAAATATTCAAAGAAGAACTAACTCCTATTCTTCTCAAGCTATTTCAAAAAATTCAAGAGGAAGGAAGACTTCCAAACTCCTTTTATGAGGCAAGCATAATACTGATTGCAAACGCGGGCAAAGACACTACAAAGAAAGAAAACTATAGACCAATATCCCAGATGAACTTATATGCTAAAATCCTCAACAAAATGTTAGCAAACCGGATCCAGCAATATATGAAAAAAATCATACATCATGATCAGGTGGGATTTATTCTAGGGAGACAAGGCCGGTACAATATCTACAAATCAATCAACAATCAATAAGATTCAACACATAAACAAAAGAAAGGATAAAAATCACATGATAGTATCAATAGATGCAGAAAAAGCATTTGATAAAATCCAGCACCCATTTATGATAAAAACTCTCAGCAAAGTAGGGATACAGGGATCATATCTCAACATGATAAATGCCATCTATGACAAACCCAAAGCCAACATCATACTCAATGGGCAAAAATTAAAAGAAATCCCCTTAAGATCAGGAACAAGAAAAGGGTGCCCCCTTCACCACTCTTATTTAACATAGTTCTGGAAGTCCTAGCCACAAGCAATCTGACAAGAAGAAAAGTTAAAAGGCATCCAAATTGGAAAAGAAGAAGTAAAACTATCATTATTTGCTGATGATGTGATACTGTACATAGAAAACCCTAAAGTTTCAGTCAAAAAACTACTGGACCTGATAAATGAATTCAGCAAGGTGGCAGGATATAAAATTAATATTCAGAAAGTAATGGCATTTTATACACCAACAATAAACTGTCTAAAAGAGAAATTAAGAAAACAATCCCCTTCACTATTGCAACAACAAAAAAAAAAAGAAGTACCTAGGAGTAAATTTAACCAAAGAGGTTAAAGACTTGTACTCGAAAAATTATAAAACATTGATAAAGGAAATCAAGGAAGATACAAAAAAGTAGAAGCATATACCGTGTTCATGGATAGGAAGAATAAACATCATTAAAATGTCTACATTACCCAAATCAATCTATAAATTCAATGCAATTCCTACTTAAATACCAATGACATACTTCAAAACTATAGAACAAATATTCCAAAAATTTATATGGAACCAAAAAATAGACTCAGCAATCCTGAAAAGGAAGAATAAATGGAGGGTATCACACTTCCTGATGTCAAGTTATACTACAAGGCCACTGTACTCAAAACAGCTTGGGACTAGTTTAAGAACAGGCATACAGATCAATGGAATGGAACAGAGAATCCAAAAATAAACCCACACCTATATGGTCAATTGATATTTGACAAAGGAGGTAAGAGCATACAATGCAGTCAAGACAGTCTCTTTAACAAATGGTGTTAGGAAAATTGGACAGGTACTTGCAAAAAAATGAAACTGAATCACCAACTTACACTATTCACAAAAATAAACTCAAAATGGATAAAAGACTTAAATGTAAGTCGTGAAACCATAAACATCTTGGAAGAAAACATAGGCAGTAAACTCTCCGATATCTCTCATAGCAATATTTTTGCTGATTTATCTCCACAAGCATTTGAAATAAAGGACAGAATAAACAAATGGGACTATATGAAACTAAAAGGCTTTGCACAGCAAAAGACACCATTAACAAAATAAAAAGACAACCCACACAATGGGAGAATATATTCGCCAATACGTCTGATAAGGGGTTAAAAACCAAAATTTATAAAAAACTTGTAAAACTCAACACCAGGAAGATAAACAATCCAATCAAAAAATGGGCAAAAGAAATGAATAGACACTTCTCCAAAGAGCACATAGAGATGGCCAATAGGCATATGAAAAAATGTTCAACATCACTAATCATTAGAGAAATGCAAATTAAAACCACAATGACATACCACCTCACACCTGTCAGAATAGCGTTCATTAACAAAACAACACACAATAAGTACTGGAGAGGGTCCTGAGAAAAGGGAACCCTCCTGCACTGCTGGTGGGAATGCAGAATGGTGCAGCCACTATGGAAAACAGTATGGAGATTCCTCAAAAAATTAAAAATGAAACTGCCTTTTGACCCAGCTATCCCACTTTTAGGATATATCTTAAGAACACCAAATCACTGATTCAAAAGAAGAAATGCACCCCCATGTTTATGGCAGCATTGTTTACAATAGCCAAGATCTGGAAACAGCCCAAGTGTCCATCAGTGGACAACTGGATTAAAAAGCAGTGGTATATATACAATGGAATACTACACGACCGTGAAAAAGAAGGCAATCTTACCTTTTGTGACAACATGGATGGACCTGGAAACTATCGTGCTAAGTGAAATAAGCCAGGCAGAGAAAGAAAAATATCATATGACCTCACTCATTTGAGGAATCCAATGAACAATGTGAAGTGAGGTTTGGAATAGAGGCAGAGGCGAGATCAAAGGGACCAGAGGGAAAGTGGTCAGAGGGAAAGTAGAAGAGAAGATGGGATCAGAGAAGGGAAAGAGATTAATGAAATTATATATACAGAATACAACATTATAGAGAACAGGACAGCAAATCCTGGAGGGAAAGGGAAAAGGCACTGGGGGAAGAGGGCATGGGGGGGCTGAGGGGTATAAGGGGGTGGGGGAGATATATTCAGTGGGACACTTGAATCTATGTAAACACAAATTAAAAAATAAATTAAAAAATACTCTTATCTTAAGTTTCCCCATCTCTAAAACAGGGACAATATGATAAAAACAAATGGTCAGAGGGATTAATAAGATATAGAAAGCATTTTAGTACTTGAGCATAAAGTGACAGATAAAAAAGTATAATTACTGTAAGAATTTTAACCAAGTCATTTAAACAAAGCAATTCCATGAAAGACTTTTATTTTCCTAAAAGCATCTTGAATGCCCTTTATTTAATATGATCAAACTGATAAGGTTTGCTGAGCCTGATAATTATTTAAATATTCTCTAGTCAATTAAAAGTAAGCAGGCAATAATAAAATGTTAACCTTTACCCTATGGCAAAGACCCGGCAAAAATAATCTCATGCCAGCAACAGACAATCAGACTGAAAAAACTATCACTATATTCAAGAATTTAGGCCAGGTCACACATTATTTCCACCATCAAAATAGGTTTAAGAATTCTTTTTTAAGTATTAGCAATCCAGGAAATATAGTTATTGTCACTCACAGGCTTCCCCAAACCACGGCCCGCGGGCCATATGCGGCCTCCTGAGGCCATTTATCCGGCCCCCCACCACACTTCCAGAAGGGGCACCTCTTTCATTGGTGGTCAGTGAGAGGAGTACTGTATGTGGCGGCCCTCCAATGGTTTGAGGGACAGTGAACTGGTCCCCTGTGTAAAAAGTTTGGGGACCCCTGCTCTAAAATCTTCTCAAGTAGGCAAGAGCAATGTCAGTAAAGTAATGCCCATTGCTTTTTAATATCACTCAAATCACATGTAACCACACTCTCTACCTCACATGCTGTCACCTATTATTACATTTATTATAGCCTCTTAGTTCCTAGCAACCCCCTTGCTTTGGTCAGGTGCACCAAACCTCAGTGAGCACCCAGCCTTCAGAAGGACACTTACACTATCAACAGCAGGGCCCTTGGCTATTAATGGTCTGTCCTCTCTAGAATCAAAGAAATAAGCCCTGGAGGTGTTAGGGTGAAAGCATGACCTGTCAAACTTCTACCCTTAGGTCCTAGATCAAGATCACGCAGACCTTTCCTGGGTATCTAGGAACTCAAGGAAAGAAGACCTTCCACCAAACCTACCTATTCTAGGGTATCAGCCACCAAGCTACTATTTTCTAAGTTTGACCTAGCATATTTAGATGTCCATGACATTCACCTCAGGTTTCAGTGAGATGCTCGGGCACTCTGATTTGTGTATCTGCTACAGCTGCACTGGGAGCCAGGGCTGCCCATCAGTCCTGATTTAAGCATTAGTAGTGAACACAGAACCACACCAGAAGAGCCCTGATGCTACAGAAGCTGAGTCCAATTTAGAGGAAGAATTCTACTTTTCAACATTTCCATTGATTTGAGAGAGAGAGCGAGCACAGAAGGGAGAAGGGGGGGAGCATTACCGTATTTTTTGCTCCATAAGATGCACTTTTTCCCCAAAAAAGTGGAGGGGGAAATGCCCGTGCACCTTATGGAGCAAAATATATGGTATTTTATTAAATATTTTAACACACTATTTGGTTCAGAATATTTTTTTTCTTATTTTCCTCTTTAAAATCCTACGTTTGTCTTATGGTCAGGTGCATCTTATAGAGCGAAAAATATGGTAACTTGTTTCATTTAGTTCTTCTATTTAGTTGTGTACTCATTGATTGCTTCTCAAACGTCCCCTGACTGATGTCAAACCCACAATCCCTGGTGCACCAGGTCGATACTTTGTCCACTGAGTCACCCAGCCAAGGTCTCTACTTTAAATGTTAACAGTTCGTTCAGCAGCATACTACCCATTGATTAAGCA
This sequence comes from Saccopteryx bilineata, assembly GCF_036850765.1. NCBI lineage: Eukaryota > Metazoa > Chordata > Mammalia > Chiroptera > Emballonuridae > Saccopteryx > Saccopteryx bilineata. The sequence continues at coordinate 337,232,224 of NC_089491.1, read as the reverse complement.
AAACAAAAATTCTAGAAGCAGGCACCTTTCTGGAAACTTCATGGCTGGGCTGACGACGTGACTAATATGCTACCCAAAAAAGAAACTATCAAAAAGTTGTAAAGGCTAAGAAATGAAGAAAACTATTCCTGCAACAACAAACTCACAAGTTATCTAGCCTGAACACAGGGGGAAAGCTAGTTTTACTTAAAGGTATGGAATCCCAGCTAGCCAAATATCAAAAGAAAGAAATCCTAAGAATTACCCAGTTTCAGAGCTGAATTCAAAATACTGTAGAAATCGTGTCCATCTCCTTGACAAATGCCCTCTGGGTCATGGATCAATACCAATGAGATTTGTGTATTTTCTTACCTGACAGCATACATCAATTAACCTCTGCATGAGGTTAATTTTATCACTATTTAAACATTTATGTGGCAGTTAACAAAAGCAAAATGATTTCACATTCTGTCTTTGTTAATCTGCAGAAAAGGAGATCACGGCACTAAACAATAAAGTGACTTGTGAACATCTCTGTCAGCACAAACAGTGCGATTGGAACCTGCCTCAAACTTCAGAACACTGCTCAGCACATCAAGGGTTACACATATAAGCCAACAATGCCTGAAGGGGTGGTTCTGTTGGCCAAGAGAGATGAAAAAAATGAGATTTTTTTTTCAGAATCATAAAACCTGAAAGATGTTTGTTCAAAGTGATCCTCTTATTTCCTGTCTTGCAGAATCCTACAATAAATGGAATATTGTGTGTTTCTAGTGTACCTTAGTCTTATGTACTTGAAAATGTGCAGCCAAGAGTATGACAGGCATGTCACCAAGTAGGTGACATTTTGGAAGGTGCTGCTGCTGCTCAGAGGGGCAGAAACATGTATTTCTATTATCACAGTCTCAAAAAGAGTGAGAAACTGAAAAGGGAGTACAACGGTGTGTGGTCACAGGGCTGACACCAGGAGAGAACCCTGACACCCTGTTACTAGGACACCACAGCCTTGTCTCCTCACTAAGCTGTCTCCAGACACGAATGTGCCGAGACAAATGAGCCCTCCAAATACAGAATGGATTCTGCCTGCCCCAGTTCCAGTGCAGAAAAACTGCTGTGGGCTTCACAGGAGCAAAAATTATTGTCTTTTTCGAGATTCAATAAACAAAAGAACATTTCAATTTTTCAGCAAGAAATATTTCCCACTCAAAGAAACACTGGAATTCACACTCTCAATACTTGTAAACCATTCATCATATGGTCTGACACCTTCATTCAGGCTGGTGTGTGCTTAAACTCTGTTCTCCAGGAATATTTTCACCTAATGAGGATTCCACCCACAAGTGTAAGAAAACGAAATTGGCCTTCAGCATAGAACTCTACATGGAAACAGAAACCAAAAATATTCTTTTCTGAACCTGGACAATATTCTCCTGTATTACTACTCATGCCAGAATACCAACGCTGAATTTCATGGGAAAACATGTGCTATTGCAGGCTCCCTCTCACTTCCCCAGTGAGCTTTCTCATTATCTTTTGTTCATCTTTATTCCCTAATATCTAGCACATAGTTGGCCCCAATAATTTAACACTAAACCATCATTAAAATATCTACTGTACTAGAAATGAGCTTCATAGGTTAACAACGTGGATGTACAGATTTTTCTAAAAGACTCCCGGAGAAGTTTACAAGTCACTTCCTCTCTTTTTGGTATTCCTGTACCATGCCCCGTGGAAGCCTGTCTTGTTTATTTCACTAACAGACAAGACTGCAAGTACTATAATCTGCAGGCCATATCAGCCTACAAAATAATTCCCCTGCCCAAGTGTCCGGCCTCTCCACTTGGTCCTTTGCACTACTACACATTAACCCTCCTCTGTTTCATCATACCCAGCAAAATCTTGAAAGGTCCAGAATACCTAAACCAAAGGTCCCCAAACTTCAGCATGTGCACAAGTTGCATAAAAGGCTTGCTAAAATACAGATGGTATGATCAGTCCACCCCTCACCTTGAGTTTCTGATTCGCTAAATCTGAGGTAGGGATTAAAACTTGCATGTTTAATATGTTCCCAGGTAACACTGATTCTGCTGTGTAGGAAAGATACTTTGAGAACTATTTACTTGAAACCATGGTTCCCAATTACAGGACATTAAACAAATATATTAGAATCACCCTAGTGGCTAAAATAACCACCACCAAAAACAAACAAATACACAAACACAGAATCCAACCTCTAGCAAATCTAGTAATGTACTCAGCTTCAGAAACCATTAAAGAAACCTCACAGACAAAGCTCTCAGGTGACACCAGGCTTTCCACAACCTACACCCAGATCCACCCATCCGAACTTATCTTCTAGTCCACAAAACAAATTCTTGGTAACCAATAAACCAGTCTCCTTCCTAATTACCCCCGAATAACCTTGAATACTTTGTGCCCCTTACCAATACCATCTTATTTGTCGTTCTCCCTGTCCGAATGCCATTCCCATCTTTTCTCCCTCTGTGAACGCTCCAAAGATCAGCTCACCATAGACCTCAACAACCTTCCGTAGTCCATTTGATGTCTCAGATACAGAACACATGCTGCCAACTGCTGTTTTTACATCCATCCATGTTAGTTCATTGACGTGTCCATGTCACTGCCTATCTAGGTTATTGACAGGGGTACAGCCTAATATTACTCAATAATCTGTAACTCAAAATAATTCAGGAGAACATGAAATACAGAAACTAAAGACAACTTAAAAGTTGTAATACACATAGTTTTTATTGCATAATAAGATATTTAGATGAATCTCTTATTCACAAAGGCTTTATTCTCAAATACGTGCATTTATAATAAAGATGAGTAGAAAAAAATAGTTAAGAGCCACTCAATCATAAATTAACTCAAGTCATGACTAACACCATTCTTCTAAAACATGCATAGAAAAAAAATGGGTGCAGAAAAGTAGACTGGAAAGGGGGAGAAACATGGAAGGAGAGAAAGAACATTACCATACCTTGACCTCTATCTAACCAATTAAACAAAATCTATGAAATGAAATGTTATTTCTGTTAGATCTCTCACCTTGTATTACTAGCTAAGTTTTAGTTTTATGTTCCTTATTTGTCAAATAGCTTATGCCAATAGAATATGTATGCATTAACATGAAATAGCAAGAGTATTATCAAGTGTGTGTTTGGGGCACTACAAGTTACCGAGAAATATAACTCACAATTGATACCTCTTAGTGCCTTAAATGTATCTTGGGGGTGAAAGGAATGGGGAATAGAAAAATGACTGCTAATAAATACAAGACTTCTTTTTAGGGTAATGAATGTTTTAAAATCCTATCATGGTAATGATAACACAATTTCATAAATATTCTAAAAATTACTGACATCTATCAATAGGTCAATCTTACAGCATATAAATTATGTCTCTATAAAGCTGTTTGAATAAACAAACAAATGAATAACTCATTCCATAATACTAAGATAGGCTCTCCAAATGACTCTTGAAAACCACATGTATGAAAAGTATAACTCATTTAATAAGCCAGAAACATATTTTTAATCATTTTTACATTTCAAGTTAATGTCTTCTGAAACTTCATTTTCCTCAGTTTATTATAAATATTGTTAATGAGATCATGGGTTGTTTTCCAAAACATAGGAATTATATACATTGGACAAATCCAAAATAAAGAAAATAAAGCTAAGTAATGCATAATACCTTACTTTGTTCACAACCATAATTAATTCTTTGTGGTAGTATTATAAATAGGATTCTACAGGATTAAACACTGTTCTGAATTTAGAACATTAGTCTTGGTCAAATATCAGATCACAAAAACTTAGAAAGTATTGTGTAACCTTGTGAGAGTAGAATTACATAGTCAATAATGCATTATGTATTCGGCTTTCAAATGCCATAAGTACTATACTACAAATAATTCCATTTAATATCCCATAGAACATTATGCCTTTGTTCATTTTTCTTTCCAATCCATTTTCCCATGTGCCCCAGTATAAGTGATTTCAATTAGTTTATCTTCAATTTCTCTGATCATTTTTTCTACTGCTGCTAAATCTATCTAATAAACTTTTCATTTCAGATTGTAATTATCAACTTTTTAAAACCCCAATCATCAGTCACATTTTTCACAAGTGAAACCACTGCATGCTGGACATTCTGATGCTTCGATACTAGGAGCCTGGATTACACTGTCTTTAGAGTGAGTTCTGCTCTGGTGGGCAGGTAACATACAAGTGCATGAGCTGATACTGCAGAGTAGTTTATTGTGCGAGCTCTAGAGTAACCCTTACTCTGTGGCTAAAACAGCCTTATTTCTCAGGTGTAACCTTTCCGAGGTCACATCAAAAATAAGGATGTTAAATAAGTTTTGTCCCCGCTGAGGGGCCCGAACGTCAACATTTCCTGCCATCTGGCAACTTCCCAGAATCTCTCCTGCTTGCATTCCCACAGTAGCTGTTTCCTGTGCACACAAACCCTTGTGTGTGCACAGCTTCGTACTTGTACGAAAGTTCGATGGCACTCTTTTTGGATTTCTGGGACTTCTTCTCTGTGCCAGTCCCTCTTGTCCAGTGTCCTAATCCACAAAATCCAGCTGCCTCCACATCCCTGAACTCAGACCTCTGCTTTTTCTGATTAGAGAGAGGTTACAGTTGTCTGTTAGCCTTCACTATGCCGCAGACCGGAGAGGACCCCAGAGGAGAGGCTGGGTGACCATGTTTCCCACCTCATGTGTTCTCGTCTTTCAACAGGCTGTGCTGACGGCCTGAGTCCACCCGGTCTTAGAGCTGCTTACAGCAGGAGGGAAGTGCATCATGGTCTGAAAGGGAAGTCCTTCATTCTAACTGTTTTTGAAATAGCTTTAAAATCTGTTATCTTATTTCATCCTTAACATGACCATGTCACATGAAAGCACATATTTTTTCCATATGACAGATTAGCAAACCAAGACATAAAATGATAAATAACTAGCTTTTAAACAGTAAAGATATTCTATTCAATACACAATTATTCATCAAGTATCTACAATGGGTATATAATAACTGACAGAGTGACAAAAAGAACGCAGGAAATATGGTTGCAACCCATATTCTTTCCACTGAGTCATCAATAAAGCACACAGACTTAACCCAAGAAAATGTCTAATGAATGAATAACCAAAAATTAATCAATTCACCAGGATTGACTAACTATAATTTCCATCATGATGTATTTACTTCTGCAAGACTCCTATTTGCCATGCAAAGTAATTTCATTTCTACACAGTTATATTTTTCAATTCCCTACATATACTTAATTTTTTTCCTATTAGTAGGTACTTTTTAACCAAGACATTTGTATTTAGCTATGTCAAATTTGTTGCAGCTGATTTAACTGTATTTCTAATTTTCATCCAGGCAAATCAAATATGTTTTCCTGGCATATGGAGAGAAAATATAATAAAGTTTATAAATACCATGTCTGCAGCACCACATCAAACACTAAGATCATTTCTCTGATCTTAGCCAAATTGCTCAAAATCATACATTTATACTTACAAATTTATTCTCATCTCAAAACAAATCCTTGACCTGTCACACTTACCCCAATATATGCAAGAACTAACTGAAGGAAAATGGTCATAAAATTAAGCTACACATGTGTTTACAAAATAGTGTCTAAGAACATTTTAATACTGATTACCCTTGATATAGGACTAATTACAGTGAAGTGAATTCCTTACTGCAGAAAACCAAATACTGTCCCTCCCTGATAGCTAGGTATTGAGCATCTCCTGCTAATTATAAAGTCTGGTAAAAGAAGTTTATTAAGAGGTCTTTTCAAGATGATAGACATTCATGGGGCCAACAGATTCACCTTTAGATAGAAACAGTACTTTTTCATTCTGTTTATGGTAACGGGGCTAGTTTAGGTTGCTGTGGTTTGCGCTGCTGTTCTAACCTGTCACTCTGGACCAGGTGGTGTCCTTTGTACAAGCCCTTACCTGGAGAACGTCTTGGATCTTCACCCACACGTCGGCCATGTCGTACAATTTGATATCTTCTTGCTGGGTCACTGGGGTCACGACAGTGTCCTGAAGGTACCCCAGGACCACGGAGTGTGCAGTGGCCACTGCATTGAACTTGTCAAATAGCAACTCCAGGAGTTCCAGAAGTAACCTAGCCAAGAAGACAATTGTGTAAATAACAAACACATATACCCAAAGATGATGTACCCAGGCCTGCAAGGAAACCCCCAAGGTAGAAGTGACAATGTGAACAGTACATTACATTGCAACAGGCTTTATTTCAAACAGTTGTATAACCTAAGAAAGTTCTGAAAACTGATCTGAGACTCAGTTACCTCTACTATAAAACAGAAATGATATAAGAATTTGAAAACCAACTGTAAAGTCCCTAAGCCAACAGTAGCAGCCCAATAGACATTTGTTTCCTGTTTAACTTATTTTAGTGATGACAATACTACTGCTCTGTATTCCTGTAAGTAGTTTCTCCAAGGAATTCAGGCAATTTTTCAGACAGTTCCGATGCTACACAGAATTAGCTCTTCCCTAGCAAGACACTGGACACTCTGGTAAAGCTACTAATCCTTCTAGTCACAGACAGGAATGCCTATACATTCAAATACACGGGGTAAGTTGCCTGAAAAAAATATACCCCCGCCAAGCAATCTGACGTTCACCATAGGGAGCAGCTTAGCCCTCCGCATTATCTCATTTCTCATGGTGAGAAACGCTGGACACTTGTTATTACATCAATTTTAAATACTCAAGGACACAAAATGAGGTGGCGAGGCAGCTGGGCCCAGAACAAAAGTTGGTTTCCATGTCAGCGCCTTTAGCCACCTGCTTACACTCTAGCTTCGGAATGAAGGTGTCTGTTCGGAAGAGGGCGGAGCTCTGCTTCACTCGGGCCGGCCGAGGCATGCCTCTAACCTCTGAGACTGACAGCTCCCCCGCTCGCCCAGGCTTTGACTCCTCTTCCCTCCTCAGAACATGTATGGTATTTTATCCCACTTTTAAGGAACTTATCCACATGGGGCTCCCATAGGTGACTCAATAAAGGTGGGTCACACTTATTGATATGTAACATTTTACCTCCTTCTCCATTATTAGTCTTTCAGTGTATGCACTTAGCAGCACTTGGAACAGTGATCAGCAACTTTTGCTGCATGACTTTAATGTGTATACCATGAAAAAGTAGAGAAAAATTTGGGAAGTGACTTTTATTGTATACTGCATGGCTCTCATTCATAGTTCCAAAACAGATTTATAAGCAAGCCGGAAAGGAGAAAGGGCACGCAAGAGCTTGTCAGCAGCGTCAACAAGATCTTATTCTCGTAAATAAAAGCTTATGACAACGATCTCATAAATACAGCTAGCCTGTTATCTCTTCCTCTAGCTTCTTTACTGCCCAATTATTATAATTAATGTGCCAATGTGACAGCCAGTAACTGTCTTATGATAAAACCCTAATATCTATTTGACATTTTAATTTAGATGAGACAGAATCAATAAAAATGTATGTAGCATTCCCAGTCTAGAATATACTTAATTTGGAATTTACACATTGTATTTGTAAATAAGCGCCATCTCGGCTTTGGAGTGGTTATGGTTAAAAAAATCTTTAATTATTTATTTATTTATTTATTTTTATTTATTCATTTTAGGAGGAGAGGGAGAGACAGAAGGACAGAGAGAGAGAGAGAGAGAGAGAGAGAGAGAGAAGGGGGGAGAAGCTGGAAGCATCAACTCCCATATGTGCTTTGACCAGGCAAGCCCAGGGTTTCGAACCGGTGACCTCAGCATTTCCAGGTTGACGCTTTATCCACTGCGCCACCACAGGTCAGCAAAAAATCTTTAAAAGTTCAATTCATATTTATACACACATATTCCTAAAATAATTCTCTTTCTCATCTGTGTTAGTGGAGAGGCACTTAGAAATCAGCAGAGAAAGTGACAAAGTACAGGAAGATGTGTCCAATAACGGCTAAAATAATTTAGTGAAAGGAAGTCCTCTGTATAAAACTGGTCTCTGGCACCACACAGAGTGAACAATTAATTAAGTAATAGTCCCACTTTCCCAATAAAGATTTATGCTGAGGATGTAAGCCTGTGGTTCCCAAATACCAATCCACAGACCTGAATGTATTTTCCAGTGACACATAACTAAATAAGAAAATAGGACCATATATTATTGACTTTTCACAAAGATAAATATATTTGATTTTTTTAATACTTTTTTGACAGGAAAATCTGTTATTTTTTTTCTCATGATGGCAGTTAAATTGCCAAATGTCTTTATGTGACAAAATTAAAACTCCAAGTTTTTTGAAATCCTATTGATAGTGACATTGGGAAGCCCAGGGCAGAGTGGCACCCAACTTCCCAGCGACATGACATTCTAGGTATAAGCCTGTAACCAGCAATGACACAAAGAACACGGGAAGGAAAGTGGTGCTGTTGCCTGGTTACCTCCAGGGCCACCATGCTCATGACTGCACACTGGCTGCCACTGAAGGACAACTCAGCGACCAGGGTGGCGCTCTATTTAGAAGAGGCCTAGCAGGGAACTGCGGTGAAAGATGAGAGCGTGGTATCTATAGCCGCCATAGCATGGGAAAGACTACACGGGGGGAGGAAGGGAGACAGATCAGAAGTGGTGAAAGTCTACCCGCATGTCAGCCTACTCTGGAACATCCACCCACTTAAAAGACAGGGAAGCTCTCTCCTGCCTCATCATCAATCATCATGGCAATGTTAATCAAACCCACAACTCAGACATCAAAATTAAAAAGTTCTGTGCTACAGCCCTGGCCAGATAGCTCTGTTAGTTAGAGTGCCATCCTGAAGCTCAGAGGTTGCCAGTTCGATCCCCGGTCAGGGCACATACAGAAACAGATTGATGTTCCTGTTTCTCCCTCCGTCTCCTTTCTTCTATCTAAAATCAATCAAATAAGCATATATAGATATATAAAAAACTTGCGTGCTACAAATGATACCATCAGGGCAGTAAATGGGCAACCCACAATGTGGGAGAAAATATTTGCAAATCACATATCTGACAAAGGATTTGTTTTTAGATTATCTAAAGAATTCTTACAACTTGTAATAAAAAGACAAGCAAATTTAAAAATGGACAAAGCATTTGTATGTTTCTTCTCCAAAAAAAAATATATGAATGACCAATAAGCAAACAAAATGATGTTCAACATCATTAGCCATCAGAAATATGCAAATCAAAACCACCAGATACCACTCCAATCCCCCAGGATGACCGTAATAAAAGAGATAGACAATAGAATGTGTTGGTGAGGACTTAGAGAAACTAGAACTCTCAGACAGTACTGGTGGGATGTTAAATGGCTTTGGAAAACAGTTTGGCAGTTCCTCAAACCATTAAACACAGAATTACTATATAGACCCAGTGATTTCATTCCTAGGTATGTACCCAAGAGAACTGAAAACATACATGTGCACAAGAGCTTATACACAAATGCTCATAGTACCACTGTTCATAATAGTAAAATGTTAAAATAACAGCAAAACCATAAATGTGGAAACAATCCAAATTTCCACCAACGTAATAATGGGCAAACAAAATGTGCTACATTCATACAGTGCAGTATTATTTGCTATAAAAGGGGATGATGCGTGATACATGCTTCAGCATGGATGACCCTTGAAAATATGCTATGGAAGAACTCACAGAAAACTACATATTGCATAATTATTGTTATATAAACTATCCAGAATGTGCAAATTTACTGAGGCAGAACATGTATTAGTGGTCACGTGGGGGGGGGCTGACTGCTAAACCATATGGAATTTGTTTTGGGGGGGAGAGGAAAATGTTGTGGGACTAGACAGAGGTGATCTTTGTATAAATAATCCTGTGAATAAACTAAAAACCACTGAATTACACACTTTCTCAGGTGCAGTGTGCAGCAGGTGAACTATATCTCAATATAGCTTTTAAAAAAAAATCAGTGTGACTCTGAGTGAGGACAGTGAGGGCCCAACACCTCCACCTCAGGGGAAAGAAGTCACATTGACCAGTGAGAAAGAGCTCGATCGGATCCTCAAAGGCAAAGCACAGGAGAGCTGATTCCTCCAGACCTACTGCCCAGAGGACATCAGTGTTCCTCTTAAGGCTCACTTGTTCTTTGCGCTCCCTCCTCATACAAGTAATCTGCAAGAAACAAAAGATTCACAACCTTTCCCGGCATTGATCATTCCTAACCCTCTCATTATGGGGGAAAAATCTCTCAACTTCTCCCAGGATTCCATACGTCAAATCAAAGTATTAATTAATACCTGTTCTAGGAGCTTCACAGAACTGTGAGAAGGATCCAATGAGAAAGTGAATAGAGCTAGTCAAGATAATGGTGCAATATGAAAGAGAGGGGAGCCAGGACCACTTCGTCTGGGTTTCTGGCTTGAGCAACTCTAAGGAAGACAGTTACCTGTCCAGCAACAGAGGAAATGAAAGACAGAAATTTGGAAGGAGGGCTGTTAGGTTTAGATCTGGATATGCTATACTGAAGGTGCCATGGATTTAGGTATTGGGCAAGCAGCCTGGAGCTCAGGGCAGAGGCTGATCTTGGAAATTTACAAAGTGAGAAGTATCTGGGAGAATGCAATGACAAAGAGACTAAGACCCAGTCAGCAGAAAGAGCAGTAAGGCACAGAGCCAGCACTCCCTGGGACAGCAACACTGGAAGGTGGGAAGGAAGCAGCAAGAGAAGAGGAAGCCGGTAGAGAGAATTTTAGAAGACAAAAAAAGGGAGTATTATCAGACTCAAAGGCTACGCTGAGGTCAAGTAAGGCAAGGAGAGATATTTCCAATGTGCAGTGTACCAGTGACCTTGGCAAGAAGGGTTTCAGAGCAGCACTGGAGTGGAACTCAGCAGCAGGGTCAGTGAATGGCTGCTAATATAAAGAAACCAAACTCAATATACTTTGCAACCAGAAAACACACTCCTTCAGAAAGAAAAAGAGGGCCCTGGCCAGTTGGCTCAGTGGCAGAGAGCCAGCCCGGCATATATAAGTCCTAGGTTCGATTCCTGGCTAGGGCACACAGGAGAAGCACCTATCTGCTTCTCCACCCTTTCCCCTCTCCTTTCTTTCTCTCACTCTCTCTCTTCCTCTCCCGCAGCCAAGGTTCCACTGGAGCAAAGTTGGCCCGGGTGCTGAGGATGGCTCCATGGCCTCCACCTCAGGCACTAGAAGGTTCTGGTTGCAATGGAGCAACACCCCAGATGGGTAGAGCATCACCCCCTAGTGGGCTTGCTGGGTGAATTCTTGTCGGGTGCATGTGGGAGTCTGTCTCTCTGCCTCCCTGCTTCTCACTTCAGGAAAAAAAGAAAGAAAGGAAGAAAGAGGGGGAGGGAGGGAGGGAGAGAGGGAAGGAGGGAGGGAGGGAGGAAGGAAGGAAGGAAGGAAGGAAGGAAGGAAGGAAGGAAGGAAGGAAGGAAGGAAGGAAGGAAGGAAGGGGAAGTAGGAAAACTCTGCCCAATGCCTCTAAGAACAGAGAGACTGGGAATCACTTGCATAAACCAAACAGAAATTTGCACTGGTCTGGCTCAAGTGAAAGCTACCAGAAATACTGTACACTGAAATAGGTTGTTAATATTCATCCATTCTCCGACGGCCCACACATCACCCTCTGAGAAAACTAGGGTTTACTTTCAACTGCAGACATACTCAGGAGGAACCACACAAAGCCCCACAAAAACTATTCCCCACACCAGACTCACCGCAAAATAGTACATAAACAAAAGAAGAACTAAAACACAACAATGCATTCAGCTCAGCTGCTTAAATCCTGATAGGCTCAAGGTTCTCACCACTGATCTCAAAGACAACAGAGCAGGCAGTCATTAAATGACTAGACAATTCCTTAAACTGAACTGAAAAGAGAAAACCTCAGATGGGAATAAGCCTAAGAACCTTAGAGATCAGAATTTCAATTAATTGCAATTTCTACCTTTTAGATGAAAATCACACACACACACACACACACAACATGGGTTATTTTGAGAGTCAGAAAATAGTATGCTATAATATGCAATACAACATCACAGGTGGCGAAAGAAATGTTAATCTCAGATGGAAAAGTGGTATAAATGCCTGTGTAAGGACAGTCAGAACCCAGACTTGATCCCAGGTCTCTGATGAATAGTCATAGGACCCTCAATATGCCATGTGACCCTTACAGCTCTCAGCTTCCTCAAACACAGATACCCTAATCACAATTTCATTGTGAGTGTAAATGCAAAATGATATATGAAAGTGTAATTAAAAAGCAAACTTAACATAATAATAAGTTGTTATGTATGTATGTACCAGTTATCATCCACAGAAAACTGTAAAGGGAGGACACAAGAGCCACTCCAGATGTTTCCACGTCCGGCCACATCTCTGTCCCTCCCTCAGCTTGGTTAGTTGAGTCCTGCTTATGTTCTGTAAGATACCCCAGGATCATCCCAATAAAACTCCCTCTTTAATTTAATTAGTTGGGAGTTAGGTTTCTGTCACTTATAACTTTTTAAAAGGCCTAATTCACAAAAAAAGAGCAAGGTCTTTATTCCTATGCTTGTCCAACCCCTTAAAACACAACCAGAAGATCACAACGACTGTAAAAAGTGACACAATAGTGTCTCCATCGCCTCCTGGGCCAGTGTGGGAAGGGTCCCTGTTTCATGCCTCCTAGTAAGCACGCCTTTACCCTTATACATGGGGCCAGGAGCTGGAGCTGTCCTAATGGGAGAGACCCATGAAAGAGGCCAAAGTGGAAGGATGACAATGAAGATAATGACAATGATGATGATGATGATAATGACAAAGACAACAACAGTAGCAAAGACCACCAGTCCTTCCCTTGGGTTAACTCATGTCACAGGAAAACCCCATGAGGAAGGCACAGGAAGCCCTTCCTTAATATCACTGATGGTTTCTGAAATTTTACACAAAACGACATGTAAGGAAACCAATCTTACCATAGGTTGATGGATATAATCAAGAATTAAGTTCCCATAGCATCTTATTAACACTACAACAAAAGCACTTTAAACAAAACCACGTTATTCCAGGACCTGCTGTACCATTTTGGTCTCCTTTTATAGACAAGAAAACCAATGCTCAGAGATAACAAGAGAGCAAAGGACTCCATTTTGGAGACTGTTCCTTTGAAGGAGTGTTAGGGAAAAAAAGGAAGCAATTTACAAAAAGAGGCCAAAGAGATCTCAGTACTGGAGGAGGCTAGGAAACAAAGCATAGGAGTGTCACGAGAACTGCCTACATTGCCTTTACTTTCTCCCTGCAAACTGGTTTTTGACCCTGTTAGTACTCTACTTAAAAACTCTTGCTAAAGTCTCATAATCCTTTTGCCCAATCTAAGAGCCACTTCTCGGTCCCTATTCAAATAAGCTCTTGTTTCTATTGACCACTCACTCCTAGAAGCACTGCCCCCACCAGCTCCGCAATACTCTCCTCTTATGCTGTCCTTCACCCCCTGGTTGCTCCATCTCAGAAACCTCTTTCTTAAATGCTGTGACCTGTTCTCAGTCCTCATGCTCTCTCTGGGTGAGCTCGGTGACCACTGCATCCTCAGTTACCCACCTGCTGATGACTCCTAAACATCTCTTGGCCAGATCACTGCCTGAGCTGTAGACTTTAAACTTAGCATATCTTCAACAGAACTCATCACATTCCTCCCCGAAACTACTTCCCCACGTTCCCTGAGTCAGTGAATGGCACCACCTGCCCCAGAAAATCACCCCAACTACCTCCTCCCTCCAACCCAATCAGTCACTGCTACCTTCTACTTCTGCGCCTTTGTTCCCGCTCAGCTGGGCCTACATCTCTCCACTGCCATTGTTCCTTTGCTAATTCAGATTGTATCATCTCTCCTCTGGACCACTACAACAGCCACAGTGAGAACTGTGTCTGACTCATTGCTGTATTCTAGTATTTGCCATAATATCAGAACCTGGAAGGCAATAAACGACAATTTATTGAATGAAAGAGTAAAAAAAATGAGATCCAGTAGAGATGGGAGAGGTAGAGACTTGATTACAGATAATAAATGATGAGGAAATGAGTTTATAAATGTGAATATCCTGGTTCTAGAAAACCACAAAAAATATTTCACACAAAACTATCCCTCAAAAAGATAACCCTATCAACCTAAACATGAGAACTGAAAGAAGTAGTTACAAGCTGAAAGATACACACATTCTGAGGGAACTTTAATAATACTGTAATAAAATCTATTTTATGTAAAAGAGATAGAAAGTGTCAAGGTGAAGAAAGTATTTGTTCTCTAAATCAATTCTAAAGATATCCTTATATCTATCCTAAAGATATAAGTAAAATGGTTGGTATTATGCTCCCAGACCTTCTACTAACTTCCTGCCTGCAGCTGACTCTGTGGGTCTTCTCTTCAAGGGCCCCGTGGGGACAGGCAAAGGAGGAGAAGAAAATGTTAAGGAGTCACCACAATTGCACAAGAAAAGAAATGTCTACGGTCTAAAGCTCTAATCATCAAGTTATGAAAAGTGTTTAATTTTTAAGGTGAGCTACAACTATATAGATCTAAATTTAACATCCAGGAAACCTTGAGTTATGTCATTTGGCTGGAAAATCCAGTTTTGCAGCCAAGAAGCTGCCTTACTTGGTCACGAGGCAAAGACACACACAGGAAGGGAATGAGTTCTGTTCTGCTGCTTACCTGCTGAGGCCTTGGTTTCAGGGGTCTGCATTCCCCACTGACAAAGGCAGCAGCCACAGAACACGTATCCCCTGCTACTTCTACACTCTAACAATAGGAAAACACTGAACTCGGAGCTTATAGTCTTTCTGAAAGATTAAGAGAATGAATCATCAATCATTTTAAATCAAAATGGTCTCAGTTTACTTGCCTGTATCTCACACACAGTTTCCTAATAAGCCGGGCTGAGCGAGTATTTTTCATTTCAAACAGGACATAGATCCCATTTAATCTTCAAGGTTATCAAATACCTACTTTTAAGGGGTAGAAATCAGCTTCACCACTTAATTAATAATCTTCATGTAAAAAGAAGTTACTATTTGAGGAGTGCTGACTCAGTCTCCATCTGCACCATGAAAAGAACAGGAAAAAACGATGAGCAACACAGAACACCACACAATAAACACAGAAGAGCATCAGATTGGTCCCGGCTCAAGTCACTTCCTTCCTGTGTCACTTCCCTCCTTGCCACGTCAGTTTCTGAATTCATGGGAGATGACTCCGAATGAATTTCTCATTCTAATGTGTAACAAATTAATAACCACAATGGCAAAATAAGCTCAGGCCCCCCCTTTTCTGGTGACAGAGAGACAGAGAGGGGGATAGATAGGGACAGACAGACAGGAAGGGAGAGAGATGAGAAACATCAATTCTTCTTTCAGACTCCTTAGTTGTTGATTGAGTGCTTTCTCATATGTGCCTTGACCGGGGGCTACAGCAGAGCGAGTGACCCCTTGCTCAAGCCAGCAATCTTGGGCTCAAGCCAGTGACCTTGGGCTTCAAGCCAGTGACCTTTCAACTCAAGCCATGACCATGGGATCCATGGGATCATGTTTATGATCCCACGCTCAAGCCAGTGACCCCACCTCAAACTGGTGTGCCTGCACTCAAGCCAGCGACCTTGGGGTTTCAAATCTGGGTCCTCTGCGTCCTAGTCCGATGCTCAATCTAGCCACTGCGCCACCACCTGCTCAGACAGGCCTCTTTCTTTTAATGGAAGTTTTACTATCATTCATCCGTAATCTTTCCTAGGAAAACCTCAATAAAAGGTGTTGGGAGAACTGGACAGCCACATGCAGAAGATTGAAACTGGACAATCATTTTGACACCATACACAAAGAGCAACTCAAAATGAGTCAGAGATGAATATAAGACATGAAACTGTACAGCTCGCGAATGAAAACGTAAGGATAAGCTCCTTCTTATCAATTTAGGAAAAAATTATTTTTTTTATTTGACGGCAAAGGCAACAAGAGAAAAAATAAGTAAGTGGGACTACATCAAATTAAAAGCTTTTACACAGCAAAAGAAATCACCAAGAAAATGAAAAAAAAAAAACAAGGGAATGCAAGAGGTACACCCAAAAAGAGGTTAATAATCCAATACATAAGAACTAACACAACTAAAAAACTAACAAAAACCCTCACAATCCAATTTTTAAATGAACAGAGAGATTGAATAGACATTTTGCCAAAGAAGACAGACAAATGGCCAAAAGGTACATGAAATGGTGCTCAACAGCACTGATTATCAGAAAAATGCAAATCAAAACCACAATGAGATATTACCTCACACATGTTAGAATGGCTAGCAGCCGAGAGACCAGCATTGGCAAGGCTACCTTGTGCACTGTTAGGTAGGAATGTTAACTGGTGCAACAACTATGAAAAATGGTACGGAGGCTCCTCAGAAAGTAAAAACAGAACCATTAACTGATCCCGCAAGCCCATTTCTGGGTGTATGTTCAAAGGCAATGAAAACAGGATCTCGACCTTTGATGGCTCGGACCTCAGCCGGCCACCACCAGCCCAGCTCGCGCTGCCGCCGCCACCCATGGGTATTATAGCCGAGTGCCCCTGCCACACGCACAACCCGAAGCTGCTGCGCCCTCTGTAGCCAGAGGCCCGGAGCTGCTGAGCCCAGAGGCCGGGAGTAGGAGCCGGAGCCGCAAGCGCCGTGGAGTTTCAGTATTTTCGGCATGTATCTCAGTGGATGGATCCTTTTTAAATTATGCTGGGCGGAGGATGACGTCAGAGTAATGGCACGGTAGGAAGCGATACCGATAAATCTCCCCCAAAACTCAACAAGATCTTCAACCAGAAACAGAAAAACCTATCCTTGGAGCCTCCAGATGTTTCGCAATACACCAAAGGTATGGTAGAGCGAAAAATTAGCTAAATATATAATCAAACCCCAAAGGAAATAGGGAGTAAGAAAGGCTCCACCTTCCTCACTAACCTAAATAGGGCTGCTTTCACTGGGAACTGAGAATATAGAAACTAAGGGGGGCAAAGGGGGTGAATAGATCCAGGCCGCGGCACAAACGATTGAACCAGGCTGTGGCACAGAGATCCAAACCAAGGAAAAACTGTGACTGTGGCAACCCAAGCAATACAAGCTAGCACTCGCGCCAAACCCAGACAAAGAAAGACAAGCGGGGCAGCCATTTTCCCCGATCTCCTGGTCGGCGCGTGCAGATAGTGGGCGAGAGATTCCTTCGAAAGCCCCGGGAGTGTGCGCCCATGTTACCCCACAGAGAGGCAGAGTCAGAGGCCTTTGTGTGCGGAATCTCCAGGCCGTCCCAGCGCCCTGAAAAAGCCACGCACGGGAAGGGAGCAAGAGCCAATTCCAACGCTGGAAATTTTCCGTGCGGCCGGGGGTTTCACTCAGAGTGTGAGACTGCAGGCCTGATATCCTGGTCTGCGCGCACAGATAGTGAGCAAGAGTTTCCTCCAAGTGCCCCGGGAGTGGGCGCCCGCCCGTGTTACCGGACACAGTGGCAGAGCCAGAGGTCTTTGAGTGGGTGGAAGCCCCACCTGATTATGCGAGCAGCTCTGACTGACTAAGCCTTACCCAGATCCCTGGGCTGAGTGGGAATAGAGTGGGGAGTTGCCAGCTCTTTGAGCCTCTTACTATCCAGGCAGAGGCAGCAGCAACCCCATAGCTGGATTATCAGGCTACTAATTGAGGAAGGAAAGACTAGGAGAAAGGCTCCAGGAACACGGACTCTCTCACTGTCAAAGCCTATAAATGCTAATGAGCCTCGACTGCCAACGAGACTGAAGCACAATACATGACATCGCCATAGAGACTTATCAACTGCAAACCTCTACCTGAGCGTGCCAAAGGGGCAGAACCCGGGGTACACAGTCACCGACCAGAGAGAGGGAGAGAAAAGAAAAAGCAAGAAGATAACCTCTCAAAATCAAGAATAATCTGCAGACTTTATAACCTATCCCATTTTATTATATTTGTTCGTTTGTTTCTCTTATCTTCATTCTTGATTTTTTTTTTCCCTCCTCCAATTTGGTCATTTAACTCTCTGCCGGTCTTACTCTCTCCTCTCCTTGAACTACACTACCCATAAGTGTTACATCTCCCATTATCTTTTCTTTCCACTGCCTTTCTCTCTATGAGGGTTGCACTCCAAAACCTTTAACTCTCTCTCTCTCTCTCTCTCTCTCCTCTTTTTTCTTCTTTTAGTGGTACCCTCTTTTTCTCTCTCTCTCTCTCTTTCTTTTCTCCCTCTATATTAGTTTCTTCCTTTCTCCTTTACGTCTCCTAACATTCAAACCTCAATAACAAACAAATTATCTTATCTGGGACTCAAACTTATGTTTGTGGCATTTTGGGGGATTTTTACTTCACCTTTTTAAGTCACTAGCAGTGCTCCCATCCCTAGCTCTCCATGTTATCTAGTTCTTGTTCCACTAAATACAATAGTAATTTTTTAATTTGTCTCCCCATTTTCCTGTTTCCCTCTTATTCCTCTCATCATAACTCTTAGTCAACCAACACCTAAAAGAAAATCATTTTATTCTTAACCCAAATTTTTTCCTTATTTGCTTTTTGTGGGTCCTTACCCACTTTTTTTTCTTTTTTACTTTTTCTTTTTCTTTTTTGTTTTTTTTTTTCCCCCTTTATTACTTATCCTCAATTCAGGCCCTCCATTACAGGCATTGTTTGTTCTATTTAGTACAATATAATTCACAGTTCACCACAGCTTTTCTCAAGAAAGAGGGGAGAGGAGAGGAGAGGAAAAAAGGAGGGGGGGAATAATTTCTTTTTTTTTTTAATTTTAATTTTATTTTTCTTTATTTAATTATCAATTTAAAACAAACAACTCTGATTTTTTATTTTTTTAACTTTTTATTCTTTATTAAATCTCATTAATACTATCAACAAAACCACCCTCAGATGCCATTAAGGAAGAGAAAATCGAATATCATGGATACAAAAGAAAGACAGGTAACACAGATAGATGAGGAAAAATCTATGGAGAAAAAATTAAATATATTGGAAACCTTGGACTTAAACGACAGAGAATTTAAAATAGAAATCCTAAAAATACTCAGAGATATACAAGAAAACACAGAAAGGCAATTTAGGGAGCTCAGAAAACAACTCAATGAACACAAAAAATATATATTTCCAAGGAAATTGAAACTATAAAAACAAATCAAACAGAGATGAAAAACTCAATTCACAAGCTGAAAAACGAAGTAACAAGATTAGCTAATAGAACAGGTCAGATAAAAGGTAGGATTAGTGAAATAGAAGGCAAGCAACTTGAGGCACAACAGAGAGAAGAAGAAAGAGACTCAAAAATTTAAAAAAAATGACATAGCCCTACAGGAATTATCTGACTCCATCAAAAAGAATAACATAAGAATAATAGGTATATCAGAGGGAGAAGAGAGAGAAAATGGAATGGAGAACATACTTAAACAAATAATAGATGAGAACTTCCCAAGCCTGTGGAAAGAACTAAAGCCTCAAATTCAAGAAGCAAACAGAACTCTGAATTTTCTTACCCCCAACAAACCTACTCCAAGGCACATCATAATAAAATTGGCACAAACCAACGGCAAAGAAAAAATTCTCAAGGCAGCCAGGGAAAAGAAGAATACAACATATAAAGGAAGGCCCATTAGATTATCATCCGATTTCTCAACAGAAACTCTACAAGCTAGGAGAGAGTGGACCCCAATATTTAAAGTCCTGAAAGAGAGGAACTTTCAGCCACGAATACTATACCCATCAAAGCTATCCTTCAAATATGAAGGAGAAATAAAAACATTCACAGATACAGAAAAAATGAGGGAATTTATCATCAGAAAACCTCCACTCCAGGAATTACTAAAGGGGGTTCTCCAATCAGATACAAAGAACAAAAAAAAAACAAAGCCACAAGTAAAAGCTCCAAGAAGAACACAATAAAACCAAATTTAAACTGTGACAACAACAAAAAGAAAGGGGAGGCGAGGATGGAGATTAACAGTAGCAAAGGACGATGGAGTGCAAAAGTACTCACAAAATAGTGCACTACAATGAACAGGGTAGGAACCCTTTTCATTACTTAAAGGTAACCACCATTGAAAAAACCACCACAGAAGCACATAATTTAAAAAAGATAGCAACGGAGGAAAGATGTATGGAATACAACCAAATAAAAACAAAAGATAGAAAAACAAAAAAGAAGGATCAAACAAGACACAAAACTAACAGAAAGCAATCTATAAAATGGCAATAGGGAACTCACAAGTGTCAATAATTACACTAAATGTAAACGGATTAAACTCACCAATAAAAAGGCACAGAGTAGCAGAATGGATTAAAAAAGAAAATCCAACTGTATGCTGCCTATAAGAAACTCATCTAAGTAAAAAGGATAAAAACAAATTCAAAGTGAAAGGCTGGAAAACAATACTCCAAGCAAATAACATCCAAAAAAAAGCAGGCATAGCAATACTCATATCTGATAATGCTGACTACAAGACAGCAAAAGTACTCAGAGACAAAAATAACCATTTCATAATGGCTAAGGGGACACTGAATCAAGAAGACATAACAATTCTTAATATATATGCACCAAACCAAGGAGCACCAAAATATATAAGACAGCTACTTATTGACCTTTTAAAAAAAAACCCAAAAAAGTAGAACAAAATGCAATCATACTTGGAGACCTCAATACACCGCTGACGGCTCTAGATCGGTCATCCAAACAGAGAATCAACAAAGATATAGTAGCCTTAAACAAAACACTAGAGCACCTGGATATGATAGACATCTACAGGACATGTCATCCCAAAGTGACTGAGTATACATTTTTCTTCAGTGTACATGGATCATTCTCAAGAATTGATCATATGTTGGGCCACAAAAACAACATCAGCAAATTAGGAAAAATAGAAGTTATACTAAGCATATTTTCTTTTCTTTTCTTTTTTGTTTTGGTTTTTTTTTTGTATTTTTCTGAAGTTGGAAACGGAGGCAGTCAGACAGACTCCCGCATGTGCCCGACCAGGATCCACCCGGCATGCCCACCAGGGGGCGATGCTCTGCCCATCTGGGGCACCACTCTGTTGCAACCAGAGCCATTCTAGTGCCTGAGGCAGAGGCCACAGAGCCATTCTCAGCACCCGGGCCAACTCTGCACCAATGGAGCCTTGGCTGCGGGAGGGGAAGAGAGAGACAGAGAGGAAGGAGAGGGGGAGGGGTGGAGAAGCAGATGGGCGCCTCTCCTGTGTGCCCTGGCCGGGAATCGAACCTGGGACTCCTGCATGCCAGGCTGACGCTCTACCACTGAGCCAACTGGCAAGGGCACCAAGCATATTTTCTGATCATAAAGCCTTGAAACTAGAATTCAACTGCAAAAAAGAGGAAAAAAATCCCACAAAAATGTGGAAACTAAATAACATACTTTTTAAAAATGAATGGGTCAAAGAAGAAATAAGTGCAGAGATCAAAAGATATATACAGACAAATGAAAATGACAATACAACATATCAGAATCTATGGGATGCATTAAAAGCAGTGATAAGAGGGAAGTTCATATCACTTCAGGCATATATAACAAACAAGAGAGAGCCCAAGTGAACCACTTAACTTCACACCTTAAGGAACTAGAAAAAGAAGAACAAAGACAACCCAAAACCAGCAGAAGAAAGGAGATAATAAAAATCAGAGCAGAAATAAATGAAATAGAGAACAGAAAAACTATAGAAAAAAATTAATAGAACAAGGAGCTGATTCTTTGAAAAGATCAACAAAATTGACAAATCCTTGGCAAGACTTACCAAGGAGAAAAGAGAAAGAACTCATATAAACAAAATCCAAAATGAAAGAGGAGAAATCACCACGAACACCATAGATATACAAAGAATTATTGTAGAATACTATGAAAAACTTTATGCCACTAAATTCAACAATCTAGAAGAAATGGATAAATTCCTAGAACAATATAACCTTCCTAGACTGAGTCAAGAAGAAGCAGAAAGCCTAAACAGACCTATTAGTAGAGAAGAAATAGAAAAATCCATTAAAAACCTCCCCAAAAATAAAAGTCCAGGCCCTGATGGCTATACCAGTGAATTTTATCAAACATTCAAAGAAGACTTGGTTCCTATTCTACTCAAAGTCTTCCAAAAAATTGAAGAAGAAGCAATACTTCCAAACACATTTTATGAGGCCAACATAACCCTCATACCAAAACCAGGCAAGGATGGCACAAAAAAAGAAAACTACAGACCAATATCTCTAATGAATACAGATGCTAAAATACTAAACAAAATACTAGCAAATCGAATACAACAACATATTAAAAAAATAATACATCATGATCAAGTGGGATTCATCCCAGAATCTCAAGGATGGTTCAACATACGTAAAACGGTTAACGTAATACACCATATCAACAAAACAAAGAACAAAAAGCACATGATCTTATCAATAGACGTGAAAAAGGCATTTGATAAAATACAACACAATTTTATGTTTAAGACTCTCAACAAAATGGGTAAAGAAGGAAAATATCTCAACATGATAAAGGCCATATATGATAAACCATCAGCTAACATCATATTAAATGGCACAAAACTGAAGGCTTTCCCCCTTAAATCAGGAACAAGACAGGGTTGTCCACTCTCTCCACTCTTATTTAATGTGGTGCTAGAGGTTCTCGCCACAGCAATCAGACAAGACAAAGAAATAAAAGGCATCCATATCGGAAATGAAGTAAAAGTATCACTTTTTGCAGATGATATGATCCTATACATCGAAAACCCCAAAGAATCCACAAAAAGACTACTAGAAACAATAAGCCAATACAGTAAGGGCGCAGGATACAAAATTAACATATAGAAGTCAATAGCCTTTCTATATGCCAACAATGAAACATTTGAGAACGAACTCAAAAGAATAATCCCCTTCAAGATTGCAACCAAAAAAATAAAATACTTAGGAATAAACATAACAAAGAATGTAAAGGACTTATATAATGAAAACTATAAAACATTGTTAAGGGAAATCGAAAAAAATATTATGAGATGGAAGAATATTCCTTGCTCTTCGTTAGGAAGAATAAATATAATCAAGATGGCCATATTACCCAAAGCAATATACAAATTTAATGCAATTCCCATCAAAATTCCAATGACATTTTTAAAGAAATGGAGCAAAAAATCATCAGATTTATATGGAACTATAAAAAAACCCGAATAGCCAAAGCAATCCTAAAGAAAAAGAATGAAGCTGGGGGCATTACAATACCTGACTTCAAACTATATTATAGGACCACGACAATCAAAACAGCACGGTATTGGCAGAAAAATAGACACTCAGACCAATGGAACAGAATAGAAAATCCAGAAATAAAACCACATATATATAGTCAAATAATTTTTGATAAAGGGGCCAACAACACACAATGGAGAAAAAAAAGCCTCTTCAATAAATGGTGCTGGGAAAACTGGAAAGCCATATGCAAAAGAATGAAACTCGACTACAGTTTGTCCCCTTGTACTAAAAATAACTCAAAATGGATCAAAGATCTAAACATAAGACCTGAAACAATTAAGTGCATAGAAGAAGACATAGGTATTAAACTCATGGACCTGGGTTTTAAAGAGCATTTTATGAATTTGACTCCAAAGGCAAGACAAGTGAAGGCAAAAATTAATGAATGGGACTACATCAGATGAAGTTTTTGCTCAGCAAGAGAAACTGATAACAAAACAGACAGGCAACTAAATGGAAAATGATATTTTCAAACAACAGCTCAGATAAGGGCCTAATATCCAAAATTTACAAAGAACTCATAAAACTCAACAACAAACAAACAAACAATCCAATAAAAAAATGGGAAGAGGACATGAACAGACACTTCTCCCAGGAAGAAATACAGATGGCCAACAGATATATGAAAAGATGTTCATCTTCTTTAGCTATTAGAGAAATGCAAATCAAAACTGCAATGAGATACCACCTCACACCTGTTAGATTAGCTATTATTAATAAGACAGGTAATAGCAAATGTTGGAGAGGCTGTGGAGAAAAAGGAACCCTCATACACTGTTGGTGGGAATGTAAAGTAGTACAACCATTATGGAAGAAAGTATGGTGGTTCCTCAAAAAACTGAAAGTAGAACTACCTTATGACCCAGCAATTCCTCTACTGAGTATATACCCCCAAAACTCAGAAACATTGATACGTAAAGACACATGCAGCCCCATGTTTATTGCAGCATTGTTCACAGTGGCCAGGACATGGAAACAAGCAAAAAGCCCGTCAATAGATAACTGGATAAAGAAGATGTGGCACATATACACTATGGAATACTACTCAGCCATAAGAAATGATGACATCGGATCATTTACAGCAAAATGGTGGGATCTTGATAACATTATACGACGTGAAATAAGTAAATCAGAAAAAAACAGGAACTGCATTATTCCATATGTAGGTGGGACATAAAAGTGAAACTAAGAGACATTGATAAGCGTGTGGTGGTTATGGGGGGAGGGGGGAGAGGGAGGGGGAAAGGGGAGGGGGAGGGGCACAAAGAAAACTAGATAGAAGGTGACAGAGGACAATCTGACTTTGGGTGATGGGTATGCAACATAATTGAATGACAAGATAAACTGGACATGTTATCTTTGAATATATGTATCCTGAGTTATTGATGTCGCCCCATTAAAAAAATAAAATTATTAAAAAAAAAAAAGAAAACAGGATCTCAAAGAGGTATCTGCATTCCTACATTAATTGCAGTATTACTTACAATAGCCAAGATAAGAAAACTGAAGTGTTCACCAACAGCAGGAATGGGTGAAGAGCATGTGGCATGTGCCATATACAATGTAATAGTATTCAGCCATGAGAAAGAAGTCCTGCTGTTCACAGCATGAATGGACCATGAGAGCATTATGCTAAGTGATAAGTCAGATAAGACAGACACTATATGATACCACTTACACGTGAAGCCTAAAAATAATAAAAATAAAATAATAATGATAATAATAATAATAGAGATGAGACTAGAATGGCAGTTGCCAGGAGCTGTAGAGAAAATAGAAGAATAGTGGTCAAAGAATACAAACGCCAACTCTATGACAAGTAGGTCTGGGGACCTAGTGTATAGCATGGTGATTATAGTTAATAATACTGTATTATATACTTGAAAGTTGCTAACAGAGTAGATCTTAAATATTCTCACCACAAAAAAGAAATGGTAATTATGTGATGTGATGCAGGTGTTAGCTACTGCTATGGTACTAATCATTTTGCAATATGAAGTGTATCAAATAAACACATTGTACACATTAAACTGACACAATGTTTTATGTCAACTGTATCTCAATAAAGCTGGGGAGGGGAGCTTCCTCCCACTGCAAAAATAATATTTTCTCATAGTGGAACAGTAAAAAAATTATCCCTAACTGCCCTTCCTTGAGATAACAAAAGTTAAGATTTTAGGGGATCTATTCTTATTACTTAGTTGTATATTAGTTTTAGTACCAGAATGCGCAAGGTCTCTGGGGGAATTGTTTAGGAATCTAAATCATTGGTTTGATTCTCAGGTGAGCTAATTAAGATTCATTTACGCTGTAGCTGCTGATCCAACTTCTTAACATGCCCAGCTCTCTCTGAGAGGTCACCATTGATCACCATGGAGGGTGTGGGTGGATTAATGAATATATCAGTGCAAATAATGCCCTTCTCCAGAGGAAAAGCAAAACCCAGCCCAGGAAATGAGTCAGGAATGTCGTCTTTCAATAAGCCCAAAAGCAAATTTACATGGTGGAAAAAGACAAGTTCGACTTTTAATTCCACTGCCACCAAGCTTTGTGAACTGTCAAATTATTTCGGCTTTCACATTTCCCTGGGTAAATCTGGGATTAATAATAATGCCCCTACCTGTGATGGGGCCAGTAGTGAGGCTCATTCAGGTGAGACACCAGATGGCAGACTGCTTTGCAAAGCATAAATACTACAAAACTGCAAGCTCCGTGAGGTCTGGGATTGAATAAGGAGTGTTGGCAAACCTTGGCATGTGTATGAATCTTCTCAGGCATATACTCCTGGGGGCCCTGCACCCCGAGATTCCACCTCTCCGCCACAGGGCTCATTTGCATTTCTAACTCTGAAGAGACACTGGTGCTGCTGCTGATCCTAGACCCCACTGTGAGTAGTGCTGAGATGTAAAATAATTCAACACAAATCCTCTTATTAAAAATTATCCATTTTGCATCTTTTACTTATTTGTTCAAGTTCTTGGGCATTGAATGTGTGCCTGTTGCTAAATCAGGCTGCAAACACAACGTTATCTCCCCTCATAGTCCCACCTGGTCAGAGACCCTGGTAACAGGATGGGCCAGGAACCAGAGGAGCCCAGAAGGTATGAAATGCATCCTGACATGCACGCAGAGGCCCTTGAATCCCATCTGACACTGCTTTTCAACATCGCTCAGGGGAAGGTTTCATGTGACACAAATATGTGTTTGTGTGTTTCTGCAGTAAAAAAGACCCAGTGTCAGTCTGGGCACGGACTATCTTCTGTGTTATTACACCGACAGTGCACAGAACGACAAGACCTAAGGCAGCTCCCACTATCTGCCGAGCAGGGAAGAGGGCTTTGATGCCTAAATAATGTCATCAGTAACAACCCACGGACTAGATGTCATCTGTTACTGCCTCATTTTGCATGTAATTTGAACCTGCTGTCAGGTGCAAAATGAGAGAAATCAAAAGCAGACTTTTTTTACTTGGACAAATATAAAACAAAGATTTAAGAAATGTAAGATTCAGGAAGAGCTCTGCTCTGGCCCATTCAGCCAAGCCCCCTTTCTCTAGAAACTATAACCAAAGGACAATCTACAGTCAGAAAGACAGCTGTCCAACTTCATGTTTAAAAACAAAGCTATAATCATGACTACTTTACTTATTCATCTGATATATGATGAGGCTGTCATCAATTAATTTCTGTGAGTCTTACTAAAAAATACATAGTTTTTATTTTTTTTTTATTTTTTATTTTTTTTTATTTTTCTGAAGCTGGAAACGGGGAGAGACAGTCAGATAGACTCCCGCATGCGCCCGACTGGGATCCACCCGGCACGCCCACCAGGGGGCGACGCTCTGCCCACCAGGGGGCGATGCTCTGCCCCTCCGGGGTGTCGCTCTGTTGCGACCAGAGCCACTCCAGCGCCTGGGGCAGAGGCCAAGGAGCCATCCCCAGCACCCGGGCCATCTCTGCTCCAATGGAGCCTCGACTGCGGGAGGGGAAGAGAGAGACAGAGAGGAAGGAGAGGGGGAGGGGTGGAGAAGCAGATGGGTGCTTCTCCTGTGTGCCCTGGCCAGGAATCGAACCCGGGACTTCTGCACGCCAGGCCGACGCTCTACCACTGAGCCAACCGGCCAGGGCCAATACATAGTTTTTAAATCAGCACTACATTGCATAATTGTGTACAGGGTGGGGCAAAAGGAGGTTTACAGTTGTATGAGCAACAGAATTTATTCTTTTATTATTGTTTATTAATTGTGTTATTTTCCATATGAATAATTGTAAACCTATTTTGCCCCAGCCTGTATTTTAGTTAATAATTGGTCTAATAAGTTCTACATGTAACGAGTTAATTCCTACCATTTGTTCTAAACATATGTCAGTAAAGCTGCAAGGGCTATATCCTAGTAGAGGAACAGTGAGATTTCTGCTATATGTCCCTGGTTCATCCCATCCATACGCTTCAGTGTTTAACAGCTGGGTATATTTAAAGCGTGTTCTCACTGATACGTGTAATTAAAACCAAAGATTTAACCAAATGGAATCATCATCACTGAAGTCAAATTTACTTGCTTCCCGCTTGTCTGATTCGACTTAACTGGCCTCTGAATCACAGGGCGGCCCTTCCCGATTCCAGGCAGGTCCAGGGGCTACGTGCAGAGCCTGCGGATGGCGACCAGAAGCCACAACGACACATGCCTGACCCTGCTTCAGAGCTGCTCTTCCATGACTCTTCTGTAAAACATAACGACCGATTCCACAGATTCCTACATTTCAGATACCTAACAGAAGAGTAACTAAGAGAGAAAAAAAAAGATGAAAGGAAAGGCTACAGATATGATAAAGAAACACATGCCTGACTCTAGCCTCACATCTAAAGGAATCATGAGAAATATTTATTTCTCTTTTCATAAACACTCTACTGTGCTACAAAATTAACGTTGGCACCTGTGTCTGTAGACTTTCTCATAGATAAGACCACTGTGTAAGACTCCCCTATCACAATAGTATGCTCTCATTCTTAGTGTTGGATTCTGAATTTTTAAAGTACAGTATATATTTTCAACTTTGAGAGCAATATTCAATGTATTACTACAAATCTATAACCTTCACTGAAAGAAAAACCAGAAAAAATATTTAGAAAATGAGGCAAATATCCACCTTGAAAAAAACCATAACCACAGAGTAGATGACTCAGGGTTAGAATTATTCGGCACTCACTTAGCCAACACGGAGAATTAGTTACATGATAAGACACGGGGAAAAATAAAAGGGGTATACAGTCCATTACAATACAATGTAATGAGTGTTCCATCTTTTTAAAAGCAGGGTAGCCAGTTCTTCAAAGTCCAGATGTATCAAAAATATAAATAGTAAGAAGGTACTAGAACAGCGGTTCTCAACCTGTGGGTCGCGACCCCGGCGGGGGTCGAACGACCAAAACACAGGGGTCGCCTAAAGCCATTGGAAAATACATATTTATTATACAACACATTTTTAAATAAAATATATATTTCCGATGGCTTTAGGCGACCCCTGTGTTTTGGTCGTTCGACCCCCGCCGGGGTCGTGACCCACAGGTTGAGAACCGCTGTACTAGAAGAAAGTTTGGGAAATTTCTATCTCTAATCTAAGAGTCAGAAAGTCCTAAACTGGATACAAAACCCAGAACCTATAAAAGAAAACACTTATAAATATAGCTTCATAAAAATTACTACAAATGTCTAATGATCAGACTTCATAAAGTCAAAAAAGATAGTGGGGGAAACTGCAATATAAATACCTAAGAACTAATTGTCTTACTATATAAAGAGATCCTGAAAATCAATAAAAAGACAGACAGGCCCTGGCTGGTTGGCTCAGCAGTAGAGCGTTGGCCTGGTATGTGGAAGTCCTGAGTTTGATTCCCGGTCAGGGCACACAGGAGAAATGCCCATCTGCCTCTCCACCCTTCCCCCTCTCCTTCCTCTCTGACTCTCTCTTCCCCTCTGGCAACCAAGGCTCCATTGGAGTAGAGTTGGCCTGGGCACTGAGGACGGCTCCATGGCCTCCACCTCAGGCACCAGAATGGCTCCGGTCGCAGCAGAGCAAAGCCCCAGATGGGCAGAGCATTGCCCCCGGTGCACATGCCGGGTGAATCCTGTTGGGCGCATGCGGGAGTCTGTGTGACTGCCTCTCGCTTCTAACTTCGGAAATATACAAAAAAAAAAAAAAAAAAAAAGGACAGACTTACTAGAAAGCTGGCTAGTTCACTGGTAAGTACTATCAAATAAATGGAGCTCAATAATGACAGCTAGTATAAAACAACTATAAAAGCTATCTTAGTATATTATTTAAAAACCCAAAAACCAAAACACCACCTACCCAGAGTAGCTCAGGTCCCCATGCCTATATGCTCTCACAACATGCTTTGTTTTTAGCATGTAACACAATTTGTAATATACTTATCTCAGGGTTCTCTGATTAATGCCTTTCTTCCCCTCACTCAATAAGGACAGAGACATGATGTTTAATCCAATTTTAGGTCCATGGCAGGCAGATATTCAATATATGTGAAATTTATTCTTTCATTTAATAGATGTTTATTATGGGTCAGGTGGGCACTGGGCCAGATTCTGGAGGTACGGTGCTGAACAAAGCAAACTAGCTCTCTCTCCTCTAGGGGCTTCCATTCTGGGAGCCGTCAGAATAGAATCACACACATGCAGGCACACACATATGTGATAAAAAGTAATCTAATGGACATGATCCAGTTGGTCTGCAAACAGGTATTACATTTTCCATACTGACACCCCATTTTCATTTTTAATGATTTTTTCTGATTAAAATAACTTGAGTAATACTTTGAATTCTTTATTAATATAGTTCTTTCCCACTATAATTTAACAGCTGCAAAATACAACAGAAAATAAAACATACAACCTGACTCTCCAAACACAATGACTTTTGGCTTCAAGTATATTTCCTTCCTGTGCTTTCCACAAACCTTTCTTCAATATGACAGTAAGTGCAGAACACTCGATGTTCTCTGCTTTTTTTTTTTTTTTATCAGACACTTAATCTTCTTCCATTCATAAGAGAGATAAGGGACATTGCAAAATGGTTTCCTCCTGAACAGGAAAATGATCTCTCTAGCAGTCATGGCTCCAACTCATTCAATCCACTCTGCTCTCTTTAAGACTGACAGTTTTACCAAAGTAGAACAGCCATGCAGAACCTCACCCTGCAATGAATTTTGTTTCTTAATGTTTAAACAAATTCATTTTCTTTCTTTTTTTTAATTAATTTTTTTATTTAGAGAGAGAGAGAGCAAAAGAGAGAGGGAGGGGGAGAAAGAGAGAGAGAAAAAAAAACACTGATTTGCTATTCCAATTATTTATGTACTCATTGGTGGATTCTTGTATGTGCCCTGAACAGGGATCGAACCCTCAACCTCGTCTTATCAGGACGACACTCTAACCAACTAAGCTATGCAGCCAGGGCCAAACAGGACCATTTTCAAACAAATAGTGTAGTTGCCTCATTCATGCCAATCATTCTTTTCTCAGATTCTTTTCTCTTTCAAATTCTTGAAAAGATATCGCACCTTGGGGGAGATTAAGTTTCTTCTATCTTTTCTTCATGCTTTTCTTATTTGTTAGATATTGGAGAATTCCTCCCAACTTCTTTAAAATCAAAATATGAAAATGTTCATGAGCTAGATTTTGGGGAGGAATCTATGATTAGGCAGCCAAAGTTGAAGATCTGAAATTGAAGACAGGGTCTGCCTTTCCGAGGACGTGATGGGTGACAGTTGGTTCTGGGAAACTGACAAAGCACACGTCCCCCTAATATTTATAAAGTTGGCAATAACAGTAGTTGACTATTTTCCCTTAAAAATCAGCAGCGGAGGCTTTGGCCGATTGGCTCAACGGTAGAGCGTTGGCCTGGCATGCAGGAGTCCCAGGTTCGATTGCCGGCCAGAGCACACAGAGAAGCGCCCATCTGCTTCTCCACCCCTCCCCCTCTCCTTCCTCTCTGTCTCTCTCTTCCCCTCCTGCAGCCAAGGCTCCATTGGAGCAAAGATGGCCCGGGCGCTGAGGATGGCTCTGTGGCCTCTGCCTCAGGCGCTAGAATGGCTCTGGATGCAACAGAGCGATGCCCCAGAGGGGCAGAGCATCGCCCCCTGGTGGGCATGCCGGGTGGATCCTGGTGGGGCGCATGCGGGAGTCTGTCTGACTGCCTCCCCGTTTCCAGCTTCGGAAAAATGAAAAAAAAAAATCAGCAGCAGTTTATAGATACTAGATCTGTTGTGAATGACAAATACTTCTCCTGTAAATAGACAACAGATAGTTTGGGACATTTTGTTTAGATAGCTTGGGGGTCAAAAGTAAAATAAGAAGTGGGGGGGGGGGACACCAAAGTGATTACTTAGAATAGGCTGTAAAAATATCCTGACTCTGTAGGAAGTGAAAATGAGACAGAAGTCTAGCTTGGTTCCTGCAACTTTCCAAGCAAAAGAGCACGCAACATTAATTCTCTTTACACATAAAGACAAACGAAAACAAGCCTGCAATGCATCAAAATGAGGATATATTTAATAAGATGAGGCTGAACAATGAAATTTTAGAAAAAGTTACAGAAATGGTATCTTGCCTCCGAGTAGCATTTATATGCTAATGATCTGGAATAGGTTTTTTCATTAGAGGAGGGGTAAGTGAGAGAAGATGCATGTTGGGAAAGGAAGAATCATGGTTCTCACTGGCTATGCTCCAACTTTCTACAAGAAAGACAGATTCTTACAGCTTTAGCATAAGAATTGTGAAGTGTTGTGACTTGACTTCTCTCTAAAATAAATGCCACTTATAGCTCCCAGTAAAGTTTGATGAACACAAAGTACCACGCAAGCTTCAAGGGATAAGCTGACAATATCCCTTCTCAAATTCTAACCCTCTAGAAGCAACAATGCAAATCGTCACTTTTCAATGGTTTCCAAGGTAATTAATTCTTGAGACGTCATGAAGCATTCGATAGCACAGGGTCGCCACAGACAAGTTCGACATTATCAGTCATTTAGAATCCCTAAGAATTTAATCTTTGATCTTCAAAAAGTGGTTCACTACCAGAAGGAAAGGAGATAGGGGTTGGAGGGGGGTGTTGTTAAGGATAAACAGGGTCAAATGTATGGCGAAGGAAGGAGATTTGACTTTGGATGGTAAACACACATTGAAAAATACAGAGGACTTATTATAAAATTGTATACTTGAAATCTACATAATTTTATTAACCAATGTCACCTTAATTAAAAAAAAAAACTTTTAACAGGTTCACCCTAAGTATCTGCTTTCTCTGTACTATTTTATCTCAAAGAATTTGAGCACAAAATATCAGATTTGTACCTTTTATAAAATGAGATCATGTCCCAGATAGATTGTTTGTTCCCTTGCTCGTTTCCCTTGCTTGTGTCCAATATATATCCTGCCCACAAAAGCCTTTAAAATGTTGACAAAAACCAAAGCTTAGAGAATAAAGAAGCCCTCTTGCTGACTCATTCCTCATAGAGAAACCTTTATTATCTCCGGGGGCAGTATGCTGAATTTCCGTTTCTAATGCTGCAATCACCACTAGTGAATTCTGGAAGGGGCTTAGTGAACAGAAGAGGAAGAGGTCAAAATCCTTTGAAAGACACATCGCTTTTAAGGGTACTGTAATGAGATTTGCAGAAAAGTTATTGATCCGTGCCCTTTCGTTTGCTTTCCAATATATACTATAGTCATGTTATTTCCCTAGGAAAGTTCAGTGTGTTCATCCAGGGACTCGCGGCAACAGGGCAAACAGCAAACCAGAATCCTGGAGAGTTCATTAGTAAGGAGGCAAAAGGTCTTCAAGGAAATCCAAGCACCAGACAAAGAAGAAAAGTTCAATTTAGAGCCATTCCCCGGCTTGTCTGGATCACACTGTGAGTGGTCAAAGAATAAGGAAGTGGAGGAAAGGAACAGGAATAAATAAACGTGTGTAGTCACACACACACAGGCATGTAATAGTACTTATTGGCGCTACCCTACTAAGCTCTAACCATATAACCTCATCTAACACCAGAAACCTGGTAAAACAGCTAACACTGTCCTCAGACGAAGGAGCCAGTATTCAGAGTCAAGTCTGCTGGACTCCAAACCCCGGGCTCACACAAAATATGCTTTCAAATATTCTGTGGCAGAAGAGGGGTGAAAGATGGTTTCTTCAACAACTGCACTTTCAAAGGAAGTTTACGAGGGAATTAGTTTTTGAAGTTTTACAGTATAATTAAAATTAATGTTTATTTGGATACACAAAACAATATGAACATGAAAATAAGATACACTATTTTTCCAAAAACTTTAAAGTCAGTCTGGGGAATTTTATACTAAGTAAGCTATTATTATTTCTCCTTAAATTTATCTTCCTTAAAACATTTTTTTAAAGCCCTAACGAACAGAATTTCTTTATCAACATATCAACAAGATTATGATGCCTTCTGCACACTGTCTAGCCCCTCCCAGGAAGTCACATTATCTGCACTGAGAAGACACGCTCTACTGTGCCCACTGTTCACAGATGAAATTCTAGTTTCCAATGGCCTTTCCTCTCCCCGGCCCCCATGCCAAATTCCTGCCATGTGAGTGTGTTGGTATATGGGGAGAGCCGGAGACAGAAGCAGAGAGGAGAACAAAGAACTGTGCAGAATGATTCTGGACTTTCTACGAAAGCCCCCCCAATATCTTGTCCCACTGCCAGACGACATTAGTCCATGATACCTTAAACTCGGTCTCGCAGACATAACCCCAAGTCAGGGTAAGACAGAGTTTGGGTCAGAGTACAATTTCAGTTTTGCCCTTATAAAACAAGAATGATAAAGGTGTTTTAAAGAGATACAGTAATACCTGAGGCTGATTTGCCTAATGACAAATATCACCACATATTAAAGGAGAAAACGGGACACAAAAGACCATGGACTTGATTTCAACTCCCAAGATCAACCACTTGTTTTGTGACCTCGACTTACTCACTTAATCTCTCAGCCCCAGTTTTGCTAAATGGAAGACCAGGGACAAGTAAGTAGCTCATAAAATTGTAATGAAATTGAAGTGAGACATTACACACAAAATGCCTTGAATTCTGCTCAATACTAAGTAAACAGTCAATCATTGCTTCATCTTCGAGTACGGGAAAAACACTTTGAAACTCCACAACTATGTCAAGTCACCACAATAAATTTGATTTAAAAAATAATAATAAATTAAAAATAAATAAGTGGCCCTGGCCGGTTGGCTCAGCGGTAGAGCGTCGGCCTGGCGTGCAGGGGACCCGGGTTTGATTCCCGGCCAGGGCATATAGGAGAAACGCCCATTTGCTTCTCCACCCCGCCCCCCTCCTTCCTCTCTGTCTCTCTCTTCCCCTCCCACAGCCAAGGCTCCATTGGAGCAAAGATGGCCCGGGCGCTGGGGATGGCTCCTTGGCCTCTGCCCCAGGCGCTAGAGTGGCTCTGGTCGCTGCAGAGCGACGCCTCGGAGGGGCAGAGCATCGCCCCCTGATGGGCAGAGCGTAGCCCCTGGTGGGCGTGCCGGGTGGATCCCAGTCGGGCGCATGCGGGAGTCTGTCTGACTGTCTCTCCCCGTTTCCAGCTTTAGAAAAATACAAATAAATAAATAAGTAATATTGCCTACACATGGTGATAAAAAAAAAAGCTGAATTATACCTACTCAAGCTGTTTTCACCAATCTGAGTTTGTATGAACTATAATAACCCAGGTTCAAAATATCAAAAGAAGTTAATTGCTTACTTTGAACCCTAAAAGGGTATAACAGTGATTAAAAACACAAAATACGCCCCCATCTACCTTGGCTGGTTCTCCGCAGTGAGGTTTTCCCCCCTCTGGTAGCTGCTGTCTGCCACCTGGGTTGTAGACCGCTTCACAATCTGTTTGAGCTCCTGCTCCAAGCGCTCTTTGATTGCCTTCACTGTCTCTGGGATCTTCTTCAGCTTGGCCAGCCCCTTGATGAGGATGCCCATGAAGAGGGTGCTGTTCTCCTCTGGGTCCAACTCCAAATCCTCCTTGATGTCCTGCAGGCTGATCTCCCTCACTGGGAAAGATTGACACCAATTCCATTACAAATTTCAAACAGCAGAAAGCCAAATAAATGACACATTGCTTTGATCACACCCTTAAAGAGAATATTTTTTTATTATATTCATAATTATATTTTCAGAGTAACTATCTAAGAAACATAAAATAACAGTACAGTCTTCAAACCATATCCATTCGTGAGTTTTAAGAAATAGAAACAATTAAAAACATGCAAGCAAATCTCTATGAGAAGTTTCCATAAACTACCACGTCCAGAATGAGGCAGTGACTTCATGACACTAAGCATCCATTGTATACAAAATGCTATACTTGGCATGAGTTTTTTTTTTTAATCAAGTGAGAGGAGAGATAAAGAGACAGACACTTGCATGCACCCCTACTGGGATCCACCCAGCAAGCCCCTTATGGGGTGATACTCTGCCAAATTGGGGTGTTGCTCCACTGCTCAGCAACCAAGCTATTTTTAGCGCCTGATGCCAAGGCCCCAGAGCCATCCTCAGTGCCCAGGGCCAACTCACTAGAGCCAATCAAGCCATGGTTGCAGGAGGGGAAGAGAGAGAGAGAAAGAAGGGGAGAAGGAAGGTTAGAGAAGCAGATGGTTGCTTCTCTTGTGTGCCCTGAATCAAACCTGGGACATCTATACACTGGGCTGACGTTCTACCACTGAGCCAACTGGCCAGGGCCTGACATGAGAATTCTAGAGAGACAGAATGTAGTCTCAAACTCCTATTTATTAGAAGAAATAAATAGTTTAATATAGACATTTACAAATACATGCAGAAGAGATATATAAGACAAAATTTAACAGATGATAAAAGAGATGAAGAAAAATAAAGGAAAAACCATACATAGTACAAGTGAGACAGAACTTTGAGAAAAAGAGTAATGAAGAGTATTTCCTAGATATAAAAATTCCATATTTTTCTTTACACAAAGCAAAGGTGAGTACAAGCTTAAATATGGACCCTAAGTAGTTCAAGTTTTCCCCACCCTCCCCTCTCCTCACCTCCTTAAAACTGCAACATTCCAAAAATGTGTGATATTGTGGAAGAATGTATACAGTCTTCTTTAATAGATTCAAGCTCAGCTATACCACAAGTCCACTCCAGGTTGTTCAGCACCACTGCAATGCACTGAAATCTATTTATTTAGGGAAGGCTGAAAACGCACCGTACATGGAGTAAGTCCTTATAACCACTACACAAGTCTTCTAAAACCTCCACTTCAGACGACATGTAGGCTATTCTCCTCCATCCCGTTTTTGCCCCCAACTCAGAAAGTGCACTTAAATAGGAACCAAAGGTATTTTTTCTGTATATTTTTTTAAATTTTTTTTAATTCATTTTAGAGAGGAGAGAGAAAGGGAGAGAGACAGACAGAGAGAGAAGGTGGGGAGGAGCTGGAAGCATCAACTCCCATATGTGCCTTGACCAGGCAAGCCCAGGGTTTCGAACCAGTGACCTCAGCATTTCCAGGTCGACGCTTTATCCACTGCGCCACCACAGGTCAGGCTTTTCTGCATATTTATCCACAATAGTGTTGTTTACTTAGAGTCACCAGACTCTGAACCCCATGAGGACAAAAAAGCACATAGAGAATTAGCAAATTCACATGGCTTTCTTCACAGTGCAGAGGGCATTTGATGATATGGTATTTAAATTAAAATTCTTTAATACTTGACAAACTGGAAATAGAACCAAGAAGCCTTAAGCCTCTAAAAAAGAAATCACATGACAGATCTAATGGCAGATCAAAACTGTCATTGCTATGTCCAAAAGTGACATTTCAAGAATACACATTGTAGTTGCTGGCTTTTGTTTTGTTTTATCCATAAAGAATTAGACACCACAGGTCAAAAAAATTCCTCCATCCCTAAGACCAACCCCACCAGCAAGAGAAGAACTTAGCAGCCAAGAAGCTACGTAAATTCAACTTGCTAGTGGGGGAAAATAAAAGGACAAGAACAGCAGACAGGCAGGAGGAAAAGAACAGAAATTCCAGCTGGGGCAGAATGATCTTCACAAAAGAGGACCATGCAAAGGGCCACCTGAGAAATGACAGACACCTGCCACAGGAGTGACCAGTGATGAGATAAATGTAGCTTAAATCAATAAATCCCTAGATTATGCTGCATATGGCTATTTATATGCACACTATTATGATAGATAGCCTATTTTAAAAAAATAACAAATAAGCAAGGTGTGCATAATAAAATGCCACAGCCCGAAACAGCGCATTTGTTTAGATCCTTATCTGTTTGTCTTCTGACATCTCCTAGAGGATAAACACTGCACAGATCCAATATTAATTAATTTACAGTATCTATTTCACTTACATCAGCTGAAAATTAAAAGGTAATTTAAAAGAGTAATACAATCAACTGCGAAGACTAGTCTAATGGTCACAAAAATTCTATCTGTGAGGTCAGACAGAATTACTGGTGCTTTATGGAAAAGAAGCCTTGTGCAAAAATAATTGAGTGGGGATTTAGTAAGGCCTCACACCACAATTAGAAGAAAGTATGTACATAGTTCCAAATTACTAAACTCCAACTCACCCCCTTGTATCTGTATTGCTATAATAGGTACTCAATATGTGGGTTTTAGAACACTTTAACAAACAGAAATACTTTACTCCCTTTCCCAATTTCTTATCTTTGATATGTTTGCTTTGAGTATCTTCAGTGAGGATTCTTGAACCTGGTTTTGAAGACTTTCACAGATAGAACTGTGCTAAATATTAAAAGAAGTTCATGCTCTTTAACCAAGTATTTCTACTAAAATCCTCCTGGCCCCAATTATCTCTTATTAGACAGACAGACAAGTCTGCATATATACCTACACATCTACATTTAAGTGGGTGTAAAATTATGTCAGTGGTTGGCGTTAGTCATGGGAGCCTGAAGGAGGTTTAACTAAGACACTTTGGGATTTACGAAATGATTAACTAGATGATATCCAACGTTCTTTTGAGGTCTACAATTTCATGACTCTAATAACTACAGTTTAAATCTACACATCTCTGATTACTAGGCACATAGCTGATTATGTATACCTATATTATGGATAGCTCACATAAAAATGGATAAACAAAGTGAATAATCCAATTTATGCAGCGAATTTTTTTTAAGTGAGAGGAGGGGAGATAGTGAGGCAGACTCTCACATGTGCCTGGACTGGGATCCACCCAGCAACCTCCGTCTGGGACTGATGCTTGAATCACTCAAGCTATTTTTAGTACCTGATGCTGATGGACTGGGACCAACCAAGCAATCCTCAGTGCCCAGAACCAATGCTTAAATCAACTGAGCCACTGGCTCTGGAAGGGGAAGAGGAAGAGAGATGGAAGAGAGGGAGGGGTGGAAAGTAGATGGTCACTTCTCTTGTGTGCCCTGACAGTGTATTGAACTTGGGATGTCCATACAATGGGCTGAAGCTCTATCCACTGAGCCACCAGCCAGGGCTACAGCTAAATATTTTATAAAAGAAATCTACGTGTTTCCTAGTGAGTACAGACAGCAATCTAAACCAGTCCAGGGCTGCTTCCTTTTCATAGTATATTTGGGAAAAAAAGATTGGTAACATATGCCATAACTATACACATACGCCATCAAATTGCAGAAGATTGAGGTGCCTGGTAAAGCACTAATTTTTTTATTGGATATGCTATATTCATTTGTCATTTATATTTACACATGCTAATTAAGGTTTAAGAGATTGTGGTAATGTTGATTATAGAAATTCCCAGAAATGTCATTCCTTACGTTATGCACAATACCTAAATTATATAACATATGTTTTTGACCTACATAATTTATGTGTATTCAAAAACATTATCCCAATATAAGAGAACTGTCTGCCACAACTGAATAGAATTCAATATAAAAAGAAACCTCAGAGCCCTGGCCGGTTGGCTCAGCGGTAGAGCATTGGCCTAGCGTGCGGAGGACCCGGGTTTGATTCCCGGCCAGGGCACACAGGAGAAGCGCCCATTTGCTTCTCCACCCCTCCGCTGCGCCTTCCTCTCTGTCTCTCTCTTCCCCTCCCGCAGCCAAGGCTCCATTGGAGCAAAGATGGCCCGGGCGCTGGGGATGGCTCTGTGGCCTCTGCCCCAGGTGCTAGAGTGGCTCTGGTAGCAACATGGCGACCCCCAGGATGGGCAGAGCATCGCCCCCTGGTGGGCAGAGCGTCGCCCCCTGGTGGGCGTGCCGGGTGGATCCCGGTCGGGCGCATGCGGGAGTCTGTCTGACTGTCTCTCCCTGTTTCCAGCTTCAGAAAAATGCAAAAAAAAAAAAAAAAAGAAACCTCAGGTTACACAGAAGCATCTATCTGCTTCTCCATCCTTTCCCCTTTCCTTCCTCTCTATTTCTCTCTTCCCC
Source organism: Saccopteryx bilineata (assembly GCF_036850765.1). Classification (NCBI taxonomy): domain Eukaryota; kingdom Metazoa; phylum Chordata; class Mammalia; order Chiroptera; family Emballonuridae; genus Saccopteryx; species Saccopteryx bilineata. The sequence goes on along the minus strand of NC_089491.1, from coordinate 337,192,405 downwards.
TCCCGTAGCCAAGGATCCATTGGAGCAAAGTTGGCCCGGGTGCTGAGGACGGCTCCATGGCCTCCACCTCAGGTGCTAGAATGGCTCTGGTTGCAGCAGAGCAATGCTCCAGGTAGGCAGAGCATGGCCCCTTGGTGGACATGCTGGGTGGATCTGGGTCAGGTGCATGCGGGAGTCTAACTGCCTCCTCACTTCTTAAAAAAAAATTACCAAGCCTAATTTGACCACTACACCATGCTGCCCTGCAGACGGGAGCCTGGCCTCAGACACCTGACCATATTCTCAAGCAGAAAACAATAAGAAAGTTACACCACTTAAAAATAATTCTTGTGCTTCTGATCAAACTGTCACTGCAAATTCATCCTTCAGATAACCAATCTACTAAAAATAACACTATTATACATAAAATATAAGTTAAATTAAAAATGATAGTCTGGCTCAAAAGTGAGATTAAGTAATCTCTCCAGAGACAAGAACAGCCAACATGGGGTGTGGAGAGTCAGAGTGTGTGTCCAGTGAGCTCTGGGTGGAGAAGCAGGCAGAGCAGATGGAATTTGGCCCACGCAGGGTTATAGAGATATGTGCTCCAGCTCCATGCTCCAGGTGAGTGGACAGAATTCTCCAAGGACTGGAAGCACAGGACCCAAGCAAGCTCTAGCCCTAGACTGGTATGCCGCTGGCCTCGCCAAGCTCTGATCCTCCATTTTCATCCCAGTGGAGTCACTTGGTCAACTCTTATCTTAAATACCATTCATTTCACCATGAAAAATTACTTCTAACATCTTTTATTCTAATTAATGCGCCCACTGGTGCAGACTTAGAGAGCAGTATCTGATATACTGGTTGCCTCTGGAGTATATAGAATCTTGATTAGGGTCTTTCAAATGTTAACTAACTACCCTGGAGTGTGGATTCCTGATTAAGGTACTTCAAAAATGTTAACTAAGCACCCCTAGGGTGCAGATTAAATTACTTTAAAGAAAACTACAGAAAATATAACATCCCACACTCCTGAAAGGAGAGGGCCTAAAGCTATTGCTAAGAGCCACCTGGGGCTACCATTTGCATGAGCAGAGAGTTGTAGAGCCTGGGCCAAGGAATGGTTTCAATTCTGAGGTGGAGCTGAAGCCCACGAGGCAATGAGTTTTGGAAGGACAGTGAATGTGCCCTGGTCCTCCCATAAGTAAAAGTCCACTAAGGGGAAATGACAGTTTGTTTGCCTTGGGGAAGGTGGTGTGGAAGGTTCTGTAAGGATAAAAAGAAAAACAACTATTGGTTGAATTAATTTCCCTTGGGACAAAGCTTAATGTGCATTATCCCATTCAGAACAAGGAGGATGTACCCCTGAAGGTCAGAGAAGCAACTAATGGAGAGAAGGTACTAAAAATGTAAGAGGGATACAGGATAAAAGAACAGACAAGGAAAAGATGAATAAATTGATAGTTCATATTAATATTCATAAAATGCATTAGACTGCAGTCATTTTTTGTAAGTTCAATTGCCCAGGAAGATGGCATGATGTAGGAGAAAGAACAAAAGCTTAGCATCATACATTTTAGATTTAGTTGTCATCTCTACCCCTTTCTAGTTTTCTGATCTCTCAAGTCATTAAAATCTTGCTGGACCCCCATTTCTTCATCAGTAAAGTAGGGATAATGTTACCTGCAGAAACGTGTACATGAAATACAATGAGACATCAAAGCACAAAAATACCCCCCGCCAAATAAAAAAAGAAGTTATTTAAAATCTTCTAGCTTTAGGAACTCTCAGGGTGCTAAAGACAACTGTGGCTGCATAGGTTCCCATCTCTCAATATTTCTTCCCAAACAACATAGCGCAACAAAAAGAACGAAAGTCATAAAAATCATGCCCCCAGGATCACGTGAAGACAGAAATTGTCACCAACTCAAAACAACTGTAAATAAGAACCATCGGACCAAACAGTGCTGTCTCAAACCCCTTCCTCACCATCCTTCCTCACCTCACAGGCTTCGTCGCAAGCAAAGTTAGACTGAAAACTGTGAGGAAGAGACAAGAAGAGTTAGTGATGGACCAAAAATTGATCGAAAGCCATCAGTAGACAGACGAAGCCCAACCTAAGTGTCAGAATACTAAAAAGTATCCATGCAGATCAGAGCATGAAAAATTCAGGGCCCTACAGGACAAGAGAATCAAAATACTGTGAACAAACAGCTTTCTCCCATCTTCAGAAACAACAAAAAAAATCCACTTAAGTATCTGATTTTGCTATACTGACAGAAGAGGGAGCCAATGAGCTAGGATTTCTATAAAACACCCCAATACCACAAAAAATGAACAGAAAAAAAAGATTCATGTAGAGGTATATCAAAAAATAGTAGGAAATCCAACACACAGCAACAGAGGAAAAGTCCCTATAATAAAACAACTACGAAGCGTAAGAAAACCAGATGGCAACACTCCAGATGAAATTAAGGTGATCAACCTAGAATTAGAGGATAGGCAAAGCCACCCTGAGTCAAAAAAAAAACCCAAAACTAAGGACAAACATGGACAAATAAAGATATGAAGAGAAAACTAAACTCAGAAAAGATCGAAAAGAAAAAGACAAAATTATACGTGCAGGATAAATTATAAAATACTCACAGAAGAATAATTTCAAATGAATATTTTATAAAGGGTATTAAGGAAATGTACATAACCAAAATAAGAGAATAAAAAGAGATATGAAGAAAGAAAGAAAAAAGGAAATCAAAGAGAAAGTAGTAGAAATGGAAGATAGGTAAAGGGGGAAAAATAACAAATTTGATACAAAACAAACACTAGAACAGAACTAGTACTTCAAATTATAAACCAAGAAAAGTTACCAAAAATATCTTAATCTACAAAATTTAAGAGACCACTTGGTATCAGGGAAAACTAACCCCAAAATATCAACACCAAGACTACAACTATTCAATTTCTAAGTTTAAAAGTCCTCAAGACCTACATACAAGATCAAACAATTTATAAGGGAAAAAAATTAGATTTGCATCAGAATTTTCACCAAACACACGAAGGAAGACAATAACATAGCAATTCGCAAAAAAAAAAATTCAAGAAGTAAAAGTGAAAACCAAGGAATTCATACTCAAGCCTCCCTTTAAGCACTAAGGCTGTAGGGGGGAATTTTTTAAAGTATTTTTCAACAGAAGGAATTCTGCAGGCACGAATCCTTCATGAAGAATCTTTTAAATGATGGACTTCCTCCAACCAAGAGACAACTGAGAAAATTTCAGCAAAAATGACAAATGAGCATTTAAAATATCTAAAGGGAGATTTAAGACAAAAATAAACATGGGAGTGTGGATGAAAGACAACTATAAAAAAGTAGTACATTGTGAAAAGGTAAAAATAACACAATTAAAAATTGGCAGAAGAAAAAAATTGGCAGAAGAGAGAAGAGGAGGGAAATACAGTAAGTGTATTTTTGTTATCAAAACAACAGATAGGAATTAAAGAATACCTATAAAAGGAGAGAAATCTGAGAATAAAAGCTTAAAGAAAAAAAGGGGGCTAAATGTGTTTTCAAAGGTGGAAATAGAACAGAAAAATGATCTGCATCTACTTAACTTTCTTACATATTACAAGGAAATAAGTGGTCTAATAAAATAATAAATACTGGGCAAACAATAAACAATTCACAAAACAGACCCAAATGTTCAATAGAGAAGAAAAGATTCTCAGCACCATTAGACCAGAGAAATACAAACTGACATAACTTAAGCTAAATAAAATCAAACAAAATAAAAACACAAAACCTATCAGACTTGTAAAAGTCAATTTGCATAACTTAAAGTCTAACAAAGCCAATTTTAAGGGCAAGGAGTACAGAAACAAAGCCCATGCACAGCCCAACGGAAGCAACATTGGTCCAGTGACTTTTAAAAGCCATTTGACAAGAGCCTGACCGGGTCATGGCACATATGAGAAATCAATCAATGGACAACTAAGGAACTGCAATGAAGAACTGATGTTTCTCACCTCTCTCCCTTCCTGTCTGTCTGTCCCTATCTGTCCCTCTCTCTGATTCTCTCTCTCTCTCTTCCACACACACAAAAAAAAGCCATTTGACAAAAAAGTTTAAAATGCCAAACATTGTGCTCACTCTTTCTCTCTCTCCATATATACATATGGTCACCGTGGTACATATGGAAAATAATAGTACTTATACAGCACAACTAGGATAAATGGAGGTGGCTTCATGTGGCTAAAGAGGACTTCCCTAGGAATTCTGACTGCCCCAAGACCCAACCGCCCCCACAGAGCTTAATGAGGGGGCAGTATCTCAGATCTACCTATAACCTATTCCCAAGAAATCACTGGTTGGACAACTCTGTCCCACAGAAACGTATACAAGAAGACCCATTGCTATAGGTTCCTAACAAATGAAAGACTAGAAACAACTTATACCTTATCTGCAGGGAAATGAATATGATATATTTTATAATAAAATACTATAACAGTAGTTAAACATTTAAAAACTAGATCTACATTGTCACATGAGAAAATTCAAAATATATGGTTGAATGAGAAATTCAGGTAGTAGAATGATACAGGTTATATTATATAATTATAAGAAAATTACACAATTTTAAACGAAAAAGCAAATTTAGCTATACAATTTACTTAAGCCTTAAATATTCAAAAGAGTGATACTCTGTATATAAATATATATCCACAAACATATAACATATATTGTTCATCTATCAATACACACATATATAAGTACATAAACTATACTGTTCCTATACTTACAAATGCATGACATAGTATACATACACATTTATGCTCATAGTAAAAGTATGAAGGCACACAGGAAAATGATAAAAGAATAATTTCCAAATAGCAGTTGCATCTGGGTTAAAAGAGAGAGGAAAGGAACTGAGAAAGAGTTCATGCAATCATGGGCACTTTGCTTGCACCTGTAATGTTTTCTTTTTAAAAAAAAAAGAATCTGCAGTAAATATGAAAAAGTATTAAGATTTATGAATCCAGTGGGAAGTACATGCTATGGTGATTATATTGATCTCTGATAAATGAATAACATTTTATTTTATCATCCATATTTATAATAAATATGCTTTAAATAATTAAAAATAAACCCTAGCCTTGCATTTTTATACTTAGAAATATTTGAACTATTAATTCTCTTCTGCCTGCCTTGTATTTATTCCTCAATTGTTTTTATAATCAATCACAGAAATCAACAAAGATATTTTGTAAGAGCAAGTGAAAGATACTTTAGGAACAGCTGATTTAAAATGCCGGGGGGGGGGGGGGGCTGACCTGAGGGCAGAAGTAACTCAGAAGAGTCGTAATATTTTGGAAAATCAGCACTTGATTATTCTAGACATGTGAGTTCCAAGAGCAGAAACTTCATCAATTATTGACCCTCCCTAAGCCTCAGCGTTCTCATCTGTAAAATGAGACTAATTGTATAGTACGACCTCACACTTAACATTTTTGGTAGGTGCCTAGACTTCCAGTGAAACAACGTACAATTTTACTGTAGGTTAACTGATATAAACAAGAGTCAAGTTCTTACAAGTCTTCTTTAATGTTGAAATTTGTAGCTTCAAACTCAAATGGAGAGAACATTTTAGACATCAGACCCAAAATTCTTAAAATAAATAGTAAGTCTCAGAACAAGAATTTATGAAATAAAATGCATACAGAGAAAACAGCAGCCAAAGAAAAAAATCGTTTAATTTGTGCTTTTTGTAGTTTTTACTGCTTAACCTCTGCTGGTACCAAAACGGAAAGAAGTGGTAAGTCCAGCTTCATTATAGTTGCAATCACAGCCGTCCCAGCAGGAGCATGAATAAAATGAACAGAGAAGCCACAATGAAATGCCTACGCACTCGGGGAGTAATTGCCCAAAGTGCTCCAAAGGCGGTGGGCCAAAGGAAAGGACACACTGAGAACCCAAACGCTTAAAACAGCATTTTCCTTCAATTATTGGCTTTTCTCCATGCTTCTCTTATCCTTCTACCCAAGTTACAGTTGAATTATTACATCTAAGTCATTAGTTACCCTGTACATTACAAAATACTGTGTGACTGATGAAAATAATAGAAAAAAGTCTTGCAAAATGCATCCCAACACCTTTCGAGTGGGAACAGCATGAGGCCATTCCCTAACAATTACCATCTTGATTGAACCTGGACCAATCACTCAATCCCTCTGGATTTAGTTTCCATATTTATAAAATGAGTATTTTAAATACCTGATTAACTAGAGCATATAAACAGTTTTTCATTCAGTTTACTAGCATAAGTGTCCTCTTATGTGAACTACCTGTTCATATTTTTGCCTATTTTTCTATTAGCTTGTTTCATTCATTTACAGGGGTTCTTTATATATTGTGGATACTTTGTCAGATAGATGCCAATCTTTCCATGTAAATGGACTTTTCTGAGAATTGTCCATCATTTGCCCAGTTATTTATTATGCCATTTCTGCCAATCTGTACCTTGATTTTACATTTTGCAAATTTTATAATTATATTCTTTATTTTTTAATTAGATGATGAGTACACATATATAATCCTATATAACTTTTATGATAACCCAACTATTTGATAAATACACTTAAATATGATAGATATAAATAATCATAATAATATGACAATAGTACCTACCCTAACTACCTCATAGGATTGTCACATCAGTTGAATGATGTAACATATCTTGCAAATTATAACATGTAAACCACGACAGAAAATCGTTCACAGAAAAGTTATACACAGCTCTGCCTCTAAATAAGACATTGGAAAAATGACTCATTCACAAGTAATCAAAATTCTCATTTAATTAATAATGATCTGAAAGTTCTCAGGAATCACCTCCAACCTTAATTTATGGCACCCCAATGGAAAACCTGTTCTACCCAGGGATTCCCTATTGGTACTCTGTCCATAAAAATGTCAGTTCTAATGGATTACACCCTCAATTCTACTGTCTCACAATATGAGAGGGAAGCTTTAAGAGCCTATGTTAAATTCCCAGCTGAAAATGACATTACTTTCTAGGTTGACCCACAGAGCACTTCACAAATAGACTCTTAGGGCTTACTGTTCATTATTGGGAATAAGAAAACGTCTGCCCTTTCTTATATTTCATAAGCCTCACACTTTTATGTGTACTTAGAAACATTTTATGCAGTTCTCTACATAATTTACATCTTTCTCATTTATACAATTGCCTTTAATAATGTGACCCAGATTAAAATAGTCCTAAAGACCAGAACTGCAATGACTTAAAAAGTCTTCACACATAGCTTCAAAAAAGTAAAAACTTTTACACATTGGCTCCTAAACATAACTGAAGTCAGAAAATAGGCAGCACAGAGTGAGACAAGCAGAATAATGGTCCCACAAAGATATCCATGGTCCTAATCCCCAGAATCTGGAAATGTTACCTTACATGGCAAAAGAAACTGCAGATAATATTAAGGTTAAGGACCTGGAGATTGGGGGAGTATCTTGAAATATCCGGGTGGGAATGAATCAAAGCCCATGAGTCCTTAAAAAATGGGAAGATAGAGACAGAAGAGTGGGTCAGAGAAATATAACAGGAAAAGGGTGTGACCCAACATCTGGTTTTGAATACAGAGAAGGTGATCACAAGGGAAAGGAAAGCAAGAGAAGGCAAGGAAGTTAATTCTCCCATAGAATCTCCAGGAGGAAGACAGCCCTGCCCACGCCTTCATTTCAGCCCAATGATAGCCATATCGAATGTCTAACCTACAAAACTACATAGTGGTAAATATATGTCGTGGTAAGTTGTGGCAGCAATAGAAAAGTAATATATGGAGCATGACCAGCTTATCTGTAGGAAAAAAACCTGAGCGCTGGAACCCAGCTCCTAATCTGAAACCCCAGCTCAACCTCTTGTTGACTGAATCAGCGTCAACCAATTATTGACCCTCCCTAAGCCTCAGTGTTCTCATCTGTAAAATGAGACTAATTGTATAGTAAGACCTCACACTTAACATTTTTGGTAGATGCCTAGACTTCAAGTGAAACAACGTATAATTTTACTGTAGGTTAACTGATATAAACAAGAGTCAAGTTCTTACAAGTCTCATCAATGTTATAAAACAAAGCAACATTCTTTGAAGACCTGCTACAATAACTATCTTGAAAGACTGTTGATGAACTAAATGAGGTCATTCATGAAAGCACTTAATACATTGTTTCACAGACACAAGGCACTAACCACATCTTAACTACTACTATTATGGATTTTAATCAATAATAATTTAACTACCTTCTTTTCCAGTCACCCACAGAAAAATCGTGAGATCAAGTCTTCAAAAAAGTCAAGAAAATGAGACCTTCTAGAAATTAAGGTTTGTACATGTTCCTACAAGCAGTCTGCACAATGGTCCAGGCTCTGCTGAACTAGGATGGGCGGTTCTTGGACAGTCATTCCTGATCATTAAAGGAGAGATTGCCAAAGTCAGCATCAACATGATCTCCACCAAGTGATAAATGCCAACAGGGCTTGACAGAAAAAGTGCCCATCAAAGAGTAAGAACTGTCTTATTAAAAATAACAAATGTTGAAAAAATTAGTTTCTACTGAAATTTTCCATAATTGGCATTTTTCAGCTTATCTGGTATTTATACAGCATTTTTCATTTGCAAAACAGCTGCCCTATCATTTCTTCATAAACAATTAAATTGTTATTTCACTTGGCTATTGAGTCAGTGGCATTTACATACATTGACATAACCTAGTTAAGTAAGCAATGCCAATTTACGCTATAAAACATAAAGACAACAACTAGTAATTTCTACAAAAATTAGAGGCAAATACAAATCTAATGTATAAATATAATTTGTTTCAGTAATTCCACACCCTGCAGCAGTCCTAAGCACTGTCAAAACTCAAAAACTAGCAACACTATATCAGAAAGAGGAAGAAAACAAAACCGTTGAACACCAGGGAGAGACTTCAATAAAACCTTTGTCAAGTATCGTAATAAAAACCAGTGTTTGGCGTCCTATCAGCAACTAAGCAGACAAACAGAAAAATCTATTATAAAATAATTCCTAGAGTAAAAGCAATAAACTTTGAGATTCCAAGCCTAAATAACCCTAAATTTAATTAAATGATGGTTTAAAAAGTAATTCAATATGGCCTAGCAAAAGCAATATATTGTTAAGCTCTCCATTAAAAAAAAGCACTTTCAATTAATTACACAGAATGTATTGATTGAATCCAAATAATTTTTTGCTACCTTTTCATTATTTCAAGCTCTATAGGACTACAGAACTATAATAGTTAGAATTATAAGAACTAATCTGGATTTGGAAAGACAATGATCATTGACATTACTACTTCTTTAAAAGGCGCAGAAGGCGGCTGTCAAAGGAAGGTACTGCAGGGTTGCCCACAGAAGATACTGAGGCTCCCTGTCCCCAGCCTGAAGCGACTGTAGCAGGGTAGCTGTTCCCAGAGGCCAGAAGCTCGGGGCCCAGCCAAGCTGACTTCTCAGGTGGTGAGGTCTGAGCCATACCACAATCCCCCTAAATCTTTGCTTCCAGATGCAAAGTACACCCTCCGTCCACCAACTATAACCGTGGTGCAAGATGGCTCTTATTTCACCCAAGAAGAAACGTGATTAGTTTCAGGATATGTCCTCATCAAAGGACACTGTGTGGGTGTTTGTATGAATGGGAGAGTGCACATGCATGCAGGCACACATATGAAGTGAAGAGGCCTGTGGAAGATACAGGAGTCATGATACAGAACAGAGGTCACATTCAAAAGCCCTCCAGGACCTCACAGGGAATTTAACCCATGAAGCAGCTGGGTCAAAGCTAACAGGAGTATTGGAAATCACAGCAAAAAGGATAACACTCTCCATCAAAAACATTCAAATTCAACTACAGAAAAACCAACAGTGCCAGTCAAATAAAACACATTCACAGCTGGGCTCAGCAGGGAGGCCAGCTTCAACACCAGTTTTCAACCGTGGTAAATGCAATAGGCTCAATCCATCGTCTTACATCTGTTCCCTTCGAGGAAGGCAAAGGGCTAGTCACAGGCCCCAAGGCAGTAACCTCAGGACTGCCTGACCCCACAGACCTCAGGGTCTTTGCTGAGGAGCTGCAGTATACCGAGAAGTTTAGTGGCTGCAGGACGAAATACTTACCACTTGAGCTCCCAGAAGTTGAATACTGAGAGGTATCAAGGAATTTTCGAGGTGTGGGAAGGTTTGTAACATCGATCAGAGGACCGGGAGAAGCGTCTTTCACCAGAGAGCTGCAGGGAAAAGGAGCAGACATTACCACTTTCTCCAGAACAAGCTGAGTCCCACACACACCTGACCCTAACCACTTTCTTTCTGTCCTGAGTCCTCTTGACACTGTGGCTTCAATTATCTTCCAAATACATTTCCAGTGAAGTAAATAATTGTCACAGGCAGAAGTGTAATAATGTATTCTAAGGGCTCCAAGTATTTAAATGTTTATTGTCATTTCATTCAATGAAAAGTTTAAAAAAACTGATGTATGTTCTGGGTCACCTGCATGGCAACTTAGAACCAAATTACGCCACACAATGTCAACACCCACATTTGTTTTGGTATTAAATTAATTGATCAGCAAAGAATGAGTAAATGACACCATACCATGATAACTGAATGAAGGTTTAACTAGTTAAGCCTGGTTTAATTTGTATTTTTCAAGCTAAAGTTCTTTGACATATTCTCAGAGTTCACTACATTTAGTTTTCTTTAAAAGAGGTTTGTAAATTTCATCAAGTTGAGAATCACTATAATAAAAGATGACTTATGGAATTCAAACAGTTTAATTCAGTATTTGATTGTATTTCCAAAAAGGCCTAGCCCCTCATCTTAATGATTAACTTTAGAGTCTCCAAAATAGACGGATTAAATTTAAATGACACAAAGACTATTATCAATAAAAAATTAAATTTTCAAGTTAATTCCCTTTTAGAGGCATCCGCTAAGTGCAAGAATCTCAGCAATGCCAAGACAAATAACACGTGTGTCCTACCTTTCAGAAACATAACCATCTAATCACACTGCAACTATAACAGAAAAGCTTCTCTACGTCAAGTCTCAAGGGTATAGAGGTCAGACCACAGACAGTTCTCAGCATCCCTTTCAGTCCCAATATATTGATATATCACCTAGAACAGTTGCTACTATGGAAATGATTCTCACTGTAAGTCATAAAGGGAGGGCAGGCAGAGGGGAGCAGGGGTGCGACCACATCTGCAGGAAGACTTTCTCCAAATGGCACATTTCCAATTGTTGGAATCACTTGCAGACTAAATATGAAACCTCAAAGGGAAATAGAAGATATAAAAGTAACAGAAACAGCATTTACCAAGAACTGAACTGATATCATTCCAATAACTCGTTTCCTCCAACATAAAGCCATAACTTCCCATTTACCTAAACTGCCTTAAACTCCAACAGAGCTCTCAAATCCACAAGTTTATTGCAACAGTTTGTCTAATCAGATTGATAGCAGACAAGTTCATTGGATCATACATTCACCCATTTATCTTACATATTGACTACTATTGTCTTCTCATTTCTCTTCTGCACTACCTCATCCTCTTTCTCTTACAACTGGGAAACCAGGTCTCTAGACCTCCCCACAAATATATAATACATTTTATAAATATTTCCATAACAAAAGTAGGGGAGTTATTTTTGGAGCACTTATAAATGAGAGTATGTATTAGCAGAGAAGTTCAGGTATACAGCTGAAATACTGCCTGCCAAGCCTATAAAGGAAGCAGTAAGTTAGTACATACCTGTGTGCAGTGATATCCATATATATGTGAGTACAACACACACTTCTATAAACACAGATGTGCACGATTCACGTTAGATCAAAACCTATCATTATTTTCTCAGTTTTAAGCTAAAAATTTTTTTGGCTAAATATAGGGGGATAAATAGCTTGCCATTTTAACTGTGAAATAAAAATAACCTGCTGACTATTATCAGAGCCAGAAGGGCCCTCAAACTCCATCAATAAACTTTTAGAATGTCAATTTACAGCAAAATATTTTCATAGACTCATCTCTCCGTCTAAAATTTTTCCCTTCGATTTCAATTTTCTACTTTGTGAATACTAACCCAAAGGCCAGTCATTCTACAAATGACTTTTAGTTTTTCTCTTGTTCTTTTATGAAAGAACTTAATCTCAAGAGTTCAAGTGAAAGGGGACACGCCCACTCCTACAGTTACTACAAACAAGCTCAATAGAAAGGTGGTGCCTTACAGAACACCACACTTAAATAGCATGTACCTCAGTCTCCACTTTGGACAATGGAAAAAACCTGTTCTCACCATACACCAGAGATAATGTTCAGTAAGTATTAGTCAATCAGTACCTTAAAGGCTTTTCCATCTCTCAGAGGAGTTACTTTTGAAAATAACAAAAAAAAGAAATCAAAATGGGATTGTTCAAGTTTCTAATCAATAACAATGATCTAAACTGCCTATTTTGAAAAAAGAAAAAAAAAAAAACATTGTCCTGGCCAACTGGCTCAGTAGTAGAGTGTTGGCTCAGTGTGTGGAAGTCCTGGGTTCAATTCCTGGTCAGGGCACACAGGAGAAGCGCCCATCTGCTTCTCCATCCCTCCCCCTTCTCTTTTTCTCTCCCCTCCCCTCCTGCAGCCATGGCTCAAATGGTTTGAGCAATTTGGCCCTAGGCACTGAGGATGCTTCCATGGCCTCACCTCAGGTACTGAAATATAGTAGCTCAGTTGCTGAGCAACAGAGCAGCAGCCTCAGATGGGCAGAACATCACCCCCTAGTGGGCATGCTGGGTGGATCCCAGCCAGGGCGCATGCGGGAGTCTCTCTCTCTGCCTCCCTGTCTCCCTCTTAATAAAAATAAAAATTAAATATATATCTATTGATAGCAGTTATTTTTATTTTTAAATACATATGATTACAATTTTTAATTTTAAATCCATTCTGAATCATTCATAGCTGAGAGTTGAAAAAGACAGCGATGGACATAAGATCATCCCCCCAAATTACTAATTGTACTCTGTGATTGACTGTGACTTGCTATAAAAAAAAAACATGTGGTGATGGACAGGAAAACTATAAAGCAAATTAAACTATTCCAAGAAAATAACCCCTACTACCACCACCCCAAAAACTTTCTGGCTGTTCACCATCCATCCAATTAAGTAAGGAGTTACTTCTAAACATGTGTGATTTCAATATTTCAAGCCATGAAAAGTAAGGATTTTTCTTTTAAAGAAGGATTAGAAGTGCTAACTGCTTATTAAACATTTGCTTTTTAAATAGAACGGATTTCTGCTCCTTCACTTAGTAATAAATATGTCCAACTATGTTTACAATTTATTCCCACAGCTCATATAGTTGATTTTATTGTCAAACTAAAACTTGACAGAGGTGAGTGGAACTTTAAGTTGTAAATCCAGTAACTAATATATTCACCTCTGCAACCTCAACAGCTGGCACAGAGCCTGTCAAAGAGCAAGTGCTCGTAAAACTTCGTTAAATCAAACTGAGCCGAAACATATCTGTCTCAGATAATATGCACTTGGTAAGAAAATTTCATGAAGAATGAAACAAGAATGGCCAGCACAATAATTTTCTATAGTTCTAAGACCTGCCGGAACACACAGGAAGAATAATGAATGATTCAGAGGGTATAAAAGTCAAAAACAATCCTGGTCTCAAATGACAGACCAAGAGTTGAGAATATGTCATACCAAATAAAGTGAAGCTAAAATCTGAGCAAAGAGGGAAAAGGCAGAGAAAACACTGAAAAGTAACAGATAAAAAACAGACATATGAAAAAAAAAATCAAAAACAAAATATTTTTTTTATTTATTTTTTTTTTTCCAAAAACAAAATATTTAGGCAGCAAATAATACAATGGGGTCAAGGTCACTCCTTACATGCCCAGAGACAAATATGAACACCAAAATCCATGAGTCTGAAATGTTCTCCTCCATGAACTAGAACATGTCCAAGAAAACAAGGGTAGTCAAGTCTTAACCCAGGATGCATACAATAAATAAAAGGATGAACTATTTTTACAAACCTTTATTGATTTTATCTGATTAAGGTACTAAGGGTTCTTTTCTGAAAACACATACAAACACACACAAATCCACTAATATAATTTTGGCATCAGGCCCTTCCAAAACATTTAACAGAATGAAGCCTCTGACTATTCATTCAGCCCTGTCCCCCTACACACACACATATTCACAAATTGTACACTCTCTTTTTTCAACATCCTTTGGCTAGTCCTATATAGAATTTTAAATCTTAGTTTTTCCCTTCAATAGTAAACATTTTGCCATTTATTTCATTTTCTTTCTTTTTTTTATTTTAGGTGTGAGGAGGGGAGATAGTGAGGTCAATTCCTGCATGCGCCCCAACTAGAATCCACTTGGCAACACAATCTGGAGCCAATTCTGAGTACCAAGCTATTTTTAGCAAGTACATGAGGCTGATATGCTCCAACAGAGGTATCCTCAGTGCCTGGGGCCATGTTTGAACCAACTGAACCACTGGCTGCAGGAGAGGAAGAAGAGGAGGAGGAAGAGAGAAAGGTGGGGAGAAACCGATGGCCCCTTCCACTGTGTACCCTGACACTCTATTCACTGAGTGTCAAATCTAGGACATCCATATGCCAGGCCGACACTCTATTCACTGAGCCACCGGCCAGGGCCTCATTTTCATTTAAAAATAATCTTCAAAAAAAAAATCTTCAAAAGCATCACCAATGATTACACTGCTATTAAAGTAATAATACATGCTCATGATGAGTATATTTATAAAGCACACCTCTTGGAATAAGTCCTTCTTTCCTATTCCCCATTCTTCATTTCCATTTCCCACAGATAATTCATTTTATCAGTGTTCAGCACTATCCTCTCGGGAATTTCCTATACACATACAATAATATCCATATATAAAGGATACAGAGTTAAATAGACATCATTTCAATTCTTTTCAACTTCTACTTCAAAAATATCTGTTCCTTATATGCAACTGCTTCCATGTGATTTCTTTTCTCTGGCAGCAGAAACCTTTTCAGGGTCTGTGTGTTTTTGGATACCAATAATTGGAACAATCTTTGTATCTGGAGAGACTTCTCCAATGTCCTGGTCACAGCAAAAAAGACAGAGGACACTACTTCCTATTATACAAATTGATGGAGGCCAGACATGTCTCAGGCTCAACAAACTGAATGCTTCTCCCTAGGACTCTGAATCTTGAGGAGATAAAGAAAAGATTCAGGGACATTTAGAGGTCATTTACTCAGAGTCAAAACTCCAATGACTATAGGCATGGTGGCAGAGGGCAGCAACCCACCAGACAGACCCTTCCCGTGACTTTTCCACGACACGTGTTCAGCTGCCCCAACTCCCTTGGTCCCACATGAGAATTAGAGCCTGATCACAGGCTCCTAGATGCTGTGACCTACCTGCTAACTTTCCACTAAATTGCCTTCCTTGTCTCAGTTACCAGGACTGATTTCTGCTATTGGCAGTCAGAACACTGGCTGACACATCATCCTTTGCAATAGACAATATGTTTTATTTGCTCTGTCATCTCTAGTGATGTTTCAATATAGAAATCTTTAAATACACATATCTAATTTAACATACATAAATTTAAATAAATTAAACATATTTTCTCTAATTATAAAAATCCAAAATAAAACTTAAGGCTCAGAATTCACCATTCCCTTCTATCTGCTGCCCATCGAAATTTCCCAGTCTCTACTCACAATGTTGAGATATAAATCTTGTTTATTATTACATCGTACTCTTTGACCACATGCACTTTCTTCTTCTTTATCATGTATTTATTTTTATTAAAATAAATTTCACTTATAGTATTGTGTAAATTTAAAGTGCACATGTTAATTTGAAATGTTAATATATTGTGGATGGTTGTCATTGCCAAGATAATTAGCACATCATTTTTAAAAGAAAGGGAACAAAAAAAAAAAGCATCAGATTTGTATGGAACCACAAAGGACCCTGAACAGCCAAAGCAATCCTGAGAACAAAGAGTGAGGCCGGAGGTATCACACTACCTGACTCGCAGTCATACTACAGAGCAACAATAAACCCCAAGCAGCCTCACAAAATGACCAACATGTCCCCAAGGAGGAAAAACAACAAATTCATTTACACTGACAACTTCAGTTCATACATCTATATTTCTTATTTAGGTTGAGGAGTTCTCTATCCAATTTAACGGTGTTTTTCTCTTCCTTTTGAGATCAACCAGAGCATCCCTGATTCAACACATTAAAGTGTTTCTAATGTAGCTTTACATAAGAGGACCATAACAAATGGGCAAGGAAGGAAGGAACAAATTCTGAATGCCAGTCTTTCAGAATATGGAGTAGTTTCAAAGACAGTATGTCAAAAAGAGAAGTAATTTAAACTACAACCATACCCTGGAAAACAAGGATTATTCCTTAAAATTCTACCCTGCCACATACCCCGTAGGAAAGACCCCTTCACCGACCTCATCCTCCCCTTCTTGTTACGCTGCACGACTCGGCTGGTAGACTTGATGTACAGGTGCCGGTGCAGCTCGTCTATGAGGACCAAGTGAAGGTTCATCTTCTTGCTGTGAAGCTCCAGTCTGAGGTCGCTCAGCCCTTCCACCTGGAGCAGGGGGCCCTCCAAAGACTCGACAGCGGACACCTGAAAGGGGGAAGTACAATAACTAAGTCATCTGGCAATATTATAAACATGAAAGACTATTTGTTAAAAGATACTGTCAAAAGAGAGTTTATGAAAACCTTATCAGCATACATCAGACTTTGGAGAGTACAGTACTCCCCCTTATCCACGGTTTCAAATTCAGTGGTTTCAGTTCCCCATGGTCAGTTACTCCGCCCAGGACATGAATCCTCCTTTATCCAGCATATCCACACTATATACACTGCCTGCCTGTTCATCGCTTAGTAGCCGTCTCAGTTATCAGATCAACTGTCATGGTATCCAATGCCTGTGTTCCACTAATCCTCATTTTATTTAATAATGGCCCCAAAGTACAAAAGTAGTGATGCTGGCAATTCAGATGTGCCAGAGAGAAGCTGTAAAGTGCTTCCTTTAAGTGAAAAGGTAAATGTTATCAACGTAGTAACAAAAAAATATATAGCATGCTGAGATTGCTAAAATCTATGGTAAGAACAGATCTTTCTGTGAAATTGCCTTACTTATAAATTAAACTTCATAACAGGTACGTATCTGGAAGCAGAAACACAGTATACAGAGCATTCAGTTCTATCCATGGTCTCAGGAATCCCCTAGGGGTTCTGAAGCACAAGCCCTCAAGTAAGGGGTCCACTGCGTAATGTGGGTGGGCCTCTTCTGCCTCTGAAGGACTTGGCATCTGAGACACAGAATGCTGACGAACACAATCTTGATAAACATAAACATGAAGGCATCTAAAGGACCATGACAAGACAGTTCACACTATTTATTCCCACACATACTGCCTATCAATGGACACAAGTAAAAGGATCTCCCCAATTAAATGATTATATGATCCATATTCTCACAAAAATTCCATGTGCTAATGGTTTAAGTCAACTTCCAAAGCTAGCGTTGGAAGACTAGATAAAAGCACACTATAAGAATTTAAGTGATTCTCATGATGATCACAACTGAGAGCTTGGTCACCCCAAGCCCACATGTGTGTCTACATAAAGTCAGTCTCTCTCCTCTTTCTCAGACACACATACTTCCAGAGGTCAACGCCATCTTTACACGAATTCTACAGTGGACAATAGCGGTCATCATGCCTTGACCTAACCCAGTCTGATGGAAGAAACGGGATTACAACAATGAACAGAAAATGAACTCTGTAGAGGAAGACACTCCTGGTGTAATATGTAATTCAGGAGATTTTCACACAAAACATTTTGGATGAATAAAAATGGTGTAGGAATGCCTACAACAAATGGAGAAGATAGGAACTCAGGGAACCTGGAGCAATTAATTTTGAAACCAAAATATATATGTTTCAAAGGAAAAAAATAGCCTGTATAATATGATCCCATTGGCCCATGTCTATAAAAATTATATATATATGTCTTTATGTATAAAGATCTTATATATTTTTAATGAAAAAGGTTTAAAGTAAAGAGAATATTCTAGGTACTATTCTTTGGGAGAAAAAAAAGGGGGCAAGTAGAGAAATACAAAGGACATAAATGTTAATGCACTAAAGGAGCCCAAGCTCGCGGAAGGGATTAATGTGCTGTGACTATGACCTGCTTAGTTATACTTCTACATATACTTCTATGTCCCAATAAAGGAAATAACTAATAACACTTACTTCAGGGCATAAGCATGAAATGTACTTATGCATATAAAATGTCCCTTAAAAATAAAGCATTTATACAAAAGCAAAAGACAGTGAGAGCCAAGAACACAGTGGTGACAATGTTGATCAGAGATCTAGACCCACAGACACAATCCTGGAGGAGCTGTGGGATGTGAATGCAGAAGGCTTGGGAGTTGCCAAATGCAAACTGGCCTGAGCTGGGGTGGAAAATGCAATGGCTTGCCCACAAGCACGTCACTTGCTTTGCGAGATGCTATAATCAAATGTCAGCAGCAAATAAGTTTCCTTAAGTTAACCAAGAGCGAATCAGGGAATGAAAGAGTGCCGAGCCCTGGGCCAGCTCTGCCCTCTGAAGCCTGCCTGTTCATTTCCACGCTGACTTGTTTGTGCCCCCGCTGAGCCCCTGGGCCTGTGCAAGTGCCAGCAGTTCCAAATGGAAAAGCAGCCTCACAAAATGACCAAAGTGTCCCTAAGGAAGAAAAACAACAACAAATTCATTCACACTTAGGCTCTAAAATGGATTTTAACTTGAGTCTCTAGCAGAGAGAAGAGGATGCATTAACCTTTAGCGACATCGAGACCCAGAAAGTGAAAAATAATTTGGTAAACCACTGGTCCATCATGTAGCCTTATCCCTTAAGGTAATTAAATCCGACTGAGATATTTAAGCTTAAAAACCATCCACTGCATACCCACACTTGATTTGTTTGTAGGAATTTGCATAAAGATTTTTAACCCGAATAGCTCAAGTTCCAAATACAAAATTCTATGACAAAGTCAACTTTCAAACCCACTTATACATCTTTTAAATATAGGTACGCTATTTTAGCACAGTGCCTGGCACACACTGGGTGTTCACTGAAATTATTTCTAACAGAACCTATTTATTCTGTGGATAAAGAAATCTCAGAGGGTGTTTCCAACATGTCTTAATGTAGCATTTGCAGTAAAGTGCTTTTTCCTTCATTGAACATTATAACCATTTAGATGACAAATTTCCTGAAAATGTTCCATTGACCCAATATACAAGTACATCTCACACACACACACACACACACACACACCCCAAAGTGCTGTCTTAAAATTTCAAAGATTGGAAAACCCTACCACAAGGAATATAGCCTCTTCTTTCTATATGAAAGTATAGAGCTTTCTTTTCTGCCCTTCAACTATTAAAAATCTATTTACAAAGCTGTAATTATGGGAGCTTAGGCAAGGTCATTGTCTTTCCCTACTCTAACCTTACTAAGTGGTACTCAAACCAATTTGAAGAAAATAGTTGTCAATGCAACATTTGATCTCTAGTACATCAGCTTAGAAACCTGACATTTATCTTACCTTGCTTTAAGTAGCCTGTACCATAAAGTTTAGACATAAAGAGAAACTTGGTGAGGCAACAGTCAACCCAACAACCATCACTGATGGTCAGTCAATTCTGTTGTACTGGGGTGGGGCGGGGGAGGGTCTGGCTTCCAGAAACTTAATAACAGTAAGGTTTCAGAAGAAGAGAAATGCATCTACATTTAGAAATGAGCATAACTACTAATAAAAAATACAACTAAAGGCCCTGGCCGGTTGGCTCAGTAGTAGAGCGTCGGCCTGGCGTGCGGAAGTCCTGGGTTCGATTCTCGGCCAGGGCACACAGGAGAAGTGCCCATCTGCTTCTCCACCCCTCCCCCTCTCCTTCCTCTCTGTCTCTCTCTTCCCCTCCTGCAGCCAAGGCTCCATTGGAGCAAAGATGGCCCGAGCGCTGGGGATGGCTCCTTGGCCTCTGCCCCAGGCGCTGGAGTGGCTCTGGTCACGACAGAGCGATGCCCCGGAGGGGCAGAGCATCGCCCCCTGGTGGGCAGAGCGTCGCCCCCGGTGGGCGTGCCGGGTGGATCCTCGTCAGGCGCATGCGGGAGTCTGTCTAACTGTCTCTCCCCGCTTCCAGCTTCAAAAAATACAAAAAAAAAAAAAAAAATACAACTAAAGAGATCTTTTATGTATGTGACACAGCTATTTCCTAAATTATGTCACTGTTTTCCAAATTTAATGACTACAGAGCAATTTAAAAATAACACTTTGATGAAACATCAACAGGAATTCAAGAGATGCAGTTGGATCAAAGTAGACGGCAGAACAGTCTCATAGGTTAGTGGCTATGAGAAATGATCAAAGTTGGGTCCATAAATGTGATTATTTCTGACACTAAATAATGTAGCAAATATATATATATATATATATATTGCAGGACAAGACAGCAGCTGAAAGGTCAAGTAGGCAGCAGCACACAGTGGGACAGTTCCTTGGTAAATGGTGCCCATACATCTATTCACAAATGACTTATCATTAATTCATTCCCCAAATGACCTCCACTATGATCTCCTAGAATTCTTACAGAAGCCACACCATTTCTTAATGTGCATCACTACAGGTAGATAATGAGTCAACTAAACGTATCTGTGATTGTTCTTACATATCCATTTTCACAAGTTATTTTTCATGGAAAAAAGATACAACTAGTAGAGCATTTTTTCACAGAATAATAATTATTATCTAACAGAACATTGGTATTCTACTCAACACAACTGGAAACTGCTCGGATAAATAACTAAAACCTGTTTGGAGGTTGAAAACAAGTATTTTCTTCAGAATTATGAAGACAAGCAAACATTTACAAAATGTTTTAATATAAATATATGATATTGAACAGGACAGCATGTTTTGCTATTACAAACCTGCTCACTAAGAAAACAGAAATTCTGAAAAATGTTTCCCTAACTCACAAAAATAGGTTAAAGTACTGTTAAAAAGTACATAATATAGATAGAACTGTCTGGTATTTCAAAAAATTTTACGTTGAGATGAGAGGTAAGTCTACAATAAAAGACATCTTGGAAATTAGGAACTACAGTACTTTTTTCTTTCCCGGGTGCCTATTTTTCAACTTCATTTTAGTTAAAATTAGGAAATTAGTATTTCATAGTTCAGTGTTTGTCTTTGGCCAGTCTTACTCAAACTGGTAGGTGAAAAGATCTAGTTCAGTCTTGAACACAAACCAAAGGAAACGCTTTGGAGACGCACCAAAGGTTCCCATTGCCAACTGCTGCTTCATTGAAGAAGATGTGAGAAAGGAAACTGCTTGTCTTTTTTATTTTTTTTTAGTTGAGGGAGGTGAGCTACACGAAAGTAACTGGCATTACTAACCAAAAACAAACGTAAGGATGGAAAACTTCTAAGTATAAACAACAACCAAAAAATCCCCTGAAAACGAACCCATCTGCTAGCTAATGAAAATACCTGTTTTAACAATGGTCCCTCAGAAAGCAAATGTTTGCCACTGTTGAGTCCAAAATCAAGCATTTCCCTCAGGACTCTGATCATTACATGGTCCCAACAGGTTCTATCACTTTCCAATAGGTCCCTTTGTCTCCCTTTAAAAAATACCCTTCTTCCTTCCTTTTTTTTTTTTTTTTTTTAGTAAGGCAAGACTACTCCAGACAATTGATACATTTCCTATATGTATACTACAGAAAGACACAAGTGAAAATTTTTACAAGAGTCTCAACTAAATAAGAACACCAAAAATCTTTGGCTGCAAACAACAAAGGAACATGCCGCCAGCCCAGAAGAGGAAGACACCTGGGGCTCCAGTGGGCTCAGCGCTGCCAAGGACTTAAGGCTGTGGGGCTCTTAAAAGCAGTGTGGGGCTTCGGGCAGACTTCCCAAGAAAGCCAGCACAGGGCAAGGGCCTGGAGCAAGAACCTACTCCTGGCCCCCAACTCCTCAGGCAGGTAATCAGTGATCAAATCAGGCAATGAAAACACGCCCACACTTAAAATCAGTTTGCTAACTTCCTATCGATCTGACCCACTCAGGTGCCCCTTCTCCCTTCGGAAGCCGAGTACCTATAATGCAGACTCAGCATGCTCTCGCCATAAAGCAGGATGCTGTCTACCTCCATTCTCCCTTCATTACTTTGCTGCCCGGGCCTTTGCATGTTTTTATTTAATAAACCTTCATCAGCTCAAATGAAGGGTTGTTATTAGTTGAGCTAACAGCCAAATGATAATGCTCCAGAGAGAGATCACTGCTTGTTGGTGCATTAACAGAGAGAGCAGCAGGGCTGAGGTCAAGCACGTGTCAATGTAAATGAGGCAATATTAGGTACTAACGGGCTTAATGCAATAGACTGCCTGGAAGATAATGGAATTTCCAGGATGAAGCAAATGAGATGAAACTATTGATAAGTGAATGAAGGGGGGGGGGGAGGCTATGAGATAAAGTGTGCTCAAAGAAAAGGCCGTCTACTTGTGAATTCCTTTCTTTAAAGTATTTTCAAATCTATCCTAGAAAACAAAACTCAAAAGAGATCAAATGAGACTTCAAGCTTCATGAAAAATCTATCGTATTACTGCTGTGAAGCGCAGGCTTGTTCTAGAAGCACAGTGTTTTGTTAAGGTATTCTTAAGCTTTCTCTGGAGTTCTCCCTTTTTGTTTTTGTCTTGTTTTGTTCTGTTTTTCTTAAACATCAGGACATTCTACCACAAATAATTCCAATATTTTATTAACACAAATGTCTAGGGAGTGGAAGCCACGTCTTCTAAGATATTCCATCAGCCCAAGCCTCACAGAGTGACAGTATCTGAGAAATAAAATATAAGAATTTTTAAAGTTGTCAGCACTTTTACTGATTAAAAAAAGAAAATGGTGAGGCTCAAAAATGTACATTTTTTTCTTAATTTTTATTTTTCTTCCCAATTATAGAAGTAATACATGCTCAATCAAGAAAACTTGAGCCTGACCAGGCGGTGGCACAGTGGACAGAGCATTGGCCTGGGATGCTGAAGACCCAGGTTCAAAACCTCGATGTCACCAGCTTGAGCACAAGCTCATCTGGCTTGAGTGCAGGCTCACCAGCTTGAGCATGGGGTCACCAGCTTGAATGCAGGGTCACTGGTTTGAGCGCGGGGTCACCAGCTTGAGCGTGGGATCATAGACATGAAGCCATGGTTGCTGGCTTCAGCCCCAAGGTCACTGGCTTGAAGCCCAAGGTCGCTATCTTGAGTCTAAGGTCACTGGCTTGAACAAGGGGTCATTGGTTCCGCTGGAGCCCCCTGGTCAAGACACATATGAGAAGCAATCAATGAACAACTAAGAAGCCACAACGAAGAATTGATGCTTCTCATCTCTCTCCATTCCTGTCTATCTGTCCCTGTCTGTGCCTCTCTCTCTTGCTAAAAAAAAAAAAAAAGAAAACTTGAGCCCTGGCTGGTGGCACAGTGGACAGAGCATTGTGTTGGAGCACCACAGTCACCGGGTTGGAGCCCAGGGTCACTGGCTCAAGCTCTGGTCAGGACATTTATGAGAAGGAATTAATGGCAAAACTAAGTGGAACATCAAGTTGATGTCTCTCTCTCCCTCTTTCTCCCTCCTTCCCCCACCAAAAAAAGCAAACTTGACAAACTCAAAATCACAAAGGAAAATGATGGTCCATATTCTCAATAATTAGATTAAATAATATATTTTTAACTGACCCTTCCAATCACCTTCCACACAAAGTTTTTACAAAAACACTGTTATTTTTAAATATGCTTTTTTCCCTCAGAAACATTGATACATAAAGACACATGTAGCCCCAATGTTCATTGCAGCACTGTTCATAGTGGCCAAGACATGGAAACAACCAAAAAGCCCTTCAATAGAAGACTGGATAAAGAAAATGTGGCACATATACACTATGGAATACTACTCAGCCATAAGAAATGATGACATCAGATCATTTACAGCAAAATGGTGGGATCTTGATAACATTATATGGAGTGAAATAAGTAAATCAGAAAAAAACAAGAACTACATGATTCCATACATTGGTGGAACATAAAAACGAGACTAAGAGACATGGACAAGAGTGTGGTGGTTACCAGGGGTGGGGGGAGAGAGGACATGGGAGGGAGGGAGGGAGAGAGTTAGGGGGAGGGGGAGGGGCACAGAGAACTAGATAGAGGGTGGCGGAGGACAATCTGACTTTGGGCAAGGGGTATGCAACATAATTTAATGACAAAATAACCTAGACATGTTTTCTTTGAATATATGTACCCTGATTTATTAATGTCATCCCATTACCATTAATAAAAATTTATTTAAAATAAATAAATAAATATGCTTTTTTCATTTGGCAATACACTAGGAATATCTGCCCGTCACCAAATATATAATTTTTACTGTTTCCTACTAACCCACTAGATCAGTGGTTTCCAACCAGTGCTTAAAAACACTGCATTACATGACGACTCCACAAAGAGCTTAAACCAACTCCCTAGACTTAAGTCACTGCTTTTTTACTTTCATAAACCCTACTGTGATAATTATCCTTATATACGTATTTTTGAACACATAATTAAAATTCTTAATTCTTTCCTTAACACGATAATCTAGAAGCAGAATTCCAAGTTTAAAATTATGTACATATTTAGGGCGTCTGATGCTCAACACCAAATTAAGAACCTTTTTTGTTCAAAATGAGCTTAAATTTGTTCACAATTACTTTTCTGCTGAAATGAAACTATACTTAACATCACATCAGAAAGATAAAATTGTAATTGCTTATGGAAAAGCTCATGAAAAAAAATCCTTCTTTGTTCCCAATCTTATGGTTCTTCCAATTCCCAGTTCCCATCAGGGTCCCATAGGGAGAGGCCTGGAATCCAGGTTTCTACTCCAAAATACAGGAGACGAGACCACTAGGCATACTACCCTCATTTAACAAGTGTCTCAAAGTCACTTATATTTGTCACCTTGTTATTCTGGAACAAGAGAAAGTTCCAGAACAACCATCCTCTTAAGAGTCAGCAAAAGAGGTCTCTGAGAATCACTTTGGGCTCACACTTAGATCAAGACAAGTCACCCACACTCTGCCGAAACCCCAAGTCCATTAGCACCGCTCTGTACTTATTATTCCTCTTTACTGACATGAACTATTTAAACCCCACAAAAGAATGCAAGAGAAATATGGCTTTTCTTCATTTTAAGAGCTAGACAACCACAAGTAATTAGTACTGGATGGATCTCAGATAATAGACTTCTTTAACAAGCTCCTTCTAGCTTATCAAGCCAAGCAAAAGCTCCAGCTCAGCATTCCCTGACCATCCTTAAGTTGAGATAGAGGGCTCCCATCAACAACATGCATTGTCACCTGCTACAGTTTATACATATCGAGGGTCACCATCTGGCCACAGACTGACCAATCAGAAACCTGTTCAAGCAACTCCACATGCAAGGCTGAAACTAAAGATGACAGACATGTCAGCAAAGGGTGTATGTGTTATTCTTGACTTCGATTCTTCTCCTACAGACAGATGTAAGTGTGTGAACACGCAGGCACACTCACACACAGTCAAGCTGATTAAAACATTCACAGTAGTGATGGTGTGCACTGGGCCAGAAATGGCACCCAATATAAACAAGCCCCAGACTACTGCTTTCTCTTTCTACTTGTCACTGTGTGACAGTGACGACAACAATGCTAGTGACCCATTTGTAAGTTCATACTGTCTTGTACTTTTACAGAGTACTTTACCTGTCCAAAATCTCATTTTTGTTCTCAAAACCATTCTATAACACAGACAGAGTATCTGTATAACCATTCTGCAGAGAGGATGCTAAAAACCAGGGAGAGAAAGTGATTTCTTTGTCTAAGCTCACAGAGCTGGTGAATTGTTGGGTCAGGACTGGAATTAGGAAGGCCTGGCTTTTAAATCCATTCTGTTTGCACTATACCATACTGTACCTAGCCACCACCTGTCAATAAATAAATGTGTGCCCCAATTTCAACCCATCACATCCCGGCAATAAGTCAGGTAAGAATCCCACAGCAAAATGCAGGAATCACAGCACCAAGATGTCAGCTTTGAAGACTTCCAAGTCAGCCCAAACCTGGACAGCATCCCAATCACCAAAAGATCACACTATAAAATCAGAATGAGAGTCTAATACTCATCAATCCTATCCAAAAACTGCAACAGAGGACAGCAACAAAGCAACAGCAGTCAAACTGCTGACACACATCTGTATATAAATGTGTCTCAGGGCAGTGTCTGTCAATAGGCAAATATTTGGTTTCTACCTACACAGAGCTCATATCAAATAAAGTTAAGGGCAATTAGTTTGCTTTAATGCATAGCATAGGCTGTACCTTACAGCCATGCTTGCAAATTTGCTATAAACTGGAATCGCCTGGACAATGTCAAAACTAACTGAAGCTAGTGTCCCACCCACAGATCTAGGCTGTGGCCTGGACTTTAAAATTCTCTTTTATTAATTTATTAAAATTGGTTTTTATTTTTCAATTACAGTTGACGTACAATATTATATTAATTTCAGATGCACAACATAGTGATTAGGCACTTATATAATTTACGAAGTGTTTGCCCCAATAAGTCTAGCAACCCATCTGACAGGACACACAGTTGTTATAATGTATATTGACTATATTCCCTAGGCTGCACTTTACATCCCTGTGTCCTGAAGGATTCCCTAATGTGCAGTTTTTGGGGACATACTCCCCTCCAGCCAAGTAAGTATTAAAACTCATGTGGTCTATCAAAAAATCTGTACCTGATTCTTTTTGGTAAGTTATTAGTATAGAATACTGGCATCGGTCTCTCAAGTCAATACACTAGGAACAGAGGGGCTTTAATGGTGGCTATTTCATTATTGATCACTGATATATTTTGTATCATGTTGTAGAGAAATCTATACTGAATATTACTACATTTGCGGAGGCACTGAACCATTCTCAGAACAAGTTCAGTAAGTGCACTAGAGTGTTCCAGCTCCTGATATTTATGGAGCATTCATCTCAACACCATTTCCAGAGTCATGAGGAGAAAAGAAAGTCTTAGGAGATCTCAGAAACTTTCAAGTCAGATGAAAGGGGTGGGCCCCTTTTTTCTTACTTGTACATTAACCATTTGATAATGGACACATGATCACCCCTTCCCTGACCTTAGTATGAGAAAAGTATTTGCTAATGATGAAGTTTTACTGGCACCAACCGAAGAACCTCATTGGTCCACTGTTCCTGCTGTTGGAGCACTAACAGAAAGAGCACTTTAACATCAACTACCCTAACACTGAAATCAACATTTTTTTTTTTTTTACAGGGACAGAGAGAGTCAGAGAGAGGGATAGACAGGGACAGACAGACAGGAACGGAGAGAGATGAGAAGCATCAATCATCAGTTATTTGTTGCGAGACCTTAATTGTTCATCGATTGCTTTCTCATATGTGCCTTGACCGCGGGCCTTCAGCAACCCCTTGCTTGAGCCAGCGACCTTGAGTCCAAGCTGGTGAGCTTTTGCTCAAACCAGATGAGCCCACGCTTAAGCTGGTGACCTCGGGGTCTCGAACCTGGGTCCTCTGAATCCCAGTCCAATGCTCTATCCACTGCACCACCACCTGGTCAGACTGAAATCAACATTTTTGATGAGCAGCCTTCAACAGGCTTATATCTGATTATAATACTCGACAGAATAACACATTTAATACTTAGAAATTTTGCAAGAAACTGATCTTGGATAGTTTATCAACAAGTTACATTGCTTATTATTAGACAGTCAATGGGTGCTCCATGAACACATACTTGATTTAGGTTGAGCAGGTAACTGATGACACAGAATCTGAAATCTGTCCATGTCAAATCCCAAAAAGAAGGCATAGTACCTTGGGGTCTTGATCATCCATTAGCACATGTGTTAAGAGCAGATTAGACTTGTTTTCTGAGAAAAATCCTATCTATCTGCCTGCAGTAATTCCTTTGATTATATAAAATGTGGAACAGTCTTTCATTCAGACAGATGTCCATGCTAGGCAAAAAGAAAAGAAATAAAAAATGCTTAACTTGCCAGCCCTGCTTCAACTCCTTTTCCAGCTCCAGACAAGTCTGCCTCAGAACCATTTTTGAGATTGTAACATGGTAGCCATCACCACGTCCTTTCTTACAGTATCAATAAAAATAAGCAAGTAATTATAAATACCATTTTTAAGCACTCACTATGGATACTGTTTACATGTGTAACTTAATATCTCATAATCCCTTCAACCACCCTTGGGAGATACATATTTTTCTCAACTCCAACTTTTGGCAAAGTCAAATTAAATAACTAGCCCTAAATCATCAAGCCAGTGAAAGTCAAAGCTGGATTCCAGCACAGGTCCATCTGAGCCACACTAAGGCCCGTGCAACACTCACAATCTTGAATGTTGTTCAAAAATTGTAAAGAATCTTGTATATTACGAATAGACTTATTTTCATTGTAGAGACTTAAAAAACTCTGCAATCAAATAACTGCCTTACTCTCTTTATCCCCCAGATGTGGCCACACTTCCACAGTGTAAGTGAAATACTTCCACTATATCATTCTCTCTGCAAAGCGCTCTGGGACCCTCTGGGAAGAAGGCAGCTACATAAATATGTTATTATTATAATCATCATCATAATTCTTATCTGTTATACAGCTATGGATTCTTTTTAAGGAGGCACATAAATAATAAAAAGACAAAATGATTAAGAGATATTCAAAATCTCTCTAGTCCCTGCAAGACTTAGAAAAGAAAAAATTTATTTTGGTCTCAAGCCTTGTCACTGTCAGCTAACGTGCCTCAAAGCTACTAGAGCTGGCTTGGCTCCCACTGATTGAATGCAATTAGGAACTGGCTTCTATGGGTTGATAAATCAGAACTTTTGTGAGTGATTTTCGAAGCTTGTGTGTGCAATTCCAGTGTAATGCAGAATTCTACACAAATTTTCCTTTAAAAAAGTTCATAAAAATATTAACTATCGCGAAATGACTTCCTGGTTAGCTCATGCAACTGGGAAGACACTGCTAGTCTTCTATTACTAATTCTTCCCAGAATTAATCAGTCATTGTACATTAGAACCAGCAGCTGGAGTGTTTTGAGTGATAATGAAACCTGTAACAAGGCATCTTCAGCCGTCTCTTCGAGACAATAAGGGAATTAAAATTTCAATTTAAATGCAGAGGTTTGAAACACGCTTCACTGGCAAAATTACTTCAATTAATGTGAGTGGAATATAAAGGACGGACTGCAGAAATGTGAGGCAGCAACCAGAAATTATGTCATTAATGTGCTTGCATCAACGCAGCACAATGGCTGCAGAGGTCTCATTTAAAGCGCACATATCACAAAGCTACAGGCTCCAGTATAAATCAAGTCTCTGATTTCAACATGACGGATACAGGCTTCTTGTCGGATCACGTCTAGCTTTTTGTAAGCTAACGGCAGCTGTTTACCTTGAAAAGGGAAACAAAAGGCCATGCCTATTTGCAGACAGTGCCAGTCATGACAATTTAATTATTTTATGCAATACTCGGGTTATCATATCAAAAGGAGAAATGAATATTCCATCCACAAGCCAGCTATGGCCGTGAGACCAGTCCAATGCTGAAGGATGAACTGCGGGAGCTGACAAGAGCCAGGGTCACCCTGATTTATTTACTTAGGATTTATTAACCTGAGTAAAGATTCAATTACTGGGCATCTGCACCTGCCTTAAAATAAAAATGCAAAATCTTTTGTTAAAAGAATCCAAGGGAACTCAGAGGGTTTCAAAAGACTAGCTTATTGTGATTCACTTTCCTCCGATGTCTTTAGCAAAGATTTCCATTTGGACCCTCAGATGCCTTAGTAGAGTTTACTTCTAATATCACACAACCAAGGAAGAAGGAAATATGATTCTTTCTTCATATGAAGCCTACTGAAAGAGCAATTATACGCCTTACTATTTACTCATAAACAAAAGGCCAAATATAGCACTATTTTTTACCTTTAAGCACACTTTACACCCTACCTCCATGAAACCTTTATCGTATAGGAAGACATGCCAATGCCCTAGGTCATGCAGAGCGCTTACCTGGTCTAGGAAATGAGGATGTATCAGAAACCTCTCCCTCATAGGGTTGAGAGAATTAAATGCGTTAACAAATGTAACATACTTAAAAGGGTACCAGCAAATAGTAACTATTCAATACATACTAGCTATTATATGATTATCTTTGTTGTAAAAATATTAGAAACTACAGAACCATAAAAGAGCAAAAAACAAAAAATAGAGGAGAAAAAGCAGCCTGGAGCCCCAGAGAGAGACTAAAATGCCTTTTTCTGTTTAGTGATACAAAACTCCTTCGCACAGTTACCCATCTGACTAATGATGTGTGAGCTCTGACTATGACTGTGCTAAGTACAGACAGAAACAGGTAAGATACAGCCCCTGCCCTCCATGACCTACCACACAAACAAAGGCAATTATGTTACATAGGAATACATACAGCTTTTGAAACAAAGAAAAGCATCTACTTATGTTAAGTATTTTTACCACAATAAAAATACATAATATTTCAAAAGAAAAGTATCAAATTACCTGAGACATTATAAGATCATAAAATTTGAGCCAACTCTTAAAGAATAAATCTTCATTTTCCAGGCAGACAGGATTGGGATTAGTTTCAAGAAAATATATGGTCAATTAAAAAAAATTCTATAGCATCCCTGTATCAGCAACAAATAACTAGACATTGCAATTAATAACCATTGTTATAACAAACAAAAATGATACTCTGAAATAAAACAAAATAATATATGTAATACATTATCTCTAAGGAATGCATGACTAAGCATTATTAAAAGGAGCATAAACAACCCTGACCTGTGGTGGATAAAGTGTCAACCTGGAATGCTCAAGTTGCTGGTTCACAATCCTGGGCTTGCCCAGTCAAGGCACATATGACAAGCAATCAATGAACAACTAAAGTGAAGCAACTATGAGTTAATACTTCTCTCCCCCCAGACCCTATTCTCTGTAAAATCAATAAATAAAATCTTTAAAAGAAAATTAAAAAGAACATAAATGAAGACTTCAATAAAAGAGAGACATGTTCCTCTTCATTGAAAGACTTAAACTGCGCCTGACCTGTGGTGGCGCAGTGGATAAAGCGTCGACTTGGAATGCTGAGGTTGCTGGTTCAAATCCCTAGGCTTGCCTGGTCAAGGCACATATGGGAGTTGATGCTTCCTGCTCCTCCCCACTTTCTCTCTCTCTCTCTCTCTCTCTCTCCTCTCTAAAAATGAATAAATAAATTTAAAAAATAGCTAATATTTAAAAAAAAAAAAAAGAAAGACTTAAACTGCAAAGACGAAATTCTCTTAAATTTAATCCAAATGCCAACACACTTTTTGTGGAGCTTAACAAGCTGATACTAAAATTCATGTGGAAGAGCAAAGGGCCAAGAATAGCATAGATAGACAATTCTGAATAGCAAGCGGAGGGAATGTCTTCGCCTGCTATCATGATATATTTAAAAAGTACAGTAATTAAAACAGCATGGTTTTGGTGCAGATACAGATGAGACCATGGGAACAAAATAAAAAGCCCAGAAAAACCCATGCATGTGTGAAAACTACCAAGTTTTCACAAGACCAAGACGGCATTAAGTCCATAGGAAATGGACTCAATAAATGGTCTGAGTCAAGTGGGGAAAATAGATTCTACATGGATTAAAACAGTGGTTCTCAACCTATGGGTCCCGACCCCGGCGGGGGTTGAACGACCAAAACACAGGGGTCGCCTAAAGCCATCGGAAATACATATAAAAATGTATTGTATAATAAATATGTATTTTCCGATGGCTTTAGGCGACCCCTGTGTTTTGGTCGTTCGACCCCCACCAGGGTCACGACCCACAGGTTGAGAACTGCTGGATTAAAGGAAGACATAGGAGATTCTCTTTATTGCAGTGGGACAGAAAGAACATTCTTAAAATAAAAAATCACATTATATAATGGAAAATGAATGAGAAATTTTATTGCATTAAATTTTAAAACTAGCCTGACCAGGCGGTGGCGCAGTGGATAAAACGTCGAACTGGGATGCGGACGACCCAGGTTCAGGACCACAAGGTCGCCAGCTTGAGCGCGGGCTCATCTGGTTTGAGCAAAAAGCTCACCAGCTTGAACCCAAGGTCACTGGCTCCAGCAGGGGGTTACTCGGCCTGCTGAAGGCCCGCAGTCAAGGCACATATGGGAGGGCAGTCAATGAACAACTGAGGTGTTGCAACACGCAATGAAGAACTAATGATTGATGCTTCTCGTCTCTCTCCGTTCCTGTCTGTCTGTCCCTGTCTATCCCTCTCTCTGACTCACTCTGTCTCTGTAAAAAATAAATAAATAAAATTTTTTAAAAAATTTAAAACTTCTTTATAACAAAAGACACCATAAACAAAGTAAAAAGATATACCAACTGAGAAGACATTTACAATCCATCCAACAGACAAAAAATCAGTAATCAGAACATAGAAAGAACCACAAATAGCAAAGAGAAACTTCTGAGACATGCATCTCATACACTAACCCTTTTCTGAAAGTGACTGTTCTTCCCTCCCAATCCCCAACCACAGTTTTCATTGGAGCTGACAATTATATACCCAAGCGGGCCCAATGTAGATCTTACCCATGTATTTTTGAATTAGAAGATTACTTTCTTCTGCAAAACTGAAGAGGTGTACACTATAGTCTATACTCCTTCTCCCCAAACATCGAGCCCCACCCACAGTGGAAGAAACATCTACAGTAGAACAATGAAGATGACAAGTAAAAGAACATACAGGTGGCATTCCACACGTATGCCTGTCTTTTTGGCA
Organism: Saccopteryx bilineata; assembly: GCF_036850765.1. NCBI lineage: Eukaryota > Metazoa > Chordata > Mammalia > Chiroptera > Emballonuridae > Saccopteryx > Saccopteryx bilineata. Next base: position 337,159,317 of record NC_089491.1, on the reverse strand, counting down.
GGCTGGTTGCATGAGCAAAGCAATTCTTGTACCTAAGCTATCTAGAGTTGGATTTCTATAGCATGCAACCAAGAATTTAAAGACATATTTAATGACATTCTTAAGAAAATAAATCAGAAAAAAATGACTATTCATTATTGATTAACTCTTAAAAATATAAATTAGCCCTTAAGTCCTAAAAGCCTAAAACAAAAATGTGAAATCCTAAAAGAACATGATTAACATGGAAATGCATTTTAACAACCTATTTTTAATATATGGCACTTATTTAAAAAGAGGCCAGTACAAAAAAAAATGTTATTCAAATAGATGTGTATATGCTGAATTTATTATATAAGCTTATCTATTCTGATTGCTGAATCTTGATAATTTAGCACCTATATGCATCCTAATGCATAAACCAAGAATAGAGCTGAAATGTGACGTAGGTTTTTTTTTGGTCGGACACCCTAAAGTCATTATTAAGGAAGATGTATGTCAGTATGAACAAAATACTGAAAATAGCCAATTTTATCGCCACTCCCAAGAACAGATCATTATTAACCTCCTTTGACTGTGGAAATTGACTATTCATAACCATCACGGATTTTAAAATAGGATATCATGGCACATCTCACCTTTGGGTGACCAAATTTCCTTAAAAGCTTCTTATGAAGGACTTATAGCAAAATTCTTCTTGCAAGTCTGAATGAATTAGAATCACTTAGAGGATTTAACCTGTTTCTCCTACCAAATACTCTCAGTGATTTTTCCAATGTTACTGCCGATCCAATTTGCTGACAACAAAGGTAAGAGACTTTCACCTGCTGTGGAAAAGAAAAGCCAAATACAGTCCATCAACTGCTGAGAGCATCTTTCCGAGGCAGCTCTGAATGAGGCAGAAGTGGGGTGTTTCTGTGGATGGGAAGGCAGAGACAGCAGCTCTAAGAGGCACTCAGGCCCTGGGAAAGGTAGGGTTATTAGAGAGCAAGATGTGTATTTTCATTTTATAGTCATCTCTTTTTCATTATTATTTATTGATTTGAGAAAGAGATATTTGTTTTTTGTTCTACTTATTTATGCATTCATTGGTTATTCCTTTTATGTGCCCTGACCAGGAATTAAACCCACAACCTTAGCATAACCGGACAATGCTCTAATTAGCTAAGCTACCCAGCCTGTGCTATTCTTCTTCTTGATGCTCAGTCAAATGCACCACCACTTGCCACCTGCTCTGGATTTTCTTGTCTAATTCAAAAAGTAGCAAAGTGGGTTAATACATAAGTTTAAGGCTAGGCTGTGGCATACTCTCAATTGACAAAGTAACTTTTAAAATGATTTTCTTTCTTATCAATTTAAAGGAAAGAACAAAGCCCTAATGTAAAAATTCCTTCAAAGAATTTGTGGAACATGAAGGTTATAAACTGGCACAAGTTCTCTTTCATGCAGATTTCAGTTTTTAAAACAGGATTCAGTGGAGAGGGAAATGACGATGGAATAGGCGGATGTTACAACTCCCATGTCCCAGAACCAAAGTGGATTACAACTTAACGTAGAAACAATCATCTTGAAAAACCAACTTGGGACTAAACTAAGAGGAATCTATAACCAAGCATCAGAGAAGAAGCCACACTGAGATTGGTAGGAAGGGCGGAGATGCAGAAAGAGCTGCCCCGCTCCCAGGAATGAGAGGCAGCTCAGAGAGTTTCTAACGACGGGGAGGGTTGCCCAGAAATTTGTTGGTCCTTAGCCCCACGACCGGAACTCCAGCCTAGAACCCCGCAGTGATTTTCAACCTTTTTTTTTCATGGCACAAACACACACTAATTACTAAGGTCAATGCCCCTGACTAAATACAACCATTTTCATCTCATGGCACAAATAAATTAGTTACCAAGGGAGAAGAGGTCAGGGCCCCTTTTTCTTTAGTAATTAGTTTATGAGTGCGTGAGAAACAAAGGTTGAAAATCACTGGACTAGAGGACGCATACAGACAGTATTTAGCTTAAAGAAGAGCCGGGTTACTGTTTGCAAGAAGGAGACAGAACTCTCAGAATCAGGCTCTGTCTTAAAGGGACTGCGCAGAAAACGTCACTTACAGCCACTTACCCAGGGCTCCACGAGCAGGGAGCACTGAGAGGACTGGAGTTGCAAGAGGAGAGTGTAGTCTCGGGGGCAAAGGGAAAGACTGTGGGAGACAGCCACCCTGAACCCTGTACTGGGTCACTGCCCAAACCTAAAGTGGCCATTTATCCTGGGAGAACCAAGCCAGCAAAGGGAAGCAAATACCCCACCCACCAGAGGCGCTCCTGCTCCAGTCAGTGCAGAGATTCACAAAGAAGCAGGGGCACATCAGGAAAACAGGTGAGTGCTGAGATCTGGGCTACACCATCCCCCAAACTGCTGAGTACCCTCAGAAAGGGTCCGGCAGCAGCCCAGGCAATTGGCCCACGCAGCGGGGAGGGGCAGAACCCAGTGAGGCAGCCCACACAAGGCAGCGGGGGGTGGAGCCTGGAGAGGCAGCCTGCAGGCCTGTGGGGGGCAGAGCCCAGTGAGGAGAGGACACCCCCGCACCTGTGGGGCAGCCCGAGATGTGGCTGGAAAGCCCACGAACCCAGCAGTGTCGGTGCCCAAGTGCCCGAGGAGGCAGCAGCAGTGGGGGGCCGGTAAAAGATCACATCTCGGGAATAGAGGCCACACACCCAGGCCAAGTGTAGATAAAAGCCAGCCTAAGAGTGCAGCTGATATTTACAAGGGCATCAGGGCCCAGCAGAGGTAGCCACAAATTCTGGATCACCTGCAGCTCCAAGAAGGTTGCTAAGGGCCAGTCATTAGTAGTGACCCCCTACTGGTCTGCACCAGATTCTGGCCAGGGCGGTCGAGGTGTGGTACATCCAGTGGCTAGATACAGAGAGCATCAGCTCAGGACATAACAACCCTAGAGTGGTATCTTAAGGAAAGGCCCCTTACATCTGACCCAGCTAAGGCATAGAAAACACTGACACAAATAGCAAAAATAGCAGTAGTAGCAGACAAGTAGTCGACAGCAGATTACAAACAACAGCTGAAGCCAACCCAAGAAGATCTAGAAATAACACACACACAAAAAAAAGCTGGAGGCAGTCTACACCAACCCTATACTCAGCTAGCTACACAAACAACACATCCAAAGGAGCAATCTATACAGAGACAAAATAAGAAGACAGAAAAGTGCAATTCAAATGAATCAACAAGAGAAATCCCCAGATAAAGAACAGAATGAGATGGAAATAATGAAGATACCAGATGTAGAGTTTAGAATAATGATTGTTAAGATGCTCAAGGATCTTAGAGCAACAATAGATGGACATAATGAGCACCTAAACAGAGATAACAAGCATCAAAAAGGACAATGAAATCATAAGAAAGAATCAGACAGAAATGACAAAGACAATATCAGAAATGAAGACTAAACCAGAAGGAACTAAAAGCAGACTGGATGAAGCAGAGCATCAAATCAGCAATTTAGAGGACAAGATAAGGGAAAGCGCGAAAGTAAAACAGCAAGAAAAAAAAAAGATCAAAATGTCTGAGGGAACTCTAAGAGAGCTCTGTGACAATATGAAGAGAAACAACATCCACGTAATAGATTCCTGAAAAGAAGAAAAAGAACAAGGGATAGAGAACCTGATTAAAAAAATCATAGCTGAACACTTCCCTAAATTGATGCAGAAAAAAGTCACACAAGTTCAAGCACAGAGAATCCCATTAAAAAGGAACCCAAAGAGACCTACACCAAGACACATCAAAATTAAAATACCAAAGCTAAGAGATAAAGAAAGAATACTAAAAGTTGCAAGAGAAAAGCAGTCAATTACCTACAAAGGAGCCCCCATAAGGATGACATCTGATTTTTCAACAGAAACACTTGAGTCCAGAAAGGAATAGCAAAAAATATTCAAAGTAATGCAGAACAAGAGCCTACAACCAAGACTTTTTTATCTAGCAAGGCTATCGTTTAATATTGATGGAGAAATAAAAAGTTTCCCAGACAAAAAAAATAACTTAAGGAATTCATTACAACCAAACCAATGCTACAAAAAATGTTAAGGGGCCTGTTGTAAACAGAACAAAGGGGTTAAAAAATCTAGTAAAAGAGGAATGTAGATTTGAAGAATAAAATGGCAATAAACAACTACATATCAATAATAACCTTAAATGTAAATGGATTAAATGCTCCAAACAAAAGACACAGGGTAGCTGCATGGATAAAAAACAGGACCCATACATATGCTGTCTACAAGAGATCTACCTCAAAACAAAAGTTATGCATAGACTGAAAGTAAAGGGATGGAAAAATATTTCATGCAAATGGAAATGAAAAACAAGCTGGGGTAGCAATACTTATATCTGACAAAACAGACTTTAAAACAAAGGCTATAAGGCAGTGGTAGTCAACCTGGTCCCTAATGCCCATTAGTAGGCATTCCAGCTTTCATGGTGGGTGGTAGCGGAGCAACCAAAGTATAAATTAAAAGATAAATTTAACTATAGTAAATTGTTTTATAAAGATTTATTCTGCCAAACTTAGCGAAAATCTGACATAAAGTATCTGGTAAGTAATTATTATATGCTTCAACTTGCAGTACCTCTGCTTTATAAATTTTATAAAAATAAAGTTACTTCCCTACTTTATAAATCACCATTACTGTGGAACCAGTGGGCAGTTAGAAAATTTTACTACAAACAGAGATACAAAAGTGGGCGGTAGGTAAAAAAGGTTGACTACCTCTGCTATAAGGGATAAAGAAGGTCACTACATAATGATAAAGGGAGCAATTGAACAGGAAGATATAACCATTATAAATATCTATGCACCTAATATAGGAGCACCTAAATATATAAAGCAGATTTTGATGGACATAAAGGGCGGGATAAATAGCAATATTATAAAGGTAGAGGATTTCAATACCCCACTAACATCACTGGATAGATCCTCAAGAAAGAAAATTAACAAAGAAACAGCAGCCTTATAGGAAACACTAGATCAACTGCATTTAACAGGTATCCTCAGAACCTTTCACAATAAAGCAGCAGAATCTACATTCTTTTCAAGTGTTCATGATACATTCTCTAGGATAGACCACATGTTAGGACACAAAACGAGTCTCAATAAATTTAAGAACATTGAAATCATATCAAGCATCTTCTCTGATCAAAATAGCATGAAACTAGAAATCAACTACAATAGAAAAACTGAAAAACATTGAAACACTTGGAAACTAAATAGCATGTTATTAAATGACAAATGGGTTAACAAAGAGATCAAGGAAGAAATAAAAAATTTCCGTATAACAAATGAAAATGAACATACAACAAGTCAAAATTTATGGGATACAGCAAAAGCAGTCTTGAGAGGGAAGTTCATAACATTATAGGCATACCTTAGAACAGGGGTCCTCAAACTACGGCCCACGGACCGCATGCGGCCCCCTGAGGCCATTTATCCGGCCCCTGCTGCACTTCCAGAAGGAGCACCTCTTTCATTGGTGGTCAGTGAGAGGAGCATAGTTCCCATTGAAATACTGGTCAGTTTGTTGATTTAAATTTACTTGTTCTTTATTTTAAATATTGTATTTGTTCCTGTTTTGTTTTTTTACTTTAAAATAAGATATGTGCAGTGTGTATAGGGATTTGTTCATAGTTTTTTTTATAGTCCGGCCCTCCAACAGTCTGAGGGACAGTGAACTGGCCCCCTGTGTAAAAAGTTTGGGGATCCCTGCCTTAGAAGCAAGACAAAGCTCAAATATACAGTTTAACCCTGCATCTAAAAGAACTAGAAAAAGAACAGCAAGTAAAGCCCAGAACTAGTAGAAGGAAGGAAATAGTAAGATCACAGAGGAAATAAATGACATAGAGGCTAAAAAAACAATACAGAGGATCAATGAAACCAAGAGCTGGTTCTTTGAAAAGGTAAACAAGATTGATGAACCTTTAACCAGACTCATCAAGAAAAAAAGAGAGGACTCAAATAAAATTAGAAATGTGAGTGGAGAAGTAACAACTGACACAGCAGAAATACAAAGGATTGTAAGAAAATACTATGAAGAACTGTATGCCTAAAAATTAGACAACCTAGGTGAAATGAACAAATTTCTTGAAACATACAATCTTTCAAAAATCAATCTGGAAGAATCAGAAAATCTAAACATACTGATTACAACAAATGAGATCGAAACAGGTATCAAAAAACTCCCAATAAACAAAAGCCCTGGGCCAGATGATTTCACAGAGAATTCTACCAAATATCCAAAGAGGAACTAACTCCTATCCTTTTCAAGCTATTTCAAAAAATTCAAGAGGAGGGAAAACTTCCAAAGCTCCTTTTATGAGGCAGGCATAATTCTCATTCCAAAACCAGGCAAAGACACTACAAACAAAGAAAATTATGGGCCAATATCCTTGATGAATTTAGACACTAAAATTCTCAACAAAATGTTAGCAAACCAGATCCAGCAATACATGAAAAAAATCATACATCATGATCAAGTGGGATTTATTTTGGGGAGACAAGGGTGGTACAGTATTTGCAAATCAATCAATGCGATTCATCACATAAACAAAAGGAAGGAGAAAAATCATGATAATATCAACCGATGCAGAAAAAGCATCTGATAAAATCCAGCACCCATTTATGATAAAAAAAAATCTCAGCAAAGTGGGAATAACGGGAACAAAACTCAACATAATAAAGGCCATCTATGACAAACCCACAGCCAACATCATAATCAATGGACAGAAATTAAAAGCAATCCCCTTAAGATCAGGAACAAGGCAGAGATGCCCCCTTTTGTCACTCTTATTCAACATAGTTCTGGAAGTCCTAGCCACAGCAACCAGACAAGAAGAAGAAATAAAAGGCATCCAAATTGGAAAAGAAGTAAAACTATCATTATTTGCTGATGATATGATACTGTACATAGAAAACTCTAAAGTCTCAGTCAATATACTGGACCTCATAAATGAAATCAGCAAGGTGGTAAGATATAAAATTAATATTCAGAAATCAGAGGCATTTTTATACACCAACAATGAACTCTCTGAAAGAGAAATTAAGAAAACAATCCCCTTCACTATTGCAACAACAAAAAATAAAGCACCTAGGAGTAAATTTAACCAAGGAGGTTAAAAACTTACACTTGGAAAATTATGAAACATTGATAAAAGAAATCCAGAAAGATGCAAACAAGTGGAAGCATATACCGTGCTCATGGATAAGAAAAATAAACATCATTAAAATGTCTGTATTACCCAGAGCAATTTATAAATTCAATGCAATTCCTATTAAAATACCAATGACATACTTCAAAGATATAGATCACATATTACAAAAATTTATTATGGAACCAAAAAAGAACACGAATAGCCTCAGCAATCTTAAAAAGGAAGAATAAAGTGGATGGTATCACACTTCCTGATATCAAGTTATACTACAAGGTCACTATACTCAAAACAGCTTGGTACTGGCATAAGAATAGGCATATAGATCAATGGAACAGAACAGAAAACCCAGAAATAAACCCAGACCTTTATGGACAATTGATATTTGACAAAGGAGGTAAGAGCATACAATGGAGTAAGACAGTCTCTTTAACAAATGGTATTGGGAAAACTGGACAGTTACCTGCAAAAAAATGAAACTAGACCACCAACTTACACCATTCACAAAAATAAACTCAAAATGATTAAAAGACTTAAATGTAAGTCATGAAACCATAATCATCTTAGAAGAAAACATAGGCAGTAAGCTCTCCGACATCTCTCGCAATATATTTGCTGATTTATCTCCACGGGCAAGTGAAATAAAGGACAGGATGAACAAATGGGACTACATCAAACTAAAAAGCTTTTGCACAGCTAAGACAATATGAACAAAATAAAAAGACAAACCACACAATGGGAGAACATATTCAACAATACGTCTGATAAGGGGTTAAAAATCAAAATTTATAAAGAACTTGTAAAACTCAACACCAGGAAGATAAACAATCCAATCAAAAAATGGGCAAAAGAGATGAATAGACACTTCTCCAAAAAGGACATACAGATGGCCATTAGGCAGATGAAAAATGTTCAACATCACTAATCATTAGAGAAATGCAAATTAAAACCACAATGAGATACCGCCTCACGCCAGTCAGAATGGATCTCATTAACAAAACAACACAATAGGTGCTGGGAGGATGTAGAGAAAAGAGAACCCTCCTGTGCTGCTGGTGGGAATGCAGACTGGTGTAGCCACTGTGGCAAACAGTACGGAGATTCCTCAAAAAATTAAAAATGGAACTGCCTTTTGACCCAGCCATCCCACTTTTAGGAATATATCCTAAGAACACCAAATCACTGATTCAAAAGAAGAAATGCACCCCCATGTTTATTGTAGCATTGTTTACAATAGCCAAGATCTGGAAACAGCCCAAGTGTCCGTCAGTGGACGAGTGGATTAAAAAGCAGTGGTATATATACAGAATGGAATACTATGCGGCTGTGAAAAAGAAGGAAATCTTATCTTTTGTGACAACATGGATGGACCTGGAAACTATTATGCTAAGTGAAACAAGCCAGGCAGAGAAAGAAAAATACCATATGACCTCACTCATTTGAGGAAACCAATGAACAATGTGAACTGAGGAACGGAATAGAGGCATAGGTAGGATCAAAGGGACCAGAGGGAAAGCAGACAGAGGGAAAGGGGATGAGAGGATGGGATCAGAGAAGGGAAAGAGATTGGTGATTATATATACATAACACAGCGTTATAGAGAGCAGGAAAGCAAATCCTGGAGGGAAGGGGGGAAGGAGTTGAGGGGAGGAAAGCAAGGGGGACATTGAGGGGAACAAGGGGGTGGGGGGGATATATTTGGTGAGATAGTTGAATTTATGTAAACACAATAAATTAAAAAAAAAAAAAAACGGGATTCAGTAACCAGCTTCCTCTGAAGCTAAAACATCTCTCATCACTAACCCAACATGATTAAAGTACTGATTTCTTAGCATTATATTTCTTCCCATTATTGCAAAGGTAGACAATACATAAATAATAACTGCTTATCATTTCAAATAGTGGAATTAGGCAGAGAAGCAGCCAAGCTTCACCTGGAAATACTCGTGAATCCCAAGAGTTCAGTGCGTAATGCACTACATGAAGTACAGGACTCTGAGGGGACAAACGGGAGTGCTTTGACACTGCAGCAGAAATGGCCATTAGCTCCGGCTGCTCTCTTACCAACATGTCGGTGGCACTGAGATAGTGCTTGCTGGCCATGCACTGTTCTAACTTTTGAGGCACTTGCTTGATATTCTCAATCTCATCCAGCAGGTTCAGGACATGCTTGTGCTCAATTCCTTCAATCCACAGTTTTCGAAGCTCGTCCCGTTTGCAGTGCAACAACATCTTGCATGAAAGCAGGTTTTCTTTGACCTACAATTAAACAGATTCACTCTTGAGTCAGTCCAAAGTGTTGCCAGTGTAAACTTGTACCTGGTTAGTGCTCTCTAATGGTACTAGTGTAACAATTCCTCATTCACACACCCGCCCAGTCTCCATGGTCAGTTCGCTCGCAAAATTCTAGTAATTCTGATTCTGACACTGACTTGCTTGGGTACATCTTCACCTCCCTGTGTCTGTATTTGCTCTCCTATAAAGTGAAAAAACTATCTTTGAGTGAAACTAGATAAAATTACTTACGATATAAAGCACTCAGAAAATATGAAGTACCACGCTGATGTAAATATATCCAAAAGGGAATAACTGATATGAGAGTCTACACTATTAATTCTTCCTCATTCTTTCTTGCATGGTTCCTATTCAGCTGATAGGTCAGCTGGTCCATCCTTCAAGATCAAGAACTTCAGCTAAAGTTTACAACCAGGGAACTGAGCATTCATCTGAACTGACTAAACTGAAGATAGACCAGTCTCCCAAAAAAAGAGTAGACACATCCAGAGATAATCTCAAAGTAAAAGGAATTGGGACATTCCAAGGACGTTTTACCATAAACTTTGCTTTAGATATTAAATATCACAAACAGCAAGCATTCTTCATAGATCTGCACAGTTTAGTGATCAGCACAGGCGAAGCCCAACTAAACAGGAAGAGGGGTAACAGGAACAGGGAATGTAGTCACAATGCACATGGTGAGCGCATTTTCACGTTCTTCCCTAATGAAAAATGACCATTCACAATTCACAGAACCACTTTCAAATACTTTTGACAGTCCTTACATGTTTCTCTCTCTCTCTCTCTCTCTCTTCCTCTCTCATTAAAATCAGTAAATAAAAATTAAAATTAAAAAAAGTAAGAAGACCCATACAAAAGATTGTGAATCAGAATGCAGATCAGACATGCAAGTTCTTAAACAAACCTTATACATACTACATCTTACTGAGCTACTGAAGCCTGTGCTCCATCACTATAAGAGAAAAACAGAAGAAACCCAGCATCTAGGGAAGGGGGTTAGGGGGTAAACCAATGCAGATGAAAGGCAAAAGGATTATTCAACCACTGACTCCAAGAAAAACAACCAAAAACTTACACAGGCAAAAACATAATGCTGGATGGCCTGGATAAAAATATTTATGTAGATATAACAGAGTAGGCACTATTTGACCAAAAACTAGGATACAACTATATAGCGAGGATGAGGAAAGAAGATGTGGTAGGATGGGAAAGAGTGGGAGGGGACTACATGCTCATCTTCCATGTAGGAAGGTCCCATGCAAAGGCTAAACAGAAAAATCAAGAAAAATAGCAGAGTCACATTACTTAGAAATATAGAAATAGACATATCTGAAGAAAACTAAAAGTCAGTGTCTCTGAAGTGCTAGAATTGGGACCAGGGTAAAGTGAGGTGAGGGAGTGCTGATTTTATACCAGCATTTGTGATTTTATTTGATTTTTAAAGCCATTCCCAGATCCTCTTGTAGTTCTTAGGTCTCTGGGTTGAGAACTCAGTTTATTAAATCCATTGTATTTTAAGTCAGTTAAAATCTGGAAAAATCTGATTTTTGATATGCTACTCTTATCACCTTTGTTCTATAAATCTCAGTTTTTTCCTGTGTATAATTGTTACTATGGAAACACTTAAGAGTAAATTTTATGTCATACAACACCCAACTAGGCTTGTGATCAAGAAAAACTCACAGAGTGTCAATAAATCTTGGCAAACTCCTTTCTGATTGGAAAAAGACCATCATCGCATTTCACACTAGGATATGCACAATGTAATCCGCTCGCTCCTTACTCTTCTTACCACAGGAAGGAAAAATGAAAAGGATGACAGCGCCGGGGGAGGGGACAGATGGCGTCAGGCTGTGTGGCAAATGAACATCACCAAGATTATTCCCTAAACTGAGTTAGTTAACCAAAGCTGCAGACATGAGAAGCTATAAGAACTTTTAATACTAAACTGCTCAGATGCTTGGGTTTTTTTTTATTACAAAGTCACAGTTAGGAAGAAATGTTATTTTAAAAGCTAGAGAATGGGGAAATACCCCTCAACGATAAAAAGGAAGTAGTATGAAGAATCTCAAAAATATTAAGCTGAACAAAAGAAGCCAAGGCAAGAGGGTACATGCTTCACGGACTTGTAGAAAAGGAAAAAATCATTTATAGTGACCATTTTTTAAGTTCTTTAAATTTTTATTTATTGATTTTTAGAGAGAGGGAGGGAGAGAGACAGAGACAGAGAGAAAGAGAGAGACATCGATCTGTTGTTCCACCTATTTATGCACTCATTGGTTGACTTTTGTATGCGCCCTGACTGGGGACTGAACCCACAACCTCAGCATGTCGGGACGATGCTCTAACTTGACTGAGCTACCTGGCCAGGGCCTATAGTGATCATTTTAAATCTGTAGTTGCTTGGAACAGAGTGGGAAGGATTGACTGCAAGGAGGTAGGAGGGAACCTGGGTGATGGTAACACGTTCAAGGGTTTGCCAAAACTCATTGAACTGTACTCTGAAAATATTGCATTTTATTGTATGTAAATCATAGCTCAATAAATATGACTTTTGCAACAGAGAAGGAAGAAACAGGGCTATGCCCATCAATAAATAATAACATCTCAATGTGAGAACGGTAACAAATTATACATTTATTATTTCAAACGCCTGTTTTATGAATGCCGTGTCAGCATTTTAATTTCAATCTACCTATCAGGACAATCAAAATTTTAAAACTATATTCCTTTGCTTCTTAAATAAATCCATGAAGAGCCAAGCCATTCGAATCATGACATCAAAACCCAAGTACAGAAATCCTTCCTCACACACAAGATTTCTTCGCTTCCTCTCACCATTGCTGGGGGTAACCTGTTCCGCAATAGCAAGAATTTCCGTTTTAATATACAAGAACTGCACGTCTCCATAATGAGAGACGATTAGAGAAACAGAAAACACGACCCAGGAGGTTGCTGTGAACAGACAAGTGAGATGATGCAGACAGCAGAGCACTGAGATTTCGGCGAGCGTGCCCTGGGAAAGATAGAGGAGGAGGGAAACGAGCTGGGCCTCCAGCGAACACTGTGGCGGTGCCTGTTAGAGGAGCCACAGTCCTGTAAGACAGGCTGATGGATACAAGCGTGGGCGGTGGCGGGAAGCCAGAACTTCAAGTGCTAAACTCAGAAAAGCACTGAACTTGGATTAAGTATAAAGGCGGAAAGGCCTCTGAGCGTGCAGATTATCCATAACAAGTGCAACACACATGCAAGTGCCTCACTGAAACCGTAAACCAGGTAACTCCTAAAAGCTCCCTGTGTAGCAGGGATGGTAAGTGAAAATGTAACAAATGATTCTTAACTCTAACAGCGCAAATTATTGTGATATTTTTTATTGTAATAGTAAAAGTAAATCTTCATATTGGTATTTTTCATGGGTATTTTCCTGATGTACGTGTCCAGCCCATTTTTCTACAGAATCTTTTAGAAAGTAGGTAGAAAGAATGAACTTCAGAAACACTACTCACTCTTCTCCTTAAAAGCCCTTTATAACTATAGATCTTTTTTTTATTTTTATTTATTGATTTGAGAAAGAAAGGGAGAGAGAGAAACAGGAACACAGATCTGTTCCTGTATGTGACCTAACCAGGAATCAAACCGGCAACCTCTGTGCTTTAGGATGAATCTCTAATGAACCAAGCTATCAGGCCAGGGCAACTATAGATAATCTTAAATGACCCTCAAACTTATTCCCATGCTTTTGTTCTTTTAGTTTTTTAGCTACTTCTAGGGTCTTAAATTCTCTGAGATGCTCCACTGAACCCTTTCCAAGGGCAATACTTAGCTTTCAAGTTGCAAATTCTGGATATGATACAGAAAAACAGATACTGTTAAACTTAATGGAAATACTACGTCATAGTCCTGCGACTGCATTAGTGCACTGCTGACTATTGCCTACATCTTATTTACAACACCTCACTATTGCCCTCTGTTAAGCATGTCCATTTCTAGACGTTTTTCCTTCCTCATACAAGCAGCTAGGATTTTCCATCTTATATCGGTTGTAAATTACTTCCTGCCAAAACCATGTTGTTCTACTGTGACTTTTTAAATATTAATTAAGGTTATACCTCAGTCTAATTCTATCTTTCAAGGCATACTTTCTTAGAAAAGGCATATAATTATTTTAGTTAAATATCAATGAATGAATGCTGCATTAGCCAATGATTAAGTCCTAACAACTTCACTTAACTAACCATGTATAGTTATTTCCAATTACAGGCAAGAAAAAATGAGTTAAGAGCTTGATCTAGCACTATCAAGGCAGCCAAAACTGGGGTGAAACATAAGGTACTGTGCACAGGTCACAACAGAGACAAGTATCTGTGTTTTCCCTTCAGCCTACCTGTTCTCATGATGAGCACTAGATGAACCACTTACATCTTTAAGGAAATCTAGTATCATGGAGGAAACATTCAAATACCAACACGTATCACCTATGGTCCAAATCCTAAACTTGTATCTAGCCCATTCAACCATTTTGGTGCTGCTGCTATAACTGCCATTATATGAGAAACTGACAGGACAGACGGACCTTCACATTTCCTAATGTAAAAACATCTCCTGTTGACCAATTTTACAATATATTCAACAGCAATAGGATTGCCCAAGTCTTTTGCTTATTATCCACATTACCAGACCTGGTCATTCATACATGGCATTTTATTTGCACTATTTTTTAAATCTAGAAAAAAATAATTCCAAAAGGATCTGACCAATGTAAAAAAAATTATCTAGACCATCTGGGAAGAGCATCAAATTTGTCAGCGCCAGGACATGGATTCTACCAACACAACATAAATCCATACACGAAACTAGTATCAAAGTGGGAAAGGTAGACCGTTCTGTGTTCTCAAGCTTCTAAAGGCAGTGAAGCATGAATATAAACATTTGTATCTGCCTATGGTTCTGAAATAATTGTAGTCCAGTGATTAGTAAATCATTCCCATTTCCACTGTATATTTAAAAATACACATACCTGTATTTTGTATGTAACCCTAAGTGCAATTAAAAACCAAAAATGACAGGAAAAGATTGGTGAGGCAACCTCAGTGTTTCCGTGGTGATAAGAAATGGGACTTTCACAGCACAAAATTGTCAAATTATACAATGAAAGAAAATTCATTTTCATTCTTCCCCGACATTTTTCTTCTCCCACTTATCAATTATTAAAGGCGTTTTTGAAAAGAGCTTTAGCCCTTTCTTTCTCTTCCCAGTATTGAGATTATTTCAAAACACAGAATTAAGTGACTTTTTTTTCCCCTTGACAACTGATATAATAAACATAAAGTTTTCTTTTTCAGTTTCCTTTTGCTCAGAACGCCACCATACTTAGAAATGAGGATGGTGAAAAGACTGTGGTTACTACAACAAATGGGACACCATCAGGAGGGGACGCTCGTTTTCAATCCCAGCAAACAGTCTTTGGGCAAAGGTGCTATCGACTCGGAGTGCTAGGGATCCAGGCAGAAGCTACACCAGTGCTTTCCTTGAGACTAGGACAGAGTCCCTCAGTCAAGCAAACTAATCAGAAAACACGAATACCAAAGATCCTTCGCTCCTCCTGTGATTACCCAAGGCAAAGCCAGAAGGTCAGCGGCTCTATACATTCATTTTCTGACCCTTCTTGGGCTTAGTCTATTGAGTCAAAATGGGCTACAGCTAACTTGAAATCTAGAGCAAGTGATCTATACCTTTACCTAGTTTCACAGATAAATCCATTGAATGGACTCACCACAGGCAAAGGCCAAGAACTATAGAATTTTTTTCGAAAATGCCCATTAATTTTAAAATATTAAGAGGTCAGCACATTGCTTTTAAAAAGGTTAAGAGCTTATTGATTCAGAAACTGTACTCTTAGAGGTTGAAACATCCCAACAGCAGTCTTAGAAGAATAATTCATGTATCTTTATAAAAGCATAATAGAAGGTCTTGAAGACAGGGAAGAAACCATAGGCAAAAGCCTCAGAGTCCAGGGAATCCCCACCAATCAAACAGCACAGGACTGTGCATTCCAAACCATCTACACAACCCTCAGCCCACAGAGGCGCATGAGAGGCAGCCGCCAGCTACCGAACAGGGGACCAAGTATGAGCCCCAGACCTCTCAGCCCCCACACCCAGCAAAAAGGTAGGCTGGAGTTCTGCAAAATATCTAATTTTTAAAAGGGGGGTTATGTAAAGTGACTGCTTTAAAAAAATGTCTGGAAACCAGCAGCAAAGACTTTAGAATCAGGGAGACCAGAATTAAAACTCTAGGCTTGTTGAATTAGGAATAGACACAACCATGGCTGGCAAGGAATCAGTGACCTGTAAGTGGTAGAAGGAACCAGTGATCAATAAGTGGTAGAAATCAGCCTGACCAAGTGGTGGTATAGTACATAGAGCGTCTACCTGGGATGCTGAGGACCCAGGTTTGAAACCCCAAAGTCACCAACTTGAGCGCAGGCTCATCCTGCTTGAGCCTGGGGTCACTGGCTTGACTGTAAGACAACAGACATGACCCCATGGTCACTGGCTTGAGCAAGGGGTCAAAGGCTTTGCTGGAACACCCCACCCAGGTCAAGGCACATATGAGAAAGCAATCAATGAACAACAAAAGTGCCACGACTACAACTTGATGCTTCCCATCTCTCTCTCTTCTTGTCTTTCTCTCTCTCTCTCTCTCAAAAAAAAAATAATAATAAGTGGTAGAAATTATTTATCAATGAGTAGTACTAGAGATGTCAAAAAGAGTGACCCTCGCCTGACCAGGTGGTGGTGCAGTGGATAGAGCATCGGACTAGGCTGCAGAGGACCCAGGTTCGAGACCCGGAGGTTGCCAGCTTGAGCGTGGGTTCATCTGATTTGAGCAAAGCTCACCAGCTTGGACCCAGCATGGGGTTACTGGCTCGAGCAAGGGGTTACTCAGTCAGTCTGCTGAAGGCCCACAGGCAAGGCACATATGAGAAAGCAATCAATGAACAACTAAGGTGTCGCAACAAAAAACTGATGATTGATGCTTCTCATCTCTCTCCATTCCTGTCTGTCTATCCCTCTCTCGAACTCTCTCTGTCTCTGTAAAAAATAAAAATTAAAAAAAAGAGTGACCCTCAAAATACATAGCCAAGAACCACATAATTACAATGTGACAGTACACAACGTTTATTAATCAGTTTATCCCTTGGCCAAATATAAAAATACCCTTCTCCCTGAGGTACTAAAGACATGGTACCCAGAAACTCCCAAGAGCTTGTCACGTACCAGCACAGAAGGAAGGAGATAGGGATGGTGAAGGGGAGGGAGGGAGAAAGGGCGCAGAAAGAGGGAAGATTGAAGAAGGGAAGGAAACAGAAGGGAGAAAAAGAGTGAAAGAAAAAGAAACAACTCCAAAACAAAACATGAAAACTACAAAATAAAAATTCCTACAGGCTTGTCACTACTAGGAATCACATTCGAGAATTTTAGTATTCATTAACATTTCACTATATGTTTAAATAATTTGTAAGTTAGATTTTTTTCACAAAAAATACAATGAATGTACAATGACTGCAGAGAAATCACAAACAACTTCAAATTAGGTGACATGCTCAAAAGCAAGATTTCAAAAGAACAAAAATCATTTTCAACTGCTACAGCAACAGAGACACACATGCATGCACACACACACAAAATGCGTGATATAAGCACACTGTATTTCCATTTGACACACTGTGCTGGGACCTCAAACAGTAAGAGGCCCCTACTCTTAAAACAGCTCTCGTCTTTGGTGTGGATTCCTTTCCGTCTTCCTCTCAAGTTGTGGCCACCACTGGTGTCACTTCACAGTGAGAGGCGACGACAGGAGCCAAGGATCAGACACAGGGGAAGGAAGAGGCAAACCCAAGAGGCCCTCTGACTTTTGGGCTTCCCAGCACAAACATTCCACAGCTGCTGAAGTCATCCTCAGGAGTCAGCCGTGAGGGCCACAGGCCATGCACGACCTCTCTCCTGCTGAAACACGTGGACGAACGGGAAGGCATGGCCATGATGGGGTGGGACAGCAGGGAAGGAGGCGTACCTGCTTTATCTTATTGCGGGAGCTGGTGATGCGCTCTGTGATGCTCTGGTATGTGCGGATGGCTGTCGTCAGCTCTGTATAGTGCTGCACAATCAGCTCATCCAGGTCACGGTCACACTTCTCATAGGCTTCCTCAAGGCGACCCTTCTCGTTTTCTCTGTCTTCGACATCGTCACTGGTAGACAGGGTCCTGATCAAGACAGAGAATATATCAAGCTGAGCTGAACTTAAAGCAAAAAGGAAAAGAGGACAGCACAGGAAATACAGTCAGAAATACTGTAATAATTATTTATGGTGCCAGCTGGGTTCTGGAAATATCGAAGGGGAACACTTTGTAAAGTATATGGTTGTCTAACCACTATGTTGTACACCTGAAACTGATATAAAATAATATTAAATGTGAAGTTAATTGGAAAAAAGAATAAAGGCAAAAAAAGATCAGTTAGTCAATATGCTAGCCCATTCATCCCACTAATGACGAAATGAAACCATTTACTAAGAGAAAATATGAAACCATCTTCATAGTAAATTCCAATACCCCATCTAAATGGGTGGGTCGGTTGCCTATCCCAGGAGCCTTCCCTTCCCTTTCTTCTTGGCATGCCAGTTTTAATCAGATAACAGGCAGCATGAACTTTACAGGAGTCTAGGCGGGTCTTGATTTGTTTGAATGAATCCTGGTAATTCCATTACCCTTACCAGTGAGATCTGGCCAATGAAACTGAGAACTTCTAGGCATGGTTTACTTGCAAGTGAGATTAACATGAGCAGGCCCCTTTTCCCAATACTGAACATTGTTCTACAAAGCCAAGATACTCAAATAACTCAGCCGTCTAACAATCATGGAAGGGAAAGCTAAGAGAAATGCCACGCTACTGCTAATGATGCCATTTGGCCACCTAAGCAGCCAACCAGCAGCTGCCTAACCTCAGGACAGGGGAGATCGTAAATATCCATTGTTTAAGTCCCTTTCAGTGGGTTGTCTTTTACACATAGCTTAATGTGTACTAACTGATAAAATTACTCATATACTGAGGAGCCTCCTTCCAAATAGCTTATTTAAATGACTTCAATTTGGTACAGAGCCCCTAGTGGCCTAGAAATAAGATCATATTAATTCTAAAATCTGTTACAACAGCAATAAGATGAGCTATACTAAAGGCAGTCCTTGCATTTACTATTCTTCCAACAGCACTAACAAGATTGATACGAATCAACAATAACCAGGGAATGAGAAAGACACACTTATTAAAACTCTTTCAATAACTTAGTTTGATACATGGGCCACAGATCTTTGTTTCCTCTTATTATTTTTCTTAGCTTTTTTTTTTTAATTTAGTGTTATAATCAGCAACAAAGAAACCTTTTCCTCTTATCTGTTGACTGCGGTAATTTAGAGTTTCATTAAATTCCCTCAGATTTGTCAGCTTATATATTCAGCATAATTTATTTCATTTATCTTTTTTAATTTAGGGAGGGGGTATTTTAGGCTCTCAATGATGGATGCAATCAATTATAAGTCCATCATTAGAACTGCTTTCAGAGATGGTCTGTCAGCAAATCAATCACATATCCACTCCTCAATATTTGCAAGCAGAATACTGTACAACCGAATTCTCCAAGCTGTCATTTAGACCGCGAGATCTTAATTCATGAGCCATAGAATATATAAAACTTCTGCTTCAATTTAGAGGCCGATTCAGCAGGCCAGTCTCTGACTTCAATCTAACCTCCTAAGAGAATGTTGGAAATGTGTTACGGATGCCAAGAGATCTGAGCTGGCATGAAACTGGGAGTGGGGGAGGGACACTGTAATAAAAGGAAAAGGTGATGTCTCTAAGGTGGGGGGGGGGTACACTCAGGAAATCAACACACTGGGAACTCCAAGACTTGAAAGAAGGCCTTTCCCATGCCAGACCCTGTGTCCTCCTCTGTCAACTGGTGATCGACAGCAGACTACCTCCGCGGTTATTTTCAGATAGAGAATAGCATGCCAATGTTTGGCTAATAAAGTAATTCAGGGTGGAGAATAGAGGGAGCATTGGGGTATGTCTTCCTGTTGTTTCTATGATCTACAACTTTGCTCTTTAAATCTGAAACGTCCCAGGCTGTTAATTGAAATAAAGTACAACCAGAAAATGCCTTCAATTTATCAATGGTCCCAAAGGGAAGAGTTTCTGGATACATACTTAACTCTACTATTTCCCCTTGGAAGAGCAAACAGACGCAGAATTTTCCAAGCGACTCTGGATCAGCCTGCCATCTCTACAATGCTTTGACGACTCCCTCCCCACCGCCTATGCGCGAGGAAATGCACCAAACATTGCACACTGTTTACACACAACAGCGCATCACCGTTAAGGAAAATGTCAGGCCCAGAGAGCACATCTCCTTGGGCATCGGTTGTCACTGTAACACATTACCGGAGCATCAGGAGTTATTCAGGATATAGAAGGGGTTCCCGAAATGAAGATTGAAGAGGAAATTGGGCATCTAGGCGTTTCAGCTCTTTTCATTTTGAGAGAAAATATTTATATAAGGAAAGCAGCCTGTAACAGGGTTGTCCTGTGTTTAAAATTCGTCCTCCTGGTGTAAAACGGGCTCATTGACATTTTTCCTTTAGTAAAAAATACATTAGAGAACTCTGAGAGTACAAACCATTAACTTTTCTTTTTAATTAAAGGAAAGAAAGGCAGCAAGGATAAAAAGTAATAATAACAGTCGCTAATATTTAGAGAGGCTTACCAGCTGCCGGAAGCCAGCTGTGCAGCGGACTTGATTGAATGTAGGTGTAATCCTCACAACAGCCCAATGGCGCGGGGCCTGTTACCGCCCTCCCTCTCCTCTGCACAGATGTAGCAGCTGAGATCTGGAGAGGCTCAGCTGCCCCACCCCACACAACTGGGGAAGGAACAGTTCAGGGAGTCCCTCTCTTCCAGTGACACAAAATAAGTCTATTCCCTCTCCCCTACGATTGCTCTTTAAATGGTAAAGGATTCTCAACACTTCTTTCTTCCTCAGGTTAAACAACTCCAGTTTCCTCAACGGTTTCTTCCACAACATGGAACAGTGACCCGATTTAGTTCATGCATTTATTCAACAAACAGTTATTAAGCACTTCCTACTTAGCAGGCACAGTTCAAAGTGGTTAGAGACACAGCCTCCTGAAGCTTAGATTCTTGTGGGGAAGCAATAAAGCAAAAAGAGAAACACACACATGGTGGCTGGGAGGTGGTAGCTATGGGTAAGGAAAGGCAGGGTAGAAGGATGGCGACAAGTTCACATGTGGCGCCCAGGACAAGCCTCTCAGATCAAGACAGCATTTGAATGGAGCTTTCTGGGTAGGGAGGAGGAGGGGGTGGCACTATGCAGTCCCAAAAGGCTGATTCCCGAGAAAGGGAAGATGGACAGGCCCTGAAGCAGGACATGTTTGGCCTGTTCTAACAAGAAGAATGGCAAGGTGATCAATGTGGCTCTTGAGAAGCGAGGAAGGGTGACAGGGATGAGACGAGGTCAGGGAGGAAGCGGGGAGCAGTTCAGTTACAGTTTTGTGAGCTTTTACTCTGAAAGTGTTCTTAGAAGCCACTTGGGGGTTGGCACCCATGCAAAGAATGATAGCCTTCAACCAGGATTTAATAACAAATCTACTACCTTCAAGTGTCATTTTAATCCTATCCTACCTCTTTCCAAAAAAGATTTGAGCTGGTCTGTACAAGCATGTAGATAATACAATTGAGAAAGCAGAACTCGTTACAGAGATACAGGACAAAACAATGCTGTAGAAATGTAAAACACAAGAATGCTGGTCATTTGGGCAAACAGAGTTTATATGAAATAAACCCCCAATCCTACTCTGAGGTTCCAATGCAAAAAGGGAAACATAGCCAGTTAAATGTAAGGGAAACACAATAGCCAGTTAAATGTAAGGGAAACACAGCTATATATACATAGTTATCATTACCGAAAAGATAGATTCCAATTCCCCTGAGGAAGCAAACTTTAAACAGGTCTTAAAATTCTAGAAGAAATCTTTTACTTAATAAGAAAAACATTACACAATATAGTGAACAATGTCCTCAACAACCTTCTGGGGGGGAAAAGTAATAAATTTTATATAGCCATTCCTTATGAGTCATTCAGAAATATAACATGAAAATGCAACTCAGACCAAAAGATTTTGAAAGACTCTAAATATAGTTCAAGTGAGAACTTTTCCAATGATCCATTTTAATCTGTGGATAAAAATTAGGGAATTTAGGCCCTGGCCGGTTGGCTCAGCGGTAGAGCGTCGGCCTAGTGTGCAGAGGACCCGGGTTCGATTCCCGGCCAGGGCACATAGGAGAAGCGCCCATTTGCTTCTCCACCCCTCCGCCGCGCTTTCCTCTCTGTCTCTCTCTTCCCCTCCCGCAGCCAAGGCTCCATTGGAGCAAAGATGGCCCGGGCGCTGGGCATGGCTCTGTGGCCTCTGCCTCAGGCGCTAGAGTGGCTCTGGTCGCAATATGGCGACGCCCCGGAAGGGCAGAGCATCGCCCCCTGGTGGGCAGAGCGTCGCCCCTGGTGGGCGTGCCGGGTGGATCCCGGTCGGGCGCATGCGGGAGTCTGTCTGACTGTCTCTCCCTGTTTCCAGCTTCAGAAAAATTAAAAAAAAAAAAAAAAAATTAGGGAATTTATCAGACTAAATGGATCAAATCATGTTTTATGAATTTCCTCCTCTCAGCAAAACTTTTAATAGTTCAAGCTGACCAGACAGTAGTTGTTTTTAAAAAGAGTCTACAGTGCAAATATTTGATATTAGACGGTTAGTTGAACATCATAAGCCAGAAAAGCATGCAATAAGGTTGACAACCAATTATGAAAAATTAAGGTCCTGGCTCTTGCCTGAGCCTCAGGATTCCCTACAGGTAACAACAGGCTACCACTCTGGAAGCAGTTTAGGGTACTTTAACACAGTATGAGGAATCCCCTGGGTACCATCTGTTAAGACTGAATTTTGATACCCCCACCCCATTCCTGTGTTGAAGCCTGAATTCCCAACGTGCCTATACTTGCAGATACAGCCTATAAAGGAGCTAATAAAGATTAAGTAATGATCTTAAGGAACTGGGTGTCCTTCTAAAGGTAGAAACACAAGAGAGCCCTCCACATCCTCAGAGAGGAAAGTTCATGTGAGGACAGTGTGAGAAGCTGCCCATTCACCAGCCAAGAAAAGAGCCCTCAAGAAACCAACCTTGAGGCCTGACCTGTGGTGGCGCAGTGGATAAAGCATCGACCTGGAAATGCTGAGGTCACCGGTTCGAAACCCTAGGCTTGCCTGGTCAAGGCACATATGGGAGTTGATGCTTCCAGCTCCTCCCCCCCTTCTCTCTCTCTGTCTCTCTCTCTCCCTCTCTCTCTCTCCTCTCTAAAAATGAATAAATTAAAAAAATAAATAAATAAGAATCCAACCTTGAAAGTACCTGGATCTTGGACTTCCAGCCCCCAGAACTGCGAGAAAAGACATTTCTCTTGTTTGAGCCCCTCCCCCTCGCACCATCTGTAGCATGTTGTTACGGCAACCCTGGCAAGCCAATACACCACCATGTAAAACCCAGGCAGTATTACTTTGGTTGAGTAAATTCTCAAACAGATGTAATCAGTTACCCTCCCATATAAACACAGATTCTTAGCAAAGATGAGCTACCTAATCCAGCCTCAGATAACGAAACTAATAAATACATCTGAATTTTGGAGACACCTACAGAACAAGTAGCATTAATTCATGCTTTCTGAAAACAATTAAAAGACTTAACTGGGGCCCTGGCCGGTTGGCTCAGTGGTGGAGCGTCGGCCTGGCGTGAGGAAGTCCCGGGTTCGATTCCCGGCCAGGGCACACAGGAGAAGCGCCCATCTGCTTCTCTACCCCTCCCCCTCTCCTTCTCTGTCTCTCTCTTCCCCTCCTGCAGCCGAGGCTCCATTGGAGCAAAGATGGCCCGGGCGCTGGGGATGGCTCTGTGGCCTCTTCCTCAGGTGCTAGACTGGCTCTGGTTGCAACAGAGCGATGCCCCAGATGGGCAGAGCATCGCACCCTGGTGGGCGTGCCGGGTGGATCCCGGTCGGGCGCATGCAGAAGTCTGTCTGACTGCCTCCCCGTTTCCAGCTTCAGAAGAATACAAAAAAAAAAAAAATTAAAAAAAAAAAAGACTTAACTGGCTACTAAGGGCAGTCCTGGTTGGCATCCAGTGACTTCACCTCTGGGACTAATAAAGATGAACAAAACAGTTAATGGATATCCCCTCAAGCAACTCAGAAAAACTAATTACAAGTAAGGCTCCACATATATCCCGAAAATCACTTAGCGGGAAGTTACAGCTCTATAGAGCACAGTCTACAGTAACAATCAAATCCCTCGGCGAGGCCCAGTCTGGAAAGTGAGAAAAATGGGGCTCTGAGCAGACAAACAGATGCCACTGAGTGCCTGCACGCTCTACTCATCAAACACCTGAGCCCCTCAATACGCGCTGCTTTCTCTCTCATTACGGACATTCTAATATTTTAACTGCATAATGCAAAGAGCAGTAGTAGACAAGGAGTCACCTTTATTTCCAAAATAGTCTAACATCATCATAAAAGCAAAAGAGAGTATTTGAAAACTCTCAACCAAGACTCAAAAGTTAACTAGTTTCAGAATCTCACTCCAAGTAGGACAAGAATTAACTATTACCATATTGATCTTTCTAGAAAAGAATATTACTTGTTATTGAAGCCAAGACAAGAAAAAAAAAAGTCTAGAGCTGACACATGCTTTCAAACGTTCTTTTTTCTATCCCAAACTGCTTTTAACCTGAAAATATTAGGTTACACCAGTGGTTCTCAAAGTGTGCGCCCTAGATTTCCAGGTGTGCCCTGTGGTATATTCCAGAGTAATATGTGCCTGTTGGGGACCAAAAAACCAACAGGGTTTTTGGAGTTAAGATTTTTGGGGGACAGAGGTGTGGGGAATTGGCTGTAAGCTGACAGTCTGCCCAACCCCCCACCTCACTTGCCTGATTAGGTTGCAAAAGGCTGTTAAGCTGTGGTGCTGGATTGTTTACACTACCCCCCATGTTCCCCTGAAAGACTGGAAGCAAGTTTCTTCTATCCTTTGTTTGGTGTAAAGTTAAGATGATATGTATGAATGAAAAAAGTTAACACATTCGCGCAGGGCCCTGCTGAATTTACTAAATCTTACTAAGAATGTGTGTGTGTATATATAAAGATAACTTTTTTGTTGTTTTATTTTTTAACCCCTCTTTTTTACGAATTCTAAAAAGCATAGCTGAAAAAATGTAACATAAAAATGTTTTTTAATGTCAGAATAAATTTAATTTTGTCATATTTCATTTAATTACGATAAAAGCACGCTTGGACTTTATATTTATTTTCTTTAACATTTGACTTAATTATTATAACATATTTCTTAGAAATTTTTATATAGTGCACCTACAATTGTTTGCAGGGTTTTAAATGTGCCCCAACTTCAAAAGGTTTGAGAACCACTGGGTTACACTATTAGATCTGTTTAGCCCAGGGGTCTCAAACTCGCGGCCTGCAGGCCGCATGCGGCTCGCCGAACAATTTTGTGCGGCCCGCAGACTAATCCACGAAGTTCAAAATATTTTGGATAAAATTAAGTAAGCCTAGGGGCCTACTTGTATTTTTCATTTCTCTAGCATCCTAGCTAGATATTAGCTTAGTTAACAGCAGTTGTGATGCGAACTACAGTTTCTGGTCGTTTTGTGACACTGAGTAAACTGCATGTACAATTGTGCTTGTTGTACTGATTTTTTTTTGTTTTCAACTGCAGTGAGAAAAGTGTTGCCTTTTGTAGACCTAGTGCGGCCCGCATAATGGCTGTGATCCTGCTCTGCGGCCCACATGCTGAGTTGAGTTTGAGACCCCTGGTTTAGCCCTTACTTCAAAATGTGAGTGTCAGATTTTCTTTTCCTTTAAAATGCAAAACAGCCAACTAAGAAATGCCTGCGGGCAACATACACCTTCTTTGTCAGCAGGGGAACTAAAGGCATTCTAAGTTGAGTGAAAGTAGAAACTGACAAGGAGGAAATCAGTTGCCAAGGACATAAACAAGTTGAAGAAGAGGTCTTCAAAGACCTTTTAATACTAGGCAAAACTCTCTGTGTGTGATGAGCAGTCTATTAATGCTTTCAATGAATTATAAAAATAAACTCTCATCATCATTCTGAGTCTGCGTTGAAAAAAATCGCTCATTCAAAAATGTTTGAGATGTGAATAACTATATGATCATGTGGCTTCACTCAAAACATAACCAAATCTACATTTACACTTTTATTATAGTCAATTATACACTGCAATTGCTTGTTTCTTAATTACGCCTTATTAGAACCCATAACATACAAGATAATCCCATCCCGGTTGATAGCGATTCGCAATGACAAACAAGTCCCTCTGAAAAAGTTTTCTGATGCGTAAGAACAACATCCCTTAATTCAGTACAGAGATTCACTTAATACCGAGTGACAGTAAGCAATTTCTGCTTGAAAGCCAATTGAAAATTCACTGGTTTCTTGCTTCAGACAGCACTTAGGGCCAATTACTAGCCCAAATACATGCAGTTTTTCAATATTTCAATTATCTTGGTTATACAAAGCACTTCTGGGGACCAAAAGCTATAAATCTTGTAGCCACTAGAGCAGGCCATTATCTAAAATTAAGTAAACTCACCCGCACTAACGCACACAACGCAGTCCAGGGTTGACAAAGTCAGGTTAAAATCTACTCCAACCCTTACTGAACCAAACTAGCCCTCTTCTCTCTCCCTTCTTCCTTCTTCCATTTTAAGTCCCACAGCCTCCTTAAGCTTTGTCCACAGTGATATTTTTCACCTCTGGCGGAATGTTTTGTTATAGCGTCCGGTCATGCTAAGGGTGGACACTGTTTCCCAAAGTGGAGTTCCTGGTGGGTTCCTACAAAATGATGTTTTGTCAGATATCAGCAGGTGCTATATGCTAACAGGTGTCCTTGGAAGTTCTGGGTTACAGACATTGAAGGTTTCTGAGCCACAGACTTCCGGGAGTCTTTAATATGGTTGTGTGCAAGGTGCTAGTCATCACCACCTCCTTTCTTCTCCCCAGCATATACCCAGAGATAAGTACACACACACAACACAGTTATGAAAATTTTTCACACATACAAAAATTAAGACACTTGTGGCATAAACCCAGTTTCAACAACTAAACACATTCCAATCTTGTTTCACCTTTCACTGACCCAAACCTTCTTCCTCAATTATTTTGAAGCAAATCCCAGACATATCATTTGTATTGGTATATATTTCGGTATGTATTGCTTAATGTGTTGTTGTTTTTTCAGCCATGATGCTAGCTAGTATCTCAGCTTTTTAAAAAGAAGTTAAAATGCTAATGTTTCTTTGAAGTGCATTTGAATCACCTGGTAATCAATGCAGACTCCACCAGGTGGGTCAGGTGGCCACTAAGAGCCTGTATTTCCAACAAGCTCTCAAATTATATTTTGAGTATAAAACAATGTCTTCCGTAACACAGTGATAGGCACAAAGTTTTAAATAGAAAATCACCTTTTGAATTATGTGCTCCTTTATTTTTTTTAACAGTTTTGCAAAAAAGCTTAAAAGAATAAATAAAAGTCAGAAAAGTTTCCCCTAAGCATTTTAAAAATTTCTTACCAAGTCAACAATTTTCCCTTACATCTTGGTAAATGGCGAGTTTCTGTGTTTGTCAAGGTGAAATTCCCTACAAATAAAGGAGTGGCTACTAAAAAAACCAAGGTCGTAACCCATTTCATGGCTTGAAAGCAGTTAAAAATGTAAAAGGCAACAGAGCGGACCACTGGGAATGGAGCTCATCCCTGCGAACTGGAAAATGCAAGCACAGACACCATCCAAATGCAAGCAAAACAAAACCACCACCGACAAAGAGTCAGATTATTACCCACCCAAAGAAAACCCACTTACCAACTCTATAAGACCTTGGGCTAACAATGAACAATACTCTACCACAGTCCTTAAATCGGCAAAACAGAAAAGAACTATACTTACAAAAATAAAGAAATACCTAAATAGATACAAAGGTGCACAAGTTGGAATCCTAACATAGAACTGGAAAAAACTGGCAGGGATGCCAGAAGTGATCTCTATTTTGATGTGGGTGGTTGGTTATACAGGTAAAAATTCATCAAGCCATATATTTAATATGTGTACATTTTACCATATATATGTACAACTGAAAAGGGGAGACAAAATTAGTATTACAGAGTAAGATCTGTGTTTATTAAAAAATTATTTCTATCCAACATTTCATACACACTCGTAAAGAGAGAGGGCACACACACACGAGAGAGATATGTCTGGAACTAGGTTCACCTAATTCCAATAAAGGAAACTTATGGAGGATAAAGTTTGAAATTTTTTTTATTTCTATCTTCACATATTTCTGTATTTCCACTGTTTGAATTCCTTTAATGAGTGCACCTGATTTTTGTAACAATACAGTAATTGTCTTAAAAGATTGGAAGCAAAGTCATTAACAGTACTTAATTCTGGGTGAAAAAGAGAATGTAATTTATATTTTCTTCTCTGTAATTGTCTATACTTTTCATTCTCCCATTTAAAATGTATTTATATAACAACAAAGACTACATAGTAACATGAAAAGTTTTGTTAGGCTAAAAATGTTAACTTTGTTATAACTGCAATCAAACACTGCAGCCAACCAGGCGAGGACAGTTCTGGAGAGAAATTCACACAACCTGATTGCTCTCTGGCAAACATTAAAATCAAGTTTCTAACCAGAGAAGCAGCAGGTCCTAAAAACGAGAACATTCGTGTGCCTTTCCTAGGCCAAACTGTGCTGGGTACTTCTATGTACTTTATTTAACTTTCCCCAAAACCACAGCCGATTGTGTCATTACCCTATTTTACAAATAAGAAGCTAAGACATGGTGGTTTTGAGTAACTGGTCCAGGGCTACTTTACATGGATAATACAGCAAGTTTCTACTAACTATATTACACAATCCCATAAGTTTCTCCTAACTATACCGCACCTCCCACCAATGATTGTGACCACACCTACCTACAAGTAATGGCTTGCAAAAACCTAACCGATCTCCTAACATTAAAACCATATGCCTCAAAGCCTTTGAGAAATTCCAATGTTACACATGAGGTTAGAAACTATGATATGGGTTTCCAAAATGTTATTCTGCTATATAGCCAGAAAAAAAAAATTATTTTTCTCCCTTGCATCCACATATGCTGTCAGATGTCCCAGGACTTCCAGAGAGTTAAAATGTGTTTAGTCTCCAGGTATTCCAGTAGTAATTCTCAAATTGCATCACTAGTGACAAGACCCCGCCAAAGCACAAAGCTGTTATGACAGGCTCAGATACAGAGAGAAGGGGACACCCAAGACACTAACTAGCTGTCACAATTTCCAGGACTGCTCTGGACAGTGCCCACGGCCCTTTCCTGCCACAAACGGTGTCCTGGATATCAGAGCTGTTTGTTCAAAGCTCTCATCAAAGCCTGGACCCCTTCAACAAAGCTTTCTTTGAATTAAATATGGGGCTGACCAAAATACTCTCTGAGGAATGTAACAGGTGTTCACAACAAAGGATTTTCAAAGTTTTCCAAATCCCATTTTTGGTGGAGACCTGACGTGAGCCTTCAACTGCCTTCAACGCCCCCTCCCCCCCGAAAGTTGTAACCAGTTTGTCTGCAAAGCTCTGCTCCAAGGTTTCGGTGAGGGCCTCCTCAAGTCTGTCTTCCCAATTAAACCAGCTATTAAAGACCAATTTATAAAGAAAAGGGAGTCAACGTTTAATTGGAAACCAAATCACCTAACAGTAAGCGGTAGACACATTTCCCAATTAAAGAATCTGACAAGAACTCACAAAAAGAAAACAGCATCTCCCAAATGTCATCTTGCTTTATTTCCTGTTTAGAAAGGCAGACCTGCTCCAACTTCACACCACAAGGATGGGAGGGCAGGAGGCGGGGAGCAATAGCAAAGTAGGAAAATGCTGTGTGTGTGCACAGGCATAAAACTGTCCAAACTGTATATCAGCAAGTTATCAAGATACTGTCCACCCAATTTACTCCACTTTAAGGGGCCAGTGGCAAGACTGAAAACCGGAAACCACAAAAAATGCAGTTAGCAGAGGGCCCCAACAGACTCAAGCCCAAATACTGTCTCATCAAATTCCCACCTCACACCCTGAGGACCTCTTCTACAATACACCCTTTGAAACATCTGACTGTCCAGAAATATTTTTTTAGTACTTTTTAAATGGCTAAGAATTTCTTTTATGAGCCTCAAGGTACTTCCAAAAATACTCATCTGCCAAATGTAATACTTTCATACCAATTACACTATGCTTCATCTTTAAATTACTTTAATGGACTACCACACTAACCAAGTAGAGTCATTATTTAACTATTTGGTACCATGGTTAGAAGTAATGATGAGATTTGGATACTTTATGTCTACACTTACACCCTTGTAACGCCGGTGGCCAAGGCCAGGCAGGTTCACATTGGATTTGGGAAGATGGTAGAGAAACTGCGGAGCCAGAAAGCGTTGGGCTGTCCCTGTTTAATAGTCTCGTGAAGGTGGATGAGCTAACAGGCAGAGGAAAATCACTTCTCGTGGCAGCAAGTGAATGAACAGCAACATGGCCCCTCACAGTGGAGGGCAGCCAATCCACAATCAGAGATCCACCATCTGCCCTGAGGGCAAGAACCTGTAGACTTAGTAGACATCCACACGTGTTGCTGCCACATGCTCACACACTAATCAAGCGAAGTGCAAGCGAGCGAACCTAACATAGCTGTCTTCCCAACACTCCCATTCTGTCCCTAGGTCAAACCCTTATTCACCTGTACTCTATCCAGTGTGAAAAGACGCCTGCAACAATAAATGCTCTTCTAACTAACAGGAACAGCATTAAAAAAAATACATAAAAAGTTACATTAAGACACAATGTAGTGTAGAAATGACATTTTTTGTATATCTGAACAGCAGAAGTGTGGGAGAATTTTTAACATTCACTATTCATAAAAGAAAAACAGTGACATAAAAAGATAAATAAAGCCTAACTAAGCAAACTTTTCAAAAGACAGTGGACTCTTTCACTAACCAGTAATTTACTGGGACAAAATGGTAGGTCCAAGGAAACACGAGAGAACTGGCACATGCAGTTCCACAGATCCCGAAGATGTGGCTCAGATTGTATAAACATGAGTCTAAAATGGGTTTTCCCTTTTGAGGCTTGTTGCCAAAGCAACCAGAAAAGCTCCTGTCTTTGAGAATTTGAAAGGAGGTTAAGGATAAGAGGAAGTAATCAAAGTTTTATACCAGGAATTGAGAATCATGAGTACAATGTTGCAAGGCTAACACAGAGAATACAAATTGAACAGAGAGACAAAGCAGCAACTACAGGGGACAGAAGGATTTAGTAACAAGAAATATACATACCTATTCTTCTTTTTCCCCAGTTTTACTGAGATATAAATGATATGTAACATTATATTCATTTAAGGTAAACAACGTGACAATGTATGTTGTAAAATGATTACCACAGTAAGTTTACTTAAAATTATTTCTTGTTACAAATTATTTCTTGTGATGAGAAATTTTAAGATCGACTGTTTTAGCAACTAGATTCCCCATTCTGTTCCCTACTCTCTCTACTGGAATTGTCCCCCAAGCCAAACACCAAAGCAATACTACCATCCTCCTCTCATTCACTGCTACCATTTTTGAAATTAAAACCACCAGGTATGTTCAAAAGCACACGAGGGAGGAAAGAACCAGAAGAGAGTTATCAACACCCTCACTCCAACCCTCAAATTGCCTGTGACTCAAAGAAACGCTGATAGCTAACCATCAACATTCCAAAACCAACAATATCAGTCTTAAAAAGGTCAGGTGTAAACATGAACCCCAAGCCTTACTGAACTTGCCCAGAATGCTAGGTGTGGACACTCCATTTATACCATGCTGGTAACAGATAGAACAAAAGTGTCATTCAGATGGTCTAAGGTGGTCAAAGATATGGAAGAAAACTGAAAACAATGATACACAACAGAAGTCAGAGTAAAAAATGTTAAGTTATAAGTTAAATCATGGCGACAATGTATGGGCATAGGAGACAGGAGACAGATGGATAACCGCAAAACCACGCTCCACACCACCCAGCACTGGGAAATTTCTCCTGGAGAACACGAAGGCAACCAAAAGCAATGTGTGTTTGAGTCAGTATCAGTAAAAAAGCTTTAGTTTGTTAGTTTGTGTTTTACGTTTTTAATTATAGGACGTTTAGGGTAAATTTAACTGCATTTAGGAAAACTGACAAATAGCATAAAAGAAATGGGGCAAGCCTACAGAATCATAGAATGTCGGTGAGAGGGTACATTTGTATATAGCTACTCATGTCCCTTATTCCCCACTCCACTCCCACTGGAAGTAATCACTCCTCCTGGATTCCCATCCTATGCCATCTGTCTCTTCTAACCTTATGTCAGGTTTTACTTACCTATTGTATCCCTCAAACACAGTATACTATAACATGTTATAAGTATCGTCTACTATAGCATCATGTCACAAGCATTTTCTACTGTAACATTATGTCAGATTATTCTTCGCAAAACTTGTGGCATTTGCTTATTCATTCAATAAATATTTCCAAAGCACATATAAGTGTCAGGCACCATACTACAAACAGGCAATAAATATGTACTGTTTTAAATGAATGTTCATTGCTAGGCAGGAAAAAACAAACAAGTTCAAAAAAGGAATCCAAATAATTCGTGTATTAATGGGGATTAGGACGGGAAGCTACAGATATTCTAATATCGTGAAACAGCTATCCTACCAGTGTGCTGTCACAGCAAGAACAGGTGTCCACAATAGAAGAGCATTTCTTCTGCATGGTCTAACAAGTGTATTAAATATTCCCATACAGAGAAATATCATCCTAATCCTTTTAAAATTTCTGTACTATTGGTTTAACATCATCTTAAACTTGAGGCCCCTAAATAACCCATGAGATGGGTCTTTATCAACCAGGAATAACAGGATGTTTTGTAAATTGGATCTGTTCATTCATTAGAGAGCTTATTAACTACCAGCTACTGTTGGGCCTAGGTTTTAAAAAGACCAGGACACACCAAGAGCCCTCCGTGAACTCAACCAAAAGTTTGGTGTAAGTCTGGGGGTCGGGGAAGGAGGAAAGGGGGCATTCACGTTTTATTTTATGGAAAATACCCGAGTTGAAATTCAACTGCCAACAACGTAAAAACGTGTCGTATTTTTTATTCAGGTTGCTTTCAGTCACTGCCTCTATCCTCCATAATGGTGTATGAAAGGGTCCTCCA
The DNA here is from genome assembly GCF_036850765.1 of Saccopteryx bilineata. Classification (NCBI taxonomy): domain Eukaryota; kingdom Metazoa; phylum Chordata; class Mammalia; order Chiroptera; family Emballonuridae; genus Saccopteryx; species Saccopteryx bilineata. The sequence continues at coordinate 337,126,356 of NC_089491.1, read as the reverse complement.
TCCACAATTTATTTCACTTAAGAATAAAAGCTCATAATAGACCCGCCACGCCCACCATACATTAGGGGAAAGAATATGTATGGAGGGTAGCTTGATTTTTCTTTCTTTTTTTTTTAAGGAATAGACAATAAAAATCTAAAAACATGTGCCTTCAAACGCACTGCCCCTCCACCAGATCGATCACTACAGGCTCTTGCACGTGGGGCGTGGCCATTCACAGGTGGTCGAAGGTCTCCAAAGTGTGACAGCACAATTGCCACACGTGACAAGCGTCTCAGACTGCAGGGCCCGGCGCCCCGAGTCCCGGAAACAGCGCTTGCCTCGGGGAGCGCTGCAGAAGGCCAGCAGCACGCCGGCCTTTCCCTGCCAAGCCCCCAACAGCGTGCGATTAGGGCCGAGCCCCCTAATAGGAAGCGCTGGCCCTACGGCAGAGGCCGAGGCGAGGCTCCTCCCACTAGCCCAGCCCCATAGAAAAGGGGAGTCTGTGGGAGCCCTGGGCTGGGCTGGGGGGAGGAAAAGAGGGACGGGAAGGGTGGGCGGGGTGGGACCCAGCTAACACTTCTCCTTGCCAAACGGAGGTCGAGCCATTGCCCGCTGCCCCCTGTGCCCTGACCCTGCCTCCTGCCTCCTGCCTCCCTCACCTGATCACAGAGATGAGCAGCCCCGAGGGGTCTTTGCTTTTGCTGACTGTGCTTCTGTACTTCCCACCAGCTGCCTCAGCCGCCATCTTGGTAACGGGCGGGGAACCCGTGCGCTAGACTGGATTGAAGGTAGCGTGAACTCCGTGATTGACCTCTCAGAGTCCACCAATGGGAGAAGAGAAATGTGCAGAACTGGATACTCCAATCGCCGGAGTGAGGGGGCGGGACACAGGCAGCACGTTGTGAAGCCCGACGCGGACCCTAAGAATTCTGGGAATTGTAGTTTTCCTTCCGCGGCTCCTGGGCGCAAAGGTAACCAAACCAGCTGCTGTTTGGTGACGTCTCCTAATCAGTGTCTTATATTTTTTTATGATCTTGGGCTTTTTTGTTTCCTTCTTTTTAGAATTATATCAGTTTCTAAGTTAAATTTATCTGATGATGCCACGTGTGTGTGTGTGGGGGGGGAGTATTTAAATGGGGCGAGGTCTATGCTTGATGCCTATGTGCAAAATTTTACTTAAAACAGTGGTTTTTTAAAAATCCAGTAAAATGCGAAAAGAAATAGAGACAGAAATTCTTTTCTTTAATATATTCTAAAACGAAATGTTTTACTTTCGTTTTATTTGAATTCAATAATTTTTCAATGCCCCCATATTCCCAAATAATCCTAAAACAAAATACACGCAGGAACATACGAATGAATGTTGATAAAGAAGAGACTAAAAAAAAAAAAAAAGGAAAACCCAAACTCACCGGGTTGCAAATTCCTTTTCTTCCCAAGCTTAATCAAATATGTATAGTAATAATGTACATGTGTGCTTTATTAATATTTTTACTGGTATGTTTTCATACTTCCTACATTTCATTCAATGACTTAGTCATTCATTCAGAAGATGAAATGAACAAAAAAAAACAAAAATTAGGGTATGTATGGAAAGTGAACACATTGAGAAACAGAAAAAATAATAAATATTGAGAAGGAGGGAAAGAGGTGATCTGCTTAGTAGCAGTATAGATCAAGAATTTAAGAAATGACTAGAAAGCAAACTCCGAGGTCCTGGAGTTTTGAAGCAGCAGGCTCAGAGCTCATCAACTACAGTACTTGCAGGAAACAGATATCGTGCAGGTGGACGATCCCACTGATTTTTTAAAATCTGTTGGAAGTTCTTATTTATTTATTTTTATTTCAAAATGTTCATAGCCTTTGGCCCAATAATTCCGGTTCTAGGGACTTTGTTCCTAAAGAAATAGAGAAAAAGAAAAATACGGAAAATTTGAAACAACATAGAGATATTAAATTATAGAACATTTATATAAGGACATGACAAATAGCCCCTGGAAATCATAATTTTAATAACCTTTAATGAAAAAAAGATTTTCATAGTATAAATAAATGCAAAAAGCAGGCTATAATATTAAATAAGTCATTTATGAAGATAGATAATTGGGCCTAGTAGCTAAGAATACCAGCAGTAAGGAAAACAAACAAAAAACCAGAATCATCTCAGTTGATGCAAAAAAAAAAAAAAAAGCTTTTGACAAAATCCAACACACTTTTCATGATGCAACACTCGGAAAACCAGGAATAGTAGGAACTTCTTCAACATATTAAAGAATATTTATTCAAAAACCAACAATATCATCCTCTGGTGAAAAACTGAAAATTTAACCAAGAGGGAAAGACTTACACACTGAAAACTATAAAACCTGCTGTAATATATCAAAGAAGACCTATATAAATGGAAAAACATTCTGTATTCATGGATTTAGAAGACTTAATATCATTAAGATGTCAATACTCCCTAAAGCAATCTACAACTTCAGTGCAATCCTATGAAAATTCCAATGGCCTTTTTTGCAGCATTGGATCAACTGATTCTAAAACTCCATAAGAAATGATGACATTGGATCATTTAAAACAACATGGATGGACCTTGATAACATTATACTGAGCGAAATAAGTAAATCAGAAAAAACTAAGAACTATATGATTCCATACATAGGTGGGACATAAAAATGAGACTCAGAGACATGGACAAGAGTGTAGGGGTTACGGGGTGGGGGGGAGGAGAGGGAGGGGTTGGGGGAGGGAAGGGGCACAAAGAAAACCAGGTGACAGAAGAGAATTGGTCTTTGGGTGATGGAGTGCAGCATAAGCAAATGTCAAAATAACCTGGAGATGTTTTCTCTGAACATGTGTAACCTGATTAATCAATGTCACCCCATTAAAATTAATTTTTTAAAAAAGAAATTATCTTAAACCTTATAAAAAATAAATAAATAAAACACATGGAATTGTAAGGAGCCTTAAATAGCCAAACAATCTTGAAAAACAGCAAATTTAGCAAATTTCATGTGATGTGTATTTTACCACCATAAAACTAAATAAACAATGCAGGCTGTATAGAGGGATTGCCTAGATTCAAACTCAGCTCTCTACTACTGGCTAGGTTACCTTAGGCAAGTTTCTCAAGCTTTGCTTCAGTTTCCTTATCTGTAAAGCACGTGACAATAGTACTTCCCTTAAAGGGTTATTGTGAGACTGTGAGACATGCATGGTCAGTTGTTCTCACTCAAATATGGTACCAATCTTGTTTAAAATACACCTGTTGGATATTATGAATTTCTTTTGAGGAGCAAAAATGCAGAGAATTTTTCATTTTTTCTTTACACTTTTCCGGGTCCCCCCCCCCAGTTTTTCTATGCATAGGTATTGCTTTTATAAACAGGAATAAACAAAACATTTTTTTGGAAGCAAGAATTGGATAAGTATCAAAAATGATGGGCTGCTTTTATCACAAACTGGAAATGCAATTACATGGTAATTAAATCAACACACCCCAATTAAACCTTAATTCAATAAAATGTGTTCGCTCCTCTGTTCCATCTCAAGAAACGTTACCCAGTGAACTTCTCATCTTCAGGGGACAGACATACCCTGCCACATCGCTTCTATTCTAGGTGACCTTCTACACTAACTCCAAACCTTCACCGAACTGTGAACAATGAAAAAATTAAATAAAATAGGGCAAGGCTGTTTGTGACCTGTGACTTTCAACCTCAGACTCCCAAACTCCCCAGGCTACTTGGAACCAGCTAAAGTCATGAAGATGTAAGAGACTGATTCTAGACTTCTCTGTGTGGAGGGGCTGACATGCTGCACAGGGAAGTAAAAGGATATGAGCATAAACCACAGCATCTACTCAGTGCCCATCAAATAAGAACGTAAATGCTGCAGATGTTTCTATGGGAAATGAACAAGAAAGGCAAGGATAAGTATAGCAGCTCTCATTGAATAAGTTTGTTATAATTGAGCTGGACAAAAAAGAGAGAGAGAGAGAGTAGAGACTTAAATACCTGAAGAGGAAGAGAAAAGCTGTATAGACAGATTATTAAGGTGCAAAGTGAAATATGCATTCTGTGTTAGGGGAATGATTGGACTAGAATAAAGGATTCATGGAGAAGTGGTGTTATAGGTAAAGAGACACATAGAGATCTGTTCAGAAAGGACCTTGAACCCCATGGCCAGGCACTGGATATGTTTGTACAGTGAAGGTGAGAAGCAGTGTGTGTTCAAGTCTTGTTTTCTATTGTCTATTATATTGTAAACCAGGGCAGACTATTTCTTATTATTACATTTATAACTATACCCAGAGGCCCTTAAAGCCATAGGAACATCCAATTAAATTAAAGTGCTTTGATCTCTTTGGATGAGAAGCTCTATATAAACCCAAGGTATTGATATTCTTATTATTATGAATATATGAAATGTGAGTCAGGCTAGCTCAGCAGCAGAATTGCTTCTCTGAGATTCATAAAAACAGAATCTCAGGCCTGGTGTCTACAGGACCCAGTGGATTTTTAAAAAGAGTGTCCCATAATATCAACAAGGTGGGCAGAACTCCAGAAAAGGGGGTATTTCTAGCCTTCAGTAACATTTCCTGGTTACAAGAGTCAGCTCACCTAAGATATAAAAACCATACTTTGGCCTGACCTGTGGTGGCACAGTGGATAAAGCGTTGACCTGGAAATGCTGAGGTCGCCGGTTCGAAACCCTGGGCTTGCCTGGTCTAAGCACATATGGGAGTTGATGCTTCCAGCTCCTCCCCCTTCTCTTTCTCTGTCTCTCTCTCCTCTCTCTCCCTCTCTGTTTCTCTCTCTCCCCCTCTCCTCTCTAAAAATGAATAAATAAAATAAAAAAAATAAAATAAAATACTAAAACCATACTTTGGGCATGGCTGAGTTAGATCAAGGCACAGCATATAAGTTATAAACTAAAGGAAAAACTTAGTAATGCTTTAAAAGCAACTGTTTTATTTATTTGGGATAATAAATTATGTATCAACTATTTTAATCACTACAGTTTAAATAAATACTGCACAAATATAAGCTGAGTTTAAGATATGCACACATTGTATTCTATTTAGAGGGAAATTTACAAGTAATTCACAACAGGCTGTACCTCTAACTGGTTGATTTTGTTTTTCATATTTTTGATACCTGGTTCAGCCTATGTTGTCTGACTGAGAAATTGTGGTTTAATCTTCATATTGCATTTGCGTTCCTGAGTGTTTTAGGAGGTTATCCAAGAATAGTATTTAATAGTATTATTCAATAATAAAAGATAACTTTGTTGAAAGGGGAGTGTCTTTTGTTTCTGTCAGACACATGCCTCTGCTGATAGCTAAGACAGCAACTGTCTCCCAGATTCTCTTCCAGATTCCATCATGCAACAAACACCAAATGGGTACAATGTTCCAAGTATCACATTATAGTCTAATACCTTCTGAGCATCCCCAACCAGACTTCCAACCAATGCCTCCAACTGTGCTCACTTTTCCTACCCCCCTCTATCCCCATTGGCTTTTCCCCTGCATTTCCTGTTTGAATAAGTAGCTCAAAAATCTATTGAGTGAAAAGATAGAGAATGGGAGGAAATATTTATAAGGTCTGATAAAAGTCCAGTATCCATAAAATATACTTCTACAACTCAGCAACAAAAAAGACAACCCAATTTTTTTTTTAATAAATTTTTATTAATGGTAATGGGATGACATTAATAAATCAGGGTACATATATTCAAAGAAAACATGTCTAGGTTATTTTGTCATCAAATTATGTTGCAAACCCCTCGCCCAAAGTCAGATTGTCCTCCGTCACCCTCTATCTAGTTCTCTGTGCCCCTCCCCCTCCCCCTAACTCTCTCCCTCCCTCCCTCCCATGTCCTCCCTCCCCCCCCACCCTTGGTAACCACCACACTCTTGTCCATGTCTCTTAGTCTCATTTTTATGTTCCACCAATGTATGGAATCATGTAGTTCTTGTTTTTTTCTGATTTGCTTATTTCACTCCTTATAATGTTATCAAGATCCCACCATTTTGCTGTAAATGATCTGATGTCATCATTTCTTATGGCTGAGTAGTATTCCATAGTGTATATGTGCCACATCTTCTTTATCCAGTCTTCTATTGAAGGGCTTTTTGGTTGTTTCCATGTCTTGGCCACTGTGAACAGTGCTGCAATGAACATGGGGCTACATGTGTCTTCACGTATCAATGTTTCTGAGGTTTTGGGGTATATACCCAGTAGAGGGATTGCTGGGTCATAAGGTAGTTCTATTTGCAGTTTTTTGAGGAACCACCATACTTTCTTCCATAATGGTTGTACTACTTTACAGTCCCACCAACAGTGAATGAGGGTTCCTTTTTCTCCACAGCCTCTCCAACATTTGCTATTACCCGTCTTGTTGATAATAGCTAATCTAACAGGAGTGAGGTGGTATCTCATTGTAGTTTTGATTTGCATTTCTCTAATAACTAATGAAGCTGAGCATCTTTTCATATATCTGTTGGCCATTTGTATCTCTTCCTGGGAGAAGTGTCTGTTCATGTCCTCTTCCCATTTTTTTATTGGATTGTTTGTTTGTTTGTTGTTGAGTTTTATGAGTTCTTTGTAAATTTTGGATATTAGGCCCTTATCTGAGCTGTCGTTTGAAAATATCAGTTCCCATATAGTTGGCTGTCTGTTTATTTTAATATCAGTTTCTCTTGCTGAGCAAAAACTTTTAATTCTGATGTAGTCCCATTCATTTATCTTTGCCTTCACTTCTCTTGCCATTGGAGTCAAGTTCATAAAATGTTCTTTAAAACCCAGGTCCATGATTTTAGTACCTATGTCTTCTTCTATGTACTTTATTGTTTCAGGTCTTATATTTAGGTCTTTGATCCATTTTGAATTAATTTTAGTACACGGGGAAGGCTGTAGTCGAGTTTCATTCTTTTGCATGTGGCTTTCCAGTTTTCCCAACACCATTTGTTAAAGAGGCTTTCTTTTCTCCATTGTGTGTTGTTGGCCCCTTTATCAAAGATTATTTGACCATATATATGTGGTTTTATTTCTGGGCTTTCTATTCTGTTCCATTGGTCTGAGTGTCTATTTTTTTGCCAATACCATGCTGTTTTGATTATCGTGGCCCTATAATATAGTTTAAAGTCAGGTATTGTAATGCCCCCAGCTTCATTCTTTTTCCTTAGGATTGTTTTGGCTATTCGGGGTTTTTTATAGTTCCATATAAATCTGATGATTTTTTGTTCCATTTCTTTAAAAAATCTCATAGGGATTTTGATGGGAATTGCATTAAATTTGTATATTGCTTTGGGTAATATGGCCATTTTGATTATATTTATTCTTCCTATCCAAGAACAAGGAATATTTTTCCATCTCATTGTATCTTTTTCGATTTCCCTTAACAATGCTTTGTAATTTTCATTCTATAGGTCCTTTACGTTCTTTGTTATGTTTATTCCTAGGTATTTTATTTTTTTTGTTGCAATCGTGAAGGGGATTATTTTTTTGAGTTTGTTTTCTAATATTTCATTGTTGGCATATAGAAAGGCTATGGACTTTTGTATGTTAATTTTGTATCCTGCGACCTTACTGTATTGGTTTATTGTTTCTAATAATCTTTTTGTGGAGTCCTTCGGGTTTTCGATGTATAGGATCATATCATCAGCAAAAAGTGATAGCTTTACTTCTTCTTTTCCGATATGGATGCCTTTTATTTCTTTGTCTTGTCTGATTGCTCTGGCCAGAACTTCTAGCACCACGTTGAATAAGAGTGGAGAGAGTGGACAACCCTGTCTTGTTCCTGATTTAAGGTAGAAAGTCCTCAGTTTTATGCCGTTTAATAGGATGTTGGCTGATGGTTTATCATATATGGCCTTTATCATGTTGAGATATTTTCCTTCTATACCCATTTTGTTGAGAGTCTTAAACATAAAATTGTGTTGTATTTTATCAAAAGCCTTTTCTGAATCTATTGATAAGATCATGTGGTTTTTCTTCTTTGTTTTGTTGATATGGTGTATTACGTTAACCATCTTGCGTATGTTGAACCATCCTTAAGATTCTGGGATGAATCCCACTTGATTATGATGTATTATTTTTTTAATATGTTGTTGTATTCGGTTTGCCAGTATTTTGTTTAGTATTTTAGCATCTGTATTCATTAGAGATATTGGTCTGTAGTTTTCTTTCTTTGTGCCATCCTTGCCAGGTTTCGGTATGAGGGTTATGTTGGCCTCATAAAATGTGTTTGGAAGTATTGCTTCTTCTTCAATTTTTTGGAAGACTTTGAGTAGAATAGGAACCAAGTCTTCTTTGAATGTTTGATAGAATTCACTAGTATAACCGTCTGGGCCTGGACTTTTATTTTTGGGGAGATTTTTAATAGTTTTTTCTATTTCCTCCCTGCTGATTGGTCTGTTTAGGCTTTCTGCTTCTTCATGACTCAGTCTAGGAAGGTTGTATTGTTCTAGGAATTTATCCATTTCTTCTAGATTGTTGTATTTGGTGGCATATAATTTTTCATAGTATTCTACAATAATTCTTTGTATATCTATGATGTCTGTGGTGATCTCTCCTCTTTCATTTTGGATTTTATTTATTTGAGTCCTGTGTCTTTTTTCCTTGGTGAGTCTTGCCAAGGGTTTGTCAATTTTGTTGATCTTTTCAAAGAACCAGCTCCTTGTTTTATTGATTTTTTCTATAGTTTTTCTGTTCTCTATTTCATTTATTTCTGCTCTGATTTTTATTATCTCCTTTCTTCAGCTGGTTTTGGGTTGTCTTTGTTCTTCTTTTTCTAGTTCCTTAAGGTGTGAAGTTAAGTGGTTTACTTCGGCTCTCTCTTGTATGTTCATATAGGCCTGAAGTGATATGAACTTTCCTCTTATTACTGCTTTTGCTGCATCCCAGAGATTCTGATATGTCGTATTTTCATTTTAATTTGTCTGTATATATCTTTTGATTTCTGCGCTTATTTCTTCTTTGACCCATTCATTTTTTAGAAGTATGTTGTTTAGTTTCCACATTTTTGTGGATTTTTCCCCCTCTTTTTTGCAGTTGAATTCTAGTTTCAAGGCTTTATGATCAGAAAATATGCTTGGTACAATTTCAATTTTTCTAAATTTGCTGATATTGTCTTTGTGGCCCAACATATGGTCAATTCTTGAGAATGTTCCATGTACACTAGAGAAAAATGTATACTCTATCGCTTTGGGATGAAGTGTCCTGTAGATGTCTATCATATCCAGGTGTTCTAGTATTTCGTTTAAGGCCACTATATCTTTATTGATTCTCTGTTTGGATGACCGTCAGCGGTGTATTGAGGTCTCCAAGTATGATTGTATTTTTGTTAGTTTTTGTTTTAAGGTCAATAAGTAGCTGTCTTATATATTTTGGTGCTCCTTGGTTTGGTGCATATATATTAAGGATTGTTATGTCTTCTTGATTCAACTTCCCCTTAATCATTATGAAATGACCATTTTTGTCTCTGAGTACTTTTTCTGTCTTGTAGTCAGCATTATTAGATATGAGTATTGCTACACCTGCTTTTTTTTGGGTGTTGTTTGCTTGGAGTATTGTTTTCCAGCCTTTCACTTTGAATTTGTTTTTATCCTTGTTGCTTAGATGTGTTTCTTGTAGGCAGCATATAGTTGGATTTTCTTTTTTAATCCATTCTGCTACTCTGTGTCTTTTTATTGGTAAGTTTAATCCATTTACATTTAGTGTAATTATTGACACGTGTGGGTTCCCTACTGCCATTTTATAAATTGCTTTCTGTTAGTTTTGTATCTAGTTTGATTCTTCTCTTTTGTTTTTCTATCATTTGTTTTTGTTTGTTTGTGTTCCATACTTCTTTCCTCTGTTGCTACCTTTTTTAAGTCAAGTGTTTTTGTGGTGGTTTTTTTAAGGGTGGTTACCATTAAGTAATGAAAAGGGTACCTACCATATTCATTGTAGTACCCTATCTTATAAGTATTTCTGCACTTCATCATCCTTTGCTACTGTTAATCTCCATCCTCTCCCCCCTTTTTTTCCTTTGTTGTCACAGTTTAAGTTTGGTTTTATTGTGTTCTTGGTGGAGCTGTTACTTGTGGTGTTGTTTTCTTTTGTTCTTTGAATCTGGTTGGAAAACCCCCCTTCGTATTTCCTAGAGTGGGGGCTTTCTGTTGATAAATTCTCTCATCTTTTCTGTATTTGTGAATGTTTTTATATCTCCTTCATACTTGAAGGATAGCTTTGATGGGTATAGTATTCTTGGCTGAAAGTTCCTCCTTTTCAGGGCTTTAAATATTGGGGTCCACTCTCTTCTAGCTTGTAGAGTTTCTGCTGAGAAATCTGATGATAATCTAATAGGCCTTCCTTTATATGTTGTACTCTTCTTTTCCCTGGCTGCCTTGAGAATTTTTTCTTTGTCATTGTTTTGTGTCATCTTTATTATGATGTGCCTTGGAGTGGGTTTGTTGGGGTTAAGAAAACTTGGTGTTCTGTTTGCTTCTTGAATTTGAGGCTTTAGTTCCTTCCACAGGCTTGGGAAGTTCTCGTCTATTATTTGTTTGAGTATATTCTCCATTCCATTTTCTTTCTCTTCTCCCTCTGATATACCTATTATTCTTATGTTATTCTTTCTGATGGAGTCAGACAATTCCTGTAGGGCTTTCTCGTTTTTTATTATTTTTGAGTCTCTTTCTTCTTCTCTCTGTTGTGCCTCAAGTTGTTTGTCTTCTATTTCACTAATCCTATCTTCAATCTGGGCTGTTCTGTTAGCTAAGCTTGTTACCTCATTTTTCAGCTCGTGAATTGAGTTTTTCATTTCTGTTTGATTTGTTTTTATAGTTTCAATTTCCTTGGTAATATATTCTTTGTGTTCATTGAGTTGTTTTCTGATCTCCCTATATTGCCTTTCTGTGTTTTCTTGTATATCTCTGAGTATTTTTAAGATTTCTATTTTAAATTCTCTGTCATTTAGCTCCAAGGCTTCCAATATGTTAAGTCTTTTCTCCATAGATTTTTCCACATCTATTTGTGTTACCTCTCTTTCTTTTGTATCCATAATATTCGATTTCCTCTTTCTTATCGGCATCTGAGGGTGGTCTTATTGATAGCACTAATTAGAATTAATAAAGAGTAAAAAGAAAAAAAAAAAAAAAAAAAAAAAAGGGTAAAACACCCCACAAAAAAAAACAGTAATAATTTATTATTTCCCCCTTTTTTCTCTCTTCTCTTTCCCTCCTCTCCCCTCCTCAGGGAAATATCGTGCCTATAATGGAGGGCCTGATTTGGGGTGAAGAGTTCAAGGGGCAAAAAAAGGGAGTAGGGACCTACTAAATGCAAAAAAAAAAAAAAAAAAAAAAAAGGAAGAAAATCTTAGACAAGCATAAGATGATTTGCTTGTAAGTGATGGTTAACTAAGAGATATAATGAGAGGGATAAGAGGGAATCAGAAAAAAGGACCAAAAAAGAATAATAAAGAAGAAAAAATAAAAATAATAAGTAAAAATCTGTTGTATTAAGTGGAGCGAAGACTAAATACACTGGAAACCTTGGGTTGAGAGGACCCAAAATGCCACAAAAATAAACAAACAAGAGAGAAAAAAAATAAAAACAAAAGCAAAAAAGAGAAATAAAACCAAAAAAAAGCCTTGAGTTTCAAATTAACTAATTTGTTCGTGATTGAGGATTATATGGGAGGAAAGTAAAATGAGAAAAGAAAAAACGAATAGAAAGGAAAAAATAAGAAAAAGAGAAAAACGAAGGAAGAAATAAAATAGGAGAAAAAAACAAAATAAAGCAAGACAAAAAAAAAAAAAAAAACAAAAGAGGAGAGAGTGAGAGTTAAGTGTTTTGGAGTATTACCTTAAAGGAGGGTGAGGATGAAGAAGAAAAATAAAATGCAACACTCATGGGTAGTGTAGTTCAAGAAAGGGGAAGCATAAGATGGGCAGAGAATAGAAGGACCGAGGTGGAGGAAATAAAGGCAAAAAGATAGAAGAAACAAGCAACAACAACAACAACAACAAAAAAAAAATTAGTGGATCAAGTTGTAAAGTCTGTGGGTTTTTCTTGATTTTGAGAGGTTAACTTCTTCCTTTTTCTTTTCTCTCCCTCTTCCTAGTCGGTGACTCTGTACCCCAGGCTCTGCCCCTGTGTCACTCTTAGTTAGGGATTTGCAGTTGATGGGATTCTATGGCAATGTCATATAATTGGCTTTAGTCTTGCTGGAAGTAAAGGCTTGTTGGCGTTTGCAGGGTCCAACGATGAGAGAGTTTGCTTTCCTGGATTCTCTCTCCTAGTCCCCCCTTTCTGAATTAGCAGCCTGGTGATCCAGCTATAAGGCTGCAACTGCTTCTGCCTGGGGAGTAAGAGGCTCAAAGAGCTGGGAAATCCCCACTCTATCCCCACTCAGTGCAAGGCTTTGGGAAAGGCTCTGGCAGTCAGGGCCTCCAGTGTAATCAGGCGGGGGTGGGAGTCAATTGTTGTCAAGGTGACTGTTCAGCGCCTAGCATTCAGTTGGACCTCTCAACCCAGGCTTTCCACACTTTGTAGCCTGTTTTTGCAGGGAAGAAGAGGCACTAGTCTCTGCTTGCGACTAGTGTAGTATAGATCTTATTATCTGCCAAGTCCCTCTTGTTAGAGTTTATCCCTGAATATGGAGGCTCTATCCATCAGAAGTTGCCCCCGCCCCTTTAGCGAGAGGCACTAAAAAATATCACGCCTCTTGTCTTGGATCGCTGAACTGAGAGAGATCTTATCAATTAGAACCGAGGGTGCGCAGATTTTATGGGTTAAGCTAATTTCAGTGATTGGGTCGCAGCTGTGTTTCCGAAGGTATTTTAGGCTGCCTGCGCGCGCCCCTCCCCCAACGCTTGATTGTTAGCTTGAATGGCTGGGTGAGGTGCCCCGCCCACGGAGAGAATCTCCCAAGCCTCTCCCGCTTGCCCTGCCGCTGGCGGCTGGACCGCACCAGGCGCAGGATAATGGAGCCCCCTGGGTGTGCGGGCCAGTAGGACGCCCTGGGCGCATGGAATGCCCAAGGCACGCATGCGAATGGGGCGCTCCGGGCACCGGTGGCCGGCAACCCCCACTCGCAGTGTGCGGGCCGCTGGGAACGTCAGCGGTGCTCAACCGGACCGGGCGCACACACGCGCGGCTGCTCGCAGCGGCTCGCAGCGGCAGCGGCTCGTGGCAGCCGCTCGCGGTGGCGGCTCGCGGGGGCTCCTGGCGGCTCGGGGTGGCGGCTCGCGGTTCCCAAGTATATGGGCTGACTCACCGCAGGCGCACTCCCTGGCGGCTTGAATGAGCGTCGCTGCGGTAGCTTCCTCCACACCCTCGTCTCAGATTCAAGTGATAACAGTCCTTTTGCTTTCAGTTTGTGTGGAACTCCGGAATGCTCCGAGGATAAATTTTTCTGTTTCTAGTTGATAAATTTGTTGTGATTTAGGGGAGAGCTGTCGGACGCGCTTCTCACGGCGCCATTTCCCACAACCCAATTTTTTAAATGAGCAAAGGATCTGAATAGACATTTCTCCAAAGGACATATACAAATGGTCAACTAGCACACAAAAAGATCCTCAGTAAGTCATTAAGAAAATGCAAATCAAAACCACAATACAATATCACTTTATGCCCACTAGGATGGCTATAAATTAAAGAAAAGAAAAGGCCTGACCTGTGGTGGTGCAGTGGGTAAAGCATCGACCTGGAAATGCTGAGGTCGCTGGTTCAAAACCCTGGGCTTGCCTGGTCAAGGCACATATGGGAGTTGATGCTTCCAGCTCCTCCCCCCTTCTCTCTCTCTCTCTCTCTCTTCTCTCTCTCTCTTTCTGTCTCTCCCTCTCCTCTCTAAAATGAATAAATAAAAAAATTAAAAAAAGAAAAGAACAAGTGTAGACAAATATGTGGAGAAATGAAACCCTAGACTATTACTTGTGATAAGGTAGCTGTTGTTAGAAACAGTTTGGTGGTTTCTCAAAAAGTTAAACAGAATTATCATATGACCTAGCAATTATACTCGTAAATATATATGCAAAAGAATTGAAATCAGGTGTTCAAATAAAGCTTGTACACAAATGTTCATAGCAGTGCTATTTACAATATCCAAAAGGCAAATATAACACAAATGTCCAACAAAGGATAGATGAATAAATATAATATGTGGTATATTCTATAATATTCAGGTATTAGAAAGAAGGAAGTAGATTCTGCAACGTGGATGAATCTCAAGAACATCACGTTAAGTGAAAGAAGTCAGACACAAAAGGTTACGTATTGAATGATTCCTTTCATATGAACTACTCAGAGGAGGTAGATCCAAAAGGAGAGAAAGCAGTGGTTGTCAGAGGCCAGGGGAGGCAGTGTGAAGGATGAGTGCTTTGTGGATACAGAGAGATTCCTTTAGAGGTGATGACAATGTTCTGGACCTAGAGAGTGTTGCATAGCATGGTGAACGTATTAAATGTCACTGAACTGTACACTTTAAAATGATTAAGTTCATGCTATAAATTTTACCTTAAAAAGCATATATATGCATATATGTATATATATGTGTGTATATATCTATGGAAATATATATAAAAAGGGAAATATAAGAATACCTTTCATATTTGGAACATGATATATGTGTATGTCTGTCTATCTATCTATTATATATATATATATATATATAGAGAGAGAGAGAGAGAGAGAGAATGAGAGAGCAACCAAGCTAGATTCTTTAACTCATCATTCAGTTGTACACCAACTTCTAAAACATTGATCAACACAATGTTACTTAAATCCGTCCTCTCCTTGGCATTCCCACTAGCATAACCTGATCATCGTCTCTCTCTCTCAATTCTTTCCATAGTTTCCTACTTGTTACCCTTCTTTCTGACACCGCCCTCATTCTACTCTACCCAGCACAGTTGTCAAAATCCGTCAATTCAACTGTGTTATGAAGAGTCTGTGACCTTTGCTGACATGAAGCTGTTCTGTAAAGTTTGCTTACCAGCTGATGATTTAGTGACCAAACTGTGCTAATAGCACTTTGTGCATTCTGGATTTCAAATGTTTTTTTTTTTAACTATATACATTATACCAAAGCTACCACTGCATAAGTGGAAATGAAAACTTCATATGGTTTTTGTATGTTGTAATATTTATTCAAATAAATCTCTTCTATCTATCTATCTATCTATCTATCTATCATCTATCTATCTAAAGCAGGAATTTGATACTTTCATTTTTGTTTTAAAAACCTCCAAGGATTTGCATTGCCCACACATTGCTTTTCAACTGCTTACTATAGAGCCACCTCTAAACTATCTTTCTAGCTTCCTTACTGATTTTGTATGTACTCTCCAGTCATGTCCTACATATGCCAGGTATTCTTATATGTCCCTTTTTCTACACACTTATGTTCACATAAAATGTCTCTGAACCTTAGATTCCATATAGTATGTTGAAATGTGGCTACCCATCTTCAGGTTTATTGAGCTCTATGTTAGTACAGGTGCACCAAGAGACATGTAAAAAATATTCATAGCAGCATTATTCATAATATCTAAAAATTGACTGTAACAAGAAAACACTCAGTAGCAGCAGAATACATAAACAAGACACACTCGTACAATCAAATACTCTATAGCAGCGATTTTCAACCCATGTGTCACAAGGATTTTAAAATATGCAATATCTGATTATTTAGTTAGGGATACTGAGCTCTTTTCTCCTAGATTGTCAAATAAAAACGTGACAACAGCCAACATAACAATAGTCGTCCACTGTGAAGGAATCAAAATTAAACCTATTTTTTTTATCAGATCAGCAAAAGAAAACAAGAACAAAAAAAAATGTTTGTTGATGTGCCGCAGAATTTTAGTCATTAGTTTATGTGTGCCGTGAAATGAAAAGGGTTGGAAATTGCCGCCCTGCAGCAGAAAAAGGCCAACTTCAGCTGCACACAAAAGGAATGAATCTCAAATATATATATAATGTGGAATGAGCAAAGCCAGACACGAAAGAATGCATACTGTATAATTTCACCTGTATAAAGCTTAAAAGCAGACAAAATAATCTATAAGTCGGTCTGTAATATAATTCTATACTATAGACTTATATAATCTATACTATAAGTCTGTCTATAGTATAGACTTATGTGATCTATACTATAAGTCAAGATCGTGGTTACCTTGCCAGTAAAAAATATCAGGTAGTAGTTGATGGGGAGGTGTGCTGAGAATGTTCTTTTTCTTGATTAGATGGTGGTTACATAGAAATTAGTTTTGTTTCTATCTTATATATATATTTTTTTTCTATTCTATTTTACTAACTTTTTTTTTTTTTTTTTTTTTTTTTTTACAGAGACAGAGAGTGAGTCAGAGAGAGGGATAGACAGGGACAGACAGGAACAGAGAGAAATGAGAAGCATCAATCATTAGTTTTTCATTGCGCGTTACAACACCTTAGTTGTTCATTGAATGCTTTCTCATATGTGCCTTGACCGCAGGCCTTCAGCAGACTGAGTAGCCCCTTGTTGGAGCCAGCGACCTTGAGTCCAAGCTGGTGGGCTTTTGCTCAAACCAGATGAGCCTGTGCTCAAGCTGGCGACCTCGGAGTCTCGAACCTGGGTCCTCTGCATCCCAGTTCGACACTCTTTCCACTGTGCCCCCGCCTGGTCAGGTTCTATTTTTTTTTTTTTTTCTGAAGCTGGAAACGGGGAGAGACAGTCAGACAGACTCCCGCATGCGCCCAACCGGGATCCACCCGGCACACCCACCAGGGGCGACGCTCTGCCCACCAGGGGGCGATGCTCTGCCCCTCCGGGGCATCGCTCTGCCGTGACCAGAGCCACTCTAGTGCCTGGGGCAGAGGCCAAGGAGCCATCCCCAGCGCCCGGGCCATCCTTGCTCCAATGGAGCCTTGACTGCGGGAGGGGAAGAGAGAGACAGAGAGGAAGGAGGGGGTGGGGGTAGAGAAGCAAAGGGGCGCTTCTCCTATGTGCCCTGGCCGGGAATCGAACCCAGGTCCCCCGCACGCCAGGCCGAGCACGCCAGGCCGACGCTCTACCGCTGAGCCAACCTGCCAGGGCCTGGTCAGGCTCTATTTTACTAACTTTTTTGAGGTTGACAACAATGTATTGAGAATATATTGTTCACTTTTCTAAATGTGAATATATATACTGGATTTATATATATTCTGAATATATTATGCTCACATATGGATGCTGTATCTTCAATACAAAAAGCTGGTACTGTGATCATTTTGGTTGCCTTTGAGAGGGAAATGGTGGTTGAAGAGTAGGATTGTATTTTTATTACTTTTTTATTTTTTAGTGAGAGGAGGGGAGGCAGAGACAGACTCCTGCATGCACTCCAACCAGGATCCACCCAGCAAGCCCACTAGAGGGCGATGCTCTGCCCATCTGGGGCCATTGCTCTGTTGCAATCAGAGCCATTCTAGCGCCTGAGGCAGAGGCCATGGAGCCATCCTCAGCACCCGAAGACAGCTTGCTTGAGCCAATCGAGCCATGGCTATTGGACAGGAAATGAGAGGGGGGGAGAGAAAGAGAAAGAGAGAAGGGGGAAGGGTTCAATTCAATCCTACCCTGACCAGGAATTGAACTCAGGACATCCACACACTGGTTTAACACTCTACCACTGAGCCAACCAGCCAGGGCCAGTTTGTGTTTTTAAAATTTTGAATCTTATTATGCATTCAAAAATTAATTTAAATAAATTATTATAATGGGCTTTATACAGCATAATCCCATATTATTCTGGCAGACTTTAATAGTTTCAATATTCTGACTTTTACTTATGGTGTTTTACTCTAGCAGCCAAGCCAGTGACCGCTTGCTCAAGCCAGTGACCTTGGGTTTTAAGACAGAGACTTTTGGGCTCAAGCCAGAAACCATGGGGTCATGTCTATGATCCCACACTCAAGCCAGTGACCCCGCGCTCAAGCTGGTGAGCCTGCACTCAAGCCAGTGACCTCAGGGTTTCAAACCTCAGCGTCCCAGGTTGATGCTCTATCCACTGCACCACTGCCTGGTCAGGCTTTTCCAATCATTCTTTCTTCAGCATTCTCTCTCCATGTCCCATTTCAGACTCCAAAAAAATCTTTTTTAGTACTTAGTTGGCAATTCTGATACAGTTTTTTAGAGTTACTACACAGAGTTCATTTACTTTTATACATTCTAAAGCTTACAAGTAATTTAATTAAATGATTGCTCAAAATCTCATCGAATTCCTTAATTATGTAAATAATTGCTCAGAAGCACCACTTCGATAAACCCTTGTAGGCATTAAGTAAATGCAAAACAGATGACATTTACTTAACTTTATAGGTTTGTGAAAATTCCACGCTTAAAGTAAACAAACGCTCAGATGTGCACACAATTCTTAAGGCACAGTCACTACCACCTGCTACCTGTTCAATGCCAACATCTGTAAATTAATAAATATGGTTTTCACCCAAGCACTGTATACTGGGTTCTTAGGCTGGAATGATCATGTAGAAAATGTGCTCTTCTTTGGGGAAACATAAGCAAGACTTTTTTATATGATAGATTAGTGTGAGTGTAATAAAAAGCAGAAAATTACTAGAATGAGTAATGGGGCAACTTAATACTTTAAACAGTAGAAATCTGTTTAATCTTAAACCTACTGAATGACTTGACAATGTATCAGAAGTTTTAAATATATATTTTTTTTAAGTGAGAGAAGGGAAGATAGTGAGAGAAGGGTCCTGTATGTGCCCTGACCAGGATTCACCCTGCAACTCCTGTCTGGGGCCAATGCTCAAATTAACCAAGCTATTTTTAGCACCTGAGACTGATGCTATCAAACCAACTGAACTAGCACCTGCACTGACCCTTGAACCAACCAAGCCCTAACTGGCTGTGGGAGGAGAAGGAGGAGGAGAGGAGGGGAAGAGGGAGGTGGAAAGAACCAAATGGTCATTTCTCATGTGTGCCCTGATCAGGGATTGAACTGAGGACATCCTCACACCTGGGATGCTCTATTCACTGAGCAAACCAGCTAGGACCCTAAATATTTTTAAAATAATAATCTCAGTAAAAAGATGGGAAAAATAAAATAGAGACAGAGTAATCTGGAATTTGTCTTTTGGTGAGATTTTCATTATTTTAGTCCAGGAGTGATATTTAAAAAGTTAAGAAAAGTATAACACAGGTACTAACCAATTGGAATCGATGACCCAGCCTTGGTCCTGGAGGTCATCTGCAGTGCCAGGAGTTACGCTTTTAGGTGCTGCCGTGTGGCGGTGAGAAGTATGGAGAAAGGAGCACATTGCAGAAGGCTTCGGGCAGTATCTGTTTTCCAAAAGTACAATAGTGGCTCCTCTATTCTCAGTTTCACTTGCCACAATTGAAAATATGAAATGGAAAATTCTAGAAATAAACAATTCATGATTTTTATTCTTATTGATTTTAGAGGGTGGGGAGAGAGAGAAAAACATCGATTTATTGTTTCACTTATTTATGTATTCATTACTGGATTCTTGTATGTGTCCTGACTGGGGATGGAACCTGCAAACTTCGTGTATCAGAACAATGCTCTAACCAACTGAGCGAGCGAATGGCCCAGGGCTGCAATTCATACGTTTGAAATTGCACACCACTCTGAGAAGCACAAAGAAATGTCTCGCATTTCCCTCAGGTCATGACTCACCCCTTTGTCGGGGGCTTCCACCCATCCATAAGTCGACTTGTAGCCATTGTGGTGATTATATTGACTCAGGATGGCAGTGCTGGTTGTCAAATCACCCCTATTTTACTTCAGAACAGCCCCAAAGTCCAAGAGTGGTGGTGCTGGCCATTCAGATATGCTGAAGAAAAGCTGTAAAGTGCTTCCTTTAAATGACAAGGTGAAAGTTCTTGACTTAACAAGGAAAGAAAAAACCAAGAGGTTTTCACTGAGGTCATTGGGATCTATGATAAGAATGCATCTTCTATCTATGAATTTGTGAGAAAGAAAAAAAAGAAATACATAGTACTAATTCTGCTGTTGTGCCTTAAACTGCAAAAGTCATAGCCACATGTGTGATTAGTGCTCAGTGAAGATGGAAAAGGCATTCAATCTGTGGGTGGAAGACATGAACAGAAAAAGTGTTCCGATTGCTGGCAATCTGTTGTTCCAGAAAGCACTGAGTCTGTACAAAGACTTCAACAAGGGGTCTGCTGAGATGAATGACACCAAGTCATCTTCTGCAAGGAAAGATGACATCACAGATGTAGCAATAGGTTTGGCATTTTGTCACCTCATATCCCCACAAGGAGAAGAAGGGTGAGTACACTACAATAAGATGTTTTGAGAAAGAGAGAGTGACCACATTCACATAACTTTTATTACAGTGTATTCTTATAATTGTTCTGTTTTATTAGTAGTTATTGTTCATCTCTTAACTGTGCCTAATCTGTAAGTTAAACTTTATTATATGTACATATGTATGTAAAAAAACAGTAATATTTAGAGTTCAGTACTACCCAAGGCTTCAGGCATTCACTGGGGGTCTGGGAGCATATCCTCCGTGGATAAGGTGGGATTACTTTATAAACAGCATTTCGATGAACATGATACCAGTGCATATCAGAATATTGGCTCTGGTCTAATCCTAATAACAATCCTGATCTTCCCAATAACAAGTGCCTGATATATGTACCAGATCATGTTCTGAGTATTCTGATCATATTGTCTCTGGTCCCTCTGTAATCTTTCTAGATCCCACCAAGAACACTGGTGGCACAGAAACTATAGGAATGACTTCAGATCTGCCGCATTCATTCAGCATTGCTTTTGGGATGCAAAACCAAAATGCAATCTATGAACCTTAATGGGATCCTAGATTTTCAAAAAGCAATAATAATAACAGCTCTAAAAGACATTTTAAGGAAATTCTGGAATTTTAAATATGAACTGTCTATTATACTTTTCCCTCAGTCATGAGAATACTGTCGTTATATAAGAAAATGTCCTTAATTTTAAGAAAGTGTTGAAATATTTATGGGTAAAAAAAAATATCATGGTCTCTGCAGGATATTTTCAAATGGTTTAGACAAAAATAAGATATATTTAAATAGATAAAGCATATGTGGCCAGATATTAGTAATCGGTAAGTCTAGGTATATAGGTTTTTGTTGTTTTAGTCTTTCAACTTCTCTGTGCATTTGAACATTTTAAAAATAGTATGTTGAGGGGGAAACAGAAAAGATATATGTGAACAAGGCTTATTTATTGAGTATTTAATACATAGATAGCAATGAGCCAGACATAAAGAAAAAAAGGCAGATGTGACAGCAATTCCCGCCTTGTGGAAACATGCCAGCAGGCCAGGAAATAACGTGAGCGTGATGCATGATCACACTCTGATGGTACGACGTGATTTTAGAAGTAACAAGTTTAAATAGGCCTTGGCCGGTTGGCTCAGCGGTAGAGCGTCACCCTGGCGTGCAGGAGTCCCGGGTTCGATTCCCAGCCAGGGCACACAGGAGAGGCACCCATTTGCTTCTCCACCCCTTCGCCGCACCTTCCTCTCTGTCTCTCTCTTCCCCTCCCGCAGCCAAGGCTCCATTGGAGCAAAAATGGCCCGGGCGCTGGGGATGGCTCTGTGGCCTCTGCCTCAGGCACTAGAGTGGCTCTGGACGCAGAGGGGCAGAGCATTGCCCCCTGGTGGGCATGCCGGGTGGATCCCGGTGGGGCACATGCAGGAGTCTGTCTGACTGCCTCCCCGTTTCCAGCTTCGGAAAAATGATAAAAAAAAAAAAAAAGTTTAAACAATAACTCCGTCAGTCAACAGCACAGGGAGGAAACGGATGTTTAATGGTGTTACTCAGAACGTACTTGAAACAGGACCTTTTATCCCAACTGCCAAGCAGGAAGTCATACTCTCCACCAAATGGAGTTGAAATAGCTCTCTGATCACCACTATACAGGGAACACGGATCGCACCAAAGCCGAAAGGGAGACCAAAGAGGATGAGGATGCAGCACACTCAAGCAGAATGAGATGCTGCAGCACCACATACACATTTTTGTTAACAAGTTGAGCAGGCGATGAGCAAGCGATTTGCAGAATTAATGACAGATGGGCAAGTTTTCCGTAGAAAATACGTAATAAAGATTCAGTGCTTAGAGGTGGGGCTTTGACAGGCAAATGCATCTACATTTGCAGCCAGAACAACATGGAATACATAAAAGAGGGCACAAACTAGACCGGAATCATTCTCCTCCACCTGCTGGTTAAGGCTGTTTACCAGGGCGCTGGGAGAGATGAGTTTAGAGCAGGGGTCCCCAAACTACGGCCCCGTGGACCGCATGCGGCCCCCTGAGGCCATTTATCCGGCCCCCGCTGCACTTCTAGAAGGGGCATCGCTTTCATTGGTGGTCAGTGAGAGGAGCATAGTTCCCATTGAAATACTGGTCAGTTTGTTGATTTAAATTTACTTGTTCTTTATTTTAAATATTTTATTTGTTCCTGTTTTGTTTTTTTATTTTAAAATAAGATATGTGCAGTGTGCATAGGGATTTGTTCATAGTTTTTTTTTATAGTCAGGCCCTCCAACGGTCTGAGGGACAGTGAACTAGCCCCCTGTGTAAAAAGTTTGGGGACCCCTGGTTTAGAGTATGTTAAATACAGGTGCCTAGAGAAAAATAAGCTGTTTTCCGTACAGAGAGAATTCGGTCTTTCCAACAAATCTTTGCTGTCTTTTCCATACAATTCGGAGATAGGGAATGTTTCTAAGTATGGTTATATTTAGACACCTGCACCCAGTGAACCCCATATCATTAAGCCCACACTCCCCTATTCTGAGCAGGTAAACAAAAGCTAAGCAGCCCCCTTTGCAGAATCTGATTTCTTTTTTTTTTTTTTTTTTTTTGTATTTTTCTGAAGTTGGAAATGGGGAGGCAGCCAGACAGACTCCCACATGTGCCCAACCAGGATCCACCCGGCATGCCGGCATGCGCACCAGGGGGCGACGCTCTGCCCATCTGGGGTGTTGCTCTATTGCAAGCAGAGCCATTCTAGCACCTGAGGCAGAGGCCGTAGAGCCATCCTCAGTGCCCAGGCCAACTTTGCTCCAGTGGAGCCTTGGCTGCGGGAGAGGAAGAGAGAGACAGAGAGGAAGGAGAGGGGGAGGGGTGGAGAAGCAGATGGGCGCCTCTCCTGTGTGCACTGGCCAGGAATCGAACCCGGGAGTCCTGCACACCAGGCTGATGCTCTACCACTGAACCAACCGGCCAGGGCTGCAGAATCTGATTTCAACAGCCTTATTTCTGTTCTGGTATGCAAGGTCACAGTAACAATGAGGGATACCAAGCATAGAGGTTTTAAAAGATTGGAAGCTGGGCCCTGGCTGGTGATGCAGTGGGGCCTCCCAGAGCACCAATGTCCTAGGTCACTGACTCTACCCCAAGGTCATCGGTTCAAGCCCCAACCAGGGCATGTATGAGAAGCATTGAATGGCTGCACAATTAAGTGGAATAACAAGTTGATGCTTCTCTCTCTCTCTCTCTCTCTCTCTCTCTCTCAAAAACAAACAAAAACAATTGGGCTTGAAGAATTGAGAGCAAGGGAGAAGAAAGCGTTAGGAAGCCCAGAAAGATCACATGGAAGGAAGAATTTGCTGACTCTACAGATTACGAGCCACACAAGAATATGACTGTGGGAAGTAAACACATACACACACAGTTTTCAGGGAAATCTGTAGGGCATGAAAATTTGGTGCTCCTTACAAAATCAGAATTGTTCCTCCCACGGTAGGACGTGCTCCCTGGCTGACCCCACCTTCACGGCTGTCAGCCCCTCCGTCTCTATCCCTCTGTGTCACTAAAACGAGAAAACATAAGCCTAAGCCTGCAGCAGACTCTAAAAGGCCTTTGACATATTGCATTGGTTTTGCATCAAATTTATTGCTGAATTTCACTGGCTTCTCCTGATCTGCTTTATTGCTGATTTTAATCTTGTTTGTTTTAGGCTTCTGAGTCCCACTGCAAAATACCTAATCTACTCTTTGTAGCCAGACATGGTGTATAAATAAAATGTATCATCTTCCCATTATAATCACACTATATCACCCACATTATGTAGCACCCATAGGTGGCCTATATTTTTAATTATTCCCCCTCAAACCTCTAAATTAATACAATGAATTTAGAAATTCCTCCACCTCTCATCAGAGCAAGTAATTGAATCCTTCATTATGATAATAAACCTTTCCTCGTTGCAAGTGCTCATTCCCAGAGGGCTTTGCACCATGCAGGAAGTCTACACACAATAGTTCTGGAAGGGCAATGTGTACTGTGCATTCAGGTAATGGCTCTTTGTTATTTTTGGCTTTAGATCGTAAACCACTTTTGCTCCAATGAACCCTCCCAGTATTCTGTGGCAAAATGTGATGAGGGAGCTCTATTTGCTAGGTGGAAAAGCAATTCCCAGTCTCGCATGATGAGGATGCTCTTCTCTCTCTGGTCACAAGAAGGTACCTTTCCCACGGGAAATGGTATAGCCTCTCATAAGGTAAAAGGGGAAGTCAGAGAACTCTTCCTGCATCTGCAGTTTCTCAAATGTCTCAGCTCAAAGTAATCAATGTGCCAAAGTGATATGTGTTGAGGTGGCATGTCCTGAACTCTTTCAGCTGGCTGGGTAGGCAGCCAACTCAATGATGAGGTTTGGGGGCTGCTCAAGGACCGTTCTGGACAGATTTATAACCCCCAACAGTCCTCATATCACCTCAGAAATGACCTATTAAAAATAATGACAAAGCAGGCCCTGGCCAGTGCGCTCAGTGGTAGAGCATCGGCCTGGTGTGGGGAAGTCCCAGGTTTGATTCCTAGTCAGGGCACACAGAAGAAACACCCATCTGCTTCTCTACTCCTACCCCTCCCCCTTCTCTCATATGTCCTCCCCCACTCACCCACAGCCATGGCTCAAATGGTTTGAGCAAGTTAACCCTGGGCACTGAGGATGACTCCATGGTCTCACCTCAGGTACTGGAATAGCTTGGTTGCTCAGCAACCAGAGAAGTGGCCCCAGATGGCAAGTCATCTCTGGGTAGGGGGCTTGCCAGGTAGATCCTAGTCAGGACACATATGGGAGTCTGTCTCTCTGCCTCCCTGCCTTTTACTTAATAATAAAAATAAAAATAAAAAATAATGACAAAGCAGAGAGGGATGATTAGCATCTGATCCCCTCTCCTTTCAAAACCCTCCAAGGATTCCCGATGACTTAACAACAAACTCCTCCCTAGCCTTTTAAGCCCTCACCTGTGTGGCCATGGACTTTCTTCACTTGAACTCTTAACTACTTTTTCCACATGGATCTTAGCTGTGGTCCTGTGTTCATCTAGCTGCTGTGACTGAAGTCTGTCTGTTCTAGCTGGAAATAATTCTTCTCAAGGCATCTTTTCTAAGCTGTCTCTTTAGCCCATGTGGGTATGGGAACACCGGACATCAAATGCCACTGAAGCCCATTGATTGAGTTCCTCCATCCATCCATGGAAATACCTAAAGGATTTTCATAACAAAAAGATGAATTGCCCACACAACAGGGGAAATTTATGTACAGTAACTAGCAGTTGATCATCAGCGTGAACCCAGCATAAAATTGATATACAGTGTCATTCTCTTGCACTTCAAATCCCTTTGCACTAAAGGGTGACCTGTAGTTAGCACAAAAGGGAGGATCTGTTTCAAGGGGAGGAGGGCTACTGAGGGGGTTCCAGGGACACCGAAAGCTAAAGGACAAGCATGGAGCATCTTTCTGAAGCTTATCCTTTGCATCATGCAGCCATTGTGTGAAAGTCACAAGTGACTAGCAAATAATTGGTAGAACAATTGGCAGATACGCATTATCTTCTACAGAAAATCCTGCCGATTCCAGACTTGAAGACAGCACTTGCACAGGAAGAAGCAAAGGGGCCGGAAGGCCCTCCGCAGTGCGATTCATGTTTTGTTTGTTGGTCTGATAGCCACCTCGGGGTGTTCACTTTGTGAAAAATTCATGCTCAGCACACTGATCAGTTGTGTGTTTCTTTATGTGCGAGTTATGTTTCAACTTAAAAGCTCGTTACAGTAGTGGAGAAAGCTGAACGTGTAAAGTATGTTCTATTCAAAATTTTCAAGAGATTTTTGTTGACTATGTAAGTAGACTACTGTATTCATCCGTTGAAAAGTTATTGTTCCAAATGTGCCAATTCTCTGAAGTAGAATAATAAGAGTTACAAGTCAAATCTTAAAACATACAGAAAACATTATCCAGCTATAAAAGGGAACAGAGTACAATGTGGATGAACTTCCAAAACATCGTGCCGAGTAAAAGCAGCCAGACACGAAAGGTCACGGGTTCTGTGACTCCATTTATGTGAAATGTCCAGAATAGATAAATCCAGAGAAACAAAACGCAGACTGCTGGTTGTGGGGCTCAGGGAGAGGAGAGAGGAGGCAGGAACTTGATTCATGGGTAAGAGGTTTTACGCTGAAGGGATGGAAATGTCTTAGAATTAGATAGAGGTAGTGGTTGCCCAATGTTGTGAATGTACTAAATGCCACTAAATTATTCACTTTAAAATGACTAATTTTACATGAATTTCATTTCAGTAAAAAGCTTAAGAAACATTAGATTTAGATTTTAATACATTAAAATTTAATGCATTTAATAGCAATTTAAAAACCTCTAACTGGTCTTTTCTGAGCACCCAAACAGCCCTCGAGGGCACACAAAGCTATCATCTGTTCTTCCGGCTTTAAGCATGGGAGCTATGGATGGGATCAGGCTCATGGTTGGCTGCAGGAGCAGGAGACTCCCTCCACATGCTTTGTATGCAATGGTTTGCTGTTTCTGCAAGTCCAGTTTCATAGGTTCTCCCAGCAAAATGGAGACCTGGATACAGAAGAAAAAAGAAAGGAGAAAGAAAGAAAGAAAATAAATGTAACCTAAAGAATTGTTCCATCTTTGCCCTATTTCGAAAATCTGAATTCAGTTCATTTGAGACATCCTGTCTCAAATTAACTAATTCCTGGGAAGGAGAGTCTACATGTTTTTGTGATAAATCTTACCCAAAGAGTGGGATTGGCAGGGAAAATCCTGACCTCGATGACTAAGCCTCCGTACGCCTATGCTGTGGAGTCCACAGGAGGTGGACATTAAATTCACTTTGTAATTGACTGCTGCTTCCGGCAGTGCAATTTGTGGAGAAACAAAACCAATTCCAAGGTATATCTATGTGAAATCTTTCTGTAGCACCAGCAGAATGGAAGCTGCACTTACAGTGTGAATTTTGAGTAACTACAGACAGAAGCTAAGACTTATTTGCAACTAATATTCACGGCCTAATACAAGAAAATGGCTGTTCCAACATAGGCTAGCAGGTGACAGTGGCAATGTCCTCAGCATCAGTCAGAGGACATTCAATAGTAGAGAGTGGATCTGAAATTTAATAAGATTAGAATTGCCAGACTTAACAAATAAAAATACAGGGCATTCAATTAAATTTGAATTACAGACAAAAGATACTTTTTTTTTTAATTTTTATTTATTTATTCATTTTAGAGAGGAGAGGGAGAGACACAGAGAGAGAGAGAGGAGAGACAGAGAGAGAGAAGGGGGGAGGAGCTGGAAGCATCAACTCCCATATGTGCCTTGACCGGGCAAGCCCAGGGTTTTTTTTGAACCGGCAACCTTAGCATTTCCAGAAAAGATACTTTTAAAGCATAAATACAGTCCATATATTGTTTGGAATATATTGAGCTTCCAAAAATTATGTTTTTTCACGGCTGTCCAAATGTAATTGGGTAGTGTGTGTTTTCTCTGGCAGTGAGGGGGCAGTGTGTATGTGTTTAGGAGAGAAAGAAGCTGACGACGTGCAGCTTCTCGTCCAGTTTACACCATCTTACAAGGTGAAACAGGGTCTCTGTTCACTTTACAACAGGGGTCCCCAAACTTTTTACACAGGGGGCCAGTTCACTGTCCCTCAGACCATTGGAGGGCCAGACTATAAAAAAAACTATGAACAAATCCCTATGCACACTGCACATATCTTATTTTAAAGTAAAAAATCAAAACAGGAACAAATACAATATTTAAAGTAAAGAACAAGTAAATTTAAATCAATAAACTGACCAGTAAGTATTTCAATGGGAACTACGGGCCTGCTTTTGGCTAATGAGATGGTCAGTGTCCGGTTCCATATTTGTCACTGCTAGATGTAACAAGTGATGTGACGTGCTTCCGGAGCCATGAGGCGTGCATCCCACGTCACTGGAAGTAGTACTGTATGTGAGCGATGCCATGCTTTGCGTCTCTCACTGACCACCAATGAAAGAGGTACCCCTTCCGGAAGTGCGGCGGGGTCCGGATAAATGGCCTCAGGGGGCCGCATGTGGCCCGCGGGCCATAGTTTGGGGACCCCTGCTTTACAAGATGCTATGAAAATTCTTGTGAAAAATTGGGAGTGTTTTGAATCCCGTCTCCTTCCAGATCTTTCTATACTGCCTGTCTTTTCTGCTTTATAGTCATACCGGTGGCTGATTAACCTCTCTTGTCCCTCTGTTGGCAATCATCCTTGTGGTTTCTGTCCCCAAGGAACCTGTCTCCTCCCTGTTTTCTTAGCCTGATCCTGAGGTTTGATTTTGTTGAGGAGTCTTCTCAAAACAAGTAGAAAGTAAATGAGGCCTGTTGACTTACTTCAACCTATACCCGGTGGGGGTAGGGAGGCAGCCAAACCATGATGCC
The DNA here is from genome assembly GCF_036850765.1 of Saccopteryx bilineata. NCBI lineage: Eukaryota > Metazoa > Chordata > Mammalia > Chiroptera > Emballonuridae > Saccopteryx > Saccopteryx bilineata. Next base: position 337,097,648 of record NC_089491.1, on the reverse strand, counting down.
TAAGAGAAGAAAAAAAGAATCTTTTACTTCCCCCTTTGGTATATGTGCCAGCATCCAGGACCTGCTGTGCCTGTGTGTAGTTACCTTAGAAACGGGCTTTGTGTAAACTGGCTCAACCACTTGACCCCAGGTTGGTCAACTATAAAGGATAATAATCTCTACCTGGGACGGCCTGCCAAGTAGGCTCCAATGAGACAAGGGTGTGAAGGTATGTTAGAAAATGTTAAGGGCAATTGTTATGGAGATCTTTTTATTGTGTTTCTCCCCACACACCCCCACACCCCCACCTTGGACTATCACATTTAGTACATGCTTCGATCTGGATAAAAAAATATTATCAATATATTCTATTCGCTTTCACCTTAATCCCAGCAACTAGTCAAAGGCCTTTTAAACAGTGATAAAGGGCTGAAGGAAGGTGAGCCAAGTGCGACCTTCACCAGCACCTCCCAATTTCCCTGGGTCCGGCCTCTCCGTTAGAGAGCAGGCAATGATTGGGGAGAGAGTCTTTTTTTTTTTTTTTTTATTTACTTATTTTTTACAGAAACAGGGAGTGAGTCAGAGAGAGGGATAGACAGGGACAGACAGACAGGAACGGAGAGAGATGAGAAGCATCAATCATTAGTTTTTCATTGCACGTTGCAACACTTTAGTTGTTCATTGATTGCTTTCTCATATGTGCCTTGACCATGGGCCTTCAGCAGACCGAGTAACCCCTTGCTGGAGCCAGCGACCTTGGGTTCAAGCTGGTGGGCTTTTGCTCAAACCAGATGAGCCCACGCTCAAGCTGGTGAGCTTGGGGTCTCAAACCTGGATCTTCCGCATCGCAGTCCGACGCTCTATCCACTGCACCACTGCCTGGTCAGGCGGGGAGGAGTCTTTTAAAAGCCACACTGGCTATTGTAGCTAAAGCTGCAATGGACATAGGAGTGCACATATTCTTTCAAATGGGAGTTTTGGGTTTCTTAGGATATATTCCCAGAAGTGGGATGGCTGGGTTAAAAGGCAGTTCAATTTTTAATTTTTTGAGGAATCTCCATACTGTTTTCCACAGTGGCTGCACCAGTCTGCATTCCCACCAGCAGTGCAGGAGGGTTCCCTTTTCTCCACATCCTCACCAGCACTTGTTGTTTGTTGATTTATTGATGATAACCATTCTGACAGGTGTGAGGTGATAGCTCATTGTGGTTTTAATTTGCATCTCTCTGATGATGAGTGATGTTGAGCATTTTTTTTCCTTTGTCTATTGGTCGTCTGTACGTCCCCTCTGGAACGTCGTCCCCTCTGGAATGGTGGAGTCTAGGTGGGTGTGGGCAAAGTGAGGCGGAGTGGGGACGGAGGGAGACTTGGCTTGGTGGATGGATGCACGATGCAATGTGCAGATGATATTTTAGTGAGTTGTACACTGGAAAGCTGTACGGTTTTGCGAACCCCAGAACATTCAATAAAAAATAAATATTAAGTAAGTAAAATAAAAGGCACATTGGAGTCTCTAGGATACGACAATGCTTCAGATTCATGAAAGGAAATGTTCTGGAGCTAAACACCAGGAAACATCTATCAAAACACAAAGCAAGTGACAAATTACTTTAATGTGCAGAAAATATGCATTTGAATGATCATCTTTAAAGACTTTTTTTAAAAATAACATATTTATAGATGTTCTGCAAGAAGATGGGTGACTGCTTTATTCTCCTATTAAATCTTCCTGGAAAAGGAGACTTTAGGGTCTCAAAACGTGTTTACAAATCACACTTATAGCTTCTCACTTTCTCTTCCTGGGTTGTTTTTTTTGAACTTTTGCTCTTTCTTTCTTTCTTCCCTTTTTTTATTATTTTTTTTAAATTTTGTTATTTTTTTTGTGAGAGAGACAGGCAGGAAAGGAGAGAGAAATGAGAAGCATCAACTCATAGTTGCAGCATGTTAGTTGTTCACTGTTTGCTTCTCATATGTGCCTTGACTGAGGAACTCCAGCCAAGCCAGTGACCCCTTGCTCAAGCCAGTGATCTTAGGCTCAAGCCAACTATCATGGGATTATGTTATGATCCCACACTCAAGCCGGCAACCCCATGCTCAAGCCCACAACCTCAGGGTTTCAAACCTCGGTCCTCAGTGTCCCAGGTTGACACTCTATCCACTGCGCCATCACTGGTCAGACTGACCTTTGCTCTTAAAAAAGCACCACAACGCTGGTGGTTACACACACCCATCACTTGTGTTGGGTCTCTCCTGTGCTTTTTGTTTTGTTTTGTTGTTTTAAAAACATCCTTTTGTTGATCTCTTCAGCTCCGCAGAGGTGGCTAGGTTTTCTCAGTGTTTGCGGTCTTATATCCTTTACATTCAAATAGTTTTGTCAATCCAAGTTACAGTAATTCCCTACCACTTACAAAAGAGATGTGCCTCTCAGGAACCCTTGTCCAAGGCCCTGCATGGCCATTTACCACCATTTGTCAGCATTACTTGCCAGCAAAGGATTAGACAATTGGTCTAATTAGACAAGGTTCTAAATCAGGAATCTGAGAGCAGCTTAGCTGAATAGTTCTAGCTTGGGGTTTCTCATAAGGCTGCTGTCAAGATGTCAGTTGGGACTATAGTCATCTCAAGGCTTAGCTGGGACTAAAGGATTCTCTTTCAATATGGTAACTACATAGCTGTTGAATGGAAGCCTCAGTTCCTCACTATGTGAGCTTCTCCGTCATAGCATGGCAGCTAACCCCAAAGGGAGTGATGAGAGAGAGAGAGAGAGAGAGAGAGGCCATAGTATCTTTTATAGCCTAACCTTGGGAGTAACATAGCATCACTACTGCCATATTTTATTGGTTACCCAAACCAATGTGGGAGAGGAATAAACATTACCTGTGAATTCTGGAGGGATGTGACTGTCTTGCAGGCTGGCTGGCACAAGTGGAAACATGATCAAATAGTGTGCTACTGTGTATCTCTTTCCAACTCCATATTCAGGGACATCACATTGATTGCTTGAAATTGGCCATGGTAGAAGTACTTCTACCACAGAAATCAGCATATGCTACCAAATCAGGTGGTGTTTGTTGTTGTTGTTCCTTTGTATGTTACTTTGTTGGTTTCTGCGGATGAGCCAGTTGTTAAACATTTACCAACACATCCTCCAGATTAGAGTAGACCACCACAATGTACTGTGCATGCTGAGTTTGGCAAGTTCATGGTGATGGGGTGGGTACCCAAAGGTAGGAATGTGTGTAGAGAGAATTAGCTGGAATTTAGTTGGGATCAGATAGGAGTTAAAGAGCCAAGGCAGAAGCAGCTAACTGAGATTGAGGTGATAGGAGTGGGGATTAAGTGACGGGCTGGTCCTCATTGATTCCGAAAGAGGGCGTGACAGCCTGCAGATCGCTCTCATGATAAATGTCTAAGATAAGGAGAGACTGGACAGACACCTACCGAGGGTGACATGGTGTGGAGCCCAGGCTCCCACTCCATAGAGGGCTGACAGGCTGCATCTGAATTTCCACCCTGAGCATCAATGCCCTAATCTGAGACTGAAAACAGGAGTGATTTGAGATTTGGAAAGCAGGAATGTGAGCAATTGTTAAAGAAACAAGGAACAAAGCAGGGTAGAGGAATTAGGAACAGCAGGAATGGTCTTCCAGAGAGTAAAAGGCTCTTGCACAGAAGAGTGAGCAAGATAATGACAATGATGACCGGAATTGAGTCTGTCCTATGAGATAACATCTGTTTCAATTTCTACTCACTACTAGATAATGAATGTAGGCTTGTTTCATTGTCAGGATAACTGTTCAAAATTCAATTTAATAAGTGCTCCTTAAGGTCTGCTATGTACCACAGACTGGGCTGAGCTCCTGGGAATGACGTTTGGGGTGGGACCTAAGAGAACTATGTTAAACAATCTCTACTCTACACAACATGACAGATTTTTTTGGTCCAGTTTGAAACATTTTAAGAAACATCTCCAATTTTTTTTTGTGACAAATAAGTATATTGGAATATAAAATTGTGTGTGTGTGTGTACATGTGTGTTTACTGTGGTAAAATAGACATCACATAAAATTTACCACTGCAACCAATTTAAAGTGTACAGTGAAGTGGCATTAAAAATACGTTCACAATATTGTATCACCACTATTCACTTTCAGAACTCCTCATCATCCCAAACAGAAGCTTGTACCCATTAGACAATAATGCCCCAATGTGTCAACTTCTTGTCTTTTGGATTGATTTTCTTAATACTGTCAAAGGCTAAACATTAGCCATTAAATTTGGAAGCATCATCTCATTAGCCAGTGCTAGTAACCCCAACATGGATTGAAACGTTTTAAACTTAAACAAACCAAGGCTTTAACCTATGTCGTGTAACTGCCAATAAATGAAAACTCAGAGTTTAAAGATCAATGGAAGAATGGGTTAATCAATTTAATTATAGAATTGGGAAATGATGTAACCAGCCCATCAACAAAGGCTGTTTATTTCAAATGAACACTGAACAGAGGCACTTGCGCAGAATATACCACTAGGCAGGCTGCAAGAAGAATCGTACCTGTATCTTTTAGAACTTGGCCTTCAAATTGTGTATGGACCCCAGTGCTTGCTCTACTCTGACTTACATATCTGTCACCAGGTAAATAGAAGTCTATTACCATGTGTACCTCATACACACATAAGAGATACCCAGGGGAAAATGAGTAACTCTAGGTGGCCTAGAATTTGGGCTTAAATAGCATCTTAATAGGGTAAGCAGAGAGTCAATGATTTTGGAGAGAAATGAATGGACCCTTAGAGAAATATATGGGAGCCCTGATAGTTTGTGACAGTATGTCTGGGTGTGGTGTTGACTTCTAGCCTCCTCTCCTGTGAGGAGCGTCAATCTTTTGTCATTGATGATGAATCTTCCAGGAGGGGATGTAGGACGTTTTATCTTTAGGCAAGTGAGGGGAGTTCAGAGAAAGCCTTTCCCTGTATTTGCTCCCTGCATACCTTCAGTTCAAAATAACCACAGACCAAAGTGTAATATTCTGGGGTGGCACATGCTGCTATTCTTCAGTATTTATGTACCAATGCCCAACAATCATTGTTTGAGGGCTATTCCAGGGCTTGATAAAAAGTAATAGAATACCATGTAAGACTGCACTTTAATCCATATAAGAAGTTGGAGAGTCAGACCAGAAGACTACAGGAACTTGAAAACATGGTGAGAAGTTAGAGTTTTATATAACTCTATATAAGAATTTACTTTTGAATCACTGGAGAGCATTTTCAGCCTGAAAGTATGTTCTGCATGGGAATGTTATCTGGCGTATGTTTTTAGCTAAGATGACTTTGGCTGTGGTGTGAAGACTAAATTGTAGGCAAGCAATGAATGAACCAGAGAAACCAATGAGAAGCTATTTTATATTATTAACTGGATCAAGAAAAGAGGGGGACTCAGGACAAGGGCATGACAGCAGAGATGGAGAGAAGTGGTGAAATTCAAGATCAATGACAGTATATAATTGCAGAGTGAGAGAAAGAAAAGTCAATGCTGACTTTTGGGTTTTCTACTTGAACAACCAGGCTCCCAGCATTGCTATTGCTAATTCTGGAAAGGCTAGAGAGACACACATTTGGGGGTAGAATTCTGTTTTGAGTGTTTTGAGCATGTATTGCTTGGGATGTTGGTTAGTTAGTTGAGCTGCTAAGTAGACAACTGGAGCTACAAGTCTAAATTTTAAGTCTGGCCTGAGATAAAAATTTAGGCTTTAATGGCATCCATTTTGGTGTTCAATATAGAAATAACATTTGAAGCTAGGAGGAGATCAAACTTCCAGGTTAAACTATTTTCAGAAGATATTTCTACCCCTGTTCCAGGTATCTTCTGCTGGCCCCTCCAGACCCACTTTCCTCCTCTTTCTACCCCTCAAGGGGATTGATATGTATGTATGACTCCATCAGTGGACTCTCTTGTCCCAGGGCTCCTGACTGAGTTCCACCCATGAAGGACCCTCCTTCCACCCCCAGGAGTTCAGAGAGAAGGAGGATAATGAGGTCCTTTGATTACTGTTATGGAGTCATGTCAACCAAAGGTCACTGCTACTCTTTTAAGATGGCTTCTTCTACTTAATTCTCTCCTCTGGATCCCAGTTACCTCCCCTTCACTACCCCACCCAGGCAGGGGACCAGGCTGAGTGACAGTTCTGCTACAGCCTCTGGCACTGCAGTGTCCCCTGCGGTGCTCTACATCTAGCTCAGACCTTTGTAAATAGGCCATTTACTGAATATTCTCAAGTTGTGCTAAATTTAGTAAAACACGGGTTTCCTCTTGGAACACTGAATAATAATACTTCTTCCATCTCTTTTTAAACGTGTCCCCTCCAAAACAATAATGAGAACAATGAACTCCATATTGTCACATACAACCCTAAGCTGTACTATATGAAGATGGAAAAATGTGCAAGGAATAATCAAAGATTTGGCAAAACTAAATAGGTAAAAAACCTGAAGCGCTAAGTTCTTTGGAAAGTGGGGATAAGGCAGAGGGATGAAAACAGGAAGACTGGTTCAAAGGCTGTCTAGCAACATACATGTCCCCACCTCTACTTCAAATCCAGAACAGTTACTCTCACATGATCCTGCGGTAAATAAGAGATCTATTTTCTGGCCCTGGCCAGTTGGCTCAGTGGTAGAGCATCAGCCTAGGTGTGGATGTCCCGGGTTTGATTCCCGGCCAGGGCACACAGGAGAAGTGACCATCTGCTTCTCCACCCCTCCCCCTCTCCCTTCTCATTATCTCTCTTTTCCTCTCCCACAGCCATGGCTCAGTTGGAGCAAGTTGGCCCCAGATTCTGAGGATGGCTCCATGGCCTTGCATCAGGTGCTAAAATAGCTTACTTGCTGGGCAATGGAACAATGGCCTCAGACGGGCAGAACATTGCCCATTAGGGAGCTTGTGAGGTGGATCCTGGTCTGGGTGCATATGGGTGTCCATCTGCCTCCCCACTTCTCCTTTAAGAAAAATTTTTTAAAAAGAGATTTATTTTCTGGAGAAATTAAACCAAATTAGGTCTCAATTGGAGCAGGAAGGTGGAGGTTCCAAGAGGAATATCTCCAGGAAATAAAAAGTAGAAAAGATCAATTTCCTGACAAGGTTGACTGTGGAAAAAGTTATTTCAGGTGACATTACATTTTCCTGTGATTGTATCAAAAATCTTAACTACACTTTCAAAGAATATTAAGCAAATGAAAAAAAAGTGAATATTTTTAAACTCCAGGTAAAAACAAAAATTTGCACAGGAAAATAAATGTAATTAAGGCACATCAGTTGGTTTAGCAATGAACAATATTTATACATTTATTATACTGAAAACAGATTTAATATGTTTACAATATTGGAAAGAAGGGAAGTATCTATTAACTTAAAATGCACATACCTTAAAAAAATGTACATACCTTATGGCTCAGAAATTCCACTTAAAATAATTTGTTCTGTATATTTGTAAATATTCAAGGATAATTATGATAATTTTGTTTGAAACAGCAAAAGGTTGGAAATAACCTAAAGTTTAAGAATAGCGTTAAACCAATAGTATTCCAGACAATGGATTACTAGTCAACCATCTAAAAGAATGAAGCAACATAAATGTACTGACACTGAAAAAAATCTCTGAGACATATTATTATATGAAAAAAGCAAGACTCCGAGTATGATGCAAAGTTTATGTAAAAGTGTGCTTGTGTTTTTGCTTGTCTGGAGTATCTTTAGAAGAAAATACAAGACACTAGGAACATTAGTCGCCCTAAGGAAGGGAACCAGGTGGCCAGAGATGGTACGGGAGGGAGATGGATTAGGATGGGGTAAGAAAGTGATGTGTGCCTGACCTACGGTGGCGCAGTGGATAAAGCATTCAGCCTGGAGTGCTGAGGTTGCTGGTTTGAAACCCTAGGCTTGCCTGGTAAAGACACATACCAGAGGCGACTACTATGAGATGATGCTTCCTGCTTCTCCTCACCTCCCTTTCTCACTCTCCCTCCTCTCTCTGAAAATCAATAAATTTAAAAAGTGGTGTGTTTTTGTTGAAAAAGCTTCTGGTACTCTTTGACATTTTGAAAAAGTATGTGTAACTGCAGTACCCACCCCAGACCAATACTCAAGACTCTGTCACAGTCATGCACAAATATGCACAGAGCAGCAAAATATTCGAGTCACCTCATGCACAGGTTCCCTGGTGACCTCAGAAGGGTTGCGCTGTGCCTTCAGTTCTCGCATTGGAACGGAGCTTCCTTTTCATAGCCCATTTAGTGCCATGTGTTTCCCATTTCTGTACTTTGTGGTTGGTGATTTCACTGCATAAAATAGCCCTCAAGCATAGTGCATGTGTGTAACTATTTCTATAGGGCGAGTTTACACAGAAGCGGAATTTTTGCTTCAAAAAAAAATGAACGCTAAAATTGTAAAAACAAGATACTGTCTAATTTTGTTTCTGACAATCTTTCTAAGCCTCCGTGGATGGAGACATTGATGACCTTTATCAACATTGGGGGTTATCAATCTTTTAAATTTTCACTGGTTTGATGCAGAAATCATGCTATCTCATCTTTTTTTTTTCTTTTAGGAGGTTATTAAGCTTAAATGAAGTCATAAGGGTGGGGTTTTAATCTGATAGAATTGTTGGCCTTTTAGGAAGAAGAAGAGAGAAAGAGGGGGATGGTATCTCTCCCCCACAGGTACCTAGGCCATGTGAGCACACAGGGAGATGTGGGAGGGGGTCACTGGGCATTCACAAGCCAGGAAAACAGCTCTCACTAGATCCTGACCTGCTGGCACTTTGATCTCGGTCTTCAGCCTTCAGAACAACAAAAAAACACATTTCTGTCATTTGAGCGGTCCAACCTCTGGTGTTTTGCTGTGGCCGCCTAAGCCGACTGAGACACGGACTCAATATCTTAGTCCATGTTTACCAAAGGAGGAGTGTTCACAAGCTGGGAATGGACACACATGCAATAAACGCCCAGAACACCACTTCACCAACTTCTGTTCACTACAGAATGTTAGCAGGCCTTGCTGCAATTGTGACTGTCAAAAAGAAATACCAGTAAGGGGAATGGTGGTCTGGCTGCTGCAATGGTACAGTGCTAATGCCACTGCCACACGTGAGGATGGGTTCCTCTAATGCTTGTGTCCGGATGGGGGCAAATGTACATCCTGTGGCCATGTGGTAGCTCCCACTTCTGATGAGTGGCAGCATAGAAATGTCCAAACCTCTACAGAATTTTTACAAAAAAATGTTTTTTTTGTAAAAGGCAAAAACAGTGTACACCTGGAAGCCAGATCTCAGCAGTCTGAGTTAAGTGTGTTGGAGAAGAGCAGTCCTGCATCTTCTGTTCATGTGTTTGAAACAAAGACAGGCAGCTGAGGGAGGTTGTATGAAGGCAGGAGGGAACAATGTGGGGAGTGGATTATAGGAGAATTAACAAGAATATGCCCTCTCTTGAGGGTGGTTGTGGCCTGTTTCAATGGTGGGTTACTCTGGATGCACAGAAACAAGGGACAGTGCTTGCTTACGACAAAGATAATTCTTTTTTTTTTTTTTTTGATTAATTTTAATGGGGTGACATTGATACATCAGGGTACATATGTTCAGAGAAAACATCTCTAGGTTATTTTGACATTTGATTATGCTGCATTCCCATCACCCAAAGTCCAATTGTCTTCCATCACCTTCTAATTGGTTTTCTTTGTGCCCCTCTCCTCCCCCCCACCCTGTAACTCCCACACTCTTGTCCATGTCTCTGAGTCTCATTTTTATGTCCCACCTATGTATGGAATCATATAGTTCTTAGTTTTTTCTGATTTACTTATTTCGCTCAGTATAATGCTATCAAGGTCCATCCATGTTGTTGTAAAGGATCCGATGTCATCGTTTCTTATGGCTGAGTAGTATTCCATAGTATATATGTACCAAAGCTTTTTAATCCACTCGTCCACTGACGGACACTTGGGCTGTTTCCAGATCTTCGCTATTGTGAACAATGCTACCATAAACATGGGGGGTGCATTTCTTCTTTACAAACAGTGCTATGGTGTTCTTGGGGTATATTCCTAACAGTGGGATAGCTGGGTCAAAAGGCAGTTCGATTTTTAATTTCTTGAGGAATCTTCATACTGTTTTCTACAGTGGCTGCACCAGTCTGCATTCCCACCAGCAGTGCAGGAGGGTTCCCTTTTCTCCACATCCTTGCCAGCACTTATTCTGTGTTGTTTTGTTGATGAGCGCCGTTCTGACTGGTGTGAGGTGATATCTTATTGTGGTTTTAATTTGCATTTCTCAATGATTATTGATGTTGAGCATTTTTTCATATGCCTATTGGCAATCTATATGTCCTCTTTGGAGAAGTGTCTATTCATTTCTTTTGCCCATTTTTAGATTGGATTGTTTGTCTTCCTGGTATTAAGTTTTACAAGTCTTTATAAATTTTGGTTATAAACCCCTTATCAGATGCATTGTCAAATATATTCTCCCATTGTGTAGTTTTATTCTGTTCTTATTCTCTTTAACTGTGCAGAAGCTGTTTAGTTTGATAAAGTCCCATTTGTTTATCCTGTCTTTTATTTCACTTGCCTGTGGAGACAAATCAGCAAATTTATTGCTGTGAGAGATGTCAGAGAGCTTACTGCCTATGATTTTTTCTAAGATGTTTATGGTTTTACAGCTTACATTTAACTCTTTTATCCATTTTGAGTTTATTTTTGTGAATGGTGTAAGTTGGTGATCTAGTTTCATTTTTTTGCAGATAGCTGTCCAATTTTCCCAACACCATTTGTTGAAGAGGCTGTCTTTACTCCAATGTATGCTCTTACCTCCTTTGTCAAATATCAGTTGTCCATAAAAGTGTGGGTTTATTTCTGGGTTCTCAGTTCTGTTCCATTGAGTACAATGGTCTTATAATATAACTTGATATCCGGAAATGTGATACCTCCCACTTTATTCTTCCTTTTCAAGATTGCTGAGGCTATTCATGTTCTCTTTAGGTTCCATATAAATTTTTGGAATATGTGTTCTGTATCTTTGAAGTAAGTCATTGGTATTTTAGTCGGTATTGCATTGAATTTATAAATTGCTTTGTGTAATATAGACATTTTAATGATGTTTATTCTTCCTAACCATGAGCACGGTATATGCTTCCACTTGTTTGTATCTTCCCTGATTTCTTTTATCAATGTTTTATAATTTTCTGAGTAAAAGTCTTTAATCTCCCTGGTTAAATTTATTCCTAGGTACTTTATTTTTTTGGTTGCAATGGTAAAGGGGATTGATTCCTTAATTTCTCTTTCTGACAGTTCATTGTTAGCATATAAAAATGCCTCTGATTTCTGAGTATTGATTTTATATCCTGCCACCTTGCTGAATTCATTTATCAGGTCCAGTAGTCTTTTGACTGAGACTTTAGGGTTTTCTATATACAATATTATATCATCTGCAAATAATGATAGTTTTCCAATTTGGATGCCTTTTATTTCTTTTTCTTGTCTGATTGCTATGGCTAGGACTTCCAGAAATATGTTGAATAAGAGTGGTGAAAGGGGGCACCCCTGCCTTGTTCCTAATCTTAAGGGGATTGCTTTTAATTTTTGCCCATTGAGTATGATGTTGGCTGTGGGTTTGTCTTAGATGGCCTTTATCATGTTGAGGTATGTTCCCTGTATTCCCACTTTGCTGAGAGTTTTGATCATGAATGGGTGCTAGATTTTATCAAATACTTTTTCTGCATCTATTAAAATTATCATGTGGTTTTTCTCCTTCCTTTTGTTTATGCGATGAATCACATTGATTGATTTGTGGATATTCCAGCCTTTCCTCCCCAGAATAAATCCCACTTGATCATGGTGTATGATTTTTTCTATATATTGCTGGATCCAGTTTGCTAATATTTTGTTGAGGATTTTAGCATCTAATCATCAGGGATATTGACCTATAATTTTCTTTCTTTGCATTGTCTTTGCCTGGTTTTGGAATCAGAATTATGCTTGCCTCCTAAAAGGAGCTTGGAAGTCTTTCTTCCTCTTGAATTTTTTGAAATAGTTTGAGAAGGATAGGAGTTAGTTCTTCTTTGAATATTTGGTAGAATTCAGTTGTGAAGCCATCAGGCCCAGGACTTTTCTTTTTTGGGAGTTTTTTGGTAACTGTTTCAATCTCATTTGTTGTAATTGGTCTGTTTAGGTTTTCTGATTCTTCCAGATTACTTTTTGGAAGATTATATGTTTCAAGAAATTTGTCCATTTCATCTAGGTTGTCTAATTTTTGGTGTACAGTTCTTCATAGTATTTTCTTACAATATTTTAGATTTCTGTTGTGTCAGTTGTTATTTCTCCGCTCTCGCTTCTAATTTTATTTATTTGAGTCCTCTCTCTTTTTTTCTTGGTGAGTCTGGTTAAAGGTTCATTGACTTTGTTTACCTTTTCAAAGAACCAGCTCCTGGTTTCATTGATCCTCTGTATTGTTTCTTTAGCCTCTATGTCATTTATTTCTGCTCTGATCTTTATTATTTCCTTCCTTCTACTACCTCTGGGCTTTACTTGCTGTCCTTTTTCTAGTTCTTTTAGATGTAGGGTCAAATAGGTTTTTTGAGCTTTTTCTAGGTTCTTGAGGTATGCCTGTAATGCTATGAACTTCCCTCTGAGGACTTCTTTTGCTGTGTCCCAGAAATTTTGAGTTGATGTATGCTCATTATCGTTCATTTCTAGGAATTTTTTAATTTCTTCTTTGATCTCATTGTTTACCCATTCATTATTTAATAACATGCTATTTAGTTTCCAAGTGTTTGAGTATTTTTCAGTTTTTCTTTTGTGGTTATTTTCTAGTTTTATGCCATTGTGATCAGAGAAAGTGCTTGATATGATTTCAATCTTCTTAAATTTGTTGAGACCTCTTTTGTGCCCTAACATGTGGTTTATTCTAGAGAATGTACCATGAGCACTTGAAAAGAATGTATATTCTGCTGCTTTAGGGTGAAAGGTTCTGAAGATATCTATTAAATCCAGTTGATCTACTGTGTCCTTTAAGTCTGCTGTTTCTTTGTTAATTTTTTTTTTCCTGAGGATCTATCTAGTGATGTTAGTGGGGTATTGAAATCCCTTACTATTATAGTATTGCTGTTGATCTCGCCCTTTAAATCCATCAAAGTCTGCTTTATATATTTAGGTGCTCCTATATTAGGTGCATAGATATTTATAATGGTTATATATTCCTATTGGATTGCTCCCTTTATCATTATGTAATGACTTTCTTTACCTCTTACTATAGCCTTTGTTTTAAAGTCCATTTTGTCTGGTATAAGTATTGCTATCCCAGCTTTTTTTTCATTTCCATTTGTGTGAAATATTTTTTCCATCCTTTTATCTTCAGTCTATGTGCAACTTTTGTTTTAAGGTGTGTCTCTTGTAGACAGCATATGTATGGGTCCTGTTTTCTTATCCACACAGCAACCCTATGTCTTTTGATCGGATCATCTAATCCATTTACATTTAAGGTTATTATTGATATGTAATTGTTTATTGCCATTTTATTCTTTAAAACTGTATTCCTCTTTTGCTATATATTTTTTCTCCTTTGATCTGTTTACAACAGTTCCCTTAGCATTTCTTGCAGCCTTGGTTTGGTTGTAGTGAATTCCTTGAGTTTTTTTTGGTCTGGAAAGCTTTTTATTTCTCCTTCAATTTTAAACGATAGCCTTGCTGGATAAAGTAGTCTTCGTTGTAGGCTCTTGTTCTGCATTACTTTGAATATTTCTTGCCATTCCCTTCTGTCCTCAAGTGTTTCTGTTGAGAAGTCGGAAGTCATCCTTATGAGGGCTCCTTTGTAGGTGATAGTCTTTTTTTCTCTAGCGGCTTTTAATATTTTCTCTTTATCACTTAGCTTTGGTATTTTAATTATGATGTGTCTTGATGTTGATTTCTTTGGGTTTCTCTTTAATGGAATTCTCTGTGCTTCTTGAACATGTGAGATGTTTTCCTGCCTTAATTGAGGGAAGTTTTCAGCTATGATATGCTTGAACAAAGTTTCTATCCCTTGTTCTTTTTCTTTGTCTTCAGGAACCCCTATGATGCACATGTTATTTCTCTTCATGTTGTCACAGAGCTCTCTTAGAGTTTCCTCAGACGTTTTGAGTCTCTTTTCTTTTTTCTGCTCTGCTTCCGTGCCTTCATTTATCTTGTCCTCTAACTCGCTGATTTGATTCTCAGCTTCATCCATCCTGCTTTTAGTTCCTTCCATTGTGTTCTTCATGTGTGATATTGTATTTGTCATTTCTGACTGATTCTTTTTTATTATTTCAATATCCTTTTTTATATTTGCTATCTCTTTATTTAGGTGTTTGTAATGACCATCTATTTTTGTTCTAATATCTTTGAGCATCCTAACAATCATTATTTTAAACTCTGCATCTGGTAATTTGGTTATATCTGATTCATTCAGGTCCTTTTCTGGGGATTTCTCTTGATTCATTTGTGTTGCATTTCTCTGCCTTCTCATTTTCTCTGTGTAAAGGAAGGTTTTGGCCACTGGAGTTTACTGGGTGTGGCCTCTGTTCCCTAGGTATGGTCTGTCTGCTGGCCTGCCACCCCCTCTGCTGTTGCTGCCTAGGGCGTTTGGATATAGGCGTTGCCAGTGCCTGCCCACTGGGGCTGTTGCTGTAGTTTTCGCCTCTCCTTCACAGGAGTGGCTGTGATCATGTGCTTCATGTGCTCAGGTGTACAAGCCTTGGTGGGCTTTGCCTTTGCCCCGCCCCCATGGGTGGCATTATGCTTGGCCCTGAGGGCAGATGTGAGCACCTTTGCTCAGCTGTGGGTCTCCACCTGTTTCCGGGCTTTCGCCTCGCCCTTGCAGGAGGAGTCCGCTCATGGGATGGCTGCAAGCCTTGGCTCCACAGGCCAGGTGGGACTGTGTGCCCACGCTCAGTAGCAGGACTCTGCCTGTTCTGGGTTTTTGGCTCCACCCACGCAGGAGGAGCCGGCTCCCAAGTCCAGGCCACAAGCCTCAGTTCCACGGGCAGGGCAAGGCTGTGCTCCTTTGCCCTTGCTCAAGGGCTGGTCTCCACCCCTTCTGGGGTTCCCGCCCTTCTCCTGCAGGCTGGATTATAGGCTGCCGGCAGCTGGGCTTGACCACTTTTGCATGCCCCCTCCTCCCCAGCTGGGCAAGACTGAGCTCTCACCTGGGCCCAGTAGTGGCCAGCTGACTTCCGCCCCTATCAACAGAACCGTGCTTCCGTGTCCTGCTGCTGGCCACCCTCCGGTGAGCCCTCAGCCGTGTGGGTGGGGGTGCTGCAGCTCAGACCCTAACACTCACTACTGTAGTCCTGAAAACTCCCTCCTTCTAAGCAACTCTGCTCTGAGTGCCACAGGAGAGCTTGTTTGGCTGGTGTCCTGCTTCCCTTTGCTAGTATTGCTGTTTCCAGGGGAAATATTCACTTCAGATTTGGGAAATGATTCGTCCCAGGGGTTAGGGTGGCTGTCCTTCAAAGTGTTTCTCCCTGCGCCTCCTAGATTACACTCTCTTTCTGCTACTCCAGTCCTCTCCTCTCTCCCTGTTTCTTGGAGCCTCAGGTGAGTGGTTGTGAGAGAGGTGTTCTGCGCAGTCCCTTTAAGAAGAATCCTGGGTCTGAGAAATCAGTCTCTTTCTCACAAACAGTATCCTGTCCTGTTTCCAGCTAACTACTGTCCATACGCCTCTTCTAGGCTCAGGCTGGGGCTTTGTTCCTGGGACTGAGGACCCTCCCCTCTCTGCTAAACTCACTTCCTGCCACGCGAGTCTCTCCCGGCTGCCGTTTGCTCTGGGGAGTTGGGCAGCCCTCTCCGCGTTTCTGCTTTTCCTACCACTCTTGGTGTGGCTTCTTCAGTGTTCCTTGGTTGAAGAGTTCTCTTAGTTTAGTCCAAAGTTAGTTTTTCCAGATGATGGTTCTTTTTTTTTTTTAATTTTTATTTATTTATTCTTTACAGAGACAGAGAATGAGTCAGAGAGAGGGATAGACAGGGACAGACAGACAGGAATGGAGAGAGACGAGAAGCATCAATTATTAGATTTTCATTGCGCGTTGCAACACCTTAGTTGTTCATTGACTGCTCTCCCATATGTGCCTTGACCGCAGGCCCTCAGCAGACCGAGTAACCCCTTGCTTGAGCCAGCGACCTTGGGTCCAAGCTGGTGAGCTTTTGCTCAAACCAGATGATTCTGCACTCAAGCTGGCGACCTCGGGGTCTCAAACCTGGGTCCTTCCGCATCCCAGTCTGACGCTCTATCCACTGCACCACCTCCTGGTCAGGACAAATGATGGTTCTTAAAATTAGTTTGTAATCCACTTTGGTTCTGGGAGGTGACTGTTGGTACATCCGCCTACTCCAGCGCCATCTTGTCTTGACTTCTATCTCATTTTTTAAAAGCTTTTAAGATTGAGGATATTATTCATATGGAAAACTGCAGTAGGTGTACCATTCAAGGAATTTTAGAAAACAATGCAAATATGTGACTCGGAACCTTGATTCTCTTTTCTCCTCATGCCCTGTTAGAGTCATTAACCCCCTATAATGCTTCACTTTTAAGAGCATAGATTCATTTAGCTTTATATAAATGAAATCATATACACTATTTTGTGTTTGGCTTTTTTGACTTGACATAATGTGTGTGAGAATCCTTGAAATCATTACAGGGAGATGTGGAAAACTCAGTCTCATTGGGGCTCTCTCTCTCTCTCTCTCTCTCTTTCTCATATTGTTATGTAATTTTGTATTTTGTTGCTCTTAGGTAGGATAGTATTTAGTTTATAAACAGATAATAGGTATCTTTATTATATTAAATGTCCCCATATAGAATCATAGCAAGTCTCTTGAATTATTATTTCTTCTTATAGATGCTGCACATTTTTATTACATTGCTTATTTTTAAAAAAAATTTTCTGAAGTGAGAAGCGAGGAGGCAGAGAGACAGACTCCCGCATGCACCCAACGGGATCCACCCAGCATGCCCACCAGGGGGCGATGCTCTGCCCATCTGGGCTATTGCTCCATTGCAACTGGGGCCATTCTAGTGCCTAAGGTGGAGGCCATGAAGCCATCCTCAACATCCCAGCCAACTCTGCTCCAATGGAGCCTTGGCTGCAGGAAGGGAAGAGAGAGACAGAGAGAAAGTAGAAGGGTGGAGGAGCAAATGGATGCTTCTCCTGTGTGCCCTGGCCGGGATTCGAACCCAGGACTTCCACACGCCAGGCCGACTCTCTACTGCTGAGCCAACTGGCCAGGGAAGTAGGTATTCCTATTTTACAGTGTGTCTGTAAAGTCATGGTGCACTTTTGACCAGTCACAGGAAAGCAACAAAAGACGATAGAAATATGAAATCTCCACCAAATAAAAGGAAAACTCTCTCAGTTTTATACCTATTCAGTGCAGTTTGATGTGGGCTCACGCACAGATTTTTTAGGGCTCCTTAGGTAGCTATCCCTTATAGCCTCTACAGACTTGTCACTGACTCATGGCCTACCAGAACAGGGTTTTTCCACCAAACTGCTGCTCTCCTTCAACTGCTGATCCCACCGAGTAATGTTATTCCTATGTGGTGGCGCTTTGTTATAAACACGCCGATATTCACGTTGCACTTTGGTCACGGATTTGAATTTAGCAAGCCACAGAACACACTGAACTTTTCTCTGTACCATCCACATCTTGACTGGCATGGCCATGGGCTGCTCCGCTGTATACATGGTGTTACATCATCATCTGCACATGCGCACATGCTGCCACATCATCCTACAGAAACTGGGAGGGTTTTCCTTTTATTTGGTGTAGATTTTACATTTCTCTCAACTTTTGTTGCTTTCCTGTGACTGTTCAAAAGTGCACCATGACTTTACAGACACACTGTATATTATTATTATCATTATTATTGAATTTTGAAAGCAAATAGGAAATCTGATTTTTATATGCCAATCTCAAATCTGTTCAAATTTCTCAATTTTCTTTATCACCCCTAAGTAATTATTTTGAACTTTCTAGTTAAATAGTAATTTGTAAATGAACATATAAGGACGTTTTTGTTACCTTCCCCACATATTTGTGACTTTTTCTTCATCTTCTGGCTTGAAGCTACAGCACGATGCTGAATCCACTCAGAGTTCCCCTGCTTGCTTGGAATTTATGGCAGATATTGCTTATCAAGTCAAGGATGTTTCCTTTTTTCCTATTTTAGCATAAAGTTTTAAATGTTAATCAAAAGTAGAAATTGGATTTCAGCCAATTTTTAAAGCATTTGTTAATGTTAATTTCTCTTATTTGTTAATGTTGAAAATTACATGGAAAGATTTTCTAACATTGAAATATCCTTATAGAACTCATAAAACTCAACAACAAACAAACAATCCAATAAAAAAATGGGAAGAGGACATGAACAGACACTTCTCCCAGGAAGAAGTACAAATGGCCAACAGATATATGAAAAGTTGCTCATCTTCTTTAGTTATTAGAGAAATGCAAATCAAAACTTCAATGAGATACCACCTCACACCTGTTAGATTAGCTATTATTAACAAGACAGGTAATAGCAAATGTTGGAGAGGCTGTGGAGAAAAAGGAACCCTCATCCACTGTTGGTGGAATGTAAAGTAGTACAACCATAATGGAAGAAAGTATGGTGGTTCCTCAAAAAACTGAAAATAGAACTACCTTATGACCCAGCAATCCCTCTACTGGGTATATACCCCAAAAACTTAGAAACATTGATACGTAAAGGCACATGCAGCCCCATGTTCATTGCAGCATTGTTCACAGTGGCCAAGACATGGAAACAACCAAAAAGCCCATCAATAGATGACTGGATAAAGAAGATATGGCACATATACACTATGGAATACTACTCAGCCATAAGAAATGATGACATCGGATCATTTACAGCAAAATGGTGGGATCTTGATAACATTATACGAAGTGAAATAAGTAAATCAGAAAAAACCAGGAACTGCATTATTCCATACGTAGGTGGGACATAAAAGTGAAACTAAGAGACATTGATAAGAGTGTGGTGTTACGGGGGAGGGGGGAAAAGGAGAGGGAAAAGGGGGGGGAGGGGGAGGGGCACAAAGAAAACTAGATAGAAGATGACAGAGGACAATCTGACTTTGGGTGATGGGTATGCGACATAATTGAAAGACAAGATAACCTGGACTTGTTATCTTTGAATATATGTATCCTGATTTATTTATGTCGCCCTATTAAAAAAATAAAATTATTAAAAAAAATTTAAAAAAAAGAAATATCCTTATAATCATGAGACTGATGGTTGGCTATGGTGAGGTTTTGTGAGAATGTATACATGTTTACACACATATATATCTTAATTTTATATTATTTAGAATATTTATTTGCAATTATAACCATACAATCTATTTTTTGTTATTTTAGTTACGACTGTATAACAAGTAGGAATGCTTTCCATCTTTTTCTATTCCTGGAATAATTTATATGAGAATTATCTGTTTCTTGAAAGTTGGATAGAACTTATCTATAAATTGTCTAGAATAAACCTTTTAAAGGATAGAGCTTTGCTTACCTATTCAATTACTTTTATATTTATTGAATTATTCAGTTTCATACTTCCCATTTTTCCTTAGGTCAGTATGGAAGTTTATATTTTTCTGAAAAAATCATTCATTTCTTCTGTATTTTCAAACATAATGGTATAAAATCTACATACTCTTTTATCATTTAAAAAAACTACCATTGGACCTTTAGTTTATTCACTTTCTTTTTTCTAAGCTTTGTTTTTTTAATCTTTATTAAGAATTGTTGAAAATTTATTTTACTATGCTTTTAAAATAATTCATTTTTGTTTACAATGATAAAGTCTAGTATACTTATATTTTGCTTCATAGATTTCTTCATTTACTTTTAAAATACTTCCCATTTACTTTTGTGCTCTTTTTTAAAATTTTCTTGTGATGAATGACTAATTTCTTTTCTTTTTTTTTTTTTTTTTTTTAATTATTTATTTTTTACAGAGACAGAGAGTGAGTCAGAGAGAGAGATAGACAGGGACAGACAGACAGGAACGAAGAGAGATGAGAAGCATCAATCGTTAGTCTTTCATTGTGCATTGCAACACCTTAGTTGTTCATTGATTGCTTTCTCATATGTGCCTTGACCGCGGGCCTTCAGCAGACTGAGTAACCCCTTGCTGGAGCCAGTGACCTTGGGTTCAAGCTGGTGGGCTTTTCCTCAAACCAGATGAGCCCACACTCAAGCTGGCGACCTTGGGGTCTCGAACCCAGGTCCTCTGCATCCCAGTCCGACGCTCTATCCACTGTGCCACTGCCTGGTCAGGCACTAGTTTCTTTTTATTAATTTAATTTTTCTTATTTTCTAATATATTTAAGGCCATACATTCTCCTTGCTCACACATTCTGGGTTTTGATGGGGAAGGGGCTATTGTGGCCATTTATTTCTCCATGATTGATCATTTCTGCATTGATTTCCCTTTTAAGCCAAGAATTATTATATGTGTGTTTTAAATATATGTTATATTTTAGGGAGACTTGAATTTCCTTTTCAATTAAATGTATTGGGGTGACATTGGTTAATAAGATCACATAGGTTTCAAGTGTAGGTTTCTGTGATACATGATCTGTATGTTGCATTGTGTGCTCACTAGCCAAAGTCAAATCATCTTCTGTCACATTATATTTGGCCTCTTTTGCCCTTTACTGCTCCCCCACCCCTCCCTCTGGTAACTACCACACTGCTGTCTGTGGCTATGATTTTCGGTTTTCTATCCCACATATGAGTAATATCATATAGTCTAGATTCTTTTGACTGACTTAATTTGCTTAGCATAATATTCTCAAGGTTCATCCATGTTGTTGCAAATGGCAGTATTTTATCCTTTCTTATGGCTGAGTAATATTCCATAGTATATATTACCATATATCTGTATCCAATTGTCTGTTGAAAAACACTTTGGTTGTCTCCATGTGTTGGCACCATGAATAATACTGCAATGACCATAGGGGTGCATATATCTTCACCAATGTTATTGAGTTTTTCAGGTAGATACTCAGAAGAGGGATTGCTGGGTCATATGGTAGCTCTAGTCTTAGTTTTTTGAGGAATCTCCATACTGTTTTCATAGTGGCTGTACCACTTTACATTCCCACCAGCAGTGAATGAGGGTTCCTTTTTCTCCATACACTCTCTAACACTTATTATTTGTTGCTAAAGGCCATTCTAATAGGTGTGAGGTGATATCTCTTCATAGTTTTGATTTGCATTTTCCTTTTAGCAAGTGAAGTTGAACATCTTTTCATTTATCTATTGGTGATTTGTATGTCTTCTCGAAAGAATTATCTTTTCAGGTCCTCTGCCCATTTTTTTTTTTCTTTTTTTTTTTTCATTTTTCTGAAGCTGGAAACAGGGAGAGACAGTCAGACAGACTCCCGCATGCGCCCGACCGGGATCCACCCGGCACGCCCACCAGGGGCGACGCTCTGCCCACCAGAGGGCGATGCTCTGCCCATCCTGGGCGTCGCCATGTTGCGACCAGAGCCACTCTAGCGCCTGAGGCAGAGGCCACAGAGCCATCCCCAGCACCCAGGCCATCTTTGCTCCAATGGAGCCTTGGCTGCGGGAGGGGAAGAGAGAGACAGGAATGCGCGGTGGAGGGGTGGAGAAGCAAATGGGCGCTTCTCCTGTGTGCCCTGGCCGGAATCGAACCCGGGTCCTCCGCACGCTAGGCCGACGCTCTACCGCTGAGCCAACCGGCCAGGGCTCCTCTGCCCATTTTTTAATTGAATTGTTTGTTTGTTTGGTGTTGAGTTGTACAAATTCTTTATATATTTTGGATATTAACCTATTGTCAGAGCTGCTGTTTCCAAATATTACTTTCTAGTCAGTTGATTGCCTTTTTGTCTTGGCAATTTCTTTTGCTGTGCAGAAGCTTTTTAGTTTGATATACCGTATTTCCCCATGTATAAGATGCACCCTTTTTCAAAAAATTTGGGGTCTAAAAACTGGATGCATCTTATACAGTGGTTTCTTTACTTGCATTTTCCGCTTTTTCACGCAGATAAGGAGTTGTAGGAATCTTATGATGAATAAAACTTGAGTTCAATAACTTTATGTAATACATTTTTTTTCAAATTTCAGGCCCCAAAATTAAGGTGTGTCTTATACAAGGGAACATCTTATATATAAGGAAATATGGTAGTCCCATTCATTTATTTCTGCCTTTATTTCCCTTACCTTTGGGGTTAAATTAATAAAAATCCAAACAAAAATGTATTGTTTCAGATCTTATATTTAGGTCTTTTATCTCTTTTCAATTACTTATTGTACATGGGGACAAACTATAACCTAGTTTTATTCTTTTCGTGTGGCTTTAACCCAAGAAAAGGCACACCAGTGCTAATATACTTAACATTACTGACTGTACATTTACACATAGTGAAGATGGTAAATTTTATGTTATGTATATTTTAACCACAATTTTAAAAAAAATTAATGCATAAAAATATAGGTAGGTTTCTGGGTGGCCCCAATGCAACCACAAGGGTCTTTAAAAACAGAAGGAGGGGGCAGAAGTACAAGAGATACGGCAGCGTTGGAAGGACTTGGACAGCCTCGCTGACTTTGAGCGTGGAGGAAGGAGCCATGAGCTGAGAAATGCAGCATCTGGAGAAACTGGAAAAGGCGAGAACACAGATTCGTCCCTGGAGCCTCCAGCAAGGAGAGAAGCTCTGCCAATACCTTGATTTCAGCCAGACCTATTTTGGAATTCAGACCTCCAGAACTGAAAGATAATAGATTTGTATTGTTTTCAGTATATAAGGGAAGTTTAAACAAATCCATTTGAGCAGACTTAAGAGAGGCTCTCCTAATGCTAATTCTGATAACCTTTTATTAGCAGTAGTTGATTAAGCCCTGACATTCATATGCGGTATAGCATCATCAGTATTAGCCCCTTTCTATATCTGATATGAAAGCCATCTAAGCATAGTGATATATATGGCCTGACATATAAGCCAGAGGGAAGTTCCTCCTCCAAGATACTCAAAACCTCTTGACCTCTTGCCATCCTTTAGTATAAATCTAGTGCAGACGGGACCATTCAAGTTCTTCAGTGAGAAAATAGAAGCAGAAAGAAGAGAAGCTCCCAGACCTCTGGATCTCAGTGGTAGGTGCAGGGGCAGAACCTCCTAGATCAGGGCTATTTCCATCATCCTGACTGCGCTATCTCCTGAACCCACACTCCATACAGCCACAAAGCCCCGAGGAGCAAGAGCTTGGGACGTTAACCAGAAACACGATCAGGACTTTCGTGTGCAGTGATCAGAATGGTAGTGAGAGTATGCTCAGTGGAGAGAGAGGAAGGCCACAGCTCACCCGCCTCTTTGCCCGCACCAGGGCTTAAGGGAATTTCATTTCTGGAAATGTGTACAGAGCCTTTGCCTCTGTGTCCCAGACGTGTTCCATCTGCTGATCCTTTGCACTTTAGATTGCATTAGAAGAGCTAACATTTGCTTGTTTGGAAGGAAGCGGAGCCTCTTCTCCCCTCGTCTCCCTGGCCATTTGAGAAAGGTCTGAGAATGAGAACGATTCCTTTAATGAACGGAGACAAAGCCGCATTTTGCCGACAATATTTACATCAATCTTCTATGTTGCTATTTAAAAAAAAACAAAAACAAAACAGAATTCAAAGTGATGTTCAGGTTTGGTACAATTCCTCTAACCTATGATTCTCTGAGTTCACAGACATGAGCTCTCACATAAAAGAAAAATAAAATGCAAAGATGTAAAGGCACTCAAGAGAAAAGAGATCTAGAAATAGAATTAATTACTCAGAGGATTTTTTTTTTCTCTGAAGGGCTGAACTACTTTACCTGGGCATAATCTCCTTTTCCTGCTTCATGGAAAGGATCAATAAAAACTCCTGAAACTTATAAGGAACTACTTCAGCAGAAGCTGTGAGAAAGTAGTCATTGAAATCATTCTTCAAGCTGAAGCAACAGCCAATCGTTCGTGGAAGTCATAGAAACAAACTATGAGCCTAAAGCAGAAAAGCTGTGGGCATGAACCATCTTACATACATATTACATGATTTTAAAATAAGGATTAAAGAGAAATTACAAAGACATTTTAAAACCAAGTCTTAGGAAAACAAAAAAAAGATGCTATGAATGATCACATTTAGAATTTATAAGAAATGAACTGAGTTTTGCCAAATAACAAGGTTATTTTTTTTTCCAACCATGGGACATAGATTAGTACATCTGAAACAAAGGGCACTAGGATGGAATATCACTGTTCACCAGTATTCCATCATTTTCTGTTCTTCCTGAATATACCATGAGACTATATTCCCCTTTCCAATTTATAGTTAGGTGTGACGTCTTGATTGAGTTCAGCCCTAGCCTTATTATGGCCACTGCCATGGTAGCCTATAAAAACTCTCATGTAATATATATATATATATATATAACATTCTCTCTTTTAAAAATTTTTTAAATTGATTTTAGAGAGAGATGGAGGTAGGGAGAGAGACGGGAACATTGATTTGTTCCTATATGTGCCCTGATGGGGGATCAAACTGCCAAGCTCTATACTTTGGGACAATGCTCCAACCAACCAAATCTGGCCAGGGTTATAATATATTCTCAATCTTCCTTTATTTTTTGTTTCCACAGAGGACTCTGAGTCCTTAGAAGATGACAGAACCATGAAATGTAAGGAGTCTAGGTCTCTGAATCTCTGCGTAGAAACCTGCCAATATTATGACAACGATTATACTACAAAATCAGTTGGCTTATTAGCCAAAAGTATTTTTATGCCTCATTTGCAATCTTTTTCTCTTAAACATGTCTCTCAGATCCATTTCTGTAACTGCTGAGATCTAGAGCAGCATATAAATTTCTTTTTGACTCTGGCCTGATCCTTCTTTCTAAGTGTGCCCCTGCCCTGTCAGAGTGCCTGAGAGTCTTATGTTCTCCACCCCAACAGGTTTTCTTTTAAAAGGATAATTCTCTCTCTGATGGAAACAGCTGAGCCTGACACCCTGTTCGTTGACAGGCAACAGCCCAACCCCACAGCTGAAGTGGCGGAAGGGACATCGGAGACACTTACATCAGCCAATTCACTCTGACTTGGGAATTACAGTCAGAGAGAGGAGTTGGGCACAAAAGGCAGTGAGGGAAGCAGTGGGCTGATGACAGTCTCCACTGAGTACATGCGTGCTCATGGTCTCAAGGGTGCTTAGAAACGACACGCCTAGGAAGAAACCATGGTGTGAAATGAGCACTGAGAAAAGAACCTCCCCCCAACAAATAAGCCAGCAAGCAACAGGCATACACCATTTCTTTTGTTCAAAGCAGCAGTAGGTTTAACTGCCCAGTATCCAGAATAGCTGCAAATTCTAATCCATTTTATCAATAGAAAATAAGGGGGCTTCATAGATCAGATTATTTCTTTCCACTCTTCCTCGTAGACAGAAAAGTTAACTCTAACCTCTTCCATGACAGTTTATTCTCTCTTCACCTTCAGTTATACTGTAGCAAGTGCCTAGAATGGTGATAGAAATTTTGTTCAATGTATTTACTTATTATTTTGGTTTTCTCTATTGCCTCAAGGACTTGAAATGATTTACAATAAGAGACTAAAATGCTGAGAACCACTAAAAGATGGCAAAAGAATAAGAGCCAAACAATAGGTAGATTTTAGTTGTGTTGTAAAAAAAATAGGCTTAAGCAAAGCTACTGCAGTTGATCTAAAACATAGCTCTGAGTTCCCTGGCAGCCAAGGTAAAATATATAATCCTCAAGTTGGTCTCCAGTACCTATTAAGTTAAATATGCTAACATACACTTTTTCCTATTATTAAATTCTAAGATGAATTTATTTGTCATGGCAATATTCATTTAGTATATTTAAATAGCTTCAATTTTATTTGCGCTATGGGAACATTTTTATTATTTTTAAAATTTTTTATTTTTAATGGAAACATTTTTATATAGCAAGTTGTTAACTATATCCTTGATAAGTGCCAAGGTGGAAAATTTAAGTCGTGGATTTGTTAAGGTTTTCTCATAGGTAGATTAAAGAAGTCTGTTGTAGTGTTACTGGCTAGATTTTGACCTGGCGTGAGGATAGAACTTAGGCTTCAGGTGAATTTAGATAAATAAATTGTTAACTATGCTTCTTAGGCAACTCTCTTTAAGTATCAATTGTCTCAGTTGGGTAATTAACAAACAATACATAGCAGGTAGTTTGAGAACTAAAGCATGGATTTTCCGCACTGTTGATATTAGAAGGTTTATGTGCTTTCGGTATCTGGTGTGCTGGTGGCAAGGCTGAGATTTTATTGTAAAACTAAAGGAGCTTATGTGAAAATTCATTTCATTTTTACCTTGAGTAGGATTCAGGTGCATATTGCAAACCATGCCAAAATATTTCTCTGAAAACAGCTTTGGGTAAGTAAAATATCTCTGATAACTAAATTGATAACAAAGTTGTTTAGTCTATAAACTGAAGCACATCTGCCCATGGCAACAATTTTGAATTTGGCATGATTAAATTTGGGGTTTACTTCTTGACTGCAGTTCGTTGATGGCACTAGTTGCTTTAGAATGATTGCTATGCCTGACCTGTGGTGGCACAGTGGATAAAGCGTCAACCTGGAATGCTGAGGTCCCCAGTAAGAAACTCTGGACTTGCCTGGTCAAGGCACATATGGGAGTTGATGCTTCCTGCTCCTCCCCCCTTTCTCTCTCTCCCTCTCCTTTCTAAAGTGAATAAAGTCTTTAGAGAAAAAAAAAAGAATGATTGCTATGGAGATAAGAATGAACAAGAAGATTATGCCATCATCAAAGGAAAGAATGATCTTCCTGTTTGCTATGGGAAGAGAGAATACATCCAGCTCATCTAAAAGTTGTACCAACATATTTGTTACAAGTTCCAGAGACTGGGAAAGGACTTGTATAGTTGTGACTAATAAGGCACAGGATCTCTTGTTTCTGCTCCTCAGGACTGATTTAAAGATGCCACTGAAGGTAGAACGGAGTAGGATCGGATTTACATTATTCATGTCAGTAAGGATAAAAGGGGACATGGTACAAGCTATGAGAAGCAAAAGAGTCATAATGTCAGCATGGTTGTTAAAATAAGAGGAAATTTGCATTACAGCTTTTCATATTATACCAATTTTTCCCCTTTAGATTCAAAGTCTAGTTATGTACCTGGTCCTATGATTTAGCCTTTGAGAGCAAAGAATCCTTTTGCTCTGTGTCCAGTTATTTTCCCTCTGAGAATTTGGTTATTTTGTAAATCAATAAATAGTCAGGTACAATGAAGGTTCTAAGAAGAATATAGTAATAAAAGACACTTTTTAGAGTACCAGTATTGAAAAAAAAACTCTAACCAGTGTTGACAGTATGCCATGAACAGCAGAATATAATCAATAGAATTATCTGGACTTGAGATTCAAATAAACAACAATGAAATCAGCAACAATAAAATATCTAGGTCTTAAAATAAACTTTAATAACATTGTAATAACTATGTCTGTTGTCAGGGGGTACTAGACTTATTAGGGTGATCACTTTGTAAGTTATATAAATGTCTAACCACTAGCTATACACCTGAAACAAATATAGTACTAAATGTCAACTGTAATTGAAAAATAAAAAAAAAATTTAAATAGTCTTTAAGTCAAAATTGTTACAAGTAACAAAGAAGTTCATTATATAATGATAAAGTGGTCAATTAATTAGGAGGATTATCAATTGTAAATATATATATGCATCTAGCATTAGAACACCTAGATATATTAAGCAAATACCAACATATCTGAAAGGAGAAATAGACAACAACACAATAATAGTAGGGACTTTAATACTGCACTCTCAACAATGGATCAATCATCCAGACAGAAATTCAATAAGGAAACACTGGACTTGAACTACATCTTAGACCGAATAAACATTCCACTCCAATGCAGCAGAATATACATTCTTCTTAAGGGCACACAGAACATTCTTTTGGATGGATTGTATATTAAATCACAAAATAAGCCTTAGAAAATGTAAGATTAATATCTCATCAAGTAGTTTTTTCTGACCACAAGGGTTTAAAACTAGAAATCAATACGAGGAGGAAAACTGGAACATTAACAACTATGTGGGAATTAAATAGCATACCCTTGAACAACCAATAGGTCAAAGCAAGAACCAAAAGGGAAATCAAGAAATATCTTGACCCTGACCAGGCGGTTGCACAGATTGGACTGGGACACTGAGGACCTAGGTTCAAAACTCCGAGGTTGCTGGCTTGAGCGCAGTCTCATCTGGCTTGAGCATGGGATCGTAGACATGACCCCATGGTTGCTGGCTTGAGCTCAAAGGTGGCTGGCTTGAAGCCCAAGTTCAATGGCTTGAGCCCAAGGTCACTGGCTTGAGCAAGGGGTCACTCACTCTGCTATAGCCCCCCCCCCCGGTCAAGGCATATGAGAAAGCAATCAATGAACAACTAAGGTACCACAACAAAGACTTGATGCTTCTCATCTCTTTCCCTTCCTGTCTGTCTGTCCCTATCTGTCCCTCTCTCTGTCTCTCTCTATCACACAAAAATTAAATTAATTAAAATAATAAAAGAAATATCTTTTTTTAATTTTTTATTATTAAATTTAATGCAGTAACATTGATAAATCAGGGTACATATGTTAGAGAAAACATCTCCAGATTATTTTGACATTTGATTGTGCTGTATACCCCTCACCCAAAGTCAAATTGTCTTCTGTCACCTTCTATATAGTTTTCTTTGTGCCCCTCCCCTCCCCCACCCCCCTCTCCTTCCTTGCCCCTCCCCCTTCCCCCTACCCCTCCATCCCCGTTGCCATTACATTCTTTTTTTTTTAAATGACACTGGCTTTTTTATTGTTGTTTTTGCAGCTTTTTTTAAAGTTTTTTTGTTTGTTTTTTTTATTTTTTTTATTTTTTATTCAGTTTTAGAGAGGAGAGAGAGAGAGGGAGAGAGAGAGACAGAGAGGGAGAGAGAGGAGAGAGAGACAGAGAGAAAAGGGAGGGAGGAGCAGGAAGCATCAACTCCCATATGTGTCTTGACCAGGCAAGCCCAGGGTTTCGAACTGGCGACCTCAGCATTTCCAGGTCGACGCTTTATCCACTGTGCCACCACAGGTCAGGCCACCATTACATTCTTGTTCATGTCTCTGAGTCTCATTTTTATGTCCCACCTATATATATGGATTCATATAGTTCTTAGTTTTTTTCTGATTTACTTATTTCACTCTGTATAATGTTATCAAGGTCCATACATTTTATTGTAAATGATCCAATGTCATCATTTCTTATGGCTGAGTAGTATTCCATAGTATATATGTACCAAAGCTTTTTAATCCACTCATCCTCTGACAGACTCTTGGGCTGTTTCCAGATCTTCGCTATTGTGTACAATGCTGCCACAAACATAGGGGTGCATTTCTCCTTTTGGAGCCGTTCTATGGTGTTCTTGGGGTATATTCCTAAAAGTGGGATAGCTGGGTCAAAAGGCAGTTCGATTTTCAGTTTTTTGAGGAATCTCCGTACTGTTTTCCACATTGGCTGCACCAGTCTGCATTCCCACCAGCAGTGCAGGAGGGTTCCCTTTTCTCCACATCCTCGCCAGCACTTATTCTGTGTTGTTTTGTTGATGAGCGCCATTCTGGCTGGTGTGAGGTGATATCTCATTGTGGTTTTAATTTGCATTTCTCTAATGATTAGTGATGTTGAGCATTTTTTCATATGCCTATTGGCCATCTGTATGTCCTCTTTGGAAAAGTGTCTATTCATTTCTTTTTCCAATTTTTTGATTGGATTATTTGTCTTCCTGGTGTTGAGATTTACAAGTTCTTTATAAATTTTGGTTATTAACCCCTTATCAGACGTATAGTCAAATATGTTCTCCCATTGTGTAGTTTGTCTTTTTATTCTGTTCTTTTTTTTTAAATTTAATTCTATTTTTTTTTCTGAAGCTGGAAACGGGGAGACAGTCAGACAGACTCCCGCATGCGCCCGACCGGGATCCACCTGGCAGGCCCACCAGGGGCGATGCTCCGCCCATCTGGGGCAAAGCTCTGTCGTGACCAGAGCCACTCTAGCGCCTGGGACAGAGGCCAAGAAGCCATCCCCAGTGCCCGGGCCATCTTTGCTCCAATGGAGCTTCGGCTGCAGGAGGGGAAGAGAGAGACAGAGAGGAAGGAGAGGGGGAGGGGCGGAGAAGCAGATAGGCGCCTCTCCTGTGTGCCCTGGCTGGGAATCGAACCCGGGACTTCTGCACGCCAGGCCGACGCTCTACCACTGAGCAAACCAGCCAGGGCCTATTCTGTTCTTATTGTCCTTAGCTGTGCAAAAGCTTTTTAGTTTGATATAGTCCCATTTGATTATCCTGTCTTTTATTTCACTTCCCCGTGGAGATAAATAAGCAAATATATTGCTCCAAGAGATGTCGGAGAGCTTACTGCGTATGTTTTCCTTTAAGATGCTTAATGGTTTCATGGCCTACATTTAAGTCTTTTATCCATTTTGAGTTTATTTTTGTGAGTGGTATAAGCTGGTGATCTAGTTTCATTTTATTGCAGGTAGCTGTCCAATTTTCCCAACACCATTTGTTAAAGAGGCTGTCTTTATTCCATTGTATTTTCTTACCTCCTTTGTCAAATATCAGTTGTCCATAGAGCTGTGGGTTTATTTCTGGGTTCTCTGTTCTGTTCCATTGATCTATATGCCTGTTCTTATGCCAGTACCAGGCTGTTTTGAGTACAATGGCCTTGTAGTATAACTTGATATCCGTAAGTGTGACACCTCCCACTTTATTCTTCTTTTTTAAGATTGCTGAGGCTATTCGTGTTCTTTTTTGGTTCCATATAAATTTTTGTAATATGTGATCTATATCTTTGAAGTATGTTATTGGTATTTTAATTGGTATTGCGTTAAATTTATAGATTGCTTTGGGTAATATAGACATTTTAATGATATTTATTCTCCCTAACCATGAACACGGTATATGCTTCCACCTGTGTCTTCCTTGATTTCTTTTATCAATGCTTTGTAATTTTCCAAGTACAAGTCTTTAGTCTCCTTGGTTAAGTTTACTCCTAGGTACTTTATTTTTTTGGTTGTAATAGTGAAGGGGATTGTTTCCTTAACTTCTCATTCTGACTGTTCATTGTTGGCGTATAAAAATGCGTCTGATTTCTGAGTATTGATTTTATATCCTGCCACTTTGCTGAATTCATTTATCAGGTCCAGTATTTTTTTGATTGAGACTTTAGGGTTTTTTATATACAATATCATATCATCTGCAAATAATGATAGTTTTACTTCTTCTTTTCCAACTTGAATGCCTTTTATTTCTTCTTCTTGTCTGATTGCTGTGGCTAGGACTTCCAGGACTATGTTAAATAAGAGTGGTGAAAGGGGGCACCCCTGCCTTGTTCCTGATCTTAAGGGGATTGCTTTTAATTTTTTCCCATTGAGTATGATGTTGGCTGTGGGTTTGTCTTAGATGGCCTTTATCATGTTGAGGTATGTTCCCTGTATTCCCACTTTGCTGAGAATTTTGATCATGAATGGGTGCTGGATTTTATCAAATGCGTTTTCTGCATCTATTGAAATTATCATGTGGTTTTTCTCCTTCCTTTTGTTTATGTGATGAATCACATTGATTGATTTACAAATATTGTACCAGCCTTTCCTCCCCAGAATAAATCCCACTTGATCATGGTGTATGATTTTTTCCATATATTGTTGGATTGGTTTGCTAATATTTTGTTGAGGATTTTAGCATCTATATCAGTGTTTCCCAACGTGGGGCCCACACCCCACAGGGGGGAAATTCGATAGTTAAGGGGGGCAATTTGAAAATGGACTCGACATGACTTTAACTCTTTTGCCCCGGGCCATTTAAATGCAATGCTAGATATTGGTGCCAAATTTAACAAAAAATGCAATTCTTAAATAATTGCGGTAAATAATTATTAAGTATAATTTTGTTTGACGAGGCCGAAATATCAACTGGGTGATTGGCATCATCAAGTAAACTTCGTCCTGGGTTCACTGTGGAGCATGCCGTCTGCCGCGGGGAACCCCGGACGTTTTAAAAACTCGCTAAACAACGCAGTTATTCTCACCTAATTGGCCCATCGCAACTTCTGTAGTGTTTCACATCATTCAGTTGGTGTTAATTTGAAATAAGTGTCAGTCAAAACTGTTGTAAAAGCTCATTGATTTAATAAATATACATATATATATTGCATAGATATAATTGGTAAGTATTTGATTTTATTTTTATCAATATTAAACTCTTTATTAAGTACTTCTTGCATCGGGGCTAGAAAGTAATAATATTTTATAAATATTATTGGGGCTATAATAGTGCATGCACGACAATTTTAATTTTAGAAGCATAACTTTCCAGAAAATTTTGTCAAGTGGAAAAAATATAGATACCTTTTGATTTGCGGTGGTAGTGTAGTAAATGTGTTATATACATTTAAATAAATATGAATTTTTAGTATACGTTTACTCTATGTCACATTGAATATATTTTAACACATATTTTAATATTAGTTTTTAATTGATCTTATCTTTATTATAGCCCATAGTAAAATGACTGGTGCAAGCAAGAAAAAAACTCGTGAATGTTCAGAGGAATATTTAAAATTTGGGTTCATACCCGCTGTTCACGATGAGCGGATTCCTTTTTGTCTTTTATGCCAGCAATGCTTGACCAACGAATCAATAAAACAAGGTCATCTTGAGGCGCATTTGAAGGTGAAACATAGTGCTCATATTAATTCAGATTTGAGTTACTTTAAAACTTTAAAGAAAAATTTTGAAAAAAGAACAACATTAAAGTCTCTATTTACTGCTCATACTTCAACTAATAATCGTGTTCTTGAGGCTAGTTATCAAATTTCTTTATTCATCGCTAAAACTGGAGAAAATCACACTATAGGAGAGAATTTAATAAAACCGTCAATATCAGCATTTCTTAAAACGGTTCTTGAAAAAGATGACAAAGATGTAAAAGCTATGCCACTCAATGACAATACTGTTAGCAGAAGAATAGACTAAATGAGTGAGGATATTGAAAAACAACTTATTGAAAAGCTGAAAACAAGAAAATTCTCCTTGCAAATGGATGAATTAACTTTGAGAGACAGTGAGGCAGTATTGATAACTTACGTAAGATATATTGATAAAGGACATTTTGCTGAAGAAATGTTGTTCTGTAAAAGATTAGAAAGCACCACTACCTCCAAAGATATATATAATAAGCTAAAAAACTACTTAGATGTCAATGATATACCAATGAAAAATATAACATCTTGTGCTGCAGATGGTGCTCCCAATATGATGGGCAAGAAAAATGGCTGCTTAAAATTGATGAAAGATGCGAATTCAGAAATGATTCTTGTGCATTGTGTTATTCATAGGGAAAACTTGGTAGCTAAAAACATCTCACCTGTTCTGAATGAATTATTACATACAGTAACAAAGTGTGTTAATGCTATTAAAGCTAGTGCCAAATGTGAGCGTCTTTTCAAGCTATTTTGTGAAGAACAAAATGAAGACCATGTGAGACTTTTACTTCATACTGAAGTAAGATGGCTATCTAAAGGAAACTGTTTGAAAAGATTTATGGAACTGTTTGATACTCTTAGTGATTTTTTAAGCAACAAACCTGAAATGAAGTATCTGTTAACAATAGATGGTAAAGCATTTCTGAGTCATTTAGCCGATATCTTTGAAAAATTAAACATATTAAATAAGCAACTTCAAGGAACAAATAAAACTCTTGTCGATGCAAAAGCAAAAATATTTGGTTTCATTACCAAAATTGAGTTATGTCAGAAACATATTAACAACAAAAACTTTAAACAGTTTCATTGACTCCAAAAATGTGAAGTAACTGATACCACTTTACTTGTTATTGTCAATCATTTTAATATTCTATCGGCTGATTTAAAAGAAAGATTTTCTGATTTAAAACAAATTGATTTCCCAACATGGATGATGCAGCCAATGTTAGTGGATTTGTCTGATATATCAAATATGCAGTATCAAGAAGAACTCTCAGAATTGCAAAATGATAAGTCAGTTAAAGCTTTATTTAATATCAAAGGAGCGATGGCATGGCTTTGTGAGGAAACAGATATCAAATACCCAAATTCAACCAAATGTGCAAGAAAACTATTGCTACTGTTTCCATCTTCATTTTTAGCTGAATGTGGATTTAGTGCTGTAAATGATTTACTGGTAAAAAAAAGAAATCGGCTGGATATAACACAAAGTGGAGATTTGAGACTAAAGCTAACCAAATTGGAACCTAATATAAAATCTCTGTGCAGCAAGCATCAAGCGCAAGGATCACACTAAATTAAAATAATAAATTAATATAGAAAAATCTGTTAAAATTATTTGGAATTTAAATTTCTGTTTTTCATTATATGTTTTGAAATTTTACTTACTGTGTTTTGTTAACAATTTCATAGTGATTTCTTCCTAGAACCTATCATTTATGTTTATTAAGTGAACAAATCAAGTTTTTAATGTTAAAAATTATGTATGTTACATAGGGGAG
This sequence comes from Saccopteryx bilineata, assembly GCF_036850765.1. Classification (NCBI taxonomy): domain Eukaryota; kingdom Metazoa; phylum Chordata; class Mammalia; order Chiroptera; family Emballonuridae; genus Saccopteryx; species Saccopteryx bilineata. Next base: position 337,063,022 of record NC_089491.1, on the reverse strand, counting down.
GACATAAAAATTTTAGAAAGGTTAAGGTGGGGCATGGCACAAAAAAGGTTGGGAAACACTGATCTATATTCATCAGAGATATTGGCCTATAATTTTCTTTCTTTGTGTTGTCTTTGCCTAGTTTTGGAATCAGAATTATGTTTGCCTCATAAAAGGAGCTTGGAAGTCTTCCTTCCTCTTGAATATTTTGATATAGTTTGAGAAGGATAGGAGTTAGTTCTTCTTTGAATATTTGGTAGAATTCAGTTGTGAAGCCATCAGGGCCAGGACTTTTCTTTGTTGGGAGTTTTTTGATAACTGTTTAGATCTCATTTGGTGTAATCGGTCCGTTTAGGTTTTCTGATTCTTCCAGATTGATTTTTGGAAGACTGTATGTTTCAAGGAATTTGTCCATTTCATCTAGGTTGTCTAGTTTTGTGATGTACAGTTCTTCATGGTACTTTCTTACAATATTTTGTATTTCTGTTGTGTCAGTTGTTATTTCTCCACTCTCATTTCTAATTTTATTTATTTGAGTCCTCTTTCTCTTTTTCTTGGTGAGTCTAGTTAAAGGTTCATCGATCTTGTTTACCTTTTCAAAGAACCAGCTCTTGGTTTTGTTGATCCCCTGTATTGTTTCTTTAGCCTCTATGTGAATTATTTCTGCTCTGATCTTTATTATTTCCTTCCCTCTACTACATTTGGGCTTTACTTGCTGTTCTTTTTCTAGTTTTTTTAGATGCATGGTTAAGTTGTGTATTTGAGCTTTTTCTAGCTTCTTAAAGTGTGCCTGTAGTGCTATGAACTTTCCTCTCAGTACTGCTTTTGCTGTGTCCCATAAATTTTGAGTTGTTGTATGCTCATTGTCATTTGTTTCTAGAAATTTTATTTCTTCTTTGATCTCATTCTTTTTTTTTCTTTTTCTTTTTTTTTTTTCTGAAGCTGGAAACAGGGAGGCAGTCAGACAGACTCCCGCATGCGCCTGACCGGGATCCACCCTGCACGCCCACCAGGGGGCGATGCTCTGCCCATCCGGGGCGTCGCTCTGTCGTGACCTGAGCCACTCTAGCGCCTGGGGCAGAGGCCAAGGAGCCATCCCCAGCGTCCAGGCCATCTTTTGCTCCAATGGAGCCTTGGCTACGGGAGGGGAAGAGAGAGACAGAGAGGAAAGAGAGGGGGAGGGGTGGAGAAGCACATGGGTGCCTCTCCTGTGTGCCCTGGCTGGGAATTGAACCTGAGACTTCTGCATGCCAGGCCGACACTCTACCACTGAGCCAACCAGCCAGGGCCTGATTTCATTCTTAATCCATTCGTTATTTAACAACCTGCTATTTAGTTTCCATGTGTTTGAGAATTTTTGAGCTTTTTTGTTGTGGTTCATTTCTAGTTTCATGCCATTGTGATCAGAGAAAGTGCTTGATATGTGATTTCAATCTTCTTAAATTTGTTGAGACCACTTTTGTGCCCTAACATGTGGTCTATCCTAGAGAATGTACAATGAGCACTTAAAAAGAATGTATATTCTGCTGCTTTAGGGTGAAAGGTTCTAAAGATATCTATTAACTCGAGTTGATCTAGTGTGTCCAATAAGTCTGCTGTTTCTTTGTTAATTTTCTTTCTTGAGGATCTATCTAGTGATGTTAGTGGGGTATTGAAATCCCCTACTATTATAGTATTGCTGTTGATCTTGCCCTTTAAATTCATCAAAGTCTCCTTTATATATTTAGGTGCTCCTATATTAGGTGCATAGATATTTATAATAGTTATGTCTTCCTGTTGGATTACTCCTTTTATCATTATGTAGTGGCCTTCTTTATCTCTTATTATTTTAAAGTCCATTTTGTCTGATATAAGTATTGCTACCCCAGCTTTTTTTTCATTTCCATTTGCATGAAATGGTTTTTTTCCATCCTTTTACCTTCAATCTATGTGTATCTTTTTTTGTGTGTGTGTATCTTTTGTTTTAAGGTGTGTCTCTTGTAGACAGCATATATACGGGTCCTGTTTTCTTATCCACACAGCTACCCTATGTCTTTTAATTTGGTCATTTAATCCATTTACATTTAATGTTATTATTGATATGTAGTTGTTTATTACCATTTTATTCTTTAAAGCTGTATTCCTTTTTTGCTATATTTTTTCCCACTTTGATCTGTTTACAACAGGCCTCTTAACATTTCCTGCAGCATTGGTTTGTTTGTAATGAATTCCTTGAGTTGTTTTTGTCTGGGAAGCTTTTTATTTCTCCTTTGATTTTAAATGATAGCCTTGCTGGATAAAGTAGTCTTGGCTGTAGGTCCTTGTTCTGCATTACTTTGAATATTTCTTGCCATTCCCTTCTGGCCTCAAGTGTTTCTGTTGAGAAGTCAGATGTCATCCTTATGGGGGCTCCTTTGTAGGTGATAGCTTTTTTTCTCTAGTTCCTTTTAATATTTTCTCTTTATGGCTCAGCTTTGGTATTTTAATTATGGTGTGTCTTGGTGTAGGTTTCTTTGGATTTCTCTTTAATGGAGTCCTCTGTGCTTCTTGAACTTGTGAGAGTTTCTCCTGCATTAATTTAGGGAAGTTTTCAGCTATGATATGCTTGAACAAAGTCCCTATCCCTTGTTCTTTTTCTTCTTCTTCAGGAACTCCTATGATGCGGATGTTATTTCTCTTCATGTTGTCACAGAGCTCTCTAAGAGTTTCCTCAGACTTTTTGAGTCTCTTTAATTTTTTCTTCTCTGCTTTCATGCCTTCATTCCAGTTGTCTTCTAACTCGCTGATTCAATCCTCAGCTCTCTCTATCCTGTTTTTAATTCCTTCCATTGTGGTCTTTATTTCTGATATTGTATTTGTCATCTCCGACTGATTCTTTTTTATACTTGCTATTTCTTTATTTAGGAGTTCGTAATGATCATCCATTGTTGTTCTAAGATCTCTAAGCATTCTTACAATCATTATTTTGAACTCCGCATCTGGAAGTTTGATTATTTTTATATCACTCAGTTCATCTCCCGTAGGTGTCTCTTGTGTTTTCATTTCGATTGCACTTTTTTGTCTTCTCATTGTCTGTGTTTTCTTTGTAGAGTTGGTTGAGTCTAGGCTTGGTGTTGTCTGCCTCCAGTTTTCAGTTGTGTTATTCCTAGGTCTTCTTGGGTTGGTATCAGTTATTATTTGTAATCCACTTTCGGATTTGGGTAGCTTTGAAGTCTTTATTTGTTTGTTTTCTTAATAGGTGATAGTCTTGTTTACTGATCTCAGCAGGGGGCTTCCTTGAAACTGTATCCAGGAATGCAGTGGGTGTAACCTGAGACTCTGAATGCCTCTTCCAACTAATCTCTCTGGGGGCAGGGTGTTTTCTCAGCTTCAGTAGGGGGAGGTGTATCTCAGGTCTGCATGGAGACCTGAGTTACTGCCCCTCCTCCCCACTTCTTATTTTCAGCTGTGTCCTGTTGTGCTGATTGGAGCTGGAGAGATGTCTGGAGATCTCTGATCCAGAAGCAATTCAGTACTGTTTTGTGGGGAAGGAACAGTCCCTCTCCCAGCTATGGCTTCCTCCAGCATGGATGAGTCAGCTTTTTTTAGATCGTCTCCTGCATTCCTTAGCCCCTTACAGTCTGTCCCTCTCTCTTTCCTTTCCACTTGGGAGATAAGCTGGTCTTTTCAACACACCTCACTCCCTGGTCACCAGGCAAGTGGCTGTAAGCAGTATTTTCTGCTCTTTTTCCTGGGATCCCCTCTGGGCTCTCAGCCTCACCCCCCCCTTCAGTTCCTGTAAGCAGGGGAGATTCAGGCACTCCCTATCAGATTTGTTGTGGCTTCTTCTTTGCTCCTTGGTTTTTGAGAGCTGTTCTTGTAGTCCAGAGTTGGTTTTTCACGCTGATTTTTCCTAAATTGATTTGTATTCCAGTTTGGTGGTGAGAGCTGGGTGTCTGTGCATTCGCCTACTCCGCTGCCATCTTCAGGTCTCATAAAAGAAATATCTTGAAATAAAAAATGAAAATGCGGCCCTGGCCAGTTGGCTCAGCGGTAGAGCATCGGCCTGGCGTGCGGGGGACCCGGGTTCGATTCCCGGCCAGGGCACATAGGAGAAGCGCCCATTTGCTTCTCCACCCCCGCCCCCCTCCTTCCTCTCTGTCTTTCTCTTCCCCTCCCGCAGCCAAGGCTCCATTGGAGCAAAGATGGCCCGGGCGCTGGGGATGGCTCCTTGGCCTCTGCCCCAGGCGCTAGAGTGGCTCTGGTCACAGCAGAGTGACACCCCGGAGGGGCAGAGCATCGCCCCCTGGTGGGTAGAGCGTCACCCCTGGTGGGTGTGCCGGGTGGATCCCGGTCAGGCGCATGCGGGAGTCTGTCTGACTGTCTCTCCCCGTTTCCAGCTTCAGAAAAAAAGAAAAAAAACAAAAAAAAAAATGAAAATGCAACATATGAAAATTCATGGGATGTAGCAAAAGGAATTCTAAAAAGGCAGTTTGTAGCAAAAAACATCTACATTAAGAAAAAATAAAAACTCTCAAACAACTTAATGTTACATTTTCAAGGAACTAGAAAAAGAAGAAAAACTAAGCCTCTTCAAAAGATTGATAAACTAAGGGCTACCTTTTTTAAAAAAATGAACACAATTGGCCAAGTGTTACCTAGTCTTACCGAGATTTAAAAAAAAAAAAAAGGCTCAGCATCCACAAATCAATAAATGTGATAAAACATGTTAGTTGAAAGATAAAAATCACTGGATACAATCTCAATAGATGTAGAAAAAGCATCTGATAAAGCTCAACATCCTTCCATGATAAAAAGAAAAAACTCTCAAGAAATTGGGTGTAAAAGGGGCACACCTTAACATAATAAAAATCTTATATGACAAATCGACATCTAACATCAGACTCAACAGTGAAAGGGTGAATGCTTTCCTCCTAAGATTGAGAACAAGACTAAGTCTAATCAATTCTATTCAACATAAAACTAGAAGTCCTAGGAAGAGCAATTAGTCAAGAATCCAATGAGAAAGGAAGAAGTAAAATTGTCTCCCCAGATGATACAATCTTATATATAGAAAACCCCAAAGGCTCCATCATGAAGTCATTAAAACTAATGAGTGAATTTAGTAAAGTTTCAGAATACAAAGTCACCATACAAAAATATCAGTAGCATTTCTATATACTAACAATGGACTATAAATAAAGTATCCTATTTATAAGAGTATCAACAATAATAGAATTTTTAGGAATAAATTTAACCAAGGAGGTGAAAGACATGTATGCTGAAAACTATGAGACATTAATAAAAGAAACTGAAGAAGACATAAGTAAATAGAAAGATATCCCATGTTCATGGATAGTAAAAAATAATATTGTTAAAGTATCCAAACCACTCAAAATCATCTATAAACTCAATGTAATCCCTATCAAAATCCAATGGCATTTTTCACAGAAATACAAAAAAAAAAAATCTTAGAATTTGCAAGGAACCAGAAAAAACCTCAATAGCCAAGGCAGTCATGAGAAAGAACAGGCTGAAGGCATTACAATTCTTGATTCTAAACTTTACTACAAAGCGGCTGTAATCAAAATAATATGATGCAAGAATAAACATAGATATATAGACCAATGGAACAGAACTGAAAGCCCAGGAAAAAAACAAACAAACATGCATTTACAATCAACTGATATTTGGCTAGAGAGCCAAGAAAACTCAAAGAGGCGAATATGGTCTCTTCAGTAAATTGTACTGTGAAAACTGGCTAACCACAGGCAGAAGAATGAAATTAGACCCCTATCTTCTACCACAAAAATTAACTAGAAATGAGTTAAAAAATTAAATGTAAGACCTGAAACTACAAAACTACTAGAAAAAAACACTAGCTAAAAGCTCCTTGACATTGGTCTTGGCAATGATTTTTTGGATATGACACCAAAAGCACAAGCAACAAAAGCAAAAATAACTCAGTGGAACTACATCAGCTTCTGCATAATAAGAAACAATCAGCAAAATAAAAAGGCAACCTGTAGAATGGGAGAAAATATTTTCAAATCATCAATCTGATTAGAGGTTAACATCCAAATTATATAATGAACTTATAAAACTCAGCCAAAAAAACCAAACAATTCAATTAAAAAATAGGTAAAGGATTTGAATAGACATTTTTCCAAAGACACAAATGGCCAAAAGGTACATGAAAAGATACTTAACATCACCAATCATTAGGAAAACGCGAACCAAAACCTAAGTGAAGTGTCACCTCACACCTATTAGAATGGCCTTTATGAGAAAGACAACAAACATTATCTCAAAACTCACAGTAAGGCTGTGGAGCAAAAGAAACACTTATACACTATTTGTAGCAATGTAAATTGATACAACCAGTGTGAAAAAATAGTGTGATGTTTCCTAAAAAAAAAAGATAAAGTTACCATATGATTCAGCAATCCCACTTCTAGGTATGGATCAACAGGAAATGAAATCACACTCTTGAAGAGGTCTCTGCACCCCCACGTTCACTGCAGCATTATTCACAGTAGCTAAGACATGGGAACAACCTGTGTCCATCAATGAATGAACTGATAAAGAAAATATGGTATTATATACATCATGGAATGTTATTCAGCAACAACAAAAGACAGAAATCCTGTCTTTTGCGACAACATGGGTGAAAGTTGAGGGCATTATGCTAATTGAAATAAGTCAGACAGAGGAAGACAAATATTTCTCACTTATATGTGGAAACTTTAAAAAGCTGAACTTGAACAAGTTGAGAGTAGAAAGGTGATTACCAGAGTCTGGGGACGAGGGGAGGAGGTATAGGGGAAATGGGGAGATGTCAGTCAAAGGGAACAAACTTCCAGATGCAAGATGAATAAGTTCTGGGGAATCTCATGTACGGCGTGGTGACTATAATTAACAATAATATATTATACATTGAAAAGTTGTGAAAAGTAGATCTTAAATGTTATCACTAAAAAAATGGTAATTATGTGACAGGATGAAGATGTTAACTATATTTTACTAATCATTTCACAATGTATACATATATACATGTATCAAATCATAATGTTGTACCCTTTAAACTTACATATGTTACTATGTCAATAGTATTTTAATAAAGCTGGGGAAAAAGAGTCTAGGTCTTGGCTTGAGAACTGATTGTGTGTATATTCATTTCAATAGATCAACATTACTTGAAGAGTGTTTCCCAGAATATGAATTTCATACTAGTTCCATGAGATGTTCAGCCAAAAGAAAAAAAGAATATTCCTTAGTCAGATGAATTTGTGAATCTGCATATTATGTCCAATTTTCTGGTGAATCAGAATGCTCATTAACATAGGTAGGGGAGTATACTTTGTTCAACCCCTAGATTTCCAAACTTATTTCACCAGAGCATTCTTTTTAATGTGACACTTATTAATTTCCCTGCTAAACATAGTTGGTTAAACATAGCAATAAATAAATTGCCTTTTCCAGTACCGCTGGAAATTTTACGAAATGTGGACCATGTTCTAAGCAATGCATTGTATAATTGTTCTATGCTTATGTTACCAATGGAGAGTCCACTGGGAAGAAGACTTTATCATCATGAATTTGCCATACTTCACTCAAGGCAAACTTCTAACAAAGTAAGATAAGTGTCTGTCCTTCAGATTTTTTCTTATTAGCACAATTGGTCCCAGAAGAGTCTGGCTTCTTTCGTGGTTTATGCAGGCTCTATTACCTCTGTGTCTATAGAGGAAATGAATCTGCTCGTGCATATTCACTTATTGTAGAGAGCTAGCATCCCAAAGGTGCCCGGAGTCAAAATTGTAACCACTTCCTGTAAAAAAAAAAAAAAATTGTGAATTTCTTTTTCGGTTTAATATAGATAAGAAAGTTTTGTGTGTGTGACATTTTCCTGTAATTGATCATCTTTAAAATTCTTATTTACCTCTTTGCTTAAAGTGGCTGATTATTAGAGAAAAAGCAAGAGAGGAAGGGGGAACAGTCATGTTTGTCACCAACTGTATTCCAGCTTCTATGCTAGATCCTTTGCATAGCTTGCCCATTTATTATTTGCAGCAATCATATAATGTGGGTCTTTTTGTCCCCTTTTTTCAGACTTGAAAATTGAGGCTTAGCAACATTAATAAACACTCTTCACAAGAGGCAGAGTTGGAATTTAAATCCAGGTTCCTTAGACTCTAAACCCCACATTTCTATGCTGTTTCGTGGAATGTAGGATAGAGGGCATTGGGAGAGGGGTTTGATGACACTTGGTCACTTTCCCAATACAAGTGCTATGCTGGATACATATGTAGAGTTTTCGAGTAGTCCCACTTATAAAAAAAAGTTAAAATAAACAGGTAAACTTAATTTAAATAATTATACTTTATTTACTGTAGTATATTCAAAATATTATTTCAATGCATATTCAGTATTTTAGGAACTCCTCTTTTTGTACTAAATCATCAAAATCCAGTGTGGATTTAACTTTTACAGCATATTGCAATTTGGACTGGCCGCAATTCAAGGGCTCAGTAGCCACCTGGGACTCATGGCCACTGTGTTGGACAGTGCGGACTCAGCCTACGTTATTTTCTCTTTTGTAAAATAGAAATGATATTAACCTGCCTCTTAAGGTTGTCTTAAGCATTACATGAGATAGTTTATCTAACATTATGTAGGTACAGTGCAGAGCGCATTCTTAGCAGCTGTGGCTGATGCAATGCTGTGAGAACACTCCAGCACCTGAAATCCTCCTAGGCACACCCAGGAGGGAGCTCGCCAGCTGTAAGGAAGTAACTCAGCACCAACCAGGCAGCTCCCTGACCTTTTCAGCCATTGGCTGTGAAGGACACGCTGTAACACCCTATAGGCTGAACCTGTGTATATAAGCTAGCTTACTTCCTGAATAAATCAGATCCGTGTCACTGAACCTGGTCTCCAGAGTCAGGTCTTTGCGTCTCCATTGTCCTCACCCCCGGTGGGCCTTGTCCACAACGTTATTCTTTATCAAAAACCTAAGGGGGCCCTGGCCAGTTGGCTCAGTGGTAGAGCGTCGGCCTGGCGTGCAGAGGTCCCGGGTTCGATTCCCGGCCAGGGCACACAGGAGAGGCGCCCATCTGCTTCTCCACCCCTCCCCCCCTCCTTCCTCTCTGTCTCTCTCTTCCCCTCCCGCAGCCGAGGCTCCATTGGAGCAAAGATGGCCCGGGCGCTGGGGATGGCTCCTTGGCCTCTGCCCCAGGCGCTAGAGTGGCTCTGGTCGCAACAGAACGACACCCCAGAGGGGCAGAGCATCACCCCCTGGTGGGCAGAGCGTCACCCCCTGGTGGGCGTGCCGGGTGGATCCCCGTTGGGCGCATGCGGGAGTCTGTCGGACTGTCTCTCCTTGTTTCCAGCTTCGGAGAAATACAAAAAACAAACAAACAAACAAACAAAAAAACACCTAAGGGGCATGGTAGGCACAATACGGGACAGCCCACAGATGTCCATGTTTTAATAAAATCTGGGACCTGTGGCCTATATTACCTTAAATGGCTAAGGGACTTTTGAAGATGCAATTAAGGTTCTCAAGTAGGAGAGATTATTTTGTATTATCTGGGTGAGCCTGATCGTCACAAGTGTCCTCTGTAAGAGCTTTGGAAGAGGGAGATCATAGTAGGCAGCAAGAGAGGTGATTCGAGAAGCAAGAGGTTGGAGGGATTTGAGGAAGGAGTCAGAGCTAAGCTATGCAGGTGGACTCTAGAAGCGGAAAAACGACAGGGAAATCATTCTCCCCTCAAAGTCTCCTGGAGCAATCATCCCTGTCAAGACCCTGCCTTTCACTCAGTGAGACTAATTTTGGATTTCTGACCTTCGGACCTGTAAGGTAATAAATTGGTGGTGTTTTAAGCTACCAAGTCTGTGGTGATTTGTTACAATAGCGATACCAAACAAATACAATGTGCGGTATAAATGCAATGTATTATTGTCATCATGTGTTGATGTAAAAGACTATGTGGAAAGAATTGGGGCTTACCTGTGCATGTGGTGGGGCCAAGAGGCTGGATTAGGTGTGAGTCTTGGGTATTGCCAGAGGAAGTGGTAAATCCCCACACCCATCCTCCATCTACATTCATTCAGAAAACAGGAAAACAGTATGTAAACACAATAAATTAAAAAGAATTAAAAAACCAAACTTGAATCTATGTAAACACAATAAATTAAAATTAATAAAAATGTAAAAAAAGAAAAGAAAGAAAACACGAGGCAGTAGAGCCACTTGGGGAAAGTATATTGGACTTTGTCCCCTTCCTCTGAGTGTGAAAGACATAAAGGTATGTGTGGTAGACCAGTCCTCCAGCCTAAGACCAGCCTGCAGAACAAGACATTTGTATTCCTGACAAAAACATACCCCCAAAGAGGAGAAATTGGGGGTGGGGGGGTGGGTGGAACTTAGCATGAGCAGTTTGGTTGTCAATGTGCTTGTTTGGAGCAGAGCGTATGGATTAGAACTTCTCACCCAGCCTTCGAAGACCATCACAGTGCAGGTGGCTATAAACTCAAAGAACTTTTCTACTCTGAGACGTAGGCACTTGTGTGGCTGGTTGCCTCTCTTGGCATTCTGTTTGATTTGGTGGCAGGGGGCAGAAATAAAGACTCCAGGTCAGCAAGGGGGCCAGCAGGTCCCATTGCTGTTGACTGGCTGGCTAGCCTCAAGGTCAAGTGTCCTATCCCTCTCCTGGCTGTTGGCAGCTAGCAAGCACTGAGGGGCCTCACCTCCCTGGAGAAACTGAGGGGTTCTTGAGGACATCTGGCAAGTGCGGCTCAGTGGTGTGGTGATCTGGGGTCTTAAGAAAATGTGAACCTCATACACTTGTGGGTTTGGAACATTTGGGTTAGTTTAGGGAGCTTTTCCATCCTACATTTGCATTAAGAACTAAGAAATGACCATATGTAAGTGATATGCTGAGATTAGTGTGCCTAAAACGTAGAGATTATACAGTGTCCATTGACAGCAGTGCTTAAAATGACAAGCTTCCCCAAGAGGTTGTTCTTGTCTTATCAAGGAAGTCTCTCTTGAGCAGACCACCTGTACATTCAAGGGAGCGGGTCCCCCTGTGTGGTGAACAAGGTTGGCAAGGCTGCACACAGATAATACTTCTTAGTATAAGGGTTCAGAAGGACAGATAAGTTTACAGAGAAGCAAGACAGTCCTAAAGGTAAACAAACATGGGGGAAGGGAGCGGGGTAGGACCTCAGGGATTATATCAATAGTATGTGCTTTACATTAGCAGGTTCTCTAAAAGGGCTGTCACCACCATTCCAAAAACCCTCTTGCTGGAATGAAGCCTTTAGTGTCCATTGATAACTCAAAGTGCTAGGGTAGACCTCAAGAGTAAAATCCTGGGCCTGCCAGTCAGTGCACAGGAGAATTTTGCCGGAGGGCCAATAATAATGAGGAAAGTGGCAGAACTGTGAACGTGTTTGCACCCTGAGTTCATGGAGCAAACAGTCATGCAATTGAACTAAATTATGCTCTACTTCCTAATGCATTCAGAATTCGGTAAGACAGTGAGTGTCCCCACTTCACTCCAGCTCAGACATCACATGACCTGTTGTCTGAAACCTGTAAGCAGGAGCTGGGAATGATCACATAACCCCTTTGCCACCATCTTTTGCAAACAGGACTACAGACCAAGCACTGCTGGGTTCGTCTGACACTTGCCATGTCCCTACACAAAATAATCAGTTCCTGAATCTCTAGCAGCTGGGAAATAAATAAGATTTAATTGGTTCAGACAGACAAGGGTGGGTCCAATCTGGCTGACTTTGTTTGGAGGGAGTAAATACGTGTTAAACACAGTGCTGAAAGCCTGTTAGACACAGCCCTGGGCTTCACAGAGGTGTGGGGGAAGCAATTTCCTCGGTGCACAACTGGAGAACATGCTAACACCTTCTGTCTCTGCGCAAGAAATACTGTCATCCGTCTAAAGCCTCTCTGTGTTCTTTTCTTTAATATTCAGTTTCGCTCAGGGAAAGTGATGCATGGTCATTTTAAGAGGGAGCCATCACAGGAAGAGGTCACAGTGGCAGAATTGCCTGCTCCAGGCTGCTGGTGCTCTTATTAAGGAGACAGAGTGTGTGCAGGGGACAGCGAAGACACTCTTTGAGATGCAGGGACCACTTACTGCAGTCTGGTGGAGACTCAAAAAAATCTTCTCTGAGAGTAAAATGGCCATTGTGGGGCTTCCATGGCACTGACCTGCAGGAGTGGAGGAGTTATAAATCTTTCTGCACAGCAGCCTGGAGTTCAGTCCAGGACTTCCTGTACAATTAAGGAGGCTGAAAATACACTCATTTGCATGAAATGAAGTGGAAGGGAATTGGTGGTCAAGAAGCTGGCGGGAGAGGGGGTTTTCCATCTACTTCCTCTGAAATGTCTTCCAATTGTTCTCTGGTACCCCCGGGCTAACAATTCAAAGCAGCCCTGGGTGACAACAGTCCAGCAGCGGAGGGGGGGGGGGCTGAAGCTCTGCACCTGATGCCAGTCATCTGGTAGGTGAGTGCTTTCCACCTCTAGGAGAATGACTTGGCTTGCAGCAGGGACAGGGGAGTCCAGAGTGTTGATGAGCTTCTCAGCACTTCCAAAGTTCTCTGGTGTCCCAAGATGTACAGGAAAATAACTGGGCTCATCTTGTGACCCGGGTGGTGGAGGCAGAGGCTGGGACATTCGAGCATACCTAATCAGGGCCTGTCTTAACTCAGGGAGTCAAGTCACAAGTTTCAGAGACAAAGCCCAAGGGGTGTCTGCTGGCAATGGAATGGTCAGAAAAGACTCAAGGTGCTAATAAATAGTAGGTCATGCCGTGGTGTTAGTGACAAGTGTGGAATATAGAAATCGCTCTTTGTTCAAGTGTGACATGGTGAAGCCAACCCCAGTTCTTTTGGATTTTGCTGGATGCTGTGTGTGATTAGTTGATGATGGGCCGAGACCCATCAATTTCATTATCTCTAGGTTATGGCGAAATCATTTCGAAGCTCTTTCAGACCGATGGGCTATTCTTTCTCTCTTCCATCCCACAGCATGTTGGCTATGTGTTTGCCGTAATTAACTAACTTAATGTTAATAGCAAACTTCAGTGATGTGTATCGGCCCTCAAATTCACTAAGATCTTAGGAGGAAAAAAAAAGAGTAATTTTTCTTCTTACTTAACACCATCCCCCGGGGAAATCAGAAGCTAAGGAAATTTCCAGCGATGAAATTAAAAACGATTTCCTCAGTGGATTAAGTGAAATAATAGAGAACAATTGTGGCTGAAACTTAACTGTAAGGAACTTTTTAATGTCATTTTAGAGCTGACAATGCTGGCACGCAATAGGCCTGCAATAAATGTTGAAAGAAAAAGAATGAGTTGGGAGAGAAGGAGAGTGAGAGAATGAGGGATGGATGGAGAGGGGGTGGGGGGAAAGGACATGGGAAAGAAAGATTGCTGACTCGAAACATTGATACGTAAAGACACATGCAGCCCCATGTTTATTGCAGCATTGTTCACAGTGGCCAGGACATGGAAACAACCCAAAAGCCCGTCAATAGATGACTGGATAAAGAAGATGTGGCACATATACACTATGGAATACTACTCAGCCATAAGAAATGATGACATCGGAACTTTTACAGCAAAATGTTGGGATCTTGATAACATGATACGAAGCAAAATAAGTAAATCAGAAAAAACCAGGAACTGCATTATTCCATACGTAGGTGGGACATAAAAGTGAAACTAAGAGACATTGATAAGAGTGTGGTGGTTACAGGGGGGGGGAGGGAGAGGAAAAGGGGGAGGGGAGGGGCACAAAGAAAACTAGATAGAAGGTGACAGAGGACAATCTGACTTTGGGTGATGAGTATGCAACATAATTGAACGAAAAGATAACCTGGACTTGTTATCTTTGAATATATGTATCCTGATTTATTGATGTCACCCCATTAAAAAAATAAAATTATTAGGAAAAAAAAAGAAAGAAAGATTGCTGACTCAAGTTTAGCTCTGAATTTGGGGGAAACCAATGGAAAGAGTCTAAAAATGTCTATAAATAAGTATTTGGAAAAGCACCGAATTGCTTCCAAAAGTCTTTGGACATGTCAATAGTTAACACTGACTTGTAACTAGCAACCAAGGAGATTCTATAAACTTATATCACAGTAGGAACTGTTCCCCAGTATTGCAATTACGATACTGAGCATCACCAGGAAGTGAGATGGGTAAGGCTCACCTGAGTCAGGTAAAGTTCAGACCTACTCAGAAAGGTATTCTCTTGAAACTTTTTGGATTAAAATGAGAAAAAAAAACCCAATGGTACCCCATATTCTCAACCTCTTAAAATATTATATATATAATATGCACACACATATATAGTTTTGTTTTTTTTTTTTGTTTTTTTTTTTTTACAGAGGCAGAGATAGACAGAAACAGACAGACAGGAACGGAGAGAGATGAGAAGCATCAATCATCAGTTTCTCGTTGTGCGCGTTGCGACTTCTTAGTTGTTCATTGATTGCTTTCTCACATGTGCCTTGACCGTGGGCCTTCAGCCAGACCGAGTAACCCCCTGCTGGAGCCAGCGACCTTGGGTCCAAGCTGGTGAGCTCTTTGCTCAAGCCAGATGAGCCCGCGCTCAAGCTGGCGACCTCGGGGTCTCGAACCTGGGTCCTTCCGCATCCCAGTCCGACGCTCTATCCACTGCGCCACCACCTGGTCAGGCCATATATAGTTTTTAATGAAAAGATTCAGCTATGGAAATCAGTGCTCACCTAAGACCCTTTCTGGTGATTAAATGAAAGCTGTCTGTAACAGTTGCAAAGCCTGTCTTTATAGTTTGGAAGCTGAACATTAGCATAATGTTGACAGGCGATTTGTCCTGGTCCATAGTATTTGAGTTTGGGGCTTGGTTAGGATTATACACACCTTCATCACTCTGCCAGAAATTCTAAGTGAAGGACGTGACCTTAATCCATAGATATTAATCCAAACCAAATTAAATACCAAATGATTAATGATGACACTCTCAGTTTCCTCTTTTGAGTTCCCTTGAAGAAGAGAAGACTGAAAAAGATATAAAAATGAAAAAAGAATGAAAGGAAGGGGAAGGTGGGAAGAAGAAAATAATGAGAAAGGCCTTGGGAGAAAATTAAAAGTAAAAGAAATCCTGTGGAAAGCCATTGATTGAATAAGCCAGAGCGCCCAACTCAGAAGATGGCTGGCATGATGTGGGTGGGTGGAGCAGAGTGCATTCCTAGCAGCTGTGGCTGATGCAGTGTTGTAAGAATATTCCAGCTCCCAGAAGCCTCCTGGGCATACTCAGGAAGGAAGCTCACCCGCTATAAGGAGGTGACTTAGCGCCAACCATGCAGCTCCCTGATCTTTTCAGCCATTGGCTATGAAGGACACGCTGTAACACCCTATAGGCTGAACCCATGTATATAAGCTAGCTTACTTCCTGAATAAAGTGGATCTGTGTCACTGAACCTGGTCCCCAGAGTCGGGTCTTTGTGTCTCCATCATCCTCACTCCCGGCAGGACTTGTCCACAGCATGACATAGGTAGAAATGTGTATCACCATCCTCCAAAAGGCAAAGCTGTTGCATCTAAAGCATGGTCTTACGTTCAATGTCATTGCCTTTATTCCATCCACATCTCTTTCTCTCTCTCTCTCTCTCTCTTTTTAGTGAAAGGAGGGGAGATATTGAGGTAGACTCCCACATGCACCCTGACTGGGATCTTCCCAGTAACCTCTGTCTAGGGCCAATGCTTGAATCAACCAAACTATATTTAGCACCTGAGGCTGATACACTCAGACCAATCAAACTATCCTCAGTGTCTAGGGCCAATGCTCAGACCAGTCAGGCCATTGGCTACAGGTGAGGAAAAGAGAGAAAGGGAAGAAGATGGGGAAGAGAAGCAGATGGTCGCTTCTTATGTGTGCTGACCAGGGATTGAACATGGGACGTCCATGCACTGGGCCAACATTCTATCCACTGAGCCACCAATGCTCTTTCTCAATCCCATCTTCCACACAACATAGACTCTGCCCTCCAGAGCGTAGGGACCTGACTATTCAAACCAGGTGGGAGAGAGGGGGAGACCAGGGCTCATGCAGTCCAAACTGCTTCTACATACCCACAAGGTACCAGCAGGGTTCCAGTTTTCCCAACTCACCCTCTCTTTTGCCAGCTCTGGGGGATATATACTTAGACACTTTCTCCTTCTTTTATTCTGTGTTGGCCAATGTCTTTTTCTTTTTCAAGAGAATAATAGCCTTAGTTTATTTGTTGTGGTTTATTATTTGAGTATAGAGAAACAAATCAAGATTTGTTGTTGTTGTTGAAAGTGATAGAAATGTAACTCAAAGTAACTTTGGCACAAAAAAGGAACATATAGGTTCTCAAGATGGAAAAGCCCAGAGCTTCAGGTATGGCTGGGTCCAGGGCTTCGAACCATATCAACTCACTTGGAACTCTGTTTTCTTTTTTTCTCTCAACTGTACCAACTTCATTTCCAAGAAGACGTTCCCCATATATGGGAGCTTTCAACTGCTTTAAGAATCTATCATCCTTCTATTAATAGCTAGAAATATCTGCAAGAGCTTATATTTTCTTCTAATGACAGCAGAAGTCACAGGACTGAATTGCCTTGCCTGGCTCAGATTGCATACTCATCATTGTCATCAGCAAAATGGAATATATGCTCATTGGCCATGCTTGGGCCACATGCCAATTTCTGGATGTGGGCGTGGGATCCATTACAACAGAACAACACAGGCTGCGAGAGGTATTGTGACCAGAAGAGCAAAAGCAATCAATGATCACTATGTAGCCTTCTGCCTCGTTTTCTTTTTCTCCACCTTCCTGGAAACGTCCCTTTGCTTTTCAGGAACCACTTCTCTTCCCTCCAGTTCCAATTGGGAAATGAATTTCTCAGTTACTTAACCCATCCAAACGGCATGTTTCTCATGCCTTTTCTCGTCTCTCAAGCTTTCAGAGTAGGTGAAAATATCCCCCTCAGCACTTGCTGCCTGCTTTCAAGACTCTTCTAGATAGCTTGTGCCTGCTCAGGTAATTTTCTCTTTTCTAATTGCTTCTGCTTTCCTCCAAACTGCATCACATCATTCTGCTGCTGCTCCCTACCTCTTAATACTTTCCCTTACCTCTTTCTATCAGCATCTTTGAACATACAAAACGGTGCTGATGTTAACATGTAGGAACACAATTATTTGTTCAATGATTGACACAAATAAATTCTTTTTTTTTATCCACAAGAATTTGGGGGGTGGTAGGTAATTTACTATAATGAATGATGGTGAGAATTGCAAAATTATTGCACATGGGTAAATGCATGGAATTATTTTCTATTCTGGGGTTATTAACTTGATGATAAGTATCCTGGGAGGTTAAGGGGAACATTCTGAATGTATAGGGTGGGTTTTCTTTCCCTTGCACAATGTGTAATGTTAAGGTCGCAAATGCAAATGTCTACAGAGCCCTGGCAGGTGGACACAGATGAGAACAAGAACTGGAACTTAGAGAGGAGAGAGAGATGGGGAAGACTGGTGAACAGGAACATGCATGACCCTCTGATGTTGGTGTGTACTGGGTAAGGACACAGATTCTGCAACTAGACCGTTTGAGGTCAAGTCCTGATTCCACCATTTCTTACCTCTGTGTGCATGGGCTGAGCATCTAACCTCTCGGTGCCTCAGTTTCCTATCTGTAAAATGGGAGTATCACCAGTATCTGCCTTGGAGGATTGTGGGAGGGGGGTTACTAAATGAGTTCATACAGGTAAAGCACTCAGAATGGTTTCTGGCAGATGATAAGCATTACCTGAGTGTTGACAAGTTTGATATCCCAATCCGGCCTCTTGTTTCCATACAGGAATGTTTTCTATCTTGTGAGATCTACTATTTCAAAATAAGCTAGAAATGTAGTTTTTATGTTGTTTCTTGACTATATTTGTTTAAAGTGAAACTATTTAATTCATTTTCAATTTAATTTAGAAAATATTTTAAAACACCAAGAAGGCTCTATCAGTTAGGAGATATTTTTGTGGTTAACATGCTGATCGTGTCCAACCTGATAAGTCAGGCTTAGCAAAAATGAAAAATCACAGAGGAGACGGGGTGTGAAGGCAGTCCAGAGGGATAGGACCTTTGCATCATGAATTGTGAGACTTTCTTTTGATTAAATAAACAACAAAATGTAGGATTGCTCTTTTAACAATATCTGTACAAGTCAGATTATAGACTACAAAGGCCAATTTTGTGTATAAGTAAAAGCAGGCTTATTCTTAATTTGAACAATGAATACTCGTTCCAAAAAATCCTGAATCCTCAACAATCTCAAGTCATTTTGTCCCTATGAATTTATCTCTTCTAGACATTTCATATGAGTGGAATCATAATATTTGTCTTTTTGTGTCTGGCTTAGTTCATTCAACATAATGTTTCCAAGATTCACCCATGTTGTAGATGTGTCAGAACGCTGTTCTTTTTTATGGTTGAAAAACAATGCCTTGTATAGATATACCACACTTTTTAAAATATCTACTTGTCTGTTGTTGGTTATTGGATCATTTCACATTTTTTGACTATTGTAAATAATACTGCAATGAACGTTAGTGTGTAAGTATCCGAGTCCCTGTTTTCAATTCTCTAGGGTGTATACCAGGGGCCCCCAAACTTTTTACACAGGGGGCCAGTTCACTGTCCCTCAGACTGTTGGAGGGCCGGACTATAAAAAAAAACTATGGACAAATCCCTATGCACACTGCACATATCTTATTTTAAAGTAAAAAAACAAAACAGGAACAAATACAATATTTAAAATAAATAACAAGTAAATTTAAATCAACAAACTGACCAATATTTCAATGGGAACTATGCTCCTCTCACTGACCACCAATGAAAGAGGTGCCCTTCCAGAAGTGCGACGGGGGCTGGATAAATGACCTCAGGGGGCCGCATGTGGCCCGCTGGCCGTAGTTTGGGGACCCCTGGTGTATACCCTGGATTAGAATTGCTGGGTCATATGGTAATTCTATGTTTAGCTCTTTGAAGAAGTGCCAAACTATGTTCCACAGTCACTAAACCATTTTACACTCTCATGGGCAATGGCAGAGGTCCCATTGTCCTCAAGGGTATGTTCTGCCCCTGAATTTCTGCCATGAATGGGCATACCCCACATTTGTGTTCCCTCACTTCATGTTGCACATTCTGGGAGAGAGAATGCAACTGACCCAGCTTAGGTTGGGTCTGCGATGGCCCCTGTGTCAGTCTGCAATGGGGAAAGGAAGGAGGCATCATGTGATATCCATGTGGTCATGTGGCGTGAGGTTGTATGGGTAGTGAGCAGTCAACGCAGGAGGTCTGTACAATATTCAGACCTTTTGTGCTTTTCTGAAATGGGGATAATAATACTTTACAGAGCGTACCTGTTTAGTAACTGCCTAGCAGTCAATACATGAAGGATGGCAGCAGTAGTGGCAACAGCATGGTCTCTGGGTAGGCGAAAGGATGTTCGTGGGCAAGCCCAGCTATTCTGCACCCTGTCGAATATACTGAGCTTACCTATTATTACAAAGGAAACCCTCTGCTGTGGATTTATACGGTTTGCTTTATCCAAAGCAATTTCTGAGCCTATCTCTATTTTCATCCCATATTGCCTTCAGGGGCAACATGTTTCATTTCTTTACTATCTGCTTTGTCAAGTAGCAGTTTGTTGTATTTGTCCAAAAATCACCCCCTTTAAGCTTCACAGTAGCTTCTTGTTTCTGTCCTTAAGGCCTTTACCACAAGGACTTGGTCATGTTTCTGAACTTAAGCGAATGGAGACATTGGTACAGGTTCCAGGCTTTCTTCTGAGTTGTATTCCAAATCATGCGCCTTCTTTGCATATCTTCCCAGATGAGCTCATAGCCTTTCTAGCTTTATTGAAGTGTCAGAGTAAAAATCACTTCTTTATGTCATTCGTGCAAGCTACTGCCTGTAAGGACAGAGCTGAGATGCTGAGCGGCTGCTTGGTGACTGGCTGGGTGCCCTCACCACTTCATTTCTGTCACTTGTCACCCAGAACAAGTGAGCCAAACTCATGCCTCAATAAGATAACTAATAACCTAACCTGCTCTCCGAGTGACTGCAATCACACACCCAAATACACAAATGCAATAATCTATCGATTCAGACTTTGGTGAACACGTGCATTTTTTTTTACTCCTATTATTCCTTTTATGGTTAAGGGTGCAATCAGGGACATCTGAAAAGAGATTTTTTTTTTCTATATAAAACTATAGAGAGCTGAGTTAATCACATTAACTCTGAGAAATGCGACTTTGATGTGATCCCTCTGTGACAACTATGTATCTTTCCTTTATAGAGTCACCTCCCAATTATCTGCACAAAGGCGAGGGTGCGGTGGTGCAGATAATTCAAAACAGCAAATAATCCAACTGCCATTTCTGCTTGGCTTGAGAAGACATTATGCAAATTTGGGGCAGCAAATTTACCTTCTTTATTACATTTTGCTTGCATTCATATTAAAAAATTATTTGCATTCTCTGTGAGAGTGTGTGTGTAGGGGGGGGAGGTAAAAATGCCATCCCTGGAGTTCAAAAGAATCATAAAACCTTGGCACTTAGAAGACCTTTAGAAATCAACACAACCTTCCCCCTCCCCTTTTTTAAGAGGAAGCCTCTGGACCCCTGAGAGGTTATGTGACTTATGTGAGATCCCAAAGTAAACTGGTGGCAGAGCAGGGACCAGACTAGCTCTCTGGCCCCCTATTTCAAGAAGAAGCACACACACTATTAAATCAGAAGCCGACTGGGTGTTGCAGCCTTTGGGTTTCCAAACCGGAACACAAAACAGGTCTTGTTGTCTCTCCAAAGGGTGAAGCTGTCTGTGTTCTTCCTTGCAGAGACATAAAGCTTCCCACTGAGGCTCCACCTCCTTCTGGGCTAGATAGCACCTGTTTCCCCCAAGGCAGCAAACAGCCCTGAGGGGCTCTGGGTCTTCTTACTGAGTGCTCTTAGGACTGGAGTTCTCTGGCATCACCAAGAACTCGCTGGCAGGGGAAGTCCCCTGAGTTTTGTGCGAGCTGGGAGTGGGGATTGTTGGGAGGGTACAAAGCCTGGAATAAGTGTGTCTGTACCTCGGAGACTGTGACAAGGGAGAACACAAGTAAGCACTGCGTTTTGAATCAGGACTCCAGCAGCATATGCCAACCTGATGGGTGACCTGGGGCGCGGCTGCCTGTAAGTGCAGTTGACCTTGAAATGAACAGCAAAAGAGCAAACACAAAGCAAAGAGGCAGGCCTCACCTCTGGCTAAACCTCCCTCCCCAAGAAGTACAGCTGTGAGATTTGAAAAAAGACATTCACAAGATCAGCCAACCAGCAAACATCAGCTCAGGTACCTCTGGGGAGCTGGAGGGGACATTAATGAGCTATGCTGTGCTGCCACGCTCTGCATCGACTTTCAATCCAACCGGTGGCTATGCCAAGGGTCATTATCAGCTAATGGTTTTTTGTACCTTGGAGCCGGCTGGCTGTCTTCCTTGAGTTTTACTGTGTGGGCAGGTGTTCGCAGGGCGTAGGGTCCTCCCGGAGCAATTCAGCAGAAGGTGCGGGAGCATCTGGAGGGGCTCAGAGGCTGGCACGGGGGCCGGCTTTCAGTGAAAATGGAACCCAAAGGCAGAGGAGATGCTCTGAGCAGGGACAGGCAAGATTGGCTTTGCGCTTTTAGCCTGGCAAGTGGGATGCATTGATGCCACTCACCTGTGTGGCACACTCTTATTTTCTGCCAAGAATGAAGACAAATATTTGCCTTAGATTGCAGAATAATATCTGAAGCTACTTACTGGGCAAAAGGCCTTCTTTTTAATCAGAGATGTATTTTATTAAGGTTTTATTAATTCTTCCTAGGCAAAGCCTTTCTCTCCGCTCATAGCAATATCTGCTTAGAACTGCTAAGATTACCAATGATAATAATGTTACAATACAATAGGTTCCTAATACTAACATATAACGGTATAACTTCGGCTTAGGAAACATTGGCATTGATGGAGTAGTTTGTATAGAATTTCTCGTTTAACTCTCACAACAGCCACATGAAGTAAGTAAGAGCAGTATATTACCCCCAGGGCTTCAGAGAGAGGAACTGCCTGACGTTAGGACACAGTAGACTAGAAAAACTTGAGCTTGGGTCTTACCATTCCTTTCCAGTTTCTATGGCTCTCCCTCCAAACACCTAGAAGGAAAAATTACATGGCTTATGGTAAGACAAACCGAGAGCTGGGAGTTCAGTCCTACTGCTCAGCAGAATGCTCAGTGCATGGTGGACAGAGCGATTATTAGCTCATATGGAACACAGACAGGTAGATGACTACATAGGGTAATTTGAGGACTGAGAGAATTGCTAATGCAAATTATTAGGCCTGATCCAGACCTACTGAATCAGAAACTCCAGTGGTAGACACAGCATCTGTGTTTTAATAGGCCTTTCAGGCAATCCTGAGGCACACTAAAGTTTGAGAACCACTGGCTTAGACCAGGGGTCAGCAACTTTTATCTGTTAAGAACCAGATAATAAATAGTTTAGGCTTTGGAGGCCACTTAATCTCTGTCAAGATTATTCAGATCTGCCAGTGTCCTGAAAGCAGCCATGGAGACTATATAAATGAATGGATGAGGCTGTGTTCTAATAAAACTTTATTTGGACTGAGCAGGGCGCACGCTGTTAATGATATTAATACACTTGCAGGGGTCTCAAACTCGCGGCCCGCGGGCCGCATGCGGCCCGCCGAACAATTTTGTGCGGCCCGCAGACTAATCCACGGGCTTACTTAATTTTATCCAAAATATTTTGAACTTCGTGGATTAGTCTGCGGGCCGCACAAAATTGTTCGGCGGGCCACATGCGGCCCACAAGTTTGAGACCCCTGGTACAGAATCAAGTCCTGTAGGTAAAGCTGATTTTTCAAAGTGTGAAGTACTCTGTGATGAAACTTTAAGAAATTTATTTTTATGTTCTGATGATTCATCTCAAGTCAAAGATATGTACTAGCTTCCCATGTCCCCCTGTTTTCTAATTCCCAATAATGCTGTTGAGAAATTCAATGCCATTCTGATTTCTGATCATTTGTATATGACTTTTTAAAAGTCTGTAAGAGGCTGAGGCTTTTTATTCCTGATGTATTGATATTTTATGACCATATCCTTTGGTATGGGTCCTTTTCATTCTTAGTGTTGATATTTTGGAGCACTTCTAATCTGGAGATTCATGTCCTACAATTTTATGTTATTATTTCTTTGATAATTCCCTCCCAATGACTTTCTGTGTTCTCTCTCTCAGATGTTGAATCTCTTGGTTTCAACCGCTAATTTTCTAATTGTTTCTCTTATGATTTTTCTTCATGCCTTTCTGAGAGATTTTTTAAAACTCTTTCTTCTACTCCTTTATTAAAACAAACATAAAATTCTTTGCTGTAATATTTTTAATATTTAACAGCTTTTTCTCTGATTATAGTTCCCATTCTTTTCCCATAGATGTATTTTTTTATATTTCTAAGAATATCAATTATATTTATTTAAGATTTTTTTAAAATTGATTTTAGAGAGAGAGGAGAGACAGAGAAATTTGTTGCTCCACTAACTTATGCGTTCATTGGTTGATTTTTGTATGTGCCCTGACCAGGGATTGAACCTGCAACCTTGGCATATTGGGATGACTTCTAATCAACTCAGCTACCTGGCTGAGGCCTCAATTATATTTCCTATATTTATTTCTTATGTTTATATATAAATAATTTTATAAGTTTATTTATAAATATATATATTTATTTTTGAAGATAATGTTTTGTTTGAGAGAGAGAGGAGATAGAGAAAGGAGAAGAGAGAGAGGGGAAGGGAAAGACATCATCAACTCATCCAATTTTGTGCAGTCATCGATTGCTTCTCATACATGACAGGGCTCTTGAGGTGACCTCAAGATGGAGCTGGTGATACTGAGATCAAACCAGTGACTTTGGTGCTCTGCAGTGACACTCTGTCTACTGCACTGCCACTGGCCAGGGCTTAAAGATGATGTGTTTGCTATCTACCATATTTCTGTTTCTTCCCAGTTTTTTCCCCGTGTGTGTGTGTGTGTGTGTGTGTGTGTGTGTGTGTGTGAGAGAGAGAGAGAGAGAGAGAGAGAGAGAGAGAGTGTTTGTGGGTTAGTGTCTTTTATACTGGAAGATTTGCTCAGTGTCAAGAGGTCCTTGGTTGTCAGTTCATATTTTAAAAGAAGCTTTTAAAGAGCCGAGCTTGCTGGCTTCATTGTAAGTTAGTGAAATTGCTTGTAAGTTAGCAAACTGCTTGATTTCTATTGGTGGGATTCACAGCTCTCTGTATCTCTAGGTATTTTCTCTGGACATTCAGTTACTGTAGAGAAGAATTCCACAATTTACCTTACTGTTTTTCGGGTAGAGGGTGGTGGGGAAAGGAAGAGGCATGGTCATAAGGCTGGTTCTTAGTGTTCTGGCAGCTTTGCATGGGGTAGGTGGTGGCACATTTCTCTCTTCATGTTACACATAATATTTTTTTAAGAATCATGTCTTATTCCCTGCCTTTTATAGGGCTGGTGTCTCTGAGTTTGAAGCTAGTCTGGTTTGACTTCTACTTTGTACAGAATGTATGAGAGAAAGTCACCTGGCTGTTCAGGATGAAGTGAGGGAGGCTCTGAGGGGTTCTCTTTGTCCTTTATACAGATTTTTAATCAATCTCCCCATTTTTTGCCCCTTCCCTCACTCATGCCTTCTATGGTATCCAGTGTCTCAAAAACCCTATTGTTAACCAATGATTAGGCTTCCTGCATTCTGCAAAATCATTTTACTTCTTCCATTAAATTTCATATTAGTATAGTTTGAGGTTATAAATATTTCCTAATTTCATGGCCTATGGAATTGTGTTGTGTTTCTCATTATCCTTGGTGGTCTTGGGTGATTTCTGAGCAGAAAAGGGGCAGAAAAAGCTTTGTTCTGCCAACTGAAAATTGGAAATCTCTGATAGCACATTTTCATTTTGTTCGATATTCTCAATTGCTTTCCGTAGAGTTTGCACCAATTTATATGGCACGATATAAAAATGTTCTTTCCCAATATTCTCCTCACTGTCTTAATACATTAGCCTTTTAATCTCAGTCAATCTTAGTGAAAAACGACAATTTTTTTTTTTAAAAAAAGCATACCTTTTGTAAAGGGCACAATTTTAATTCTATCTTTTGGAAAGGACACTAAAACTGCATTCTTTCTAAATTGAGGCATTTAATAAATACATGTCCTTACATGAAAAATATGTGTAAATAAATTACTACAAACCCATCTTTGGAGAATGCCTCAAAACACTCAGTGTCCTGACAGTAGAACATCAGTAAACCTTGGCGTTGTCTACGTCAGCAGACTTGTATTTATGTTTGAGAATTGCAGGTGAGCGGGCTTGTTTGTATATAACACAGGACGCAGGGACGTGAATCGTACGGACTCTGGATCCTGTACCATTACCCCCTAGTTTTCTCTTAGAGCTTCTTCCGGGAGGCAAGTAGGGGTGGTGGAATGAGGCTGGGAGACTCACCTGCATTCTGCTTTCTTCTCAGACTCTTGACTTCTTAGCTCTTTGTTTTACATGTTGTGTGTCCTCTAAGCTGTTCATAGTGGTATGTAATCTCTTTGACAGTAAACATTTTATAGACAGCACTATAGCCCAGTTGTTAGATGCTGTGCTAAAGGGAAATATTGGGCACAGAAGCTAACCTAAATTTCTGGACTGTTGTCACTGAGGGTTGTGGCAGGAGCTGTGCAGAACAGAAAGATCTGATGATTTATCCACATGTTTGAGAAATGAGAGAGGCTTGGCTTTTCCATTTAGTAGCCACTTCTCCATTGAGAGTTCTTATCTATTTAGAAATACAGAGATAAAGGACCAAAGATACTGATGAAGGTCAAGGGAGATTTGCTGCATTTTAGCAACTGAGCATACCAAACTGTGAAAGTGCTTTGCTAATATGTGAAAGAACTGTTTCTTTGTCTTTTCTTTACATAACTGTAATACCTAATCCCCAATCCCCACCTGGTCTCTGTGGGTAGGTTGGGGACATCATCTCAGTCCAGGGGAGAGGCTGAGGGAGTGGATAACGAGGGTTTCTATTTAATGTGGCAGATAAGCTACCCCCAAACTTTCTTTTTTCTTTTGAGCCTAATGACTAGATTTTGTCTTCTAAGGGTTACTCTCCTCAAAGATTTAAATCAGTCTTTAATGTTCTGAAAAAAAAATTTTTTTTAAATGAAAGATAAGGCCAATTTCATTTGAAGATGATTTACGGTTCTGAATCTGCTTCATTGCATTTCGTCACCCTCATAAAAAGGCAAAATGGAAATAAACTTCTTTCTTCTTTTTTTTTCTTTTTAGTGAGAGAGAGAGAGAGGCAGACAGATAGGAAGGGAGAGAGATAAAAAGCATCAATTTGTAGTTGTGACAGTTTTAGTTGTTCATTGACTGCTTCTCATACTTGCCTTGATCGGTGGTGCTCCAGCCAAGCCAGTGACCCCTTGCTTAAGCCAGCGACCTTGGGCTTCAAGTCAGCAATCTGGGGTCATGTCTATGATCCCATGCTCAAGCCAGCAACCCCACGCTCAAACTTGATGCGCCGTGCTCTAGCTGGCGATCTCAGGGTTTTGAACCTGGTTCCTCAAACATCCCAGTCAATGCTCTGTCCACTGCACCACTGCATGGTCAGGCAAAACTTCTCTCCTCTTTGACATTAGATGAGAAAACACAAGCACACACTCTGCTAGACTTTTTCAGGTGGAGACAAGATAGTCGGCTATACATTTCAGTGACCTTTCTAAGTATGATCTTTGGTTTCCCTAGTGAACGCTGAACATCTGTGGGTCTCCAATGCCATGCTGTATTTCTATCTTATTTAAGAGACACCTAGCAATAAGGTTTTTTGTTGTTGCTGTTTTCATTTGACAAGGGAACACTATGCTGACAGACTAAGCCCCCAATAGCGTCTATCAATCAAGCACTTTGGGAAATCAGAAACGACAGTGAAACCCACTGCATTAAATAACCCATGGTGCCGGGGATTAATCAGAAATCTGGTGTTGTTAAAAATAAATGAGTTTTTTTAATAAATTAGATTTGAAAATGACTTACAAGCAGTGTGGATCTGTGCAGAGGCGGCTTCTGATTCATTGGGAAATCCGCAGGGGGTCATTGTTACTAACGTAGACAGCAACATATGCTCATCCACTAGAGAGAAGGTAGAAGGGAGAGGAGGTTGCCCAAGTGTGTGCCAGCTTCTCTTTTGCTCATCCCCACATTGGCCAGGCCCAATCTTTGCTTGAGGCCCTTACCTTCTCTGTGTGGACTTTAATATCCAAAAAAGAAACATTTTTCCTACCTACACGTACTCTTGCCATCTGCTTTTTATCTTAGATTTAAAGTACCTAAAGTTTTAGAATAAATTATTTAAAATATGATGGCACTTTGTTTCATAATTAAATTAATACATAGAGGAGACAGTCAATGAATGCTCTATGATAGGCAGCAAGACCTGGTCCACCAGACTCTAACAATCACTTAGATTTAATTCAAGACAATACACCGATTAGTTACAAAGTGCCTACTGTGTGGGAGAGGCTATGATAGGCATCGGAACTACAACATTTCTAAAGTTCTCTCAAAGACCTTAGAGGCTGAAGTGGGATCTGAATACAGAGTAAGGTGTCCTACGTGCTGAGATGAAGTTTCAAGTTGCTATAGAATGGCAGAGGAGGGACAGGAAATTCTAGCTAGAGGTGTTTGGGAAGACATCACAGACAAGGGGGCATTCATTTGGAACGGAGGCTGGAGGACTAGTCTAGTTACACCAGGTGAAAGAAGGGTCAATGGCTTCCCAGAAGCTGAAACAGCATGAACTAACCCAATGATGGGGTCTAGAAAGTACAGGATAAAGATCGTTAACAATAACGTTTGTATACTTGAAATTTGCTAAGAGGGAACATTCTAAATGTTTTCACCATACACACACACACAAAAGGAAAAAGGTAAACATGTGAGGAGGTGGATATGTTCCTTAGTTTGATTGTAGCAATGATTTCACAATGTATATGTATAACAAACATCAAGTTGTTTACCTTAAATATATTTACATGTCACTTATACCTCAATAGAGATGGGCAGGGGGAGAAAGTATAGGACATGTTTGAAAATTATAATTAATGAAATCTTCTCTAGCTTAGCTACTAAATAATGCACCTGGAGTATAATTCTGAGGAAGAATATTGCAGGAGGTGAGGCAAAGAAGAAGTTTAGGACTAGAGTTTGAAGGAGCAAAAGTTTATTCGAATTGTTAGTTTAATTTTGTTTAATATTATTTTCGTAAATGGGGACAGGCTGAATCTATCTCTGTTATTTCACCATTTTTCTACTGATGAATATTTAAATTGGGGGAAATGATCTTAATCATTTTCTTTCATGAAAAAAAACTCAGCCCAAAAGCTATTTCTATGTTCTAGAAATTTTTTAAAAGGAAGATACATTATTAGAACCAAGACTAAATAATATCAGTTAACTAGTCAATCAATCAATATTTGCAGAGAACTCTTATCAGAATCATGTCTTCAAAAAGGTATTGCAAATTAGGTAATTGAGGCTTTAATATAATAATAAAGTTTGATAAAGTTAATAAAACTTAATAAAGGCATTATTAATAAAAGCATCATGCAGGTTCACGGACACCAACAAGGCTAACATCCGAGAGCTGTCAACACCTCTAGGCCAGATTGGCAAGCAGGGGGAGTGGTTATTGGAATCTAAAGCAAGTAGCTGTACAGAGAAGGGCAGCCAACTCCTCACGATGGGGCGAAGAGAGGTCCATAGGGAACAGACATCTTGACCCCACTCATCCTGACTGTTACCTTTCACCTGGGTCTCCCATTGGCCATACCATTTGGCAGCCAGAAGGCAAGGGGATGCCTGTGGTCCACAGAGGTCAGCCTTGCAGAGAAGAATAGAGACAGAACCTGGAGGTGCACTCAAAACATCTCCAGTAGAAGGACCAATGAACGGTTACCCAAATTTTCACAGTAAAAATTCATGGAGATCTTTTTCATTGAGAGTTTCAGGATGTGTAGTTGTGGAGGAAGAAATGAAATATTTTTGAGGGTGAGAAACTATACTTCAAGATCACTCTACAATATACCTGACCAGTACTCCCCAAATACGGGACTTCTACATCTGCACTTCTATTCTTGATTTTTCTCCTGGGGCTCAGGCTCAGACTGCAGTTGATTACTGGATGATTGCATATCCTTTCAATGTCAAACTTAGTACTCAGTTTGTCTTACTGATGTCTCTCCAAACGCGTTGTTAACCGCAGCCCTCCTCAACGACTCCCTCCTTCCCATGCCTCTGAATTCCTCTTGATCCATCACTTTAACCTTCTTCTTCAACTAGATAATTAGATCGTTGAACTCAAGATAAGGAGGTGACTTCTTTTTCAACCTCTGCCATGCCCTGTGTTGAGCCTGTCTACCTCCATTTGGGGATGAAATAGGAACTTTCTCTCCTGAAGCAGATCTCTGTCATGGGACTCCCCCTAGTTGGCATCACCTCAGCTATTCCCAAACCATTCCATTTTTAAACCATTTCCTCACGATATTGGAAGTTACTTGAGGGCAGGGACCATTTTCAGAGGAAAGAATGTCACACTCAGTAGGAGACCAGTATCTGCAGCGGATATCTTGCTAGCTATTAATTGTGTCTACGGTAAACTGTGTCTAAGCTTACTAGGCAAACTTCAGGGTGAGAGCTAAGTTTGAAAGTGGTTTATTCGAGGAGATGGATTCCTGTTGTGTCCAGGTTCTCAACTGGGAAAATTGTTTTCAGTTCAGCCAATATTTAACTGCTTTGTCCGCTGGCATGAATATGCAAAATGGGGGGGGGCCAGTAGGTCTTTTGGTTTGGTGATTAGGCATTAACAGACAATCAAAGTTTGGACAGACCTCGTCTTCAAGTGCTGCAGGTGTCAAGGGAAGATACTCAATCGCTCTGATTTCATTGAAACGGCTATTAGTCAAGACTGAAAAATGCATGATTAGAATTATCCTTTTGTTGGTCTTTTCCACATTCATTTGAAAGAGATAGGGCAATCTGTAAGGAACAGCAACTTCCTCGCAAGCCAGAGGGCTTAGTGAAGAATTAAGGATACTGCAACCTTATAGCTAAAAGAATAGAAAGGAAATCCAATTATTCTTCCCATATTAAATGCAGATATTCCTGAGCATTTTGTCAAAACGACTTTGCTAACCCATGGAGTGAAACACACTTTGTTTTCACACGGGTGCATTAAACAAAGCTGTGGGCTCTATTACACTGCTTAGAAGGGAACAAAAACCATCAGAATGAAAAAGCGCTCTCGACGTATGGTCATATCAGCTCCAAATTGTATCACAGCTGCTCCTGGCTCCATTAGATGGAACACTGGGTAATTCACAGGAGTCATTTTTAACAATTTGATTGTTGGTATATATCTACTGAATTGATTGGTTGCGGAGACAGATCTTTATTTGTATAATAGCAATAGCATCCTTTGCCGATTACCGCTCAATTTATTTCTGATGCTAACATTACTAACCAGCATCTATCAATTTACATTGAAAAAAATATGCTCTTATTTCTTAATTATCTGCTTAATTATAGGGAGACTTGAGTCCCATGATGCCCCGATTTGCCATCACTGGGAGAGCCTGCCAGAGTCAATAAGAGTCATGCTGTTTGGCTTCTAGAGGACTCTGTGCAAGCTGGTGATATGAACAAACTTTACCCCTGTGTACATGAAGGCACTGGTGCCCTGATTCACAGTCGGTCGGCAGCATAGCCTGCTCTTGTGTACCCCAATGGAAGTCTTCACAAGCCAGCAGATGACTTCTCCATTGACCTACTTTCCTGTTGATCTAATCTTGACAGCTCTAGTCATCAGGATTCCTGGTGATGACTTCCTCCATCAGACCTCCTCTGGGCTCCTCATGGGTCATTCTGCAGGGTGATTGGCAGGAGGACAGGACTGCCCAAATTTTGTGGCAGCTCTCGGGAATAAATCATAGGCTCTATTTCTGACCACTGGGTTCAGATCGGCAGAAATGGAAGTTATACACATTTAGCAAGTTTCCTCTTTACCCCAGCTGCCACCACCATAAATATAAACAAAAATCTATGTCATAGATGTGTGTCAGAAGGCAACCACTGCAAGTCATCTCATTCCGACCTACCTACTCTTTTTAAGTGAGATTTTCCTTATTTCTTATTATTTTTATTATGATCAAATATATATATATATATATATATATATATATATATGACATGAAATTTACCATTTTAAGCATTTTGAAATGTACAGGTCAGAGACATTTAAGTGCACTCACATTTTTGCAACCATCACCACCGTCCATCTTCAGAAGCTTTTAATCTTTATAAACTGAAATGCTGTGCCCATTTAACAATAATTCTCCACATCTCTCTGCTTTGTACCCTTGGCGATCACCAACCTGTTTCTGTTTATAAATTTGACTACTCTGGATACCCTGTATTAAGTGGAATCTTAGAATATCTATCTTTTTGTGTCTGCCTTCTTTTGTTTAGCGTATCTTCAAGGTTCATTCATGTTGTAACATACATTCACTTTATTTTAAGGCTGAATAATATTTCTCTGTGTCGGTAGACCGTATTTTGTTTATCCTCTCATCCATCTGTGGACAGGTGGATTGTGTCCGCCTGTGGGCTATTGTGGCATTTTGCAGTGGTATGCTTTCATTCCTTCCTCTTTCTCGTTTGTCTATCTTCTAAAGGTTTTTCCTTTGTGGCAACCATGAGGTTGACCTAAGACATCTTAGAGTTTTATACCTTCTCTTTTAAATCAGCTCTTGTGTGTAATGCTACCGTGAACTTGGGTGTACAAACATCTGTCCAAGTGTCTGCTCTCAATTATTTTGATCTTTGCCTGCTCTTTCAAAGTACTGCTCATCTCCATCGCCCCCTGGTGGGCAGAGCATCACCCCTGGTGGGCGTGCCGGGTGGATCCTGGTCGGGCGCATGCGGGAGTCTGTCTGACTGTCTCTCCCAGTTTCCAGCTTCAGAAAAATACACACACACAAAAAAAAGTACTGCTCATCTCCTTAACCATGTGAACCTATCCCAACTTTATCTCTCTGTGATTCACAGTGTTCCTGCCCTGGCCTTTTATTGTTACTACCTAGCTATCACTTCTTATTACCTGCCCTCCCTGCATGATAAGAAATTTACTGAAAATTTTCTCTTTTTATATGTTTAACAATATTACTCTTAATAGGAGGCAGAATACTCTTTGGAGTGAGTTTGCCAAGTTCAGACCCCAGCTTCATCATTTACTAATGGCTTGAACCTCTTTATTCCTCAGTTTCCTCATGCAAGAAGAGATATAATAGTATATATATTAATATTTGTGGTAATTGAATGAGATAATCCATGGAAAGTATTTAATGTCATACCTAACAAATAGCCCTTGGTGAAGGTTAACTCCTATTATCTCTTCATCTTAAAGATTAAGAAACTAAGAACAGTTTAAGAAACTTGCCTAAGGCAATACACGCTAGGTCTGTTGACACTCAGGTGTATGTTTGTAATATTTCTTAGGTTTATAGACATGCCTACTCTGTTGTCCATGGAGGAAGAAATAGGACAAGCCATATTTCAGCCTTTTGTATAAATTATAAATATGTACCAACCCCAGATATATTTTGTGTTAGCTAGTCTACCTCTACATCATGTTTCCAAGAGTAGATAATACAGAGTTAAATAAAATGTCTGCCTCTAATTTGTACTGACTTAAGGCAACTGGATATCGAAAAGGCTAATGTATTGACAATGACTTCCATGTACAAACACACATAAAGCATGGAGACTCTTGATCTCACCCTCTGTTAAATATCTGTCTTCAACATTCCCAGTCATCAGAGAGCTGTCTATCAATCTTTTCTCCTATCTCACCATCTTCATCACTCTCCAAAAATTGGTCCACGAGAGATAGTGAAGGTAGATGGCAGTTCACAGAGCCGGAAATGATCTCTACAGGTATTCCTCAGGAGAGAGCTGCCCAGTCCCCAAGAGGGAGGACCAGATGAATCCCACTCAAGTGCATTTCAGTCATTCTGCAGAAAGAGGAACACAACCAAAAAAAAAAAAAATAGGAAAAGAAAAAGAAAAAACACATGAACGTGAACAACAGTGTGGGGATTCCCTGAGTAGGGGGTCCAAGTTGGAGGGGGATATAGGGCGAATAAATGGTAATGGATGAATACTTGACTTGGTTATGTGAACACACAATACAGTGTACAGAGAGAAGTGCTGTAGAATTGGACAACTGATACCTATATAATTATGTTAACCCGTGTTACCCCAATATATTCAATTAAAAATAAAACTTAAAATCTAGAACATTTCAAATTACCTTTGATAGATTTACTTAATTTTCTTAGGCTTTACCCAATTAGAAGCAGCTTTACTTCCTCCCCCAACTTCATGAAACTTCACAGTGTGGTTGTAGTGACTGGTTATTTTTAAATTGGGCATAGCCCACCTGAGTGTATAAATATAATAGGGCAAGTTTCTGAATGTACATAGACTTAAATGGAAGCATCATTCTGCCTCAATTGTAGATGGGTCTCTGGACATAGATGTGAGCTCATCTTTGAAAGATCATAGCATGTCATATGGAAATAATGGAATACATGTGAACTTCTCTTCTTCAGAGGTGGTTTGGAAAAGGCCAGTGGAGCATGGGTCTAGATCTTATGGAAACTTTTTTTTATAGAAAACAAGGTGTTAGACTAGAAAGAGAAGCATAAGGTTTCTCTCCATGGCCACATTTTCTGATTGTATAAGAAAAAAATAAATGTTTGTGTTGGGGAAAAGATTATGTGTAGGGCAGGGGTTGGCAAACATTTTCTGTCAAGAGACAGAGAGTAAATATTTTAGGCTTGTAGAGCATATGGTCTCTGTCACATCTACTCAACTATTCTATTGTAGCAGACAGCAGTCAAAGATAACACATAAATGAATGGTCATGGCTGTGTTCCAATAAAACTCTGTTTACAAAAACAGGTTGTGGGCCAATTTAGCCTGTGAGTCACTGTACTAGGTTCTATGCTGGGCACTTTATGTATGTTATTTTCATTGTTCAAGATATTGTCTAGTTACACTAACCTAACCTAGTTGAATTGTATGAATGCGGGGAAAGAGATTTTTTTCTCATGCATCTAGGAAGGAAGAATAAGTAATCTGGTCTCAGACTTTTCTGCAATAGCATTCAGTGCTGAGAGAAAGTAAAGGAGATAGGTTTTCAGAGTTCTCAGGGAAAGGAAGTGTGACCCATGAACATTACTTTGTCTAAGAATACTTCAAGACCTTGGCCAGGTAGCTCAGTAGTAGGGTGTTGGCCCGGCCTGTGGAAGTCCTGGGTTAAATTCTAGGTCAGGGCACACAGGAGAAGCGACCATCTGCTTCTCTACCTTTACTCCCTATCTTTCTCTCTCTTCTACTCCCACAGCCATAGCTTGAGTGGTTCAAGCAAAGTTGGCCCCAGGTGCAGAGGATGGCTTCATGCCCTCGCTTCAGGAGCTAAAATAGCTTGGTTGCCGAGCAACAGAGTAGTGGCCCAGACGGGCAGAGGCTTACCAGGTGGATCCCCTTTGGAGCACATTCAGGAGTCTGTCTTTCTGCCTCTCCTCCTCTCAATAATAATTTTAAAAAGAGTAGAAGACTTCAAGTAAATAACTCAAAGAATACAGACCCGTGAGCACTTCTACAAAACAACAACAGCAAACTATGGATAAAAAACTTCCACATTGAGATACATCAAAATAAAGAACCCAGGAATGGACATTCTAAGATAAAAGGCCTGGTAGTGAGCATTAAATACATTTGAATATAGAGCCAAAACCAGATTCCCAGCAACTGTGGGACTTAGGTACAGAAGTTAAAGTGATAGCTACAAATATGGACACTATCAAAACAACAATGCAGTTAACTCCACTCAGAAGGTGGGTGAAGGGAATTGGGACGAATTGTGAGAATGCTGGTGTGAAAAATGCAAATAAATGTAGCTCTAGTCTCCTGATATTTTTCATCTTCTCTTTTTAACTTTGGAAGAATCTTTTAGAAAATTGTTTTCATTGTAGTGAAAGAAACATTTCTTTCAAGTTCAACAATTCTTCTGTTTCCTATCTATTACAGAAAGTGAAATTAAGTTTAATTTTTCAATTTAGAATAGCATCTATGGAGTGAGCTCACTTTATAAAAATATGTTTCCATCTATTTTTCTAGCTCCATATTTCCATTTTAAAAAAGATGCATTGGATAGCAGAGTTATTGATTGTGTTATCCTACAGAAAGAATGGACTTTGAGGATGGGGAAACCCGGGTTATTTCTAATTTTTTTTACATCTCCATGTTAATTAAATGTATGTCATGAGCAAGTAAATTTTTCACAAAGTACTGAAGTGATTTTTGTAAAGAAAATAATAAAAAGAATCATATATGATGTTAGCAGTAGTTCACTTTTTGCTGATACAAAAGATGGGCAATTTCCTTCTGTTCATTTATATGTTGAAACATTTTTGAAGAAACTGACATGGATTGGTAAAAACTGAATATACTTTCATAGAAGCCGTAGAAAAAGCATCTTCAAGAACAGAGTGGTTGATTCTAAAATGAAAAAAAAAAGTGAATAAAATTAGGACAAATATCAATCAGCAACAGAAAAACCATAATTTCAAAGGAATGAGAGAAGCAGAAGCTGGAAATAAGGGAGTGTAGAGTGAATGGAAAGTGAAGAACTGGAGATTCTGAGTTTAGGTGACTCTTTTTAAAATAAGTCATTATTCCCCAAAGACACGTCTTGGGATAGATGCTATTTCCTCTATTCTTATAGAGAAAGTTAGGTTTATGCTTCTTAGCCAAGGTCAGATGGCTAGTGATCACTGAGCTGGTCTTTGAATCCAAACCCATTCTCTTTCGCTACACCAGGATTTGGGTCAAGTTTGGTTGAAGGGGACAGTTAAAGTGGAGAGAAAATAGAGGTGACAAGGGTACTATTAGAAGTGCATGTCCAGCTCCCTGTTCCCATTCCTGATAACTTTCTATAGTCACGGGAACAAAGGATGACGGTGCTGCATGGCTCTATTGTCGGCCCACCAGTCCATACTGAGCGGCCTATATGAGCAATCAGAGGATGACACTGGTTGAACTGGTGTAGAGCAAACATGAGCCTAAGCCTCCTGGGAATTTTTTTTAGTGCTACAAGATATTAGCACATTTTGGGGTTTTCTTCAGACAGTCACTTGGACTAAGGAGAACTAAAGTAGGCCAAGGCAGCTGTATTTGTCCATGTGCACACAGAGAGGCAGAGAAACTGATTAAGACAGATTGAAAAAGCTAGATGTCAAGACAGAGATAATGAGAGAGGGAGAGAGACATGCAGGGAGAGTGAAGGTGAGAGGTCATGTGGTTCCAGAGAGAGAAGGGACCAAGCGATGGGGGAGGAGGAGCTGCTTTGACTTGGATGACTTTCCAGTTCTGGTTCTAGCAAGGTCTAGCTGTGCTCTTTTGATTGAGTCAGTTGGAGTGGTTTCTGCTGCTGCCAACCAACCAGTCTTGATGGAGGCAGGAAGGTAAGAATTTAGTCACATCAGGAAAGACTAATGGATGTAGGAAAGCTGAAGGATGACCTGACATCATGGCACTGTGCCTGCTACTTAGCAACAAGTCGTTGGATAGACGACCTATGCATTGGAAGGTAGTGAGTCTGCTAAATAGAATTGAAAATGTCTCCTGGGAAACAGAGCTTTGACTCCTGTTCCCAAATGCTTTCCTTCCTCTCTGACTGGGCGAAGAGAGCCTCAGAGCGTGGAATTTTTCCAAAAGGATCTAATAGGAAGCATCTGCAATCTAACAGGCAGGAAGGGGGCTCATGAAGCCCTTCTGATGTTGCACTGAATCTTCTTTTCTTAAGAAGAACCTGTTAGGATCCCCTCCCTGCTGGGAAACTGACAGCTTGAGCCATAACTCCAATGCTCCTCAGTTTTTGAGGGCTGTGTGTTCCCAAGTTCCCTCCCTGCTCCTTGAGCTGGGTCTGGAGAGCACAGGTTTCCCCCTAACTACCAGTTTCCCTGCTTCAGGCAGCAGCTAGACGGGGAGGGGACTATAGAATTCTGATGTCAAATCTTTCTTTAGAGTGAAGAATTGGCTTTAGAGGCTCAGGTCATTCATTTGTTCATCAGTCGTTATCATAGTTCTCCTGAGAAGTCCCATGTATTTAACCAATTGGTTAGAAAAGTGATGATAACAAGATCTGAAGTTTAAACTGCAATAATTCTATTGCATTTAGCTTTATTCTGGTTTGAGGTGTTAGTGGTAACCCAGTTATAGGCTTCCTCAGTTCCTTGCTATTGATCCATCTGCATCAATACTGGAAGAAGATCTCACAGGGTATGACCCACCTCATAGTAGTTTTGAGGCACCATCCTGTTACCGAAAGTTTGGACTATTCTCATTTGTCCGATGCTTTCTCCTAAGGACCCAGTGGTTGGGACATTTTCTAGTGGAGAATGGGTCATTCAGTGCAGTGGAAGAGCGCTGGCCTGTGGACGCCGTGTAACACTGATGCTCTCCCCTGACGCACTTGATACCCTCAGCCAGCACTTCTGGGACATGAGA
The DNA here is from genome assembly GCF_036850765.1 of Saccopteryx bilineata. Classification (NCBI taxonomy): domain Eukaryota; kingdom Metazoa; phylum Chordata; class Mammalia; order Chiroptera; family Emballonuridae; genus Saccopteryx; species Saccopteryx bilineata. The sequence continues at coordinate 337,025,271 of NC_089491.1, read as the reverse complement.
TCGCATCCTCTGAGTAACGAGCGTCTAGTGTTCAGGCCAATGCGTGCAACTTGGCTGGTGTAGATTTAAATGCTACAATGCATTACAAAGTGCCACCTGTCACCCCAGGTTGTGTTCACCTCCATCATGGCTTAGGCTGATGGGATGCAACGTAACAGGATGTGGCAAGCTGGGTGATATATAATGCAACATTCTATGTCCTGCCTGCCAAGCAGCGTGTTCTCAGCGGGAGCAGCACATGATGACAGGAAGCCCTGCTCTCAACTAATCCTGCGTCTGTCAGTGGACTGAGGGGCGGGAAGCAGGGGAGAGACGGCTTGCTTAGGTCATGGGCTTTCTCGAGATCTTAGAAACCACTGTTCAGTTCTAAGTTGCATTTACCCAGTTCTATTGGCAATTGCGTTCTCAACACAAAGTTGAAGCCCATCAGCTTCCACCTAAAGTCACCTCGGGGAAGTGATGACGGTGAAAGTGCCTGTCTGTGGTCAGAAATGAGGTGCGCTTGAGATGCTGGCATTGGCTCAACTTCCGAAGGCTCCTGGGAGGGAAGCTTCCCGTACAGCCCCTGATGTGTGTGCCAGATTGATATTTCACTCCGAATATGAGCAAGTCACCGGATACCCAAGTGTCTACGCAAGGCTCGCCTAGAAGTTGCCTTTTTGTGAACTGGGAAAAGACACCACTTTTCCTCCCCGAGGTGCCGACTGGACTGAACATTCTGACAATAACTGTCTGCCACCTGGAACAATCCCCAGTTCTCAGTCACTTGAGAGGGTCTCTAAGCAGTGTCTTCCCAGAAGGCTTCCTCAGTCAAGCTACTCTGTTTCTTGCCCCCTGGCCTTGCCTCTCGAACATTCCTATCTCCATGTAGGGCCCACTTCAGAGAAAACTTACATAGAAAGTGAACCCCTTCACATTCTGTTTCAGAATACCCACTTCCGGAGGGTAGGACAGAGCACTTCGATATGGAGCCACAACGATGAAGAGATGTGCGCTTTCACCGAAGACAAGATACTCAGTCATGATAATAAGTGAGGTGTTGGTGTTTTTAAATAATTGGCTTCCCCAAGTATAAAAATAATGTTTATTAAAGAAAAACTGACAAGTCTAAAGTAGAAAAGAAATAAAGGTTTAAAGTAGAAAATTAAAATCACTCATAATCCTACCACTCAGAAAGGATCATACTAATTTTTTACATATTTTCTTCTAATTTTTGTTGTAGATGTGCATGTATTAAAAATACCTCTATTATAATATGTGCATGTACTACATATGATAGTTATAGTAGTATATATTATAATGATGTTATATGATATATAACAGTATATGTGTAACATATATTCTAATATGTAAAGTTATATGTTTTGTGCCTTTTCCCCACTTAGTACAACATTATTATCCTTTCCCCATGAGAAAGGATAATACACAGAGCTTCCTGGATCAGAGGTGCATTTGTAAATGTCAGATAAAGATATTGTCTGGCCTTGACATCTCAACAGCCTCACAGGCCTGTGAAGAGCAATTCATCACCGTCCCCAGCAAGGAACCCACATTCATTGCAGGAATTTCCCCCCATAGTGGCCAGAGACTGTGACAGCTGCTTTTACTTCATCCACTGGGTCACTGGTACAAGGAGCATTCCCAGCCCCAAGTCTCAGTTTCCACTCCTATTAGATGCACTTTAAAAGGAGCACCTCCAGGACTCCTAAGATGATGAGTGGACCACAGGGGACGCCCCAGGCGGGTCCCCAGACTTCCTCACACTCACTTCCCACCGTGCTTGGCTCTTCCTGGAAGCAGGTCTTTTCCTACTCTCAGGTCAGGCATAGAAGGGAAGGATGAGTGTCATTTCCTAAGTCTCCCTTAATTCCCAAAGACTTTTCCTCAGGACAAGTCGGGAGTGAAACATAAACTTTCCCATGAAATCTGCTCAGTGTAGTAGCCACTAGCCACATGTAACTATTTTAATTTAAATTAGTTAATTGAATTTAAATGGAATACAACTAAATATTCAATTCTTCCAGCTCACTTCTCAGCTTTCAGGTGCTCAATAGCACGTATGTCCACAATCCCAGAAGGTTCTATGGACTGTACTGCTCTAAACTACCCTTCGATGGAGGATTAGCCTGGGTTCCTGCTTCGCCAAGAAATTTATCAGGGGGACATTTCTTTGAAGTCTCTCATGTTCTTTGCAAAGTTCATGCAGTATTCTCACCCTATGATATAATGCAAAAATATGATTTTAAATATCGACGATGGAATAAAATTGACAAACCACAAAGGCATTAGATTTATCCTGTGGATTTTCATACCGCAGCTGGAGAGATACAGCTTTGGGGGCATGGGGGGTCTTGCTGTCCTCTGCTTGTTGCCACTGGTGAGCCTTCCTGCCCCGCCTACGAAAAGGGGCCAGTCCAACAAAATGATTCCTAACTAGACCGTGAGCATGATACCCGTGCAGACCTCTTAGAGAACCTCCGCACACACCCAGTGAGGCGCTGTGAGGCTCAGGGAACAGTTCGGGCCATTTCAGAATGACTCTATTTTTTAACTATGCTGGGACAACCTGGCTGGCTGAGTAAATGCCAATTGAATGTGTTGACCAGATAACCAATTTCCAGTGTGATCACTGAAGTCTTAGCACTCTGTTTTAGAAGGCTGTTTGTTCTCAGAGCGATCCTTTCAAGCCCAGCGCTGAGGTTTGGTTGTTCTAGGACAGGGGTATTCACAATCACTTGGAAAGGTTATTAGATACATTTTCTGATTAAAAGAGCCTTGAATAATTCTATTGCATGTGGTCCTTTAGAGGTGGGAAATGGAAACAGAAGGCGCGTGATCATTAATATCCTGAATCTTAAAATCAGATGACACCTCCAAAGGAAAATTCACATGCATGCTTTTAAGTGGCTTCACTTGTAACCTACAGGCTGACCCTAGTTCCAAGGCATGAGATCGAGTCCTTTGCTATTGATTCATTCTGTACTTTTTCCCAAAGAAGTGCTTTTGTGTAGCAAAGGCGGCTTAATGATTTCTAACAAAGGAGATGTCCAGAACAATATGAGGGGACATGAAAATGAGCACAGAGCAAAGAGGGAGGGGGCTTCTGTAGGGACTGGTGACCTCTCCGCAGTTATTAAGGCTTCGAGGGAAGTAAATCAAATATCTGTTTAGTCTCCCGTTTTAGAATCTAACATTCAAATGTGTGTTTGGTTCAAATTTCTTGTTCTGTACTTGAGGTTTATTTCTTCTTTGTGCTCAGGAGAGGTAGACACAGCAAATTCCTATCCTTGCAAAAAAATTAAAAACTTAGCATGGCCCCAGGAAGATGGCAGCGGAGTAGGCGGACACACAGACGCCCAGCTCTCAACACCAAACTGGAATACAAATCAATTTAGGAAAAATCAACATGAAAAATCAACACTGAACTGCAAGAACAGCTCTCAAAAACCAAGGAGCAGCCTGACCGGGCGGTGGCACAGTGGATAGAGTGTCGGACTGGGATGCAGAGGACCCAGGTTCGAGACCCCGAGGTCGCCAGCTTGAGTGCGGGCTCATCTGGTTTGAGGAAAAAGCCCACCAGCTTGAACCCAAGATCGCTGGCTCCAGCAAGGGGTTACTCGGTCTGCTGAAGGCCCGCGGTCAAGGCATGTATGAGAGAGCAATCAATGAACAACTAAGGTGTTGCAATGCACAATGAAAAACTAATGATTGATGTTTCTCATCTCTCTCCGTTCCTGTCTGTCTGTCCCTATCTATCCCTCTCTCTGACTCTCTCTGTCTCTGTAAAAAATAAATAAATAAATAAAATAAAAAAAAATAAAAAATAAAAAAAACCAAGGAGCAAAGAGGAAGCCACAATAAACCTGGTAAGGAGTGCCTGAATCTCCTCTGCTTACAGGAACGGCAGGGGTGGGGGGTGAGGCTGAGAGCCCAGAGAGGATTTCACAGAGGAAAAAGAGCAGAAACTACTGCTCACAGCCACTTACCTGGCGACCAGGGAGCAAGGTGGGTTGAAAAGACCAGCTTATCTCCCAAGTGGAAAGGACAAGGAGAGGGACAGACTGTGAGGGGCTAAGGTATGCAAGAAATGAAATAAAAAAGCTGACTCATTTGTGCTGGAGGCGGCCATAGCTGGGGGAGGGACTGAACCTTTCACAAAACAGAGCTGAAGTGCTTCCGGATCAGAGATCTCCGGACATCTATCCAGCTCCAATCAGCGCAACAAGACACAGCTGAAAACAAGAAGTGGGGAGGAGGGGCAGTAACTCAGGTCTCCATGGAGATCTGAGATACACCTCCCCCTACTGAAGCTGAGAAAAAACCCTGCCCCCAGTGAGATTAGTTGGTGGAACAGACCTTCATCGTCTCAGGTTACACCCACAGCATTCCTGGTTACAGTTTCAAGGAAGCCCCCTGCTGAAATCAGTTAACAAGACTATCACCTGTTAAGAAAACAAACAATTCAAGACTTCAAAGCTGCCCAAATCCGAAAGTGGATTACAAATAATAGCTGATACCAATCCAAGAAGACCTAGAAATAACACAACTGAAAACAGGAGGCAGAAAACACCAAGCCTAGACTCAAGCAACTCTACAAATAAAACACCATTATGAGAAGACAAAGGAGTGCAACCCAAATGAAACCACAAGAGACACCCTTGAGAGATGAGCTGAGTGATATGGAAATAATCAAACTTCCAGATGCGGAGTTCAAAATAATGATTGTAAGGATGCTTAGGGATCTTAGAACAACAATGGAGGGGCAGTTTGAAAACCTAAATAAAGAAATAGCAAGTATAAAAAAGGATATTGAAATATTAAAAAAGAATCAGTCAGAGATGACAAATACAATATCAGAAATGAAGACCACAATGGAAGGAATTAAAAACAGGATGGATACAGCAGAGGATCGAATCAGCGAGTTGGAGGACAACTGGAATGAAGGCATGAAAGCAGAGAAGAAAAGAGACTCAAAAAGTCAGAGGAAACACTTAGAGAGCTCTGTGACAACATGAAGAGAAATAACATCCGCATCATAGGGGTTCCTGAAGAAGAAGAAAAAGAACAAGGGATAGAGACTTTGTTAAATCATACCATAACTGAAAACTTCCCTAAATTAATGCAAGAGAAACTCTTACAAGTCCAAGAAGCACAGAGAACTCCATTAAAGAGAAACCCAAAGAAACCTACACCAAGACACATCATAATTAAAATACCAAAGCTAAGCGATAAAGAGAAAATATTAAAAGCTGCAAGAGAAAAAAAAGTTATCACCTACAAAGGAGCCCCCATAAGGATGACATCCAACTTCTCAACAGAAACACTTGAGGCCAGAAGGGAATGGCAAGAAATATTCAAAGTAATGCAGAACAAGAATCTACAACCAAGACTACTTTATCCAGCAAGGCTATCGTTTAAAATCGAAAGAGAAATAAAAAGCTTCCCAGACCAAAAACAACTCAAGGAATTCATTACAACCAAACCAACGCTGCAAGAAATGTTAAGGGGCCTGTTGTAAACAGAACAAAGTTGGAAAAGAATATAGCAAAAAAAGGAATACACCTTTAAAGAAGAAAATGGCAATAAACAACTACATATCAATAATAACCTTAAATGTAAATGGATTAAATGATCCAATCAAAAGACATAGGGTAGCTGCGTGGATAAGAAAACAGGACCCATACATATGCTGTCTACAAGAGACACACCTTAGAACAAAAGACACATATAGATAGAAGGTAAAAGGATGGAAAAAAACATTTCATGCAAACGGAAATGAAAAAAAAGCTGGGGTAGCAATACTTATATCAGACAAATTGGACTTTAAAACAAAGGATATAGTAAGAGATAAAGAAGGCCACTACATAATGATAAAGGGAGTAATCCAACAGGAAGATATAACTATTATAAATATCTATGCACCTAATAAAGGAGCACCCAAATATATAAAACAGACTTTGATGGATTTAAAGGGCGAGATCAACAGCAATACTATAATAGTAGGGGATTTCAATACCCCACTAACATCACTAGATATATCCTCAAGAAAGAAAATTAACAAAGAAACAGCAGACTTATTGGAAACAATAGATCAACTTGATTTAATAGATATCTTCAGATCCTTTCACCTTAAAGCAGCAGAATATACATTCTTTTCAAGCGCTCATGGTACATTCTCTAGGATAGACCACATGTTAGGGCACAAAAGTGGTCTCAACAAATTTAAGAAGACTGAAATCACATATCAAGTACTTTCTCTGATCACAACGGCATGAAACTAGAAATGAATCACAGCAGAAAAGCTCAAAAATTCTCAAACACATGGAAACTAAATAGCAGGGTGCTAAATAATGAATGGATTAAGAATGAGATCAAAGAAGAAATAAAAAAATTCCTAGAAATGAATGACAATGAGCATACAACAACTCAAAATTTATGGGACACAGCGAAAGCAGTGCTGAGAGGGAAGTTCATAGCACTACAGGCACACTTTCAGAAGCTAGAAAAAGCTCAAATAAACAACTTAACCCTGCATCTAAAAGAATTAGAAAAAGAACAGCAAGTAAAGCCCAAATGTAGTAGAAGGAAGGAAATAATAAAGATCAGAGCAGAAATAAATGACATAGAGGCTAAAGAAACAATACAGAGGATCAATGAAACTAGGAGCTGGTTCTTTGAAAAGGTAAACAAGATTGATGAACCTTTAAGTAGACTCACCAAGAAAAAGAGAGAGAGGACTCAAATAAATAAAATTAGAAATGAGAGAGGAGAAATAACAACTGACACAACAGAAATACAAACTATTGTAAGAAAATACTATGAAGAACTGTATGCCAAAAAACTAGACAACCTGGATGAAATGGACAAATTCCTTGACACATACAATCTTCCAAAAATCAATCTGGAAGAATCAGAAAACCTAAACAGACCGATTACACCAAATGAGATTGAAACAGTTATCAAAAAACTCCCAACAAAGAAAAGTCCGGGGCCCGATGGCTTCACAACGGAATTCTACCAAATATTCAAAGAAGAACTAACTCCTATCCTTCTCAAACTATTTCAAAAAAATTCAAGAGGAAGGAAGACTTCCAAGCTCCTTTTATGAGGCGAGCATAATTCTGATTCCAAAACCAGGCAAAGACAACACAAAGAAAGAAGATTATAGGCCAATATCTCTGATGAATATAGATGCTAAAATCCTCAACAAAATATTAGCAAACCGGATCCAACAATATATGGAAAAAATCATACACCATGATCAAGTGGGATTTATTCTGGGGAGGCAAGGCTGGTACAATATTCGTAAATCAATCAATGTGATTCATCACATAAACAAAAAGAAGGAGAAAAACCATATGATAATTTCAATAGATGCAGAAAAAGCATTTGATAAAATCCAGCACCCATTCATGATCAAAACTCTCAGCAAAGTGGGAATACAGGGAACATACCTCAACATGATAAAAGCCATCTATGAGAAAACCACAGCCAACATCATACTCAATGGGCAAAAATTAAAAGCAATCCCCTTAAGATCAGGAACAAGGCAGGGGTGTCCCCTTTCACCACTCTTATTTAACATAGTCCTGGAAGTCCCAGCCACAGCAATCAGACAAGAAGAAGAAATAAAAGGCATTCAAGTTGGAAAAGAAGAAGTAAAACTATCATTATTTGCAGATGATATGATATTGTATATAGAAAACCCTAAAGTCTCAGTCAAAAAACTACTGGACCTGATAAATAAATTCAGCAAAGTGGCAGGATATAAAATCAATACTCAGAAATCAGAAGCATTTTTATACACCAACAATGAACAGTCAGAAAGAGAAATTAAGGAAACAATCCCCTTCACAATTACAACCAAAAAAATAAAGTACCTAGGAGTAAACTTAACCAAGGGGACTAAAGACTTGTACTCGGAAAATTACAAAGCATTGATAAAAGAAATCAAGGAAGATACAAACAAGTGGAAGCATATACCGTGCTCATGGTTAGGAAGAATAAACATCATTAAAATGTCTATATTACCCAAAGCAATCTATAAATTCAATGCAATACCAATTAAAATACCAATGGCATACTTCAAAGATATAGAACACATATTCCAAAAATTTATATGGAACCAAAAGAGGACACGAATAGCCTCAGCAATCTTAAAAAAGAAGAATAAAGTGGGAGGTATCACACTTCCTGATATCAAGTTATACTACAAGGCCGTTGTACTCAAAACAGCCTGGTACTGGCATAAGAACAGGCATATAGATCAATGGAACAGAACAGAGAACCCAGAAATAAACTCACAGTTCTATGGACAACTGATATTTGACAAAGAAGGTAAGGAAATACAATGGAGTAAAGACAGCCTCTTTAACAAATGGTGTTGGGAAAATTGGACAGCTACCTGCAAAAAAATGAAACTAGATCACCAGCTTACACCACTCACAAAAATAAACTCAAAATGGATAAAAGACTTAAATGTAGGCCGTGAAACCATAAGCTTCTTAGAAGAAAACATAGGCAGTAAGCTCTCCGACATCTCTCAGAGCAATATATTTGCTGATTTATCTCCACGGGGAAGTGAAATAAAAGACAGGATAAACAAATGGGACTATATCAAACTAAAAAGCTTTTGCACAGCTAAAGACAACAAGAACAGAATAAAAAGACAAACTACACAATGGGAGAATATATTTGACAATACGTCTGATAAGGGGTTAATAACCAAAATTTATAAAGAACTTGTAAAACTCAACACCAGGAAGACAAACAACCCAATCCAAAAATGGGCAAAAGAGATGAATAGACACTTCTCCAAAGAGGACATACAGATGGCCAATAGGCATATGAAAAAATGTTCAACATCACTAATCATTAGAGAAATGCAAATTAAAACCACAATGAGATATCACCTCACACCAGTCAGAATGGCACTTATCAACAAAACAACACAGAATAAGTGCTGGCGAGGATGTGGAGAAAAGGGAACCCTCCTGCACTGCTGGTGGGAATGCAGACTGGTGCAGCCATTGTGGAAAACAGTATGGAGATTCCTCAAAAATCTGAAAATCGAACTGCCTTTTGACCCAGCTATCCCACTTTTAGGAATATACCCCAAGGACACCATAGAACGGCTCGAAAAGGAGAAATGCACCCGCATGTTTGTGGCAGCATTGTTCACAATAGCGAAGATCTGGAAACAGCCCAAGTGTCCGTCAGAGGACGAGTGGATTAAAAAGCTTTGGTACATATATACTATGGAATACTACTCAGCCATAAGAAATGATGACATCGGATCATTTACAATAACATGGATGGACCTTGACAACATTATACGAAGTGAAATAAGTAAATCAGAAAAAAAACAACTAAGATGAATCCATACATAGAAGGGACATAAAAATGAGACTCAGAGACATGAACAAGAATGTGATGGCAACAGGGGCGGGAGGTTGGGGGAGGGGGGAGGGGTGAAGAAGGAGAGAGGGGTTAGGGGAGGGGAGGGGCACAAAGAAAACCAGATAGAAGATGACAGAAGACAATTTAACTTTGGGGGAGGGGTATACAGCACAATCAAATGTCAAAATAATCTAGAGATATTTTCTCTCAACATATGTACCCTGATTTATCAATGTCACTGCATTAAATTTAATAAAAAAATAAAAATAAAAAAAACCTTAGCATGGCTTTGAAAGTTGTTATTAACGTATTATGCCGATTCACAGCTCAGATGCAATCATCTCTTTTCTCTTACCTTCCCCATAGCTGCTATTTTCCACCTCAAATTATTCCTTTCTGGAACTCCTCCGAGCTATCCATGCCCACTCTATCAAAAGCTGGGTAAAATAAGGTCCTAACCAGAGCTACAGAATTGAATTCAACCAAAACTACACCAAGGCCATCCAATTTCAACTGGCCAATTGGTTTTTATCTAACCTGGGCCCTAACCTGTTTTTCGGTTCTTTTTGCCCCTGATTCGACCCCTCTATTAAGATCCTCTTGGCCAACTGTTGCAAATATATCATACGCAGGAATTGCTATGGCAAATATTTGTTTCAATTAATTAGCAATGACCTTCTGATGAAGCCTGGCTGCATTTTTCTATTGTAACCATGTGGTAGCTCTAGGCCCGGGGCGATGCACAGCCCAGCAACATTCCATTACGATCCTCTTAATTACACAGTTAGGGTAACCATTCTGTCTAAAAAATCTGCTTTGTAATTACAAAATCACCAGCCCGGCCAGCCGTGTTGACCCATCAATCGTTTGCATTCCAGTGTGTCCTTAAAATGTGTACTATCTTCTCTTTTCTCCAAATGACGAGGAAGCTTTAGAATTGGGTGAGCGTGGGGTGCAGCTGTTCCAGTAATATATGCCTCTGCCTCTCTCTGCCCAGGGCGGATATGTTGCCGGACTTTCTTCCTCTACCTTCTGCCATCTTTTCCTCCACCGTAGCCTCAAAACAAACAAACAAACAACCAAAAAAAAACCACACAAAGGACTTTATCCTCTCTTTCAAAAATACTGACAGGAGCTGTAGTAATTGAGCAGAAGCTTGAAAAAGTAATTATGGCCCCTCAGGTTGACTGGCTTGGTCCCTTGCACACAGAAGCTGTGGTTGAAGTGGCCACTTAACTTGTTCCCATTTTCTTCCTGGCTTTGTATCATCAGCTCTGAAATTGGTTATGGTGTGTATGGCACTGCCTCGTGATAATTTGTGGACTCGCTGGTCTCCCTGGTCACGCTGGGAGTTCTGGAAGGCTAGCACCTAACACGGTGACTGGCCCCTAGTACTGTCTCATGTGCGGTCAAATATGGGCAAGTGAAAAAGAGGGCAGGCTCTTCATTCTCCTGCTATGTCACGTCTTCTCGCTTTCTAGGCTCGTGCTGGTAGACTTGTCCTGACTGCAGTGTGCATGAGGAAATCTTGGGACCACGTAACACATGTGCATCTTGAGTGTTCAGTGAATAAAGCTGCTTTTTGATGACAAAACTACGGTTTGGCTGTGTGATGAGATTTCCCAGCCTTCTGGGTGGCCTCTGCATGCTTGCCTTTGTTTTCTCCAAGGAGTTGTCACCTCTCCTGTTACTACAAAAAGATTGCTTCTCCCGGTGCCCCTTGGGAACTGGTGCCCCCAGAGTCATGGGAATGGTGAATTCTAAGGACTTATGCCTCAGTCCCCACCACGTCTTACGGACACGTTCTCCTGGCAGGGGAGCCTGGCTAGCAGTTTTTCTTTGTTGTGTGAGTGATGTAATTTATTTATTTATTTTGTATTTTTCCGAAGCTGGAAATGGGGAGAGACAGTCAGACAGACTCCCGCATGCGCCCGACCAGGATCCACCCGGCACGCCCACCAGGGGCGACGCTCTGCCCACCAGGGGGCGATGCTCTGCCCTTCCGGGGCGTCGCTCTGTTGCGACCAGAGCCACTCTAGCGCCTGGGGCAGAGGCCAAGGAGCCATCCCCAGCGCCCGGGCCATCTTTGCTCCAATGGAGCCTCGCTGCGGGAGGGGAAGAGAGAGACAGAGAGGAAGGAGAGGGGGGAGGGGTGGAGAAGCAGATGGGTGCTTCTCCTGTGTGCCCTGGCCGGGAATCGAACCCAAGACCCCTTGCACGCCAGGCCGATGCTCTACCACTGAGCCAACCGGCCAGGGCTGAGTGATGTAATTTAAATGAAAGGGAAGGTGTAGAGCAACAGGAACTCTCATTCACTGCCGGTGGGAATGCAAAATGGTACAGTCACTCTGGGAGACAGTTGGGCAGTTTCTTGCAAAGCTCAAAATACACAGTCTTTTCCTCTGATCCAGGAAGTGTGCTCCTGGATATTTACCCAATTGATTTGAAAAGACATGTTCACACAAAAAACCTGCACATAAATGTTTATGGCAGCTTTATTCATAATTGATTGTCAAAAACTGGGAGCAATCAAGATTTTCCTTGGTCGGTGAATAGACAAACACAAGGTGGTACATCCGTACTGTGAAATGTTATCCAGTAATAAAAAGAAAATGGACTGTCAAGCCACCAAAATATATGAAGGAATCTTTAAGCTCCTAAGTGAAAGAAGCCAGTCTAAAAGGCCACATAATGTAGAATTACAGTCATATGGCATTCTGATTTCCTGGGATTCTGAGGGGGGAGGGGTTGGGAGGACCAGGTGAAGCATGGAAAATTTTTCAGGCAGTAAAATTATTCTGTTATCACACTATAATAGGTACATGACACTGTTCATGTGTCAAAACCCCCATAGAACTTGACTGCACAGAGAGTGAACCTTAATGTATATACAATTTTAAAAATCATTTAGGGGATTGAGGGATCTCAGGGAAAAAAGTGAAGACTATGATAACATAATCTAAATGTCTGAACCAATCTCATAAGGAGGGGCAGGAGAAAAGGTGCTGACCTAAGTAACTGGAAATTCGTGGTGTCAGTCAGACTAAGGACAAAAGACACTGCACCTAGCACTGTATTGTAATAAGGTTGTTAACCCTAAGAGTATAGGTTAACAGTTGTGTTACTGCTATACATGTACTCTAGCATGGAAGTGAACAATTAAGTTAATGAGTGGCAAGTGGTAGGGTCAGGTTTCTTATTGTTGGAGTGGAAATTCACTGATCAGCAAAGGGAGGAATCTGTAATGATTCCTGTGGTAATGAATTAGAGTTGGATACATCGGTATCAACTCATATATATAATGCATGACATACTACAAACATTATATACTATATAGATTTACATATACATAAAGATTTATTTCTCTGTTAGCTGAGAGGGCCTGAATCAATAACACCCCAGTAGAAACAAGCACACTTAGCACCCTGATCTTGGTTTCTAATATCATTCTTCAATAAACAAAACCAGGGATCCTTGAAAAAAAATGGCAGATTCTGGGAGTAGGGCAAGTATGACACAACAAGAAATATATATTTGGTCTCTGTCTCCAGTTCCTGGCATAAGAATCCTAAAACCTGTGGACTTTCCTGGGTGAGAGAGTGGGAAGGACATCTTTGGTTATTCATAGTAAGCCCCTTTCAACCATGCCTGAATTTATGCTAATGAAGTAACTTTTGGGGGATTGAGAAGGCTTAGTTACTAGAGGAACCAATCATGTGATTAGAATATTGAAATTTCTAGCCCTCCCTCCCACCTCAAGAGAGGCAAGAGGGAAGATTAAGTTAATCATCAATGGCCAATGATATCATCGATCACATCTATATAATCAAACCTTCATAAAAACGCTAACCCACAGAAGTTGGAGAGCTTTCAGGTTGGGTAACAACATGTCAGGGTCTGGGAGGGTGTCACACCTGGCAAGAGTATACAAGCTCCAGGTCCCCTGCTCCTTCCTTGCCTAAGTGTCACTTCCATTGGGTGTTCCCAAAATATATTTTTTATAATCAACCAGTCATAGTAAATAAAGTTCTCTGAGTCCTGTGAGCCATTATGGCAAATAATCGAACCTGAGGAGGGAGTCATGGGAACCTGTAATTTGTAGCCACGTCAGACAGTGTGGATGCCCTGGGGACGCACTGTGTGTGGTTGGCACCTTAAGTGGGGGGCAGTCTTGTGGGACTGAGCTCTTAACCTGTAGGGTCTGCACTAACTTCAGGTGGTTAGTGTCAGGATTGCTTAATGTGAGGAAAACCCCCAATATTTGGCACCAGAAATGTTCTGTGGGTAGAAGAAATAGTTTCTCTTATAATAAGAAGTATACAAGACAAGCCTGGGACATGTTGTAGTGCAAGAACCTAAGAAAATGTACATTGAGACTTCTAGTCACAATAGTGGCAAAGATAAATATGGTGCTCACCTCTTCCCACAACCACATCAACATTACAACTCAACTACGGAACAACCATCATTCAGAATTGCCTAAAAGCCAGCTGAATAGAAGTCCTACAACTAGGAATATATAGAAGAAGCTACATCAAGATTGGTAGGAAGGACGGAGACACGTGTGGAGGATAAAAATCAGGATGGATATCTCAGCTGTGGTGAACCCACCTGAGGAACAAGGGTCCAAGTTCCACACCAGGCCCCCAGCCCAGGGCTCCAGTGCCAGAAAGAGAAGTCTGTAAAAACTTCTGGCTGTAAAATCAGTGGGGATTGTGGCTGAGGAAGATGGAGGCTTCTTAAAGGGCCTGTGCATGGACTTACTCAGACTCACTCTCTCTGAGCGCCAGCTCTGGTGCTGGAGCAGTAGCTAGAAGGGCATCAGGGACCTACGGGAAGGAACTGAATTATCTGGCATCGGGATGAGAGCTGGAGGGGCGGCTTTCTCCCAAAGAGAAGTGCTCGCAGAAGCCATTGTTCCTTTGCTGAGCCCCTTTCCCACAGAACTGGCTGGTGGATGCCATGTCTGAGTCTCCATCAACTTAGCTACCACCCTTTGTCCACCTTGCTGATTCTCTGAGACCCCACTCCACCCAACTTTCAGGCCTGCTCAAGCTGTTTCCAGTTGCTTTTCCATACAAATGGACTTTCTTGGCGTATGCCTCAGACTTTTCTAAAATCTCCCAAACAAACAGCATCTGGCCTTGGCATGCCCTGTACCTCTTGCTACATGGCCCCAGGCCTGACACTAGTGGCAGCTGGACATGGTTGGCAGCTTGGCCTCTCCTGGGCACCTCCAAGCCCAGGACCAGTAGCAGCCAACTGCACATCACTTTATAGCTCATGCTAGGAGGCTCCAGGCAGAACACAGGAGGCAGCTGATCTTGGCCTGCACCATCTTGGAGGCCCCAGAGCCAGCGCACCGAGTGCACAGCTTTGACCATGTCAAAGCACCTCCCAACCACCCCCACAGGCAACATGATCTCAGGGTATGCTCAGTAGGCAGCAAGAGTCCTGTTGAAATAAGTCCTGCTCTGTGAGATGGACTGCTGCATAGCTGATCCTCCATGGTGGTCACAGCCAGTCCTCGCAGCTGATTGGCCTAGGGGTAAATCTCTCCCACTGACGTGCCAACAGCAGTTGAGGCTCAACTACAACAGGAACGTTTACACAGCCCACATGGGAACTGAGGGGCCACACCTGGAGTTCCCAGCATGGTGATTGGGAACACCATGCCACTAGACCCTATAGAACACCTACTACATTAGACCATTCTACCAAGCCTGGGAGACATAGCAGCTCTCACTAACACATAGAAATAAACACAGGGAGGCTTCCCAAATGAGGAGACAAGAAACATGTTCCAAATGAAAGAACAGAAAAGTATTTCAGAAAAAAAAAACTAAACAAAATGGAGACATGCAATCTACTAGATGCAGATTTCAAAACAATGGTTATAAGGAAGCTCAATGAACTTACTGAGAACTTCAGCAGCATAAAAAAGGACAAGGAAACCATTAAAAAGAACCAATCGGTGCCTGACCAGGTGGTGGCGCAGTGGATAGAGCATCAGACTGGGATGCAGAGGACCCGGGTTTGAGACCCCAAGGTCGCCAGCTTAAGTGTGGGCTCATCTGGTTTGAGGAAAAGCCCACCAGCTTGAACCCAAGGTCGCTGGCTCCAGCAAGGGGTTGCTCGGTCTGCTGAAGGCATGAAATGTTAAAGGGTCAAGGCACATATGAGAAAGCAATCAATGAACAACTAAGGTGTTGCAACGCTCAATGAAAAACTAATGTTT
This sequence comes from Saccopteryx bilineata, assembly GCF_036850765.1. Classification (NCBI taxonomy): domain Eukaryota; kingdom Metazoa; phylum Chordata; class Mammalia; order Chiroptera; family Emballonuridae; genus Saccopteryx; species Saccopteryx bilineata. Next base: position 337,009,634 of record NC_089491.1, on the reverse strand, counting down.
GATGCTTCTCATCTCTCTCTGTTCCTGTCTGTCTGTCCCTGTCTATCCCTCTCTCTGACTCACTCTCTGTCTCTGTAAAATAAATAAATAAATAAATAAATAAATAAATAAATAAATAAATAAATAAAACTTATTTAAAAAGAACCAATCGGAAAAGAAGGAAACACTAACAGAAATGAAGAATAAGTTACAGGGAATCAACAGTAGAATAGATAGAGCAGACAATCAAATCAGTGATTCAGAATATAAGAAAGCAGAAAACACCTAATCAGAAAGGCAAAAAGAAAAAAAAATAATGAGGCTAATATAAGGAGCCTCTGGGACAACCTCAAGCATACTAATATTCACATCATGGGCATCATAGGAGTGCCTGAAGGAGAATAGAGAGAACAAGAAACTGAAAACCTATGTAAACTAAACAACAGAAAACTTTCTAACCTGGTAAAGGAAGTAGACGTACAAGTCCAGGAAACATGGAGACACCCAAACAAAATGAACACAAAGGCACCCACAATAAGACACATCATAATTGAAATGCCAAAAGTTAAAGACAAAGAGATGATCTTAAAAGCAGCAAGAGAAAAGTAGTTATTTACCTACAAGGGAGCTCCCATAAGACTGTCAGCTAATTTCTCAACAGACACATTACAGGCCAGAAAGGATTACAAAAAAATATACAAAGTGATGAAAAGCAAGGTCCTAAAATCAAGATTACTCTACCCAGCAAATTTATAATTTAGTGTCTAAACTGTATATAAAGAGCTTCCCAGACAAGAAAATGTTAAAAGAGTTCATTACCACCAAACCAGTATTACATGAAATGTTAAAGGGTCTTCTTAAAGAAGAAAAAGAACAGGAAGGAGAAAGAGAAGAAGAAGATAGAAGAAAAGCCTGACCAGGCAGTGGCACAGTGGATAGAGCGTCAAACTGGGATGTGGAGGACCCAGGTTCAAGACCCCGAGGTCACCAGCTTGAGCGTGGGTTCATCTGGTTTGAGCAAAGCTCATCAGCTTGAGCCCAAGGTCCCTGGCTTAAGTAAGGATTCACTCGGTCTGCTGTAGCCCCCTGGTCAAGGCACATATGAGAAAGCAATCAATGAACAACTAAGGAGCTGCAACGAAGAATTGATGTTTTTCATCTCTCTGCTTTCCTGTCTGTCTGTCCCTATCTGTCCCTCTCTATGACTCTCTGCCACAAAAAATAGAAAGAAAGAAGAAAAGATTTTAAAAATGCAAACAATAAAACGGTAATAAATGCATATCTATGAACAACTGGATCTAAGAAACAATATTAATAAACAAGTAGAATAGAAACAGCCTTTTAGATACGGAGAACATTTCGCCAGTTGCCATTTGGGGAGGGTGTTGGGGGAATTGATGAAAAAGGTGAAGGGATTAATAAGTACAAATTGGTGGTTACAGAATAGTCACAGGGATGCAAAGTACAGCATAGGGAACACAGTCAATAATATCCTAATTACTATGCATGGTGTCAGATGGGTACAAGATATATCGGGATGATCACTAAGTTATATAATGTCTAATCACTGGGGTATACACCTGAAACTAATATAATATTGCACGTCAACTTTAATTGAAAAATAAAAAAAATGATTTAGAAAATGCACATAAAAATACAGAAATAAAACACATTGATGGGGATGTGTCAAAGTCAGAGTATTCCAACTACAATAGGTTCCCATGGCCAAAGCTGGGACAACGGAGCAACGAGATAGATAAAGTACTATTGGATTATAACCTGAAGGAGAAAATAAATATCCATGATTCCACACTGATGTAATAAATGAATGAATAAAGGAGTAAGTGGGGAGAAAAGAGAAATCCACCATGCAGATAAATTCTAAATAATTTTTATAGATACCTTCAGGGATGGTGAGCTTATGTCTCTACTTCTTACGGGCACACATAGTGATTTTCTTCCAAGGAGTGCAGTATGGGAAAGGGAAAAATAACTTTGCAGTACAGAAAGCTAACAAACACTACTTCAGCAGGTGACCAAGGTCAACAGCAAGAGTCATAAATCATATTGATAGTAGGTACTCTTGCTATGCTGTGATAAAAACGGTACCTTCCCTCTGTGGTTTTCTTCACTGTAACCCCTAACCCCAGTCTTTCGATGAGAAAAACATAGAAAAATTCCAATAGAGAAGTATCCTCCAAAATACCCAACCAGTACTATTTAAAACTGTCTAGGATATCAAAAACAAAGAAAGTCTGAGAAATTGCCACTGCTCAAATGATCCTTAGAAAACGATGTCTGAGTGCCATGTGGTAGGCTGGCTGGACAGGCATCTGGAACAGAAAAAAAAAAGATATTAGAGAAAAAAAAATTAATCTGAAAGAACTATGGGCTTTGGTTAATAGTAACATATCAATATTGGTTTGTTAACCATAACAGATATACCACACTGATTTAAGCTGTTAATAATAGGAGAGACTGGGTGCAGGGTCTATGGGAACTCTCTAGGTTATCTTTTAAATTTTTCTGTGAGTTCAAAACTGTTCTAAATTATAGCCTTTTTTAAATGGAGGTGCAGGGGCAGGCTCTGTGGTCATCAGGGCCTGGAAACTGCAGGAGCAGCTTTGGCATCTTTAGGGCAAACAGTCTCTACCCAACCTCACCACCCTTCTCCGGCAGCCCTTGGATGTGCCGTGTGCCCACACAATCTCCAAGAACCCTGAACCCAAGGGCCGTGCAGTTTCAGGACTTCCTATCTCTTTATCTGCTGTGGGGACTGTTTCCGCAACCCGTAAGGGCACCAGGGATGATAAATTTTCTTAGAAAAATCATATTAAAAGTTCGATTTGTTAAATCAGCCTCCTGATCTTATCGACGATGGACACTTGTGCTAGCAATAGAACCAGGAGGTGATAAATCCTGGAGGCTGAGTCCGCAGATGGTTATCCTAACAGAAGACAAAATCAATGGGAAGGTCATCTAAGGAACTTACTTGGGACTTAGGGACTACCAGGCTGGTATATTGCTAGATTGGACCGCAATTGCGATTTCCCTGTTGGTGCGTGTGTCATTTCAGTAACAAAGCTTTCTGACATGGTTGCAGTTTTCCTCTTCTGGCAAGAGCAGTAGAAACACTTGTTACCCATGTTCCTATATTCAACACCAAAATTCACTCACTCGCTGTGCCAAAGTGTCTCTGGGCGATTTTTGGCAACAAGACTGAAAGAGGAGGTTTTATACAGTTGGCAATAACACAAACCCACACGAGGTCAGCATTTCTCGGAGAGCCTTGGGTGCTGAGGAAAGCATCCTAACGGCCTGCAGGGCATTGCATTGGGGAAGCAACTGCCTTATGGGAGACTTCCTGAGCAGATGGGCCAGGAGGTTAAGCACGTGAATGTTTTGCAGGAAGCAGAGTAGGTACTGGCATGTGTCCTATGTATTTAGTCACCCAGTACGTGCTGGCGATGTCTGTGTTCCAGCATCTGTACAAAACACAGAGCGGAGGCTGCCTGTCCTAGCCATTCCCTCTCTCCAGGAGCTCAGGATCCAGACCAGGGGCAGCTACCTCAGCCCCCGCTTGTTTTTGTCCTCCCCGAGGGCTAAGAGAGTGGTCTTTCCATTTTTTAATGGTTGGAAGACAGAGTATTTCATGACCCACAAAAATGACATGAAATACAAATTTTAGTGTCCATGAGTAAAGTTTTATTGGACTACAACCCTGCTCATACATTTATATATAGACTGTGCCCTTTGAAGAAAACCATGATCTAGGGGACCAGGAAGAAGAAGCCAGTGCACAGTGTGCTGAGTGACAGAGGGTGTGCATCCAGCAGCAGCTCCTTGCTTCAGGACTCCAGGACAGCAAAGACACTGAATCAGTCGTTAGTGAGTGTGACTGCTGTTACAAACAGTGGCTTAGCAGCAACGTCTAAAAGAAAGAGGAGGCTGGGCTGGTTGGTGGTGACGAATAGGACAAGGAAGAAGGCATCAACTTCAGGAGAGACGCAGAGGGAGTGGTTGAGAGAAGGGGACTGACTTGGTTCTTTGAAAGTAGAGTCTAAGACAGGGGTCCCCAAACTTTTTACACAGGGGGCCAGTTCACTGTTCCTCAGACTGCTGGAGAGCCGGACTATAAAAAAAACTGAACAAATCCCTATGCACACTGCACATATCTTATTTTAAAGTAAAAAAACGGGAACAAATACAATATTTAAAATAAAGAACAAGTAAATTTAAATCAACAATCTGACCAGTATTTCAATGGGAACAATGGACCTGCTTTTGGCTAATGAGATGGTCAATGTCCGGTTCCATATTTGTCACTGCTAGCCGTAACAAGTGATATATATGACGCGCTTCCAGAGCCGTGAGGCCTGCTCCCGCGTTACTGGAAGTAGTACTGTAGTGAGCGACACCGCGCTTTGTGGCGCCGCCACATAGAGTACTCCAGGAGCACAAGATGCATCCGCTGTGACCACCAATGGAAGAGGTGCCCCTTCCGGAAGTGAGGCAGGGGTGGATAAGTGGCCTTAGGGGGCCGTAGTTTGGGGACCCCTGGTCTAAGACAAGAACTGGAGCACAAGGAATTTATCTGGGAGGTGATCTCAGGAAAGATGATGGAGAGAATGGGGAGAGGAAAGCAGGGAAGGGAGGAAGGCTGATGGATGGTACATTGATGAAGGGTTACTGCTATGGGCAGCTGGGGCTTAGTCTTTCTGAGAACCCTGTGATGGACAGGGTAGAACGACCCTCCAAACTGCCCCACCCACTACAGAACAGGGAAGCTGCGTTGTTGACTGTCTGACCCTTTCTTGGTTAAGCTTGCATCATCTCCTCTACACTTCAAGGTTGCTTCTGCACATGGCGGCTGAGTGCCTCCGGAAGTTTGGGGGAAACTCCGGGCCAGCAAGATGATCTTGGACCCCATGCTGCAAGTAGGGTCTGCCACATGATAGGGTTGTCCACCACCACTGTGCTGAAGGCAGATGGATGGAGGCGATGTGGCACCAGGCACCACGAACACCTGCTGCAGAGATGTCTCCATGGTTCAGCAGGAGTGAAAATAAGCTTTGGCCCCATGCTGTGATACATTCTGTTAGACTGATAGCTCTGCTCTTGGCTCCTCAGAGCCCCTGGTTGGCCATACAGCCCTGGGGGTAGCACACACTGCCTATGCTGGAAAGAATGCCTTCTAGGAGTTAAAGGGCTCCGATTGCCTGTATTAGGGTTCTCCAGAGAAACAGAACAAATAGGACACACACATGCGCACATGCGCACAAAGAGATTTGGTTCAACCAGTTCTGGAGACTGAGAATCCACACAATCTGCTGCCAGCAAGCTGAGGACCTGGGAAGGCTAGGGACATGATTCAGTCTGAGTCTGGAGGCTTGAGAACCAGAGTACCGAAGGCCAGAGAAGATGAATGTCCCCATGCAACAATCAGGCAGGAAGAGCCAAATTCTTCCTGCTCCCATCTTTTTTCTTCTACTTCAGCCCTCCATGAATGGGAGGATGCCCACCCACATTTGGAAGGGCAAACTGCTTCCCTGCATCCATCAATTCAAATGTTAACCTCATCTGGAAACACCCTCACAGACACACCCAGAAATAATGTTGAGCCAAGTATCTTGGTAGCCCATGCCACCAGTAACCCAGCCAAGCTGACATCAAATTAACCATCGCAGTCCTGCCTGACCCTGGCCAGCGATTTATCTTTGAAGACTAGAAAAACTGTCCTTTCTAACTCAGACACTTGAGATGAGGATTAAATAGGTTTTGAGCCTCACTAAAGAAAAGATCGCCGTATCAGTAAGACATTATTATTATTACTTATGTCAAAGGCCTCTTCTCATTTTGCCTGGAACACACAAGACCTTCAGCGAGTGCGAGGTCCCCGCCAGCAGCTTGCCCGAGCCGGATCTGTGCATGCCAGCACTTCCCAGCAGTGGAAGTTCACCTCCATGAGAAAGATGGGTTTGCTTGGCCCAGCATGTGTCTTATTACTCATTTGATATATTGGCATCTCCCTACCTCATTGTTGAGCTGCACTAAAACACTGCAAACATCTGTAAAAAACTATAGGAAACTTCCTGTCTCTGGCACAAACAGATAGACCAGAATATTTCTTGGAAATACAAAAAGAACCATAATTAATAATAATAATAATAATAATAGTAATATAAGAAGGGAGCTCTGGGATGTTCCTGAAGTCCCGCCCATTCTATTTCTGGAAAAAGGGGGCTCTGTTTGGGTGGCAGATGGTAAACCTGTTCATGGTATAGGTATGTGTTGCCTTCCTGGGCCCATTGAAAAGACACTTTTCCTATTTCCAAGCCATTGAGCTTTGATTGTGTTTGCTACTTGTGCAATGTCTGGGGAGAAAAGGAAATCCTGTTGTTTTTAAATACAGGCAAAGGGAGTTTTCATCAAAGGGAGAAATCAACAGAGAAAGGGAAAGGGAGAAAAAGGGGTGGGGGAAGACAGAGAGAGCAGCGAGCTGTTTCAGGATGCCATCCTTACCTGGGCTGTCAAAGAGGCAGGCGTAGAGAGAAATGATAGCACACTGGGTCGTCAACATCTGGGATTTGCCGCTCATCACCCCTTGGTTCAGTCTAGGTGAAAATGCTATGGAAAGATCCATCTTGCTTAAATCCATTCATTTCCACAACAACTGAGAGAGGCACCCAGTGAAACCAATTCCATCTTACAGAAACAGGAAATGAGTATCTAGTTTTCTGTGACAGGGAATCCAGAAATGTCCAATCCCGGGGCCAGTGTTGGCTTGAAACAGCCCAGTCCCCCAAGGTCCCTCTCTGTCTTTCCTTTGCCAGTTCACCCCTCCGCCTCTAATGGCATTTCCTTCTCCAAGGAAACTATGAGCAGTAGTTCTGAGATTCGGTCATTTGGAGGAGGAAATTTTTTAAGAAAAATTGAAAACTCTCACATGCTGGAAATCAACCCCTGAAGGTTTCTGCTTGTTTTAACCACTGAAGGGCAGACATGCTCACTTGTTTTAAAGAGAAGCAGAGATCCGAGGCAAGACTTAAACCCCCAGTGACGGGTCTGTCATTTAAAAGATTGCCCCACCATGGCTGTGTGTGGAGTTTGCACGAAGCAACGTGTCTCATGCCCATTGCTTTTTTTGTTTTCATGCTCCCTCTTCCTGAGAATTTGGTAATCGAACCAATGCGTTCCCCCCAGACACAAGAGCAGCTTGATATCCTTATAACTCCTTAGTAGATAGAGACCCTAAGAGAGAAACACGACAAATGTTTCTCTGTCTTATGGTCTTATGAAAGTCAATAGAAGAGTCAGCATTTGGAAATAGGACTCCAGGGTTTCTCTTTCCATTTAGAGTTCCTGGGTAAATACATACAGTTCATTCCTAGGCTGACGGGACTGAAGAGGACGAAAAGGAATAGTCATTTAGAAAAACGTATTTACCAGGACAAACTCCAGTTGTTATGACATTGTCCAGATTAAACCTTTATGAGGAAGGTCACATCCTTGCCGTCACCTGTACCATACCCCGTCCCCTGTTCTTCTATCACAGATTACTTTGTGGATAGTGGGTGAATAGCAGCCTGAAGTTGTGCTCTTGCTTTAGGACACTGGATGGAATGGTGACTCCAAACCCAAGTGTGAAGTCGGGTTGACCCCTGATGATCAGCCTGAAGGGCCGCCTTTGTCCTTTCTCAGGTCACAGTTTAGATCAGCCTCAACACAGGAGCTAAGTTGGTGATTTGGGGCCAATGACCCAGCTCTGCCTTCTTGTGCCTTTGGACTCATTATTTAGCTCTCTATCATTTTTTCTAGCTGTAAAACAATGCTAGTAATCTCCTTCAAAGGATGCCAGAGTATTTAAATGAGATCAGTAAGAGCTGAAAATACAGAATATTGTTCTTTCCTATTGTGATGGTTCTTCCTGGGCCGTCTCCCTAACTGAAACCTTCAGTGAGATCCGCGCTCGGCTGGCAATGACAGAGCTGAAACGTGACTCAGCACGGCCCGAAGGGAGAGCCCAGCAAGCCATGCAGGTGACAGGGAATATCAGCCTGCAGGAGAGAGGGAGTGAGGCTCAGACTCACATCCCATCATTGGGGTGACCTGTGCTGTTTCATGTTTCTGTTTTATGTTTTATTCTTGAGTCTCTCTTTTTCCCTTTTATTCTGGGAGTTTCAGACACAGAAGGATGGAGTGCCTACTCTAGTCAACCTCCTGTGTCCTTATCCAGCGCCAGTGATTATTTGCCCACCATGCTAAACTTGCTTTTGGTGTCTTAATTTCTCCCATATATAATGCAAGCAACAACCAATGTCTAGTCCCCTCCTTTATAGCAGGAATGGACAGTGATGATAGTGAGGACGTTTTCATTCTCCCATTTGTGCAATACCTTTTGTAAAAGCTTTGAAACATAACATTTCATTATTATAAGAGCTTTCTGAAAACTCTGGAATCTTCCAACCTGGCATCCCCATCCCCAAACTTGCCCACAAGTCGAGGACATAGCCATATCACACTTCCTCCCCACCCCCAACTTCTGTCATATTATTCAGTATAAAACAATTCAAGAATGAAGTGACGAATTAACTGTTAACTGCTAAATATTTAACATAAAAAAAGCCGTTTAAAAACCATAAAAATTCAGGCAGTAAATCTACATGGTATAGTGGAGAAATGTTACATTAACTTAGACTTTGCACCTTAATATTGTCTTAGAGCAGACGCTCGCCAATTGCGGAGCACACAACACATTTACAGCGTGAATTTATGAGCGCGCTCCAGGAACCCCATCCATTTTCTCTGTATTGTTTTCTCCTGGCATTTATAGCAACTTCAGTTTGTCACTGAGCAGGATAAATGGTTTTTAGAATTTCCATTCCAGCATTGGTCCTTGCTGAGTGGAGTGCTCTCTGCCGGCTCACTTTCCTTTCATCACCCTCGAAAAATAAGGTTGATTCTTAAAATAATGTAAGTGGTAGAATTTAAGGCAGGACAAGAGAGGAGCTAGAAGCCAAGGATGGGGAGCTCTCTTCCATCTCTGGCTACAACGCATGCTCAGAATCCAGGTTGCTACTTTGAATGTATTCTACTGAGGTTGCTCTGAAGGTAATAATACTTGCCACACAGCTATCCTCCAGAGGAATAAAGGGAGTTGAAATAATAATGAGGTGAAAATGCCAGTCCTGGCCGGTTGGCTCAGTAGTAGAGCATTGGCGTGTGTGTGGATGTCTTCAGGTCTGATTCCCAGTCAGGGCACACAGGAGCAGCGTCCATCTGCTTCTTTACCCCTCCCCCTTCTGCTTCTCTCTCTCTCTCTCTCTGTGTGTGTCTCTCTCTCCCTCTTTCTCTCTCTCTCTCTCCCCACTCCTTCAGCCATGGCTCAATTGAAATGAGTTGGCCCCGGACACTGAGGATGGTTTCATGGCCTCTATCTTAGGCACTAAGAAGAGCTCAGTTGCTGAACAATGGAACAATGCCCCAGATGGGCAGAGTATCGCCCCTTAGTGGGTGTGCCAGGTGTATCCTAGTTGGGGCACATGCAGGAGTCTGTCTCTGCCTCCCCTCTCCTCACTGAATTTAAAAAAAAGAAAAGAAGGAGAAGAAAATGTTCATGAGTTACAGAATATTTTTGTATTAAAGTGGTGCTAAATGAATGGGCATCATATGACAGTTTCAGGATCTGTCACATTGTTTTTACTTCCTGGGATGCTTAATCCTGTCTTCTCTGCCTGTCCCCAGGGATGCCATGTATAGCTACATAGATGTGCATTGCACAGCTACGGGGGCTCCATTCACACGGACCTCAATGTGGACACCTGTCCTGATCCTCATGCCCCACCTCTGGGAGAACTTTCCTGATCTCCCCCAGGCCTTAGAGTTGTCTCCCTTCAGTAGACACTCAAAGATGTGACTGGTGGTGTCTTTGATCCCAATCTCCTGAGAGAACCATGCTCCAAAGAATAATTCTCATTAGGGAAACCTACAAACCTAAGACAAGCTGCTATGAGTGAACCAGGAAGGGGGCTTTGACCCCACAAGTAAAACCCAGTCCCCTCAGCAATGTTGAGCCACCTGCAGGAAACAGCAAGCGGTCCTAGGCCAAGGGGGCTCAGCCTTCGCCACTGAGAAACCAAAGCGGGTGTTTGGGTACAGCCAATTCTTTCAACTGGAGGCAGATCTAGAGGCGAATGGTTTGGCCTGAGGATACTCCTGAGTAGCTCAAGGTATCACTCCCAGAACACCTTACCTAGATGCTGAGGCCAGAGCCAGTTTTGTGCATTTGTCCCAGCCTCCAGCTCCATCCTTGGGAGCCATCAACAACTGGGGTTAGTGGAGCTGCTGAATCCCACCTGGCTTTAAACAGAGCCTGGAGCCTTTCTATTCATGTTAATCAGGCACCTGGCCCAACTCCATGATCTGATCAGTTAGCCATGTTCTCTAAGCCTCGCTGTTCCACCTTCACACCATTGCTTCTGGCCTCCTGTCCAGGCACGCTAGGCAGTCCAGGACAAGGCAGCTATACTAATAGTTTGGCACTTGTCACATGTTACCTGTGAAATGTACTGGAGTGCCCAGGCCAGATTGCATTGATTCTGCCCCCAGGGCCCGGCACAGTGATGAACACAAAATGAGTATCCAAAAAAACATTTGTTAATCGTGCCGTGCATATAAAATGAGCAGTTTTAAATTGCATAAAGTAATAAAAGGAGTATAACTTGAACATCATCTATTTTTTATTACCTGATATTTACATGCCTCTGGTTAATAATCAAAACCAATTTCTATGGTGAATGTGGCAGGACATGGGATGATGGGCCAGTCACTGTCTCTTCCTTTTGAAATAGCTATGGGATTGCCACACCTATAACTTTACCTCCCTTTGTACGTTCTTTCCAATATTATCTTGAGGGCATTGATGCCAATGGTCTCCCAGAGTGGCTTCTCCTACTAGGTAGTTCACAGTTTTGTGGAAACTTTTAAAAATGTTTATAGAGAACTAGGGCAGGACTGTCAGTTGCTCAGTGGATAGAGTGCTGGCCCGATGTATAAACATCCTGGGTTTGATTCCTGGTCAGGGCACCAGGAGAAGTGACCATCTGCTTCTCCATCCTTCCCCCTTCTTCTTTCTCTCTCTCTCTCCTGCTTCTTCTCCTCTTCCCCTCCCACAGCCAATGGCTTGATTGGTTTGAGCGTGGCCTCAGCACAACAGCCTTAGGCACAGAAAATAGCTTGGTACTCAAGCATCAGGCCCAGACAGGGGCTGCTGGGTAGATCCTGGCTGGGGTGCATGCAGGAGTTTACCTCACTATCTCCCATCCTCTCACCTAAAAAAAAAGAAAGAAAGAAAATGAAAGAAAAGGAAAAAGAGAGAGAGAACTAGGGTAAGAAATACCTAGAGGTCAGAATGAGTAGAAGGGAGGTAACATGTTTGTGGGCTTTCTGATGTCAGAATATATGTGACTTCTTTAACTCTCACAACCCCATTTTACAGATGAGAAAAACAAAGACTCAGAGAGGTGAGGACCTACATCAGATAGAGCAGGGCTTTACAAGCAGAACTGGATCGAATCTAGACATATCTGCCCCCAGGGCCCACGCTTCTTTCCCCGCCTGTGCTTCAGAACGCGTGGGATCAGTACGATAACAATGACGCTATGAAAGGGCACGGATGTAGGGGAGAAAAATGCTATCCCCTACAGGGGAGTTGTTTCCTGATAAAGGAAGACAAAGGGAGATAATATTCCTCTTAATATCTGGCTTTGATTTTATCCAAGAGAAGGGCAAGGATCATACCTGTCTCATTTACCATTGTTTCTCTACTGCTTAGCACAGTGCCTGGCTTCTAATTTCTGCTTAATTGTTGAATAAATTTCTAATCTCTGACATGAGGCTTTTTTTTTTTTTTTGCAATTAGGTTTCAGCAAGAATAATCAAATGCACCTTTATTGGTTTTCGCTACTATGCTTGCAGATTGTTTAATGAATATGTAATCAGCAGGGCCTCATAGCTTACCCTAAATCTTTCCTGAAAAGCAATTGAGCGAAGTAGTTTTGAGCTGTTTGGTTTAGATAATCAGAGACTATCCAATATGACAGTCACAAACCGTGTGCGGCTATTTGATTTAAAATTAATTAAAATTAAATAAGAATTCAGTTCCTGAGTGGCACTAACCACATTGCAAGTCTCAATAGCCACACGTGACTAGTGGCTACTGCTCTGGACAGATAGAGACTGTTCCCGTCATCAAAGAAAGTCATACTGGGCAACACTGGTATAAAGCTTAGCCTTTGGCGTCAGGCAGACTGCGGCTGAATAAGCGTTGCATGATTCCATAGTTGTGTTACCCCGGACAGGTAATTAATTGGTGTCTGTAAACCAGAAATAACAATAGCACCTGTGCTAGCCTAGGTTCCCGGGACACAGAGCCTGAAACAGAGGCCTGTGTATGATTAATTTATTGAGAAATGTCACTGCCGAGAGAGGGAGTGAGGGATGGAACACACAAAATAGGACAGGAGGGAGAGCCCACCACGGATGTATGTTAGAGCGGGCTTCTCCTGTAAGAAACGAGCCTGTTTAATTCTGGGAGACTACCTGAAAAGCTGTATAAAGTGCAACTCAGAGTCACTTGTCTGGGAAGTGGAGAGTGATAGAAAACATTGATTCATTGGCTTCTACCCCCTTTGCTTCCCTTGTGGGGGTGATTCAGATATTCACCTCTGATCTGTAAGCTTTGCTGGCCTTGTCCCACAAGGAAGTAAGTGGCCGCTGCGGTTCCCGTTCACCTCTCGCTAAGGGATGTTCCCACTGAACCCCGGACACACCCCTCCCACCTTGAGTTATAACAGCGGCTCTTTGTGGTAATCAGATCAATTACGTTTGCCAGGAGATTAGCTCCTTTCTTAGTCTCCTTGTGCTTCAGCATGAGGATCCCAACATGATCAGTTGGTAGTGGCAGCTTCAAGTTCAGTGACTAAGTCCCCTGGCACAATTTACCCCACCCCCACCCCATGCATGCTGGTGTTGGGGAGGCAGCACCATATTATATCTTTTATTGGCTCAATGCATGTACGATATCCTGGAGCAAAATGTCACCAGCCAGCAGGGTGTTATTCCTGAGATGAAGACTTATTGGGGATGACACTTCTTAATAAGGTATTCTGTTAGGTTGCTTCTGAATAATGGGATACATGGCAAGACCAGAGGACCCTGTGGTCATGTGTTCATTGCTGCACTTGCTTGTCATAAAAATGGAAAGGCAATGTGGTGCTTGTGCTGTTCACCGTGCATAGGCGTTCTGTAGATCAATAACAGTGCTCTGGTGGAGACACTGTGGGCAGGAAAGGCCATGCATATCTGGAGTGAGGAGCAATTCTGTTAGGTGCGAATTTCTGCTCCCTCTGGAGTAGAAGGTTCTGATATAACCAACCTGCAGTCAAGTGTCCGCGTGGTATCCTTGAGGAATGGGGCTATATCAAGGGCTCAAGGCCACATTCCAGACTCTATGGACTTCTAAAAATTTTATCACCAATTCTGTATTTACAGGAAACACAATGGAATATGCTAAAAGACACCATCGGGATGCCATTAGCAAAATCCAACCTGCACGAAGAATGACCCTATTTTTTAAAAAAATAAATCAACTGCAAGGAATAAAAGCAGTGAGACGGAAGGGAGACTGATAAATTAGAAAAAATTTTAGAACACATCAACCAGTTGCAATGTGTAGGTTTTATTTGTTTTGTTATTCAAACAACCAATTTTTATTTTAATTTGTGACATTTATGAAACAACTGCAAATGTGAAAAACAGCTGAATATTTGATGATATTAAGGAATTCTGAAGAATTTTTGCATACAAAAACGATACAGCATTTATGTTAAAAGGGTGTCTTTTTTTTTTTTTTTTCCATTTTTCTGAAGCTGGAAACAGGGAGAGACAGTCAGACAGACTCCCGCATGCGCCCGACCGGGATCCACCCGGCACGCCCACCATGGGGCGACGCTCTGCCCACCAGGGGGCGATGCTCTGCCCCTCTGGGGCGTCGCCATGTTGCGACCAGAGCTACTCTAGCGCCTGAGGCAGCGGCCACAGAGCCATCCCCAGCGCCCGGGCCATCTTTGCTCCAATGGAGCCTTGGCTGCGGGAGGGGAAGAGAGAGACAGAGAAGGAAAGCGTGGCAGAGGGGTGGAGAAGCAAATGGGTGCTTCTCCTGTGTGCCCTGGCCGGGAATCGAACCCGGGTCCTCCGCACGCTAGGCCGACGCTCTACCACTGAGCCAACCGGCCAGGGCCAAAAGGGTGTCTTTTAAAGGTATAGATAAAATATTTATAAGAGAAAGGATACAATGTCTGGGACTTGTTTCAAAATATTATATTATGGGAGGGAGGAAGTGAATGAAGTTATAGATGAAACAAAATTGGTTATGTGATAGTAATTGTTGCAGCGGGGTGAAGGATACTTGGTGGTTTGTTATTTCATTTTGCCTAATGTTGTCTGTGTTTGAAATTTTTTATGGTAACTCTAAAATTATTTACATTTAAATTTAAAAATATTATTATTCCATAATTACACTAGAGGTGCTTGCAACCAAAGGCTTTGTTGAATTTATCTCCACAAATCGGCTCACTTACAAGGGCACCCAGGACTTGCCATCCCATTTGCACCAAATCCTGTTTGTATGATGTCATTAATGTTCCGGTGGAATGTCAAGTCAAAAGAGTCCCCTTAGACTTCACTGGGACAGTGAGCGGGGAAGTTAACATTGCCCTGGGGCAAGACAGTGACGGCACTTCTGTTCCGCTCCTGTAAGATGTAACTGATTCTGAACATCCTCTTACTGATCTGGATGAGGAAGAAGGCATTTGCCAGATCAATAGCCACCAGCGAAGACCTAGAGGCTGTGCTGATCTGCTTCAGGACAGGGCAGCTGGCATGGCAGCTGCGAATAGAGGCTGCCACCTGATTAGGGTTTATTGGTGTCATTCACCATGATCTGTCTAGGATTTGTTTTTGTTTGTCAGCATTCAGATGGGTGAACTGAATGGAAATATTATGGGAATCACTACCCCTGCATCTTTATCATTTTTTTTTTTACTTAAAATAATTTCTTTAAATTTTTCAACCCTGCATCGTTTAAGCCTCTGATGCGGTTCCTTCTGAGACATGCAATTGCTTTAAATTATTGGTCAGAAAGTTGGGGGAGAGAAACAGTATTAAGAGCTTCCACATTGTCCTTGCTATTACAGTGACTTTTATTCTAGAGCTCAGGAAACTAAAGAGAGGATTCTTCCAACTTCTGAATATATGCAAGCCAAGGACATACTCAGGGACTTTTCCCAGCAACCCATGCTGCACATGAGCAGAGAAGCCCAGGGCAGGCAGCACGGGTCTAACTAAGGGCTGGCATCACCAGGTTGCATCTGTATGAAGCTGGCTGGTGCCTGTACAGCAGGGGACCCTGTGGCATTGGCTGGATTAACAGGTGAGGCTCAGAAGAGTTGATGTACAGGGATTGTCCTATCAAGTCAAAGTCATGTCAAAGGATCATTGGGAGGATTAAATGGGAGAATCATATAATGCTGCATTGTACATTATGCGTTAAAGCTACTCTGTCATTGATGTAATTATTACTCTTATTTTTATTTCCCTGCGGAAGAGACCATTTATTTAGGAAAGGGGCAAGGTCCACAAAGCTCAGATTATTCCACCACCACCCCCTCCCATTGTTTTGGGGATCTTCTTCTTAAAGAACTCATTTGCCTGCTTGGCCCCATAAAGCTGGCAGGCATAATTAAAGCTACGGCAGTAATTGCCATTTTACCTCTTCTGCCAGAATCTGCACTGATAATAACAAGTTATTTTTCTCAGCTATCTTCCTTCCCATTGTTAATTAATTTTTTTACTCAGTAGTCATGCTGGATATTTATTATTTTCTTAAATTCTCTTTTCAGAGGCCTGTTGTGACTTCAATTGGGCACCTGGGTTTGAGCTATCCTTATTCTGAATCTTGCTGACTGTATTATCGGGCTCACATAACTTGCTTTCATAACATGTAATAGCCTAGTAACTTTAAAACTAGCCAGAAGGGGAGTGACATCAGAGAAATGGCACTGAGAGGGGTGCTCCCAATATCTCTCCTTGAAATTTCAACAAATTCAACAATTAAAGACAGAGAAATAATCTCAGGAGCACCTGAAATATACACACACCAGACAAAGGTATGATTGGGCAAATAGGTGGCTGAATATATAAATATAATCCGCTCTGAAGGAAATAAGACCAAGAACAGGTATTTCGCTTTCCTCACTGATCTGAGGAAGGGCCGCTTTGTCTGGAGCCAAGCAAAGCAGAGGGTCTGAGGCAGAGAGAAGGACCTGGGTTAGGGTGGATGATCAAGCAGAAGGAAAAACATGCCAGCTCTGCCTGAGATCACAGATGCAGGGTGAGTACAGGCAGCAGGCTCTGACAAAGGTTACTGGTGTGGGGTACCCGCGGGAGCTGGCGCTGGCACCAGCAACTTTGTGTGCTCCTGGCTCCACGATCACAGGTGGTGCGTGAGTAGCTCCACCTGGCATCTCTGGCCTGGGCACATGCGCTCACAAACTGGAGGGCTTAACTGGAGATTATCAGCGATAGACATCTGCATGGGCTTTTGCCCGCATCTTTGTGCATTCCCAGCTCCATAACTACTAGCACGGGAAGTACGCAAGGGCCGGGATGCCTAGGCCTGGGAATGCCAGGAGGGGCACCTCCATGGGGGGCTGATACAGACTTCAAAGCGCATTCCTGCATTCCCGGCTCTGACTGAGATCGCAAGTGCAGTCCACCTAAATGGGCGAGTACAGACCTCCATGTATACTGCTGAAGTTGTGGGGGTTGGGCGCGCACGTATGTGACTTGGTGCAGACTTCTGAACAGTGTACAAGGGAGAAAAGCCTGTGGAGATTAGACCCGCGGAGCACTGAGGCATACTGGACATGCCTAGTGGCCCTTAGAAAGGCACTTGATCTGCAATTGGCTCCCAGCCCGTGGCATGCTAAGATGTGCTAGACCTGTCCGTAGGCCCTTGGAAAAGCGCTCGATCTGCAACCGTCTCCCAGCCCTGCCTGCTCTGGCAGGTAACTCAGGTTGGCACAGCCTTACCCAGAGCTGTGCTTTGAATGGTACTGGAGGAAGAACCTGGCTGCTCTTAGAGCCTCTTGCTCTGCAAGCAGTAGCTGAGGTGAACCTCAGAGCTAAGTCCCCAGGCTGCTAGCTCAGGTAAAATAGACATGGGGAGAGGCACATGGAAAACTGAGACTCCCATTGTCAGAGCCTCCAAGCCCTAACAAGCCCCACCTACCAATGGGACTGAGGCCCAGCCTCCATCATTGCCATAGTGACACAACAGCAAACCTCTGCTCAAGAGCTACAGGGGCAAAACTTGCAATACAGCGCCACCTGCCCCCGCCCGAAAGGAAGAAACTACCTCTCAAAACCAGGAAAAAATTACATTTTAATAACCTTTTTTTTCCCCATTTTGGTCATTTTATTATCTTCTTTCCTTTTTATTCTTTCCTTTTCCTTCTGAACTTCATTATCCATAGTTGTTAAATTGTTCATTCTTGTTTTTTTTTTTGAGGGTTTTATGTCAAAAACCTTTACTTTTTTTCTCTCATTCAATCATTTATCAATAAATTATTATATTTTGGATTCATATTTTTCTTTGTGGCATTTTGCATGTTTTTGAATTTTTTTTATCTCTTTTGTCATTTTTTCTCAGTTCCTGCTCCTTGTTCTCTGTAGTTTTTGTTCCAGTTATCATTATAGAATTCTATTTTTTCACTGTATATTTCAATTTTTATTTTATTTTTTAATTATCTCTCATTAGGGTTATTAACAATACCACTCTCAAATGTCATTAAGGGAAAAGAGATCAAATATCATGGATACAAAAGACAGAGATGTAGATCAGACAGATGATGAAAAATCTCTAGAAAAAAATTTTAATTGTTTGGAAATCTTAGAGTTAAATGACAGAGAATTAAAAATTGAAGTCCTAAAAATACTTAAGGAAATACAAAAAAGCACAGAAAGGCAATTTAGAGAGCTCAAAAAAAATTTTAGTGAAGAAAAAGAATACTTCACCAAGGAAATTTAAACTATAAAAAGGAACCAAACAGAGATGAAAAACTCAATACATTAATTGAAAAACGGAGTAACAAGCTTAGCTAATAGAACAGGCCAGATAGAGGAGAGAATTAGTGACACAGAAGACACGAAACTAGAGATACTACACAGAAAAGAGGAGAGAGATTCATGAATTAAAATAAATGAGTAAGCCCTACAGGAATTGTCTGACTCCATCAGAAAGAGCAACATAAGAATAATGGGTATATTAGAAGGAGAAGAGAGAGAAAATGGAATGGAGAACATATTCAAAAAAATAATTGATGAGAACTTCCCAAGCCTGTGGAAAGAATTGGAGCCTCGAATTCAAGAAGCAAACAGAACAGTGAGTTACCTTAACCAAAACAGACGTATTCCAAGGCACATCATAATGAAATTATCACAAACCAATGACAAAGAAAAAATCATCAAGGCAGCCAAGGAAAAGAAGAATACAACATATAAAGGAAGACCCATTAAGCTATCATCAGAAACTCTACAAGCCAGAGGAGAGTGGACCCCAATATTTAAAGCACTGAAAGAGAGGAACTTCCAGCCAAAAATACTATATCCATCAAAGCTATTTTTCAAATACAAAAGGGAAATAAAAACATTCACAGATATAGAAAAAATGAGGGGATTTATCACTAGAAAACCTCCACTTCAGGAAATTCTAAAGGAGGTTATCCAACCAGATACAAAGAACAAAACAAAACCAAATCACAAGTAAAAGCTCCAACAATATCACACACAAAAAAAGATTAATTTGTGACAACAAAAACAAAAAAGAGGAGAGAACAAAGATTAACAGTAACAAAGGAGGATGGAGTGCAGAAGCACTCATGAGATAATGTACTACAATGAATATGATATATATCGTTTTTATTACCTAATGGTAACCACCCCTGAAAAAACCACTATAGAAACACATGGCTGAAAAATTGAAGAAACAGGAAAGAAGTATGGAATACAACCAAACAAAAACAAATGACAGAAAAACAAAAGAGAAGAAACAAACAAGATACAGAGCTATCAGAAAGCAATATATAAGATGGCAATAGGAAACCCTCAAGCATCAATAATTACATTAGATGTAAATGGATTGAACTCACCAATAAAGAGACACAGAGTACAGGGTGGATCAAAAAAGAAAATCCAACTGTATGCTGCCTTTAAGAAACACATCTAAGCTACAAGGATAAAAACATATTCAAAGTGAAAGGTTGGAAAACAATTCTCCAAGCAAATAATATCTAAAGAAAAGCAGGTGTAGCCGTACTCATATCTAACCATGCTGACTACAAGATAGCAAAGGTAATCAGAGACAAAGATGGTCATTTCATAATGATAAAGGGGACATTGAATCAAGAAGACATAACATTTCTTAATATATATGCACCAAATCAAGGAGCACCATAGTATATAACACACCTACTAACTGATCTAAAAATAAAAAGCGACAAAAATACAGTCATACTTGGAGACCTCAATACATCACTGACAGCTCTAGATCATTCATCCAAACAGTAAATCAATAAAGAAATTTGGCCTTAAATGAAACACTAGAACAATTGGATATGATAGACATCTACAGGACATTTTATCCCAAAATGCCAGAGCATACATTTTCTCCAATGTACATGGAACATTCTTAAGAATTGACCCTGCCTGACCGGGCGGTGGCGCAGTGGATAGAGCGTCAGACTGAGATGCGGAAGACCCAGGTTCGAGACCCCGAGGTCACCAGCTTGAGCGAGGGCTCATCTGGTTTGAGCAAGCTTGAGCCCAAGGTCGCTGGCTCAAGCAAGGGTTTACTCGGTATGCTGAAGGCCCATGGTCAAGGCACGTATGAGAAAGCAATCAATAAACAATTAAGGTGTTGCAACGCACAACGAAAAACTAATAATTGATGTTTCTCATCTCTCCATTCCTGTCTGTCTATCCCTCTCTTTGACTCTGTCTCTGTAAAATAAATAAATAAATAAAATAAAATAAAATAAAAAGAATTGACCCTATGTTGGGCCACAAAACTAACATCAACAAATTCAGAAAGATTGAAATTATACCAAGCATATTCTCTGACCATAAAGCTTTGAAACTAGAATTTAACTGCAAAAAAGAAGTAAACAAACCCACAAAAATGTGGAAAATTAAACAACATACTTCTAAAAAATGAGTGGGTCAAAGAAGAAATAAAAGCAGAGATAAAAAGATACATACAGACAAACGAAAATGACCATACGACATATCAGAATCTCTAGGATGCAGCAAAAACAATAATAGGAGGGAAATTCATATCACTACAAGCCTATATGAACAAACAAGAGAGAGCCCAAGTAAACAACTTAACATCACATCTTAAGGAACTGGAAAAAGAAGAACAAAGGTAACTCAAAACCAGCAGAAGAAAAAAAAAATCAGAGAAGAAATAAATGAAATAGAGAACAGAAAAAATATAGAAAAAAATCAATAAAATAAAGAGCTGGTTCTTTGAAAAGATAAACAAAATTGACAAACTCTTGGCAAGACTCACTAAGGAATAGAGAAAGAACTCATATAAACAAAATCCAAAATGAAAAAGGAGAAATCAGTACAGATATCATAGATATACAAAGAATTGTCGTAGAATACTATGAAAAACTATATGCCACCAAATTTAACAATCTAGAAGAAATGGATAAATTCCTAGCACAATACAATCTTCTTGGACTGAGTCACAAAACATAGATAGCCTAAACCAGTGATGGGCAATCTTTTGAGCTTGGTGTGTTAAAATTCACCAAAACACTGAGCATAACTCAGGTGGTGTGTCACTTCGAGAAAAAACCCATAATTTCACGATATTTATAGTTTAAATAACAAAAATTTATAATTGTAATATATAACTGTATTTAATAAACCAAAAACTAATTATTTAACTTACCTGCTTAGTGACTTCTTTGTTCATCTGTCAGTCAGTTTCTTTTGTTGGTCTTGATATTATTTAGCTTGTGTGGGGTGCCGTTAACTAAGATAAGTGAGGAGGAGGGGGAATTCTTTAACTAACCTGCCTATTAGTGACTTTTTTGTTGCTGAATTTCATTGGCTAAATCTTTAATTGAAGGTTGGTATTTTGTACACTTCAAGCCCAAGCAAGCACTACTAACTTCATCTGTCAATCTGTTTCTTTTGTTGGTTTTAATATTATTTAATGCTGAGAATAAGGTCTCACAAAAGTACATTGAGGGAAAAATTGTAAGTAAAGCCATTGCTATATTTTTCAGGCTGCTAAAAGTGCCTGGTAATCGGTTCCAGGCACTCCAAATTTCCTGTTCATAGTGGCATTCCTCTTGATTCTCCAAGTGACAACTTTCCAGATTCTCAATCTTTGACCTCAAGTTGACAAACACCTGAGCCCAGATGCTGTCTTGAAATTCTGCAAGTAGCATCTTATGTAAATTAAGATGGCTGCCACTATTTCTAATAGTGGGAAATAGCACCCATAGCACAGGTCCTCACCTCTTCCAGCCTCCCCCTCACTTATGTCAGTAATGATGGTCAATTAGAAATCCATAACACCCAGAACAGTAGATTGGATGATGGTTGCTGTGGTTATGTGGTTGCTGGTAATGGTGATCACAGGGCCCCCAGAGATGCGTACCCCGCAGCATAGTATCATTTACGACAACATAGATGGACCTTGATAACATTATACTGAGTGAAATAAGTAAATCAGAAAAAACTAAGAACTGTATGATTCCATACACAGGTGGGAAACAAAATTGAGACTCATGGACATGGACAAGAGTGTGGTGGTTACCAGGGGGAGGGGAAGGGAGGAGAAGGAGGGGGTGGGGGGAGGGGCGGGACATAAAGAAAACCAAATAAAAGGTGATGGAGGACAATTTGATTTTGGGTGATGGGTATACAACATAATCAAATGTCAAAATGATCTAGAGATGTTTTCTCTGAATCTATGTACTCTAATTGATCAAAGTCACCCCATTAAAATTAATTGTCTAAATAAAATTAAAGGAAAAAAGATGAAAAAAAAGACACTAGCCAGAAAGGGGAAAAGATGAGGAAAACAAAAACTAAACAATTTAAAAGAAAAAACAGAAATAAGAAAAAATATATAGATGGAGAGAAACAGAATGAAGATGAGATGGTAGATATAAACCTAAATAAATCAATAATTGCTTAATAAAAGTGGACCAATGCTTTAGCTAAAATGCAAATATTTTTAGGCTAGACTTAAAAGACCCAACTGTATGTTTTATATATGTAAAAAAAAACACATCTAAAATATGAGGCTGTAGAAAAATTAAAAGTAAAATGAAACTTTTGCTTCTAGGTAAAATAGAATAACAGGGATCAAACTTACTCTCCCACTGGAAATAAAGAAACAATAGAAACAAGCAAAATATTTGAAACAAGACACTGGAATTGGGCAGTGACGAACAGATGATCTCAGAAAAATAGGAGACATATTAGGTGAGCCCAGCTATTGTCCCGGTTTAATGTCTTAAAAGTTTCCAGATTAGGCCCTGGCCGGTTGGCTCAGTGGTAGAGCGTCGGCCTAGCATGCAGAAGTCCCGGGTTCGATTCCTGGCCAGGGCACACAGGAGAAGCGCCCATTTGCTTCTCCACCCCTCCTCCTCTCCTTCCTCTCTGTCTCTCTCTTCCCCTCCCGCGGCCGAGGCTCCACTGGAGCAAAGATGGCCCGGGCACTGGGGATGGCTCCTCGGCCTTTGCCCCAGGCGCTAGAGTGGCTCTGGTAGCAACAGAGCGACACCCTGGAGGGGCAGAGCATCACCCCCTGGTGGGTAGAGCATCGCCCCTTGGTGGGCGTGCCGGGTGGATCCCGGTTGGGCACATGCGGGAGTCTGTCTGACTGTCTCTCCCCGTTTCCGGCTTCAGAAAAATACAGAAAAAAAAGAAAAGAAAAAAAAAGAAAAGTTTCCAGATTACTACGTAGGGAGGGAAAAGCCAGTCTAACAGTTTGGGAAAACACAGGGAGCTAGAGTTTGCAGGACACAGTGCTGGGAAGGAAAGAACTAAGGAGGTGGAGCATGCTGGAAATCAGCAGAGGGTCTTTAGAATTCAGCAGAGCATTGATCAGTGCATGCATGTGGGAAAATTATCTGAGACTTGGGGAAGGACCATTTGAAACACAAAGGGCTGGGAACAATACCTGCCCCCACCAGTCATACTAGAAGCCTAATTCATGGATAGCTTAGGCAGGTCTTGCTTCACGAGTGAAGAATAATTAGTCCTAGACTAAATACTGCTCTGGTCCTACCTAACAAAACTTAAAGGAAGAGCAGAAAGGACCAATTGTTTTCAAAGTAAAGTACATCCCAGAACAAAGCTCAAAATTATTTATAGAGCTACAGTAGTATTCAGCACCCAGCAAGGTAAAATTCACAATGATGGGCATCCAATTAAAAATGATCAAGAATGAAAAGAATCAAGAAAATATGACCCAGAAAAAGGAGCAAAATCTATTAATTAATATTGACCAGAACTGATGATGGTCTTAGAATTAGCAGACAACACTATTAAAACAGATATTATAACTGTGTTTCATACATTTAAAAAGGTAAGTAGAGATATGGAAGATATTAAAAAACAAATTGAACTTCTGGATATGAAAAGTACAGTGTATAGAATGCAAACCAGGCAGATTAGACATTGCTGAAGAAAAGATTAGTGAACTTGATGACAAATAGCAATAAAAACTATTCAAAATAAAACAGAAAAATTAAATTAAAAAAAAGTAAATTAAACAAAAAATTTCAGTAAGTATGACACAACTTCAACTGTCTTGATATATATGTTAATGGAGTCTATAACAAAGGGGATGAGTAGAAAAAATCTTTGTAGAAATAAGATAGACACAAAACATGGATGAATTTTAAAATAATGCTGAGTGAAAAAATTCATATAAAAAGAATACATACTGTATTCTTGTATATACAATTCTATAAAAAATAAGCTAATTTATAGTGACAGAAAAACATAAAAATCAGTGGTTGCCTGGAAACTGATGGGGAAGGATGCAGGGAAAGTCATGGGAAAGGGAAAGGGTGCAAAGAGACTTGGAATAAGAGACTTGCTAATTATTTTGATGCACAAATTTATACCAAGCAAATACTAATTGAAAGAAATTTGGTTTAGTTACATTAAATTAGGTGAAATAGACTTTTAGTTTAAAAAAATTTGTTACTAGGCCTGACCAGGTGGTGGCGCAGTGGATAGAGCATCGGTTTGGGATGCTGAGCACCCAGGTTCAAAACCCCGAGGTCACCGGCTTGAGCATGCACTCACCAGCTTAAGCCCAGGGTCGCTTGCTTGAGCGTGGAATCATGGACATGACCCCATGGTCACTAGCTTGAGCCCAAAGGTCACTGGCTTGAAGCCCAAGGTCACTGGCTTGGCTGGAGCCCCCCCAGTCAAGGCACATATACAACAGCAATCAATGAACAACTAAGGTGTCGCAAGTATGAGTTGATGCTTTTCATCTCTCTCCCTTCCTGTCTGTCTGTCCCTGTCTGTCTGTCTGTCTCTCAAAAATATAAATAAAAAATAAAAAGAAGTAAGTCCAGTGCATACTCAATGAGAGGTGGTTGACAAAGGTGTGGAAACCAGAAGGTAGGGATCAATGGGGCCATCTATTCTAGAGTATGGCTACCAATGGAAACAAGGTTGGATGGAGACACTGGACCAGGAGGAATTTTCCTCATGAGGCTGGTGATGGCTATATAGGTACGGTGACCAACTCATCCCAGTTGGCATAAAAGCTTTGCTAATTATTTACCCTGAAAGTCCAGTATCTCATAACACCCCTCAGTTCTGGCACATTGGGACAGTTGGTCAACTTATGGGCGTTCTGACTATTGCTAATGCTCCTTTCCAGGGTGTGTTGTGTCAGCATGGAGGAGCTGCTCTCTGTCACAGAAGCTCTACGCAGACAGAGCCAATATTACCCACGGGAAAGGGCAATGAAATGGGCCATGCGTGACTTGCCGTAATGAGAAACATGTTCCTCCTTTGGCAGCTTGTGCCTTTCCTGGGAAGACCTTCTTGCTGAGTGGTATACAGTTTATTGTGTCACACCGGGCATTGTTGCTAATGCCACTTTGGCTGGCACTGGGGCTGGTGGGTATTGGCATGTCGTCCTGCAGCAAGGGCACCATGCCATCATGACAGATGGATTCGTGTGCTGGCATGTCGTGGAATCAACAGGTCCATCAAGTAGGAAAGTGACGGGCTAGAAAGTGGTTTCAGAACTCGGACCGCATCCCAGGGGATTTAAGGGTATCGTTAAGGCAGCGCTAAGAGTTAACATTTTTGAGATAAGTTTTTCTGAAAATGAAATGAAGTAGACCAGTTTGCTCTGAAAGGCTCTGCGAAAGAATTTGGCGTCAAAGAGAATTCCACCCACCCTTGTTTTTTTGATCTCCGAGTGGCAACAAATGCCCAGATGGAAGATCATCTTCCCACCATCCGCACAGTGAGTCAGAGCAAAACAGAGAGAGAAAAAAAGGAAAAACAAGATCTTCCAAATCTAATTGGGATTTCAATTGCCTCCTCTGCTTTTGTCTATTTATTCATGGGTAAACTATTTGTCAAGTTAGTAGAAAAAGAAAAAAACACCTTTGGTGAAATCTCCTTTAAGAAACCCTTACGCGGCCCTGTCTGGTTGGCTCAGTGGTAGAGCATCGGCCTGGCTGCGGAAGTCCTGGGTTCGATTCCCGGCCAGGGCACACAGGAGAAGCGCCCATCTGCCTCTCCACCCCTCCCCCTCTCCTTCCTCTCTGTCTCTCTCTTCCCCTCCCGCAGCCAAGGCTCCATTGGAGCAAAAGATGGCCTGGGCGCTGGGGATGGCTCCTTGGCCTCTGCCCCAGGCGCTAGAGTGGCTCTGGTCGCGACAGAGTGACGCCCCGATGGGCAGAGCATCGCCTCCGGTGGGCATGCCGGGTGGATCCCAGTCGGGTGCATGCGGGAGTCTGTCTGACTGCCTCCCCGTTTCCAGCTTCAGAAAAATACCAAAAAAAAAAAAAAAAAAAGAAACCCTTACGCTAAAAATAATAAAAGATATAGCATGCATTATTACAATTTTTTATCAGAGAGTCATCCTCCTTCCACTGGAATGTAATTCAGTTCACCATTGTGACTATTATTCCCTGCGTTTTCCTTTTTTAAAAAAAAAGCCTTTGGAAATATACTCTCAGTAAGGAGAAATAATACCAGGAAGAGAAAAGGGATGCTTTCAAGTTTCAGTGAAATGCTTTTGTTAGCGATAAAGAAAGCAGGGACAAAGGGTTTAAAAGGCCAGCACTGCACTAGACTGGCATGCACTTGCTAATCACCCCGGAATCTCAGATGTCGGAGGTTGTATCCTGATGTGGACAGAAACCACTAGAAGTTATAAGACCCTGAAGGGAATTTCACAGGATCTCAGCCAGACGATGCAATTTCACGGGGTCCGTGAATTATTCTCTTTAGTGCTTGCTCATCCACAATCCCTCCTGGCAAGAGGAGGTAGGGAAGGTGTTACAACCCCCACTTTATCCATGAAAAAGGAGTAAACAGACCTCCACATATCTCAACCCTCCAGTGTGTATCATATCCTTGGATCCAGAAGCCCTGACTAGATCCATGGCCCTAAACTAGACCCGAACCACATTGGATTCAGTCCAAAGTACCCCATATCTCAGCACTTAACCTCCCCTTTCTATTGACAAAAGGGGAAAAAATGTCACATTCAACCTCCCTCTCTTCTAAGAAAGATGGATGCCAAAGAGAGTCTTTGTGAGGCTGCAAATGGAAGAAACTGGAGAAGCCCTAAATTGTTCCGTGGAAAAATGGAACTGCGAGAGGGCAGTGTCGAGGCCGACCACCGTGTGCTGAGAGGTAATTAGAGGGCATCTTTATAAAATGGATTTCTCTGCTCTATCTTATCACAAAATCCGTCAAAATGTATGCAACTTGCCAGTGCATCTGGAGTTTGAGTTACTTGATGGTTTTGTTTGTTTCTCATGCTTCTTGGGGAGATGTGGAGGTAGCAGTGCAGTACTGAACGGACCTGAAGGGGGCAGCACTGAGAGTGAGCGCGGATGCTGCCCACATAGAGGACGTTGACCCGGGTTACCCTGGCAGCTCAGGGGCTTGGGACCTTAGACATAGTCAGAGATGATGCTGCAGGGTCACAGAAGTGCTCAGGAAATAAGAGCATTCGTTTGTTAATCTCAGGGAGTCATTTAGGGTGAAGAAGACCCTTGGGTATTCCAGCTCAGAAATAGGAACACATGGGGCAGCCTTTGGGAGTTTGTCATTAGGACTTCTTCCCAAGTTGACCCTAAATGGAGAGCAACAAAAGAACGTAGCAGGAACAGAGAATATGGGGGGGGGCTGCTCACAAAAATTAGGGGATCAGGGAACGTGCAGATACTCCAGTACTTTCAGCCTTTTGTGTAGTGCATTTTCACCAATGAAACAAAAGTTGGTTTTGCATCTCATTTGCATAATTGAACAACTTTCTTTGACTTGTTTGTTTTCCTGATGTTCTTGTTTAATAAAAAAAAAATAATGCTTTTTTTTATTGCTTCATATTAATTTTGAAATATCCCCTAATTTTTGTGAGCAGTCTTTATGGTGATAAAAAATGATTTGATTTTGGGTGATGGGCACACAACTAATCAACAGTTCAAATTCCATAGATATGTTCACCTGAAACCTCTGTAATCTTATTGATCAATATCACCCCATTAAATTTAATTCCTAAACAAACAAAAAAACCCCAGAGAATATGTATCAAACGTCCTTCCAATCTGGGCTAATTTGTCCTATTTTCTCCATTCCTTCTCCTATGGACGTGCTAGCTGCATGAAGGGAAATGATGAAATATTAGCTCTACCCGTTTAATTACCTGTTTGGCCACCTCTGGCCCAGAGTCCACTGAACCAACACTTTCATCACTAAAGCTTGCAATCACCTGGTGGTATCAACCTCTACTTTAAAATCCAACAAGTCAAATGTATTGGCACCAGAAGCTTGAATTGAGAGTCTTCGCACCAGTCTCTTAGAAAATAACCAGTGGTACTTGTTGGCAATTAATCCACTTATTTCCTGTGGGATTTGGGGGAACCTATGTTGTCCTCAGGCTGGTGGCACGCTCCATTTGTCCTGAGTGGACAGTCAGTTCTCCCCCAGCCTTCCATCAGCGAAACTAGATCCGAAGGGGCGATCGCGCCCAGAGACGAGAATGTGTGCTCAGCACCGGGGACTCATTCCTTTGGCCCTCTCCCCGTGGCCCAGGGCGGCTCAAAGTAGCAGAGAAAGAAAAAAAAAAACGGGCTCCCAAACACCAGGGAAACATCTGTGTCTCCTGCAGCAAAACCCTGTCCTCATTCCCTCTGCTTTTTGACTCATTGCGGGAATCTCATTACGAACTCATTTTATCTCCCCAGGGAGCAAGCTGATGGAAGACACTGTTAAAATTGTATTGCAGTGTTTCGAACCCATTTAAAGAAGATTGCTGGGAGGTTATTATCATTTTTGTCCTTAAAAGTGGAAACCACGCTAACAGTAATAATATTTTTTAGTGAGCAGTCACACCACACGTAGTTATTGGCTGAGTATTTTGTCTGTCTAGTGCTGTATCAGACACCAATGGGGTTTCAAAGCAGCCTGGTAACTTGCCCCTGTCTCAACAAATTTACAACGTGGTTGGAAAGACAAGACCCACTTTAAAATATTTTTAGTAGAGTTGAGCTAGATAGAGAAGAGAGTCAGCCCTGTGGAGAGACACAAAAGACCTAGATTCTAGCTTGGACCCCACCATGTGCTTTATGGATAGAGTGATAGGTTTATATTCACCAAATACATTTTGAGCATGTATAATCAGGCATCATATTGATGTTACAGAAATAAATCTTGACAAATATATATCCCACAGAGGTGGGATATAAAACTGAGACTCACAGACATAGATATAAGTAAAGTGGTTACCAAGGGAGGGGGTGGGGAGAGGGGAGTAAAGCGGAACAAATATACGGTGATGGAAAGTGATTTGACTTCAGGTAATGGGCACACAATGCAATCAACAGTTCAAATGCCATAGAGATGTTCCACTCGAAACCTATGTACTCTTATTAATCAATGTCACCCCATTAAATTTAATTTCTAAATAAAAAATTATAATAAATAAATAAATTTACACTTTAGTGGAAGCCACAGGTATGTCAAGTGATCATTACAGTGATGTAGGCAAGGTGATATAACAAGATTCATTCTTTTGATCTTTCATGTATTCACTTAGCACTGACTATGTGCCATGTTCCCTTGTGTGTTGGGATACATCAGTGAATGAAATGGGCAAATGTTCTCTACAGTCATGGAGCTTTTATTCTAGCCAGGAGGAGATGGAAAATCAATAATAACAAGTGAAAAGAAATAGATAAATTGTTATGTTGGAAAGTGGTATGAGGAAGACAAAGTAAAGGCTGGGTGGATGGGATTAGGAGCAAGGAGAGAAGGGGGCGAGGAGAGCTGAGAAGGTGTTTTCTGAGCAAAGATTTGAAGGAAATGAGGGAATTCATCTTCAAACAGCTGTGGAAAGTGCATTCTAGGGAGAGAGGGGGTCCAGCCAATGAGCGGTCCTGTGACAGCAAGGCGTGCAGTGTTTGAGGGATGGTGAAGGGATTATTAGTATGACTGGCTCAGGTGAGCAAGGGATGGATGAGCAGGTGAGGGCAGAGACGTGTGTGTGACTGTGTCATTTCCTATGGGACCCTAGAAGAATGGACGGCTATCAACTCTGCAAAACAGTGTGCTTCTGGAGGATTCAGAGCAGAGGACAATGCCCTATAACTTATGGAGTAAATGACACCAGCACCTAACATCTTTACAACCCCAGGAGCTTCAACTGTAGCTGAAAGGCAGGGGAGCATTGAAACCCTGCAGTGACATTTCACGATTTGAATTTCAGAGGGAAACTCCCAGCAGCTGTGCAGAGAGTGGGTTGCAGCATGGAGCCTGGAGGGATAAAAAGAAGCCTTTTTTCCCCCCAGAGTTTTCTTGAAATATAATTGACACATAACATTGGATAAGTTTAAGGTGTACAATGTATTGACTTTATATACATATATATTGCAAAACTGTTACCACTGTAGTTTGGTTAACACTTCCATCACATCACATAATAACCTTTTCAGGTGCTGAGAACATTTAAAGAATCTCTTAGCAACTTTCAAGCATATAATACAGTATTATTAACTATAATCACCATGCTAGACTCCAGAATTTATTCATTCTTGTTGCTGGAAGTGTGTACCCTTTGATCAACATCTCCCCACTTACTCCCCCACCCCAGGCTCTGGTAACCATCACTCTACTCTCTGTCTAAAAGAAGCCTCTTTTACTATACCAGGGAGAAGCAAGGCAGGCTGAAATTAAGACGGGTTTGGAGAGGAAGATGAAAAACCAAACCAAAATATTTTAAGGCAACAGAATCCAAAAGACTTTGTGACCAGGTGTATTTAGAAAGAAATGGAGGGATGGCCACCAGGTTCAGGCTTGGGTGACTGGATGGATGGCAGTATTGTTCCCTGAGTGAGAACATACTGAGTTCAGGCTGCAGCAGGAGACCTGTTCAGCTTCGGACCTGTTGAATGTGAGGCCAATGTGAGGGAGAAGTTTAGTAGGTAGTCAGGGTAGACAGTACCAGTGTTTGCCAGGTTTGGGGGAGCCCACATGTCACAGTCTCATTGCCTTTGGGCAGGACCATGTGACTTGTTCTGACAGATGATGAGTTGTGAATGAAAGTGATTTGTGCTATTTCTGGGCAGAAGCAGACCCTGAAGTGTTCTCTCCTCTTACCCACAGAAACTTTCAGAAAGGGTCTGTGTCCCCAGTGGAGCCCCGACTTTGATGCTGAAGTCTCTGTCAGTTTAGGTCCCTGTGATGGGCTGAATTATGTCCCCAACCCAAGATTCATAGGTTGAAACCCTGACCTTCAATCCCTCAGAATGTGACTGTCTTCGGAAAAAGAAAGAAAAAGACCTTTTTCAGAAAGATAATGGAGGATGTGCTCCATAAGAACAGGGTAGCAACCCTAAAAAAGGGAAACATGGAATCAGGGTGGGAGGGAACAAACACAAGGGAGCAGTAAAGGGCATTCTCAGGTAAAACAGAAAGAGACTTGAACAGAAAGACAAAGAACCTCTGGAGGTCTCTTCAGAGAGAAAACAGGACTGGCACATGGGCACATATGGGATGGGAGGAGCGGGCAGGTAGCCCACAAGAAAAATCGAAGTGTGTTATGATCAACGGCCAAGTCCAATCATTAGCAATCTTTGCATATTCACTCAATGAATCCTCTTCATTGGACACCTACTGTGTGCCATCCACTGTGCTTGCAGCAGTGAATACACCAGGCCAAGTGCTTGCTTTTACGGACCTAAATCTAGTGTGTGTCGGGAAGGTGAATTGACAAAACATTTTTTTTTTACCGCATGTTCTTTCGAAAACTTGGATGTACCATATTTGATGGTATACCATGCTTAATTGGCAGCATTTTTTCTTCTTAGCAGTATATAAAATAGTAGTATGTTTTACAATTGATGACATTTTAAATTTGATGAAACATGGGTATAGGTCATTAATAGTCACAATAATATAAAACAATGACAACTAAAATTTTGATAAACTTTGAGAGTGTGTCATGGGAGAGGTGGTTTACATGAGTCAAATTCTCCTCTCTGTCATTGTGGGAAGTCAATAATAAAGTTTAAATGGAAATTACAGAATATGCATCCTATTTAAAACATAGTGGTAATTATTAAGGGTATTAGAAGAATCCAAAATGATTGCTTCTCTATGACTGGGGTGGCAAAGGGTTGGGCCAAGGACTATGGTTTACCAGTAAAAGCCTCTTCACACCTTTTTAACTTTTAACTATGTAATAAATTTCTTTGCTTAAAATATAAGTGAATTTTTAAAACAACAACTGTGTGTCTTAAGGTGCGCTCCCTAAAAGCCGAGGCCAAAATGGGGATTTGGGTGCCTGGCACTCACTGAGCGCTTCAGGCAAACTCTATAAGGAGGCGGGACCAGCGGCAGCTGAAGGAAGAAGACCAGCTGAGCAAAGAAGAGGCCTCAGCTGAGGTCCAGCCGTGGCTGATCCATGGAAAGTTCAAGGTCATAGGTAGTTCTGCAGAGTTGTTCCATCTTGAGGCAGGACTGTATTGATGAGCCCGTGGCTCACCCCTGGGTGGGATGCGACTTCTTCATCTCAGGGTGAAGATATTTGTCAACACAGGGCATAGGTATAAGCCATTAGCCTAGCACTGATGGCCACTGAGGGATGACTCATTGTTTGGAAAAAGGCTCTTGGTGGGTCATGATGGGGTCAATCTTAAGGATAAAGGTATAATATGTTGTGGTCAGGGCTCTGTGGATTGCAAGTGACAGTGAGCCAGCCCAGATAACCCAAGAGAAATCAAGGCAGGGGGAAAGGGTTTTACTGACTCACTTAAACACCAGGTTGGCAGCACACAGGGCTTATGTAATGTGCCGGGCTCCCTGGTTCTCTCTGGCCCTCCCGTAGGCTCTTTCATTATGACAAGGATGAGGACATCCCACAGCCCGTCCTAGTGGAAACAGGAGGTTTCTTGCAGCAGGGAGATTGCTCCTTGGCACTTTAATAGTATGTCTCTCCCTGAACCGGGCTCCCCGGACCTGGGGTGGGGAGAGGGAACCGGGCAGAGTACTCTTATGTGGTGAGGGGCAGGGCAACTCAATCCCAGCCCCATGTAAGGGGTTTCCCATTGGAAAGAGGGATCCTACCACCAGAAGGAGGAAGGAGGGCAAAAACCCCAACAGCTGTCCACAGCCATCCAGGTTCCTAATGCTTCCCATTCCCCTTGTGGCCACCTCCCTAATTATCGAAGGGGAGAAAATGTCATCCTTTAACTCACTTTATTCACGCTCTTTCAGGAGTAACACAACGTCTCTCACCGCAGCTGCCACCTTGAGTAAGCCCAGGGACCGATGTGAAGTAATGTTTGTGACTGCCGCAGCTCGTCTCTGTTCTCTCTTTATGCCCCGGAGGTCTAGGGAGAGCAGAGGGCTCGGGAAGGTCAAAATAGAAATAATAGTAATAAAAAATAATGTTTACCCAGTAGTGAGACAGTAAATTCTGTAGCTACGAGGTCCTGAATTGGGATGTGATGACATTTCCCGTTTTCTAGGCGTGAGCTCTGCCAAACTGATTCTTCACACGAGCTGGGAGGAGTCTGGGAGCCGGACGGGTGAGATGTCCTATCATGAGGCTTTTAGAAATTCCAGTTTAGGTAAACAGTTCTTATACCTTTTTTTTTCTTCAGAACTGAAAAATATGCTTTAATGACATGGACCCTGGCAGGTGGTTCAGTGGATAGAACATCTCCCCAGTGCACCGAGGTTATGTGTTTGATTCTAGTTCAGGGCACATATAAGAAGCAATCAATGAATACACAACTAAAAAATGGAAAAATTAAGTGGAGCACGAATTGATGCTTCTCTCTCCCTCTCCCTCTCTCCCCCTCTCTCTTTCTCCTTTCCTGTCTCTCTCTCTAAATCAATGAAAAAATTATTTTAAAAAAAACCCCAACAATTATGCTTTAATGAACTAGAAGGTGCGATTTCAGACAAAAAACAAAACAAAATGAACCACACACTCACTCCCTCCACTATGGAATTTATTTTTTCCCACTCACACAAATATTTCTCAGCTCAGAGTCCCTAAGCTGCTTTTAGCAAAGGAACATTATACCTTGCATCAAAATCTGATTCCGATTTAAACATCAACTGGTCTAAAATCTTGCACCTCCAAACCTATCTCTATCTCAAATCTGGACCTCGAGGGACCAGGAAAAGGGTAAAAATTGAGTCTTAATAGAGTCATTATGTGCACCAGGGAAACAGTCAATATTGGAAAGCAAAATGGCGGGGATGTGTCAAACGCTACCTGGTGAGGCAGGGAGCCAGCGATGGGATTTTAATCATTGGGACATCAGTGTGGGCCTCAGACCACCTGCATCAGAATCACCTGGGATGCTTTCAAAAAATAGTAGAAGCCTGGAACCCCACCCCAGACCTATTGTGAGTCACAATTTCTGGGGACAGGGCCAGGAAATCACACATTTAAGAAGTATCCAGATGATTCCGTGCACATTAATGCTTCTAAGCCACCCCAAACATCAAGCCACTAGAGGTAGAAGTCTATCTTTGGCACCTAACAGAACCTGGCACTTGGTAGGCACTTAAATTTTACGGCTACTTTGGAGAGCTAGACCTTTGTGAAAACAGATAAAAAAAAAATTAGCAATGCAATTGCAGTGTTATTCTTCACAATATGAACACACTGTAGAAAGAGGGCAAGAAATGCTTAGCATGAGATTAGTATTTTGAGAGAATATTACTTTTTGATTGTAAAACCCTACCTTGAGTTTCAAAGGAGAAGAGAAATGAAAGGATTGGGGAGACTTGAAAATGAGTATCACTTACGTGTTTAATCTTTCTGCTAGCCGGCATCACAAGATTTTGTATATGACCATGTTAAAGCTATTATAGAATAGCTCCATCTCAGAGTAGTGCCATATCAGAGAGACATTCACCACGGTTACCCCACTGAGTTCCTGCGGAGGTGAGCTCCCAGCTGTCAAAGGGCCAGTGACAAAGGGACAGTCACCTAAGAGGGCAGTTCTCTCCCTCCCCTCCAACCTAAGCTACTACTGGCTGCTCTAGAGGAAGTGGATTTTTCTTGCATTTTGCAGGGGTTTATAAATTTCTAACTCAGACTCAGCATGCCTTTGCAGTCTGAATTCTTTTGGGATGAATTCCAGCTAGCATGAGAGTTTCTGGTTAACTTTTCATTTCTGCCTTGCCACTTCCACCCAGCTTTGGGAATTTGGCTCTTGCACATGGTACAATTTTCACTCTCGGGAGCCATGACTTGAGTTATGTGTGGAGTGGGCTCAGCTCATTTTACTAAGGAGGAAACATTTGACTTAAGAGGGAGCTCAGTGCATGTTAATGGGAATTAATAAACAAGAATATACGGTGACTCCCTTTTATTTAGCAAGTTAAGTTTATGATCATGATGTGTTATATTCTGGTGCCCACATTTTGTCCACTAGGTTAACAGTACCCACTTTAAAGTGACCAGCTTCTATTGTTACTGGGTCTAGACCACAAGTTCGAACTCCATTCTACTCCATGGCAACCAGTAACTCCTAACCCTGATCAGCCATCTTCCAAAATCGAGTCTGTGGCAGTCAGAGAAGCCTAGTGAGTACTTACCAGTAACTCCACGGAAAATTATCCCCATTTTTGGAGAAACACCTGAGGGTACATACCTACTGATGAAGGAATGGTTTGTTCTAGAAAGAAAAACAGCTTTATCCTCATGTTCAAATGAAAGAAATATTATTTGCATAGCATGTTTTCTTAAAAATTTTAGGAAGCTGTTTATTGGTGTTTAGATTTGATATCCATCAATAATCTCAGGATCAGTTGGGCTACAAGTGTCCCGCTTGCCCCGGAATGAGAAAGGGGAGGAGCCCAATGGAACTCTCGTCCCTGTGACTTTCCCCAACATCCCGAGACAGGCCAGGGGCCTGGCGGGGTATGTCCATTCACCTCTTCACCTCAAAGTCAGAAAGCAAGTGTTTTACTTATTTACTGGTTGGTTGGTTTTAGACTCTTAGATATTATCATCTTTTTCCAATAATAGTTAAAGTACATACATGAAAAAACTAAGGTCCCTGCTTATCACTTCACCCCATTCTCCTCCTCAAAAATAACTGTGTTAATAAGTTGATTATTCTAGATTGATTTCTGGTTTTTTAAAATACATTTAGAGTGCACATAACAATCAAGCATTTTATTTGCATCAGAGCTTTTTAAAAAGCTCCTGGAGTTGAGGAAAGCGTTGGTCTCTTCTCTTTCTTTTTACACTCACAATGACTGAGGTGGACAACATTTAAAATTTGTTTACAAAAACTAATAATTCTGAGTGCAAATTCCAGTGAACTTCCTAGAAAGGTTACTGAGTTGTCAGTCACCAAAAGCTTAATCTGTGACACATGGAAGCATTTACATCATTATCCAAAAAAAAATCCTTTTCAAAAAAAATTTGGTGAATCTTTCTTGAATTCTGCATAAATCACAATAATGTTTTGACTGTTCCTGGTAAAGGGGAACAGATACCTAAAAAGATAAATATAGGCCTGGCCAGGTGGTGGCGCAGTGGATAGAGCGTCGGACTGGGATGCGGAAGGACCCAGGTTCGAGACCCCGAGGTCGCCAGCTTGAGCGCTGGCTCATCTGGTTTGAGCAAAAAGCTCACCAGCTTGGACCCAAGGTCACTGGCTCCAGCAAGGGGTTACTCGGTCTGCTGAAGGCCCACAGTCAAGGCACATATGAGAAAGCAATCAATGAACAACTAAGAAGTCGCAACACGCAACGAAAAACTAATGATTGATGCTTCTCATCTCTCTCTGTTTCTGTTTGTCTGTCCCTGTCTATCTCTGCCTCTGTAAAAAAAAAAAAAGAAAAGATAAATATATTTTTATTAATATTATATAGTAGTTGGGAAAAGAGGTGATAAGGGACCATATTTATTTTGATCCTGTTTTTCTTTTGAAGAAAATATTTTTTTATATCTACACCAAAATATGACTTTTCACTTTATTCCTTATATATATATTTGAACTGTCTAAATATTTTACAGTGACCACATACTGCTTTGTCATTGTGCAATCTGGGGAAGGATGAAAGTATAAGAGGCCCTCGGGTGCCTGAAGTTCTTATCTAGCCCAGAGTTCAGCTGGAGCCTGCACAGTTTAAGCAGGATGGCTATGAATTCCCAATTCCATCGCCTCGGGTGGTCCTGGACTCCTGCTGCTATGTCTTCAAGGTAACACTCACCTCTGCTTCCAGCTCTGGTGTCCCAGCTGGTCTATGTGCCCCACATCAGCCCTGATGCAACCCCCCACATCCTCACTACTTTCCACTGCACCTTTGCATACACCAGGGGTGTAGTAGGTTTTGGGGGGGCCTTTCTGCAGCTGTGAAGTTCATGGGGCAGGGTCATGAAGAGAATATGTGGATGTCCTCCCTCTCTGATGACACTCATTCTCCAATAAGCTCCCAATCCATCTCTCTCCTTTTACTTCTCCTCCCTCTGTTGAGAGCAAAATATCTGTGCTTGTCTTAGAAAAAGCATGTTGTCATCCTTCTTTGAAACCTTGACATCAGCCAATATTGGAAAATTGCCTACATGCAGTGGTGAAATTTTTCCAACAAAAGTGGTTTTTCCTCTTCTGGAAATAAGCTTGCTACCAGCAGCTAAGAGAATATACTTGCACTCAGTTTGTTAAATATGGAGAGCCCTCCCAATATTAGTTTGGCCCGTGGTGGCGCAGTGGATAAAGCGTTGACCTGGAAATGCTGAGGTCACTGGTTCGAAACCCTGGGCTTGCCTGGTCAAGGCACATATGGGAGTTGATGCTTCCAGCTCCTCCCCCCTTCTGTCTCTCTCCCTCTCTCTCTCCTCTCTAAAAATGAATAAATAAATAAATAAATAAATAAATAAATAAATCTTTAAAAAAATTAGTTTGGAATTGAAAGATTAGATAATAATTTCAAACTTCTCTTCCTTCAAAGAGCTTCTGTCTTGCTAAGAATCTCTAGTGTAATAACAACCTGTTTACCCATATTTATGCCAAATCACCCTCTAATAATAACGAGTGCTTATTGAAGGGTGATCTATGTGAGACAGTCTAAAGTGGACAGGAGGAGTCCCTAGGGACCTGGTAAGAGTGAGTGTCCATGACCTGGGAAGCTAGCTCATCTGCAAAGCCTATTCCTGAGGTGTTGCCACCTAGCAAAGAACAATCTTAGGTATGGTATGCCTGGTCTTGGCTCATATAACAGTTGTCACCATGGCTCTGAGCAAACTAGGCTGGCCAGGTTCAGTCAGTCCTCAAGCTCCAGGGCTACCATCATATATAATGTGATGAGGTGGGTGTACTGGGTTGGCAGGGCTAGACAGCATAGAGCAGACACAGGCCAGAGGAACAAAACAGGTAAGCTCAGTTCCTGGCACCAGATAGAACCCAGGGTCAAACTCCAGTCCTGAGGGAGGCTGAGCTAGTAGGCAGGGTAAGTAGTTAGAAGTGAGGATGACCAAAGAGTGCAGGGGCCCAGCGTTTTAGACTAAGCCAGTGTGTGGAGGCATCCTTAGGCAACCGAGGCTTGTGATTGGCCTGGAGGAGACTCACTCAGTGAGGGAGGAGTCTAGTAGGAGTAGTCTAGTAGTCTTTCCAAAGGAGTAATAGTTTCAGTTACCATGGCTGTTGCAACAGTGTTAGCCTATCGCTCTATGGCTAGAAACAAGACAGTTTGTTCACACATCTGTGATCTGGGCAGGGCTCAGCAATGGTGGCTCATCCCCGCTTCTAGGGATAAACAGGGATTATCTAACTTGCTCATTCACATGTCTGGAAGTGATACTAGCTGGAAATGGGGCCCCAAGGTGGAACCATCACCTGGAACACATGGCCTCTCCATGTGGCCTGGGCTTCATTACAGCATGGTGGCTAGGTTCCCTGGGTTGCCATCTTGAGAAAGAGAGAGCCAAACAGAATCGATGCTACTTTTGGTGACCTAGCCTCAGAAGCAACACAGTGACTCTCTGGCTGCATTTCATTTCTTTAGAGTGTCACAAAGCTCCAGCCAAGCTCAAGAGATGGGGAGAGAGACCCTACTTCTTCATAGAGAGTGACAGAGCTCTGGATAAAAAGCTCATGGGATGAATTATCAGAAAGATTATTGTGTCCATTTTTGGGAAATTCATTTTGGCATGGTCACAATATAAAATCAGGGTTGTGGCTGTTGATACATTTTCTCTTCTGGTCTGATGGCCTCTGGTGACTGGAGCCTACTTCAACCTGGGAGGGGCAGTCACAGGGAATAGCAGAGGAACTGGACATCAGCCCCCTACCCTAGTTCTGAAGGCAGGAGGAAGCAGAGCAAAAGAAACAAAAGAGAGAGAGGGATGTGGACAAGAATCCTTCCTTCTGCTGTTCACAGCTGCATAAACCACTTAACATTCTGAGAGGAGAAGGCTGACGTTTCTTGCAGGGAGTTTGTTAATTATTGAATTCCCTCTCTCGGAACACACAAGCAGCAGGCTCATGAAAATGGTTCTAAGATGTGATGAATAAGGTTCATCACAGACCAAGATCAAGTATAAATTCCTAGTGCATTTAGGTAAGACACATGTCTACTACACAGCAGACAATGAGGGAAACACAATGATCCATGAAAGAAAGAAATGGAGATGCTGCCCAGGTGAAATGAGCCTTTCTATTTCACCTGCCTCACCTTGTGTTTTTGTGGCTGTACCTGCAGACCTCCAGATAGCTGCCTGAGGTTTACTGATGGCATCTTTCAGGGATCATTACAAGTGATTTGTGGCCTGGCAAGACTTGTGTTTTCCATCCTCAGAATTCGGTTTACACTTGTAGCCTAAGAAGTATTTGGAGGACTGCTTCTCCACCCAGGGAATCCTCTACTCTGGGAGGTCAAGGCTGGCTTCCGCAGTCCATTGGCAATGGGGGATGCAAGGCTTGAGTGGGAGGAAATGCTTCTCGGGGACTCAGAGTGAGGGTGGTCAGAGGGCACAGGATGCCCCATGAGGGGGGCCTTGGGGGCCTTGGGAGCACAGGGCTTTGAGCAGCCTACATTTGGGGCCTTACGGAATGGAACTAATGAGAGAGCTGATGCAGATCACCAGGCTGCTCAAGAAATCTTGTGCATAGCGTCCTTTCCCCCCGTTGCTTGCATAAGCTTGCTTCTTGATGTCCCTCCTTTCTTCCTATAAGACATTTCTACTTACAAATGAGCAACACCTCTGGGCTTTGCAGATGCAAGCACCAGGTAAGTTACTGTGGATGAGCATCTGTGCATCATGCATCAAGGTGCTTGCTCTCTGACATCGCCCTTTGGACACATTCAGCTTGCTCACCCGCAGAAAGGAGGCCCTCCCAGAATCCTCTACAGGTAGAGCCAGAATACCCACCTGCCCAGTTATCTTCCCTTTCTCCCCTCACCCCACAATTATAATCAGCAAAAATGCTTTGCACAGCACCTGCTTGATCCTGGGAGTGGTCCTGGTCCTTCTGTTTGTATGTCTGAGACTCTATATTTGTTAACAAGAATAAATATCATTGTGGTTCAGTCCCTGGCCAGGTCTCAAAGAAATAGTCTAGGGATAAACATGTACAGTAGACCCAATCTATAGTGATGTGATGGTCAGTATTCAGTGTCAAATTGGCTAGATGATCATGTCTAGTTATTTAATCACACACTAACTGAGCGGTCCCTGTGGAGGTACTTTGCAGATGTGGCTAACACCTGCAATCAGCTGACTTTCAGTAGAGAAAAGTATCCTCTGTAATCTGGGTGGGCCTTGTCCAATCAGTTGAAAGGCTTTCATTGTAAAACTGAGGTTTCCCTGAGGAAGAAGAATTTCTGCCTCCAGGTCACAGCCTCAGTTTCAGCTTTGACAGCCTGCCCTGCGGGCTTTAGACTTGCCAGTCCCCACCCAAGCCAATGCCTTGGAATATCTGTCTACCTGTCCCCTACTACATCTGTTTCTCTGGTGAACCCTGACTGACACAAGTGGCATCTACTGAAAGTCAGTAAATAAATTCCCTCTCTCCTCTGTCATTCTACTCTCTAGTCCCTAGCACCCTCGTACTCCGTAGCTAATCCCCGGTGCCCGCTCCTTCATAGCTGCAGTACATGTGTATATATGCAGTTGTGTTTATACAGGGAACCTAACTCACTCCTGCTCTCCGGGAGGCTCTCCTCCTCTCTTCCTGTCTCCCCCTCTCCTTCCTCTGCTGGTTTCTCTTGGAGTCAGCTAGACCCTTCCAGCTCAGACGCATCCATCCTCAGGCCTCTGTCCCCACTGGGTGACCCAATCTGCCCGGGGCTGGAGATGGAGAAAAAGGAAAAGGGGGACTCTGGAGTGGAAAAGCCAAGCATGCATCTCATTGGGCAAGAGCAAAGGAAAGGAGATGTGGACACACATGTCTTAGTCAGTGTGTTTGTCTAGTAAGCCTTTCCAAACTGTACTGTTCACAAAAATTAGGAGATATTTCAAAATAATATGAAGCAATAAAAAAAAGGAAGCATTTGATTTTTTTTACTAAACAAGAACATCAGAAATGCAACAACAGCCTGACCTGTGGTGGCGCAGTGGATAAAGCATTGACCTGGAAATGCTGAGGTCGCCAGTTCGAAACCCTGGGCTTGCCTGGTCAAGGCACATATGGGAGTTGATGCTTCCTGCTCCTCCCCCCTTCTCTCTCTCTGTCTCTCTCTCTCTTCTCTCTCTCTCTCCTTTCTAAAAATGAATAAATAAAAATAAATAAATAAAAATTAAAAAAAAAGAGAAATGCAACAACAAGTCAAAGAAAGTTGTTCAATTATGCAAATGAGATGCAAAACCAACTTTTATTTCATTGGTGAAAATGCACTATACAAAAGGCTGAAGGGACCGGAGTATCTGCATGTATCCGGATCCCCCAATTTTTGTGAGCAGTGGACTTTTGAATGTAAATAACAAAAATTCTCTGGAAATCTTTTTAACAATCTATAAGGCTGTTTTATATGATCCTTATAAGGTCAATTAGGTAAGTATTATTACTTTTTAGAGATAAGGAAATTGAGAATTAGAGACATTAACAATTATATCCAAGCTTCTGCCTGAGGTTTCACTTTACTAATCACAGAGTTGAGGCTAGAACCTAAGAGATCTGCCTCCATGGCATCATGCCCGCTCCTTATGAAAGAATGTACTTGGTTCACAGCAATTAACCACTTAAAATGTACACATCAACCACCAGGGACTGCAGATGGGCTGAGGAAGACACAGCCCCCAACTTCAGGGTCCAAGGAAGGAGAGTGGGTGCCACTACGGAGGTGCAACCCCCTGACCACCATCAGGAGAAAGGCAGTTTGTGGAGGGGTCTTCCTCAGGTGTGTGATCTTCTGCCCACCTTCCTCATGGGACATGGTTGGCACAACTTGTCCCCAACCTGGTGGTTGTGTGTGTGTCAGGAATCCCACGTATTGGCTCGTAGCTCTGGATGCAGTGGCCAGAGGTCGCTGTCTTCCTACAGAAGCTCACATAGGCTCATCTGTAATCAGGTGCCTTGCCCTGTGGGCCGCAAGGGCTGAGGAACCAGTCTTGGAGGGAAAACGGTCTATTTCTTCTACAGAAGAGTAACCTCAGGGCTAATAACGGTCTATTTCTTCTACAGAAGAGTAACCTCAGGGGTAATAACGGTCTATTTCTTCTACAGAAGAGTAACCTCAGGGCTGATGGGGGAAGACTTCCCAACTCCCTTGAACAACATGGTCTCTCCCCACCCATAACTATCTCCAGTCCCGTCTCTCCTTTGACTAGTCTTATAATCGTCAAAAAGATCATTGCAAGCAGAAAAGATGATTTTCAAGAGCAATAAGGAGGAGAGGATAAAGAGAAGGATTATATACAAAGATAAAATGGTTGGAAGAAAAACTTTGAAAAACTCAAATTAGATAACAGTAGTTATAAGAAGTTTAGAATAAATTTGAAAGAGTAACAATTAAAAAATATAAAATGACTTAAAGTAAAAAAATTTAATGATATAAAACAGAATTATAATTAATGGCAAAGTAAAATTATAATTACTTATACTGCTTAAAGATGTTATAAATTATAATTACACTTTTAAATATTTATAATTAAAAAGCAGAGATAAATATTATTAAGTTAGAAACTACAGGTAAAAAAAATATTTTAGAGGTGATGAGTACACCAACAGAAAAAACAGACCAAGGACATGAATTCACACATGAAAAAATACAAATAATAATATGTATGTGCCAAAATGTTCAACCTCACAATTAGAAAAATAAATGCAAATTAATCTGAGCTACTGATTTTTACTTATCAAGTTGGTAAAGGTTTGAAAAATAATGATATTCAGTATAGTCAAAGATACAAGAAACAAGCATTTCACATGCTACAGGTGGAACTGTAGGTATTTTTCATCATACAGGGCTTAACAAGACACATGAGAGGCTTGAAAATAAACATTTTTTAAACTTTTTTATGATGGTAAAATACATATAACATAAACTTTATCACCACAACTATTTTTAACGGTACACAGTTCAGTCATCTTAATTAACCACATTCATATCACTGTGCAATCCTGGCCACCATTTACCTTCAGAACTGTTTCATCTTGCAAAACAAACTTTATGCCCATGAAACAGGACCTCCCCCTTTCTCCCACTTCCTGTCCCTGGCAACCACTCTTCTGCTTCCTGTCTCTGTGAATTTGACTATTCCATGTACCTCATACAAGTGGAATCATACGGTATTTGTCTATGATAGTCAACCATGTTGCTGAGTGTAGCATGTTCTTTTTTGTTGTTGTATAGCAGTCCATTGTGTGAATAAAGCACAATTTATTAATCCATTCTAAAGACGGTGAAAGTGTGGGGCACTCGTGAATAAAGTTGCAGTCAAGAGTCCTGCACAATTTTAAAAAAGATTTTACTTACTCATTTTAGGGAGAAGAGAGAGAGAGAGAGAGAGAGAGAGAGAGAGAGAGAGAGAAGGGGGGAGGAGCAGAAAGCATCAACTCCCATATTGTGCCCCGACCAGGCAAGCCCAGCGTTTTGAACCAGCAACCTCAGTGTTCCAGGTCAATGCTTTATTCACTGTGCCACCACAGGTCAGGCGTATGTGTCTTTTGGCAAACGTAAACATTCACCTCTACTGTGTCTATTCACAGGAGTGGAATTCCCAGATCATTAGCTATTGCATGATTAGCAAATAAATTGATGAAGCTTCTAATATTTCCTTGGGGAGGGCATACTGATTCATGCCAGGCCTGACTCCCTTCTCCGCTGGAGGTCTGCAACGCTGCCCCACAGCTGTGCACTGTCCTTCCCCATCTTTGCTTTTGTCACGGTTCTAGCAGCCACTGCAACGTCTCGTATTGGGCATCAGAGCCCTGGCACGTAGGGCTGGTGAGGGCAGTTTCTCATGAGAGAGTGGCAGGAGGTGGTGGCGGAGTACTAG
This sequence comes from Saccopteryx bilineata, assembly GCF_036850765.1. Classification (NCBI taxonomy): domain Eukaryota; kingdom Metazoa; phylum Chordata; class Mammalia; order Chiroptera; family Emballonuridae; genus Saccopteryx; species Saccopteryx bilineata. The sequence goes on along the minus strand of NC_089491.1, from coordinate 336,965,317 downwards.
ATAGAGTCGCTGGAGATCTGGAATCTCCCCCAGGCTCTGATCAAATGAAGCTGTATGATCTTGGGGAACTCACTCAGCCTCTCTATGCGTCATCGTCTTCATCTGTGATAAAGAGAAAGATTAGGTGGTTGTTATGGTCACATCCACTTGAACATCTGATGATTACTAATGAAAATGTTGTGTTGTCTAGACTCTCATCCAAGGCTGGCGGTTGTGGGCAACATTGGAGTAAGATCATTTCACTGGAGTTGAGATGCCCACAGAGTGCCCTCTCTGGGTGCCTCTGAGCTGGGTCATCCCTCCTTCCCCGCCCTGATACTAACACTGAGTATTTTAGCCACTGTATTCTGAAGAATGTAGGAAGAGGAGAAAAACAAATGAGGTGTCAGGGAAAAGACATAAAAATGAAAAAAATATAACAGAAGACTGTCCGGGAAATGGCATGGAATGGCCTTTTAGAAATCTGCTATAAATTTGTTGAGACGTTAGAATAATCTTAATGCCAGAGACCAAAAAATCTTGGTGCCCTGCCAAGTCAGAACTCATGTGTAAAATTCAGTTTAGCTGCATGGTGTTAAGTGATGTCTGTGAAGCTGAATGGCCACCAGAGCCCATACTAGGACACAATGTGACACAGCAAATACAGTTTATTGTGAGCAAGAAGTGAGTAGCAAAAGGTACTGTTAAGCAGAAGTCAACGCTAGGTGGAGAGGTTGCTGAAACATGGGAAAACCCTGACTCATAATTTCATTAGATGCCCCGGCCGTGCAGTGATCAGTTTCACCTGAACAGTGATTGATAGGATGCTAAAGTGAGACTCTGTGATTTGTGTGTCATTACTGTGGTTACTTTCAAAGACGCAGAGAGACGTTGTTATATGGTATTTATGAATGGCACATAATCATCGCTGACTTGTTTCATGCCATTTAGGGGCTTTTAACATCTTCAAGTATGCTTCCCAAAATTCTTGTATTCAAAATATGTCAAATAAATATATTTGAACATGTGTACACACACACACACACACACAAGTATAGTTTTAGGGCCTATTTGTTTTTATATGATTCTTTTGAAAAATAAATTTTTGTATTTTTCTGAAGTGAGAAGCAGGGGAGAGGCAGACAGACAGATTCCCGCATGTGCCTGACTGGGATCCACCCAGTATGCCCACCAGAGGGTGATGCTTGGCCCCTCTGGGGCATTGCTCTGCTGCAATCGGAGCCATTCTAGCACCTGAGGCAGAGGCCATGGAGCTGTCCTCAGTGCCCAGACCAACTTTGCTCCAATAGAGCCTTGGCTGCAGGAGGAGAAGAGAGAGGTAGAGAGAAAGAAGAGGGAGAAGGGTGGAGAAGCAGATGGGAGCTTTTCCTGTGTGCCCTGGTGGGGAATTGAACCCAGGACTTCCACAAGCCAGGCCGACGCTCTATCGCTGAGCCAACTGGCCAGGGCCATCTTTTGAAAAAGTTTTTTTTTTTTTTTTCTTAATAAATTTTTATTAATGGTAATGGGATGACATTAATAAATCAGGGTACATATATTCAAAGAAAACATGTCTAGGTTATTTTGTCATCAAATTATGTTGCAAACCCCTCGCCCAAAGTCAGATTGTCCTCCGTCACCCTCTATCTAGTTCTCTGTGCCCCTCCCCCTCCCCCTAACTCTCTCCCTCCCTCCCTCCCATGTCCTCCCTCCCCCCCCACCCTTGGTAACCACCACACTCTTGTCCATGTCTCTTAGTCTCATTTTTATGTTCCACCAATGTATGGAATCATGTGGTTCTTGTTTTTTTCTGATTTACTTATTTCACTCCTTATAATGTTATCAAGATCCCACCAGCCCTGGCTGGTTGGCTCAGCGGTAGAGCGTCGGCCTAGCGTGCGGAGGACCCGGGTTCGATTCCCGGCCAGGGCACACAGGAGAAGCGCACATTTGCTTCTCCACCCCTCCGCCGCGCTTTCCTCTCTGTCTCTCTCTTCCCCTCCCGCAGCCAAGGCTCCATTGGAGCAAAGATGGCCCCGGGCGCTGGGGATGGCCCAGGCGCTAGAGTGGCTCTGGTCGCAACATGGCGACGCCCAGGATGGGCAGAGCATCGCCCCCTGGTGGGCAGAGCGTCGCCCCTGGTGGGCGTGCCGGGTGGATCCCGGTCGGGCGCATGCGGGAGTCTGTCTGACTGTCTCTCCCTGTTTCCAGCTTCAGAAAAATAAAAAAAAAAAAAAAAAAAAAAAAAAAAAAAAAAAAAAAAAAAAAAAAAAGATCCCACCATTTTGCTGTAAATGATCCCATGTCATCATTTCTTATGGCTGAGTAGTATTCCATAGTGTATATGTGCCACATCTTCTTTATCCAGTCTTCTATTGAAGGGCTTTTTGGTTGTTTCCATGTCTTGGCCACTGTGAACAGTGCTGCAATGAACATGGGGCTACATGTGTCTTCACGTATCAATGTTTCTGAGGTTTTGGGGTATATACCCAGTAGAGGGATTGCTGGGTCATAAGGTAGTTCTATTTGCAGTTTTTTGAGGAACCACCATACTTTCCTCCATAATGGTTGTACTACTTTACAGTCCCACCAACAGTGAATGAGGGTTCCTTTTTCTCCACAGCCTCTCCAACATTTGCTATTACCCGTCTTGTTGATAATAGCTAATCTAACAGGAGTGAGGTGGTATCTCATTGTAGTTTTGATTTGCATTTCTCTAATAACTAATGAAGCTGAGCATCTTTTCATATATCTGTTGGCCATTTATATCTCTTCCTGGGAGAAGTGTCTGTTCATGTCCTCTTCCCATTTTTTTTATTGGATTGTTTGTTTGTTTGTTGTTGAGTTTTATGAGTTCTTTGTAAATTTTGGATATTAGGCCCTTATCTGAGCTGTCGTTTGAAAATATCAGTTCCCATATAGTTGGCTGTCTGTTTATTTTGATATCAGTTTCTCTTGCTGAACAAAAACTTTTAATTCTGATGTAGTCCCATTCATTTATCTTTGCCTTCACTTCTCTTGCCATTGGAGTCAAGTTCATAAAATGTTCTTTAAAACCCAGGTCCATGATTTTAGTACCTATGTCTTCTTCTATGTACTTTATTGTTTCAGGTCTTATATTTAGGTCTTTGATCCATTTTGAATTAATTTTAGTACACGGGGACAGGCTGTAGTCGAGTTTCATTCTTTTGCATGTGGCTTTCCAGTTTTCCCAACACCATTTGTTGAAGAGGCTTTCTTTTCTCCATTGTGTGTTGTTGGCCCCTTTATCAAAGATTATTTGACCATATATATGTGGTTTTATTTCTGGGCTTTCTATTCTGTTCCATTGGTCTGAGTGTCTATTTTTCTGCCAATACCATGCTGTTTTGATTATCGTGGCCCTATAATATAGTTTAAAGTCAGGTATTGTAATGCCCCCAGCTTCATTCTTTTTCCTTAGGATTGTTTTGGCTATTCGGGGTTTTTTATAGTTCCATATAAATCTGATAATTTTTTGTTCCATTTCTTTAAAAAATCTCATAGGGATTTTGATGGGAATTGCATTAAATTTGTATATTGCTTTGGGTAATATGGCCATTTTGATTATATTTATTCTTCCTATCCAAGAACAAGGAATATTTTTCCATCTCATTGTATCTTTTTCGATTTCCCTTAACAATGCTTTGTAATTTTCATTCTATAGGTCCTTTACGTTCTTTGTTATGTTTATTCCTAGGTATTTTATTTTTTTTGTTGCAATCGTGAAGGGGATTATTTTTTTGAGTTCGTTTTCTAATATTTCATTGTTGGCATATAGAAAGGCTATGGACTTTTGTATGTTAATTTTGTATCCTGCGACCTTACTGTATTGGTTTATTGTTTCTAATAATCTTTTTGTGGAGTCCTTCGGGTTTTCGATGTATAGGATCATATCATCAGCAAAAAGTGATAGCTTTACTTCTTCTTTTCCGATATGGATGCCTTTTATTTCTTTGTCTTGTCTGATTGCTCTGGCCAGAACTTCTAGCACCACGTTGAATAAGAGTGGAGAGAGTGGACAACCCTGTCTTGTTCCTGATTTAAGGTAGAAAGTCCTCAGTTTTATGCCGTTTAATAGGATGTTGGCTGATGGTTTATCATATATGGCCTTTATCATGTTGAGATATTTTCCTTCTATACCCATTTTGTTGAGAGTCTTAAACATAAAATTGTGTTGTATTTTATCAAAAGCCTTTTCTGCATCTATTGATAAGATCATGTGGTTTTTGTTCTTTGTTTTGTTGATATGGTGTATTACGTTAACCGTTTTGCGTATGTTGAACCATCCTTGAGATTCTGGGATGAATCCCACTTGATCATGATGTATTATTTTTTTAATATGTTGTTGTATTCGGTTTGCCAGTATTTTGTTTAGTATTTTAGCATCTGTATTCATTAGAGATATTGGTCTGTAGTTTTCTTTCTTTGTGCCATCCTTGCCAGGTTTTGGTATGAGGGTTATGTTGGCCTCATAAAATGTGTTTGGAAGTATTGCTTCTTCTTCAATTTTTTGGAAGACTTTGAGTAGAATAGGAACCAAGTCTTCTTTGAATGTTTGATAGAATTCACTAGTATAACCGTCTGGGCCTGGACTTTTATTTTTGGGGAGATTTTTAATAGTTTTTTCTATTTCCTCCCTGCTGATTGGTCTGTTTAGGCTTTCTGCTTCTTCATGACTCAGTCTAGGAAGGTTGTATTGTTCTAGGAATTTATCCATTTCTTCTAGATTGTTGTATTTGGTGGCATATAATTTTTCATAGTATTCTACAATAATTCTTTGTATATCTATGATGTCTGTGGTGATCTCTCCTCTTTCATTTTGGATTTTATTTATTTGAGTCCTGTGTCTTTTTTCCTTGGTGAGTCTTGCCAAGGGTTTGTCAATTTTGTTGATCTTTTCAAAGAACCAGCTCCTTGTTTTATTGATTTTTTCTATAGTTTTTCTGTTCTCTATTTCATTTATTTCTGCTCTGATTTTTATTATCTCCTTTCTTCGGCTGGTTTTGGGTTGTCTTTGTTCTTCTTTTTCTAGTTCCTTATGGTGTGAAGTTAAGTGGTTTACTTCGGCTCTCTCTTGTTTGTTCATATAGGCCTGAAGTGATATGAACTTTCCTCTTATTACTGCTTTTGCTGCATCCCAGAGATTCTGATATGTCGTATTTTCATTTTCATTTGTCTGTATATATCTTTTGATTTCTGCGCTTATTTCTTCTTTGACCCATTCATTTTTTAGAAGTATGTTGTTTAGTTTCCACATTTTTGTGGGTTTTTCCCCCTCTTTTTTGCAGTTGAATTCTAGTTTCAAGGCTTTATGATCAGAAAATATGCTTGGTACAATTTCAATTTTTCTAAATTTGCTGATATTGTCTTTGTGGCCCAACATATGGTCAATTCTTGAGAATGTTCCATGTACACTAGAGAAAAATGTATACTCTGTCGCTTTGGGATGAAGTGTCCTGTAGATGTCTATCATATCCAGGTGTTCTAGTATTTCGTTTAAGGCCACTATATCTTTATTGATTCTCTGTTTGGATGACCGATCTAGAGCCGTCAGCGGTGTATTGAGGTCTCCAAGTATGATTGTATTTTTGTTAGTTTTTGTTTTAAGGTCAATAAGTAGCTGTCTTATATATTTTGGTGCTCCTTGGTTTGGTGCATATATATTAAGGATTGTTATGTCTTCTTGATTCAACTTCCCCTTAATCATTATGAAATGACCATTTTTGTCTCTGAGTACTTTTTCTGTCTTGTAGTCAGCATTATTAGATATGAGTATTGCTACGCCTGCTTTTTTTTGGGTGTTGTTTGCTTGGAGTATTGTTTTCCAGCCTTTCACTTTGAATTTGTTTTTATCCTTGTTGCTTAGATGTGTTTCTTGTAGGCAGCATATAGTTGGATTTTCTTTTTTAATCCATTCTGCTACTCTGTGTCTTTTTATTGGTAAGTTTAATCCATTTACATTTAGTGTAATTATTGACACTTGTGGGTTCCCTACTGCCATTTTATAAATTGCTTTGTTAGTTTTGTATCTAGTTTGATTCTTCTCTTTTGTTTTTCTATCATTTGTTTTTGTTTGTTTGTGTTCCATACTTCTTTCCTCTGTTGCTACCTTTTTTAAGTCAAGTGTTTTTGTGGTGGTTTTTTTAAGGGTGGTTACCATTAAGTAATGAAAAGGGTACCTACCATATTCATTGTAGTACCCTATCTTATAAGTATTTCTGCACTTCATCATCCTTTGCTACTGTTAATCTCCATCCTCTCCCCCCTTTTTTTCCTTTGTTGTCACAGTTTAAGTTTGGTTTTATTGTGTTCTTGGTGGAGCTGTTACTTGTGGTGTTGTTTTCTTTTGTTCTTTGAATCTGGTTGGAAAACCCCCTTTAGTATTTCCTGGAGTGGGGGCTTTCTGTTGATAAATTCTCTCATCTTTTCTGTATTTGTGAATGTTTTTATATCTCCTTCATACTTGAAGGATAGCTTTGATGGGTATAGTATTCTTGGCTGAAAGTTCCTCTCTTTCAGGGCTTTAAATATTGGGGTCCACTCTCTTCTAGCTTGTAGAGTTTCTGCTGAGAAATCTGATGATAATCTAATAGGCCTTCCTTTATATGTTGTACTCTTCTTTTCCCTGGCTGCCTTGAGAATTTTTTCTTTGTCATTGGTTTGTGTCATCTTTATTATGATATGCCTTGGAGTGGGTTTGTTGGGGTTAAGAAAACTTGGTGTTCTGTTTGCTTCTTGAATTTGAGGTTTTAGTTCCTTCCACAGGCTTGGGAAGTTCTCGTCTATTATTTGTTTGAGTATATTCTCCATTCCATTTTCTTTCTCTTCTCCCTCTGATATACCTATTATTCTTATGTTATTCTTTCTGATGGAGTCAGACAATTCCTGTAGGGCTTTCTCGTTTTTTATTATTTTTGAGTCTCTTTCTTCTTCTCTCTGTTGTGCCGCAAGTTGTTTGTCTTCTATTTCACTAATCCTATCTTCAATCTGGGCTGTTCTGTTAGCTAAGCTTGTTACCTCGTTTTTCAGCTCGTGAATTGAGTTTTTCATTTCTGTTTGATTTGTTTTTATAGTTTCAATTTCCTTGGTAATATATTCTTTGTGTTCATTGAGTTGTTTTCTGATCTCCCTATATTGCCTTTCTGTGTTTTCTTGTATATCTCTGAGTATTTTTAAGATTTCTATTTTAAATTCTCTGTCATTTAGCTCCAAGGCTTCCAATATGTTAAGTCTTTTCTCCATAGATTTTTCCACATCTATTTGTGTTACCTCTCTTTCTTTTGTATCCATAATATTCGATTTCCTCTTTCTTATCGGCATCTGAGGGTGGTCTTATTGATAGCACTAATTAGAATTAATAAAGAGTAAAAAGTAAAAAAAAAAAAAAAAAAAAAAAGGTAAAACACCCCACAAAAAAAAAACAGTAATAATTTATTATTTCCCCCTTTTTTTCTCTCTTCTCTTTCCCTCCTCTCCCCTCCTCAGGGAAATATCGTGCCTATAATGGAGGGCCTGATTTGGGGTGAAGAGTTCAAGGGGCAAAAAAAAGGGAGTAGGGACCTACTAAATGCAAAAAAAAAAAAAAAAAGGAAGAAAATCTTAGACAAGCATAAGATGATTTGCTTGTACGTGATGGTCAACTAAGAGATATAATGAGAGGGATAAGAGGGAACCAGAAAAAAGGACCAAAAAAGAAAAATAAAGAAGAAAAAATAAAAATAATAAGTAAAAATCTGTTGTATTAAGTGGAGCGAAGACTAAATACAATGGAGACCTTGGGTTGGGAGGACCCAAAATGCCACAAAAATAAACAAACAAGAAAAAAAAAAAAAAAAAAAAAGCAAAAAAGAGAAATAAAGCCAAAAAAAAAGCCTTGAGTCCCAAATTAACTAATTTGTTCGTGATTGAGGATTATATGGGAGGAAAGTAAAATGAGAAAAGAAAAAACGAATAGAAAGGAAAAAATAAGAAAAAGAGAAAAACGAAGGAAGAAATAAAATAGGAAGAGAAAAAAACAAAATAAAGCAAGACAAAAAAAAACAAAAGAGGAGAGAGTGAGAGTTAAGTGTTTTGGAGTATAACCTTAAAGGAGGGTGAGGATGAAGAAGAAAAATAAAATGCAACACTCATGGGTAGTGTAGTTCAAGAAAGGGGAAGCATAAGATGGGCAGAGAATAGAAGGACCGAGGTGGAGGAAATAAAGGCAATAAGATAGAAGAAACAAACAACAACAACAACAACAAAAAATTAGTGGATCAAGTTGTAAAGTCTGTGGGTTTTTCTTGATTTTGAGAGGTTAACTTCTTCCTTTTTCTTTTCTCTCCCTCTTCCTGGTCGGTGACTCTGTACCCCAGGCTCTGCCCCTGTGTCACTCTTAGGTAGGGATTTGCAGTTGATGGGATTCTATGGCAATGTCATATAATTGGCTTTAGTCTTGCTGGAAGTAAAGGCTTGTTGGCGTTTGCAGGGTCCAACGATGATAGAGTTTGCTTTCCTGGGTTCTCTCTCCTAGTCCCCCCTTTCTGAATTAGCAGTCTGGTGATCCAGCTATAAGGCTGCAACTGCTTCTGCCTGGGGAGTAAGAGGCTCAAAGAGCTGGGAAATCCCCACTCTATCCCCACTCAGTACAAGGCTTTGGGAAAGGCTCTGACAGTCAGGGCCTCCAGTGTAATCAAGCGGGGGTGGGAGTCAATTGTTGTCAAGGTGACTGTTCAGCGCCTATCATTTAGTTGGACCTCTCAACCCAGGCTTTCCACACTTTGTAGCCTGTTTTTGCAGGGAAGAAGAGGCACTAGTCTCTGCTTACGACTAGTGTAGTATATACCTTATTATCTGCCAAGTCCTTCTTGTTAGCGTTTATCCCTGAATATGGAGGCTCTATCAATCAGAAGTTGCCCCCGCCCCTTTAGCGAGAGGCACTAAAAAATATCACGCCTCTTGTCTTGGATCGCTGAACTGAGAGAGATCTTATCAATTAGAACCGAGGGTGCGCAGATTTTATGGGTTAAGCTAATTTCAGTGATTGGGTCGCAGCTGTGCTTCCGAAGGTATTTTAGGCTGCCTGCGCGCGCCCCTCCCCCAATGCTTGATTGTTAGCTTGAATGGCTGGGTGAGGTGCCCCGCCCATGGAGAGAATCTCCCAAGCCTCTCCCGCTCGCCCCGCTGCTGGCGGCTGGACCGCACCAGGCGCAGGATAATGGAGCCCCCTGGGTGTGCGGGCCAGCAGGGCGCCCTGGGCGCGTGGAATGCCCAAGGGACGCGCGCGAATGGGGCGCTCCGGGCACCGGTGGCCGGCGACCCCCACTCGCAGTGTGCGGGCCGCTGGGAACGTCAGCGGTGCTCAACCGGACCGGGCGCGCGCAGCTGCTCGCGGCGGCTCGCAGCGGCAGCGGCTCGTGGCGGCCGCTCGCGGTGGCGGCTCGCGGGGGCTCGTGGCGGCTCGCGGTTCCCAAGTATATGGGCTGACTCACCACAGGCGCACTTCCTTGCGGTTTGAAAGAACGTCCCTGTGGTAGATTCCTCCACACACTCGTCTCTCAGATTCAAGTGATAACAGTCCTTTCGCTATCAGTTTGTGTGGAACTCCGGAATGCTCCGAGGATAAATTTTTCTGTTTCTAGTTGATAAATTTGTTGTGATTTAGGGGAGAGCTGTCGGATGCGCTGCTCACGGCGCCATTTCCGTGACGTCACTCCTGAAAAAGTTTTATTATTGATTTTAATCAGAGAGAGAGGAAGAGGGGAAAGAGAGAGAGACATTAATTTGTTGTTCCATTTATTTATGCATTCATAGGTTGATTCTTATATGTGCGTGACCGGATTTCAGGAATCAAACCTGAAATCCTGGAACACTGGGACAACACTCTAACCAACTAAGCTACCTGGCCAGGGAAGTATGATCCTTAGTTGTTGAGAAAAGCTTTAAGACTGAAGTCCCGCAATAGCTTGTCAGTAACTCTCAGTCCACATTTTCAGAAGGTCTTTACATATATCATCTGCACTATATAAGAAGCACTTTTCAGTGGTTTTAATTGGTTTGCTCTAACTGTGGCAACTATATGTATGCCCTAGATTTTCTAGGATGGTCCTGATTTCAAGGACTGATGCGATTGTCTCAATAAGTACATAAATAACAGTCAGAGCATGTGCTGCAATTCCTAGCTCACGTAACATGATCATTAAATCTAGATTCTGTTGCAGCACAGGTCATACAATCTCTGCCGTGCGGCTTAAACACTACTGAGAAGTCACAACGCATCGATTAGCTTTTCTAGTTGGGGACCAGACACAGGGCTCTCCTCCCTGGTTCCTCATCATGCCTGGTCATGATCGTTCTGTTTTTACCCTTTCTTCTCGCACATCTTTTCCTACACTTTTGACGAGTATATCAGAGACGTTCAAGTGATGTGTGAAGAAAAGCGGTAGACGGGCATTACCAGGATTTTGACTTCTGTAACCTTACATTTAAAGCTGAAATTGAAACACCTTCTTCCCATCTTGAGAAATCTGGCTTTGTTAGAATGATTTAGAAGCCTAGGTAGATTTTTAAATTTTTTTTCTGGATGAGGGGTGGGGAATTGGAGATGATTGGAATTTTAACAGCAAAAGCATTGGTTGGTTGGTTCGTTGGCATTAATTCCAATGGCTTAACATGGTGGGAAAGTAAGAAATCGCTCAGGGTGAAGGAGTTTGAAGGTATTATTGCCTGATGGTCAAGCTAAGATTTGTGAAGAATTAAATTACTGCTCAGTTCTCTGCTCTGCATCAGCGTCAACTGTTGCTATTCATTCTTTTTACTTAGAATGATGGTTTCAATTTTACTTTTTTAAAGATTGTATTTATTGATTTTAGAGAGAGGAGAGAGCAACAAAGGGAGGAAGGAAGAACGGGAGGCATCAACCTATGATTGCTTCTTGTATGTGCCTTGACCAGGCAAGCCCGGGGCCTCAAACTGGCGACCTCAGCATTCTGGGTCAATGCTTTATCTACTGCACCACCACAGGTCAGGCCAGAATGCTGGATTCTTGGTTGGAGACTGAAGAAAATAGTATGTTGCATTATTGTAGATATTTGGGTAGGCTTCCTGTGATTAAAAAGATTCTTTAGTAAGGTAACCTGTACCCCACAACCTAGGACATGTGGAACAGCTGAAACTCAGGAAGAAGAGGTGGCTATTACAGTGGAATGCTTTTCTGAATTCTAGACAATTCTGGAAGCTTCTGGAACTGTGGGTCGTTATTCCAGTGCTCTGTTGCTTGTAGGACTGTGCTAATTCTTGAAGGTTGTTTTATTCTGGTCTCCTTTTTGCCTGGTTTATTTTTCAGCACCTCAAAGCTTCTCACATTTCCTTTTCTTCTTTTACTTCAAAAAAGCACCCTATTTTGGACTTTAGTAAATGAAAAAGTTAATTTCTATAATGTTTGCATTGCTATACATTCTTCAACAGCTTTATGGATAGTAACTTACATGTCATAAACTTCATTCATTTTAAGTGTGCCGTTTAATATATTTACAAAGCTATGCAATTATCACCATAATCTTATTTTAGAACATTTTTATCACCCCCCCCCAAATCTTGTACCACTCCATGACTCATCCTCTTCCTGCCCTTGGCAAGCCTAATCTACTTTTGTTTTCTATAGGTTTGCCCATTCTGAACATTTTATTTCATTTAAATGAACATTACATTTAAAAGGAGACAGTATGTGATCTTTTGTGTCTGGCTTTTTTTTTTTTGCATAATATTCTCGAGTTTCATCCATATTCTAGCATATATTAGTACTTTATTCTTTTTTATTGCTGAGTAATATTCTACTGTCTGAATATACTACATTTTGTTTATGTAGTCATCAGCTGATGGACATTTGAATTGTTTTGATGCTATTATAAATGAAATTATTTTCTTAGTTTACTTTTGGCATGTTAATCACTAGGGTATAGAAATACAGTTAATTCTTGTACACTGATCTTGTATCCTGCAACCTTGCTAACCTTATTTTTATTAGTTTTAATAGTATGTTAGTGGATTTCTTCAAATATTTCTAGTTATAACATCACATCATCTGTGAAAGGAGATAATTTTACTTCTTTTCCAATGGATGTCTTTTATTCTTCTTACAGTTTCTGCTTCCATCTATCTTTAGTTTGCTATGAGATGCCTCCTGTTTCTCAGTCAGTAAGTAGCATAGCTTTTCTCTTTGCTATCATTTTGTATGGTCAGACTTTTCAAGTTGAAAAAGACACAGAGAATCTGATTGGCTCTGGTGTTAGCTATGGTTTTTGTTGGGTAAAGCTTTGCATCCTAGTTCATAGGTCTCTTGCCAATAAATGCTGCATTTGGGTTAGAGGATCACTAATAAGCTGTGGTCAGAGAAAAAGAGAGACCACAGGTACTGGGTATTGCAACATATTATCTGTAGAAGGGGCTGTAGGTATGGCCTGGCTTTGAAATTGATATAGAAAACCATATTGTGATCATAAGCATTTTTCCAAAATTAAGAGGTATTATTATTATTTTTTAATTTCAGAAGCTTTCTTTGTTGGTTGTTGGTTGTGATGAATGATGAATTCTAAAGTACTTTTATTTATTTAATTTTTTATTGAGGTATAATTGACATATAACATTATTATATTAGTTTCTGATGTACAATATCATGAGTCCATTCTTGTATATATTGTGAAATGATCACCACAATAAATCTAGCCAACATCTGTCCCCATATATAGTTTTAATTTTTTTTTTGTTATGAGAACTTTCAAGATCCACTATGGTTACAAATAGCATAATGCGTGTCTAAGGTATTTTTAGATAACTCAATAAGACCACTTACTTGTTTCTGTATCCTAAAAGTGAAGGCACCACTACTTATTTTCTCTTTCTTTTTTTTTTATTTAGTGAGAGTCAGGGAGGTAAAGAGGCAGAGAGACAGACTCCCGCATGAGCCCCAATCAGGATTTACCTGGCAAGGCCCCTACAGGGAAATACTCTGCCCATTTGGGGCAGCTGCTCTGTTGCTCTGCAACTGAACTATTTCAGCACCTGAGACAAGGCCATGGAGCCATCCTCAGAACCCAGGACCAACTTGCTCAAAGCATTTGAGCCATGGCTTCAGGAGGAGAAGAGAGAGAAAGAGAAAGATAAAGAGAGAAGAAAGGGGAGGGGGAAGGGTGGAAAAGCAAATGGTCACTTTTCCTGTCCCTGACCAAGGACTTCCACATGCCAGGCTAATGCTCTACCGCTAAGACAACTGGCCAGGGTCAACACCACTACTTTTCATGATTAGCTTTTGTCATATGTATGTGGTTGAAAGAACACATTTAATATTATAAGGAAATAAATATATTTAAGATAATTAGTGGTTCCTTTGTGTCTGTATTCCCCAACGAACTCCTCCCTTGTAATTGGTAAGAATTTATTGAGCATCTGTTTTATGTAGAAATTCCAATAAGTGTGATAATGTTGGAGTAATAAGTGTGGAGGGTATTGTTTGGGGGAGGGGTTCAAAAGAAACAAAAGACATATTTTTTGGGATTTTTACTTTCCTGTAGAAGGCAGGTTAAAACATATTGTACAACTTGAGAACCTGTATAAAACAACATGTGGTCTCAAGACGGCAAAGCAGCATAATACAATTTGGATACATATATGTTGAAAAGAACATAGTGATGACATGCAATGAACTCAGCACTCTTTTACTGACTAGGAATACAGAGATACTGCATTTTTGTGGATACCTTTGGCATAAGAGGATGCCATGCTGTGTTGAGGCTGGCTGCTTTTAAATGGTGAAAGGTACTGAAATTGGCAGTGTGGATGAAAAAGGGGCCACTTACTACACCTGACAAGCTCAGGGGAGGCCTGTATGGAGGGTCTTAGAAACTCAGAGAACTAAAGTATCTATATTTGATTGCATCAAATGAAAACTTTCTAACTAAAAGCAAATCATGGTGGGTAGTCATGTTCTAGGCCTGTATCTTCTTTGACAAAAGTCAATATTTAACTCAGCTGAGCCTGTCTATTGTCTTTCTGCATCTATAGTAACACACCTTTGGAATGACAGAGTAATTCCCTTTTCTTCCAGACCCCTCAGGATACAATCTCCCACCAGAGCAAGAGACTACCAAACCCTTCATTGTTATCTTGTCCTCACATCCATTTTTATGTATTATAAATGTTAGTTGTTAACTATTCTGTACTTGCCAATGTAAAAGAAGTGGTTTTTTCTTTTTCCTCTGTATCTAATCCCAGAGATTTTCCCACTTTGCTATCTCCTACCTCCCTAATATATCACCAATAATTTTAATGTAAGCCTCCTTCTGCCTCCTCCTTTGATTGTAACGTGTAAGTAAACCGCAGTACTGCCATTCTCTGGACCATTATCTCAATCCATTGAGATTTTCCTTCCCAGCAATTGTTGTCAGCTTGGTTCAAATAAAGTCATAAAAATTCTTACACGTTTAGAGTTTTGTATGTTGACAGTCACATTTCTAAAAAGAATACATATGCTTCTGTAAGATTGGGGTCATATGGCAAAACTTACCTGTCACAAAAGAGTTAGCCCAAAAAAAAAAAATGTGTGCATTAAGAAATAAAAATTATTTACTGGTCTTGTAGAGGTGAAATAGAAACTTTCCAAAATAGATCTCAACTTTGTCTGATGTAGTTCTAATTCCTTCTTTAATGTATGTCCTCTTTGACCATGAGTAAACTTTTCTCTACCTCATTAGTATCATGGCCTAACTAGTTTATGTAACTGAAGCGGAAGGAGGCATACAAAACACTGGCCTGCATGTTTGGTGCAAATAATTTATTCTCTGTTTCCTTATATTAAGGTGACCAGTCATCCTCCTTTAGGGAGGACAGTCCTTCTTTTGTAAGTTCCGTCCTCCCTCAAAAAGTGTCCTCCTACATGTCCTCCTTTTTGATATTGGAAGACTGATCTATAAATGTCTGTATTCGATCGATGCAGAATTGATCCATTGCATGTGATGTGATGTATTTGTATCTAAATGAATACTTTTTTCTTACAATTATTATTAAAAATCAATAGGCATGTAAGCATAATTACAATATAAAATATTACAAATGTTTTTATTATGCATTTATCATATTATAGTATATTATTGTTACAATGAATAAAATGTTTCTTTTATTTATGATATTGTTTTCTTCAATTTATTTTTGTCCTTTTCATTGTAAAATAGTTGGTCACCTTATATGCAGTTTTGAAAATTATATTATTTAAAATTTTACTTTACAAAAAGAAATAAAACAGTACATAGTTCATGAGATAAAAATCATAGGCCAAATATAGTGTTTTTTTGAGGAGGGGTGGGTTGGTTTGCCACTAAAATAACAAAATGCAACATTTTGCCTAAGGGATTTGTTTGTGGAAATCTAGAAATGGTTCCAATCGGAGAGTGCAACTCTATTAAACTGTGACTTTTTTTAAGAGAGAGATTGTATTTTGCAACTCACTAGCTTAAATTTCTAGAATACTATCTTAAATAGTACGTTTTGTTATGAATGAACTTCCTGGAAAGTGGCCCAGTTAGATGCCATTGGAGCAGTGAAGACTACAACTCCCAGAATGCCATGCTCTCTTGCGCTCTCCTGATTAAGGCGAGTTTGTCTCCGCACGCTTGGCGCCAGGTGAAGACTACAATTCCCACGTTTCCCAGGGGCTCCGGAAGCCTTGTCAAACTTCACCTGTTGCCATAGCATCCGGGTCCAGAACAACCAATGCGCGTGCCCTTGCTAAGTAGAGGCGGGCCGTTTGTATCTCCCACCAATCGGAGGCATTTTGTTGCAGAGCGTGACCGGAGGAGGTGGGAACCGAGGACCCGCGCCTTCTCCTTGCTTCTTGGGGTCGTGGCCTTGCTCCAGCTGTGCAGGGCACGCGTCCTTCCACGACTTCGCGCGCGTGTGTGCGCGTGGGGCTTGAAGTGCTCGTCGGTCCTCGCTAGAACTCTGCGGGGACAGAAGAAGCTATGGGTGGGACCTCCAGCACCCGCCGGGTCACCTTCGAGGCGGACGAGAATGAGAACATCACCGTGGTGAAGGGCATCCGGGTGAGTGACAGTGGGCGGGCGGAGGGCAAGCGCTCGGACTTGGACCCCAGACCTCCAACCTTCCCCGGACCGGCCCCCAAGGTCGTCCGGCCCGAGGCTGAGTTTTCTGCAAAGAAGCTTGAAGTTTCTAGACCTGGGACATCCATTCAGAGCTGTTACCTGCTTGCAGCACTGCTCTGGGCCAGGGGGTCGCCCCGTTGATTTACATCTTCCGGGACTCGCAGTCTAATGTTGACTGTGTTGCTCACTGGCTGTGGGACTTTATTTGAAACTCATGCCTCACTGTACCCATCTGTGAGGTGAGGCTTGTCTTACTCCTCCTGGCTTCAGGACCTAGACCCTGTTTTTGCACTGCCTATATCACCTCTTTCGGAGGAATTGGTATTTTATGGAGCCCTTTATCTGTCCTCTGTCACTGAGTACTGTTTCTTTCATAGCACCCATTCCTCCAACACACACCCCGCACCTCACACACCATCCATCATAGACTTCTGGCCTCAGGTGGCTTCTGGCTTTTCCCTTCTTCATTTTCAGTTGACATCTCCTTTTTCCCAGGCACCTCCTCTGTGGCCTGTGGCCCCTAGGTTCTGGACTAGGCCTAGCTGATTCAGGACTGGTGCCTGCCAGCCTGGTAGGGCTTGAGATAGGATTGCAGTTTTTCAGACCACTCCGAGCAATGCAGTCAGTTCCAGCTGAGACCCTAGAGGATTTTTGAATGCCCGCATCATGTGCTTGATACACACATTGAAAACTTGATTTTTCTCTAGGGTGTCAGTATCCCAGCACTTCATTAACACATTCTCCTGCCACACCTGCATTTGGAGCCTCTCATCTGTGGAAGTATGCCTGAATCTAGTAAAGAAAGCACTTTGAGTTCAGAAAGTTTTATGATAGTTTTTTTCTTCTTCATCCGTTACTCTACAGCCAGCAAAAGTAAATTATGTGTGTAAACTATTTTTTAGCATTTGTTACTGGGAAACAAAACTTAAATGTTAAAAATGTTTAAAAACTTTTTACCCTGAATCTATTAACCTTGAGAAGAATTGATTCAAGTTTTCTTTACAGAAACTCAGATTGTTGAACTCAGTTTTTGGTTTGTGACCAGCATTTCTTTATATCATTAATGAATGGTATAACCACATTTTTTTTCCCGTAAGATGTTGGAGGCTGCATTCTTTTGCACTGTTGTGGTTCAGTTGGTGCTTTTTGGAGTAAAATAAAAATTAACTGCAAACTCTGAGTTTTATGCAGAGATTTGTTTATTCTTGCCTTTAGGCTTTGAGTGTTCCAAACCAGAGGGTGAAAAAGAAATAAAAGAAAAAGGAAAATAAGTTTTGGGTCAGATGACATCAGATAGACAAATGTATAAATCCCATGTTTTCCCACTCTAGTGTAGACACAGCAATGACAGCAAACAAAATTAAAGATTTATATCAAAATCAAATATTAGATAAGGTTAAATAGGATAAGTGTGAATCTAGGGATAGGTATTAAAATGGGAAGATTGGCTAAAACAACCTTTTTAAAAAATGATTTTTTTTTTAAACACAAGCTATATGTTCTTTGGGCACTCAACCTAATGGAAGTATTCTTTATTTATTTATTTTCTTTCTTACAGAGTTGGGGTTATTTGTGTTGTAGTTCAAGCACACACCATGCTCGTTTGACCTTTGTGCTTTGCTTTTCTTCAGTGATTACCCTTCACCTTCTTCAGTGAATACCTTTCACCTGGAATGCCCTGGCAGCGCTCTCAGAGTTGCTTCAAATCTTTTTGTCAAGGGTGATTTGCAGTTGCTCTGAGCTTCAGTTTTCTCATCTGCAAAATGATGGGGCTTGAGTCCATTGCTAAGAACTCTGGTTTTTCCTGGTTCTGAAATTCTGTGCGTCTGGTGGCACCGTAAGTTTCCTGTAGCCATACTCAGCCCATTGCAGTTTCCTCTAAAAATGGCGTGCTGTTCAGCTTTTGAGTACTCAGGGGTCATTGCGATTTCTTTGAGGTCCTGGTCAAAAGAGCACCAACTTGGAGTTAAATGTACCTGAGTTTAAATCTCAGAGCAGGTGTTTGTCAGCCTGTGACCTTGGACAAGTCCCGTCTCTGATTGTGTTTCCTCATCCTGAACTACCACTTCCCGACTGGTAAGGAGATGAGGTAAGGTATTTGAAGCACGTGGCACATTGTAGATTTTTAGTACAAGGCAGCTGTTCTACTGGGTCTCTTCCGTATCCAGTATTCTAAGATCCTTTGGCAGTGCGATGTGTTTTAGTGTAAGGAGCGTGTGCTTCATTCAGAACCAGGCAGACCTGGGTTTGGCCCCAGCTCTGTCTCTCACTTTGCTGTATGGCCCTTGACAAGCCACTGTCGATGTGTTTCCCTGTTCAGTATATTGCGATTATGCAGCCTAATTGTGATACTTAGGTGTCCAGCGATGGTGGAGTTTTGACATAAAGCGTGTGAGCATCTAGCATAGTGCCTAGTACCTTGAGAGCATTTGGTACTTTATAGTAGCTGCTATGAGAGCTGTTCAAGGGAATGAATGGATAAGTAAACCTACAGACACTTAAAAGAAGAGATAAAAATAAGACTAGATTGTGTTCCCATAGGCATACCGAGAGAGGTGCAGACTGGAAAGGCGGAGTCCTGAGTTCTGCAACAGATTGTGTGATTTTCGTTTGGGTGTTTTTATATGTTTTCAGCTAACCTTTGTGTTTTACTGAGCTTGCAGCAGTCTTGTTCTCCCCTCCCCTGAGGTGTTGGGAAGGATAAGCGACACTGTCAGTATCATCAGTGAGTGAGCTACAGTTGTTAGCTTAGATCAGGGGTCCCCAAACTACGGCCCGCGGGCCACATGCAGCCCCCTGAGTCCATTTATCCGGCCCCCACCGCACTTCCAGAAGGGGCATCTCTCTCATTGGTGGTCACTGAGAGGAGTACTGTATATGGCGGCACCGCAAAGCACGGCGTCGCTCATGTACAGTACTACTTCTGGTGACGCGGGATGTACGCGTCACAGCTCTGGAAGCGTGTCATATCACTTGTTACGGCTAGCAGTGACAAATATGGAACCGACATTGACCATCTCATTAGCCAAAAGCAGGCCCATAGTTCCCATTGAAATACTGGTCAGTTTGTTGATTTAAATTTACTTGTTCTTTATTTTAAATATTGTATTTGTTCCCATTTTGTTTTTTTACTTTAAAATAAGATATGTGCAGTGTGCATAGGGATTTGTTCATAGTTTTTTTATAGTCTGGCCCTCCAATGGTCTGAGGAACAGTGAACTGGCCCCCTGTGTAAAAAGTTTGGGGACCCCTGGCTTAGATGATAGAAACATGGTGCTGATAAGGCCCTATTCAGAGCGTTGAATTGCACATAGGTCAGTTCAACTTGACTGTAGAAAACTTTCCAACTTTGCCCACTCATACGAAATGAGGATGATGGGTATGCAACATAATTGAATGACAAGATAACCTGGGGATTTGTTTTTGAACATATGTACCCTGATTTATTAATGTCACCCCATTAAAATTAAAAATTTATTAAAAAAAAAGAAATGAGAGTGTACCAACAATTCAGCAGACTCAGTCATTGCTGGAAAGCCAAGTCTGTGTTCCACTGATAACGGAAGCAATTTCATCTTCATTTATCTTAATAAACAAAGGGTAGCTTTAGTAAGCAACGTCAGGCTTTCGGTAACTAGGCTGCATTTATTAATAGATTATGTTTTTCCAGATTTTTCTTACTGAGGTCATCCATAGCTAGCAATTAAAGGACCTATTACAATTTTAAGTTTTATGTTTCTTCTCGCCTACCAGGTGTTATTTTCATGGTATTTATGCTTGGGCCTTTTTTTTTTTTTTTTTTAATTCTTAGCAGTTGATAGCTTTCCATAAAATAACCCGTATTCTTAACACCTGATTCCAACTTTGAATCTGAAATAACTTCTAGGTTGGATAAAAGACCACCGCCTTGCCTTGCTCTCCTCTCCAAGTTTCAAGTGTATTTCCTGTGATAGACCAAGCGTTTTCCTTATTCATATTTATGAGATAGGATTTTTCCGAGCACCTGCTGGGCCTGCTTGGCAAGTATGGCTTCTCCTCGGTCTTTCACAAGTTTATCTGAAACATCAAAGCTGTGAGCGAGCTCTTCCAGAGCAGATGTCAACATCAATGAGTATCATTTTCAAACTAATATTTATCGTGCTTTCCAGGCATAAGCTAATCTCTGCATCTGGCCTTGAATTGCAAGCTGAAATTCACAGGAGCCAGTTTGGGTACTGTGGATACTTACATGGAATACAACCAGTGCTTGGGAATCCTGGGCAATCGAGAGCCTCTAAATAAAGAGAAATTTAAGGTGGGATGTTGTTCAGGATCCTGAAGAGAGTACATTAATAGAGGCTACGGATCCAGTCAGTCATTGGGAGTGGTAAGGAATGTGGTCCAGGTAATCAGCTACCTGATCCTTTTCCATGAATCTCTTGAGCAAGGTACCATGCTAAGCTTTCTGGATTTTATACAGACAGTAGAAGTTTATCTTTTCCACTAACAAACCCAAAGAAATACAACTTACAAACTACAAATATAAGCTAAAAATTACATTATGTACATGGCATTCGCCCCTACTCTCATGCCCATAAGTAACTATTTGGGAGTTATTTCTTGCAAATAATAATGCCAATTTTTGGAGCTCATGTCTTAAAATGGTAGTTGTATAGAAAACTAATACTCACAGAAAATGACCTATGCTATATGGAAGGAAGACCAAGTGAGAAAAATGGGTCTGAGTTCTTTAATCAGTTTGATAAGACACATATGGAAGAAGGGTCCTAATCAGGGTCCGAACTGTTTGTCTTATGTGGTTCAAACTCTGCAGGCGTCCCCAAACTACGGCCCATGCGGCCCCCTGAGGCCATTTATCCGGTCCCCCGCCGCACTTCTAGAAGGGGCATCTCTTTCATTGGTAGTCAGTGAGAGGAGCACTGTACGTGGTGGCCCTCCAACAGTCTGAGGGACAGTGAACTGGCTCCCTGTGTAAAAAGTTTGGGGACCCCTGCCTATGGAATGGCAACTTAAAAGGAGTTCTCTGTCTCCTTTCACACTGTTCCTTGGAAGGAGAGATACCTAAATTTGGTCCATCTCACTCTCCATTTCTGAGAAAATACTGGACTCTGGGTTGCTGGGTAGGTGTATTTGTGCTAATTTTAGATAAGGCCAGTCAAGGCAGGTGGGAAGAGATGAGTGGGCAGTAGAGGATGACACCATCTTTTCCTACTCTGGAGCCCATGCTGGTGTGAGTAGTACAAACTGAACATTGGCAAACCCCACGTACTTAAATTTCTTTTCAGGAGCAATAGAGAACAGGATGGACAAAGTGGACTGAATTCTGGTGTGCTCACAGGCCCACTTCCCTTCTTCTGTGTTAAAACAGTGGTTCTTACCCTCTGCTAGTTCGTAGACTGCTGATAATCTGTAAACTGTGGGCTCTGCCCACAACTATGCAATAAGCCAAAAGTTTTGCATACAATTAGGGAATTAGTCCATGAACTCCTGAATCCATGGACCTCAGGGCATAAATCCAACATTAATTTGTGTGAGTAGATGTGGGTTATTTCACGGTTGTTTGCTACAAGTAATAAATTGCACGTGATGGAGATGCCAGAGATGTCTGGAAACAGAATAGCCACAGACCTTTAGATAGGAAAAAAGCTTTTTATGAGAAGGACCCTGTTTAAGAGAAAGAGCTTCCCTACAGAAGCTGCTTATCCAGCTCTTGCTTAAGCTTGTGTTGTACTTTTGACCCCCTTTTTGGGTCAGTTTGTGTCATGAAGAAGAGTTGTTCTGTCACTACATGTTGTGGGTGTTACTCTTTCCAGCATCTCTGAATCTTGTCAGCTGCTTCGCAAGTGAGTACCGCAGTTCACAGAGGAGATCTGGTGAGTGCGCAGGTCTGAAGGGCAGCTTGAGATGCAGGATAACGCGGCCTTTGCCTTGCTGTCACCGTAGCTGGGAGGGACCAGGCCGGGGAAACCAACCGCAGGCTTCCCTTGCTTCCTGTGGAAGGGCTGGGAAGGACCCATAGGAATGATTCTAGGAACAGCAACAAAAAGGTTGGCTCTCAATAAGGCAACCTTATGGGATGTTTATCAACTCAAAACATGAAATGTGCTCCTTTGGAGGACATGCTTATAAATTTATTATACTTATAAAAATATAACCAAAGACCAGATTGGGAAATGTTTAGATTGTGACATTTAAGGGGCAAATTTGGAGGCATCGGATAAGCCACAAAAATAAAGTTAACAAGAAGCAATCAGTGATTAGTTTGAAAGAGATGTTGCACTGTTACTGTACTGTCCAGAGAGCACAGCTAGAGATCAGTGAGCACCCTGTGTGCTGCGGTAGGGCTTGGGCGGCCGTCCTGGCAGCAGCTGCAGGCCTCTGCTTCATGCATCGTGTGGAGAAGGCGCTCGGGACCCACTCGGGCTCAGCTGGGGGAGGGACCGAGATGAGTGGTCAGTTGAAGTCCCCATGGCTGGACCTGTATCAGTAATAACTACCAGATATTTGTGGAGCACGTTATCGTTTGCGATGCCCCGTCATCCTTCCTGTAACTCCAGAGGGAGGCGCTGTTTCCCGTTTCCAGATGAGGAAAGTGAGGCCCATTGTAACTTCCCTGGGGTGGGCGGTAGCTACTGGGCAGCCAGAGCTTTTCCCTCTGTTCTGGGCGAGCTTTTTGTTTTAAGGAATGCTACTTTTGAAGCTGCTTTAGGAATCAGAGGGATTTTTTGTAGCATTCATTTTGAAAGTATCAGGAGACAATGATGAGGTGTGAATTTTGGTGAACAGTAGGCAAAGTGGTATTTGGAACTACCGTGGCCTGTCTCCAATACAGGTGAGGGTGTATGGCTAGTACTTGATTTATAGCAAGCTCATTCACTTCTGCTTAGGTTAAAAATCTATATGTACATACATAGTGTAGTTGTAGTTCTCTGACTTTGGCCTGAACTAAATTCAAATATAAAATTATATTTGTCATATTAGCTTTATGTATATTAGCTTAAAATGCAAAATATATTAGGTAAGTAATATAGAGTATATTGTCTATAGTAGTATATGATACATAGTATATATAATGTAAAATATACATTGTATAGCATACTATATTAATACATTAAGTGTGTATTGTGCATGCTATATCAATTAAAGTACTTTAAGATTCTAAAACTTAATAAGGTTCATTTTATCTCCTTAGGAGGAAGTGATA
The DNA here is from genome assembly GCF_036850765.1 of Saccopteryx bilineata. Taxonomy (NCBI): domain Eukaryota; kingdom Metazoa; phylum Chordata; class Mammalia; order Chiroptera; family Emballonuridae; genus Saccopteryx; species Saccopteryx bilineata. The sequence goes on along the minus strand of NC_089491.1, from coordinate 336,941,983 downwards.
ATATCTTTATTTTATCACATGAGGTTGAGGGTGTGTCTTGTTTAATAGTAGAGAAAGCATGTGCTGGGGTTTGGGGTTGCTGCTTGTGGTCCTGGTGTGACCAGTATGTGAATGTTACTCTTTTTTTCTGTAAATTGAGAGGCTTGGAGTCAGTCTTAAAGGGTTTTGTGGAAGATGATTCTCCGCTTTGCAGATGAGTTTCAGCAGTAATCAGTGGCTTTCAGTTGTTGGAAAAGGTGCACCTGCCCTGGCATCTTCAAATAGAATGTCCCCTGGCCCCCCCCTTTCTAACCGCCACTTCTCTTCCAAGCAAGGAGCCAGTCACGGGGCTTGCCTTCCCAGGTCACAGCGTTTGAGCTGTGGTTCTTCCCTGAACCCGTCTCATCAGCATTCTGGTTTGGACCCCAAGATGTAAGTAACTGTTTACGTACAAACTTTTGTTCACTGATGTATCCCAAGGGCCTCAGTTAGTGCTTTGCCCACTAAAAATCTGTGGAAAGGCAGAAAAGCAAGTGCTTGTTTTGCTGCTGGAGTGTCGTATTGGGGATTTGTGCAGGGAGCGGTGGGGCACAAGGAAGGTAGCTCGGGTTAGGCACAGTTGGAGTGGAATGGGGAACTGGTAAGAGACCATGTTAGGCTGTTTGAACCGGATTTTGGAAGGTGATTCCCTCCCAGGGGGTCAGGCAATGTAGGTATGTGTAAAGGCAAAGAGTTGGTAATACACAAGAAGCTGGTGTGGGTGGAGAACAGGGCGTGAAGTATCAGGGGAGAGCTGTGGAGGTTGCCTTTGGAGTTTGCAGTAACTAGATGAAGAGGAGGTCTTGAATGCCATGCAAAGAATTTGGACGTTCCTGCCAACAGAAGGGAACTGTTGAAGGGTTTGAAGCGGGGAGTTTTGTAATGAAGGTCAGCGTTTTAGGACTATCGATGGTGCCATGAATTTAGAGCACAGGAAATGTGATGGGAGCAGGGATGATGGATTTATTAAATATTTAGGGGTGGAGGAAGCCAGGCTAAGAGAGCGAGGGAAAGAGAAGAGTTGAGGACTGCCCTATCTTTTGATTTAGGAAATTAGATGGAGGAGGTCTCGTTAATGAGCAAAGGAAGGCAGGAGGAGGAAGAGATTTTTGGCAAACATGAATTCAATTTGGGACGGGTTCAATTGAGATGCTTGTGGTCTGAAGGGAAGGTGCCCATTAGGCAATTTTATGTGGGTTTGGCTCTAGGGATACAGGTCTTGGCTGGAGACAAGGGATTTAGAATCCATTAATTTGTCAATAACAGTTAAAAATGAAGGGAGTGGATGAGAATACCAACAAGAGCCCTAGAGTGAGAGGAAAATGAAGGCAAAGAACAAGAACAGGTGGTGGAGCCCTCTAGCGTTTCAGGATAGACAGGGGAGGGGGTGCCTAGGACAGCTGGCCAGGAGTCCTAGGACAACCAGGACAGTGGGATGTCACAAAAGCCAAGGGAGAGGTTACCAGAGGGGGAACTGACCAAAGGTGTTAGATGCTAAAGGGAATACACATAAGTCAAGTGCTCTATATAAATTGAAATATAAAATATATTTATTTACATAAATATAAACATAAAAGATTATTTATTTGGTCAGTGGTAACTTTTATTAGAATGCTTTCTGTATTGGGTTCAAGCCAGATAGTGGTGAGTTAGGGAAGAGGATATTGGAAGAAGGTCCTTGAGGATTCAGGAGCAGGGTCACCAGTTACTTGACCCAGAACTCTGGACATCCTTGATGACTTTGGCTTCACCCACACATCTAGGCAGACACCAGTCTGGCGTGCAAGGGCATACCTGAGTGTGACCTTGAGACTCAGGCCTTCTGGGGTTGAATGCTGTTTTCATTACTGGTAAACTGTCAAATCGGGCAAGTTATTTAATCTGTGCTTCAGTTTCTTCACCTATGCAGTGGAGATGATGCAAGTTATCTTACAGTATTGTTTAGGCTTAAGTGAGTCAAGTGCTTAGTTTAGTGTAGCGACTGGCACCTAATAAGCACTCCGTGAATGTTAGCTGTTTTGAATCTCCGTATCTTTTCAGTGTGTTCTCCCGGGATTGCCCTAGTAGTTTTTTTCAAAACAACGATATTGTGGTATAATTACGTATTATAAAATTCATCTGATTTCCTTGGACAACACTTTCTAATAAATTTACCAAGTTGTGCAGCCATCACCACAATTCAGTTTTAGAACATTTCCATCACCCCAGTAAGCTCTCTCTCGCCCACTTAACAGTTAATCCCCAATCTCACTCCAGCCTTAGGCAACCATTTATCCACTCTGCCTAAATAGAGTTGCCTTTCCTGGTTAATTCATATACATGGAATTATACAATATGAGGGCTTTTGTGTCTGGCTTCCTTCACTTTGTGTTTTAGGTTTTTCTGTGTTGTAGCATTTATCAGAACTTCATTTCTTTTTATTGCTGAATTGTATTCCACGGTATGAACATGTAATGTTTTGTTTATCCATTTGCCAGTAGACGGACATTTGTTGGTTTCCACCCTCGCTGTTATGAATAATGATGATAGGAACATGCCCGTGCTCATCTTTGTGTGGACATACGCTTAATGGCTTCTTAATTGGTCCTCCTTCTTCTGTTCTTGTCCCGTCCAATCTGTTCTATACACTGCAGCCGGAGCGATCTTTCTAAAATGGCCGTCTGGTTGTGTCGTTTCTCTGCTCGAAATCTTCTAGCAGTGCCCAGGTGCCCCAGGATCAGCTTCAAGCTCCTGACCTTGAAGGGCTTACGAAGAGTATTCAAACCCTAAAATCTTATTTCTCTTTCCACCTTCTCTTTCACTAAGCCTTGTCTCCAGCTTCCTGCTTCAGTCATTCTGTAATCCATTCATATTGTTTCATTTGCTTAACTGTTTATTCAGTTAAGCAGGCTTATTGAGGCCCTGGGGCTATCATTGTAGACACCCAGCCACATCTTGTTTTTGCAGTTTTCTTTCTGGTGGGGAAGGCAGACTGTAAACATGAGAGCCTCAGATAGTGGTGTGTGCTCTAAAGAAAGTGATAAAGGATGACCTGCTAGAGCTGGGGGCTGATGACTCACATCTCCAGGCCTGAGCGTCCTCAGAGTCTCTGCCCTACAGCTGCCAATTTGTTACCTGCTTGTTGTCTAATGGTGGTGAGCCCTGCTTCTCATTATACCTTCATGGGTTCCCTTCTTGTCCTGCTCTTCTTCCTAGCTTCTATTCATCCTACCCAGCTGCAGCCCCGGCCCTAGCCCCAGCCCCAGCCCCAGCCCCAGCCCCAGCCCCAGCCCCACTCCCAAAGCCTCGCTAGATGTCCTGCCCATAATACTTTATGAGTATTCCCCTCATAGGCTGGCTGACTTGAATAGCACCCTTCACATTATATTTAAATACCTAACAGTTGTTTCTTTTATTCTACTTTATTTTTTGTGTTTGAGAGAGAGGGACAGACAGGGACAGACAGACAGACAGGGAGGGAGATGAGAAGCATCAATTCTTCATTGCGGCATCTTAGTTGTTCATTGATTGCTTTTTCATATGTGCCTTGTCTGGGGGCGCCAGCCGAGCAAGTGACCCCTTGCTCAAGCCAGCAACCTTTGGGCTCAGTCAGTGACCATGGGGCCATGTCTGTGACCCCATGCTTAAGCTGGTGACCCTGCACTCACGCCGGCAACCTTGGGGTCTCCAACCTGGGTCCTCAGTGTCCCAGGCCGACACTGTATCCACTGTGCCACAGCCTGGTTAGGTTCTTCTACCCTAAGCAACTTGATAACTATTGAGTACCTAAAGTCTCTCCTAGTTCCTGGCACGCAGTTGGTACATAATAAAATCTGTTGAAAGACTGATTGTGGTTAGTGTTGAACAGGTGGGAGGACTGGACCGTTTCCTGTGGGGCTGCAGTGAGGGAAGGAGCCGAGGCCCGTCGCTGCATCACTTCATTTGTAGGGTGAGGGGACTGAAGACAGAGACGTTCCAATGGCTTCCATTTTCTCGGAGATTACAACTTAGTACACAGTATAAAATGAGGAGAAGAGTTATTTATAACGAGCAATTAGCAGTACATTAGAAGAAATAAAAAGTAGCTCTGGGTTGCATCTTGAAGTCTTAAAACTGCTCTTACTTGCTTTTAGTTTTATAGCTATTAGATTCAGCCTATTTTCTTCAGGCCACTCATTCTACATATTGATAGGGATGATTAAATTACTTGGATGCTATTGTACTGTTCTCTTTCTTGTTCTTTTATAATTGATTTTATTTTGATGTTGCCTTTTCAGCTCTCGGAAAATGTGATTGATCGCATGAAGGAAACATCTCCATCTGGCTCGAAGACTCCGCGGTTTTCTGGTGCTTACGGTGCCTCAGGTATTTCAGAATTTAATTTTAGGTTTTTTAGTAGACAAATTAGGAGTGGTAAGAATTCACTTGATAGTGAAGATCTTTGGCACTACTGCCTTGTTATTTGGATGTTTGGCTTTTTCTAGGGATTAGAATCAAAAATTTTTTTTTTTTTTTTTACAGAGATAGAAAGTCAGAGAGGGATAGATAGGGACAGATAGACAGGAATGGAGAGAGATGAGAAGCATCAATCATCAGTTTTTTGTTGCGACACCTTAGTTTCTCATTGATTGCTTTCTCATATGTGCCTTGACTGTGGGCCTTCAGCAGACTGAGTAACTCCTTGCTCAAGCCAGTGACCTTGGGTCCAAGCTGGTGAGCTTTTGCTCAAACCAGATGAGCCCGCGCTCAAGCTGGCGACCTCAGGGGTCTCGGACCTGGGTCCTCCGCATCCCAGTCCAACGCTCTATCCACTGCACAACCACCTGGTCAGGCAGGATCAGGGTTTCTTTTAAAATATTTTCTGCTAAAAGTAGAATGAATCTACTTGCAAATGTTGTGTTGGAGATTTTTTCCTCATTGAGCTCCTGAATCCTCTGTTAGGCTTTAGAAGGTTACTTTATATCTTTTTGTGTGAAATGGATTACTTACAGGATATTAGAGATTGAATAGTAAATATTCAAAAAAACAAACACTGAACTTATATAGAAATATTGATTATTATTTCCAAATTGTGAAATAATCACAATCAGGAATTTTATTTTATAATAGATTTTTTCTGTGTTATAAACAGTTTATTTCTTCACCGTCTTAATTATTGATGAAAATAGGGTGTTAAATGAAACCCATAGAGAGTTATTACGGCTCATTGTATCTGTGGATCATGCAGGATAGGAGAGGATTTCTGTGTTCCCTCCTGTTGATCCGTCTCCTCCTCCCGCTAATGTTTATTGAGCACCTGCTATGCGCCTGACACTGTTCTTGTTGCCCGATGTAGTGAACGGACGTGCTGTTGATGGGTGAAGTGGCAATGAGAAAACAGTCAGGATGGCTAATCTTGGGCTGAATGAGAATCATCCGGGTTTGTTAGAGAGGGTGGTAAATCTGGCTGCAGACTGTGGAATACATTGAGAACGATGAGATGCTGCTCACGTGCCATTCACTGGGAGGCGGTGGTGACCTTCGGACTCGTCACAAAGTCAGTAGCCATGCCTCCACCTTCTGGCAGTTTACAGCAGAAGGGACCGAGATCAGTAAGAAGTTGTTTTTGCCCTACTGAAACTTCTTGTGTAGTGTGCACATGAAGACAGGTTCAGGGTTCCTTAATGCTAGGTAGGAAGTGGCCACTCCCTCGTGCTGGAAACCCTTTCCTGGGCTCTGGGCCACACTCGTGTTTCCCTCTCACCTCACTTGCATCCTCTGTCTAGCCGTCCTTGCTGGTTTCTGCTAAGTAATCTCATCTAATTGTCTGTCTGCCTTTTGCATCACCATGGGGATGCTTGGGACTCCCCAAGTCCACTTTTAGCGCTGACCTCTCACTGAAACTCAACTTAGACATCTGCCTACTTAAAATCTCCACTTAGAGATCTTCAATGTATTATCACCACCAACCTTTTTATTCCCCCTTCTCCACAGTTGTTTCTGTGCTCTATCTTTCTCAGTAAATGGTACACACAGTCAAGCCCCACACCTGGGATTCAGCCTTGTTTCCTCTTTTTCTTCTTCCTTAGCTACTCTTGTCAGCACCGTCTCCTAGACAGCTGGATAGGTTCTTCCACATCTGTCTTCATTGCACCTGCAGTCTGGGGACCAGCCTCTCTTGACCTGTCTTTGGCAGAAGCCTCCCTATGGCTTCCTTCTGCTACTCTCTTGTCCTTAGGCTTTGCCATGCACACACGGACATCAGCAATCTTTAAAATAATTTAGTTGATGTCACATCTCAGGAGTGGATCTCAGTGGGACATAGAATACAATTTGAACTGCTTTTCTTGGCCTTCGAATCATATATGGCTTGTCTCTTTCTGCTTTTCCAACATCATCGTGATACATGGATATTTTTAAAATTGATGTTTCATCTGAAAAAACAATTTGTTCTAGGTAGTTTTCTTTTAACCTGTATTGAGCTAGGAGTCTGATGATGATGAAGATGATGAAATAATGATGAAACACTGATAAATAATAGTTAAATAGTGTGTATTACTTGTCAGCTATGCTGCTAAAACCTTTAAATATCTTATTTCACTTGGTCCTTGCAATCATATGAGAAAGGTGCTGTTATTAACCCATTTTACATAAAGGGAAACTGAGACTTGAAGTGATTAATTGTCTGACCCATGGACAGACAGCTGGTCAGCAATGGAGGCGCTGGTTGAATTCGATCTCCTGAGCAAGTGCTGTTAACCGCTATTTTATTGTGCTTTGACACCTTGCTTCCTCTGTGGAAGGGAGGTGACAAAACTAGTTGGAGGGAAAGACCTGCCTTTGAGGGATGTTGGGCTCCAGTTCAGGAAAGAATGTTTTATCTATAAGTGACTTGATTCTTCTAGCTTTTTTGGTATTGGTTCTCATTCAGTAGCAAGTTGAAGGAGAGAAAGTGTTTTCCTTCGTGGGTTGACTTCTTAACTGATTCTTTGAAAGAGAGGGTGTGGCTGGGGAGGCTTTATGTGAATGTGCACAGTGTGGCCTGCAGAGCATGATGTCGGCATGGTGATAATCTCTGGCTGCGCTGAGGAATCCATCCCTGGTCCATGACCAGCCTAGGCATGCAAAACTCTTTGAGAACCACCTTGTGTTTTGGTGATCAGGCTAGACTTACATCATAAATGCTAGCCACTAGTCTCTTGTGGCCTGAAACGATTTAGACTGTATCAGTCTCTGACATTGTGGCCTTCATCGGATGCTTTTAATGATGTGGTGACTGAGGTTATGGAGCTAGATGGCTCTGTGTTTGTGGTCCTGCTTCATGCCTTTTCCACATCCCTGCTCCCCTGGGATTGTGGGTAAGTGGCAATGTCAAGGAATATTTCCCTGAGGTATACTCTCTTTACTTCAGTCTTTAGCACAGCTTCCTAACCTGTGTGTTACAAGTGTGCTGGAGGTATTGATTCCTTAGACTCAGAGTAGCTGGGGAACACCTGTGTACCCTCATGTGCCATAAAAATTCTGTCTGTGCCACATGAAAAAGGCTCAACAAGACTAACAGTTCTGGTTCTTTGATACGTTTCCCTTACCCTTTCTAACCCAGCCCAAGAAGAGAACTAAGATTTGCCATGCTGTTTTGAAATGATCTTGCCTAAAGATTAAGAATGCAGATAGGCTAAGACTGTGCAAATTAATAAAGATTTAAAAAAATATATGTGTATAAAAGTAGAAATCCTTAAAATTTGTTTTCTTTAGCATTCATCTCATTTGAGCGATTTGTAAGTACTCAAAAGTAGATTTCTTAAGTTTTATAATTTAGATGTGTTATGAAATCATTTTTTAAGTCTACAAAAATGTATTGATAAAAATGTCACCAGCCTTTCCTACATTTTTCAGTGTCAAATGAATTATATATTAAATGGGAGTTGAAATTTTAAAATTTATTAAAATACTTTCTTCTTCACAAGACTGTAATTCATATCAGCCCTAGGTTATTCGTATATGCGAATCTAGGGCAGTGTTTTTGATGGACTGGGGGCTCAAGAATTTATGTATGTAGGAACTAAGTTTTTTCATATGTATAGTTTTGAGAATATAATTTATTCTGTGAGAAAGTGAGTTACTCTAAGGCTTTACTGAAACTATTCTATTTTTTGCCAAACCTTGAACCAGATCAATGACTCGTTGCAATAAGTATTTGCATGTAAAGCTGTTCAGGCAAAATAATCTACTATGTGACACACGGCAGATTGTGATGCCACTTTAATAAATGAATGTGCTTCAGAGAAATTAACTATGTCTTTGCCACCTCAGATTCTTTGCTGTGTAGTGTATTATCTCAACTACACTGGTTTACTTTTCCAATAGGGATTTTTTTTTTTTAAGGCTGACATGGGGGGTGGCATTGCACATAATTATAAACTTGCCTTTTTATTAACATCTTGCATTTTTTTTTTTTTTACAGAGATACAGAGAGTCAGAGAGAGGGATAAACAGGGACAGACAGACAGGAATGGAGAGATGAGAAGCATCAATCATTAGTTTTTTGTTGCACATTGCGACACCTTAGTTGTTCATTGATTGCTTTCTCATATGTGCCTTGACTGTGGGCCTTCAGCAGACTGAGTAACCCCTTGCTCAAGCCAGCAACCTTGGGTCCAAGCTGGCGAGCTTTGCTCAAACCAGATGAGCCCGCGCTCAAGCTGGTGACCTCAGGGTCTTGAGCCTGGGTCCTCAGCATCCCAGTCCGACGTTCTATCTGCTGTGCCACCACCTGGTTGGGCACATCTTGCATTTTTAATTTTATTTTATCTTTAGTGAGTTTATTGGGGTGACATTGGTTAATTAAATAGGTTTCAGGTGTACAATTCTATAATAAATGATCTGTACACTGTACTGTGTGTTCTCCACCCAAAGTCAAGTCTCCTGTCACCATTTAACCTCCTTTTATCTCCTACATCCCCCAAACCCTTCATTCTCTCTAGTAACCACCAACTGTGGTCTGTCTATGAGGTTTTTCTTTCTTTCTTTATCCCTTCACCTTTTTCATTCAGCCCCTCAACTCCCAGCCCCATGTGAGTCTGTTCTCTGTTTTTATGAGTATTTTCTATTTTGTTTATTAGTTCATATTGCTCATTATAGTCCACATATAATAGCTTAAATGTAAATGATTTAAATTAATGCTCCAATCAAAGGATATAGGGTAGCTGAATGGAAAGGAATACAAGACCCATATATATTCTGTATACAAATGACCCACATCAGAACGAAAGATACCAACATACTAAAAGTAAGAGGATGGAAAAAGATATTCCATACCAGTGGAGATAAAAAAAAAATTGGGGTAGCAATACTTGTATCTGACAAAATAGACTAAAACAAAATCATAAGAGACAAAGGACGACACCACATAATGATAAAGGGAGCAAATTCAACAAGAGGATACAACCCTTGTAAACATTTATGTACTCAACATAGGAGCACCTAAATATGTAAAGCACATTTTGATGGACATAAATGGAGGGATCAGTAATACAGTCATAGAAGATATTTTAACACTCCATTGACAATAGTGCATAGATCTTCCAGATAGAAAATCAGGAAGGAAACAGCAGTCTTAAATGACATACTAGATCAGATGGATTTAATTGGTATCTTAAGAGCATTTCACCCCAAAGCAGCAGAATGTACATTGTTTTCAAGTGCACATGGAACATTTTCTAGGATAGACCACATGTTAGGACACAAAGCAAGTCTCAATAAATTTAAGAAGATTGAAGTCATATCAGGCATCTTCTCTGACCATAATGGCCTGAATTCAATCACAAGAAAAATGAAGAACACATAAAGACATGGAAGTATCTTTTGATTTTAAAAATCAATGACGGCTATTGGCTTTTTCTTTTCCACCTTGATCCTTTAGTTTTTCTGGCTTATAGTAAGGTTAAACCTCTTATGTTTGATACCACCTAATACTGAGGAAACTCTTTCCTCAAATCAATATGAAACACCAGGCGGGAAATGATGTTGTTTGTTGGTTTCTTAAGCCACTAGTAACCAGATGAAAATGATGAATGTGGAAAACAAATAGGCGAACTCACTTTTTTTTTCTTTTTTATCCTCACTGTGCAAGTTTCTAGGTAAATTTCTTGTCATTGTGAAAAAAAATAAAGGTTTGCTGGTGTGTGCTAAGTTTATCACTGGGATCACTAAGTATTTGGCATCATTAAAGAACTGCAGAAAACTGTTCCTGGCCAGTTGGCTCAGTGATAGAGTGTCGGCCCAGTGTGTAATGTTCTGGGTTCAATTCCTGGTCAGTGCTCACAGGAGAAGCACCCATCTGCTTCTCCACCCCCCCTCTTTCTTTCTCTCTCTCTCTCCTCCCCTCCTGCAATCATGGCTTAATTGGAGCGAGCTAGCCCCTGGTGGTGACGATGGCTCTATGGCCTCTATCTCTGGTGCTAAGAGCTTGGTTGCTGAGCAATGGAGCAGTGCCTCAGATGGGCAGAGCATCCCCCCTATTGGGCTTGCCAGGTGGATCCCAGTCAGGGTACATGCAGGAGTCTGTCTCTGCCTCATCTCTTCTCACTGAATAAAAAGAAAAAATAAAAGAATTGCAGAAAATCAAGTTAAGCAGGAAATAGTACAGCCCCAACTAAACAGCCAGTTTAGGGGAACCGATTTTTCTCTAAGTTCTCTGTATTTTTTTCTGGGAATCTGCCCTTCCTAGTTATTTAAAAAAATTTTTATTGAATTTATTGGTGTGACATTGGTTAATAAAATTATATGGCTTTCAAATGTACAATTTTATACTACATCATCTGTACATTGTATTGTGTGTTCAACATCCAAAGTCAGGTCTCCTTCTGTCATCATTTATCCCCCCACCCTCTTCCCCTACACTCTTGCCTCTTTGTAATCACCATACAACTGGTTATTTGTGTCAGTTAGAAGTTTTTTTGCTTAATTCTTTCCCCTTTTTCACCCAGCTCCCTAACACCCTCTAACAGCTGTCAGTCTGTTCTCTATGTCTATGAGTTTGTTTTTGTTTTGTTTGGTTGTTTAGATTATTCATTAGAGTCCACATATAAGTGAAATCATATGGTACTTGTCTTTCTCTGACTGGCTTATTTCACTTAGCATAATACTCTCCAGACCTATTCATACTGTCACAAAAGGTAAGATTTTCTTCTTTTTTATAGCCAAGTAGTAGTCTCTGTGTAAATGTACCATAGCTCTCTTATCCACTCATCTACTGATGGGGCCTTGGGCTGCATCCAGGTCTTGGCTATTGCAAATACTGCAGTGAACATAGAGGTGCTTATATCCTTTTGAATCAGTGTTTTGGGTTTCTTTGGATATATTCCCAGAAGTGGAATCGCTGGGTCATTGCAGCTCTTTAAGGCTTATTTAGACATACCACTGTAGGAAGAGTTCACAGTAAACAAGCTGTGCTTGCTCCTTTGACTTGAGGTACAAGAACTGAAGGGAGTTGCAACATCTGGGTTTCCACCTTTAACATCTGAAAGTGTGTTGATGCTGGTGTCGCAACTCTGCACTTCTTTGTGTGTACTATAAAAGATAATTTGCCCAGTGTTTCTTGAAAGAAGAAATGTATACACTATTGATTTAAAGGAATGATTTTAATAAAATTCTCTAGTCAGTGTAGTTCTTAAAAAAAGAGAACCATAAACAGTCTACATATAATGGATGGCTGAACTCCTGCTCTTTGCTCCACCAGTCAGCGGTCTTTGACTTCAAGAGCTATTTATTAGTTGGGTTGAAAACATACTTAACATCACTGTGTAGTAAATAAGCACTAGTTGAGTACTCCTGACCTTCTTGGTTAATATTTTGAGTAGGTAAATGAGTATGTCAGTGATACAGAATGTAGAAGAGGCCTCACAAGTGCTTTAGGAGTTCAGAGAAAGATGGCCAGGAGCGTGGGCAGGCAGGCCATCTGGGGAGAGGACTGAGCCAAACCTTGAGGATAAGAGGGTTGGGGTGTTGAAGTTGAAGGTGGCCCTGGTCGAATCAGCATACAGACCAGATTACGGGAGTTCAGATAAAGAGTACACGTCGGTGTCTCAGGGGTGGCAAAGTTGGGCAAGTTAAGGAGCTTCATTTTGCCCTGTGGGGCCTAGTGGCTACTGAGCCGCTTTGTTTAATTTTAGGATACAAGTGTAAAAAATTTGCATTAGTTGCTACTTTCAAAATATGCTCAGCTATTAATAACACCTTTATAGCTGAAAATGCAGTGCTGATTTTCTCATTGATATTTTTTATATTTAAAAAACCAATTTAAATGGTAAGAATTAGTTTTCCACCATAGTGGAAATAAATAAAACAATTTTAATTTTCATGAACATAATGAGCAGCCCTATAAGCATTTTTATTTGTCCTTAGTTAGCCATACAGCTAAAAAAGGGAAAAGTTTCCTTTAGCTGCTTGAGGCAGGGCTGGGTCCCACCGATGATTTGTGAGCAGGGGAGGTGAAATGATACAGGTGGGCTCTTGGAAGGGTAAGGCAGAGGAGGAGTTGGGAATCACAGGTGCTGCGATTCCCACGTGGTGGAGGTAGGAGCAGTGGAGGTGGAGAAGCATTGGGTGGATCTGGTGGTGAGGGCCACATGGCTGGTTAGTGGCACATTGACTCACACTTTAGTCCTTTCTCTCCCGGTCCAGGGCACTTTCCTCTGTGCCATTTAACTTATCACCCTTTGCATTGTTTTTAATTTTGAGAAACCAGCAGAAAATTAAACTTACTTTATGTTAAATTGAAAAGAGAGCACAGAAAACTTAAAAAGATGGACCAACAAATCATTGACAGTTTAGTTCATATCCCACGGTATTTTTGGGTGGTGAAAGGGGAGTCGTGCAGAAAAGATAGGCTGCTGCAGTAGGGAAGGAGCTGTGGGGAGAGAAACTTCATAGGTTCTGAAACGTCAGTGTGTCACACCTGTCAGTAGTTTCCTGTGACTTGGAGCTTTGATTTCTTAGTTGACTGATTGACCACCGGCCCCAGATGCTTATTAAATCTTCAGTGGCCTCATGTGCTGTTGATCTGCTATTGCATAATATACTTTTCATTAGTGCTTCCAAGTAGTATGAAATAGAGTGGTTCAGAAATTCCCGACTTGACTAAATTACTAGAAAGAAGCAGCCGTGTTGTTAGTTGCATTGTGAGCTTAGATCAGGAATGTTGTAATGCCGTGGATCCTCAGTGCCCGGGAGCTGGAAGGAAGCACTTCAGTGACCTCGCAGAAGAAGAGTGGCTGTGTTATTAAAGATACTCCCCATTGTTTGCTGCAGTGGATTTTGGACACTCAAGTGAATTATAGGATTGCAGATTGTGTTTTCTCATAGAACAAGTGTTATTAGGCATAACAGTCAAATAATTCATGGATGTCACCAGTAATGTTTCATAAGCTGTGAAGAGAACACAGCTATAAAGTATACATTTTATAATCATGAGCTTCAAGGTTTAGGAAATGAAATATCCAACATTGTTTATATAAGCAGCTCTAATGGATTATATAGTACAGTGGTACCTTGAGATACGAGCAGACCAACATACGAATATTTTAAGATACAAGCTACCACTCGGTCCGTATTTTTGTTCAAGATCTGAGTGAAATTCCAAGATATGAGTCGTGATTTGGGAAGCTGCTGTCAGTTGGCGCATTGGTACACAGATCCAGTATCGGCAGCACAACAGCAGCATCTTGTTCTTTCTCATGTATTACCTGCAGAATCAAGTTGAAATCATGCACTGTACTTGTTCTTGCATCATTTTTGCATTAAAAATTTTTTTTTTTTATTTTTCTGGAGCTGGAAATGGGGAGGCAGTCAGACAGACTCCCGCATGTGCCTGACCGGGATCCACCCGGCATGCCCACCAGGGGGCGATGCTCTGCCCATCCGGGGCATCTCTCTGTTGTGACCAGAGCCACTCTAGCGCCTGGGGCAGAGGCCAAGGAGCCATCCCCAGCGCCCAGGCCATCTTTTGCTCCAATGGAGCCTTGGCTGCAGGAGGGGAAGAGAGAGACAGAGAGGAAGGAGAGGGGGAGGGGTGGAGAAGCAGATGGGCGCTTCTCCTGTGTGCCCTGGCCGGTAATAGAACCCGGGACTTCCGCACGCCAGGCCGACGCTCTACCACCGAGCAAACCGACCAGGGCCCATTTTTGCATATTTCACTAACTTTTTTTGTGTGCTATCATGGGGTTGAAGAAAGTGAGTGTAAAGGACAGTGGTGAGAAGAAGAAGAGAATGATGTTGATAGAAGTAAAACAAGAAATATATAATAGAAAAACAGCGTGGTGTACCAGTGATTGAACTGACAAGGCTGTACGACCCCAATACATCTACAATTTGTACCATCCTTAAACAAAAGGATGCCATCAAAAGCACAAATTCAGTGAGAGGAACTACAATTCTGTCCCAATTAGGGACAAATAGCCATGAAGAAATGAGAAGCTTCTGCTGGTGTGGGTGAAAGAGAAAGAGCTGGCAGGAGATACAGTGAGGGAGACTGTAATATGCAAAAAGGCACGTATTATTTACAGCGACTTGAAGAAGAAAGAACATCAACCTCAAAAGAGGCAGCAGAAGATATTATACGTTTAAGGCAAGTCATGGCTGGTTTGAAAATTTCAAGAGATCTGGCATCCACTCGGTGGTGAGGCATGGTGAAGCTGCGAGTGCTGACGTTAAGGCAGCTGAGGAGAACATCGTGTGTTTTGCTGCGCTTACCGCAAAGGAAGGCTGTATCCCCCAACAAGTGTTCAACTGTGAAGAAACTGGATTGTTTTGGGAAAAAATGCCCCGGAGGACTTTCATCACTGTAGAGGAGAAGAAGCTGCCAGGCCATAAACCCATGAAGGACCGTCTGACCCTTGCATTGTGTGCAAATGCTAGCGGTGACTGTAAAGTAAAGCCACTGCTAGTGTATCATTCCGAAAATCCTCGAGCCTTTAGACTCACAGGATTCTTAAAGAAAAACTGCAGGGTATGTGGCGCGCCAATGCTAGGGCCTGGGTTACGCGGCCATTTTTTATTAAATGGGTAAATCTCGCCTTTGGTCCTGCAGTGAAGAAATATCTTCAAGAAAATAAACTCCTGATGAAAGCATTACTAATCCTTGATAATGCTCCAGCCCACCCACCTGGTCTTGAAGATGACATTCTCGATGAGTTCAAATTCGTGAAAGTCCTCTACCTCCCACACAACACGACTTCAATCTTGCAACCTATGGATCAGCAGGTCATTTCCAACTTTAAAAAGCTTTACACAAAGCACTTGTTCCGCCACTGCTTTGAGGTGACTGAGAATACAGTTGTAACCCTTCGAGAGTTTTGGAAAGATCACTACAACATCGTGATATGTTTACGCATTATTGACTTGGCATGGCAAGAGGTTACAAGAAGAACCTTAAACTCGGCATGAAAAAAGTTATGGCCTGATGTTGTTGCAGACAGGGACTTCGAAGGATTCGAACTAGAGAGGTAGAAGCGTTGGAGGAGATTGTGTCCCTTGGAAAGTTGATGGGTCTGGAGGTAGATGAGGGTGATGTTAATGAGCTTGTCGAGGAACATGAGGAGGAACTCTCAACTGAGGAGTTGAAGGAGCTACAGATGATGCGACATGAGCCTCTGCAAGAGATTAGTAGTGAGGAGGAGGTAGAGTCGGAGGAAGTGATTTCTACAAGTGAAATTAAAGACATGCTGGCAATGTGGGAGAAGCTTTCAAGTTTCATTGAAAAGAAACACCCAGAAAAAGTTTCAACTGGTCGTGCTTCAGCGCTTTTTAATGACACTTGTGTGTCACATTTCCATAACATTTTAAAAGGCAGGCAAAAGCAAACCTCTTTGGTTGGATTTTTATTCAAAAGTCCTGCAAGTGAAAGTGCTGAAAGTGCAGCCAAAAGGCAAAAACAGGTGATGGTTAAATGAAAAATACGTATTGTTAAGCTTAGGTTAATTTTAAAGTTATGAAAATACAGTTTTTACAATTAAATTTTTGTGGTTTCATTTTAAATAAATAAAGTGCAGTTTAGTTTTGCTTAAAGTAAAGAAAATGTAGTTTTAGTTTCCATTTAGTGTTAAGAAAGTGCAGTTTTAGTTTACGTGTCTACAGTGCCTGCATCCCTTCCTCCCTCCCTCCTCCTCCGCCATTCACCTCTGTTAGCCGCACTCATCTGTCTCCAAGGTAAGAATAGTTTTAAATAACACTTTTTTATTTCATATATTTTGTTATGCATAAGTAAAGTATATATGTGTGTTTCTTAATTAAAAACATGTCTTTTTTTAAAATTTAGGATGGTTTGGGGATGTTTTACAGGTCTGGAACAGATTAAATCTATTTCAGTTATTTTAAATGGGAGACATTTGTTTGATATACAAGTTGACTGACTTACGAGCTCCGTTACAGAACAAATTAAACTTGTATCTCAAGGTACCACTGTATAGGACATACAATAGATAAAAAGATTACTTTTGATTTTAATATAAAATAATGCTTGATTAACAATATTTTTGCCTTGGAATTTGAGCTGGATGGCCCAGATCTTTTAAAATATATTGCCCAAGAGAGTTTCAAACGTCCACTTTCCTAATGCAAGCAGAGGTGTTCAGCGTCATCAATTAACCCTTCCAGCTCTAAGATGTTTGAAGAGTACAGTCTCACTCAGCATGCACGTGCTTCCCTTTACCATGTTCTGTCTTCCCTGGCTTATTCAGAATTATTCCTTCAGCCTCTATATTAGTCCAACTCTGTGCTACCAGGGAACAATGAGCATTTTTAAGTCCCCCTTTAAAACCGTCTGCGCCCAGGGCTACTTGACACTTGGTTAACAGCTGTCATGGGACTTGATTCTTCCTTGAAAAGCACTGGGAAGCCATGGGGATCATTATGGTCCGGTTCTCCAGACTGTCACAGAACTGCTGTGGTACACTTACGGCACTATCTGGTTCTGCGTGCCCAGGGTGGCCTGACTGCATGGTTAATGGAAATACAGGTTTTAATTAGACAACATTAAATGATAGAACTTGAAATTACGTTACAGGATAGTAATGGTAACTATCTCCTAATTTAAAGGCATTAGGAGGTTAGAACATCTCAGATTGTACAGGGTGGTAGCAGGTGGCTCCCGAAAGCCCCTGGGTATTGACTTGTTGGAGAGACTTACTGACTTTGTCAAAAAGTGAGTGTTGCTACTCTGCGCCTCACTTCATGCCCCTGCTCTTTTCTGATTTTATGTCATTTTTTGCTGGTCCATCCCATTGTTGCTGTAGTCATGAGAGGGGCATGCACCGCCAATGTTGCTGTGGTCATGGGAGGGACACGCACAGTCTCGCTCTGTTTGCTGAAGAGCAGCAAGGCTCCACATTTCCATTTCCATGGTTTCAAGTTTAACAGTTGCTCTCATGCCTGGGGTCATGGCCCTAGTCTGGTCGTTGTCACCTCCCTCTTGCCTTGGTCTTAGATTCTCCAGTTTGGGGTCCCCACCTTCAGTCTTGCATTCCCCTGTCTGATCCCACTGCAGCCCTAGTAAACTTTCCAAACTTAAAACCAGTCATGTCTTTTCTCTCTCTTAATCTTGAGGCTCCCCCTTCCTCTTAGGGTGACATAAATTTCTTCTACATAGCCAGCGAGGTCTTGCACGGTCTGTCGCCTACGTCAGTCTCCTGCTTCATGGCTGCACCCACCTCTGTGTTGAACTCAAAATATGGTCACACTGAAGTTCTCGAGTGTCCTTAAACTTGTCCATTTTGGGTTTATTACTACTGTTATATTCCCATGTATAAGACGCACCTTTCCCTGAAAAATTTGGGGTCTAAAAACTGGTGTGTCTTATATAGTGGTTGTAGATTTTTTTTTCTTGCATTTACTGCTTTTTCACGCTTGTTTTTGCACTCATTGTTGAAGGCAGTGATTCATCATCAGACACAGATGAGAACAAGCTAATGGATGGGAGTTTTGACAGTGATGAGGAGTTGTTTGAATTTTATGATGGGTAAAACTTGAGTTCAGTAACTTTATGTAATACTTTTTTTTTCAAATTTCAGGCCCCAAAATTAAGGTGCAGTGTCTTCTACATGGGGAATACGGCATGTTGCTAACACTGTTCCTCCAGCTTCCCACCCCAGCTCCACCTCCACCTCCACATTACTCCCTACCTGTCTTTTGTCTGGCTAATTGTTCCCCGACGGTTCAGGTCAGCCTGGACATCACTTAGCCCAGGGAGTTTTCCAGTCTCGGGGTCTGGGTAGATGCCCCTCCTCAGGGTCCCATAGCACCTGCATGTATTTTTTCTGTCATTTACCCCTTCCTGCTGGAGTTGCCCATTTTCTCACCTGTGTCCCTCAGGTCCACAGCTTCTGTTGACTCATTTGCCCTTTCAGGACCTCCTTTCTGTACTTTCCCTGTCTTTGACCTTGACCTCTCTTTGCTGAGGGAAAGCAGTGATGGGTCTGTCTTTGCTATAGGTGAACGTCGACCTGTTGATGCTCTTCTTCCCTCAAGAGCCATTTCCCGTCATCTCCCAGGGCTTCCCAAGTCAGTCCCTTTTTGAAGAGTCTCCTTTTCTTGTATCAGCAGGTGCTGATCCTGCTGTATCATGTGCTTCGTTATATTGTAAGCACACATTTGCTTTCAGTCTTTTCCACTAGGTTAGGAGCCTTTGAGGGCAGGGAATGGTCAGTTGTCATCTTCTGGCTCCTCAGCCACATTGACTGGATGGTAACGTTAGGTGCACAGTCAGTGTTTCTGGAATGAAGGTGCTAAAGCAGATCCGGTCACACACATAGGTGCATGTGTCAGCCGGAGACCAGGAACAGGGCCTTTCTCTGAAGCTTGTTCCACTGGGCACAAGTGTGAGGTGCTTGTGCATGGTGGATGGTGCCCATGCAAGGCTTTGCCAGCTTTGGGTCTTAACCATGGCAACCCAGTGGCACTTTCTTGAGTATCAGCTTGTGAAAAGTACAAGTGGGTGGAGTAGTAGTCAGGGACTGGGGCCCTGATTTGGAAATGTTGATGTGGAGATTCCTTGCCCATTCCTAGTTACTCATTTAGTTTAGGAAAGAAGTAATCTAAGCCAGTGGTTACATCAGAGTGGTTAACTCCTTCCCAGACCGGCATGGAATTCCTGGCGGACCCTGGTTGGAAACCACCGATCCAAGCCGGTGCGCTGAGTTTGGGGGCCGGCTGAAGCGGTTTGGGATTTCGCCCTCGGGGATCTTTCACTGGTGTTCCTGTTGCCCTCCTCACTCTCCCTGTCCATTGCATCAGCGTTAATCTGGGCATTAGTCCTCAGCCCTGGAGCTTTAGGGTACGATGGTCAGGGTAGGCTAGGTTCAGGTGCTTGGGCCGAGGCCTCTGACTTGGATAAACAGCTCCTGAGCTCTGGCTGCCTCCCTGGGACCCCCTCGCAGCCTCCTGCTGTCACAGCTCTGGCACCGTGGTGGTAGAGCTCCTCATCCCCACTTCCCTACTGGGCTGCAGCCCTCACGCTGGACCTCAGCTTCTGACTCTACTACTGTGCGACTTGTTCCTCCTGAGAGGGCGGTCTCTGCTCCACTGCTTCCTCACTCCCTGTCCCGGGCACCAGGTCTCTTTGGTCTGCGGAAGCCAGGAGCTTTGCGGTTTGATTTGGCTTCTGCTTAGGGATCGGAAGGAAGATCCTCAGCTTGTGTCCCCTCCGACTACTGTGGGGAGGATTGGGAAACCAGGGAGCTGGCTCTCCTGTGTGTTCAGACCACACGCAAATAGCTAAGCATTACCTAACAGTGATGGAAGCAAAGCGGCGAAGAAGTTGGCTTAGGTCCCCTGGGCCTTTACCTGGCGCGTCCGCTGTTCATCTCACTGCTGTGCGCTGCAGTGACAGTGTGCATACAACTGTACTGGACTGAACTTGGCCATCACACTACATTCCTCAGGTATAATTAGCCCTTCCGTGGACGTAACGGTCATCTCACGACTTGACAAAATGAGATAAAATATTGATTGCTATATGTCACTTTTGAGGATGGACCCGAGGAATTACATGAAAACCAATTACTATAATCAGGCTAGATTTGATTCAAATAAAAATACTAAAGCAAGATTTAAGATTGGCATTTGGCCAAAAACATTTTTGTTGTTTTATTAATTCGACCAGCTAGGTCATAGGTGCTGAATAGTGTCCTTATATTTGTTTAAACAAATTATTTCAACAGAATAGAATTATTCTAACAAAACACCTGCAACAACCCTCAGTTTATTGTCCTTCATGGAACCTGTGGTTTTGGCGAGGAGAGCTGGCTCTCACCGGGTGCGTGCATGTGCACTTGCGGACATGAGAAGCCGATCAACTGTTTTCCCTGGTAGGAAACATGGACCAGCTGAGCAGCTTTTGTTTAATTTTGTGGAACAACACAGATACCCACTGGGCATGATGTTTTTCCTAAATAATAACATGTTGACTTGTCTGGGCATCTCATCACTGCCTTGGTGACATCTTCATAAAACTTTACTATAAAGGTTGCTTTAGTATTTTCTCTCACTTTTTTAGGAAGTTAATGTTAAGATTGTGGGAAGTTATAACCCTCTTTTCATGATTATTTTTTGACCTTTGACATGTTTTATTTGTTTAATAAAAGAATCTGAGAAAAACATTAACTGCATAATTAAAAACAATGTTTTTTCAAGTCTGATAAACATATAAATGATAAATTCTTCCATTTTTCTCTTGTCCTATTAAACATTCTGCCTCTACTAATACAGCCATTGTTTCATAACCTATGTTCATTATTTTGCAACAATGATGAAATGAAACTTTTTAAAATGGAGTTTTTAAAAAGTAGCTCATTTGTTTTGCTCATTACTGCTTATAGGACTTTAGACTAAAATTTTTTAAGGCTGTTATAATTTGATTGAGAATTACCGTCTTCTCTCCATCCAAGTTAATATTTTTTCAGTTGAATTGTCACAGAGACGTCCCTAGTCCTGAAGGCTGCAGCGCGATTCTGGTGTATTTCAGGAGGCATGGTTGATTCCTGCATGGGGGATGCACAGCCTGGCTGGTCCTCACCTCCTCTTTGCCAGAAGGGATGTACTGTGACTGCATGCTTTCAGGAACGGGTTCCAGAGGAAACAACCCCAGTATCTTCAAAGAGGAGATGGAAAGTCTGCAGTTGAATTAGCTCTAAATGAAATGTGTGTATGTGGTATGTGCGTGTGTGCACGTGTACGTAGTTTCTGTTTATTGTTCAAAGAGCTTTTGTCACTTAATAGTTGTATGATCTTGAGTAAGTTATCTGTTTCCTCCCAGAACAAAATGGAAAGACTAACTAATGTCACATGGTTGCCATGGCGACTAAATGAAACATGACAGGTGATCAATAAATGTCTCGTCCCTTTTTTTTTTTTTTTTTTTTTTTTTTTTTTTTACTCCTTTAACATAGCGTCTAGGGCTGTAACTTGACTGCCACCTTTCGCACACTTCTGGTTGGTTCTGCTAACCTTTCTGTCTGCCCTCTTTGCCCTTCACTTGGTTTCCTGTGCCCTTGTCCCCACTTTCCTTTATTTAGACCTGGCTGTGTGGCAGACACTGCTCAGTGCCGGGGTTTCGCAGGTGAGCAGCGCAGAGGGATGCACTGTGAGCTGCAGTGGAGACACACACATAGCATAGAGAGCTAAGGACGGGCTCTGCCAGGGCAGGTTGGGGTCACCTTCATGAGAGAGGTGGTGATATTTGAGCTGAGTATCGAAGGATGCGCAGGAGTTGACCAATCACACATGATGGGACCGACGGTGAGGGGTGATGGGGAGAAGGGAGGGCATTTCTTGGGAGGAAAAATGATGGCTGCAGTGGTTAGAATCATAAAGGGCTTCCTGGACCTTATCAGAACTTGATTCTGTTGACTTTGCTTTCCTCTAAACTCACATGGTATTTTGTCTATATTTTTTGCTTGGTAGACTGCTTTCCACATTAAGAATAATATAGCTGTGTTAGCATCTTACTTTGCATTTAGCTCCTCAAGGGTGGAATTAATACCCAGAAGACCCCAGCCCCGTTGTGACCCATAAGGCACATATCTCACCTGTAAGTGGTGCTCAAGAAACACTTGACCATGAAACGAATGAATTGAGGGACCTCAGAGCATCCCCACTTCTTCACAATACGTTTAGCTTCCAGAGTATTGTGTTCGGTGAAAGAAGCCACTCACAAAGACCATATGATCCTGTTTTTATGAAATGTCCAGATAAGCAAATCATTAGACACAGTGGATTAGAGGTTGCCCAGACAAGGGTGGTAGCAGTGTGGGTGGCAAGGACAGGGAGTGACTGCTAATGTACAACTGTAAGTTTGCTAAAAACCACTAACTGTACACTAGACAGATGAATTTTATGGTCCAGTATATACATTTGATCTCGAAGCTGTTAACGTGCTTCTTAAATCTTGTCAAGTGTTTAAAAAGTATATTCAGCCTGACCTGTGGTGGCGCAGTGGATAAAGCGTCGACCTGGAATGCTGAGGTCACCGGTTCAAAACCCTGGGCTTGCCTCGTCAAGGCACATATGGGAGTATGGGAATTGATGCTTCCTGCTCCTCCCTTCTCTCTTTCTCTCTCCTATCTAAAATGAATAAATAAAGTCTTTTTTAAAAAAAATTTTTTTTTAAAGTATATTCAGCTGCTTATTTTTTTCTGTTCCCACAGTGTACACTTAGGGACTTGTATTATGTATTTCTAATGCCGTTTTAAAATTTGGACTTGGAGCTCAGTAGAATGTAGGTGAAGTAGTGCTTTGGGACTTTGGTTGAGAGTGTGGGAAGCAACTTGTGACAAGCTTCCGCAGGGGGATCTCCTCATTCTCTGTCCAGGGAGCACCACACTCAGTTATTTGAGTATCAATAAAATGGCCCTGTTGGGTAGACTAGAAAAAAAGCACGTTTTCATTTTTCAAGTTTTTGAAGAAGTTTGTCTTTTGGGAGTAATGCATTATTTTGTCTTAACAGCACGAAATGAAGCATTTGCAGAACTAGAAGGAATGGTCCTGTTTTTCTGTCACCTTCAGAATAAGAGACAGTTTTTTAGCCTGTTGATCTTGTATTTCTCATTAACAGGTACTTTTTTTTTTTACAGGAGCAGAGAGAGAGAGAGAGAGAGGGATAGACAGGGACAGACAGACAGGAACGAAGAGAGATGAGAAGCATCAATCATCAGTTTTTCATTGCGACACCTTAGTTGTTCATTGATTGCTTTCTCATATGTGCCTTGACTGCGGGCCTTCAGCAGAATGAGTAACCCCTTGCTCGAGCCAGCGACCTTGGGTCCAAGCTGGTGAGCTTTTGCTCAAACCTGATGAGCCCGCGCTAAAGCTGGCGACTTTGGGGTCTCAAACCTGGGTCTTCCACTTCCCAGTCCAACGCTCTATCCACTGCGCCACTGCCTGGTCAGGCACAGGTACTTTCTTTTTCAAGACTATTTTATACCACAGTGTTTACGAAGCCATGCATGGTAATAAAACCCGTGCCTTTCGGTAAACAGTTTGATGTGGTTTTCTTCTTTCTTGTGCGTTGTAGGAACAAGTAGTCTCTGTGTTAATAGACAGCAGGGAGCACCTGTTTGGTTGTGTTCCTTTGGGCAGAAATTATCCCCCTGGAAAAATGAACAAAGATCACAGCTTAAAAGGTATTCATCGTGCATTCTATTCACAAGATGTCTCGAGTGAAATCATTAAACTTAAGTAAAGCAGTTATTTCCTGATTCTATATCACCAAATGTAATTGTTTAGGACAGTGGTCCCCAACCTTTTTTGGGCTATGGACCGGTTTAATGTTAGAAAATATTTTCACGGACTGGCCTTTGGAGTGGGACAGATAAATGTATCACGTGACCGAGACAAGCGTCAAGAGCGAGTCTTAGATGGATGTAACAGGGAATCTTGTCATTTTTTAAAAATAAAACATTGTTCAGACTTAAATATAAATAAAATGGAAATAATGTAGGTTATTTATTCTTTCTCTGTGGACCGGTACCAAATGGCCCACAGACCGGTACCGGTCCGTGGCCTGGGGGTTGGGGACCACTGGTTTAGGATATTTGCCATTATTATGTGTACATTTCTCTTTTTCATATTGCCAACTATCCTAAAAAATGGGATGTTTCAGACTGATGTTTTGGGGAGGCTGATATGATCCACTTGACCCTGATTTAACTTGAATAGTGGCAGCAGGTGGTTCTTCATCCCGGATCTGGTTGTTATTAGGGTTTCTTCAGAGACTGTACTAGCAAGAGCATTGCATTCAATTTCTTCTTCTTCTTTTACTGTTTATTTTATTGATTTTAGAGAGAGAGGAAGTGAAAGAGAGACAGACAGGAACATTGATCCCTTCCTGTACGTGCCCTGACTGAAATTTCTGTTCACTTACCCTGCAGCTAGCAGAGGGTTACCCTGTGCCTCAGCTGGGGGCTGCCTTAGCAGGTATTTCCAGGTATGAATGGGAGGGCTTACTAGACCAGAGAGAGCCAGCGGCCCCAGGGTTTGGTGGGAGAGTTTCTTACATATCCAGATAGGCTGCCCACCCATCCTGTGTGTGACCCAAGAGGTTGCTCAGACACCTATTAAATATACTGAATAAATGCCCAGCATTATGGCTGGGTGGGTGGAGCAGGATCCTGGTAGATAATGAGCCTGGGACTTCAGCTCTGCCCCTTACTGGGTATGAATTGGGGACAATGTGTTGGACCTCTCCAAACCTCAGCATTCTTTAATTTATGATGCCCAAGGGTGACAGGGACTACATGCTAAAGTCACTGCCCCTTCTTGGGCAGTTCCTTATTGTCAGACAAAGGGAGTCAGAAGGCATTTTCCCAAAGAATGAATGATGCGCCTGAGAATAATGTGTTAGACTAATACTTTAGGCATATCATGGGTTTTGGGTTAATTTGGAAACCCAAATACCATTTTCCTTTCAGTGGTGAATTTATTGTGATCCTTGGCACTACTGAGGTGTTTCATCGTGCCATAGCTTGCAGTCAAGCTTTGCTCCTTCGTACAAGTTTTCCTTCTGTCTCGGGAGAGGGCTTCAAATACACCTCCCTTTTTTGCCTTCCACAGTTGGGTTCAGATGTTGTCTCTGTGAAGTTCCAGTTGAAACAAACAAAAGACAGACAAATATTTGTATACATGCACACACGAATGTGTGTATATTCACCACCTAAGAAAATAATGTGTCCACCACAGATACATTGGTATGGACATTTTAACAGTTTAATTAATAATCATTGTAGGCTCCTTGCAGTACAAATGATGTCAAATGCAACTTTCTTCTCTCGTTGACTGTTGTTCCCAAGGCTGGCCTGACTGGCAGTGAAGTGAAGGTGTTGTAATCATTTACTTTTATAATAGTTCATATTTTTTTGGTTGGCTTTTCTTCACCCATTTATTTCCAAGCGTGATGGTGGCTTTTTTTTGTTTCCTTTTTCAAGAGTATTAACTATTGCATTTTTTCCCATTAAACTCTAGGTGGGAGGGCACAAACGTGGGACTGAGCTCAGGCTGTCAGGCCGTTCTCCAGGGAGGGTCAGAGCCCATGAGTGCCTGCTGGTGCAGAGTTAGCGGGAGGCAGTGTGCTCTAGTGAGGGAGCTCGCGCTTCTGTTGAGGCCTGTCTGTCCTGAATCACCATGGGCTAGCCGCAGAGGTTTCCTCATCTGTACAATTGCGCTGCTGATTATCTCAGGGGTAACCTAATGCCTAGGACATTGTTTGATAGAGACTATTTAAATTTAAGTTGGGTTGCTGATTGGAAATGAGATCTGACTCTGTAGCTGTCTCAGTAACTAGCCATTTTACCTTGGACAAGTTCCTTTTTTTCTCTGGGCCTTGGAGTCTTATCTGTCGGATGGTGCAATGGACTCTTATCTCTAAGATTCCTCTGATAGATTGTGAGCTTTTTCAAGAAGAACAATTTCCATTCAGCTCTGAATACTAACACCTTACCTGGATTAAACGTTTGAATGAATGAGTTTGTGGTTGTGTGTAGTTACCACTGGAGTCATAGTCACCATATAGTTACATGTAATTATATGATAATTATGAACTTGTTTGTCTGCAAACATTTGTAAATGGAAATTGTCTTTTGAAGTTTGTCCCCAAGCAGTCTGATGAATACCTTAATCTCTAAAAATTCATTCATACACACACACACACTGCTTACAAAAACTTGGGGATCATGGAACGTGCAGATCCTCTAGTACTTTCAGCCTTTTGTATAGTGCATTTTGACCAATGAAATAAAAGTTGGTCTTGCATCTCATTTGCATAATTGAACAAGTTTCTTTGACTTGTTTGCTTTTCTGATGTTCTTGTTTAATAAAAAAATCAAATGCTTTTTTTATCACTTCATATTCATTTTGAAATATCCCCTAATTTTTGTGAGCAGTACACACACACACACACACACACACATCTATATGTATGTGTGTGTATGCCTAGATCGTCAATGTACACAATTTTAAAATTCGATAAAAATACCTGAAAATGATCGAGGTGCCAGGACACGCATGTTAACAGATCTGCTTTAAAATAATTTATTTACGTTTTATTACTTGTATGTGAGGCTTGGAATAACTTGGGGCCAACAGCAACAAAAATTTTGTTGGCAGCTTCTAAGCTAAAAAAAAAAAGCCGCTCCAGAGAATTAAGGAAAAATAGTAATTAAAAGGCTACTGTCAAGGTGGGGAGGGCTAAATTTAACATAGCAGCTGTGTTTTGGTTTGTAGGGGTACGTGTGTTGTGCTGTCTCCCCCTGTGGTTTGTCTGCCTTGTTATGAGCCGGGAGCGTGTTTTTATGAAAATAGAGCTATTGCCTTCCTAAATGCAACCTTAAGAAGTGGTGGCTTGAATGTTCCAGTGCCCTGCTGGCCAACAAGCACCTTCTCAGTATGTGAAGCTTGAAGCCAGCAGGTGTCATGCATTAGGTTTTCCACTTGGCTGTGGTCTCTTGCTGCAGGAGCCCTCCAAGAACATAGCACAGCCTTCTCTGGGCTTGAAATACTGTGTGTTAGTGAATCCTGAGATACCATTAAAAATAAGATACACCATTATTTTATGTTTCATTAAGAAATAACCCTGACAATTAAGCTGTGATAAACTAACTGCTCTTATCTATTAGAATGTTCATTTTATAGTTATTGGAAGAACATAGATTTAAAAAGGTAGATGAAGGGAAATGAATTGGTTACAATATTCTTGAAACTTATTTACATTCAGAATCCAGGCCTCCAAGTCACTTTCTGACTCTGAGTGGACCATGTCGGCGTTATTTCCACAGTCGCACGCTCTCCACGGTGTGAGCAGTAGTGGTGTAGTATGGAGAGTGCTTCACTGTGGACTCGGGAGTTTTCTTCCAAGCTGCTGACACGTGTTCCGCGTGTTTTGATATGATTGCTTTCCTGATCTTTCATAGACAACATCATGAACTGTGTTATGATCGCCACTTGGCGTCTACCAACCGTAACATGCCATCAACATCAGAGCTGTTAAAATGTGGAAAAATGTGGCTTAGAGTCCATGGAACATGGCAGCTGCGGAAGGAACTTGGGCCAGGCAGTCACTTTCCAGAGTTCCTAGTGGAGGTGTGGAACACAGGATGTTTTTCTTTCTTGTACCTGGTTAGCACCCCAGTGAAGGATCTTCTCATATTCAGACACTGTTAATTCCCTTTTGTCTTTCATGGAGAATCTGAATGGAGAGTTTAATCTGGAAAGATAGCCGTTTTCTCTCTCCTGTTGAAACATCTTTCAAACATCCAACTTGCTTTGCTGTTCACACATTCGTAGTTATGTGTAAATTAGAAGGTGTACAACAATGTGGGAGGTTTTTTGCTTTCAAGGCTTTGGTGATTCAGTGGGAAATGGGTATACAAAACTGACGGGTACAGTACAGGCTTGTGAAAGTCATTACGGGCGATAAAGCGTTTACTGTGCTTTGTATACTTAAATAAGTAAGTAAGCCTCTGTTGTTTTGTTTTTTAATATGGAAGACTATAGTAAGAGAGCAGTTAAATAGTAAAATTTTGAAAAATTGAGTAGGATAAAATTGTTGGATACTATTTCCCCTGGATGAATTAAGTTCAATCCCTAAAGGATTGTCTCACTGCTTTGTCCTGGAACGAAGGAGCCTCTCTCGGTGCTGGACTTGACAGCGGAAATGCAGTCTTTGCCTCTGTCCTTACCTACAATCTAATTCTGCTAGTTCTTTGTGTTAACTGGACAGGAGGGCACCACTTTGAAGCGTTTTCTTTCCCCCTTAGTGAGGAGTAGTAGTCCACTGGTTCTTACCTGTTAAGGCCTCGTCTCACTCAGCGGTAGCTCCAGGGATGCTGAGTAACTGCCTGGTGTTGACAGAAGCATTAGGAGGAGGGACAAAATGCCTTACTGCTTCTACCACTTAACAGGGGCGTCAGGAAGGATGTGGCTACGCTTTGCCCAGGCCAGCATCCCAGGTCGGAGCTGTAAAACAGGAGAGGCACTGTGACCCTGTCCTCCTTGTCCTCGCCTCCCTCCCTCCCAGTGAGGAGGCCTGGGGAACTGTAGTTTGTGCCTTTCCGGTCAGCAGCGTGATTTTCTATCCCACGTCAGCCCTGCAGAAACAACTGTTGACTTCTCTTCGGCCATATGCATTCCTCCCTCCTCTCAGTCCTACCATTTGTCATTCTTCTAGTCATTACCAACACTAACTTTTGGTACTTCATGTAAACAGTTTGCAAAAGCTCTTGGCCTGAATGTATGTAACAAGCCTTTGCTTACAGTGGGGCTGGAAAAGGCTGTTAACTTCTGATTTTTGGAGGACAAATCATTTTAAATTCGGCTTATAAGTTAGATAATATTTTTTCCTAGTCCCTCTTTTATAATGACATTTTTTTGATATAACTATCCTTCTCTTTCCATTAACTTTTATTTGCCTGCATCCCCATGAGGAAACTGCTGAAATATAAAAACATAAGCATTCCTCCAATTATAGGGAAAGTTTGGAAGACTCGTGTCTGCTTGCTTACTTGGGTATTTCATACAATTTTAATATAATGTTTCCCAACTGGGGGCTTGAATGACAGTGTTCTGGAAAGCACATTGCTGTTAAAAGTGCTAATGGAGGATATTTATTTTAGTTTCTATTAACAAATGAACCGGTAAACAGTTGTTTAATTATTTTCCGTGTGTCTAATGAGTGTTGTGATGGTTAGTGGCGATTAGGCAAATGGGTCTGGGTCCCCCGGTTGCTCTGTCACACCCTCGGTTTATCACGTGGGCTCCTGCCTGCCATGGCAAAGTAGACATTTGTGTACTTTAATGGTTTCTATGCATAGTCATGTAGGATTTAATTTGTGCCCACAATGGATTATTAGTTAAAGTCTGGAAACATATGAGACCCTGACGATGAAAAGCGGGTTAATGAACATCACGAAATGATAATAGTTCTGAAAATGAGCTCTAGGATGCTTTTCACTAGATTGGCAAGCTGTATCCATTTGATAAACATTCTCATGCAGCACACTGAGGTGTGTCTAATATTTTAATTCTTAATGTTAAAAAGAGAAAAAAACATGGTAATTATTATGTTTAGTTTTGCTTTTAATTTATTGGGAATAAAAACTATCCTTTTCCAAATGTATTTGCATTTACAGATAGCACCCTGGAGTCTTGTCGTTTAGAAGTAAAACACAAAGGGTCTAAAATTAAACCACTTAATTTATTTTAACCACTTAAACAACTTAATTTACTTAACTGTAATATGTGAAAAGTCTGAGCATTAAGTCATGACTGTTTTTTTTTTTTTTTTTTGGTCTAATTTTGATGGTATATTTTAAAATACTCTTGGTCCCCAAACCAAACATAATGTCCTTTTTGAGATTTTTTTTTTTTGTATAATTAAAGACTGGAACAGTTGGATTTCATTCTGATATAATATAAATGTTCTAATAAGATTATTATAATAAATCTTATGATTTTTAAATTTTTTTTATTTTTTTGAAGTGAGAAGCGGGGAAGCAGAGAGACAAAAACTCCTGCATGCGCCCAACTGAGATCCACTCGGCAAGCCCACTAGGGGGTGATACTCTGCCCATCTGGGGCATTGCTCCGTTGCAACTGGAGCCATTCTAGCGCCTGAGGCGGAGGCCATGGAGCAGTCCTCAGTGCCCAGGCCAACTTTGCTCCAATGGAGCCTTGGCTGCAGGAGGGGAAGAGAGATAGAGAGAAAGGAGAAAGAGAAAGGTGGAAAGAGGGGGAAAGGTGGAGAAGCTGATGGGCGCTTCTGTTGTGTACCTTGTCCAGGAATCAAACCCTGGACTTCCACATGCTGGACAGATGCTCTACAACTGAGCCAGCTGGCAAGGGCATCATGATTTTGATATTAGTAATTTAAAGTCAGATGTATTAAAAAATCACTTTATTATATAACATACAACTGACAGATTCCTTAAAAAATTACTGAAGTTTTCTTTCTTTTTTCTTTTGTTTTACAGGGACAGAGAGAGTGTCAGAGAGATGGGTAGACAGGGACAGACAAACAGGAATGGAGAAACATCAATCAGGTTGCAAGACCTTAGTTGTTCATTGATTGCTATCCCATATGTGCCTTGACCGCGGGCGAAGGCCGCGTACCAAGTAAACAAGCAGACCAAGTAACCACTTGCTCGAGCCAGTGACCTTGGGTCCAAGCTAGTGAGCTTTTTGCTGAAGCCAGATGAGCCCGCGCTCAAGCTGGCGACCTCGGGGTATCGAACCTGGGTCCTCCACATCCCAGTCCGACATTCTATCCCAGGGGTCCCCAAACTTTTTACACAGGGGGCCAGTTCACTGCCCCTCAAACCGTTGGGAGGGCCAGACTATAAAAAAAACTATGAACAAATCCCCTTGCACACTGCACATCTTATTTTAAAATAAAAAAACAAAACAGGAACAAATAACAATATTTAAAATAAAGAACAAGTAAATTTAAATCAACAAACTGACCAGTGTTTCAATGGGAACTATTATGTGCCTGCTTTTGGCTAATGAGATGGTCAATGTGCTCCTCTCACTGACTACCAATGAAAGAGGTGCCCCTTCCGGAAGTGCGGTGGAGGGCTGGATAAATGGCCTTGGGGGCCACATGTGGTCCGTGGGCCATAGTTTGGGGACCCCTGCTCTATCTACTGCGCCACCGCCTGGTCAGGCTGAAGGTTTTCTTAAGATTGTGCTATTGGGGGAGAACTTGTACTTATTCTAAAAGTGCTGAGAAATGCAGTCATCTAATGGAGTGTGTAGCAGGGAGAGGAGCTTCGGGAAGGAAATGAAACATCTTCCCAGTTTCGGCCAACAGCGTGATTACATGGAAGCATGTACACATTGGCACAGACCGGAGCCAGCTTTGAATGACTTAAGCTGTCTGATGGCCCGGCCTGGTTCCTGTAATGCTGAGCATCACCAGCAGGGATGCCAGGATTCCCACTTCTTTCTGGGGTAAGGATGGTTTGAGGAATATATTGCCATGGTTGAGAGGTAGCATGTCCTGTAAGACTCGCTCAAAGGGTCAGTCCTGGGTGTCAGCGAGGTTTAAAGTAATAGTAATTGTGGATACTCAAAGGGAAACCTAAGAAAGATTGCTTGAGAGAATCGTAGGGAAATGCAGAAATATTACTGCTTTGTAAGAGAGGCCTTTTTACGATTATACAAGCATATAAGTATTGTTCATTAAAAACAAAATAGATGTGTTTCAGCCAAGCCTGTTGTTATGTGAATATGTTTAAATGGATTATAGTTCTCCATTTATATCTTTTATAAAATTGGACATGCTATTTTGAAAAAATTGGGCCCCTGGATATAATTTTCATTTCTTAAGAGTGCAGCAAATCTGTTACTGCATGTTTAAAATAATTATTTTCTTACAGAGTTTTAGCACTAATGCTAAAAACATTACCAATAGCTTGATGTATTAATATTCTACCTAACTTATGCCCGAGCGCACTGTTTTTGACCTAAACTAATGTTTATTTATTGATTTTAAAAGATTTTATTTATTGATTTTAGAGTGAGGATAAAAAGAGAAAGGAGGTAGTGGGGAGCAGGAAGCATCAACTCGTAGTAGTTGCTTCTTGTATGTGCCTTGATCGGACAAGCTGGTGGTTTTGAACCGGTGACCTCAGCATTCCAGGTTGAGGCTTTATCCACTGCACCACCACATTTCAGACTAATGCTTATTTTTTT
This sequence comes from Saccopteryx bilineata, assembly GCF_036850765.1. Lineage (NCBI taxonomy): Eukaryota > Metazoa > Chordata > Mammalia > Chiroptera > Emballonuridae > Saccopteryx > Saccopteryx bilineata. Next base: position 336,909,775 of record NC_089491.1, on the reverse strand, counting down.
TGGCCAAGGGTTGAAGTTCTGTTAGGGATTTTTAGCATATCCAAGGGAGTTTTGAAGTGTAGAGTCTTTGTCTTGGGCCTTTGGGATCCTGAAATGTAACAGCAGAACAGAGTGGATGGAACTCCAGGATGGGATGATCACATTTGAATTTCTTGCTTATGATGGAGATGGGGAGAATAAACGTGTGACCTAATCCTTTTATTTCAAATTCTGCTTTGCGAATTTGTAATAAAAGAAAGTCTGTAAAGAAGGAGGCCAGGAAGATTTAGGAGGATTTGTGTTGTTCCCTATGTTGCATGAGAAGAGAGAAGGAAAAGAATTTAAGAGCATTGCTTTACCTAGTTAGGTTCTCAACACACTCTGGGATAGCTGAAACATTTTCTCATATAGGTGTAGCCTAGGGGTAGTCAGTCTTTTTATACCTACCACCCACTTTTGTATCTCTGTTAGTATCAATAGTAATATTTTCTAACTGCCCACCAGTTCCACAGTAATGGTGATTTATAAAGTAGTGAAGTAATTTTACTTTATAAAATTTATAAAGCAGAGTTACAGCAAGTTAAAGCATATAATAATAATTACTTACCAAGTACTTTATGTCAGATTTTCACTAAGTTTGGCAGAATAAATCTTTATAAAACAACTTACTATAGTTAAATCTATCTTTTTTTTTTTTTAATAAATTTTTATTAATGGTAATGGGATGACATTAATAAATCAGGGTACATATATTCAAAGAAAACATGTCTAGGTTATTTTGTCATCAAATTATGTTGCAAACCCCTCGCCCAAAGTCAGATTGTCCTCCGTCACCCTCTATCTAGTTCTCTGTGCCCCTCCCCCTCCCCCTAACTCTCTCCCTCCCTCCCTCCCATGTCCTCCCTCCCCCCCCACCCTTGGTAACCACCACACTCTTGTCCATGTCTCTTAGTCTCATTTTTATGTTCCACCAATGTATGGAATCATGTGGTTCTTGTTTTTTTCTGATTTACTTATTTCACTCCTTATAATGTTATCAAGATCCCACCATTTTGCTGTAAATGATCTGATGTCATCATTTCTTATGGCTGAGTAGTATTCCATAGTGTATATGTGCCACATCTTCTTTATCCAGTCTTCTATTGAAGGGCTTTTTGGTTGTTTCCATGTCTTGGCCACTGTGAACAGTGCTGCAATGAACATGGGGCTGCATGTGTCTTCACGTATCAATGTTTCTGAGGTTTTGGGGTATATACCCAGTAGAGGGATTGCTGGGTCATAAGGTAGTTCTATTTGCAGTTTTTTGAGGAACCACCATACTTTCCTCCATAATGGTTGTACTACTTTACAGTCCCACCAACAGTGAATGAGGGTTCCTTTTTCTCCACAGCCTCTCCAACATTTGCTATTACCCGTCTTGTTGATAATAGCTAATCTAACAGGAGTGAGGTGGTATCTCATTGTAGTTTTGATTTGCATTTCTCTAATAACTAATGAAGCTGAGCATCTTTTCATATATCTGTTGGCCATTTGTATCTCTTCCTGGGAGAAGTGTCTGTTCATGTCCTCTTCCCATTTTTTTATTGGATTGTTTGTTTGTTTGTTGTTGAGTTTTATGAGTTCTTTGTAAATTTTGGATATTAGGCCCTTATCTGAGCTGTCGTTTGAAAATATCAGTTCCCATATAGTTGGCTGTCTGTTTATTTTGATATCAGTTTCTCTTGCTGAGCAAAAACTTTTAATTCTGATGTAGTCCCATTCATTTATCTTTGCCTTCACTTCTCTTGCCATTGGGGTCAAGTTCATAAAATGTTCTTTAAAACCCAGGTCCATGATTTTAGTACCTATGTCTTCTTCTATGTACTTTATTGTTTCAGGTCTTATATTTAGGTCTTTGATCCATTTTGAATTAATTTTAGTACACGGGGACAGGCTGTAGTCGAGTTTCATTCTTTTGCATGTGGCTTTCCAGTTTTCCCAACACCATTTGTTGAAGAGGCTTTCTTTTCTCCATTGTGTGTTGTTGGCCCCTTTATCAAAGATTATTTGACCATATATATGTGGTTTTATTTCTGGGCTTTCTATTCTGTTCCATTGGTCTGAGTATCTATTTTTTTGCCAATACCATGCTGTTTTGATTATCGTGGCCCTATAATAAAGTTTAAAGTCAGGTATTGTAATGCCCCCAGCTTCATTCTTTTTCCTTAGGATTGTTTTGGCTATTCGGGGTTTTTTATAGTTCCATATAAATCTGATGATTTTTTGTTCCATTTCTTTAAAAAATCTCATAGGGATTTTGATGGGAATTGCATTAAATTTGTATATTGCTTTGGGTAATATGGCCATTTTGATTATATTTATTCTTATCCAAGAACAAGGAATATTTTTCCATCTCATTGTATCTTTTTCGATTTCCCTTAACAATGCTTTGTAATTTTCATTCTATAGGTCCTTTACGTTCTTTGTTATGTTTATTCCTAGGTATTTTATTTTTTTTGTTGCAATCGTGAAGGGGATTATTTTTTTGAGTTCGTTTTCTAATATTTCATTGTTGGCATATAGAAAGGCTATGGACTTTTGTATGTTAATTTTGTATCCTGCGACCTTACTGTATTGGTTTATTGTTTCTAATAATCATTTTGTGGAGTCCTTCGGGTTTTCGATGTATAGGATCATATCATCAGCAAAAAGTGATAGCTTTACTTCTTCTTTTCCGATATGGATGCCTTTTATTTCTTTGTCTTGTCTGATTGCTCTGGCCAGAACTTCTAGCACCACGTTGAATAAGAGTGGAGAGAGTGGACAACCCTGTCTTGTTCCTGATTTAAGGTAGAAAGTCCTCAGTTTTATGCCGTTTAATAGGATGTTGGCTGATGGTTTATCATATATGGCCTTTATCATGTTGAGATATTTTCCTTCTATACCCATTTTGTTGAGAGTCTTAAACATAAAATTGTGTTGTATTTTATCAAAAGCCTTTTCTGCATCTATTGATAAGATCATGTGGTTTTTGTTCTTTGTTTTGTTGATATGGTGTATTACGTTAACCGTTTTGCGTATGTTGAACCATCCTTGAGATTCTGGGATGAATCCCACTTGATCATGATGTATTATTTTTTTAATATGTTGTTGTATTCGGTTTGCCAGTATTTTGTTTAGTATTTTAGCATCTGTATTCATTAGAGATATTGGTCTGTAGTTTTCTTTCTTTGTGCCATCCTTGCCAGGTTTTGGTATGAGGGTTATGTTGGCCTCATAAAATGTGTTTGGAAGTATTGCTTCTTCTTCAATTTTTTGGAAGACTTTGAGTAGAATAGGAACCAAGTCTTCTTTGAATGTTTGATAGAATTCACTAGTATAACCGTCTGGGCCTGGACTTTTATTTTTGGGGAGATTTTTAATAGTTTTTTCTATTTCCTCCCTGCTGATTGGTCTGTTTAGGCTTTCTGCTTCTTCATGACTCAGTCTAGGAAGGTTGTATTGATCTAGGAATTTATCCATTTCTTCTAGATTGTTGTATTTGGTGGCATATAATTTTTCATAGTATTCTACAATAATTCTTTGTATATCTATGATGTCTGTGGTGATCTCTCCTCTTTCATTTTGGATTTTATTTATTTGAGTCCTGTGTCTTTTTTCCTTGGTGAGTCTTGCCAAGGGTTTGTCAATTTTGTTGATCTTTTCAAAGAACCAGCTCCTTGTTTTATTGATTTTTTTCTATAGTTTTTCTGTTCTCTATTTCATTTATTTCTGCTCTGATTTTTATTATCTCCTTTCTTCGGCTGGTTTTGGGTTATCTTTGTTCTTCTTTTTCTAGTTCCTTAAGGTGTGAAGTTAAGTGGTTTACTTCGGCTCTCTCTTGTATGTTCATATAGGCCTGAAGTGATATGAACTTTCCTCTTATTACTGCTTTTGCTGCATCCCAGAGATTCTGATATGTCGTATTTTCATTTTCATTTGTCTGTATATATCTTTTGATCTCTGCGCTTATTTCTTCTTTAACCCATTCATTTTTTAGAAGTATGTTGTTTAGTTTCCACATTTTTGTGGGTTTTTCCCCCTCTTTTTTGCAGTTGAATTCTAGTTTCAAGGCTTTATGATCAGAAAATATGCTTGGTACAATTTCAATTTTTCTAAATTTGCTGATATTGTCTTTGTGGCCCAACATATGGTCAATTCTTGAGAATGTTCCATGTACACTAGAGAAAAATGTATACTCTGTCGCTTTGGGATGAAGTGTCCTGTAGATGTCTATCATATCCAGGTGTTCTAGTATTTCGTTTAAGGCCACTATATCTTTATTGATTCTCTGTTTGGATGACCGATCTAGAGCCGTCAGCGGTGTATTGAGGTCTCCAAGTATGATTGTATTTTTGTTAGTTTTTGTTTTAAGGTCAATAAGTAGCTGTCTTATATATTTTGGTGCTCCTTGGTTTGGTGCATATATATTAAGGATTGTTATGTCTTCTTGATTCAACTTCCCCTTAATCATTATGAAATGACCATTTTTATCTCTGAGTACTTTTTCTGTCTTGTAGTCAGCATTATTAGATATGAGTATTGCTACACCTGCTTTTTTTTGGGTGTTGTTTGCTTGGAGTATTGTTTTCCAGCCTTTCACTTTGAATTTGTTTTTATCCTTGTTGCTTAGATGTGTTTCTTGTAGGCAGCATATAGTTGGATTTTCTTTTTTAATCCATTCTGCTACTCTGTGTCTTTTTATTGGTAAGTTTAATCCATTTACATTTAGTGTAATTATTGACACTTGTGGGTTCCCTACTGCCATTTTATAAATTGCTTTCTGTTAGTTTTGTATCTAGTTTGATTCTTCTCTTTTGTTTTTCTATCATTTGTTTTTGTTTGTTTGTGTTCCATACTTCTTTCCTCTGTTGCTACCTTTTTTAAGTCAAGTGTTTTTGTGGTGGTTTTTTTAAGGGTGGTTACCATTAAGTAATGAAAAGGGTACCTACAATATTCATTGTAGTACCCTATCTTATAAGTATTTCTGCACTTCATCATCCTTTGCTACTGTTAATCTCCATCCTCTCCCCCCTTTTTTTCCTTTGTTGTCACAGTTTAAGTTTGGTTTTATTGTGTTCTTGGTGGAGCTGTTACTTGTGGTGTTGTTTTCTTTTGTTCTTTGAATCTGGTTGGAAAACCCCCTTTAGTATTTCCTGGAGTGGGGGCTTTCTGTTGATAAATTCTCTCATCTTTTCTGTATTTGTGAATGTTTTTATATCTCCTTCATACTTGAAGGATAGCTTTGATGGGTATAGTATTCTTGGCTGAAAGTTCCTCTCTTTCAGGGCTTTAAATATTGGGGTCCACTCTCTTCTAGCTTGTAGAGTTTCTGCTGAGAAATCTGATGATAATCTAATAGGCCTTCCTTTATATGTTGTACTCTTCTTTTCCCTGGCTGCCTTGAGAATTTTTTCTTTGTCATTGGTTTGTGTCATCTTTATTATGATGTGCCTTGGAGTGGGTTTGTTGGGGTTAAGAAAACTTGGTGTTCTGTTTGCTTCTTGAATTTGAGGCTTTAGTTCCTTCCACAGGCTTGGGAAGTTCTCGTCTATTATTTGTTTGAGTATATTCTCCATTCCATTTTCTTTCTCTTCTCCCTCTGATATACCTATTATTCTTATGTTATTCTTTCTGATGGAGTCAGACAATTCCTGTAGGGCTTTCTCGTTTTTTATTATTTTTGAGTCTCTTTCTTCTTCTCTCTGTTGTGCCTCAAGTTGTTTGTCTTCTATTTCACTAATCCTATCTTCAATCTGGGCTGTTCTGTTAGCTAAGCTTGTTACCTCATTTTTCAGCTCGTGAATTGAGTTTTTCATTTCTGTTTGATTTGTTTTTATAGTTTCAATTTTCTTGGTAATATATTCTTTGTGTTCATTGAGTTGTTTTCTGATCTTTCTATATTGCCTTTCTGTGTTTTCTTGTATATCTCTGAGTATTTTTAAGATTTCTATTTTAAATTCTCTGTCATTTAGCTCCAAGGCTTCCAATATGTTAAGTCTTTTCTCCATAGATTTTTCCACATCTATTTGTGTTACCTCTCTTTCTTTTGTATCCATAATATTCGATTTCCTCTTTCGTATCGGCATCTGAGGGTGGTCTTATTGATAGCACGCAGGCGCACTCCCTCGCGGCTTGAATGAGCGTTGCTGCGGTAGCTTCCTCCACACCCTCGTCTCTCAGATTCAAGTGATAACAGTCCTTTTGCTTTCAGTTTGTGTGGAACTCCGGAATGCTCCGAGGATAAATTTTTCTGTTTCTAGTTGATAAATTTGTTGTGATTTAGGGGAGAGCTGTCGGACGCGCTTCTCACGGCGCCATTTCCGTGACGTCACTCTATCTATCTTTTTATTTATACTTTGGTTGCTCTGCTACGATTCATCATGAAAGCTGGAACGCCCACTAGTGGGCGGTAGGGACCAGGTTGACTACCACTGGTGTAGCCTGTGAGAAAGGTGGAGAAAGTTAGTGAATTATTAGGCTGTAGATAGGATGATTATGCTAGACTATTTCTAAATAGGAAGTAGATAGCAGGATGGAGCCTTAAAGAATTTTCAGAGTAGAAAACATAATTTTGTCATTTTGATGAGTAACCTATATAAGGTGCTGGTTATTTGAACTTGAGAACTACCTGTATAGGGTCTTGAGTAAAGTAGGTTGTTAGAGATAAAATGTAATCCAATGAGCTATTGTTATATGTCAGAAGGTGACATAATTTTCACATCAGTTCTATTCATGGTTACTTTTATTATACCCATTTTACAGGTGAGGAAACTGGGTCACTGGGAAACTAATGACCAAAGATGCATATATAACAAAAGCAGAGCAGGGTTTTAGATCTATGCAATGTGATTGGAGAGCAGACATTGTTAGCTGCTCTGCTGTGATGTCATAGGTAGAGAGTCACAGTTTCAGAATTATGTTATAACTGAAAGGAACATTGGATGTGATGTAATTTGTGCCTCATTTTAGAAATAATGAAACTGAGGCTCTTTTAAAGAGATTGAATAACTTATTTAAATGATTGACTTACCCTGGTTTGGAGAAAGCATCTAGGTAATTTTCTAATTTCCTCTTATTATGCATTTCTCCATGGGGAGACTTTCCTGTAACAAGTACAGGCTTCTGCCTTCAAGTCTCTTCTATCTTTTTCAAACCTACTCAGCAGAGCTACTTTTCTGCTTGCTTTTCTTCTTCAGTGTGCATATTTTTAAAGGACACAAAGTCATTATACAAAAATTTGTTGCCTTTTAATATGCTAAGTGAAATTTTAGAAAAAGAAATAAAAGAAGCAAATCCATTTTTAGTTGCAACAGAAGAATAAAATACCTAGAAATAAACTTAACAAAGGATGTGCAGAATCTATACACTGAAATCTATAAGACATTGTTGAAAGAAATTAAGGAAGACACAAAGAAATGGGAAGATATTCCATGTTCATGGATTGGAAGAATCAACATAGTTAAAATGCCCATGTTACTTAAAGCAATGTTCAGATTTAATGTAATCCCCATAAAAATCCAAATGACATTTTTCAAAGAAATAAAACCTCAAAAATCCTCAAATTTGTATGGAACTTTAAAATACCCAAAATAGCCAAAGCAATTCTGTGATTAAAGAACAAATGTGGCCTGGCCTGTGGTGGCGCAGTGGATAAAGCGTTGACCTGGAAATGCTGAGGTCGCCGGTTCGAAACCCTGGGCTTGCCTGGTCAAGGCACATACGGGAGTTGATGCTTCCAGCTCCTCCCCCTTCTCTCTCTCTGTCTCTTCTCTCCCTCTCTCTCTCTCTGTCTCTCCTCCCTCCCCTCTCCCTCTCCTCTCTAAAATGAAAAAAAAACTATGTTAGGGGACTTCTTTAAAAAAAAAAAGAAAAAAAAAAGAACAAATGTGGAAGTATCATACCTTCCTGAATTGAAATTATACTACAAAGCTACAGTAATGAAAACAGTATGATACTGGCAGAAAAATAGACACACCGACCAATGGAACAGAATTGAGAGCCCGGAAATAAACCCACACACGTATACGGGCAACTAATTTTCAAAAAGAGCCAGCACACACAGTGGAGGAAAGAAAACCTCTTCAATATATGGAATTGGGAAAATTGGAAAGCCACATGTAAAAGAATGGAATTAGACGGTTAATAGAATTCCTTACACAAAAATCAACTCAAAGTGGATCAAAGACCTAAATATAAGACTCAAAACAGTAAGATACATAGAAGAAAACATAAGTTCGAAACTTATGGATCTTGGTTTCAGGATTTTATGAATTTGACTTAAAAGGCAAGAGAAGTAAAAGCAAAAATAAATGAACGGGACAGCTTCAAACTAAAAAGCTTCTGCATGGCAAAAGAAACCATCAACAATACAAAAAGGCAACCAACTGGGAGAAAATATTTGCAAACGATACCTCCAGTATGTATAAGAAACTCATACAACTCAATAAAAATACAATCAGTCTTATTTAAAATGGACAGAAGTTCTGAACAGACACTTCTCCCAAGAAGACATACAAATAGTCTATAGATATATGAAAAGATGCTCCACTTTACTAGTTATTAAGGAAATGCAAATCAAAACTACAATGAGCCTGACCAGGCGGTGGCGCAGTGGATAGAGTGTAGGACTGGGATGCGAAAACTACAATGAGATACCACCTCATGTCTGTTAGAATGACTGTTATCAACAAGGCAGGTAAAAACACATGCTGGAGAGGTTGTGGAGAAAAAGGAACCCAGAGGGGGAAGAGGATGCAGGGAGGCTGGCGTGAGGCAGCGGGTCACATACAGGGTGGACAGCTGTAGGTTTATATATATAGTTGTTCGTATGGAAAAAGGACGTGCAGGTAATGATTATTATAATAGCTTTATTAACTAAAACAAATGTCACAATGCAACTGTACATCTACTTTTGCCCACCGCGGTGCTTGATGACAGAAGGAGACTAGATTTTGGGTGTTGACCACACAATGCAATATACAGATGACGTAGCATAGAATTGTACACTGGAAACTTATGTCATTAACCAATGCCACCCCAGTACATTTAAAGAAGACTTCACTTTCTCACACGCCTGACTTTCTGTTTGGATTTTGCTCACTCCTGCCTTACTAGCATGAATAAAAAATGGAAACGATTTTATATTTTCAGTATTATCCCCGCATTGCATAAACAGAATTTGAGGATTTCTCTGCTATGGGAAGGAATGATTAAGTCAGTCTGATGCTTCCATAAACCCAAATAAATAAGATGAAGATTAAACTCAAGATAAAGCCATGGTATCTGTTGTAGTGTCCTGTCATTTGTCATTGCTACTCTGTCTTGAAAGCGCGAGGAAAGTGATGGTTTTGATCTCTGTTATGAGATACAATTTCCACAACTAGGTGTTTTAAACATTTTCATTTTAACCAGTGATTGCGGTGTGCTCATGTACTAAGTAACTTTAAAAAAAAAGAAAAGAAAATATGATACGTTGAATAATAGCTTTCACTGCCAATGCTTCAGGCAGTGAAACCCCAGTGAGAAGTTGTCAGATAGCATTTTAAGGAAGCAAGGCTAAATTTTGGTATGTATTTCTAAGTATAAATCTAATCAGCCAGCAAAGAACATTAAATGCTTTATTTTGCTCATGGCAGCAGAGAATGTAATGGCAGATATAATATAAATTTATTGTTGAGGTTGTATTTTCTTCTAGGCTGGGCCTGTGTGGAATAGAATATATGCGTCTCTATGTCCATTTCATAGCCAACACGGACAATTTATCGAGTGATTTTCTAGAGCGTTTCAAAAATGGAGTGACTCTGTGTCACCGCTACACGCAGGGAATGTATCTCCGTGGAGCTTGACTGCCATTATGTTGTGGGATATTTGTTGCACGGTGTAGAAAAATCCTATCAGTGCTTATCTTTCATTCTTTTTATTGGACTTAGCTTAACCTCAGCTCCTTGCTTAACTCAGTGACTAAGAATTTTTCATCAGCTGTCCTTGGTAACATGTCATTCATCATATTCGGGCCGCTGGTGTTATCAATTGAACAGTCTAAATGGTGGACAAAAAAATGAAATGCTACTTGAAAAACTGAAGTGAAAAGAGGATGTTTTGGCTAAGATTCCCTCCTATTTTCTCTCTGTATTTAACATGGCCCTGAAATATCCTTTTCCTGACACTTGGAATCTCATAATTTTCAATACAGAAGAACTCTTCAGCAAATAGCCCTTGTCATGTGGAATGCTTCTAGATGGCATAATAAGGAGCTGTGCTGTAAATTCTTCTCCCCAGACATTATTATAATAGTGGTGTGTGATTGTACTTTCTCGGAGTATTTTTGCCTTTTAAGAATACAGAGTCTATTCTGACAGAGCGGAGGCGGAACGGGTCCTGTGGTGCCCACGCATAGGCTCTTTAATCCCAACCAGCTCTTTTTGGCTCTAAGTGTGGTTTGAACTTCTGTTAGCTAACCTGATATATAATGTGTATGTACCATTGGATGTTCATGATTGAATTGATCAAGGCGTTCTTTTAAAAACTGGAACTTACTGCCTATTTATTCATGCATTGTTTAAAAATTACTTTTTCAATGATTATGAAAGTAAAAATGGTGTTTTGGTAAAAAATACAATTAAGCATAAAGAGATCTCTCTAAATGATCTATTCCCCTCCCCCCTATTCAAATTAATTATTATTATTCCTTTGTATTATTCCAAGTCATAGCTGGGAAGGGAGGGGGGAAGGTAGGCAAATGTAGGTTTACAGTTCATATGGAAAAAGACATGCAGGTCATGATTATTACAGTGGTTTTATTAACTCAAAAGAATGTCACAGTGACACAGTACACTCAGGTCCTGCCTGGTAAGTGCTCAAATTGCTGGCCTTCATTATTTACACATTTTTATAGTCTATGAAAATCAGTATACAAACCTGAATTTCAGCGACCTGCTTGGCTTAGCCCCATGGCCTGCTGAGGAGGTTGAATTCAGACCTCCTTTGCCCACCCCTGTGTATGTGGGGTTTTAGTAGTAGTATTTTTTTGTGTGTGTGATGGCTTTTTAATGCTTTAAAAAATACTGGACGATGCCTGGACCTGTGGTGGCGCAGTGGATAAAGCGTCGACATGGAAATGCTGAGGTCGCCGGTTCAAAACCCTGGGCTTGCCTGGTCAAGGCACATATGGGAGTTGATGCTTCCTGCTCCTCCCCCTTCTCTCTCTATCTCTCTCCTCTCTCTCCCTCTCCCTCTCTCTCACCTTTCTAAAATGAATAAATAAAATAAAAAAAAATAAAATTTTAATAAAAAAAAAAATACTGGACGTTTAACATACAGAACAAAATGAAGACGAAATGGTTGTTCAGTTTGGTTGTTCAGTTTAGTGTCTTATGCTTTTCACTTAATCATGAGAAATCTTTTATGGATTAATATTCTTTAAAGTCTGTTTCTCAATACTAACAGAATTTCATAATACAGTTTTGTTTGTATTTGATCATTTGTCTGTTGTGTCGGATATTGAGTTTGCTTACATTTTCTGTTGTTTCGTATGTAAAATATATGTTGCTCCACTTCACTGTCTCAGTCTTTCTCTTTGCCACCACCGTTGTGTTTCTAGGAGGAAGATTTAACCATCATTTAAAATGGTACTTAAAACGAAGTTTTACGCAATGCTTAATCACATCATTTTTACTTTATCCTTAGTCTTCTCATCATCTATCATCATCTGTGACTTTAGCAGTGTTCAAAGACAATGACAGATATTCAGATTAATCCTTATTACCGTTAGAGCAAATTTGTTTACAATAATATGTGAACCTTGGGGGTCAGAAGCTAAAACACTTAAGTAATTGGACCTCGACATAAGGCTAGATCTTTAATCCTCATGGAAGATGCACCACAAATTCTTTTTGTTATCTAATCTTTTTTGTAGGTTAAAAAAAATACGAAATCCTAGCATATTGACATTCTGAAGAATACAGATCCATAAAATAATCTCTTATAAAATATAGCAAGGGTCAGGAACCTATGGCTTGCGAGCCAGATGTGGCTCTTTTGATAGCTGCATCTGGCTTGCAGACAAATCTTTAATAAAAAAAATAATGTTAAAAATATAAAACATTCTCATGTATTACAATCCATTTATTTCCTACCACTTATGTTCATGGTTGCGGGTGGTTGTAGCCAACCACAGCTGTCCTCCGGGACAACACCAAATTTTTATTGAATAATGTGTAACATACACAGGTCGTTGTATGGCTCTCACGGAATTACATTTTAAAATATGTGGCATTCATGGCTTTCTCAGCCAAAAAGGTTCCCAACCCTTGAAATACAGTATTGGCTCAGTGAAATGTACAGTATGAGTCAGGATTTTTTTTTTTTTTTTGTAATTTTCTGAAGGTGGAAACGGGGAGGCAGTCTGACAGACTCCTGCATGTGCCCAACCAGGATCCACCCAGCATGCCCACCAGGGGGCGATGCTCTGCCCATCTGGGGCGTTGCTCTGTTGCAACCAGAGGCATTCTAGCACCTGAGGCAGAGGCCATAGAGCCATCCTCAGCACCCGGGCCAACTTTGCTCCAATGGAGCCTTGGCTGCGGAGAGGGGAAGAGAGAGACAGAGAGGAAGGAGAGAGGGAGGGGTGGAGAAGCAGATGGGTGCTTCTCCTGTGTGCCCTGGCCGGGAATCAAACCTGGGACTCCTGCATGCCAGGCCGACGCTCTACCACTGAGCCATCTGGCCAGGGCCTGAGTCAGGATTTTTGAGATAAAATGCTGGTAGTCCTTCAGTTGAATTGAGTTTCATTTTGTTTTTGCAGTGATGTTCATTTTGGCCTTCTAAGATACCACCCAGTTCACCCCATTTCATCTCCAAGGGAACCTTCATTGGTAATTTGTAGAAAAGAATTTTAAGTCACAGAGGGTAGCTGGGGTCATGCCGGCGACCTCAGCGTTCCAGAATGACACTCTATCCACTGCGCCTCCAGCCCAGCCCAGATGCTCAACAATTTAAATCTGAGCTTTTTACACATACTATTTTAAAGTGATTTTACTTTATATAAGTATAGTGTCTTAGATGAACTTCTTACTCTGAAAGCCTATAAACTTTATAACTGAGTTAAAATATGTTAAAACCATAATAGTGTTAGTACATGCAGTAAAATCTTATAATTTGAATTCATTTAATTTACAGTTTGGCATGATGTTAGAGAAGATTTATGTTTACTTACACTAATTGCGTGGGAGAGGGGTGATGGGATGGAAGTGATGGTAGATTTGGTAAGAAAATTCCCTGAGAAGAAATCTCAGATTTTTTAGCAACTTTTTTATGAAGTCATCATGTATGTTTGAAGTTACTAGTTATAGAGAATAACTTGGTATTCTAATTATTAGTTTCATTCAAACAGTTGCTAGGGACCTTTACCTGATCACACTCTTTTTAGAGACTAGATCTAATTGCTCAATTTATTTAAAAACGACATAAATATCAGAGATGTTTACATTGTCCTCGTTCTTGCTGCCTTTCTACCATTTATTCTGTTATATGCTGCAGTGGAAGCTAATTTATTTTTGGTGTCTATAGAGAAATTATTTCTTTCTAAACTCTTCGTTCCCTAATTTCTAAAAGGAATCTGTGAATTATTGTAAGTTAATTTAGAGTGAGTAACTTTAATTCCTTTTCTCATTTTCTTTGAGTATAAAAATGATATGGCTTTATTGAACTCCTTACTCACTGTTAATTCTAATATTGTCACCTGTGAAACACTCAGTTTTAATTGGCCCAGGGCTAGTTGATGTAGATAGTTATGATGGGAAGTGTGTCGGCCTGAGATAAATCTGTTTGGAAAATTGTTCTCTTAAAGCCATTAACCTGAAAATATCTGCTAATACTTAATCATGCAAACATTTTAACAGTTTGTGGGTAAATGGGTATCCTCCTGCATCTCTGCGTTCCTGTGGTATCCTATCAGAAAGCTGGGTCTGGAGGCTGCCGTTTTAGCCATCTTTCCCATTTCCATTGGATTCCTAGCAGAGCCCTTATCCATGTAGGCGGCAGGAGAGACAAAATTGGACTGTTTGATGGTTTGCAGAAAGTGGCTTTGGATGACCTATATGGAAAGTCCCGATGATCTATAGGAGGGGGCCTGGGAAATGTGATTGTAGTGAGTCTGGAGATAGAGGAAGCCAGAACTACTTGGGCAACTCAAGGCAGAGAACATGTTGGGGAAGGCTTATTGCTGTCATCTACAAATTTTTATCTGTGATTGCCAAAGCCATATTACTGTTAGTGCATTACTCGTGGCTATCTAAATGGTCATACGAACCATAAAGTAGCTCCGGGGTCGGGAACCTTTTTGGCTAAGAGAGCCATGAACGCCACATATTTTAAAATGTAATTCTGGGAGAGCCATACAATATGTTTAACACTAAATACAAGTAAATGTATGCATTTTATGTAAGACCTCAACACTTTTAAAGTACAGTAAGTCTCTGAATTCTTTTTAATAATGTTGTTAGGCTGTTGCTAACCAATGATGAATTAAGTACTTCATTAATGCGACTTTTGGTGCTGCATGGTTTTGCTGATGGCTTTGTAGTCTGGTTGATACATGGTGAGGTTAAGCTTCATGCAGCCGTTGGGACTTCCATCGTTAAATGTGATCATAGGTTGGTCTTAATGTTTTTTAGATGTGAGAAAGACTGCTTACATGCATTCGTAGAGCCAAACATTGTCAGTACAGCAATACTCACATGCTGCAGTATGTGTGTGGTATGTGACGGGAAGCACGTTCCAAGTTTTGACAATCAGCTGGTTAGCCGGTTTGAAGTTTTTTCATTTCTCCCCACTTGTGTTTGCTCGCCAACTCTGCTTGCTGTCGAGCAAGTCTTTCCAAATTTTCATTCAGTGACTTGAACTTATTCACCCACATGTCTGAGGCCTTCATGTCAGCAGCTTGTAGCTCAAAATCTCTGACGGAGATACTAGGATGTAACTCAGGTCAGCGCTGTCCACTGCACACTCTTGTGGATGGGTGATGAACTTAAAAAGACGAGTGCAGGCCCTGGCCGGTTGGCTCAGTGATAGAGCGTCGGCCTGGCGTGCGGGAGTCCTGGGTTTGATTCCCGGCCAGGGCACACAGGAGAAGTGCCCATCTACTTCTCCACCCCTCCCCCTCTCCTTCCTTTCTGTCTCTCTTTTCTCCTCCTGCAGCCAAGGCTCCATTGGAGCAAAGTTGGCCCGGACACTGAGGATGGCTCTGTGGCCTCTGCCTCAGGTGCTAGAATGGCTCTGGTTGCAGCAGAGCAATGCCCCAGATGGGCAGAGCCTCACCCCCTGGTGGTCATGTCGGGTGGGTCCCGGTCAGGCGCATGCGGGAGTCTGACTGTCTCCCCGTTTCCAGCTTCAGAAAAATACAAAAAAAAAAAAAAAAAAAGACAAGTGCGCTCATGAAATTCTCCAAAGCGCGCTTTCAGAGACTGCAGGAGTTTAGATGTGAAGCCCACTAGCTGCTGGAGATCAAGATGTTGAGCAGGGTCACTTGCTATGCATGCATCGTTAAACTCTCCCAGTTTTTCAAAGTATAGTAAACGACCTGTTTCAATGTCAGCGATGAAGAGTTCCAGCTTGTTGTCAAATGCAAACACTGCTTGTTAAAGGGATAAGACTGTATTTCCAACACCTTGCATTTTCACGTTGAGCTGGTTCAGATGTTCAGTCATGTCCACGAGATAGTATAACTTCAGGAGCCACTCCACTCAGTGTTAGCTAACTCAGGATGCTCGACGTTTTTCATTTCAAGAAAAGTCCGGATTTCGCTCAGACAAGCCGCTAAATGGCTGAGCACCTTCCCTCTTGACAACCAACGCACATTGCTGTACAGAAGCAGACCAGGATAATTATTCCCAACTTCATCCAGCAGTGTTTTAAACTGGCAATCATTTAAAGCTCGGGCAACAATAAAGTTGACCACCTGAATGACCAGCAACATCACCTCACCAAGCTACTCGCCACACATCTGCACAAAGAGCCTCCTGATGTAGGATGCAGTGAAAACTTTAGGATGGGTCTCTTCATGTTTAAGAAGAAGCGCTACGAATCCTCAGTTTTTCCCCACCATGCACAGAGCACCATCAATACACACAGAAATAAGTTTATCCATCGGTAGATTTTTTTCTTTAGCAGACTCACCCAAAGACTTGAATAAATCCTCTCCTCTTGTTGTTTTTTTCATAGGCAAAACATCAAGACTTTCCTCAGGTAGTGTGTCACTCACAGCAAACCTTGCGGTCATACTGAACTGGGATAAATGGCTTACGTCTGTTGACTTATCCAAAGTGAGAGAAAAGAATGGTGCTGCATTTATGTCTTTCACTTGTGTTGCCTCAGTTTGATTTGCCATCATGATGGTACGGTCGTGAACAGATCTTGCCAACAGAGGCATGTCTTTTATTCGTTTGATTATCTTGTCTTTATCCGAAAAGTCGTCAAGAAGTTCATTGGCAACATCAAGAATGTTTTGGCATATTCCCCATCTGTGAATGGCTTTTCGTTTCTCACAATTACTAAAGCGCCAGCAAAGCTAACCGAATTCCAATCACCTTGTTGGGTGCAAACATGGAGTTGCTGCTGACTAGCTTGCACTCTGCACAGTAGCTCTTTTTTTTTTTTTAAAGAGTTTTTTTTTAATTTTTAATTTTTATTTTATTTATTAATTTTAGAAAGGAGAGAGAGAGGAGAGAGAGAGACAGAGAGAGAGAAGGGGAGAGGAGCAGGAAGCATCAACTCCATATGTGCCTTGACCAGGCAAGCCCAGGGTTTCAAACCATCAACCTCAGCATTTCCAGGTCGACGCTTTATCCACTGCGCCACCACAGGTCAGGCTCCTGAACAGTAGCTCTTGACATGCTTTCTTCCTGCTGTCCCCTGCTGGATATTTCGATGCAAATGTAGTATAGTGTTGTGTCCAAGTACCGCTTTATATTTCATCGATGCAATTTTATCATTGCATATCAGACATACTGCAGAACCTGCTCTCTCCACAAAGGCGAATTCTTCTGTCCATTCCTGCTGAAAAGTACAAGACTCCTCATCTTTTTTTCTTTTAGCTATCTTCTTCGTCAATAGGGTTTCTGCAATTAGCTAGCTGACTACTTGATTAAAAGGAGGGAAGTTTACTTTCTGACCTCACAACGACCCGTGTACATTATGCATTATCCAATAAAAATTTGGTGTTGTCCCGGAGGACAGCTGTGATTGGCTCCAGCCACCCGCAAACATGAACATGAGCGGTAGGAAATGAATGGATTGTAATACATGAGAATATTTTATATTTTTAAAGTTATTTTTTTTATTAAAGATTTGTCTGCAAGCCAGATGCAGCCATCAAAAGAGCCATATCTGGCTCGCAAGCCATAGGTTCCTGACCCCTGAAGTAGCTGGTTCCCTCTGCTTTTCTTGTACCGTGGTGAATATTTTGGCCCTGTCTTAAGTATTGGTGCTTGGTGCTGAGCAGTACTGCTTCCTTGGAGACATTTTAGAGATTTGTGGGGGAAACAACACACGATAGGTGCTGGCGAGGATATGGAGAAAGGGGAACCCTCCTGCACTGCTGGTGGGAATGCAGACTGGTGTAGTCACTGTGAAAACAGTATGGAGATTCCTCAAAAAATTAGAACTGGAACTGCCCTTTGACCCAGCCATTCCACTTACAGGAATATATCCCAAGGATACCATATCACCGACTGAAAAAAAGAAACGAACCCCCATGTTTATGGCAGCATTGTTCACAATAGCAGAGGTCTGGAAATAGCCCAAGTGTCTGTCAGTGGACGAGTGGATTAAAAGGCGGTGGTACATATTCACAATGGAATACTATGGGCCATGAAAAAGAAGGATATATTACATTTTGCAACAATATGAATGGACCTGGAAACTTATGTTGAGTGAAATAAGGCAAGCAAAGAAAGAAAAATATCGTATGACCTCACTCATTTGAGGAATCCAAGGAACAATGTGAACTGAGGAACAGAATTAAACCTGAAGGGAAGGCGGAGGGGTAAGGGAGATGTTGAGGGGAATATGGGGGAGGGGGAATGCTTTTGGGGAGACACTAGAATTTATGTAAACACAATAAATAAATTTAAAAAATATCACACAATGATCCACAGATTATCCAGACACCAACAGCTCGTTGTCAAGTGTGCACCCTCCTATTCTCAACAGTTCTTCCTAAATTTCCACCCTTCCTGACAATTTTATAGGCTCTGCCTGTAGCTTTCAAGGTGCAATGTGCCAAGTAGAGAGATATTCCAGAATATTCTCAAGTGTATGAATACCGTAAGATCATGTATTGAAAATCGTTTTCCTGCCTGACCTGTGGTGGTGCAGTGGATAAAGCGTCGACCTGGAAATGCTGAGGTCGCTGGTTCGAAACCCTGGGCTTGCCTGGTCAAGGCACATATGGGAGTTGATGCTTCCAGCTCCTCCCCCTTCTCTCTCTCTGTCTCTCCTCTCTCTCTCTCTGTCTCTCCCTCTCCTCTCTAAAATGAATAAATAAAAAATAAATAAAATTAAAAAAAAATTGTTTTCCCAAACACCTTATATCCAAATTCCACAGAGAAAACAAACAAACAAAACCAAAGATATGGCATAAATCAGTGTTTTCAAGTTTTACTTTAAGAATTGTTTAATAATTTTAGTCCCTATTTTAATAAAGAAAGACACTGAGGAAGAAGTAGAGCTGAAGCTTTGAAATCTAATTATTCTAAGTAAGGTGTTCCTTGATTCAGTCTTGAGGAACAGAGTTCAAAATCTTTTGTACTATTCATTTTTGTTTTTCTTCTAGATCTTTATTAGGTCAAATAAATAATTTTTTATATGTTCTTCAAAACAAATAAACAAAAATTTGTGGGGAGTTACTGCTGTCCAGTGGTGTGGGCAAGGACCTCGACCAGTGACTTACAGCCTTTCTCATCTCGTGTCACCCATAATCTAATTACTAAAATTCTGTGGCACACCAGAAAAGATATTTTTGGCTTATCTGACAAAAAATAGGTATAATTTTGATTCATTCACACCAGATAGCTATTGTTGTGTTGGCTGTTGTCATTGCTTTGACAGTCTAAGGGAAAAGAGGTCTGTGCCCCTGACTAGTCAGGTGTTGCGTGCCTTAAAAATTCTCGTGGCACAATGGTTGAAAATCGTTGTTCTACACGCCTGTGATGCCTGGGATAGTTGTGTCACTTGAAGAATTGTCAGTTCTTAATTTCTGAATGTCTTCAGAAATTCATGGACTTGAAAACCTTTTTACCCAGCCCAGAACTTAATTGTTTCATACATAAGCAGAAAGTACATTTTGCATGGTTTTAAGACATCCTACGTTTTTCAGGACCGTGTAGCAATAGCTCATTAATTTGCCAGAGAAGCTCAAGATTCAGAGTATTTTATTACATCTCCTAGTGTAGCATTACACAGTGAAAAGCCATTATTTCATTATAAATTAGTTTCTTTTTAAGTATCACACGCTGGGCATTATATGACTAAGAAATTTCGTGTCAGGTTATCATCTGTTTTGAGGATAATAAAGGAAATAGCACAAAATACTTGCTATAAAAAGGCTGCATTTGCTCTCATAAGGGTGGCGCCACTGGTCTGATTGGAAACACCTTTTTCATTGCTGGTTTGTATAGTTCTGGGCAGTCTATAGGATATACACCCTGAAACTTTACACAGCACGTGGTTGGTGTAAGTTACAAAAATGACATGCTTCTGAAAGACAAGAAAGTGTTCCATCCCTTTCTTTCTCCATGTAATACTGATACTAATTAAGGACATTTGTGAATCACCAGGAATATAATTACAATACTTGTTTTTACTGTTATCTTCGATTCAGCTGAGCTTTACTGTGGATAATTTAGTTTTAGAAAAAAGGTTAAGTGCATTCTGCATTTATGTGAGAGACAGAAAGAGGCCTTTGGTGTTGAAATCCATGTGCAGTCTTGGGTTTTAAAGATGGCTCTCTAATTCACAGAGCTTCCAGATGCTTCACAGAGCATCCTTTCTGTCTTACTAGAGGTTGTGATGCCTGATGACTGTACTGAAGTGGGTATTTTCTGAACAATGTGTGGAGATTTGTTACTTCAAGGGGAAAAATAACAGGACTATAGATATAATCTGGATTCAAAAAAACGAGGCTGAATTAATTATCACTCCGTGAATTAAATAAAAATCAAAGCTCAGGATATTGCACTATAGTTTAATGAAAAAATTATACCAATATATATTTTGCTGTCTTCACAGTTTTAATATATTTGAAATGCCATAAATAAAATATGAATTAAGCATGGGTATAAAGTCAGAATTGTTTTATTTAAAATTTCCCAGGAAAGGCCATTGTTCTATCAATATAATGGTTAGCTAGTGCGGTAAATAGGCCCTTTTTGGCATCTGACCCTTAATGGGCTATAAATGAACCTTCTGAGGCCCAGAGGTCTACTGTCTAATTGTGGGCCAGTATCTAGAAATAGGACTCTTGTTTTTATAGTTTTCTCTCTTTTTCATAAGGGCTCTGATTGGGTTAAAACTGTTACTGTCATTTGAAAGAAGGAGAGCCTTGAGATTGGCTTGGTTGACATTTCCCAGGGCTGTAGAAAGTTAGGTGGGTTATAAGATGGATTTGACTTTCAGACTTTGGAGTCTTTTGCTTTACATGGGCTTTGATGACATGTGAGGATACATTTAAAGTCTCCCTTGGAAAATAGCGTTGGGCAGAGTTTAAAGAACTAAATGTCCTGGTTGAATTTTGGAGAGTTTGTGCTAAAAAGCATAGACTAGTTCGTGACAATAGGAAGAGGGAAGATTGATTTATGAGTCCTAAGTATTGGAGTGATCTTTGATTTTCTATTTATCAAAGCAAATTATTTAGGTAAGGGCATTAGTCTTGGTTAAAGCTTTTAGGCTCATAAGTGGGCTCTCCATTCTGTGTCACTGTTATAAAAAATATTTAAAAATTATGCTGTGAGCCTTATTGTGTCAAGGTGTTAATTAGGAAAGTAGACTAGAATACAACACATAAATATTAATTGGTCAGTGTTATTATACTTTAACCAACCAGATATTTTTGAATGACGGATTCACTGTAGTATCTAAATGCCTTTTTAAGAATTAAATTTATTGAGGCAACATTGGTTAATGGCATACATTTCAGGTGTCCAGCATTATAATTCAGTCTCTGTATACTCTATTGTGTGCTCACTACTGAAAGTCTAGTTTCTTTCCTAAATTACTTTTGAGAAACAACAACTGGCATTCATCAGCCTGTTATAATTTAGTTACAGGTTATTGATTGCAGCTGCCCTTCAAACACGCGCCGGTCTCCACTATTTGCAAAAATCATCTTTTATTCATTATTTTCCCACCTCATTCCTTTTTGTTTCATTTCTAAACCTGTTGAAGAGAGGCCTGTAATTGCTGCCTTTCATTGTTCTCCTCCCACTGACCCCAGTGCCCACACACTCTGGTTTCCATGCGCTCCATGGGGTGGTAGATAATTGTGAGCCATGCTACCAGCTCTTGCTCCAGTGCCCAGGGTAGGCATTAATTCCCCGAACCTGGCCTTGGCCTTGGAATCCTCCTACACACAACCTCAGGCAGCTACTGCAGTTAGTCAGGATTGGCGCATGGGATGAAGTCTGTTTACCCTTTCCGCACATGGTATTTTGATTTGTTTCTTCCTTTCCATTCCTTCGTTTCTCCTTTGTCCCTAATGATGTTCTTTCACTCCCCTCTATCCTCTGGTGAATTTTTCTAAGGTCTGTTCCTTAGCTTTCTACTTCTATTTTTCTTTACCCTCCCCTATCGCCCCCCCCCCCCCCCCAGATCTGTAATAGTCATTCCCAAATCAGCATTTCCAGCCAAGTCTCACATCAGATCTGAACTTCAGGGTCACATGTCTGCCTGCAGTCCATGTGGCGATCCTGCCCTGACTTTCAGTTGAGTCTGTCAGAAACAGAACTCACTGTCTTGCTTCCCCAAACAGCCTCTTCTCCTTTACTTAATTGGCCATCATGGTGATTAATTTTCTGGCATCTGGGTGCACCTTTGACTTCTTTCTGTTTCTGATTGCAGATGATCAGCTTTTCCCATGAAAGCTCTTGTATCGTAGACTCCACCTATCTGGCCAGTATTGTAGTTCAGGTTCTTGTCACCTTATGCCAAATTTGAGTAAACATTAGGGTTACCTGGAGGGCTTGTCAACATACAGGTTGCTGGGCCCCAACGGCAAGGTGTTTGATTCCTAATCTGGGGTGGAACAGAAATATTTGCATCTCTAGCAAGTTCCAGGTGACACTTCTGCTTGAGTGGGAAGAGAAGGGGAGGCAAGTTGGGGATAAGGCTATACTTTGAGAACCAATCATTGCCTTATATTTTTCCCATCCTGTTTATCTGCAAACCTTTGCCAGGTTAAATTCCCAATAACACCCTATATTGACACATTATTTCTGTAATTTAACAACTATCCATGATGCCTTATTTTTTTTACATTTTTTTAATCTAACTTCTTGCCTAGTTTCCAAGTCTCCTTGCAATTGAGCATATTTATCTTACAAGCAAGCTTTCTTTGGTTTCCCTGCCATGTGTGTAAGGAAGGTAGGCCCTTGCTCATGTCCTGTCTGCTTCATGAAGCACTCCATGACCATAGCTGACCTGGCTAAGTTTCCTTAATACTAATTTAGACTTTATTTACTTAAAGGTAGAGACCATATGTCTTAATATCTTACACAGCCTGGCACAGGATTTAGTCAGTGTGCATTTACTACCCAGTGAATTGATTGATTTTTCCCTAGTTTCAGTATGCCCAGAGGTCTCTTGATTTTTGAGTAAATAATTAAAAAAAAAAAAAAAGAAAAACAACAAAGTAACTTCAGATGGGTGACCAGGGAACAGAGAATGAGCTCGAACTTTGAAACTGAAACCCTTCAGCCAGTAAGTAGGCTTATAATGACTACCCATTCTTCCTCCCTTTATAAACAATGTTCATCAGTCACGGGGCTCCAGATTGTGTGTAAAGGGGGTCTTGGAGCAGAAACCTAGTGGTGGTGCGGGTGTTGTGGAGAGTTTCAGGGAAGGAGATTCGTCTTGAAGTTACTGTTTTGAGTAGCAGACCTACTTTGCTTCGAGTGTATGAGTTTCACAGTGTGTCTGCTTTGTTCCTTCTCACTCCTGCTCTGGGTACCCCCAAAGTCAGTGACTTATTTTACCTAATGACTGCTGTTCAGACTCCACAAATCAAAGAAGTAACACGTTTTTGTTGACCATCTGTGGGGCTTTGCAGAGCCTATATATACTATTTACCTATACGTATATTTGTATTGTCTATAAAGCCGAGAGGCTGCTTTTGGTAGTTTGCTGGGTGAGTAACTGATAGGTTCTCCAAATGAACAAAGGGCCATTTCAGGGAAAACAGCTGATGGTCTATGTTGCCAGTGATACCCTTTTTTGTTTCTTGACCTTCATTCTAACAGGCTTCTAGGGGAAGTGGAGGCTCCCACATGAATTCTTGAGCCCCGTCAGTCCGTCTCCCATTGAACACAGCTGTTTGGGGGGAAGGGCTGTTCGAGGGTTTCTGGTTTGGGCCCTTGTTTTCCAGATGAGACAACCATGACCTAAAGCGATGGCATGTTCTTGAGTAAAACCACACAGACTGGGTGCTAGGACCCGATAGGAACCTCCTTTATTTCCAGCTTGTTCCTGTTTGTATCTCAGGAGTCTTTCTGAAGGAAGCTTTGAATGCAGCTACCCTCAGGACTATTGGAATGACACAGAAACAGGTTTGGGGGTTTTTGGTACTTCATTCAGGGGTAGAGATTTAATGCTGTTTAATTTATAGCTTTATCTCCAGTGAACAAAAATACAGCCATTTGTGAAACAAACAAACAAACAAAAAATTAAGCTATGCATCAAAAAGCAGTATCCAGAGGTAATTATTATTTCTTAAATTATAGATCTTACTTTTCCAGAGGCTTTGCGAGGTCTCACAGCTATTATTCAGGTATTAAGACATGAAATACTCTCAGTACTGGTGTAAAGAACTGTCTGTTTAAACATGTAGAAACTATAGAATATGAGTGATGAGCTTGTCTAGCTTGTCTGTTGCTATACAGCTTATATATCCCTGTGTCGATGTTTGTTGTCACATAGAACGGAACATGGCTCTGGTCTCCATGTGTGCTTATTATAAGGGAAACAATAAGCCAGGCACTATTTGCATATTAAGCCACTTAAATTAGAAATTTATGAAGGTATATAGATCCTGTTGGAGCAATAATATTACAAAATAAGCCATTAAGTGGATGCTCTGGATGTTCAGGCTGCCAATCTCGTTGTAGCATTGTACCTTCTGATTCAATATTTATGGTTAAGAATGTGCAGTTCAAGGTTTTCACTCTTGTCATTATGAAATGAGTTATCCTGCCAGGTTTTTAGACAGATGGCATTTATTTTTTGTTTTTTTCAAAGACAGTCTTAAGATGCATTATCCTTAGGTGAATGTAATTGTCAGCTGAATATCATACCGTGTGTGTATGTGTGTGTGTGTGTGTGTGTGTGTGTTGAACTGCCAACTAGCTGGTGCAGATAATGTCAGATTATTACATGCTTCTCTCTCACCCCTGAGGTTTAGCCCAGTCATCTTTCTGCTCTTCTCCTGATCATACCCTGTACCTTTATAAGATACGGAGCAGGGCAACATTGATCCTGCACCCTGGGCTGTGAGTCATTTACTTCTAATACATTGTGTGTTGTATTTTATTGATTGCGTGGGTGCTTCCATTATTATATTTTAAACAGGGCTCTTAGTATTAGTGCATTTATTGAAATGTTAACATTCATGGATATATCTAGGGAGCTGAAAATTTAATTTGGTTAGATTGTAAGGCGTAAACTTTGGTCCAGTTACCTTAATCCTGGCAGATGCAGTTGATCTAAAAATCTGCTGTTTGTGTTACTCAACTATATACATTAATTTTCTTCTTAAAGCAGATCTTCATTGTTCTCTTCAGTGTTTTAAAACTAGCATATCTAAGTATAGGTTTTATAAAATTGGACATAAAATGTAGCAGCAAACCGTAAAACCAGAAAGAAAAATGAAGTAAAGGGGAAAAGAAATCCCAAAGGACCTGACAGTTTTCAAAATAGCAAGCCATCATTTTTATGAAGTAGCTTGTGGAGATTGTTTAAGAAATGTTGTCAATGGGAAGGGAATTTAGGATGAGGATTATGCAAAGAAAATGAAGGAAAGGGAAAGTCACAGGTGGAAAAAGTTACAAAGGAAATTGGTTTGTCCCTTGAGTTCCAGGGCATGTATACAAGTCTCAAATCATGGTGGCTGTGTTCTGTGGTGTTTTTTTTTTTTTGTATTTTTCTGAAGCTGCAAACGGGGAGAGACAGTCAGACAGACTCCCGCATTCGCCCGACCGGGATCCACCCGGCACGCCCACCAGGGGGCGACGCTCTGCCCCTCCGGGGTGTCACTCTGTTGCGACCAGAGCCACTCCAGCGCCTGGGGCAGAGGCCAAGGAGCCACCCCCAGCACCCGGGCCATCTTTGCTCCAGTGGAGCCTTGGCTGCAGGAGGAGAAGAGAGAGACTGAGAGGAAGGAGAGGGAGAGGGGTGGAGAAGCAGATGGGCGCTTCTCCTGTGTGCCCTGGCCGGGAATCGAACCCAGGACTTCTGCACGCCAGGCCGACGCTCTACCACTGAGCCAACCGGCCAGGGCCTTGTGTTCTGTTTTTTATTGATGATGAGGCATTTAACAAAATCATTCCGTCTTTTGGAATCATTTCTGTTCACCAAGAACAATCTTAAATATATTACAGTGTCTCCCCGTACCCCCACTCCCCCTCTACCGTGGGCTTAACCTGTTTCTGAGAACCGAGAATTTGGACCTAAGTCCTATAATGCAGAAAACACTGAGGTGTAGTGAATTTATGCTATACTTTCTGAGGATTAAGATTGTGGTCTTCAGAGTTGCTAAGAATACTCATAATTAAGTATAAGGTAGGGAGGTTCTCATTTGATCCTGAACCCAAGTTAGAAATATGATTTTTAGAATTTCTTAAGAATTCAAAATCTTTTTTTAAATATTATTTATCTATTTATTTATGTATTTTTCTGAAGTTAGAAGTGGGGAGGCAGAGAGACTCCTGCATGCTCCTAACTGGAATCCACCCGGCATGCCCACCAGGGGGCGATGCTCTGCCATCTGGGGCGTTGCTCTGTTGTGGCTGGAGCCATTCTAGTGCTTGAGGTGGGGGCCATGAAGCTATCCTCAGCGCCTGGGCCAACCCTGCTCCAATGGATCCTTGGCTGTGGGAGGGGAAGAGAGAGACAGAAAAGAGAGGGGGAAAGGTGGAGAACTGAACCCAGGACTTTTACACACTAGGCCGATGCTCTGCTGCTGAGCCAACCAGCTAGGGCCAAGAATTTGAATTCTTAGAAATTTTGAATGTAGCTAAGAACGGCAAATGATTGCTAATAATTTACTAGGAATTGCTAGGAAGAAATTTTGGACTAACCAAAACATTCATTTAGATGTTGTTTACTAAATAAACATAGTTTTGTTAGGAGTCATGAGCTGCTTTCAACCACACATATTATTTTTTAAAATAGTCTCAAATAAAAGGTTTAGGTCAGACTTGCTGTAACTGAGCATTTCCCATGCTTGGCTTTTTCCTCACTTTTTTTTTTATTTTGAGATTTTTTTTTTATTGATGATTTTAGAGAAATGAAAGAGAGAGAGAGAGGAGGGGTAGGAACGGGAAGTATGAACTTCTCATATGTGCCTTGACCTGGCAAGCCTGGGCTTTCAAACCCACAACCTCAGAGTTCAAGATCGACTCTTCATCCGCTGCACCACCACAGGTCAGGCCCTCACGGGGCTTATGATTAGTGCCGCATCATCTATATTTAATTGACAAACCTCCAGTGTCTGTGTCCATTAAGATCCATTTGCCATTGAGACAAACTAACATGGTGCTTGAGAAGATTTTAAGAAGCACACGCGGGAAGAAAGCATCCTTTGTCTTAATAAACTTTACAATGGAAGTGTGCGTGTTGGTAAAAGCTGTGGAAGCAGACTTCCTGCTCTGGGATCGTTTTGCAGATTTCCACGGCAAATCCAATGTATATGTTTTGAACATTTCTTGTTTTCACTTTTTCTCATTTCCCAAACTTGGCCAGTCCCTAAGGAGCTGCTTGGAAACGTGCTGTGCTAATCGGTGCAGTTGGTCTTTCCTGGACTTCCCTTCGTAGCCTGTCCAGAAACACTGACCTTTCCGTTTAATAACAGTTTGGAGAAAATGTTCATATCCTGAGAGCTGCAAAGAGTGTTTTGAGAAAGGCCATTTTAAATAGTGGTCTCCCAGAGGTCTATATCTGTTTCCCTTATGTGCTTTGGATCAGACCTACCAGAAGGAATATATTGTTGCTTTCTGTATTCTATTGATTTAAAAATAAATAACATACAACTAAAGATTTGCTCAAAACCTATTACTAGACTGGTTTATTTTCCTCCCTGGGCTTTGATTTGCTATTTTTGCTTTTAAACTCTGTATGCTTGGTCATGTTTTATCTTTTGTTATTTTAAATTCTCGATGGTAACTCAAGTAATTACTTTTTCAGCTCACACACAAAGACCCAAAAGTTGTGTGTGTGTGTAGAGAAGTACATTTCATTACCAGAAGCAGCGAGGGCATTAGAAAGACAGCTGTGTGCTCTGGTCCCTTTACTGACCCAAGGTGATGTCAACCCGCTATCCCTTGGGTATGCCTTCTCCACTGGGGGGGGGGGGGCATTGCTGCTTGTTTTCCTCCTCCACTTCTCGGTCCACTCCTGGTCTCCCTAGATCAGCGGTTCTCAACCTGTGGGTCGTGACCCCGGCTTTTGGCGACCCCTGTGTTTTGGTCGTTCGACCCCCGCCGGGGTTGTGACCCACAGGTTGAGAACCGCTGCCCTAGATGATACCACCAGATGTCTCACTGTTTCTCAGAGCAGGAGAGAGTCGGGGCTGACTATGGTAGGCAGGAGGGTATAGAGAAAGAAGACCTGCCCCAAAGTTGCATTTCTTTCTCTGCAGTCTCCTGTGTGACTTCTTTTCCAGCCACCCAGCTGGTCACCCTTTGGTCGTGGAGTCCTTAGCGTTCTGTTCCAGATTGATGAAAAGCTCTCTGCTGACTGTAGCTTCTTCCCTGGCAGGAAAACTGCTGTGTAAGAGGCACAGAATATACCATGGTGATATGAGACTGTTTTAGCAGCTCACCTAAAACACTGATCTTATTACTTCCTGCTTAGACCTGGTATACTAACACCTTTCGGAATCCTAGTTTCAATGGATGGAGTGTGTAAGGTCGGTGGATAATGGGGGATAGTCACATGGGGAACTCAGACCCGCGAACTTTGGTTAGGACCACCCACAACCAAGCATGCCAAAAGAGGCGTCACAGGAACCATTTGGAAAAAAGCAACTGTCTGCCAGCTTGTGAGATTTCACCACATCATATTAGCTTAACTTCCCTAGAGGGACCCCTTTAAATATCTCCCACACGGTTTAATCCTTGCAACTTCCCTGGCCTCCATCTTTCCTTGGGGCCAGGGGACCTTGCCGGGCGGGATGCGCGCTCTGTACTCAATAAAGCCTTTTGTTCTTCCACACTTGGTGGCTCCGAGCCCCCTTCCTTCCTTCTCGGCGGGGAAAAATACCTTACAGAGTGGAATTCAGTTAAATTGTGTTTGAGAATTTGATGGAATTTTGCCTGAGAACATTTTTGTGGTGGCACTTTGCAACACTCCAGGAAATGTGGTGTGATTGATTAGATGGGTACAGTTTGACTGTGTAGAACGTCACAGCCAGCAGTCACCCATGTGACCCAGCAGTCGTACTTTTGGATGAGGGAGTCAGAACTAGAGTAGGTTAATGGATTTATCCAAAGTTTAGCTAATAGAAAAACAAGGAGTATTCAGACTCTTTGCTGAGCTATTGCTAATTTCACTGTTATTTGTATTGTTCTAAAACCTTTAATATTGCAAAATTATAAGATTTGCATTAATGCAAACAAAATTTCCTGTTCATGTATGGGGGCCCTTGAGTTACGACAGTCCCGACATGCGATGCTCCAGGTTTATAACGCTCACTCCCATAAAACCTTTAAAAATTTGAGGCATGAATGTTTTGGCTTATGCTGTTCATGTCATGTGTACGGACTACGTGGGCAAACTAGTCTGCTTGTGCGTGGCAGAAGAATATGCAGAAATGCATACAGTACAGTATATTTATTTCCTTCTCCTTTTTCTGTGGCTTAGTTGTGCTTTTGTGTTCTAGAGCAGTGGTCCCCAACCTTTTTTGGACCACGGACTGGTTTAATGTCACAAAATACTTTCACAGACTGGCCTTTAGGGTGGGATGGATAAATGTATCACGTGACCGAGACAAGCTTCAAGAGTGAGTCTTAGACAGATGTAAGAGGGAATCTGGTCATTTTTAAAAAATATAACATCATTCAGACTTAAATATAAATAAAAAGGAAATAATGTAAGTTATTTATTCTTTCTCTGCAGACCGGTATACCAAATGGCCCATGGACCGGTACTGGTCCGCGCAGCCCAGGGGTTGGGGACCACTGTTCTAGAGTATGATTTTACAACTGTGTTAGGATAGGTACATGACTTAGGCTTGAGTGTGTTTCAACTTACACCAAAATTCGGGTTACATCACTGTTGTAGGAATGGAACTGTCGTAACCTGAGGAACCCCTGTACTATGAAGTAGAAGAGAAGCCAACCAGCAGCATTGGTATATAATTCACAGGGACCCTGGAGAGCATTTATTTGAGAACAGCCTTTTGAGGAAACTGTTGTTCAGTGAGTAACTTCCCTAAGATCCCCCGATTGTTGATGGTCATGCTGGGATTAGACCTCAAAGTTCACTGTATTACTTTCTCTGATTCCTTGTCCATTGTTTACTAATATTTTATTGAGATGCATTTAACACAGAAAATTTATCAGTAGAAGTATACAGTTCAGTGGTTTTTAGTACATTTACAGAGTTGTGACATGATTATCTCACTATCTAATTTTGGAACATTTTCAACACCCTCAAAAGAAAGCTTTTCCTCGTTAGATGTGGCTGTCTGTCCTCACCTTCCTCCCACTCCTTGCTGCCTTTCTTAGTCTACGGACTTGCCTCTTCTGGACGTTTCATGTCAATGGAAGCATACAATAGATGACCTTTGTATCTGGCTTCTTTCACTTAGCATGATGTTTTCAGGGTTCATCATGTGGTGGCATCTGTCAGTACTTCATGACTTTTATGGCTGAATAATAATCACACTGAATGGATATGCTGTATATTGTTTATCCATTCATCAGATGATGGGCATTTAGGTTATCTTCACTTTTGGGACATTATGAATAATGCTACCATTGTAGACAGTACCTAAGAGTGAAATTGCTAGGTCATGTAGTCACTCTGTTTAGCAGTTTGTGGACCTAACTCTTCTCTACAAGGGTTGTATCATTTGATATTTCACCAGCAATGAATAAAGTTTCCAATTTCTCCACATTCTCACTAACACTTGCTGTTGTAGTTTTGATTGTAGTGACTTCAAACTGGCGTATCATTGTAGTATTAAGTTGCATTTCCCTAATGATGGGTGCTGTTGAGCAATTTTTCACGTTCTTATTGGCCATTTGTAACACTTCTTTAGAGAAATGCCTATACATATCCTTTGCCCATTTTCAGTTGTCTTATTGTTCTGTTGTAAAAGTTCTTTGTATTATCTGGATACAAGTTACTTGTCAGCTCTGTGATGTACCAGTCTTTTCACCTGTGGGTTGGCTTTCCACCTGCTTGGTGATAATCCAGAAGTAAGGGAAAGCATCCTTAGGACCTTTCATATATCTTCTATGTTTGTTATTGCCCAATGTCCGCAAAAGCTTAAAAAGGCTTTTGCATATCCTCTTGTAATTTATTTTTGTCTGTGCCCTGAGGCAGGGCACTTACACTCTTCTGATCATCAAATAGAGTGTTCTTGTAGAGCAGAGACAGTATGGGTTAGTCTTCCATCTAATGGGCTCAACTATTTGAGATAATAGGTCCTGTGTATAGATTCCTGATCCTTTGAAATGTTTCTGGTGCTTTCTTGGTTATAATTTTGGGTACAGGGTTTTAGTAAAAAAGAAATAGTCTCTGCTTATTTTTTATGCAAGCATCTAAGGAGTATGTAAAATATGCCTATTTGGTTTGCTATCATAGCTGTCAGAATCTTTACAAAGCACATCATACAACATTTTCTAATTGTAAAGAACCAGATGTTGCGATTCAAGTCACCAGGTATTTAGAAAGCTCTAGCTTAGTTCTCAGCACCGTTCTGCATCTCTCTCCAGGGGCAGGCGCTTGAATTTGAATGACATGTATTCCAAAAAGTATGTTTCAAAATGTTCATAAATGTTCTCCCCCCTTTTTCATAAATCAGAGGAAAATGAATGTAAACTAATAATTTTCTCTCTGTAATAGACAATTTTTTAAATGTTGAATTATCGAAGTGAGAATGCTTTGGTGTCATTTTCCTCTCCCAAGTTTCTTCCTTATGTCATTTCTTCCCTTTGCATGCGATCATCAGACTTGAATGGTAGGACATCATTTTAAAGAATTTGTGCTTAATGACTTAGTCCCCATTGGGCAGTAAGCAGCTCCTTGAGTTTATTATACATTTTGGCAGGTGTGGAAATGTCTCGGCCGCCAGGGAACTTCTTGATTAAATTACTCCTGATACACGTTAATTGGTCTTTTCCACAGCACTTCGGCAGTTCCGAGGAGACGCTGACCAGCTGGCTGAACTTCGTCCTTTAAGATCTCGTCTTGGCTCTGTTTGCTTGAGTATTTTCTTGCTTTTGTTTTAAAGAAGTCATTGACTTGCTGTCCTCTGGCTCTTTCCTGCCCCTAGTTTCTGATGAGGCGTTGAAGAGGAGGGTGGCCGAGGAGCTGGCGCTGGAGCAGGCCAAGAAGGAGTCTGAGAGTCAGAAACGGTGAGTTCCGCGGCAGGCGGGGGATCGTGGCAGACTCGTTATAATTAGGAGCTATTTTTAGAGAGGAATAATTGTAATAAGGCCCATTATTTCTCTCTGGTGGAACTTCAGAATATGCAAAACGCATGAACTTGGCCATTTTCGGTTTTGCATTATGCTTGTTTGAGCCCTATGTTACCCTCTTTCCCCAACTTAGTTATCGGTGACCATTATTATATCTATTGTGTGGTTCTGTATTGCACAAATACTGAGTGAGCCCTGTTTTCTCAATGTGGAAAGTAGTTCTTGAGGATTCTCCAGGAATTTTGTAGGCTATTTTATTTTAATGAATGTATTTATGATTGAAAATTATATTGTTTGCTGTAGTTACGGTTAGCAATATTGTAGCTAACAATGAATGCAATGTATTATACATAGTACCCAATTAAGTAGCACTGATGAGTAATATTCTCACTAAAAAAATTAAGCTGTAACGAATCTGTAAGGTTGGAAAATCAAAAATCTTTGATTTTCCATTTTATAGGGATAACTAATCTTAGACATGTTATTCCTCTACATTTTTTTCTGTATACATATTACATTATTTTTGTCATTATTAATATCACTTCTACTACTAGTTAAGTGGATGTTCCTTGATTTGTTTTTGCAATGGTAGAAACCTGGAAGCAATCCGTATGGCCATCGCCGGACTGGATGAATGAGGAATGAGTTAGGTACATGCCTACAGTGGGACACCAGACAGTCAAGCAGACCCTTTTGTGCTGATACAAGAAGATGTTTAAAAGCTATAAAATGAACAAAAACACAACTTTCAAAACAGCATAGATCTTTTTTTTTTGTTGTTAAAAGTACTACTTTTTAAAGACTTAAAGTATATACTTATTCATAAAAATGTGTCAATACTTTTTGATCCAAGATGGAGTCAAGTGCTTTCCATCTGTGCTCCTGAAATTTGCATATAGCACAGAGCGTTATTGTTACACGAACATGCCAGTGTCTGTTTGCTGCGCGTGCTAAGCACACGCCCGCCACCAGGTTTCGCATGTGTGTGGTTTGGTTTGGGACTGCTTAACTGTTTTGCTTGAGAGAGCTAAATGTAAAGAATCTTTGAATTGGATTCTGGTAATAGGTCCTTCAATATGTAATTTAACCTCTTTGGGCCTTAAATATTTCAACACTAAAGTGAGAGGTTTGAAACATATTCTCTGATGTATATATTTCTTTTTTTGATAAAGGCTAAGCTAGCTCCAGTTTGCTTGAAACGCTGGGAACAGGACATAAGTTTAAATGGAGACCACCATTTTCTCAGGAAATAGAGAAGGCACATAACATAAAAAGCAAGATGTAATTAGCACTGGTGAAAGAATCTGCATGTATTTCTCTAGTTTCCCATGTAGCCTTTGTAATTATTTAATTGGGTGAGGGGGATGGAGTATATATATAATTAGATGGTGTAGTTTAAATGTACGAAAACATTTAGACCATTTTCATTAAGCAAAGAAAATCAGTATTTGATGATAGAGTCTCTTGTCTTTGAGATTTTATTATTTTTAATTGAATTTTATTATAGTAAGGATTTTTTTTGTGTGAGACTCATATTTACTTTGCTTATTATAGGCCAAGTAGGATTTTTTGTCTTCTTTTCTCTCCATACGGTGCCGGCTTCTTACCATAACTCTCACAATGGCTTTTCTTTTTTTTTTTTTTAATCTTCCTTCATTATCCAGTGTCCATGGCTCTGCCGTGGTCTAGGAGAGTAAAGGGCAGGTGAGATGAATGAAAAGTGCCAGGGAGAGCCAATTTCATATCTCAAGCGAACCAGGGTTGGCAGCCTCGCTGTAACCCAGACAAATGACTATTGATAAAGAATTTATTCCCTGTCACCTTTAAAGAGAGCAGAGGGTGGTACGGCCTTTTTATTATTTATTTATTTTTTCTTTTAAGAAGTGTTTTGTTTGAAGCCTTCTTCATGAACACTTCCAGCTGTCAGATCTTGGCACCGAGCGTGTGTTTATCTATGTGACAGTTCTTAAAAGAATCAATAGCTACTTTTTGCCTCTTTTTCTTTACACCAGACAAGAAACTTTAGAAACCCGTTGAGAAAGTTTGACATCCGTCTTTGAGAAGCAACTTTTGGCGTTGCAAAGCATTTGTGCATTGTTGTTTCTGTTGTCTTAATTGAATAAAGCCTTGTCAGCAGTTTGAGAGAACGATTCCTTGTGCCATTGTTTCAACAGGTGCCATTCCTACCGCTCCTCTCTCTACCTGTGTGGTGAGTGGTGAGGAGAAGCAGTGACCTCTTTAACGGGCTGATGGGCTTTGTGACAGGGTGACACTCTGCAATGTCTTCTATGAGGGTAACTTAAAATAAGTACCTTGTTTCTATTAGGTTTTTGTTGTTATTGTCGAAAGATTGAAACTGAACTCTGGCTAACCTCGGAAGCAGGGGTATTGTTAGAAGCATATTGGATAGCTCGAGAGAGTCAAAGGAAGACTGGAGAAGTGTGAGCTGGGGGAGAACTGGGACTACTCAGAGTGGACAGGGCGGGAGGAAGTACCACCAAAAAAGAGAATCGGAACGAGGGTTCCACTACAAAAGGGGAAGGATGGTGGGCGGCTGAATTTCGTCACATCAAAGATGCCACTGATTTTAAGAAGCACTGTGTTTGACTTACCACTAAGAAAAAAATTGATGCAGACTATAACCCAATAGTTTATCTCTTTGAATTTTCTTAATGAAAAAGCTCGTTAAAACTTTGATTTTTTATTTTTGAAAACATATCAGTGTATACCCATTAAAAAAAATGTAAGCAAAATAAATAGGTTAAGGCAGTGTCTCATCTAAGGGGATAGTTCAATCCCCAAGGAACATCTGACAATGTCTAGAGACATTTTCGGCTGTCACAGCTTGTCAGGATAGAGGCCAGGGATGTTGCTAAACATTCTGTAGTGTATGGGAGAGGTCTCACCTTTGCCCCTGTTCAGAACAAAGGATTATCTGGCTCCAAATGTCAGTGTGCTGGCCTGACCTGTGGTGGCGCAGTGGATAAAGCGTCGACCTGGAAATGCTGAGGTCGCCGGTTCGAAACCCTGGGCTTGCCTGGTCAAGGCACATATGGGAGTTGATGCTTCCTGCTCCTCCCCTCTTTCTCTCTCTCTCTCTCCTCTAAAATGAATAAATTAAAAAAAAAAAATTAAAAAAAAAATGTCAGTGTGCTGATAGTGTGAAACTCAGGCTGAAGGTGTTCTTAAAAACCTGTTCACAGTGGGTCTATTTCTTCTGAATCACTTTTTAACTCAGGGTTTTAATGTCCTTGGTTTTCCTCACATCATATTCTGGGCCATTTAAACCTTGGTGACACAGTATTCCTGAAGTGATCGCCCTGCTGTGGTTCCTGGGACTTTTCCAGGCTGCTGACACCAGTTTTGCAAATTAATGATGTTTGTGCTCCAGCTCTGACAACTGTGCAGGACCGCCGCCTGGCAGACAGTGTTTGTACGGTGCTTTCAGCACGGGAAAGCGTGGACGGGGGATGGTCCTCGGCCTGTGTTTGGTTAGGACAGCCTATGTGCGCTCGAGCATCCATCCGTGGGAGTGGGAATGACCTCTTGCCTGTCTTGCCTTCCCACCTAGTGCAGAAGCCCTTTCCAGCACCTCTGACTGGTGATGCCACACTCATTTGGATCCCATTCAGAGATCATTTCAACTGAAGATATTTCATTAGGCCTGAACTCCTGTATATCTCCACTCTTAAAGCTGATGTGCAGACATGACAGGATTAAAAATTGCTTGAAAGGAGCCTTCTATTGAGCCACACGAGTGATGCAGCTGATCGTAAGCACTGTGACTGTGTGTCATATTCTCATTTCTAAAAACCATCTGCACATGAAGTCTCTATTCATCTTAGAGCTGATTCTGTTTTATGAGGCCCTTGAGTGATTTGCTTAGTTAGCAAAATCATGCCCCAAAACATCACTGACATAATATTAGGACACGCACTATGTGTGGGCTCTAATTTGGAGTCATAGTTTTGCTTCACACAACATCTAATGGACGGCATGGTTCTCTGGTGTATTGGGAGCCCAGAGTAAATTAAATGTTCATGTCAGCAGTCTGTTTTTGCTGGGATGCTCAGTCGTGTGTTCTGGGTTAAAGCTGACGATATTGTGTTGTAAGGATAACAGGCCTGTATCGCGAGGACAGAATATGCTGCAGTTTGAGTATAAACTTCTAAAATGTGATTTATTTCTCTCCTGTTCCCTACCTCCAAAAATCAGCTCTGACAGCAAGAAAAATGTGACTACGTCTGACCTCCTACTTTTGGCATTTGAATTTCACCTCTTTGCCTATAAAAGCAAGTGAAAGTGTTTCAGTTTTAATAACCTTCCTTCAAGAAACCAGGAAGAAGGGGGGAGTACCTACCTGATGTTGTAACTAGCTATACATCAGCCAGGATTACTTGCTTGCTGTTTTTAAATGGACATCTGATTGAGATTTCCCCCTCTTTAAATTACTTGGAAAATTGCATCATTTGTGAGACTTAAAATAATTCCTTTGATTTAATAGGTGGTTTCATAAATTAGTTGTAAATTTTATCAGCTCTCTGGATAAGTGACACTATAGTATGATCCATTTATTTTCTCCACTTAAACCATCAGATAAGGACTTAAACTTTTGGGTACTTTTTAGTTTCTTATAGTAAAGGTGAAATTTACAGGGATGGAACCTTCTGTTTAAGTTCATCATATAAAAGAAGTCATTTCAGTTTAATGATGAGATATTTTCTGCCTTTGGAGGAAAGAGCTGAGAAAGGGAGGAGGAGAGAATCCCCTGGAAACAAACAGGGTTTGTGAGTTAGCATCGCGTTGGACATACACAGGTAGGAAGTCCTCTGCCTGGTCCGGCACCTCCTGTAGTCAGCGCACACACGTTTGTTCAACTGAAGGAGTTGCTAGGGCTGGAAAATGTTGACAGTCTTTTCTAGTAAGGGTATTCTTTATACACATTTATGGTCTGTATTATATTAAAGATAAAAATGGAGAAATTATGCCTTTGAATTAAATCAGATATTAATCAAAGACTATAGAAACATGTCTTATAAATCTTGGTTTTGAATGTAGTGTGTTTCTAGTCACAGACAGAAATGACACAGTTATGATGAGATTACCTCCTTCAGCCTGAACTTGTGTATAATCTCTAGGTATATATAACCTACAAAAGAGAAAGTGAAAGAAAAACCTTTCAGGAAATGAGTACTGTTGATCACTAATACTTATCAATGTCTTATTATAAAATGGTGGTTTTGAAGTGACTTTAACAGATTTTTTTCTCTTGACACAACTATCACAGACAAATGGATCACAGGCCAATTTATTAATATTTGCAAAGAAGATGGTCGCAGAAATTTGAGCTATGTCTTCAAATGTATGCATGTGTCGTTTAAGAGCTCATTCCATAATATAAAAGTCTAAATATTTTAGATTAATTTTCTTGCTAACCCCATTGTCGCCTTATTCTTTTTAAAATGCATATTGTGTTGCTGTTATTTTATATCTACATGTGTCTTTTCCACTCAGCTTAAAAGTGGAAAAAGACTCACCAGCTCTGAATGTAGTGGGAAGATCTCACCCTAGCTCTTTGGTACTTGTCACTGGAAATGATTGGAAGTGCTGTATTGGAATCTTGTGCCATCTGCTACTTTCATCTTCTCTTTCAAGTAGCACTTTTCTATTTTTAATAGAGACATCGGCTTTTTATAACCAACAAATATAGAAGGTTTGATTATCCCTCCTGTGTTCCATTCACATCTCTTTACGTCTTTTTCCAAATCCAATTTTCTCTCCCATTGATGCTGTGCTGTTGTAGCATCCCACCCTGAATTCTGTTTGAAAAGCTATTTTCCATGGTAGGAACATTACACCTGGACTGGAATTAATCTGATTTAATTCTGAGCACACTGTAGAAATCTGCAACTTTTTTTTTTTTTGCAACTTTTTTATTGGTTGTATTAGCCGCAGTGATGTTTAGCCACTTCTTGTTCGCATGTTTCTTTTGACAGTAATTACAGTGTTTTCTCTCATGAAGCATGGCGTTTGATGTAATTTGTGCCAAAGTTGGTTTCTGCACTTGGAAGTTTCTGGGAATTGGTTTCTGAATGTTCCCTAGTTGTAATAATCCTTGCTGAAATTTCTCCATTACTCAGAGCAATCTGGGGGGAGAGGAGAAGAGGAGGGCTGTAATGTACCCTATGAATTATTTATTATCCCTTACATAAACTATTAATGTTTATTGTCAGTGTTATCACTTTTATAAACACACATGACTGAAGTAGATGTATGTAAAAATTTTCAGTTAACAGCAGAACTGGATTTTGAATTGAATAGCCCCATAGCTCTGCCCTGTCTGATAGAATCATATTGTCTCTTATCATTTTGTTTATATTTATTTATTTACTCAAAGGAAGCCCAGCAGGGAAATTTGAGGTAATGATGATTCAAGCGCCATGGCGTAGAACTAGGATTAGAGATGTTGGGCCGTCAACCCTGCCCCTTTTCCCTTCCTAGAGATCTGGGAATCATTCTCATAGGCCCAAGTACCTTGTCGGGGTAATTTTCTCTCAAACTGGACACTGTGTAAGGAGGAAACTTTTCTTGTGCAAGTAGCATTTGTTGAATGAGTCAGTTCTGTTTCCATTTGTGAAGGTGAGGGGGCAGTGGCCGGATGTCCGTTTCCTGGAGTCCATATTTGTGGATGGTGGTCCACGTAGGCTGGCCTCACCCTGGCTGAGTCCTCAGTGCTGGGCCTTCTGGACACCGTCTGCTGATCCTGCTGGGAATGAACGCTGTGTGAGCAAGAGAGTGGGAGAATGTGAGATCCTCGTGTGGAAGGTGACTGCAGAAATGGGGGAGGTCTACAGAGGGTCCCCTTTCCTCTCCTGACCTCTACAGCTTTGCCATTGAACAGGGGTCGGGAACCTATGGCTCGCGAGCCAGGTGTGGCTCTTTTGATGGCTGCATCTGGCTCGCAGACAAATCCTTAATAAAAAAAAGAATGTTAAAAATATAAAGCATTCTCATGTATTACAATCCATTCATTTCCTACCGCTCACGTTCATGGTTGCGGGTGGCTGGAGCCAATCACAGCTGTCCTCCGGGACAACACCAAATTTTTATTGAATAATGTGTAACGTACATGGATTGTTGTATGGCTCTCATGGAATTACATTTTAAAATATGTGGTGTTCATGGCTCTCTCAGCAAAAAGATTCCCGAACCCTGCTGTAGAGCTTGAAGCTGAAAAGTAGCCTGGGCCACATAGTTGTGAATCAGATACAGATTTTATCTCAGCATTGTATTGCCTCCAAACATTGGCACATTTTTATGTTTATGTAATAACCCTTCCCCCTTCCTTTCCTGGTTGGACTAAACTTAACAAGAGAGGAGCTTATCTCAAGGTTTTGTTGAATGTGTGGTTGAGAGATGAAACAGTTACTAGAGGACATAAACATAGACTATACATTGGGGTCACATATTTGTTATAAAATCCATTTGAGAGTATAGGACATACATGCCCAAGGAAAGTGAAAAAATTTTAAAGAGGTGGTATTATGCTATTTATTGTTTGCTTAGTGCTGTCCTCTTTATATATTTTAACTCATTTCATCCTCACACCCCGTGTTACCCCATTTTATAAATGCAGAAAGTGAGAGATGAGGAAACTTTCCAAGGTCATCTCTAGCAAGTGCTGGGGCTGGGCTTGAACCCCGGTCTCTGTGGAGTTCATGCACTTCACCATCCCACAGAGCTCCCTTCCTGTGTGTACTTTCCGTAAAGTTTTCATGTATGACTGTGGGAAGAAGTATGGGTATTTATGTGGATTTTCACCTCTAAATCATTAGGAAATAAGACTGTTTGAAAGTGACCTGTTGTATGCAGGGACAGCTGCTCAGAAGGACATTTTAAAACTTCCTTTACCCTTAGGACCAAATTCTTGAGAATGTGTGTTTGAAGTTAATACTTATTATTTACGTAGGCTATACCTTACTACTGAATGCTTGTTTGTGCACACATTTTCAATGATGATCGCAATTAGAATTTCTTGTTAGTCTTAAGATTGGGGACATTTTTCTTGATTTCACAGCTGGGGTGGAGGCAGGGTCTATGGAAGCAGGTGGTGCCCTGCCTCATGAACTTTAGAGATAAATGTATCTGCTTCTGGTCACTGACACAGGTGTGATCAGAGTTCAGGGGAGCAACGGGGGCCCTTCCACAGTGTGGGAAGCGACAAGGAGGTCCAGCATGCACTTTAATAGGTGACCACAGCGTGAAAATCATTTTGCGTTTCTCCTATATTCATCCTTAGGGTTTTTATTTTTATTTGTAGATTGTTTTAAGGAGACTTGGACTCTTTCTATTACTTTGTATTGCTTGTGTTGGAATTTTGGTTTGTAGTATTGGCTGTTTGCCTTTTGTGTGATAGTTACTGTATTTTGATAAGTCACCACCTTTAGCCTACACACATACATGTTTTTAAATCAGTTTTTAAAATCTGCTTCTGGGACCATGTGCCTTTAGAACTTGAGTATGGAATTCCTCCATTAAGGAATGTGCCACTCTAGCAGAGGGACCATTTATTAGTTATACAGTGTTGATAGCTGCTCTCTTACACATAACACTGTGTTTTCCAGGCTTCAGTCATTTGGAAAGTTTTTCGAGTTATCCCATTAAAATGCTTCTAGTGTGAAGTTGCTGTCGAGTTTAAAGCATAAGATTAGAGGTTAATCACATAAAGGTTGCAATTAATGATTTAAATTTGAGTTCCTTCACAACTTCTTAGACCAGATCTCTTCAATTTCCTCTTTCCTGGTGCCATTTTGTGAACGCTGGTTTAAAATCCCTGAAAAATCCATAAACTATAATTTTGCTTTCCTGATAGATTGATGGATTAAAACCAAATCAAATCAAAACACAATCAGAAAAGTCAACTGAAACCACTAATTTAATCTGGGATATGTCTATTAATTTAAAACCCATTCCCCAGCAATTTCTGCAATTTTCTCATAGTTACAGAGCCTCATAGGTTTGACTTAGAAAGGTCATTCCTCAAATGACTGAAAACGTGGATAATGTTGATTTGTTAAAAAAAAAGGGAAGAAAAAAAAAGATACAAGCGAAATGCAGATGTACTGACGAAATTCAAATAATACAGAATCATAAAAGGTTAGTCATCGTGTCCTTCTTAAAGTGCTCTTTCCTCCCCCTCCCATAAAATCATTTACTTTTTCGTACCCTAGGGAAAATATATTCTTTTATTTATTTTTTTTGACAGAGACAGAGAGAGAGTCAGAGGAGGAATAGATAGGGACAGACAGACAGGAAGGGAGAGAGGTAAGAAGCATTAATTCTTCGTTGTGACACCTTAGTTCATTGATTGCTTTCTCATATGTGCTTTGACTGTGGGCCTTCAGCAGACTGAGTAACCCCTTGCTCAAGCCAGCGACCTTGGGTCCAAGCTGGTGAGCTTTGCTCAAACCAGATGAACCCGCGCTTAAGCTGGCGAACTCGAGGTTTTGAACCTGAGTCCTGCGCGTCCCAGTCTGACGCTCTATCCACTGCACTACTGGTCAGGCAAGAAAATGTATTCTTAATAGTGTTTTATATAAAGCTTCTTTTAAACAAAACAAGG
Source organism: Saccopteryx bilineata (assembly GCF_036850765.1). Lineage (NCBI taxonomy): Eukaryota > Metazoa > Chordata > Mammalia > Chiroptera > Emballonuridae > Saccopteryx > Saccopteryx bilineata. The sequence goes on along the minus strand of NC_089491.1, from coordinate 336,868,027 downwards.
TTGAAGTAATGTTGTATAACTTAGTTTTTTCTTACACCCTATCTTATATTGTGGTCCTCTTCCTGTGTAGAGTACATACTGATCTGGAGTAGACTTTAGATATGATAATATATGCCATTTAGAAAGGCTTTACCTAAGAAAAGTAGTACTAATAATAGTAATGATATATAATAGTAGTCATATGGAATAGTGATATGTAGTAGTTATGAACACTTCCTTTTGCCTCACTGGCCCAAGCACTTTGCACATATTGAGACTTAATCCTCCCAGCAGCCCCGTGAGGCAGGTTGTGATGCCTCACGTTAGACTAACATCCAACTTGTCAGCTGTTTGAGAATTGTGTTTGAGAACAGAAGTTGGGACCCCTACTTCACTGATGGAGCTGCTGCAACACAGGGATTCATTTGCTTACAGTCATGTAATCAGAAAATAGAGGAGTTGGGATTTGAACCCTGGCAGTCTGGAACCGGAAGCCACACTCATCATCGCTCTATTCCACTGTGTCTCAGAAGCTAAAGCATTTTCCGGTCCAGCAGGGATGTGTTAGTCTGAATGTTCTTATCTGAGGCTGTTTTGATGTGGCTTACTGAAAATTTCTGTTTTTCAGGTTTCTGTGCAGTCAATGTTGTATTCATTGTGGAGCTCATTAAATAAGGAACTCAGTTTTGAAAAGAATTCACAAATGAAGAGACTTTTGTAGTATTTTTTTTTAATTTCACATGACTATATTTTGAAATAAAACTGTCAAAATACTGTCAAATAGTAGGTGAAAAATTAATATTTTTCTGTAAAATGCTGGAAATTGTGTATTTTTAAATGAATATACCTGTCAACTGTACAATTCAGTTTGCATAGGCTTAAAGAAAAGGAGCCCAAACTATTGTCCAAGTGAGTTTTTGTAACCTGAGCTATTTGTACAGCCTGGTTAGGTTTAACTTAGAAAACAGTGTTCTCAAACAGCTGACAAGTTGGATGTTAGTCTAACAAAAGTTAAAGGGAGTCTGACCTGTGGTGGCACAGTGGCTAAACATCGACCTGGAATGCTGAGATCGCCAGTTCGAAACCCCAGGCTTAATGGGTCAAGGCACATATGAGAGCAGCTACGAAATGTACTGTGAGTTGATGCTTCCCACTCCTCCCCCCATTTTCTCTTTCCCCTCTCTAAAATCAATAAGTAAATATCTTAGAAAAAAGGAAAAGGAAGCATCAGAATCTTGATTACTGATTATTCTTGTCCTCTTGCTTGGCTTTATATCTCTCCTTTCCCTCTTATAATTAATGAGGCCGTGAGTCTCTGCTTTTAAAGTGTATTGCACATCCATTACCTCTTAGTCTAAGAAGCCATTGGTTTGCAATGAGGGAGATTGTGCCTCCTGCACCCGTGTCGGACATTTGCCTGTGTTTGGAGATCTTCCAGGTGTCACAACGTGAAGGGTGCTTCTGGCATCTGACTGGTAGAGGGCAGGAATACTGTTACATTTCCCCCAGGACAGCTGTCTCATGGGGCAGCTCCCCACATCAAAGACGTGTTCGGGCTGTGCAGATGTTGAGAATCCCTGGTCTAAGCCATTATCTGTTGTCACAGGTACTATTACAAAGTCTCCTGCAAGGAGCTACTCTTGCGCCCCCCTAAGTTCAATAAGTTCAGTTCTACTTATCACAACGCCATGTTAATGTATTTTGAATCATGGCAGTGTCTTTGCTTAAAATCCTCTAATGGCTTTTCAGTAGATTTGCATGAAGTCCAACCTTTCCCCTTGGCCTTCTGGTCCTCTGCTTCCCTTTATATATTTATACACTCGCTCATCTCTTACCCTTCTCTCATTGAACGTTTCAGCTCCATCAGTGGCCAGACCTGTTTGTGCCGACAGCCCCGTGCCTGCGTTGCTTCTGTTCCCTGTGTTGCATGGCTAGCTCCCTCTGACATTCGGGGTCCTTCTCAGCCCCACAGAGACCAGCTTCTTCTGATCACTTTATCTAAAGAATCTTTCTCTGCCATCCTCTCCTCTAGTTGTCCTTTCTGTCGATGTAAAAACGTGCAAACCTGTCAGAATTTTTATGAGCTTATTTGAGCCAAACTGATGAGAATTTCTGGGTAGCAAAATCTCAATGGATTGAGAAAATGCTCCGGAAAATGACATTTTTGCCACTTATTTTATACATCAGAATCAAAGGGGAAGACAGAAGGAGGTTCCATTGGTGATAGATTAGGGAGGCGGAAGAAAGCAAAGCCGGAAAATCTCTGGGATTGGATAAAAAAATAAAACGAATGTATAGAAACATACTTCTTTTGCGTTGGGGTACAGGACCGTTAACACTGAACATATACAGCACATAGAGGTGTATGGAGAAGACAAGATAGCAATGAGGGGTTCTGTGGTCTCCTGTCCTGGTGGGAGGCTGTCCCCGGAGGGGTCTGGAATGAGGGGATTGCTCCGACATTCCAAAGGTCTGTTATGTAGATGCAAAAAGACCATAGCCAGGCTTAGTCAAGGTCAAGATTGCCCGTCCTATATGGTTACTGTAGGTCTCTGAGTTTGTAAGGCCCACCATGCAGGCCTCCCCTGAGCTTATCAAGTTTAAGATTTGTCCCCTTTTTGTCCACATTTCTCTGTTTTGTTTCATTCATTCATTCATTCATTCATTCATTCATTCATTCATTCATTCATTTTTGTATTTTTCTGAAGTTGGAAACAGGGAGGCATTCAGACAGACTCCCGCATGCGCCCGACCGGGATCCACCTGGCATGCCCACCAGGGGGCGATGCTCTGCCCATCTGGGGCGTTGCTCTGTTGTGACAGAGCCATTCTAGTGCCTGAGGCAGAGGTCATGTAGCCATCCTCAGTGCCCGGCAGAGGTCATGTAGCCATCTGGGGCGTTGCTCTGTTGTGACAGAGCCATTCTAGTGCCTGAGGCAGAGGTCATGTAGCCATCCTCAGTGGCCGGGCCACTTTGCTCCAATGGGAGCCTCAGCTGCAGGAGGGGAAGAGAGAGAGAGGAAGGAGAGGGGGAGGGGTGGAGAAGCAGATGGGCGCTTCTCCTGTGTGCCCTGGCTGGGAATCAAACCCGGGACTCCTGCATGCCAGGCTGACGCTCTACCACTGAGCCAACCGGCCAGGACCCTGTTTTGTTTCTTGATAACATTTTGTCTGTTTTATTGACCTCACTGGAGGAATGTAAAACTCATTGTCCTCTAGTAAGTGTCAACAAGAATGCATTACAAATTATAGTAATATTTAGGCCGTGGGTAAATAGATTAAAATGAAACAATTTTTCCAAAAAAGAAAGAGGCATGAGAATTATATGGCAATAGCAGCTAGCCCTTAATGACCGCCTACTGTTTACTAGGCGCTGGGCTGGTACCTTTGAATACATTGACCCAGAGCCCAAGAGCCTTCTGAGGAGGCCTGCCTTTGCCTTAAGGGATGCCCTTCCTATTTCCCCAGGAGCCAAGCTTGGGTGGGTTATTTTTACCGGCAACCCAAAACATACTCAAAATTTGTAATGCCATGTACAATATATTCTGTATGCATTCATATTTCTAAGAGATGGATCCTGAATGTGTCCCTAAGCCTTTGAACCTCGGTTATGGGGACAAAGGCAGGCAATCTGTGGCTCTGGCCACGTGCCTCTGATTGGTGCCCATGAACCCTGTCAAAGGCCCACTAGTTGTCCTTTGAACACTTGATGCTTTGAGTTCCCAGTTCCAGAGGAGCCTGGATGCACATGGCTTATGTATTGGAAATTGGCATCCTTTACCTGCTCTGGTGACAGTGCCTGTTGTTGAAACCTGAGAGGTCATCTTATTTTCTTCCCGTATGCTGTTTTCCTCCCCCTTCCTGGTGCCAGGGGAGGCAAAAGCCCAGGGTAGCCCCTGATGGCACATTGTTCCAAGTGCCAGCATTCCTGTACATTTTGTGAGCTGAACGTTGTCTTGTTCTTCATGCTGTCTGTATCTATCCTCCTACTACTTTTGAAGTGTTCTTGTTTCTTTTTGCTTGATTTTTTTTCATTTTCTAGCAGCTTGTCTTAGGAATGACACGCCGCAAACTCAGCTTTCGACAGTTTTTTTGCAGACAAGAACAGCAAATTCACCAGTCAGGGAACCAAGCAAGAGAAAAATGAAGAACAATATTAGAAAAGGATCCTTTGGGAAGCTGCACAAAAAATGTTATATTAAAATCGATACCAGGGCTTGACCTTTCGTGGTACTGTATATTTTAAAGGCTTCTATTGATTCTCTTTTAATAACATGTTTATTCTAGTTTACTGACATACTGGGGAGAATACAAAAAGAAAAGATCAAACTCTTTATTATGGTAGTCATGTAAATTTGTTTTAGGCATTTTATATGGCTGACTAGGATTATCTTTATGTATAAACGTACTTTATCATTCTTAAACAATATAAGGCTGAGAGATGTTATGAAAATGATGAAGTTTCTTTGTTTACTTATTATTGAAAATACTGTTTTGAAATGCAAGTGTGTGCCCCCCCAAGTTAGAATTTATTGCTTTTCTGCATTGTGTCGAAGACAGAAAAGTCTCATTTTGATTGATTTGATTCCCATGCCCCCCCACCCCCTAGTCCTGAAAACCATCGGTAGTCAAATTTGTGGAGTCTGGGAACATTTGGTGACAATTCCTTGCATAAAGTCAGCTCTCTTGCTGTATACTGATGGCAAAATGTCCACGAATAGGAAACCTCCTTACCTGGCTGTTTTTTGTTTATTTTTCTTACCTGGCTGTTTTGATCACTCAGTCTTATAATTTGAAAGACAGAAATATTCATTGCTTTTCACCATGAGGGGCCATTTATACATTTAGGAAGGCAGTCTTCTTAAGGGTGTCATCAGTCCTGAATTCATTGCACTCTGTGCTCATCTCCAATTCTTTCCATCAGAAAAAACCCAGAATTAATTTTCCCACTTCATTCCAATGATGTGTTTTTGAACATAGAGATATTAAGAGGTACCCAGAACAGCAGGAAGGACTTGCAAGATACACCTGGAAAGGTTATCCTGTAAATGGTAAATTAAATGAGATTCAACCTGTAGAACATCAAGTTAATAGGCTTGGGGAGAAATGCTTGGATCTAATTCACGATTTTAATATAATAGTCCTGTTGTTTATGGGGCATCTGATATCACATGTTGAGAAGCCAGACAGCAATTCCGGGAAGGCTGTAATGAATCAGAGGACATTTTGAAAGGGCAAATAAATTAATCAAGAGGCTGAGAGACGCAGAAGTTGCGATGTATTGTATCATGTGAGGAGAGGGCTCAGCAGAGATGTAGTATTCGGTCCCTCAGAGGTCCACAGAGAGTTACCGTTGGGTTTTTTGTTGTTGTTGTTGGTTTTTTTGCCGGGTCTTAAAATGCTGTGTGGGTCTTAAGTCAAGCAGCAGCAGCTGTGATAGAGTCCCCTTCTCTGCCCACTTTTGGTGGCCCCTCAGGTACACTTGATAAGGGAATTGGTTCCTGAGAATGACCCTGTCCCCATTATCACTTCTAGAGTTCATCTCTGCTTGTTTCTTTCAACTTGTCCCATAGTCAGTTCTGTAGTGTAACCTGGTCTGCGTTTCTGTGGTCCATCAGCATCTCACCCACAATATCTTCCTAGTACCTAAGAATATCAATGGATAAAAGCAGAAGTTACCCTGGCCGGTTGGCTCAGTGGTAGAGCGTCGGCCTGGTGTGTGGAAGTCCCAGGTTCAATTCCCGGCCAGGGTACACAGGAGAGGCGCCCATCTGCTTCTGCACCCCTCCCCCTCTCCTTCCTCTCTGTCTCTCTTCCCGCAGCCGAGGCTCCATTGGAGCAAAAGATGGCCCGGGCGCTGGGGATGGCTCCTTGGCCTCTGCCCCAGGCGCTAGAGTGGCTTGGTCGCGACAGAGCGATGCCCCGGAGGGGCAGAGCATCGCCCCCTGGTGGGTGTGCCGGGTGGATCCCGGTCGGGCGCATGTGGGAGTCTATCTGACTGCCTCCCCGTTTCCAGCTTCAGAAAAATACAAAAAAAAAAAAAAAAAAAGCAGAAGTTACATGATAGGAATAACAGTATTCCCCCCATTACAAAAATAATATACACTGTGTAGAGAATTAAAGAAATGCAGCTAAACAAAATGAAGGAAATGAAAATCATAATCCTGTCACACAAAACTGTTGTAAATATTTTGGTACACAGGCATCAACACATAGGGGGAAATAACAGAAGTGGTGTCATATTTTCCCTGTTGTTTTTCTGAGCCTTTTTATTTTTGTTAGATACATCATGGACATGTTTTGTCATCAAATAAATTCATGGTAGTTCCCTTTTAGACGTTTAGTCTTCCCAAGAAATGGTTCAAAATGTTCTATCTACTAGTATAAACACACTCCTTTGAATATTCTTGTTATTACATTTACAGGTAGCCAGTACTGTTTTCTTAGGGTAGATTTCTGTAAGTGGAATCACTAGGTCAGTGGTTATATAAAATACTATTATTGTCAAATTAGCTTCAAGACATTGGGCTAGTTTACTCACTACCAATACGAGTCCCTGCTTTTGCCTCACTGTTTGGGAACATAGTGGTAAAACCAGTGTTGTTTTTCGTTATTCCCATGTGACCATTCCTTACTACATCTGTTTCTTTGGCAAGGATTTTCATTCATCCTAGATGGGTGGTTCTTAGTGTGATGGGATACTCCTTTTGTTGGTCTTGTTACTGACTGCATCGCACCAAGATTTAGGCACCTGGTAAATACTCACTGAATCATTTTGGGTTATTGTCCAGTCTATGTAGTTTGAAAAACTCAATTTAAATTACAACTCAATTTTAATGATCTCTTGTTAGCTGCTGTAAGATATAAAGACCTGTCACTGACACCTGTATACAGCTGGTGAGATGCAGTAGACGTACCATATTGCAAGACAGTATTCAGCTGGTGGGCTCCATTTGCCCCTTAGTGAACCCAGTGCTATTTCTAAAATTGCCCCAGCAGATCTGGCCTAAATGTGGTTTAGTTAACTGATCAGCATTTTGCCGTATCTATGAATGTATGATTGTCGTAAGACCAAGTGTCAATAGAAGAAATGAGCCAGCTTTGAATTATTTACAGCTCTGTAAACAATGTTCTACTCACAGTATATACTAAGTAAATAATTGTTGCATGTTGGATTTGACCATACGTTCATCTGTTGAAGAATAATGTGGTGTTTGCTTTCTGCTTGCTACAAAAAACAAAAGAAGAAATAAAAGGAAAATCAAGTAAATCTGAAGATTCAAATGAAAAATCTGACAAGTGAAGTGGGTGACTGAATGCTAGGCTTAAAAAAATTATCTTTGGGTATTATTTGTTTCTTAATTCTCTATAGTGACCTGGTTTTAAATTTGTAATTACCACAATTATTTCATAAGCATCCCTCTTGTTATTTTAAGGATGTAAGTAAAGATTCTTGCCAGAACTTTTTTTGATTGCTGACTAATAGCAGAGGTGCAAAACTAGTTCATTGTTCAGGTTCGCCTTGGAGTGACCGAGCCTGGAGACGTACATGCTCTTCACCATTATACCACATAATGCTGACTAATATCATGAAATGGCATGTTAGAGATGGAAGAGGTTTTAGTGTATGTGTGTATATATATTTTGAGACAATAAACAATTCAGAATCAGGAATGAGAAGACCAGGGTTCTTGTCCTGCCATCTCTCCTGATTAGCTCTATGAGCATTTTCCTTATTTAGGAAAAGTGAAAACAATTATGAAAGAGTAAAATCCTACTTCTCCCCCCATATTACAGAGATCAGACAATATATTGTAATTGCAGTAACTGCATAAGCTTTTATAATAATGCCGTTTTTTTAATACTAATAAAAACCATAATGATTATTACCACAACTACTTCTACTATAACTATTGACCACTTAAGTCAGCTCCCTTCCTATTACAAACATACCTGTGGAGGCTGCATGCTTTCGTTAAAGCAGGGAGACGCAAACAGACTTTGTTCATTTTGCTGTATCGTGGTGCTTAGATGCCACAGACCACTGAACCAACATAGAAAGAGTGTATTTGAAACTTTTCTTTCTTGCTAAGTGTATTGTGCTGTTCGAAGTTTCTCTTGCTCCTTTTCCACCCCCTGGCAATTGCATTTTTACTCATATTATCTTTCTTCAGCTGCTTAATTAAACCAGTGTTTTTAATTGTTCTCATTTCTCTTGGACATATGTCGTAATTCATGTCCTAAGGAGAGAGATAAGTGCACCTGACCTCTATGCTGGATTAGGGTCCACTTTTATGATTGCATTTAACCATAATCACTTCTTTTAAAGACCCTATATCTAAATACAGTCCTGTGAAATGTGGGAGGGACACAATTAAGTCCATAAAAGATGGATAGACTGATTGGTAGATGCAAAAATTGATGGGTGTGGTTTTATTTTATAATTCTTCCTCAGCAGGAACTTGATTGACACATTAAATCTTTAAGGTATCTGTCAGGTTCAAAATACCAAGTGTTGATATTTCCAATGGAAGTTATTTTCATTTGGGCTTTTTAGTGATTGTGGCTTGAAGTTTAAAAAGGGTTAGGGTTAGGATCTAATTGATTTACAAAAATGGTGTCATACATCCCTTTTCATCTTTTTTTTTTAAATCTAAGCAGCTATATTTGTGGTAGTAAAACAATTGGGCCAAAGAGTAGCCAGTCAGAGGTGGTGAATTATTACGGGCAAAATCTTGTGTTGAAGTACTGAGCCTCTGCCAGTGTGAAACAGAAGTGCATCTGAATTTGAACTTGACAGCTAACTATAAATTGGAGCGCACTGTCCTGGTGAGGAAGGAAGTAAACTTGGTCTTTACAGGCACATGGTGCTTTTTCACTGTTATATATGAAGGGCAGTGACAAAATGATCACTTTCTCAATTATTAAAATTTAGAGTTATGTGAGCTATTTAACCAGTTTTATGTATCTTACACAGATAAAAATAAAAGCTCAGTGGTGGTATTTGTTCTTTTTTATTTTCTTTAATACTACTTTATTTTGTCTTCCTCTGGGACTGACCCAAATCCAGAGAGGTTAATTTACCATTTAAAGATCATTTTTAGAGTAAACAGGCTCCCTGCTGTTTTAGGAGCGTGTTTGCCAGTTTAGTACTCCTTTAGCCCTCTAAACATGGATCTTAAGGGAATATTTAAGAATTGCCAGTAATGGAAGTTTTAAGTTTTACAAGCAATTTTCTACAAATCATGTTGCACGTTGTCTTTGAAACATTGATCTTAGATGAGACTCTGCTTCTGGAGGGTTATCTTTATTAACTTTAATATCTAGATAGCTCCTTAATGCTTTCAGAATTAATTTTTCCAAAACTTTTCTAATTGACTGCTTTAGTTAGTTTCTTCTATTTTTATCCCCTTTCTATACATACATATATATATTAGTAAACTTTAGAAATTCAAATAAATGTCTTATTTTTCTCATGCATTTGCAATGTCTTAGCCATTTCATTTCACACTGGTAGCCATAATGGAATTTACAGCAATGTTCCTCCTTTTCACTTTTATTCTTACTCAGTCTCTATATAAACGAATGGTAAGTAAATATCATTGCAGCATTTATTGCCGATATGAGTGTATTACATGTGACGATTTCACAAGGTGTCATTATTACATGACATTAAATGGAAGAACAACTTTAATAAGGGTTCCTTAGATATTTGAAAAGAAAATCTATAAATGTGTCCCTATTTACATAGCGCTCCTGTTCTGAGTTAATTCTCTTAAAGCAAACTCAGAATGAATTAGAAATTAAAGCAGTGTTAGAGACTCTAATAGTCTTCTTATATGACTTTTTTTTGAAGTGCTTGCTCTTTGTTATCTGTTATGTACATAAAATTATTTTAGTAGTAGGGGAGCCTAATAATTTCTACCATTATAGTATCAATATTTGCAAATCCACCTACATTGGGATAGGGGAACAGTCAGGGGCCAAAAGTTATGTCTTTTTGGAGTTAGAAAACAATGCTAGTTTTTTTTTTTTTGCATTTTTCTGAAGCTGGAAACAGGGAGAGATAGTCAGACAGACTCCCGCATGCGCCCGACCGGGATCCACCCGGCACGCCCACCAGGGGGCGACGCTCTGCCCACCAGGGGGCGATGCTCTGCCCATCCTGGGCGTCGCCATGTTGCGACCAGAGCCACTCTAGCGCCTGGGGCAGAGGCCACAGAGCCATCCCCAGCGCCCGGGCCATCTTTGCTCCGATGGAGCCTTGGCTGCGGGAGGGGAAGAGAGAGACAGAGAGGAAGGCGCGGCGGAGGGGTGGAGAAGCAAATGGGCGCTTCTCCTATGTGCCCTGGCCAGGAATCGAACCCGGGTCCTCCGCACGCTAGGCTGACGCTCTACCGCTGAGCCAACCGGCCAGGGCGCATTTGAGAAAAGTCTTAATTACTGAATCTGTGCTTAAAGAGATAGACACCATTAATACCTGTGGGAGCATCAGGGCCAATACTAAGGAGGAATGAATTAGTTTTCATTGAATTTGTAGCATCAGTTCTTTAAATGGTTTAACAGAAAAAAAAATGACGCTCATTAACTATGGTGGCACTATACCTATCGTTGCCAAACTTATTTAAGTTTTGTACGGTATACAGTTTAAAGCAGTTTTGTTTACTTTGTCTTTTTTTTAAAAGAATAATTGTTGATATAACTGCCAATCTGGTAAAAATGAAATAGAGTGAACTTAATAATGGCACTATATACATGTCATGACATAAAGGAAGAAATTCTGCTGTGGTTAATGGTAGTATCACTGATTGATTTTTTTAAAGTACCTGGTACACTATTTCAAGCACATAAGTGCTCAATAAATACTTTAATCAATGGTTAAACCGTATTATATCAAAATGATTACTCAAGCATGGAATATCACTGGTAATGTCTTTTTTTCAAATTAAGAATATAATTTGTAAAATATTAAAATATGACATTAATGGAATTGTAAAGATAATAGAAAACATTTCACTCATATATTTGGGTTCATTCTCCTGTTTTTGTGCTATTTTTCTCCTTTATTTATAAAAACTAAATGAGAAAACATAGAAATTGCTATCACCTTCCCTTTTAATCCAGCAACCACAGTGATAATATAAGTGAAGTGTTTTGTGCAGGGTCTTCCTAGAGAACTGTTGGTGCTCAGCAAATGTTACATAGATTTTGCTGTGTTTACTCACATCAGTGTAATGCTTTCTGTTTGACTTAGTGCTTCACATTATTAATTTAATTTGATTCTACATCAGTTGTTTGACATAGGGTAGTTACTATGCTTATCTTCCTGTGAGAAATCCAACAGCCCAGAGAGTTTCTATTGATAAATTCAGAATGTGGCGTAGTCTTAAACTCAGATGTTCTAACTCTTAAGTTATGTTGTAGTGATTGTTGGTGCGGCTATTTAAACTATAGATGCAGATAAATATTGAAAAATTGAGCCTCATTTTCATCTTTTGACTTGTGTTTTATTTTATATTAACATTTCAGTCCTTTTTTCACAGCTCTGTGGTTCGGGGTATGAACTGATTTCAATAAATCCCTTTTGCTTATTCTTAAGAATAGGGTTGTTTGCAAATGAAGCAAGTCCAGTAATATGTACGAATTACCATTCATTGTATTAGATTGACACAGTGAACCAACTTCACCTTCCCTGTGTGATCCTTCAGATGAGATACTTCCCTTTATAGAAGATAATGAAGCTAAATCTTCATTTGATCTGAATTTACTACTTTATTACAGTTTCACATATTTTTTAAAAGAATAATAACACAATTGGCATGTTGGTGGGACTGGCGGATTTGATTCCTAAATGTATTTGAATACAAACCTACCCAAGTATTCTTTTTACACTAATCCTCTTTTTTTTTCTACCTCTTGGGTACAGACATGTGAGTTTCTAGTAATTTAAAAATTCTGTTGAAATGACACTTGATAAATGGTGTGAGGTTATGAATACTGATAAGTCCTAGAATTCTAGTTGGCGAAGCATCAATTTCACACCTGAGGCCCCAGCTCAAAGTTTAGGTTAAAGGTTTGCTTGGAGTCCGTAGTCTTTTTTTCCTCGGGTCTCCTGACAAGTGCAGTGATTCCAAACCATATTTTTTTTTTCTGCATCCTATCCAGGCGACACTCTGAGTCATTAAATATTAAACCTTATATTCAAGAACATTATTCAGTCATTAATATTACATTGTGGCCTAAACTGCATTGTTCAAAACATTTTAGGATGTTACGCAAGTCTGTCAAAATACATTAACAAACTTAGTCATGTTGAACTAAGCAAAAAAAAAAAAAAAAGAGAGAGAGAGAGAGAGATGACAAACTGCACCACAAACGCATTGTAGCTGACTTTTTATACAATGTAAGCATTTTAAGCTGGGGTATTTGGAAATCACCGCAAAGATAAAATGATCGCAGTGGAAGCCAGATGGAATGAATATTCATCATCCCCGTAACATCTGCCATATATCTTAATGAAATTTATAGTTACCCCTGAAATTTTTCTTCCTTGACAGTATATATTTATCTTTGAAATTATTTTAACTAGGAGTTGAATATGAGTTAGTGCAATTCTAGCTGCTTATAAAAACTGCAGTATCTGATTCAGGGATCATTTTTCAAATCTCCATGACGGCCATCCCTGCACAATCCAAGCTAGATGGGCCTCCCATGAACTGTGGAGAACCGGGAAGCCTCTGATACTCGGCAGAGAGGGTGAGCGCGGGATCGAATTCAGGCCTTGGTCTCCGCGATAACATTTGTTCTGGATTGCCGTGAATGCATTTGGTGTCTTGTTGCCTTTCACAACCCTGTTAGTTATAGTGAGAAGCCATGAAATTCTTCGCATGAGGGAAAACGATAGGAGCATTTTTTGTTTCTAAAATTGTTCTTCTAAAAATAAATCCCTTTTCTGCTGCAATAAGGAAAATTCAGGTAGCAAAAGGTGTGAAAATACGCAATCGAAGAGATATATTGGTTTTTGTGCCATGGCAATAACCTACCCTATAAGCTTTATCAATAATATTGATTATGTATGGTTATATTATACAGGAACGATTATTGACATTTAATGGGTTACAGTTTAATGAGAGAACTCAGTAAGAGAGTATAGGTTGATTTTTAAAACATACTTGAGTACCTAGGATTTTTTTTTTCAAATGGAAAATTTCCCTGTGATCTGTAGGTTAGAAACTATGTTAAGTATCCAGTGGGCTCATCTTGAATACCTGCAGCTGTTATTTCAAAAATGATAGGAATGGGTATTGCAAAGTAAATAATGAAGGTGGCTTAGCGAAGTCCTGCTGGCTGACAGATAAATTATATAAATTATTCATTCTGTTAGTTTAGCTAACATGGTGTGTGCTGCCTGGGATTGGAGCACAGTGTCAGTGACTAATACTGCATCATTAAAACGCATCAGCTCCTCAGGCCTGTGATACAGTGGAGACTCAGAAATGATTGTTAACATCATGCAGGTGGTTTTATTTGCATAAGTAGATGAGGTTTATGATGTGATTTTGACGTATTCACATAATTAAACATTGTAACACGTCGACAGTATGCCCACGATGGTTTTAACTCACGTCACAATTCCTTTCTCTGGCTTTGCTTACCGATGCCGCAGTGTCAAGCATGCTCCCGGCTCACGCCAACATCGCGGCCCCTTTAACTTCCCACCTAGAATTATTACATTGCCAACCAGTGAAGGGGTTTGGGAGCCTCAACACCTCTGTAACTGGAAAGTTTGGGGCACTGCATTGGTGTGTGTCCCTTCCCAGAGCACCTGAAATGTTAATTACTGTACCTCCTCAGCCTTAGTAACTCTGAAGGGAAAAAGACCTAACCCTAACCTTTTAGAATTTTTGTGTCCTGCTACACACAGTTGCAGACTGTGGGGCTGTACTCGCTGTGCTCGCTGTGCGTCGTCACTTACTGTAATTCTGTGTGCAGCTTTACTGTTGGGATAGGGCTGTCCCGGTCTTTCTCAGCCGCAGGCGTCTGTGAGCGGAAAAAGGAAAGAGTGGAGTGCATTATCTGTCCTCTAGTGGCCTCTTGTCGTGTGGTGTTCGTGCGATGTCCAGTTTGCAGATGCATCAGGGCCGACCGAGCAAAGGGCAGGTTGTGCCCTGTGCATGCGGATGAGAGGTGGAAGGCTCTGCTAAGGTAGGGCAGAGAGACTGCACACCTATAGTAATAATTTGAACCAGAACACAGAACGTTTCACCTTGAGGGGCTTCATTCAGCTGAGCAGCCAAGATCATGTAGCACAGGACTAGCATGTGGCTTTTGGAGTTATAAATCTATGCTACAGTTTGCAGCCCATGTTTTCCTGTGGGATTTCGAGTAACGTATGTGCCTCTCTCCGCTTTGGTGTCTTGAGCTCTGAATGGTGACTAACAACTACTCTGGACTTTTGTGACAATTCTGTGAAATAATTTAGGTTAAAAAGAAAAAAGCATCTGTTAAAACACTTGGCAGAAAGAGGACTCCATAAATGTTAGCGATGATAATATTAAACATTTTGCATGTTTTTTCATATAAGTGGTGTAAGCTGTGTGTTAAAATCTTCCATATTAAAAATAAATGGAATAGAGAGAGAGGACCACCTGGGTCTGAATTCCACTTGTGAGAGCCGATCGGGATTCATTGGCTGATTCCTCAGGGGCAGGGCTGAAGATACACCCGTCTCCTATGGCTGATTCCTGTTCTCACGTTGCCTCCTCCTCATTAAATTCACAAAAGGTACTTTCTAGCTTGTTTTCACTTCAGGCGACTGCATTTATTTGTTTTACTTTCGTCACTGATGTGGCTTCTGAAAGGTAATTCTTATTCCTTCAAGTACGGCTGTGATTTAACTTTTGAGCCAGAGATGGGAAATACCCATGACAGTGGGTAAAACATCACACACAATTTCACTTTTTTTTTTCTTTCCTTTTTTGCTCTTTTGATACATGTTTCTGCCATCTCGTTTTATGTTAAAGATGAAAATTAAGTGAAACCCAGTGTGCCGCTTAGGATGGCTTTCAGATAGATGTGTTTTTGTTAGAGTTTTTTTTCTTTCATGTGATTTCATAGAAATAAAACATCTGCCGAGGGATGGATTTTCAGCCGGTGAACAGTGTCTGAGAGGCCTGCAGAGTGATTGCTGGGGTCCAGGAGGATGCTGTGCAGAGCAGGCGTCTGGGGGGCTGCTGTCCGCTGTCCCTGGGTGTCCCCTCCTGTGCAGGCCAAGGTGATTTTTCACTGAAGATGAGCGTGGCCTAAGTGGTGAGGCCCTTCAACTCGGCGATATTTCTTTTGAGGTTACAGAGGAGTCGAAGTAAAAATATTCTGTCTCTCCTCAGAAGTGAGACTGATGGAGGCTCTTTTCCAAGGTCTGTGTTTAAGTAGCTAATAATAACAATTGTGGTTGTGATCAACGGTGTAACATTTGATTCTTAAGAGACTATTTCTCCTTCGGTTGGAGTGGGTTTCAAATAGTTTTTCGGGAGAATAAGATTGGTTTAGTGGCGCAGACTGTGGGAGGCGGGCGGTGCCAGTTTCACCAGTAGCTTCATCCCGCTGCTGGGTTTCCGAGGAGGACGTCACTGTCTCAGATTGGCTGACCTTTGCGGCAGTTGGCTGGGCATTGCTTCAGTTTTACAGAGGAGGGGCTCGCCGTGGAGTTGGTTCTTGAGATGACTTTGGTGCGGTATTTAATCAAAGCACTGCTCTGGAATATAGGCAAGCTATCTATTCCTTGATTCTCTAAGTCCTGCGCCTCAATTACTCCTCATTATTATCAGTAAGCGGCAAAACCGGGCCATGTTGTTCTGTCCCCATGTGAAATTGCTCTTCCTTCATTGTGTTAGGAAGATTTCCTAGTGTGATGTTCCACCTCCAGGTTTCTTTTAAGGAAAATGAGGCTTATAGTGAAAACACAGCATGGGGAAGTATTTCCGTAAGAATTACTGTCCAGTGCCCTGATTGCCTCATTCAGCACTTCCTATCAGCTGCCCAAAGATGCCTTAAGTAACCCTTTGATGTTGAGAAAATGAAGATGGAATGGGAATATTATAAGTGGAGGGGATTCTTGGGAGTTGGAGGCTCTGCACTGTCTTCCCATTTCAGCTTCAGGCTGACTCCCGGCTGCTGTGTCTTAGAAGAATGTCCGATTTATATGGGTGTAGCCAGTGTTAGCTTTGGCTTTGCACAAGATCCCCAGGGTTGGCCTCAGTCTGTCTGAATGTTCCTCTGAGAACCTTTTGGTTTCCATGTCCCTGTCAGCTGCTCTGGGTGGGTAGGGCGTGGGAGACGGGAGCAGGGAGACTTCCTCCTGGTTCCTTTGACAAGAGGCTGAACACGTCTCAGCCGGTGATATGCCACTGGGCCATGCAGTGGGCACCTCAGCTGAACGTTGCCGGCTGCTGTATCTGAGCCCTGGTGGGTAGGTGGCTGAGAAGGAGGAGCCCTGGCCAGGGAGAAAAGTAGGTGAGAAGAGCACTCAGAACAGGGGCTTCTCCCAAGGACTCTCAGACCATTGCATTGGCAACTTTTGCCACTGGGTTATGGGACACATTTATTTAAAGAGGCATCTTGATTTCATAGATCCTGAAGCATGGGGGGTGGGAAATGAGCCCACACACGTTAGAGTTGATGAAATACATTAAGTTCTATATAAATGGAAATAAAGGGAAGTGACGGGAGTGGTGATAATTAAACGATATAAGGCACCTCACTGAGCTTCAGAAAGACTGGCACCTGCAAGTCGACAGGTCTGTTTTAGGAGGGATTGGGAGAAAAGATGTCCACCTTGTCATCGATGGCTAACGCTCCTGAATCTAAGTGTCGAGGGGAACTCTTACAAGCTTCCCGACAGGACCACGGATCCGTAACGGAAATGGGATCAGTCTGGATTTAGGCTTTTCTCTGTCAAACTGGAAACTGGGCGGTGAAATGACCTCCAGAGAGCCCTGAGAAAAAGGACAGAAATCCCCAAATCCTTTTTTTTGGATGGATTCAAGTTCATTCTCCCTCCCCTTTTATTGAATTTATAGGGATGACATTGGTTAACTAAATTACACAAGTTTTAGCTGCACAATTCTACAGCACATCATCATACACTGTATTCTGTGTTTACCCCCCCCAAGTCTTCATCAATCACCATTTATACCCCCAAACCCCCAAATTCTGTGTTGAGCTCTCATTTACCTGTCGGGGTGAAAAAGAGACTTCCAGATAGGCAAGGATTTAGAGAATTTATTAATGTTATCAGCCAGCAGCCAGAATCCATTAAGGAGACAAAACACATCAGTTATTTTTATAAAGAGAGTTTAATATAAGAATTGTTAATGAGGCATTTGAGCTGAAAAGGCAAAAACCCAACCCCCTCCCCCCAACAACACCACAAAGGCAGTGCTGTTTGGTAGAAATATAGTTTGAACTATTTATGAAATTAAAACATTTCTAGTAGCCACGTCAAAAAACATAAAATAAAGAAATAAGTGAAAATAATTTAAAGATATTTTATTTCCCCCAGTATATCTAAGATGATCATTTTTACATGTAATCAATGTGGACTTTATTTATGAGATATATTGCATTTCTGTTTTCATGCTAAGTATTAAAAAATCCAGTGTGTTTTACTGCTCACCCATCTCAGTTGGACAAGCTGCATTTTGTGGGCTCCAGGCCCCGTGTGGGTGATAGCAACGGCTTGGGCAGCACAGCCCTAAGGTATCCCAGAGGTGGCCCTGGCAGGAGACAGTAGGAGCCGTTCCAGTACTGCACTTTGGACAAGGAGGGGGCTCTGGGGCTGCAGCCCAGGTATCTGAGGAGGGGGTGCCTCCTACCTGGAGGGGCTTCTCTGTCTTTGAGCTTGGAGGGGAGGCAGGGGGTCTGGGATGCAGATTTTTGAGCCTCCCTGTGGGTGGGCTGGTATCTCCAGAGTGTGGGATTTATGAGGTTGATCTTGCACGTGTGAGCAAACTGCACACTGGATTTGACTGCTGCTGCAGGAGCCGGCTGATGCGCAGCAGAGAGGCCCGAGTGATGCTAGAAGGCATGGACTGCAAACAGGGTAACCATTTCTCCCTCCAGCCTAGCCACCACCCTCTGGCTCCCTCTATTGGTGGAGCCTAACAGGGACCTTGCGGCAAAGCACACCGATTCTCAGCTCCCACGTCACAAAGCAGAGGATAGAAGACGGGTGTGACACTGGGAATCATAGTTAAATATCTGACAGCCTGGTCCATCTTAGGGAAATGCTTGCAAAAGCAATGCTAACCACATCACACATTGATTACAACAGAGATCTTAATATAGAGAACTGCGGAGAGGAGAAGTGCCTGGGACAATCAGTCTTTGCGTTGTGCACGTGAATGATTGGGAACATCTAAAAGTACTAATAAGGGTTCTTGAAATTGAAGAGAACTCCTTAGAAAGAAAACCAAGAATTGTATGAATTTAATACACTGAACTCTTTCTTAGCTAAGAGTTGGGTTGGAAAAATCAAAGTATGCAAATGATATCTTACTGAGTTTGCAGAGTGTAGTGGTTGAGAAAATAGTAGGAATTGTGTTCTTAAACAGTAGTAGGGAAGAAAGTGTACATGAGTGTTAAGGAAGGGAATGACTACTAACTGCATCGAGAAGCACCACAGGGGAAGAGAATGTCTGGTAACGTGATATAACTGGGAAACATGGAAAGGGAAAAAAAGAGATAAAAGTAATAGTAAACATAATATAAAAACGGAAGATATAACATTAAATGTATCAGTTGTTATACTGTTAATCGTGACAGCCCTGGCTGGGTTGCTCAGTTGGTTAGAGCATAGTGCCACCATGGTTGCCGGTTCTATCCCTGGTCAGGGCACATACAAGAATCAGCCAATGAATGCATAGTTAAATGGAACAACAAACTCGTGTTTCTCTCTCTCCCTCCTCCTCTCTCCCTTCCCTTTTCCCTTCTCTCTCCCTTGAATCAATCAATAAAATTAAAATTAAAAAAATTGTCACTTGCCACAACTGCCATTATGTTAAAACACACACATCACCTACACACCAAGAGCTATGTATTATTTATATGACACACACTTAAAGTAATTTGTTTTAACCTTAATAAAGGTAAATTATTGGATTGGCAAAGCTATACCAAACAGAAAGAAGTTTGAGAAAAGGTACAGTTGAAGGTTATAAGCACTAAGAGAATAAAGAAACACAGCTGGATAATGGTTAACAAGCAGTTTATGAAGACAACAGTCATTAACCTTTATGTATTAGGCACATTTGTGGTTCAGTATATGAATGAAAAATGATTAGAAATTCAAACACTACTTGATCTTAAAAAAATAAAGGAATTTGTGGGAATATTTTTTTCTTAAAAATGTTTACTCTGGTCTTGACGGAGGAATGCACTAAGCTTTAATGTTAAGGCATCTACCATAAGAAGAGATGGAGTGAGTTAGGCGAGGAGAATGTTGGAGAGGGATAATGCAGGTAGAGGCAGGGAGGTTGCAATTGGTGGATTCAAGCCGTAAAGCCCTTGAAGTAGAAAAGAAGTATTGATACTTTCCCTCACTAAGTCTTAGAATGGAGAATGGCAATATCTTCTCTCTCTTACTCTCTGGTATTTACCAATTTATCAAGGACATAGTTTCAAAATATGTGCCCTGGCAAAAATGTGTCCTTGATGGAAAGGATACATAGTGAGAGACACTGTAAAAGGCATGATGTGCTTTTGTGTACTAAAGATACTAAGATGCTGTGATACTAAGTGATGATGATGCTAAGAGGCTGTGGTTCTAAGATACCAAGATGCCCACCCCTGTCTCTCAGGCTCCTGAACCAGGAATACTGTCCTCATTTCTTATCTTCAGGAGGAGCCGTCTCCCACTATCATCTGTCCATGTCTGAAGCTGCCCATCTCCAAAGGGGCCACTGCTTGCCAGTTGTTGGTGGCTTGCCCAGCTGGACCAATGCAAGGGGTTTGCCCCAGAGATACCTGCATTTGACCTTGGTTCCTTTTGCTCCAGCTGACGCTAGGGTGGTTCTCCTGCTGTGTCTTAGTCCACAGGCAGCCACAGCCCCATCCAGTGGGTGTTGACAAGGGGGAGGGGCATAGATACTTTCTAAACAAATCTTTAGTAGTAACAGGTCATGTAGAGACATTTCCTTCCGCTACTTCTATAAAACACTTTATTTTCAAGCCCTTGCTAATATCACACAATTTAACAGTGTGTCTCTACCTCCCTACTCCTACCACTGTTGTGTTTTGAAGAAAATGACAGTTGATGTATACTTTAAGATAAAAAGTTGATTATTTCGGTTTAAGATGTCTTTAAAAATGTTCAGTCAAGCCAGATAAAGAAGCAGCCATAGGTCCTTCTAGTCAGGGCAAGACGGGTGCTTCAACGTTGTGTACCTTGGGGAGAGTCACTGTGAAATCCTAAGGGAGAAGGGGGTGTATGGGCAATGGGTATGGTGACATTGACTTGTAAACTAATATTGGAATTCTTTCCAAATATAAATGCATTTTTCAGTGCAATAGGAGAGTTTATTTGATTAGAAAATGGTCTCAGAAAGTCTAAGACAGGCAGAACTTGTTTCCAAGTGAGAACTGAAATAGGTACTTCAGGTACAAAGCAGGACGCAGTGTGCGCATGGGAGGTGATCACCGAGAAGGGGGACAAGAACTACCGCGTTGTTGCGGCCAGTGATCCTCAGCAGTCGTCCTCGACTTCTGGGCATGGGCTGAGCTTTCTTCTTTTCTTCCAGCATCGTTTTGAAGCTTTGCAGGAAAGTCTCCAGCTTGTGACTACATTTCAGTATGAATGAAAACAGAATCACTTGTGTTTAATGTTCTTGTACAAAGGAAGGAAATCTTGTTGGTTAAATTCCGAACCACATTTTAAATGATACTTACGTAGAAACATCGATAACCAAAAGAAATGTCCTCTTATAATCTGAACCGGGTCATAATGCTGGTTAAATGATACTGGTTTACTAGATGTTTAGCTGGATGTCAGTTATTTGACTTTCCAAGGCAGCATTAGTTATTGCTACGTTACCATTATATAAAGAGTACCTATATTTTATAGTATTAAACTATGCTTGCACTCCGTGTTCATTCTTTCAAAAATATTTATGTAATGCCTGCCAAAAGCCAGGCACTTTTTAGTGTCTGGGCCACAGTGATGCATAAGACAAGCTTCTTATCCCATGGCTCACATTGTAATGTGTGTGTATATATCTTCTGTAAGAATGCAGGCTCCGAAGTCAGGCTGTCCAGCTGCCCCTCTCACTGGCCTTTTGGCCTTGGTCAAATGACTTATAACTTCAGTAAGCTTTGGCTTTACATCCCTTCTTTGTACCATTAACATCCTTATCTGAAATAAAGAATTGATTTGATAAGGCTGTTGTGAAGATTACATGAGTCATATCTGTCAGCTGCTTAAGACAGTACTGGGCTCATAGCATTAATATTGATAAGTGCTCACTCTTCCTGTTACACATACACTATTGCATACAGGTACGTATGGGTACATATGATATATGAGTAGAAGTAGACGGTGGCTGTGTTAACACCCCTTTCTATGTATTTATTTCAGAATCTCAATGGACACACATTCCTTCCAAGATTTTAAGTAATTTGATCTGAGAAGTATTACACTTACTATGTACTTTTATTTTTGTAAGGTCTTATTAATAGAAAGCTGTGCATTTCTTCTGTCATTATTTTTAGTGGTCTTGTAATTAGTTTTTGAACCACCAGCTCAGCTTTTCTGTTAAATAAAATGAATAGTAAACAGTATTTTGAATGCTCGTTCAGCATGTCCTGACAAAGTATGATGCATTGAAGTAAAATCCATCATTAGCATTGACAATGACCTCTGAGGTTGGAGGCCCTCATTTTTCTCTTCCAGTGTTTGAATCTGTCTTTCTG
This sequence comes from Saccopteryx bilineata, assembly GCF_036850765.1. Classification (NCBI taxonomy): domain Eukaryota; kingdom Metazoa; phylum Chordata; class Mammalia; order Chiroptera; family Emballonuridae; genus Saccopteryx; species Saccopteryx bilineata. The sequence continues at coordinate 336,846,085 of NC_089491.1, read as the reverse complement.
AGTCAAGTACATTGCAGTGCTTTGCGGATATTGTCTGTGTATAATGGTCATAGTTTAATTTTAGATAAATCATTTAATCAAATTCCTTTATCTCTAATGGTCTCAGCCTCCCATTTATTCTCACCCATTATCTGAAGTTTTTATCAGCTTTCCCTCAGTGATATAATGACCTTATATATTAAATTATAGAGTAATTTTCTAAGCTAGAACTATATAGAATTACTTATGCGTCACCCTACATGAAGATAAATTGGAGAGTTTGTGAATGGCCAAGTGAGCAGGACGCAAGTTCAGGGAAACATTTAGGACTGTTGAAAGTTAAGCCATGTTGGGAAAGGGCCACTAATAGTTTTGACTCCCGCAAACTCTGACTGGATATACGAAGAACAAATAAAAAGTGAAATTGTTTTAAAATCATGACAAATAATAGAGGGTTGTAAAACTGTCCTTATATGACCACAGAAGTGAGTGAAGGAAGGGAGGCTAATTTCTAGAGGGGATTTACCCTTAGGGAGGTTATGAAACATGTCTGTGGAAATCATCAGTTTGGGGCATTTCAGGTCTCCTGTGTCCTTTTCCACATCCCAGTGCTTCTCATGTGCAAAGAAATAAAGGGTGATAGTAATTCCTCCACCTTGGAAGATAATGCAGTTGAATGAATATTATAAAATTTAAAAAATGCCCTGGCCGGTTGGCTCAGTGGTAGAGTGTCGGCCTGGCGTGCAGGAGTCCTGGGTTCGATTCCTGGCCAGGGCACACAGGAGAAGCGCCCATCTGCTTCTCCACCCCTCCCCCTCTCCTTCCTCTCTGTCTCTCTCTTCCCCTCCCGCAGCCAAGGCTCCACTGGAGCAAAGTTTGCCCGGGTGCTGGGGATGGCTCTGTGGCCTCTGCCTCAGGCGCTAGAATGGCTCTGATTGTGGCAGAGCGTCACCCCAAGATGGGCAGAGCATCGCCCCCTGGTGGGCGTGCCGGGTGGATCCCGGTCGGGCGCTTGTGGGAGTCTGTCTGACTGCCTCCCCGTTTCCAGCTTTGGAAAAATACAAAAAAAAAAGAAAGAAAGAAAAGAAAAAGAAAATTTAAAAAATGCCTTGTTAAAGTTAACTTCAAAATGCCCTTCCCACTTTCTTAAACTTGTTAGGTTCTTTGGAATAAAGTAAGATTGGCAAGTTTTATATATAGAACTAGATTTAATATACTAGGTATCTGTGAGAGCTGAATGGCTGTGAGTGGTTTATTGTTATTTTTCTTTTCCATTTAAAAGAACAGTTTCTAATAATATTCATGATAGGAAACTGGCTTGGTTTTTAGAAATTGATATTGCTGGTGTAGCTTAAATCTCTTACCTGGTTGAGAATATTCTGGTTAGAGGAGCTAAGTTGCTAGGGTTCCTGGTGTAAGGGCAGAGCTGACTGGTGTTTGTTTCATTAAACTTGGCCACGCAATCCAATTACTTAATGCAAATAAGAAAAGTTTACACTAAACTCCTACTATTTTGCTTAAAATTCTAGAGAACTTAAATGAGGAGATAGGTATTTAAAGAAAGGAAATTTAAATGAAACTTATTACCATGGGCTTAAGGCAGAGTAGGCTTAGGCCAGGAGATCTCAGATGATAGTAGGAAATGCCAGCAAGTAAAGAGAATGTATTCTCCAAGATACTTGGGATGTTTGGTTTTATTTTGAGATAATTATTAAGTCTTTGGAAACCCACGTTAATAATGAAAGGCTGGTTTCTATCTCTTGCCTTCTTTTCACCTAACAGGGACCTTTGAAATCAAGTGCTGCCTTTCATTGTCAGCCAGCACTGGTCTCTTCTTTCTTTTGTGTGTGTTTACAAAACAGCCGGGCTTCTGAATTAGAGCCCCGGCAGCCTTCAGAGAGGCCTAGAAAGCAGGGTCAGCTCCTTTGGCTCAGAGTGAGAGAATGATGGTTTGATCATAGGGACATCTGCCTTTCATAGATGGTCACTGAATAGGGCGGCTCGCTGGAATATAAACCGAGGGTGCAGGAGTGGAAGTGCTGAAGAGAACGGGGTGCTTCCTTCCGAGAACACAAGCAGTTGTTCTTCGCAAAATAGTTGTTAAATGATCTAAATCAGGGGCAGTCAACCTTTTTATACCTGCCGCCCACTTTTGTGTCTCTGTTAGTAGTAAAATTTTCTAGCCGCCCACCGGTTCCACAGTAATGGTGATTTATAACGTAGGGAAGTAACTTCACTTTATAAAATCTATAAAGCAGAGTTACAGCAAGTTAAAGCGTATAATAGTAATTACTTACCAAGTACTTTATGTCGGATTTCACTAAGTTTGGCAGAATAAATCTTTATAAAACAACTTACTATAGTTAAATCTATCTTTTTATTTATACTTTGGTTGCTCCGCTACCACCCACCATGAAAGCTGGAACGCCCACTAGTGGGTGGTAGGGACCAGGTTGACCAGCACTGCTCTAAAGGAACCAGGGAAAGAGGACATAATATTTTCTTATTAGAAGAAAATATGGCTCTTGATAAATTTCACGGAGGAGAAAGTTGGGGAACGGGGAAAGTTGGGGAACGTGAGGAGTAATACAGTTTACAAATTTCTGATCTATTGCATTTAACATCTTAACGTGAAAAGGAAATCTCAACTAGTTACCCCATTTATGGGAAACTTGGCCCTTCAACATAATTGGAAAGAAAGCAAAATTGTCCTCGAAAATTTTCTAAAATTTTTTTCCTCTAAACTTATGAAGGTGATTTTAAGCATCAGTGGACTGTTTTAAGCTTTGTGCTAATTTTTATTGGAAATTGTGTGTATTGAATGTTGTGTGTATATTGGGGGGGGATTTAAGAGATCTCTCTCAGTGATGCTCGATCTGCCAACCTTTGGTATCTGAACCCGTAGTCACAGAACTCTAAAGAAAATTCTTTCCCAGTTAAAAAAAATCTTTCCCAGTGATTCTGGACCCAACTGGTGCTTCCACTGAGACCCGTTCTCTTTCCCCACATTGTCAAGTTAGTGTTTGTTAGATTTCAATTCAGATATCAGCTCTGCATTCATAGAGCTTCACAGAGTCCTCACTTTTTACAAACAATGCACTTTTCAGAGTTTGAGCTTTATGAGGGTAGGGACTATGTCTCTCATGCTCATCATTTGACCCTCAGCCAGGATAGTGTCTGTCACCCAATAATGACATATTGAACGAATTTGTGAATCCCATTTATTCTGACTGAGAATGTCGTTTTCCTCAAGTTGTAGGAAACTCCAAGGATGGGTGCCAACTGAGCGCAAACTCTAACACTTGGAGAAAATACTCTTTGGTTTCATTTGTTCATCACCACCACCATTCTCATGAGTTTTCACGGAATGGAGGATAATATATTCAATGTGTGATGTTTGTTTATCTTTTAACCGTAAGGGACCTTAGGATTATATATAGTTATATATGTTGACATATACTTATATATGTTATATAGTTGAACCGTGAATTTTATTTATTTATTTACTTACTTATTTATTCACTGAGAGGAAGGGAGGCAGGAGAGGAGAGAGACAGACTCCTATATGTGCCCCGACCGGGATCCACCTGGCAAGCCCACTAGGGGGCGATGCTCTGCCCAGCTGAGGCGTTGCTTCATTGTCCAACAACCGAGCTCATCGTAGCAGCTGAGGTACAGGCTGTGGAGCCATCCTTAGTGCCCGGGGACAACTTGTTCCAGTTGAGTCATGGCTGCAGGAGGAGAAGAAAGAGAGAGAAGCGAGCGGGGGAAGGATAGAGCAACAGATGGGCACTTCTCTGTGCCCTGACCAGGAATCGAACCTGGGACATCCACATGCTGGGCTGGTGCTCTACCATTGAGCAAACCAGCCAGGGCGTGAATCTTGAAATTTTAAAGCTGGGAAAACTTAGGGTAATTAAATTGTACTGCTGAGTTGCTGGTAGGTAATGAGAATTTGTCCTGGACCTACTGCCAGACTCTTAAAGATGCAGTCTGTTTGTAAGGGTAAACGAAAGTAATTGGAAGGATTGATTCAGATGGAAAAGTAAATTCGGTTTTAGTCCACCTGTGCCACTCCCAGGCCTCTGCAGCCAAGAGCCAAGCACAGTTTGGTGTTGATACTCCAGAGGCTCTGATAGTGTAGAGTACAGAATATCTTCTAAAATGAAATTGTTGTAGCATCCTGCTGTTTAAGTGCCTTAGTGTAGTCTCTGGGATTAGATCACAGTTGGGACACTTATAACTTGGTGGCTTCGGCTTGTGGGTTCAGCTTGCCTCTCTAGTTGTTTCTTATCTTCCCGTCTTCGTTTTCTGCCGCTGGTTTTCTCCCTTTGGTCTGTGGTTGGAAATGACACCATTTGTTCCTTCACGCACCGGCCCATTGAACGAGTACTTGTTGAGCTCTTCCCGTGTGACAGGCACTGTTAAAGCATCAGGGACGCAGCAGGGACCGAAGCAGCCCAGATCCTTGCCCTTACGGAGCTTGGAGCCAGGTGGGGAAGAAATAAAGGCCTGTGAGTGGATAGGGCTGCCCGGCCATTGTTGTCAGTCTCTGATTTTAGAAGCCCTTGCAGATAATAAAAAGAAAGCAGAACTTATTGGTGAAAAATTGAAATACAGAGATGGAGAAGACAAAGCTATAAGCGGTGAACTCGGTGGTTTCCTGCTTTTTAGAGAATCCCTGCTCTCTGAATTCCTGGTGGTCACTGTTGTCATTACTGTTTTTACCTGACATGTGTGGCTACTCATTCTGTCGCCAGCGTTGTGCTGAGTGCTCTGTGTATATAGAACCCTAGAAGATAGGTACCTACCAGCCCATTTCACACTTGAGAAGAACGGGACCTAGGAGCTAACTAAAGCACTCACTCAGCTAGTTGGCGGTAGAGCCTTGATTTGGACCCCGGAGTTCAACTCCAAAGTGTGTGCATCTGCACCAGGTATTGCAAGCTGAGAAACCTTTATTATTTACTATAACAGTGAAGAATTTTGTACTTTTTTTGCTTTTATAGCATTAACTTGCCAAAACTTTATATATTATTTCTTATAGTTCAGCCACTTTTAACTCCTTTTTTTAATTTTTTTGTATTTTTCTGAAGCTGGAAACGGGGAGAGACAGTCAGACAGTCTCCCGCATGCGCCCGACGGGGATCCACCCGGCACGCCCACCAGGGGCAACGCTCTGCCCACCAGGGGGCAATGCTCTGCCCCTCTGGGGCGCGTCCGCGACCAGAGCCACTCCAGCGCTTGGGGCAGAGGCCAAGGAGCCATCCCCAGTGCTCAGGCCATCCCTGCTCCAATGGAGCCTCGGCTGCGGGAGGGGAAGAGAGAGACAGAGAAGAAGGGGGGGTGGAGAAGCAAATGGGCGCCCCTCCCACATGCCCTGGCCGGGAATCGAACCCGGGTCCCCCGCACGCCAGGCCGACGCTCCACCGCTGAGCCAACCGACCAGTGCCTAACTCCATTTTATAATTAAAATTTATGCCACATGCAAATAAACTCAGGAAAAACATTTATTATTAAAATAAACTATTTTAAAATGTATTATACCAATTGTGGTAGATACAAGAGAGACTTAGTTGTATAGAGTTCTAATGTAACTTGTATAGTCTTCTGTATGCATCTGCAGTGCCTGTGAGCACAGTGCTTGACAAGCCACAGCTGATCCATAAACGATAGTAATTTTTAGTATTTTAGTTTCCATCTCACATATAAAATAGAGCATATTTTTTACTTGCCAGTGATGTACTTGTAAAAATACTTCACTGCTCAGTTTGGGAATTTGACTCAGTAGCCTCAAAACAATTTTCTTATGTGGGCCACTTCCTTTTTGATGACTCTCCTTTTCTTTATCTCCGGGATTTATTTGGGTGAAACTACCTTTCGGTAATGGAAGGCTGTGGCCCCCAAACTTGACAGTGTGTATCAGAATCAGCTGAAGGGCTTACTAAGAGACAGCTGGGCACCCCGAGTTTCTGCTCGCAGCTAGTATGGGGGGCTGTCTAAGCACATGCATCTTTAACAAGCTCCCAGGTGATGCTGTGGGTGCTGCTGGCATGTGGACCACACTGTCAGAACTGCTGCTGTCGGGAAATGACAGGACTTCTGGTTATTGCTGTTCTCTTATAGTCATACATGTCCACTGAGTTAATGTATAGACTCACGATGTTGCTGCTCTTATTGTGAAATCGATTTTGACATAATATAGAGGAACTTGGTCTGTATAGGTGTAATTGCTCTTATCGCTTAAGAAAAATTTTCTTTTGCATTAGAGCAGTGGTAGTCAACCTGGTCCCTACCGCCCACTAGTGGGCATTCCAGCTTTCATGGTGGGCGGTAGCGAAGCAACCAAAGTATAAATAAAAAGATAGATTTAACTATAGTAAGTTGTTTTATAAATATTTATTCTGCCAAATTAGCAAAAACCCGACATAAAGCACTTGGTAAGTAATTATTATTATATGCTTTAACTTGCTGTAACTCTGCTTTATAAATTTTATAAAGTAAAGTTACTTTCCTACTTTATAAATCACCATTACTGTGGAACTGGTGGGCGGTTAGAATATTTTACTACTAACAGAGATACAAAAGAGGGTAGTAGGTATTAAAAGGTTGACTACCCCTGCATTAGAGGATTTCAAAGTGTTGGATTTAATTTGTTTCTATTATTCAGCTTTATTCCAGAACACAGTTTTTAGGGCGAAAGCATCATAACTTTGGGGCATATTTTACATGGTGATTTTATCTAATTAATTTCTGAGAATTACAGGGTATCAGGATGATGTAGCAATTTAAAAATAGTAACTTTTTTTTTCTCTTGAAAAATTCTACTTTCAGTAATTTTTGGAAACTAAATTTGATAGACTAGTATGGAGTTTAATTTGTTCCTCATCATTTCCACTTACAAAGTAGAGTTCACTCAGAATTTCACTTATACCAACATCACAATTTTAGCCTTTCCTTTCAAAGCGTCGCTTAAACCTTTGGGGATAGGTTGGTATAGAGGGGCTATTCTCTCCAAGAAGAAAAGGCAATCAGAAAATCTTTGTCCATGAAATGAGACTGAAATGTACTCTCGTTTATCTGAATACCTTTATGTGCCAGGCTCTGTGGTGAAGATTGGTGCCAAAGCAATTTATCTTTTTCATGAACAATGAGGGGTTTTAGTGGATTGTAACTTAATACGATCTAATTGTGTGACGAGCTTACTGATAAACCTAATGCAGGCAGATGCTTTATTAACAGAATTAGCATTGTGTGCAGGTCCTGGGAGGCATAGTTCTGGTGTTCTGTTTTGCTAGACCATGTCTGCAGAGGTAGGTACCTTTAGTTTGGAGCTAAGGGAAGAATTGGAGTTGCTCCAGAGGTGCGGAGCCCTGCTGTTGGAAGGTCAGGCCAGTGTTGCGTATGAGGATTGTCGGAGAATGGGAGTCATTCACTGGGAGGGAAGACATCTTAACAGTGTTTTTTGTTCCCTGCCGTACTGTAAGCTCCATGAGGACGGGGACACGTCTGTCTTGCTTAGCACTGCATCATCAGCCTCCTAAGTGTCTGCTGTGTATCCAGTACACGGGTGATTTCAGTCAGTTTTGAGGGGAAGAGATGGTCACCTTCAAATATCTGTCTTGTAGATGGCTTGCTAATTATATTTATTACTGATATCTCCACAGGGCAGATGCGGCACCAGGGATATAATTTTAAAGTGGGCGGATTTCAGTTGTACCTAAAAAGAACTTTGTAAAACCAGCTTAGCAGTCACATTGATAACCTTCATGGATTCTGTTATTTTAACTGCTCGGGGAAAGGCTGCATAGGGATTTGCCAGGAAAATATACTTGCTTTTGATAAACTATGGGTCCAGACAATTTCAGCTGTTTCTCTTTTTACTTAAATCGTTTATTAAAGAATAAGCCAATAAAATGTTATCTTTCTGAGTTAGATCTTTCTTATCTTTCCAGACTAAAACAAAGCAAAGAACTGGACCGAGAGAGGGCTCTTGCCAACGAGCAGCTAACCAGAGCTATCCTTCGAGAGCGGATATCGAGCGAGGAGGACCGTACCAAGGCAAAGCACCTGGTGAGGATGACAAGGGTCGTAGCAATGTCTCGTCCGCCCGGGAATCCCTAATGCCCGGTAACAGCTCAGTGCTCATGCCTGCCTTTAGTATTGCTAAAGTTCATGCTGTCTTTGCTTAGATGTCCTTGATTCTTGCCTTTTATAAATAGTTGACAATTTGCTGACATTAACCATGAAGGACTTTTTAAGGCAGGTAACTTCAGAATGATTGACGCAAAGGGCACCCCAGAGGCAGAGATCCATGTGTCTTGCCTGACAGGATAATGTCCGTGTGTGTCCCTCCTCCCTCCCCTTGGTTTTGTTGCATTTGAACACTCGGGCGAGCAGCCTGGCTGGTTTCTGTCTGAGAAGCCTCCAGCAGAGCTGAGTGAGGTTGCATAAGTTGCTTTCTGGGCTTTAGAAAGGGGAAAACATAAAGCACGAAGTTTCGAGAACCATCTTTTTAAAGAAAAGAAATGATTGGAAAACATTCTTTTTCAATTTAAAGACCACATACACATATCTAAAAATGATTAATAGAAAGAAGAAAGTTGAAAAGGCACCCGTCAGTCTGTCGTTCTCTCACAACCACTGTTTACATTGGGGTGTGTTTCCCTACAGACAATTCTTATTCCTGAATCTGTTACATATTTAAGAACTTGGGTAATGCCGCATACAGTGTTTAGCATCAGGAACATTTTCTTCTTTTTTAATTATTTTTATTTATTCATTTAGAGAAGAGAGAGAGAGAGAAAGAAGGAGGGGAGGAGCAGGAAGCATCAACTCCCATCTGTGCCTTGACAGGGCAAGCCCAGGGTTTTGAATCGGCGACCTTGGCATTCCAGGTCGACTTGATCCACTGCACCACCACAGGTCAGGCCCAGGAACATTTTCTAATGTGACCAAATGTTCTTCTAAAATGTAATTTTAATGGCTGAGTAATATCCAGTCTTCTGTGTGCAGCGTAATTTATGGAAGATACAAGTGGAACATCTCTGGGTGAAGCCTGGGGGTCTTGATTGCTCCCTTCCCACTTCAGCCTTCCTGGAAACCCACATGTAACCTCTCAGAACCATAGAGCCACTGGAGGGTAGTGGGGAACTTGTTGGGGCAATAGAATGTGATTCTGTACTAGAGAATTGTGAATGCCCGGTTGAGGGCGATTTCCTTAGTTTAGCAGGCAATTGGGAATTGTTAAAAAAATTTTTTTTAAAGGTCAGTTTCTGTTCTCTCCTATTCTTTCTCTTGGTCCTTTATTTTGAAAAGCTAAACTATGACCTATATACCCATAGAAGAAATTATAGGAAGTTAATGTGTAATGGATGAATTTATTACTCTAGTGACTCATCCAGGGTCCAGGCTGAATGGGTAGACAGTGAAGCCAGAAGAGGGATGATGGATTAAGAAAGAAATGTTAAGGGACTGGCTAGTAGCCATCGTGAAAGACGCACATATTTAAGTGGAACTGAGGCTAAGGGATGCGACAGGATCACCGTTTATCCCAAAAGGAGGATAATCTCAGCGATAGAGACACTAAGTGTTGAGTGATTCAGTCGTTGAGGATCTCTGCTGTACCCCTGAGAGTCATTTCTACCAATGTCACTGCCTCCCTGTTGGAGGAGTGGAGAGGGTTAATAGTGCTTATGTTCAAGGAGGGTGGTGGCTCTAGCTTCTCAGTTCCTAGTGGGTGGAAGAATCCTTGATGGGATTTTTTTTTGTGCCCCAACTTTTGTCTCTTACCTTTGAAGTACTCTTTTCTCTCCTTATTTGTGACTAAATTTGGACATATTGTCATGTTGGGTTTTTTTAGTTCAGAGAGATAAGCAAGATTGGGATTTAAAAATATCCTCATTAGATATACTTGCATGCATATGACAAAGTGTAAAAAGTTTTCACTTTTGTGAAAGTATAAGAATATCTTATGTAATAGTAACTAAAATCTTATGTAATATAGTTTGGGGGGAATAGCCATCTTCAGCCAATTTTTCTCTTTGGAGCTGACAAATCCTGTCTATTGCATGCATAAATGTTTAGCACATTAAGCATCAGAAACTAGCATTGTAGCTTCCGTTTTGTTAGGGCTCTTCTTTACTGACTCTGGGGTTGCAGAATACAGATGGCAAATTACTGTGCTCTTCTCTCCTAAATTTCAGCATCTATTGTAATATTAGCCAAATAAAGCCCTCAAAGCACTTAGGAAATAAAAGTGGAATTAATACAATAGGATTATAGCTGATTCAGGGGATCCCATCCTGGCCTGAGTGGTCTCAGACAGCTGGGTGATAGTTCATGGTCACAGCAACATGGTTGCCTACAGTAATTTAGGTACCCAGTGACTCTCAACTTATTTACCAAATTACCCCCTTTATTGTAATAGAAGACATGTATATTCTGTGGTAAACATCAGAAAATAAATACAAAAGATATTAAATTACCACTATCCAGAGATGACTACTGTTAAGTTCTGGTTTATTGTTTTTATATTCCTTTTTACATTCCACTAACTGTATAAAACATTCATATTAATACTGGTGTGAGTATATATCCCCCAACAAGAAGGTAATTAGCCTGACCTGTGGTGGCGCAGTGGATAAAGCTTCGACCTGGAACTCTGAGGTCGCTGGTTCAAAACCCTGGGCTTGCTTGGTCAAGGCACATATGGGAGTTGATGCTTTCTGCTCCTCCCTTCTCTCTCTCTCTCTCTCTTTCTCTCTCTCTCTCCTCTCTAAAATGAATAAATAAATAAAGTTTAAAAAAAAAAAAGATCTTTGTTTAAAAAAAAAAAAAAGAAGGTAATTAATAGTTTTGTATAACTCTTACAATGACCTTCACATTGAAAAAATTTAGATTATATGGTGAAAGTCTTTCTATACTAATAAGTTTATACTTGTATGATCACTTTTAATGGTTGACTGTATATCACTGGATTTTCTTTCTTTCTTTCTTTCTTTCTTTCTTTCTTTCTTTCTTTCTTTCTTTCTCTTTCTTTCTTTCTTTCTTTCTTTCTTTCTTTTTCTTTTTTCTTTTTTCTTTTTTTTACAGCAGAAGAAGGGGAGATAGGCAGATTCCCTCATGCATCTCGACTAGGATTCACCCAGCAACCCCATCAGGGCCGATGCTCTAGTACTGAGCTATTTTTAGCACCTGAGGGCAGTGTGCTCTAGGAGAGCCATCCTCAATGCCTGGTGCCAAGCTTGAACCAATCAAGCTACTGGCTGAAGGAGGGAAAGAGGGAGAGAAGGGGGAGAGTGGGAGGAAGAAGCAGATGGTTGCTTTTCCTGTGTGCCCTGACTGGAAATCAAACCCAGGAAGTTCATATGCTGGTCCAATGCTCTATCCACTGAGCCACCAGCCAGGACTTCCCTAATTATAAGAATAATACAGGAATATTGTGGAAAACTTAGAAAATATAAAAATTACTAGGGAACTACCTCATATCCATTGGGATGGATACTGTCAAAAAGACAGCAGCAAGATTGACAAGTATAAAATGGTGCAGCCACTGTGGAAAACAGTATGGCAGTTCCTCAGAAAAGTAAAAATAGAACCACCATATGATTCAGCAATCCCACTTCTGGGCATTTATCCAAAAGAATTGAAAGAGTTTCAAAGAGATACTTGAATGCCCATGTTCATAGCAGCACCATTCACAATAGCCAAAAAGTGGAAGCAACCCAAATGTTCATTCGATGAATGGATAAACAAAATGTGGTATATACATACAATAGAATGTTATTTAACCTTCAAAAGGTAGGAAATTCTGACACATCATGCAGCATAGATGAACATTGAGGACATAATGCTCAGTGAAATAAGCCAGACATAAAAAAATAAACAGTTCATGACTCTACTTTCATTAAGTATCTAGAGTAGTGAGATTTATAGAGATGATAAGAGGGAGGATGGTTGCCAGGAACTGGGGTGGGTGGGGAGGGAGGGAGGAATGGAGAGCTTTTTAATGGGGATGGAGTTTCAGTTTTGTAGGCTGCAGAGAATTCTGGAGGTTGTTTGCACACCAATGTGAAGGTATTCTGTATCCCTGAACCGTGTACACTTCCTAAATGGTTAAGATGGTCAGTTTTATGTTATACGGCTTTTACTACAATTAAAAGTTAGAAAAATCATTAATGTAGTAAGCAGTATTACACACATAATTAATGTTGAGGGAGTATAAAGTTCTTTTTGCTTCCCCCCCCCCAGTGGATACCGTCCAGATTTTCAGATTCTATACCCCCACCACCTTGTAAAATGTGTGGTGTGAACTTCAAGCCTACTATCATATATAGTCCTGAGCTGGGGAAGCGGGCACTGTCAGCACCCATGTTCATGTGAGAGTCTACCCAGCATTGTTCCGCTGTGAGCGCTGAGCCCCCATTGCCGCCATTCTTAACCCTCATACGTGGGTCTTGGGGTGATGGCCAAACATCGATTTGTGCCTCTTTATTTAGAACCCAAATGTTGCAGCCTGTAAGAAAGTAAAGGTTAGGTTTCACACATTTGAAGGAATTGGAAAGCTGTCTTTCAGGAGAACTGGGTGGGGGGGACCACAAAACTGATGTGATGCTGGTACTGTGAAATAAAACTAACTCCTCCCTCCCCCTCATCTTCCTCCACCCCCCAACAGCTGACATTTAGGTTACAGTCTCCTTAGATGTGAGTCGAGGCTTTTCTCCCCACAGTTGTAGTAGCTAGCGTTCTTGAAGCTCTTTAAAGGGCAGAGTCACGTTGGTACTGTTGTTGAAGTTTTAAAATAGGATCAGATCAAAACTTTCCTGTTTGGAAGAGTTGCTTTAGATGGAGGAGCTGTAATTCCTGCTTTAGATTCAAGGAGAGTAGACCAGAGACCAGCCCTACCTCCCAGTGACTGGTACCAGTATTTTAATCAGCTGATATTACCCAGAAGTTTTGGGGAAGGCAGTTCACTGATAATTCTACCCACGTGAAAAGTTAATTAAAATTCACATTAAAGCTATGCTTCTTAGGAGCAGGAAAACACTTCTTAAAGACTAAGTAAGAGGAAACCTGTAATGTTAACGTGACTTGACATTTTGTTGATCTTCTAAAGTCTTATAAATTTAATATTTGCTGTGTCATTAGGTTTTTTTTTTTTAAGAGAGGGCATTGTTATTTTTTTGACTTTACAATTATATTTGATTTCATTTAAAAATGTCAGTTAAAATTTTATTAACTTTTTTCTCTCATTAGACTGTTTTAGCTTAGTCGTTTCCTTTTATCACCACAGGCTTATGTTGTTGTTGTTTTTAATTAGAACTTGAAAAGAAGCCCCACTTATATACTTAACGGGGTAGATACTGAAATATTCTGGAGTTTACAAACCTGAATGTGAAATAAAGTTTTTCACTCTGGACAGATGTTTTATTGAGTGCTTACTGTATGCTAGATGGAAAAGACAAAATCCTGACCTTGAGGAGTTCACAGTAAAATGTATGAGACAGATATATATTTTTTAACTTTTTTATTTTGTGACAGAGACAGTAAGAGGGACAGATAGGGTCAGACAGACAGAAAGGGAGACAGCTGAGAAGCATCAAGTCTTTGTTGCAGCACCGCAGTTGTTCATTGATTGCTTTCTCATATGTGCCTGGACCTGGGGGGCTACAGCAGACTGAGTGACCCCTTGCTCAAGCCAGTGACCTTATGCTCACTCCAGCGACCTTGGGCTTCAAGACAGTGACTTTTGGGCTCAAGCCAGTGACCATGGGGTCATGTATATGAACCCTCGCTCAAGCTGGTGATCCTGTGCTCAAGTCGGATGAGCCTGTGCCCAAGCCAGCGACCTCAGGGTTTCGATCCTGGGTCCTCCACGTCCCAGTTTGATGCTCTACCCACTGCGCCACTGCCTGGTCAGGCAGGAGACAGATATATTTAAAATAATGTTAAAAATTGTTAATCTGTTATAGAGCCACGCTACTTCTATTTTTGCGAGAATTTTCACTTTTGTGAAAGCAGGGACTTTTTTAAACTCATTGCTGTGTCTTCACTTATCTGGTCAGCACACACTTGAGTGCCTCTTCTCTGCCAGTGCCTAGCAGAGAGTCAGCAGTCAGTGGATACTTGTTGATTGACTCACTAAACGAAGACTTGAATCTTCTTAAACCCTGGAAATGGAGGGGAGGAAATGGGGAAGAACAGAAAAGATTGCCCAGGAAGTAGGGCCTGAACTGAGTCCTCAGGTGTGTGTGGGCATCACACGTGGAGGTGAGGCGCAGGGTGGTGCAGGCAGAATCATAGCAGCATGGGGACCACGGGGCGCTGCGAGGAACTGCTGAGGGGCAGTCAGCGTGCAGAGTGTTGGGGGATGAGGCGGAAGAAGTTGGCATGGCCGAGATCACGAGTTTATGGACCCCTGGACTGTGTTCACCCAAGGATGTGAAGGGAGGACTGAAGTGGTTAGATGGGCAGCTTGGGAACTCATTCTAGTGAAGTGTGAAGGGTGGAATAGAGGAAGAAATGAATGGAAACAGAGGTCGTTAGTTAGATCATGAGGTGTTTTGGTCTTTTTCCACATTTCCTTCCATCACAAAGGTATTAAACACCTACTCTGCGATAGGCACTGGTAGTTCCTGGGGGTGGTCAGGGGCGTTCGATCTAGTTGCTTCTCCTTGCAGTCTCCAGTCTGGTGCAGGGTTTGTGGGGAGGTCAGTCTTACCTTGAGTTTCTTTTTTCTATTTCTGTTATAATTTTGAATTTGTAAAAGATAAAAACACTAAAAAAAAAATATGGTAGGTGAATGCGTAAATCTAGTTTTTGCAAATTTAAGCAGCGGTTTCACAAATGTCATTTTTCATCCCCAGTTTCCTTTTTGTCTGAAACACACCAGTGAAGCAATCAAGAGAAATTGATTAATTTTGTGCTGTCCTTTTCAGTGTTTTGTTTGTGCTACATACTGTGACAGTTGAAATTTCATGGTAAAAGACAAAAAGGTTTTGAATTTGGGATCTGGGGGGAAATGACTAAATTAAAGGAAGTAGATAAGACTACCATGGCTGCCCAGAAATATGTGAGGTCCTGCCAGGGCAAAGGGTACAGTTGGGGGTTGTCATTTTGGTATCAACAAGGTTCGTGCTCAACAGTTCTGTGGAGAAGATCAGCGAATATCAGTTGGGGCTCTTGGAGTTGTTAAAATTAACCAGGTGAAGGAAGTGGCGATATAGTCTCAGGTATCCCAGGTTCTTTTATTGGGCACTTACAGATACTTTTTTGGGGTGCAATTTAGTACTTTGATCTTAACCTCTACTGATGGGACTGCTCTGGTTCTACATGCCACGTGCCAGTTTTCTTGCTATAGACATTACACCCCTATTGTTTTGACAAGCATGAAGTATTAATTGCTTGCACTTCCAAAAAGGAAGGTGTTGATTCTGAGTTGCTTTTTTGAACTATTTAAAGATAAGAGTTTCAACTTGATGTGTGAGGGATCTAAGCCGTTATCTGTTTTCCTCAATGTTATTGGTGAGAACGAGAGCTTGGAGACATTTGCAAGTCCGGTGCCTGCTAACTCTTGCTCGGTAAGGATCTTACCGGGAAGTCTGCAGGGCAGCATCCCTCAGGACCAGTGGGCGCAGAGCGCGCTCCACCCTGTGCCTCCCGTGTGTCGGGATTCAGCAGGGCGTTGTGGTTTCTAGCACAGAGCATTCGTGTGCCATTGTCTCTATGCTCTTTGCTGTTTTGTTTGGGCCTTCGTTTCTGTGTGAGGTAAAGCCACATTACCCTTGCATACAGCCCTGAGAAGAGACTGCTAACCAAAGACAGTTCGTCATGGAGTGCCAGGCAGCTTCAGATATGTTTGCTTGCTTCTGCAGCGGAAGAGGAGAAACATATCTCGTCTCAGTTGGCCAGCTTAGCCTTTATAAGAGCTCAGGGAAATAATAGGACAGTTATTACAGTTTTCAGTATTGCCGGTATACCAAAACTTAACCAGATGAAAATATTTTTTCTCATACATAGTCAAATACCCTCCCCATCCAGCTCTGCAGAATTCCCTGGGATCTTACCCTTACCGAAAAAATAGCCTAGCATAATGAGCAGGTACTGAGGGGCCTGAGCAAGAGAATGGCCAAGCGCTCTGGTGGTGGAGATTAAATCTCACTGTCAAGGTTGACAGGTCTGCCCTGTGAACACAGTGTAGCGGTGACTGCAATTTGCTCCTGTTGCTTTTCTCCAAGGGACTATCTCAGCCTGGATGACCTTGTTGACAAAGTAATTGGAGAAGAAAATAGCACAGTTGAGTATAATGCCGTTGTTTATGTTCTTAACAACTAGTCGTATTTAAAGTCAGCTATGAGGAGCTATTCTGCTAGAAAGTGCTGTCATATTTTCATTCCAAATGTACTTTTTAAAAAAATGCGTCAGGTTTCTTGCAAACTGGTTGGCTCGGGGCAACTCTTGTTGAGCAGTGTCCTATGTGCATAGCCCTGCCATAAATAGCATATTGACATCCCATCACTTGGGTCATAATGGGTGTCAAGGTGACGTATGGAGAGGACTGAGTAAAAATCTATAGGTAACTAAGGTGCAAAAAGCTAGTTATAATTCTGACTCTTCATAATGACCTGGTATTTATTGTTAACTTATTTGCTTCACGGTCTGGTCTGAAATTAACTAGGGCCTTGGAATTTTATTGAACTGACATCATAATCTCATTTCTCCTGAAGAGGCTATGAAATACAGCTCTGAGTGCTTGCTTTCACCTGTAACAAATTAAAAGTTTAACATAAGCATAATGAATTCCATCAATCCTTACAAATCCCAAATAAGAGTGTTTTGCACATGGTGTTTTGAATGAGACCGTAAGGCAAATGTGTTCCTTTGTGTTCAGCATCGATCTTGCCACTTTGTCTTCAGTTGCAAACCTCACACTGTCAGCTCTGACACAGCCTTGGAGAATTGCTTTCAACCTATTGTGCGTGGATATGTGGTTTAGGGAGGGAATTCAGTTGTAAATTAAGTAGCGGTAATGCTGAATTTGTGATAGACCATGTGCAATGAAAATCTGCTTCCTTTTTGTTTATTGGACATTAAATATTCTTCATGATGTTAAACATTCTTGAACACCTCTGTAGTTATTTCCTGTATGTATCCCTGTTTTTATTGCTAAGATGCGGTTCCTAAATGTAACCGAGTTATGCTCTTTTTATGTTTCTTGATGTTTTGAGCTGTGCCCTGCTTTGGGGGTGGGAGGGCTGATTTTCATGAACGCTGGGTTCTTCCTTTTAGCCATAAAGATGTTTACCCTTTGCTTCCATTGCGACTCTTCTCCACTCTTTTCTTTACTAACCGCGTTTTAAGGATGACTACTCCTGAAAATTACGAGGGGCAGAATCACTAAATGGAGGCCTCCCTTCTCCAGAGAGCAAGGATCTGTTTACAAACCTGCGGTTTTTATTACATACCTCATTTAGCCCATTCATCATTTTAATAGAAAAATGCGTCATTTTAGATGATTCTGAAATAATTCGAGGTGAGCTACATAGCCTCAGGCGGAATATAATTTACTCAGACAGCGCCAAGCTGCCTCCCCCCCCCCAAATTATATATATATAATGGAATGATCAGCACTAATAATTTCTGATTACTTGTGGTAAACTTATCAGATGTCTTCATTGTCACAGAAATTTGTCAATTAGGTCAAAAGTCTGGAGGAGTTTTCCAGCTGACTTCTCCTTTTTCCAACTTGTGACGAGTGGTCGCCAAGTTCCACACTTGGTTGTATGTCTCAACTCCCCCTGCCTGTTGATTCAGTCTCAGGATAGTGTTGAATAGCCTCTTGATAAGACAGAACACCAGTTAGTGTCCCAGGGCCAGTTTTATTGGAGAGTCTATCCACACTTACATACATTTTGTGCTTGGACATGAAAAGTGAATCCTCCCACAGGAGCAGAGCTTTGAACCCAAAAGGAAATACAGTGTTTTCAGATAGCGCCATAATGTTTGTGAGCTTTATTAGTAACCAGCATGACAACCAAAAATAATTCGTATTTGCATTTAGCACTTATTTAACGGAGAGCTTTCAAGTTCATTATCATATCTGATGTTAATTAATGTTGATAGAGGTACAGATGATAAAACATGTTCAAAGAGGCTGTGAACCTAAAGGTTGCATAGGGCGAGAGCTACATAAATCAGCTCCCCTCTGCCTCCGTGACCCTATTTGGGGCACAAGTTAGCAGATTTAGTTATTGTTATGTTCTTAACCTGCAGTGGCTTGGACCCCTGTGTTAGAAAGGGTGGGAGAGGACTTTTAGGGACAGGCACATGGACAAAGCTGACATTACTGCAGACAGAGAAAAGGCACTAAAAATCATGCATATGATAAGCACTCGCGGGAGTGAAGGAAAAGCATCACGGCATGATGGGCTGCTCAGCAGACATAGACCGCCCTCGCCCCTCTGGTAGGCCTTGTGTGCCACTGCTTTAGTAAAATGATAGAGGCATATCATGCCATAACCAGAGATCAAGAAGAACCCGTTTAAGGGCAAGGAAGAGAGTAATACATGTTAGAATTAAACTTGCCATCTAAACCATTTAGAACAGAAAACGTTTTGACACTTTTAGTTGCAAATTCAATGTTTCAAAAAAAAAATTCTCACTTGAATCTCTGCATTGCAAAGGATACTGGTTAAAAATGAAGTGTTATTGTATACTTGAAACTTTTTTAAACTTATTGATTTTATGGAAAGACAAAGGGAGGGGGGAAGAGAGAGAGAGAGAGAGATTTGATTCATTGTTTTACTTATGCATTCATTGATTGACTCTTGTATGTGCCCTGACCGAGATTGAACCCACAACCTTGGCATGTCGGGATGATGGTCTAATCAACTGAGCTATCTGGCTAGGGCTTATTGTATACGTTTATAAGTCATTTCAGGTGTACTTATTTAAAAACAGTTTGCTTATGATCTGTTATATTTAGGGAGAGGTGGTTGATAAAGATACAAAAGGACTTGGTTTGTAGCAGTTCCCTTGCTTTTATTCCTTTCTTTTTTTTTTTTTTTTTTGTGACAGAGACACAGAGAGAGGGACAGATAGAGATAGACAGGAAAGGAGAGAGATGAGAAGCATCAGTTCTTTGTTGCAGCACCTTAGTTTTTCATTGATTGCTTTTTCACATGTACCTTGATGTGTGGGGGGGAGGCGGGCTACAGCAGACCGAATGACCCCTTGCTCAAGCCAGCGACCTTGGGCTCAAGCTGGTGAGCCTTGCTCAAACCAGATGAGCCCCCGCTCAAGCTGGTGACTTCGGGGTTTCGAACTTGGGTCCTCTGCGTCCCAATCTGATGCTCTATACACTGTGCCAATGCCTGGTCAGGTGCAGTTCCCTTGCCTTTAAAGGAACACAGGAGGAAACTTTCCTTTCTTTGTGTGCTTTGTAAACTCTTTACGTACTCTTAGGGGAGGTAAATGGTAATTTGACAGTTTTTCTGCTTTGGATAATAAAAAGAGACATTAATCTGGTAGGATGCTTGTTGAGAATAGAGATTAGCTTCCTTTAACAGATAGTTTTTAAGAGAAAATGTTAGCTATTTTAGTAATGCCCACTTTACTCAAGCATATGATTCTATCCATTTTGTGTTTTATGTTTTCACTGAGCTGTAAGAGAAATTTAAAGTGAAGCTGTGTCACAGGTTTTGCTTGTATAGTCAAGCCCTAAAAAGAATTTTCAAAACTGTTATTGACCATTTTGGTGATTTGTTAAGTTAAAAAAAATGAAACAAATTTGGGATGTAGTTATATAACTATTTAACTCCAATTCTTATAGCCAGCAGGGTAATTAATGGAATGGAAAATTAGTTTAATTCCAAAATTGATGCTCTTTCTTTCCTCACAGCTTTGGTAAGATAACAGGAAACAATTGATAACTAATTTTTACTTCAGCTCTACTATTGTAAAATTAAAAGCTGATTATAGACATTGCTAGATTGTGTATGTATACTTGTATTGTATGTGACAAAGGCATTTTTAAGATGCTATATGATACAGTATTTAAAATTTTATTTTTTACATTTTTAAGTTTTGCTTAATTTTTAGCTCACAGAGAAGTTGTCAGCCGAAGAACTTTACTCAGATTTATCTATTTTTAAACATTTTACCACAGTAGCTTTATCTTTCTCTCTTTCTATACACCACACACACACACACACACACACACACACACACACACACACTTTTGTGAGCCATTTGAGCATGGTCAGCAGACATCATGCCAATTTGCCCCTTAATACACCTACGCCTTAAAAATTAGTATTTCTTACATAACCAAGAATAGTTGTCAAAATTGAAGAAATTGGCATTGATGTGATATTTTAATTTTTAATCAGATTTCAGTAATATTTTTTACAGTATTTTTTTTCTTTTAGAACAGGATGCATTCTAGGATCACATGTTGCATTTAGTTATCATCTCTTAAAACATTGTAAACATTTGCAAGCCGAAGGATCAAGGCAAGGACCATGTGACCCTTTCGTTGATAAATTCTTGCTGTCTTTGCTAGAGTTTTAGAAAGGGGAAAATAGAATGAGCAAAAGAAGGCAGATGAAGAAGTGCAGCATATTGATTAATATTTTATATTGTGGGTGAGAAACAAGTGTTTGGATATTTGCTTTCTTGAATCCAGACTAAAACAAGTTAAATGCTGTTATCAGCATCTGGATAGAGCCTGTGTTTTTGAAGCATAGCAAACATCCAAGTTGTAGCATTAAAAACTATTGAAGAATAAACTCTTCTTGTTTTTCTACAGAGTTCTTTGAACAATAATTTAATCTGAAATAGCCTTTTTTCCCCTGTTTCTCTGCTCCCCTCCCACTCCTCATCCAGTACTGTTCCATGTAATTTTAGGCAAATTGCTCTTTTTCTTTATGCTCTTTGTTTCTCTCTGTTTAAGATGAGGACAAGGTCACTAATGTACATTTTCTTCAGGTCTGTCACCTTGATGAATAAATACATAAAACGAGTTCTTAGAGTGCAAAGTTCTATGTACTTATAAATTGACTTTTCATAACGTAATTTTGCTTTATGAATAGGTTACCAATTCCAAGAGTCACATCTATTTTTAATTTTTTTAGTTATTAAAAAAAAATTCCATTTAAGAAAAGGAAAATATTTACAGTTGAAAGCCTCTATTTTCTTAGTAAATTGAATTTTTCTTATTGAAAACTTACTCCGATTAGTAGAATTGGTTTAATCATAGGCACACGTATAAATAGTTAGCAGTCACTGTATTGAAAAGGTCAAAATGAGTGGGGTAATTTTCTTGGACATAAGAGAGTGGGATCTTTCTGCTGATATGTTTATTGGCTTAGAATGAAATCTCAGACCTTTGTTAGCAAAATAAACTCAAGTTGATAACAATATATGTATATACACACAATTAAATTAAAAGACACAGAAATTGGCCCACTTTATACTTTTAAATAATAACTATTAAACATCCTAAAATTTCTATATTATAGAATTTTTTTTACTTCCTCCATGTCCAAAGATTCATCTTTCTAAATGCTTTCTTTCTTTTCATTTATTTCTCATTTATTTTTTCAACTCATTAAAAATCTTTTAATTTTTCAAAATTTGATCATTATATCTCTACCTTGCCCATTTGTAGCATAATTATTCTTTCAGGTTTAATTTAACTTATTAAATTAAATTTATTGGGTGACATTGGTTAGTAGTAAGATTTCAGTTTTTCACTATTGAGTATATTAGCTGAGGGCTTGTCATATATGGCCTTTATTAAGTTGAAGTACTTTACTTCTATACCTATTCTGTTGAGTTTTAATTGTAAACAGATATTTTGTGTTATTAAATGCTTTTTGTGCATCTGTTGATAAGATCATATGATTTTTATTCTTTGTTTTGTTAATGTTGTGTATTACATTGATTGATTTGCATATGTTGAGCCATCCTTGTGCCCCTGGAATGAACCCCACTTGATCATGATATATTATTATTATTTTAATTAGTGAGAGACAGACAGACAGATGTGGACAGACAGAAAAAAGGGAGAGAGATGAGAAGCATCAGCTCGTAGTTGTGGCACCTTAGTTGTCCATAGCTTCTTTTCATATGTGCCTTAACCAGGGGCCTCCAGCTGAACCAGTGACCCCTTGCTCAAGCCAGAGACCCTGGGGTCATGTCTATGGTTGCACACTCAAGCCAGTGACCCCACACTCAAACTGGTGAGCCTGCGCTCAAGCCACATGAGGCTGTGCTCAAGCTGGCAACCTCAGGGTTTGAGCCTGGGTCCTCAGCGTCTCATCCCAGTGCTCAATCCACTGTACCACTGCCCAGGTGATTATTTTTTAAATGTAGCTTTGTATTAGATCTTCTAGTATTTGTTTGCAATTTTTGCATCTGTATTCATCAGAGATATTGGCCTGTAATTAATTAATTAATTAATTTCCTCCCTCCCTCCCTCCCTCCCTCCCTCTCCTTTTCCTCCTCCTCCTTTTTTCTTCTTCTTACTGTGTGTGTGTGTGTGTGTGTGTGTGTGTGTGTGTGTGTTCTTAGCTAGGTTTGGTATCAGGTTTATGTTGGTCTCCTAAAATGTGTCAGGAGGTCTTATCTCTTCTTCAGTTTTTTGGAAGCTTTTGAGAAGGATAGGTGTTAAATCTTCTTTGAATATTTGGTAGAATTTACTAATGAAACCATCTGGTCTTGGACTTTCAGTTTTGGGGAGGTTTTTGATGGTTGTTCCAATTTCCTCACTGTTGATAGGTCTATTTAGATTTCCCAGTTCTTCTTAATTCCGTCTGGGAAGGTTATATATTTATAGGAACTTATCCATTTTTCTAGGTTATTGAATTTCATGGCATATAGTCTTTCATAGTATTCTAGTATGACCCTTTATATTTCTGTGGTGTCTGTGGTAACATCTCTTTCATTCCTGATTTTGTTTATAGTCTTTTCTCTTTTTTTCCCTTAGTGAGTCTAGCTAGGGATTTGATAATTTTATTAATCTTCTCAAAAACCAGCTCTTTCTAATATTAATTTTTTATATTATCTTTTTCTCTTTTTTATTCAGTTCTTCTCTAATTTTTATTACTTCCTTTATCTGATTTTGGGCTACTTTTGTTCTTTTTCTTCTAGTTCTTTAAAGTGTAATGTTAGCTTGTTTACTTGAGATTTCTCTTATTACTGCTTTCGCTGCATCCCAGAAGTTTTGGTATGTCATATTGTCATTTTCACATGTCTCTATGTATCTTTTGATCTCTCCTTTTATTTTTTCTTTGACCCAGTCATTTTTTAGTAGTATGTTTAATCTCCTCATATTTGTAGGTTTCTTTACTTCTTTTTTGCAGTTGATTTCTAATTTCAAAGCATGTTGTCAGATAATGTGCTTGGTATGATTTCAGTTTTGAATTTGTTGAGTCTAGTTTTGCATTCCAGCATATGGGCTATCCTTGAGAATGTTCCATGTGCACTGAAGAAGAATGTATAATCTGATGCATCTGATCTCCATTTTCCTTTGCTAATTCAGACCTTTATTCCCCTCCTCTTTTATGTTTTTGTCATAAATCATCCCTGTTTATACTGTGAGTTTGCTGCTGATCATACTCATGGTTTCATGACCCTTTGTTCTTTGTTTCAGGTAGTATAACCCTTGTATTTCCTGCATTGGAGGTTTTCTGGTGATAAAATCTCTCAGATTTTGTATGTCTGGGAAAGTATTTCTCTTTCACATTTAAAGGATAACTTTGCTGGATATATTGTTATTGACTGGCAATTTCTCTCATCAGCACTTTGAATATTTGGTTCCATTCTTTTATGGCTTATAGAGTTTCTACTGAGAAATCCAATGATACCCTAATGGGCTGTCCTTTATATGTTACTTTCTTTTCCCTGGCTGTGTTGAGAATTCTTCCTTTGTCGTGAATTTTTGACAGCTTTAAAACAATGTGTCTTACAGAAGGGCTTTTTGGATTGAGGTAATTTGGTATTTTGTTTGCTTCTTGAATTTGAGGATCTAGATCTTTCTATAGGTTTGGGAAATTCTCATCACCTGTTTGTTTGAATAGACTCTCTATTCCCTTCTCCCATCTTCTGGTATGCCTATTATTCTTATATTGCTCTTTTTGATGGAGTTGCATAGTTCTGGTAGAGTTCTTTCTCTGTTTTTTATGCTCAAGTCTCCCCTTCATCATTTGTAGATTTTTTTTTCTTTAAAGAATTCCTGCTACAATTTTCTTTTTATTTATTTATTTTTTATTTATTTTTAGAGAGGAGAGGGGGGAAGAGAGAGAGAAAGAGAGAGGAGAGAGAGAGAGAGAGAAGGGGGGGAGGAGCTGGAAGCATCAACTCCCATATGTGCCTTGACCAGGCAAGCCCAGGGTTTCGAACTGGCGACCTCAGCATTTCCAGGTCAACGCTTTATCAATCAACTGTGCCACCACAGGTCAGGCCATTTGTAGACTTCTATCGTTGATAATCACTAATCTTCCCTCCATTTGTTCAGCTCTATTTCCTGTGCTCACTAGTTCATCGTTTTTATTGGGTTCTTCAACTCCAGAATTTCTATTGGCTTCTTTTTAAAGTTTCAGTTCCTTTGGTAAAGTACTCATTTTGTTCATTGATTTGGTTTCTGAATTCATTAAACTGCCTATACGTGTTTTCTTGCATCTTTTTGAGTTTATTAAAACTGCAACTTGAATACTCTGTCATGTAAATCATGTATTTCCATGTCTTTAAGTTTATTTTCTGGAAATTTAAAATTTTATTTTCAAACTGCCTTGTTACCTTGGTTATTCATGGTCTTTGATTGATTCCTCTTTCCAGGCATCTGTCTATAAATGACACTTTCTAGTAGATTGGTAAGAGGTCTTTCTCTTGTTTTCCAGTAGGTGGCACCGAATTACAAGTTTGGTGTTTTCATTCATTCATTTATTCATTCATTCATTCATTTATTGTTTTCTTGCACCTCTGGCTTTTCAGGTCTCTACAGGGTGGTGGAAAATGACTGTGTTCAGAAGGCTCTGCTGTGATACTGTTATTCTGATCCTAGGTGACTGACCCTACAAGAGACTGTGGTGGGCAAATGGGGCTCCAACTCAGTGAAATCCCAGTGTTGTCCTTCACAGCCAGATGCTGCCATTAGGAGAGCCTCTGTGTGTGGGGTTGGTGTGAGCTGGGGGAACCCAGCTGCCTTTGTTGTTTTGCCCTCCCCGCAGTGGTGATGGATGGAGCTCTGCAATGTTTCCTTTGCACCTCCACTGAACCCTGGGATTTGTCACAGAGTGAGTCCTTCGCTTAGGGAGAAACTGTTTCTGTAGTACCAATTATCAGGTTTACAGATAATGTGCTCTGCCACACAACACAAAGGATGAGGGGAGTCAACCTGTGGGAGGTTAAGGCTCCTTGGCCAGGCTCCGTGGCTTTGTTTTTCTGTCTGGGATACTGATTGTCAGACAGCCGTGGCCCTACCTCTGTGCTTAATTCCTGCTCAGGTCACTTGGCTCAGCTGCAATTCATACTGCCCACCCCTGCAGGAATGACCACTAAATCTCTTTGCTCCTTCCAGCTGAAGGGAGTCTCGGCTACAATCTGATTTCTCTTCTCTCTGGGCTGAGCCTCTCAATGAGCTAAGGGCTGCAGGGCAGCATTCATGACTCCCTTCAGTTCTCCCTTTTCACCCTGTACTTGCTCACCTTTAGATGTTTTACTAGTCACATATCAGAAATGTTTGTGCATTTATAGGGAATTCTTTGTTGAATTATAGCTGTTTAGATTATTGAAATCAGGGGAGAGACCATTGGGATATTTCACACTGCCATTCCTCTGGCATCACTTATAATGTTCTATGATACTTCTTTCTTTCTCCCCCCTTACCCCCCATGTTAAACTTGCAGCACATGGACAGTGGCATCTTTACATTGTTCCCATCATTCCTTGTCATGCATGGTGACAATGTATTGAATGCTTCAAACTTTTAAAAATACTTCATATAGAACTCTATATACAGTGTGTCCGTAAAGTCATGGTGCACTTTTGACTGGTCACGGGAAAGCAACAAAAGATGATAGAAATGTGAAATCTGCACCAAATAAAAGGAAAACTCTCCCAGTTTCATACCTATTCAGTGCAGTTCGATGTGGGCTCATGCACAGATTTTTAAGGGCTCCTTAGGTAGCTATCCCGTATAGCCTCTACAGACTCGTCACTGACTGATGGCCTACCAGAACGAGGTTTCTTCACTAAACTGCTGGTTTCCTTCAACTGTTTATTCCACTGAGTAATGTTATTCCTATGTGGTGGCGCTTCATTATAATTGCACCGATATTCACATTGCACTTTGGTCATGGATTCTAATTTAGCGGGCCACAGAACACACTGAACTTTCCTCTGTACCGTCCACATCTCGACTGGCATGGCCGTGGGCTGCTCCGCTGTATACATGGTGTTATGTCATCATCTGTGCATGCGCACATGCTACCACATCATTGTACAGAAACTGGGAGGGTTTTCCTTTTATTTGGTGCAGATTTCACATTTCTGTCATCTTTTGTTGCTTTCCTGTGACCGGTCAAAAGTGCACCATGACTTTACGGATGCACTGTATAAGAAATTGTCTGAGTTCCAACTCTGAAGGCATCAACAAGAACAAGCTCTAAATAATGTCCTTCTTTAGAATATAGTGTATGTTAACCATGTACCTCCATCTTACCAATCACTTTTCCAAGACAGATCTATGGCTGGACGTGTGCTCTGCATGTACACTGTGATACTGCTTCTCCCGCCCTGTTGTCTCTTTGATTTTGTGTGTGTGTGTGTGTGTGTGTGCACGTGCCTTGAGAGCGTTGTAAACCAGGCCCATAGAGTGACACAACAAAAGCAGACTCTTGAAGTAGTCAGGTTTTGTTCTTGTAAATGACATGGTACAAGTGCATGCAATGGATTAGAATATGTTCCCCCTGGTGGAAATCTTTTATTTTTTATTTGAAGTGTAAAAGCCTCCTGTCAGTCCTGATGTCCGCAGAGGTGGCCGCCATGCGTCAAGTGAGGGTGCCTAGCTGGCCCTGCGCATTTTTCCTGGAGACACGTTTGTTTCTTGATTCTCAGCTTTGACTTGCTTATAATCTTGTTTTGGCATGCTCTGTTTTTTTTTTACCCCCCCCCCCCCCCCCGAATACACCAGTTTTCATGTTTCTTTGGCTTTTTCTTAAGATTCATGGGTGGGAAGGGGGAGGAGATTTAACTCCTGTGTGGTAAGTAGCAAAGCCTGTTTTAGTTCCCTAATCAATAATGGTAAAATAACTAGACATTGATCCATGCCAGTTGTAAACCCATCCATGCATTTCTGTTAATGTCTGCCATTCTAGGGAAGCTGTACAGAAGACATTTCTGTTCCCTAATCAGTGAGGACAGGACATAAGCATGTAGCAGGCAGCTGTGGATTAAGGGGATATTCCTACGGTCTCTACAATTTGATAGAAGGCTTGAGTAGCTGTTTGTCCAGATCTGTAGGATATGCATTGCAGGATGTTTCAAAAGGTTCTGGATTTTGAGCATAAGCAAGTTTGGGTGCCCAGAGCTCATCCTGCATGTGGGTGGAGTGCAGATGTGACTTGATGTTACTGCCAGGTATGACTTCCCCAAAATATACTTACCACTGTTTGGGCATGGCCTGACCCTTGTCTCTCTTTGGCCATAAATTTTCATTTTCCTCTCATTCAAGATAGAATTAAGGGCGAAAGTGCTGAGTGTTTGATTTGGCAGGATCACAGTTATATATACATATGTCGTCCGGTGAGTAGTATTCCAGTTAGTATTTGGGGGAGAGTTGCACACCTTCTCTCTTAGTTATAGTGATGAGGTCTTTATCTGTCAGATGGCCCCCTTGTCGCTGTGGACATCTTACAAGGTCTCAAGGTTCTAACTGGACGGGGCACTTACATTTTGGGAGGTCTTTTCCGTGTTTGCTGAAGGCAGTGTGATGATTTTTCAGTAACTTAGAAATGAGGGAGAGACAGTTATCGTGTGACAAAGTTCAGAACATGCTCTGAGTGACTCCAGAGCGAGAGTTGCCCGTCACTGATGGAGTATCATGACATGTCTACAGAAAGAATGTGCCAGTCTTTTTCAGTTTTTAAAATAATATTTTAAAGATAATATCGTGGGTCATGTTTACAATATAATGCTTAATGGAAGGAAAATCAGCATGCTCTTTAACATCTGAACAGACATTGAGAGTTCTTTTTTTACATTTTTTTTTGTTTTTGTATTCTTCTGAAGTAGAAGCAGGGAGGCAGTCAGACAGACTCCCGCATGCGCCCGACTGGGATCCACCTGGTAGGCCTACTAGGGGGCGATGCTCGGCCCATCTGGAGCATTGCTCCATTGCAACCAGAGCCATTCAGTTGCCTGAGGCGGAGGCCACAGAGCCATCCTCAGTGCCTGGGCCAACTTTACTCCTTTGGAGCCTTGGCTGTAGGAGAGGAAGAGAGAGATAGAGAGAAAGAAGAGGGGTAAGAGTGGAGAAGCAGATGGATGCTTCTTCTCTGTGCCCTGTGAATTGAACCCAGGACATCCACACGCTGGGCTAACGCTCTATCACTGAGCCAACCGGCCAGGGCCTTTTTTTTTTTTTTTCATTTTTCTGAAGCTGGAAACAGGGAGAGACAGTCAGACAGACTCCCGCATGCGCCCGACCGGGATCCACCTGGCACGCCCACCAGGGGCGACGCACTGCCCACCAGGGGGCGATGCTCTGCCCATCCTGGGCGTCGCCATGTTGCGACCAGAGCCACTCTAGCGCCTGGGGCAGAGGCCACAGAGCCATCCCCAGCGCCCGGGCCATCTTTGCTCCAATGGAGCCTCGGCTGCGGGAGGGGAAGAGAGAGACAGAGAGGAAAGCGCGGCGGAGGGGTGGAGAAGCAAATGGGCGCTTCTCCTGTGTGCCCTGGCCGGGAATCGAACCCGGGTCCTCCGCACGCTAGGCCGATGCTCTACCGCTGAGCCACCGGCCAGGGCTATTACATTTTAAAATACTTTTCTACGTCTATCTGATTCTCTGAATTGAATAAGTATTAATTGTATATAGTAAAATTGTATATATTAATTGTATATAGACACCATCATTCATTCATTTTTATTTTTAAGATTTATATAATTAGAAGGAAAGAAAAGATGAGAAAGATAAGCAAAGCTGCTGCTGCCCCACCCCGGGACTGTTCTCATAGTGGGCGGTGCTTACAGTAGGCTCTGTATCTCTGCCAGCTCACTCTCAGGCCCTCCAGCTTATCAGACAACACTCTGATTCTCACATAGACGGCCTGCAGGAAGGGCATGTCTTGATTGAAGGTCCCATATGCCTGGTCTTCTTGGCTGATTTAATTCTTATTTTAAAGAGATAATTTGGCCTTTTGGTTGACTTGTGAGTCTCTCCACACTTCTGATGCTGTTGACAAATGAGGCTTCTAAATGTGCAATACTAATTTCACCAAAGCAATTAATTCCTTGCCTGGAGCCTTTTGACAGGTGGCCTGATGCTGTTCCCACGAACAGCCCCTGTACCATGTGCCAAACGAGCCTCTCTTCTTCCAAAACTACATCAAATGAAGGGACTTGAGAGTGGTGTGCTTTGGAGGTACACCCGTGGTGGGAGCCCCAGCAGGTCAGAGTGCTGTGTCCTACTGCACAGTTTTGCCCCAAAACCTGCTCTGGGGGCTCCAGAACTTGAAGGGACTACAGAAATCACCCTATCTAACCTCCTCCGTCTATTTGTGAGAAAGTGGTCCAGGGCTCGGATGAAGTGTGAGGGAGGATTCACACCTACATCTCCAGCATCCCTGTCTGGGATGTTTTTCGCCTTTTTCAATGGTGATTTCCTGATGGGCTCTAAGGATTCATACCAGAGAACACGAGGGCTAGGGCTCTTTCTGCACATTTGGGCTGGCTGGGGGTTAGATCCTCATTGAGGATGGGCAGTCCCCTTTTGCATCGCCAGACCCACAGGTGACATTCGGGATAGGGAACTCTTCAAGAGCAATGTGGATGTGTGCTTATCTTTGTATAAAGCACCTCCTCTCTTTGCCTTTATACGTTAGTTTTCTCAGTGGCCTTTTCTACCATTTACCTACCTCCGCACACAAGGGACTTAAGTAGCTGGGCAAAGGTTAGTGTTTTAACTTCCTAGACAGTGAAACTGGGACCTTATGTCACAGTCTGTCTGAGGTGCTGGGGGAGAGGCCTGTACTATTTGTCAGTTGTCTGCAAGGCCACTGTTATCACAACGGAGAGTGCAGGTGAATGTCCCCGGCTTCTCTCTATTCCTACCTTGAAACAAACAGGTAAAGATATGGTCATTGAATAACCATCATTGGTACACCCCATTATGTGATTTTAATGACATTTGATTGTACTAATATGGAATTGTAATAAGGCTCTTATTTAAAAACATTGCCTATCATAACTGATCCCTATTAATTTAAAAAGAATGAACTTTTTATTCTTGCTTTTTCCTCAGTGTATATCTATGTTTGTGTTTTTATATATGTGTGTCTGTTTCATTTGCGTTTATATTCATCAAGAATGATTTCTTGAGAGCCTACTACACATGATGCTAGGCACTGTGATCTATGTGCTAGGGATACATCAAAAGATTTTAAAAAATTCCTGCCCTAATCGAGTTTATATTTTAGTAGGAGGAATAGGTGTATGCCATGCTTAATGCTGATGGTTGAAAAATAGACCAAGGAGAAAGAGGAGTTAACCCTAAGGGAATGAAAATAGTTAACTGAGTATTTAGTGTGCTTAATTCAATCTCCTGATCTGTGTGTGTGTGTGTGTGTGTGTGTGTGTGTGTGTGGTGCACACGTGTGCTACCATATATCTATAGAGTGCTTTATCCTTATTCACAGCATTTCTGCTTTTATATTTGAGTTTGACCAGTTTTGATAATTGGGTCAGATGACAGTGTTTGTGAAAGCATTCTTTAAAACTGCACAACACTAAACCAAGGTAGGGGCTTCATGTTTGATACATTTGTCAGAGGTCCTCCAGAGAAGCAGAACCAAAATGGTTCTTTTCCAGGCAGGATTCTGGCATGTTGGAAGCTGTGCCTCGGGGGACCTGGGGGCTGCAGCTGGGGGCTGCTCTTGTCCCTGGGCCTGGCATAGTTCCTTCTTCTGTGGAGATGCCCAAGGTGGCACAGGCGAGGGCTAAAGTGGCACCATGTCGGCACTGCCCCGTGCTCTCTCTCCCATTTCTTGTTAACTTGTTTCTGAGTGGTTGCCTTGCTGTAACCTCCGCCCAGCTCTGCAGAGATACGGGTTCTACCAGCCCCGGCTATCCCCTGTACATTTCAACCTGCAGGGCCTGAGAGGTGCTAGGGTCAGGTCATGACTGTCGACCTGTAATGGCAGAGCTGTGTAATGAGATGTAGGCGACATCATGTTACTCATCCCAACTCATTCAGTCGAACAGCAGCACGCAGTTGTTACATGATGGTTTTTGTGCACTTCTTTGTGCCTGGTTCTGTGTCAGCAGCCGGCGTATACACCCTCTAGCGCAGCCCTGCTCTCAGGAGCCGTAGGGTCGCCGTCAGGCCGAGTACCATTTACAAAGCACGGGAGTCATGCTGGGACCCGCTTCGGCAGCTGATGGCAGATGTGTGGATTCTTTTATCTCCTCGCTCTGGTCTGTCTGTCTGCCTGGATATTCTCTGCTTTTCCACTCACCTCGCCCAGCCTCCTCATTTAAATCGTGCCTTTTCTTTCAAAGCACTGTGCAGACATCTCCTTTGTAAAAGCCTTCCCGATTTCTTCATTCATAAGCGTTCACAACCTCTCCCTATTTCCAAAACCCTTTGTTCATAAGTCTGTTATGACTGGACTGACACTATCATTTATCATCCAAACAGGGGAAGTGAAAAGGGGCACTATTAATTAATTATTATCA
The DNA here is from genome assembly GCF_036850765.1 of Saccopteryx bilineata. Taxonomy (NCBI): domain Eukaryota; kingdom Metazoa; phylum Chordata; class Mammalia; order Chiroptera; family Emballonuridae; genus Saccopteryx; species Saccopteryx bilineata. The sequence continues at coordinate 336,814,147 of NC_089491.1, read as the reverse complement.
GGGCAGTGCCCATAAACCGGGCCATTCCTGGGAAGCCAGGCTATGTGGTCACCCTGGTTAGGGCCTCTGTTTCCTGTTTGGGTGAAGCATGGTCTAGTCACGTTCGTGTTCACCTCCTGTTTTAGAATGTCAAGTCCATGGGAGGAGTAGGATAGGGAGAACGGAACCCTGCCATTTATGTTTTCGTTTCCACACGGGGATTTATACTCAGTAGGGGCTACATGATGCTCGCTGACGTGGAATTTATGCTGTCCACAGTAGGTCTTAGAACTTGTGCAAGCCTGCTGAATCTCCAGGATGTCAGAGGAAAATCATTGTAACTGGCAAAGTCCGGGCCAGGGGGAGTCAGCTGTGAAGGACCCTTGGATGGTCCAGGAGTCTAGTTCTTGGGATGATGACAATGTGGACCGATTCTGGGCTGCTGTGGTCAACCAAATGACAGCTCGTTCCTAGGTGGAGCGTGACCATAGACGATCCAGGGTGCATCCACCTAAGTGGATGTAGGAACCTGGCTGGGTTGAGAGGTGTAGCGGTCTCTGAGGCAGGCCGGTGACAGGGCCCTGTTCCTACATGGCGTGGTTGATTGGTATCTTCTCAGTCTTCCTGCAACTTGAACACCTCCTGGCAATATATTAAACTCAAATCACTTGAGAAGGTTGTAATCACTTAGTGAGGCTTTTAGAAAGCTGAGTAGAGGACTTCGTAAGGTACTTTTATAGACTTGGTGTCACTGACATATTTTCTCGATGAAGAATCTAGGTGACATTAGTTCATGGGCTGCGTGACCTTTGAATGAAGCACTTGCCATTTAAATAGTTCTTTTCAGTGGCCTGAGTAAGGCAGCTATTGGTACAATGAAGGGAAGTATTGAATATAATGTCGAGTTTATTACCACAGGTCTCTAAAATAAGTAAATAATGGATTCATTGACTTCTGCTTTATAGAGGGCTGTAAGAGACCTCCTTCGAGTATTCCAAAGGTCTTTCTAAAGAAGCAATATTTTACCACCACCTTCCTGTTATTATTCTTTAGTGCCTAAGGGCTGACTCCCATTGAAAAGGTGGCTTCTTAGAGTCTCTTGGTGAGTAATGAGCATTTGGTTTTAGACTTCAATGTAAAATTGTTAATACAAACTTTTGAGCCTAGGGTATTTTACCATGTTTTGTCAGACACCTGCGTTCAGCGAAGTCTATATGCTCAGCAAAGGCTTATTGTGTTCGCTATGAAAGTGAACTTCCCATCTATCCATTTAAGGCTGTCTTGAGTGCTTTTCTTTCTGTAGTTTAAAATCCCTCAGGCTTGATATTACCTTCCTGGACAGGATTGTTTACTGTTTAATTCTTCGCTACACTTCCTGTCCTCTGCTTGGTCTGGTAACATCTGCAGCTGAGTTTTAAAGCTGTGAATTTTGCATCAGCTGCCCTTTCTCTGTCAACCGTGGGTACAGGTGCCAGTGGAAAAGCTGTGATTCTAGGATGGAGGTTCTCAAGACTGGCTGGTCACCAGGGTCCATCTGCCCCAGCGGGACCTGGGCGTGTGTATTTTTAAAATGCCATATTTCCCCATGTATAAGATGCACATTTTCAAAAAATTTGGGGTCTAAAAACTGGGTGCGTCTTATACAGTGGTTGTAGATTTTTTTAAACTTATATTTCCCGCTTTTTCACACGGATGAGGAATTGTATGATTTATGATGAATAAAACTTGAGTGCAATAACTTTATGTAATACAATTTTTTTTCAAATTTCCGGCCCCAAAATTAAGGTGTGTCTTATTCATGGGAGCATGTTATACATGGGGAAATACGTTACACACTTCTCATTCTCAGCACTCATTGTGCACAACTGATGGAAGGCATGGGGAAAGCCAGGCCTCCCCTCCCCCTCCTCTCCGCTCCCCTCCCCTCCTTTCCCCTCCTCTCCCCTCCCCCCTCCCTTCCCCTCCCCCTCCTTCTCCCCCTCCCCCCTACCCCCCCTCTTTTTCCTCCTCTTACTGGTGCTTGGCCGCCCTGGCTGTGGTCAGCACGGCTTCAATGTGAGCCTGCAGGCTGTCTGTCAGAGTGCAAAGGCCTCAGTGCCTCTATACGTTTTCCAGCTCCCACCATGTTATATGACTATGAAATCTGTACTACACATGTAACGTACCAGTCATATTCTTCATAGTTTTGTTAGAATTTAAAGAAACTATCCCACCCTTCTTTCCTCTTGCTTTTCACCCTCTTAATACGACTTCGGTCTCCTTTGGTCTGAGACAATTAACCCCAGAAGCCTGCGTTTTGGACTCTTCAGCGAATCGGCCGTGAGGTCCAGCCAGTCACCTCCCTTGTGTCTGAACTTCAGTTCAGTTTCCTCTTCCCCAGGCAACCTGGTCTTTTCTGGCCCGCTTTCTTGATAGAACCCAGTGCACAAAGTTGTGTGCGTCCACTCTGGGGAAATGCAGAGCTTCGTTTCTTGATGCCAGTCGTCACTGGGCCCGCACTTCTCCTCCAAACAGATGATCGCCAAATGTTTTTAACAGGTGGCAGGCAGGAGGCCCTTGGAACAATGGTGTGCTTCTCTTCTCCCTCATTCCAGATCCTCCCCCCCCCCCCCCGCCCCCGTGTCTCTCTGCAAGGCTCCTATCTCCAGCCCCTGATCTATTCCTGGATAACAGGGCACGTGTCTGGTGTTGGAGACCAACCAGTCTGCAAGCACATGGAACTTTCTCCTTGTCCTTTTCAGAGTTTTAATTTCCATCACATTGTTAAAACAGCATTTCCCTACTCTGATTTTCCTAATTACCATGCAGATAAACAGTGGGGATTGTGACATTAGGATAAGTGAGTGGCTTATGGTTTTTCTTTTACTTTTTTTTTCTTTCTCACGGAAAGAGAAACTCTTGCTGTTCCTCTCCCCCTCGAGCGCCACCACAGTAATAAACGAGCAGGTTTGGAGCACTTGATGATGGGTAGTTAATGCACTGTGCCACTGCCAACAGGCCCGTTTCCCCAGCATCTGTCACAACTCGCAGTCATTAGCATACCTTTAATGGTTTCTTTTCAAAATAATTTCTATGAGGGCATTTAGAATGCATCAAGGAAAAATATTGAGTTGTAGAAATGAGGAATTGTAAATGTAGACAAATGGCTTTCATTTCTCTCAGATGTAATTTTGATAGAATGTAGAAACCACATAGCAGCATACCGCAGAGAGGAATACAACCAACAGTGTCTCGTGTCCTACCTGGGAGTTATTTTCTCAGGCTTTCTAAAATAATTAATTAAGGAAAGTTAGCCTGACCTGGGGTGGCGCAGTGGATGGGATGTTGTCCTGGAGCGCTGAGGTGGCCAGTTCCAGGCCCTGGGTTTGCCCAGTCAAGGCACATATGGGAAAGTTGATGCTTACCACTCCTCCCTTGCCTCTCTCTCTCTCTCTCTCTTTTTCTCTCTCATATCCCTTTAAAAAAATCAATAAATAAAAAAATATTTTAAAAAAGTTATTCTTTAATAAAAATTTTTAGTTGAACAATAATGGTAGGTTTCTTTGCACCCTTACCCTTGCCATATGCCTTTCTCCTGCTCTGGGTTCGGACTGTCACACTCTGATGACCAATCATGGAATCAATGTTATTCTCATGCAAAAAGATGAAAAATGTTTTTATTGGGTATCTGTTGTTTTTACATAACACTGGCAAATATTAGGCTATGTTATTTATTTAGTTGTGAGGGGGAAATCTTCAGAGAAGTAAATTAAGCCATTTTTTACCTGCAATGTCAAGGGCAGGTGAGAGGGAATCTTATTAGGTTTTAAAATATGAATGCATTTACAATGACATGTTTTAAAAAAAGTTACTTTCTTTACTTTTTAAACATGAGAGCCAGTGTATAATGTGTATGCATAGCTTCTTGAATAATAGTTTCTTATATTTGTAAAGGGTCTTTTTTTTATATCTATTTAGATGTATTTTTTTTTTATATTTTCTGTTTATAATAGCACTGTGAAGAAGGCGGGACACATATTACCTCATATCCCTAAACAAAATTGTGACTCCAATGGCAAAGCCAATATGGTTAAAGTTTTATAGCTGATGATTGGAGGGGCCAGGGCTTCTGACTTGTGTCTTTTAATCTTTTTTTTTCTTGGTCAACTGTTGTTGTTTTTGTTTGTTTGTTTGTTTTCCTACAGAGACAGAGAGTCAGAGAGGGATAGGTAGGGACAGACAGACAGGAATGGAGAGAGATGAGAAGCATCAATCATCAGTTTTTCATTGTGGCGCTTTACTTGTTCATTGATTGCTTTCTCATATGTGCCTTGACTGTGGGCCTTCAGCAGACCGAGTAACCCCTTGCTCGAGCCAGTGACCTTAGGTCCAAGCTGGTGAGCTTTGCTCAAACCAGATGAGCCTGCGCTTAAGCCGGCGACCTTGGGTCCTTGGCATCCCAGTCCGACGCTCTATCCACTGCACCACTGCCTGGTCAGGCAGTTAACTGTTGTTTTAATTATTTTGTGATCCTCTAGAATGACTTTTATAGCCTCACCAATATTAAAATTTTCATATAACACTTGAACGTCTTTTGGGAGGGACTGTGTCCCCCCATCCCCATATTTTCTCGATGGTTTGGAATCAAATAATTTGCTTTTCCAAGATCTTAAGTCATATTTAGTTAACCAGGAATATGAGTATTTCTTTTATTTGTTTGAAATATTGACATTTATTCATTGTTCTAGATTTGTTTTTAATTGGACTATTTAAAGTTTTGAATCAGTTGACTGAATTGTGGACAGATGTTTTACATTTCTGGAGGACATCTGATACATTTTTGCACTCTGTGAGAGTTACTGTGAAACTACTTAAGCAAATAAATAAAAGCTCATTAAAAGATGGAACTCGTAATTTTAAACTTATGTTATTATGTGCTTATAGTGAGCACTCATCCGTTGAGTCCAAGAAAGCGTATTTTCATATCCTTGTTCTAGACTATAGGACAGAGTGCGGAAGGACGGTTGGGGTATTTATTTCCCCTCTATTTAGTGAGTCCTGCAAGGCGCACTATGACTTTCCCTTCCATTCTCCATTGGTCAGAACTTAGTTACTGTCTACACTCACCCTGAAGGGAAGCTAGAAAACGTCTTTACTTTTCTGCCCAAGATGATAATGAGCCTTGCTAAACATCAGAGGCCTCATTCTAGATAAAGATGAGATGGGTATTATGAGGAGTTATCAGTCTGTCAAAATCACGTTCTTTGAAACTGATATTTGAGCTTTTTGGTGTAAAGGCAATTTAAGAAGTAGTCAGATATTTAACATTTCTTGACAACTCCTTTGCGATTATCAATCATATTGACTTTTTAAAAATATGTGGTAAACATGCTTTCATTCTTTATGACGATGTGTTAAGATGAAGAGGAAGGGAAAAAAGGAAGTGGGAAAGGGGATAACAGAAAAAAATTCCCAAATCTTTTCCAAATCAGGCTTTGAAAAATCTCTCAACTTTAAAAATGGGTAGATATCTACTTCCAGAACTTGTTAGGAAAATGGCGTTTGGATTTGAAGCAAAGACATTCTTGATAGTTATTCTCTGGTATTAGTGATAATCTTAACTTCCTAGATAATGGGAAATGCCATCTTTATCTCAGATGAAGAATGTCATTTAGGATTTACATTCCCAAGTGTTAAGAGTGCTGTCACCTAGAGCACTGAGAGTTTTGTGTCTCTGGGCAGCTGTAACCTTGAGTGACGCATGTGCTGTGGACCAAGTTGAAGGCCAGACCTCACTTACAGGTTGGCAGGTTAACGACTCCTGTTCCACAGATTGGAAATTACCGTTCTTACAAGTCTTGGTGGAGGAGGAACAATCAGAAGTTATTTTTCTTCCGTGGTCAGGTGGTTGAGACTTATTTTTATATGTTGACATCAAAATATTTTAAATTAAATTTAATGGGGTGACATTGGTTAATAGGATCATATAGGTTTCAGGTGTACATCTCTAAGGTATGTGATTGGTATTGTGTGCCCATTACCCAGGGTCAAAACGTCTTCCATCATCATATATTTGGCCCTTTTTACCCCCTGCCACCTGAGACCTCTTTTTAAATAAATATTTTTAAAATTGAATTTATTGGGGTGACATTGATTAATGAAGTTAAATAGGTTTCAGGTGTACAAACCTATAGTACATCATCCGTATCTTGTGTTCACCACCCCAAGACAAGTCTCCTTCCATCTCCATTTATTCCCCTGTTACCCACTTCTACTCCCACCAACTCCTTTTCCCTCTCGTAACCACCATACTGTTGTCTGTGTCTAAGTTTTTATTTGTTTTTCTTAATCCCTTCACCTGTTTCACTTAGCCCCTCTACCCCACTCCCTCTGACAGCTGTCAGTCTGTTCTCTGTATCTGTAAGCCCTTTTTTACTTTGTTTGTTAGTTTATTTTGTCCATTAGATTCCACATATGAGTGAAATCATACGGTACTTGTGGCTTCTTTCACTTAACATAGTGCCCTCCAGGTCCATCCATACTGTCACAAAGGGTAAGATTTCCTTCTTTTTTACAGCTGAGTACTATTCCATTGTGTAGATGTACCACAGCTGGCTTATCCACTTATCTACTGATGGGCACTTGAATTGCTTCCAAATCTTAGCTATTGTAAATAACACTGCAGTGAACATAGGGGTGCATATATTCTTTCATATCAGTTTTTTGGGGTCTTTTCAGATAAGTTCTGGGAAGTGGAATTGCCAGGTCATAAAGCAGTTCCATTTTTAATTATTTCGGGGTAACTCCATACTGTATCCCACAGTGGCCACACCAGTCTGCATTCCCACCAACAGTGCACAGGGGTTCCCTTTTTTTCACATCCACGCCAATACTTGTTGTTTGTTGATTTATTGACGATAGACATTTTGCCAGGTGTGAGGTAATATCTTGTTATAGTTTTAATTTGCATTTCTCTGATGATTAGTGACATTGAGCATCTGTGTCTTAGAGCCACCTGTATGTCCCCTCTTTGGAGAAGTATTGGTTCGATTCCTTTGACCATTTCTTTTCTTTTTTTTAATTTATTCATTTTTAGAGAGGAGAAGGGGGGAGGAGCTAGAAGCATCAACTCCCATATGTGCCTTGACCAGGCAAGCCCAGGGTTTCGAACCAGCGACCTCAGCATTTCCAGGTTGATGCTTTATCCACTGCGCCCCCACAGGTCAGGCCCTTTGACCATTTCTTCATTGGATTGTTTGGGGTTTTTTTTATGTTGAGCTATATAAATTCCTTATGAATTTTGGTTATTAACCACTTACCAGATGTATCATTAGTGAATATGTTCTCGCTTTCAGTAGGTTGTCTTTTCATTTTGTTGATTGTTTCCTTTGCTGTGCAAAAACTTTTTAGTTGATGTAGTCCTATTTGTTTATGTTTATGTGAGAAGGAAGATATCAGAAAAAATACTGCTATGAGAAACCTTCTAGATTTTACTGCCTGTTTTCTTCAAGTATGCATTTATGGTTTTGAGTCTACATTTAAGTCTTTAATCCATTTTGAATTTACTCTTGGGTATGGTGTAAGAAGGTGGTCTAGTTTATTATTTTATAGATGTCTGTCCAGTTTTCCCAACACCATTTACTCAATAGACTATCTTTACCCCATTGTATGCTCTCTCCTCCTTTGTCAAATATTAATTGATCACAAAGGCATGGGTTTATTTCTGGGCTTCTATTCCGAGAGCTCATATATTGACTTTTTGATTACATATATTCATGTGAAAACACCAAGTACTATTATTTTTCTAGATATTATGGTGATAAAAAGTTGTCAGTAAAATCTAGAATCTTTAAATGAATTTTGAAAAGAGTTGATGGACCAAATGGAATTCTAATTACTTGATTTCAACACATTTCTTTTTCATTTGAATCTTTGAAAAGTGAAAAGCAACATTATTCTTGAGAAATTCTCTCTCAGCATCCAAGCAGCCGTTTTTAATTACAGAAAATGTCTTCAAAATCTGTTTTGCCATTTTAAAGTTTTAGCTGTGAGAAAGTCAATTGTCAGTTGTGTAATGGAGGGGAAAAATCTTAAACTAAAAAAGCCATTTATATATAATGTTGAGTAGACACATATGTTATTTGAACATTAGTGGCTGATTTTCCATAGAAAAACTTCTTCCTTGAATTTGGGCAACGTTGTTGGTAACAGAAACCCAAGGAACTCTCTACTATTAACCCGTTTATGCCTGTGGAAGTCTGACTAGAATTCAGTGAGAATTGTGTAAACATGTACCAAAATCCTGCAGGAAGTGTCCTTCCTTCCCAAGGGGTCTCCTTCGGGAGCTGTGATGTTTATTCTACTAGGACTACCCTTTCTCAAAGTCTCCCTCTACTCTGTCTCTCCTTCTCCCTTCCTTTTCTCTCTTTCCTCCTCATTTCTTTCTTTCTGAGAATTGCCCTGAAAAGTACATTTCTTTGAATATCTTCCAAGGTGCTCAGTCTTTAACAGCTGAGAGTAGATTTGATTCTTGGGAACAGCAAGAAGTCATTTGGAATCTAGGCTGCTGAGTGATTAAAGGTTAATAACATTTTCATTCAGTTACAAGAACGACTACAAAGTAATGAGACCATTTTTCTTGAGTTTTTGGAAGGCCAAGAAGGAAGTTCCAGAATAGAAACTCTCACATTTTTATTCAAGTTGATTGTATTAAAAAAAAACAAAAAAAACTAGTCTTATTATTTGATAATGACTTTCTAAAATTTTATTATTTATTTATTCCACTTTGTGTTTGGATTTGCCTACCTCTTTCTCCCAGCGGCTGTGTCCTATGACTAACTGTGGGATCTTTTCTACACTTTTATTTTATGATAATAGTTCTTTTGGAGTTTTTACTGATAACCTGTATAACATATTTGAAATACAGGAATTAAACTGACACACACAGGAGAAAATCAAACGTTACTCAATTTTTAATGATATAAATTGGCTACCTGATTTTTTTTATTTTTGGAGTTTAGCATTTGAAAATTAGCAACAAGGTCTTTATACTTATTTTAAGCATAATATTCTGTAAGTGTGTATAATCAAATGCAATGATATTATAGTATCAAATAAATGGTATCTTTTGTGCACTATCAACTTATATTGCTTGGAAAGTATAACTTTCAAAATTAAATTGGGATGATCAACAATTACACCAAACATTTGAGCATCTGTTAAATGTAAAACTAAATGATATTTAAGCTTCAGAAATTGTGGTTTTCATTTTTGTATTCTTTGGAATTTGAATGGCATCTAAGATTCAAGGCTATAATTTAGAAACTTTATTTTGCATTCTTACTTGGCCATCGGAGCTGTTTTCTTTCCGCAGACTTCTTGTGTAAAGTTTTAAAAGAAGGTCAAGATGTGATTGAATTTTCTTTGCTAGGAAGGAAAAGAAATGAATATAAAAGCCAAATAGGTGTGCTTAGATACTGAAATAGCATGCCTTTTAATTCTAGTTGTGTTATATGATTTATTTCATCTAATTTTTTATTAATGAAATTAGGCCTTCAAATTTTGAAATAAACTTAAACCTTTAATTGAAGTGATTAGCTATACATGTAAGAAAGAAGTTAGGTCATCCTTTAGTCTATTTGCTTTAAAAAATCATTTATTTGCCTGACCGGGCAGTGGCGCAGTGGATAGAGCGGACTGGGATGTGGAAGACCCAGGTTCGAGACCCCGAGGTCACCAGCTTGAGCACGAGCTCATCTGGGTTGAGCAAAAAAAAAAAAAGCTCACCAGCTCGGACCTAAGGTCGCTGAGCAAGGGGTCACTCGGTCTGCCCACGGTCAAGGCACATATGAGAAAGCAATCAATGAACAACTAAGGTGTCGCAACGAGAAACTGATGATTGATGTTTCTCATCTCTCTCCATTCCTGTCTGTCTCTATCTATTCCCCCCCCTACTCTCTCTGTCCCTGTAAAAAAAACAAAATTATTTTACAGAAATATCAGCAGTCTTCATTAGATTTTCTTGTATTTTGACAGAGTACTTTGACTTATAAATAAATACTTATTAGTTTTAGAGAATGAGTAAAAGTTTATGCTTGTTTTGCAAAAAAAGAATGCTGACTTATACTTTTTGAAACAACAGAAAACATAAAATTTAGTGACTTGGCAAACATTTTAGGATAGTATAAAAGTTACTGTGTATTTGAACATTAAAAAGTATAAAGTAGAAATAAAATTTAGATATGTGGTTGTATTAAAGACGTTATCTAAACACATTACAGTGTTCATTCATTGGTAAAATGTCATATATATGTACCAGGCTATGAGCTCAGTGATAGAGAAGCAACTTTGCATTAAAATATAATTTTATTGCTTGGAACTCAGTCTGATATATACCACTTTTTGCTCTGCTTGTATATGTATAAAATTTGAATAGTAGAGAAAAATAATTTTTTGATAGAAATTCTTGGAGTTAAACTCTCAGTGACCTGTAACAGTAAAAGACTTAAAATTAGCCATTCCCTATTGAACAAAGCCTCGAGTGACATGAGAGTCCAGTTTCAACTGAGGTTCACCTTCTTGGGCAAACTAAGCAGTTCACAAGCAAAATGGCGTTCCATTCTGCAAGTATCCTCGGAGCTAGTGTGTATCAGTTCCAGACCATCACTCCAGAGCAGTGGTTCTCAAACATTTTGAAGTAGGGGCGCATTTAAAATCCTACAAATAATTGTAGGTGCACTATATACAAATTTCCGAGAAATATGTTATAATAATTAAGTCAAATATTAAAGAAAAAAATATAAAGTCCAAGCGTGCTTTTATGGTAATTAAATGAAATACGACAAAACTAAATTTATTCTGACAATAAAAAACATTATGTTACATTTTTTGAGTTATGCTTTTTAGAATTCATAAAAAAGAGGGGTTAAAAAATTTAAAAAACGACAAAATGTTATCTTTTTATATTATATATATAGATACATTCTTCGTAAGATTTAGTAAATTTGGCAGGTCCTGGTGCGAATGTGTTTTTTCATTCTTGTGTTTATAAGAAACATGGGCCTGATGTGTCCTAGGGTTTCTTCAGTGTTTGGGCATATATTTGAAAGGGAAACTCTCATTTCCTCGTCAATACATTGAAGAATTTCTCTCTTTTAACTCTTAATTGTGTTGAGTGTAGAAAACCCCCACCATACATATCATCTTAACTTTACACCAAACAAAGAATAGAAGAAACTTGCCTCCAGTCTTTCCGGGGAACATGGGGGTAGTGTAAACAATCCAGCACCACAGCTTAACAGCCTTTTGCAACCTAATCAGGCAAGTGAGGTGGGGGGTTGGACAGACTGTCAGCTTACAGCCAATTCCCCACACCTCTGTCCCCCAAAAATCTAAACTCCAAAAACCTTGTTGTTTTTCTTGGTCCCCAACAGGCACATATTTCTCTGGAATACACCTGGAAATCCTCTAGGGCATACACTTTGAGAACTACTGCACTAGAGCAAGTATTGCAATATAGCATGTTATAATCTTTTCATTGTGGAGGGTCTTGTTTTTAATTTGTAAAAAAAATGCAGCATCTGTGAAGCACAGTAACACAAGGTATTCTTGTAGTCTAAAAGGACTGATTTTTACTTAATGAGTATTTGATGATTGCCTATCTTGTGCCAAGCACTGTTTGGTGCTTATTTTCACCAAATCAGGTATTTTCCTAAAGTATTGAGATACTCTGGAGTTTCTCATTGTTCTCTTCCAAAAGGCGGGGGTGAGAACAACTAAAGCTTTAAGTTATTCCATGATGGTTAACTGAGGACATCTTATCAGGACGAAATATAGTAATCACCACCATAATTTTTTAATGTTGGATATAATATCGTGCCTAGTTTTTAATTATCAAATGACTGTTTGGACACTGCAAGCCTACAGATGGTTCTGTTTATCATTCTTCATAAAAATGTTTATATGACATTTGTAAATCTGCTCTCTGAGGATATGCTTCAGAGAATCTCCAGTGCCTATTAGTGTAATTGCTAACTGGTGTTTCTTGATGTAGATTGTGTTGGTGTTTTCAAATTTCATTTGGAAAAGTCTAGAAGCATTTTTTTGTGCTGAGTGTCATTGGTCTACATTTTAGTTGATCTTCAGTATTTATTTATGTAGCTTAGTTTTTTTTAATCTTTCTTTTAAAAGACATTTTGATTCAATTTGCACTTGCTTAAATGAGTATTATATCAGTGGTTGCTTCCTCTTCATATTAATATTTCCAGCTTGCTCTTTAGTCTTTCCCTTTCTCTTTCTGTTATGTATCACGCTTAAGGTAAAGGCGTGTGGGGCCATTTAATCACATATAAATTATTTTAACTTATAGTAGAAAATAGGAATTCATTGTGGTGCTTGGCCACCTCACTGATGTATATATGTGTTTGTATGTGTGTAGAAAGATTGATGTGTATGCATATATAAATATGTATACAGTATTAAAGAATTTTAATCTATTGCTTTTTATTTGTCACAAGAAATAGAGTTCTGGAACACATGCCTTTCTTAAAATTATTATTTGAAATTATTTTTTACATTTTTATTTATATTTAAGTTTTTTTGGTTTAGTTTTAGGTAGCATTTGATTAAGATGAGCCTTTTTAAAAGTTGGTTTAAAAAAAAGAAAAAGAAAACCCAAGAAGCTGTCATGATTTTTACTGAATCATTACCACCTCTTTCCTCTCTGACAGCTGTCAGTCTGTTCATGTCGCTATGAGTCTGTTTCTGTTTTGTTTGTTAGTTTATTTTGTTCATTAGATTCCATATGTGAGTGAAATCATGTGGTTCTTGTTTTTCTCTGACAGCCTTATTTCACTTAGGGTGTGAGGCTGAGTGATAAAGGTGAAGGAAATTAAGAAAAAACAACAACTCATAGACACAGACAACAGTATGGTGACCACCAGAGGGAAAGGGGGGTGGGGGGTAGAAGAGGGTAAAGGGGGGTAAATGATGATGGAAGACTTGACTTGGGGTGGGGAACAGACAATGCAATATACAGATGGTGTGTTATAAAATTGTACACCTGAAACCTATATACTTTTATTAACCAATGTCACCCTAATAAACTCAATAAGAAAATACAAATGAATCAAAGAAGCATTCGTTTTAAAGCTAGGAACAGCATAGGATGTCTATCATTTATATTATGTTGGAGATACTAACCAGTACTGTTAAATAAGAGGGAAAAAGGAAGGGAAAACATGCGAAGGAGGAGGTACAATTTCCATTATTTGCAGACTGTGTGACCTGGAAAAATCAAGAAAACCAGCTGACAAATTTTTACGAGCAAAGAGAACTCAAGTAGAGTCAACTGCCAGGGAAGTCAGTCCAGGAGTTCTGACGAGAAGTCAGAGCTCAGTCTTTGCTGAGGTCTATGATGTATTGTTTACTGTTGTCTGGTATTGCTGGAATCACATTTTTGGGGTGAAGGGGTATATTTTAATGTTTTTGTCTTCATACATAGAAACAATTTTCTCTCTAGAAAGTTTGTACTGGTATGTACTCATACTAGCAATATGTACGTATGCATAGTTTCTTGTCCAGATACCAACATTGAATATTGAAACTTCTTTGATCATTTATCAGTTTGAAGATGGAAAAAATCTCATCTTCCTCTGTGATTCGAACTTGGAAACACACACACACACACACACACTGCTAACTTGATTGTCCATTATTAAAAAAAAAATTCTAGTATTGTTTTAAAATATTTTTTAGATCATCAAATCTATCAGTCTTTTCAGGTAATTACATGCTTAGGGAAGTTTGTAAGATTCATTTAAATAGTTTTATGTCTACTTTGATGTTTTCAGTTTTTTGACTGCAATTTTTATTCAGTGTTGTATTGATTTTGGCAGAGTATATCATACCTGATTTTCCTAGACAGTTTTACCAATATCAGTTTTAATCTATTTATTATTCTTTGTAGTATCTTGGTTATTTTACACCAAATTCTAATGTAAACTTAAGACTGTTTCTGATCTTTGAAATCTGTTCACTCGGTATATGTTTACCAATTCTTGAACCAATACCACACCTTTAACATTATTGTAGGTTTACATTTTAATGAAATATTTGTCAAAGCAGTTTCCCGGTCATGACTATTAATTTTCAAAATTCCTTTACTGATGTGATTCATCAAAGTGAACATTAGTCTCTTTTCATTGAATACTCAAGCTGCTTGTTTATTCTTTGTGCATTGAAATACCTTTATACAGTATTAGGAATGTACGTATAAATAGGAATTTTTGTGCTTTGAATATTACTTTAGATACCAGGTGGTTTATTCTTTAAAGAACCTATTCAGACTTACTCCTTATTCTTTCTCTTTTCTTTTCTCATTGTTTGCTTGAGTGCCTTCTCTTTATTCGGTATTACTCTCTTTATTATTCTTCAATGGCTGTGCATTTTGTAATCCTTGCAACCAATCAGGTGGCTTAGTGGCAGACAGCACATGTAATGTAGATTGTGCTATTAGGACATAACCTTAGTTTGTCATTTATTGAAGTTCACCTTAGCTAGCTAACTCTTCCTATTTTCATGATGAACAAAGAGAATTCCTTGTTTACTTTTCCTGAGGACATTTGTATCATACTTAACGTTTCTCTCTCGCTGTTTTAGAGATGTTGTCAGACTGCATTTTCAAGCCTGTAACACCGGCCTAGACCCTGTCACATCATTTTTAGCTCTTTGGTGTATTTCCTATAGATATCTTCTTTTAATATCAGAAACACTCAGGGAAAAGTGTCTGAAAATCCTTCTGATGCACAATGCCACAGGATTCAGTGATGTGAAATTATAAAGGGTTCTTTCATTATCTGCAGAGAATTGCAGTTATTAACACTGTGAGTAATTTTCTTTCTTTTCTTAACTTGTAGTTGTTAGAGGACAATTTAGAAAATTGATGCTTCTGTCAAAAGTCTGGAGTAGCAGGACACAGGCTCAGTCTGGATGTGACAACAGTGAAAACCCCACAGATTTTACTAACTGAGAAAAGGAATCTATTTTATACTCCATTAAACTGTTATACATCATAAATAATTTATTTCAACCCTTGTTCTCTGTATTGAGGATGATAAACTAGTCACTGTAAGGATTTTTTTTTTTTAAAATGAACGAATAGTATCCCCCTCTTCTGCCTTTTGTGACTCTCCACCTTCTCTCTTTCTCATTGAAAGACATGTGTACCTTCTGAAAGGTCCCAGTCAACAAATCCAGGCCAGACATTGTGATAGGGACCCAGAGAGGACACATCAGGAAGTCAGAGGACTCAGGGTGATTTGCTTCCCAGTTCTCCTGCTCATTAACTTTAAATAACATTTTTCTTCAGCCACGATCCAGTCTTTCTAAACCTATTTTCTCATCTTCCAAAACGAGCATAGGTACTTTATAGGGCTGTTTTATTGAGAATTCAGAGAGCTATGGGAAAGTGCTTTGTCCACTGTGATTTCTGTACTCATATTAAAATCCTGTAGTTAACTCTTCCAGTAGTTATATTTGATGATGGTAACGAGGATGGGCAGAGCTACACAAACTTCACAGTTGGACATGGGAAGCCAAGAGCTGTTCTTGACCATCTTAAACCTTGTCTTGTTCTTTTTATAAATATCTCATGCCTCCCTGATTGATTCCTGTCCTATCTGACCACCCACTCATCCCAGGGGGTTAGCCGAAGAGCAGTTGGAAAAGCAGAGGAGATGAAGCTATCTAAAAGATCAGTAGTGAGTTTCTGATTTCTGGTGTCTCCAGCAACAGAGGGAACCCAACATCGCCCAAGAGTGAGCAGGTGATTGGTAAAGGGGGAAGGTTTGAGAACTGTCAGTTGTTGAGAGGGATGGACAGATAGGAGATTAGGAGGTTGTGGTTGAGGAGGTGGACTCCCATTACAGATCCCAGCAGGAGAGTGGAGCCTGCCGCCCTGCAGTCCAGGAGCCGCTGTTCCGGAGAGGGGCTGATGGACGGTCTCAGAGAGACCAGTGATGAGGACGGGTAAACCAGCTCTGTGAGTGGAGTGTAGCTGTGCCAAGCAGCAGAGGGCATCTCGGTGGTCACAGCGGAGGATGGCCTGAGGCATGGAGCACAGATACGGACACTGAGGCGGTAACTGCAGCCGTGCCGGGGACTGGCCTTGCACGAAGCTGTAAGAAATCCAGTGCCTTGGCTCAGATCGTCTTCAAGGATGACTACGAATCTAAGGACTGTTGTCATAATTAGTAACCATCACTATTACTTATGTTGGTGTTGTCACAAATTTGAGGACAGAATTGAAAGAACTGCTGCCCCACCATCACCTTCTTGGTAGATTTGAACACACAGACCATAATGCCTTACCAGACAGAATTGTATAAGAATGGATCAAAACTGCTGTGTCTTCACATAAGGCGCTGGTGTGCTAGGTAGACATCAGCATTGAGGATGTGGCTCCTTTGATTGTACTGGAACGTGGATCTTGGATGTGGAGTTTGGTGTCTGAGATTTCCTCTGCTGTCTTTGACTAAAATGGAAACTGACAGGGCAAGTGCAGCCATACCGTCCGTACTCATCATTTCTGAGTAATAATAAGAATAATAAAACCACTTACTTTTCCCCTCATGCCCCCATTTCTACCCTAATTAACACTTGTGGAATATATTTCTTAACAAATTTGCTTATTCTTTCACCGCCCACAACAAATAGTCCATGGAAGATGCAGCAAACTCTTAGACAGATGTAAATAATGGAGTCTGTGACCATTAGAAACTGTCACAGTAATCATGGAGAAATGACTGCTAACAGCCTGGCATTGAAGGACAAGACAAAATATGACAAGTAGGAACCGTATTAAAGTACCTTAGTGATGAACGTTCCCGCTGATGGATGTGACTCATCCATAAAACAAAAAGTCAGAGACACTTGACTACTTTCTATCCAGTTTTCGGCAGGGTCCAGGGAAATGAAATACTCTGAGGGGGAAAGGTTTTCTCTGCAGATGGCCACACATTTAATCAGGGATAAACCCCAGCTATATAGAAAATGTACTTACATGGGGCCCTTCATTTCCCAGGGACGCCAGATAATTGAATTACATCCCAAACCTTGAACCATCTGACACACGTACGTACACATGTAGCTTCTGTGTGCCAGTAGGTGTTAAATGGCTTGAAAACCATAATTAAGTAGCTGAAATCGTGCTGCAAAACCACTGTACTGTATTTCAGTGTTAAGTGCTAAAATTTAATCTGAGTAGCTGTGACTAATCTAGTCTTTATTTGTAACACATTCAAATTAAGAGGGGTATGGTCTTGCTCATGTACTTTCTCATTAGCACCAATATTGCTAATGGGAGTTACAAATGTATTATGTTTTTGCCTCCTATCACTCACACCTTTTAGATAGTGAGCTCCTTAGAGGAGGTAATTTTCAATGTGATACGTTTATGGAGCTGTGTGTTGAATGTTTCCTCAAAAGAGAATATGTCCATAGGGACTGATTATTACTTGACAGGCATTGGGGAAAAGAGTTTGAATTAATCAATTTGAACTGTAGAAAAATTATGACAATTAATATAACTGGGGGGATATCATGTGCTCGTTTTTTTCTCTTTGTCTTTTAGTCTTTCTTTTTTTAATTTATTAGGAGATTTTGAGGTCCCCTCCACACACTCTTGACTTTGATGCTTGAATATACCCTGTTCATTCCTTCTCTCTAAATGTTCGTGTTTATTCAAACACTTCATGAATGACTGAATAGCTCTTAGTATTTAAAACCATGTTGAAGCCATCTTTCTGTGAATCCTCATATCTCATTAAGGGGCGGGCACTTTTGGTGGTTATACTCTCTTTACCACCTCAGCAACAACTCTGTTTACTCCGAGAGGCTAGAGCGGGGTCTGCCCAGGGACAGCCGGCTGCCCCCAGCTTCCTGTAGCTGCCTGCGATACACACCGTCATACACTTACCCACTCCACACTGATAAATTGCCGCCCCCACCTCAGGAGAACAGTGGCTTCTCTTTGGGATACTCCTGCTCTCTTCTCCCCAGGGCCCAGAACTGGAAGCTCTCTCTCTAGAGAGGGGGCTCATGGGAGATGCTGTGGAGGAGCCCTGTCACCCTGGACTGCAGCCTGTGGGGGAAGCCGTGTGGCATTCCTGTTTGCAGTCGACACACACGTTTCTTTAGAGATGGAGTGTTCTCAAGAGTGGTTAGGTTATTAGGACTACTAAATTTTTATGGTTAGGTAGTACAACTATATTATGCATTAGACAAGAACTTGTCTAGACTGGTTGGGGACTAATCAATACATTGTCTTTTTTGTTTGTTTGGTTTGTTTTTTAGAGAGAGAGACAGAGACAGGGAGAGTTTGAGAAGTCAACTCGTAGTTGTGGCTACTTAGTTGTTCATTGATTGCTTCTCATATGTGCCTCGACTGGGGGGCACCAGCTGAGCCAGTGACCCCTTGCTCAAGCCAGCGACCTTTGGGCTCAAGTCAGCAACCATCTGGTCATGTCTTTGATCCTGCACTCAAGCCAGATGAGCCTGTGCTGAAGCTGGCGACCTCGGGATTTCAAACCTGGGTCTCGGCATCCTAAGTTGATGCTCTGTTTGCTGCTCTACCACCTGGTCAGGCTTAGTGCATCTCAAAACCAAAATTCCAAATGACCTTTTGGAAGAGCCCATTTTTAAATACTGTACTGTCATTTCTTGATAAGTTACTCAAATTGTTTACATTAGAATAAAAAATGGGAGTGTAAATCCTTGTTCTTATTAGCTTTATATCCTTGGGCACGTCATTTAACCTCCATGAACCTAAGTATTTCCATCTGTTAAATGGAGATGATGAATAATTATGTCCTTTACTTCACAGAATGACCAAGAACATTATAGGAGATAGTGTACCTGCAAGTGCCTTGTAAGAGATATTTAACAAACAATACAATTATGTAATATTTAATGATTGGAAAAACAGAAAATGGCTGTGTTAGGTCTCGTATATATATTTCTGATTGCTCTTAGAAGAGAAAGGGCGATAGAGAGAAAGGGAGAGAGAAGCATCCATTTGCTGTTCCACTTAGCTGTGCAGGTTGCTACCTGTATGCGCCCTGACTGGGGATTGAACCTCCAACCTTGGTGTTTTGAGATGATGGTTTAATCAACTGACCGGCAGGTCTCTAATATATTACAAATTTTCTTAACTTGCTGAAGGTATTTGATTCAGGAGTTTTTTATTCCTGCTATTTTATAACACTACTCATGTGTTGTTTTGAAGTAATACAGGTTTTTAATGAATTAATTTTCTTAATGGCAGCGTGTTTGTAAATAAAACACCTTATATAATAAGGTCCTTCAAAACCACGGTGTCCTTTGAGAAATGAAACATCAGTCTCTTTAAGTAGCACAGTGCAGAAATACCAACCACCATGTTCAATCTTAATCAGTAACAATGTTCACTAATTACAAGAGCTGGTTTATATATTGAGTAAATTGTTATTTGTAAATTTTGGGTTTATATTAACTAACATGGCTAATTGCCAGCTGTGGAATAAGCCTAAGGTTTGCTGGGAGCTTTCATAGGTAGGCGCTGCTGCCTAATATTTCAGTCAGTGTGGAAAGGCAGGTAATGACATTATGAATACATTTATAATGCAGCCAGTTTCTTCTAAAATGCACCTAAGTATTATTACTTTACCAGGAGTCCGTGAAATATGCTTTATTTAATGTATTTCAACCCTCATTATATTAAGATATAATTGAGATGCGAAGTTAAAAAAAAATGCGCGCAGTCAGTATGGTGCCTGAATCATAGACTAAATTGCTAGTAATTTTAAGGACACTTAAAGGAATTGTGAAATTTATATAATGCATTCTTATGTTTGGAAATGGTTAGAAGAATAATAGTTTGGTTATTTTAGTATTCCAGTCCTAAAAATAGAACTGTTGTTATTAAACCTAAGCTAGCCATTTACTTTATCAAATCAAAGTCTTTCTGCGTCCACATTTCATTAAATAATTTTTGTGAGGTTTGCCTTTCAACCTTTCCTATTTAGCGGAGTAGTTTAACGTCATTTAATTCATATAAAGGCTGTAATCTAGTTTTGATAAACCATACAACTGGATGAATGACAACAATGTGGATGGTGCCAGCATTTTTAGAAGGGAATCAGTTAAATGGTACTTGGAATTTTGATGATTATTGCTTTGAAAAGACTGAAAATCACAGGTCTTGGCTTTATAGTTTAATTACCTGGCTTAACAATTGCTAGTGATTCACTAAATCAAGGCTTCCAAACGAATATGTCACTAACTGCCACCATGCCTGAGTGACTCCAATTTTCTTGACAGTGGCCACCAAACTGTGTTTAGCCTGACATAAACTGTTAGTTTAGCAGCAAGCAAAGGGAGTTTGGAGCATGCCATTGATGACATACCAGTAAGTTGAGCGCTCTACCAGTTGGTGACACTTAACGTCAAGAATGACTTGAGCATGTGTCATCAAGACCAGTGGGAAAAGCAAACACAGTAGCTATCCACATCCACTTTTGACATTGGATGTAATAATAAGTGCTGTCCAGGTTCCCAGGGCTTCTAATGAGTAATTGGTTCTTCACAGTTTGACTAAGACTAGGAACCAGGACAAAGTTAAGGTCCCCTGTACTTTCTGTTGGTCAGAGTCAAAGCCACTGGTGGCAGTTTAAAAGAGGAGCGGTAGGGGGAAATTCAGGTGGCCTGGTGGGGAAACTTGATTTGTGCCTTTTCTGACCTATGCCTCTTTCCTCCCTCCGTCTCCGTGGCATTTCTGTGAGTCCACTGCTCTTCTTTCCATCTTGACCTTTTCTGATGGATGAATCTCGACCTCAGACAGATTCTTCCAGATTTAGACAGATTCCTCCACTTTTACTTTTGTTGTAGCCGTAATCTTTTGCTCACATGAGAATGCTCTTAACCCTTTTTCTTCAGTAACGCTTTTTCCATTATTTTCCTTTTAAAATAATGGAAAAGAAACACATCAGCCCTACATTTAAGCAATGATAATAATGACTATTTATTGTATGCTTGCTTATGTCAGGTGTTACACCAGGAACTCTGCATACATTTTGTTAAATTGTTACAGCATGAGTGGTAAGATTTTTATCTCGAGATAGGAATAGCTAAGGCTCAGAGAACTTACACAGTTTGCCCAGAGTCACTCTGTAGTCAGATTATTATTTTTTTTGTGTGCATGTATTTTTCCGAAGTTGGAAATAGGGAGGCAGTCAGACAGACTCCCGCATGCGCCCGACCGGGATCCACCCGGCATGCCCACCAGGGGGCGATGCTCTGCCCATCTGGGGCGTTGCTCTGCCACAGTCAGAGCCATTCTAGCATTCTAGCGTGTGAGGCAGAGGCCACAGGGCCATCCCCAGTGCCCGGGAAAACTTTTGCTCCAATGGAGCCCTGGCTGCGGGAGGGGAAGAGAGAGACAGAGAGGAAGGAGAGGGGGAGGGGTGGAGAAGCAGATGGGCGCTTCTCCTGTGTGCCCTGGCCGGGAATCGAATCCCGGACTCCTGCACGCCAGGCCAACGCTCTACCATTGAGCCAACCGGCCAGGGCTTGTAGTCAGATTAATAGGGAAATATATTCCTATCCTTTTTGGTATAGGTGGCTATTTAAAATATTTTAAAAATTGCCACCCACAACAATATTTTACATCATGACACTTTGCACACACATTAATGGAAACATAAATAACATAGCTATTACATTCCCTCGCTTCAGGCGAGGGAAGCGCCTTGCGTTTGCTTCCCCTTAGTGCCTGCGTCTTTGACAAGCGAACAATAACATGTACTGTGTGATTCCAGACTGTCCTGCTTCTTTTCTCTGTCCCTCCTGCAGTCTTTCCTTTTTATGTTGTGTTACATGACGTGGTTGTTTATTTTATTTTCATTTTTAAAATGCTAGCTGTGACCAAGTGACATGATTTTGGAGTGCGCTAATAGGTAGCAGTGCAGAGTTGGACAATCATGGCAAGTAAGCGCTGCCTTGGAGTTCCTGCGAGTCAGGGAGACCCATGTCCTGCCAGCTCTACTCTTGCTTGTGTGCTGCCTCCGGTACCTGCACTTCTCAGTTTGTTAGTTTTCTAATTTCATGAGACCTTGAATAGTTTTGCCAATAGGCATCTGTGGGTGATTGAATTCCGGGGATGGATTAATACCGTTCCTGAGGCTTGGAGTGTTTCTCCTTCGCCATTTCATCATGGTCCTTTGGGGTCCCGTGGAGTTTAGATTTCAGGGTTATACTCAGAACTTGACTTTCCAGAGGCTGCCCCCGTTCCTTCTGAAGTTCTTCTGTGCCAGGCAAGTTCACTGTGGCAGTGAAAGGAAACTGAAGGAGGAAAGTATTTTCTTTGCAGTTACCCCTCGTCCGTCTTGTTTCATGTTGCACTAGACACAGTTATGCCAAGTTGTTTTAAATGGAATCGAGAAAATGTAGATAGTCCTTTGTCTTTATCATCGCGTACATCCTTTGCTGCGCAGATCTACCTGAGTATTGGCCAGATGACTCACCCAAGTTATTGTTCAAGGCGGGAGCACTTTCAGACCTCCCAAGTGCCTCCAGGGAGCAGTCAAGGTTTGACAATCTCTGCTCTCCCGAAAAATGCCTTTTATGTTGTTAGGGCCCTAGAATGTTTAAGAAGCTACTTGTGATAAGTTCTGACTGATGTTTTAAATGTCCCTCACGGAGATGTATTCTTCTTGAGCAAAGGCGTATGTGTATAGCCTGCTGAGGACATCACTGGAACCGCTTGGTCCCATTCTTGCAGAATGGTGGCAGACCTGAGGACAGAACAGAGAGCTACCCGAATTGCATTTGAGTGACCACAATGAAGCTGATGTCAGATTCTGGGAGAATTGGTTGCAATGCAGGGACTTGGTTGATAAATGAATAATAGCATTTTTCCATTTGAAAGACAATAGTTCCTTTTAAAGTTTAGGACACATGGGCCCTGGCCGGTTGGCTCAGCGGTAGAGCGTCGGCCTGGCGTGCGGGGGACCCGGGTTCGATTCCCGGCCAGGGCACATAGGAGAAGCGCCCATTTGCTTCTCCACCCCCACCCCCTCCTTCCTTTCTGTCTCTCTCTTCCCCTCCCGCAGCCAAGGCTCCATTGGAGCAAAGATGGCTCGGGCGCTGGGGATGGCTCCTTGGTCTCTGTCCCAGGCGCTAGAGTGGCTCTGGTCGCGACAGAGCGACGCCCCGGAGGGGCAGAGCATTGCCCCCTGGTGGGCAGAGCATCGCCCCTGGTGGGCGTGCCGGGTGGATCCCGGTCGGGTGCATGCGGGAGTCTGTCTGACTGTCTCTCCCCGTTTCCAGCTTCAGAAAAATACAAAAAAAAAAAAAAAAAAGTTTAGGACACATGTACTTGTCATTGTCATCTCTCTCAAACCAGACTCTGCTTAACATTTATGAAACCGATCAAGACCTGGGCTTGAATCTGAGCCAGAAAGCATAACCTGCAGTCCCATAATTCCATTCTCTGGAAGGTCTTTGTGTCAGGCTTGCTTTTGCCTTTAGTTTTTTCAGACAACACAGGATAGACAGATCGGCTGGGAGTCCCTCAAAGCCAAAAGATTAAATAGAATTAAGAGAAGGTATTTCAAGGCAGGAAACAGTGGCTAGATGCAGGGACTCAGGGGGAAGATTTTGAGGGCTTGAAACTTTTGAAGTTTGGTAAGCCGAGGCTATAAGCCAGAGTTTGGAAGAGCAACTCAGGTGGAAAAATTGAAAGGCGGTCCCTGACATTTTATAGGACATAAGGAAGGGAAATTGCAGCAGAAAAAGTTTATGTGCTAATAATGAGCCTGATTTGACATACTGTCCTTCCACACTTTGATATGCGTCTCTCAGTGGTCTGTCTTTGACGTTCAGACCCTGTAGGAGCCATCGCAACATGTGAATCCCGACTAAAAGGGAACAGCTGGAGACAGTGGGTTCCATTGGTGGTGGATGACAGCCATTGGCTCCTGAGTTGCGTTAAGCCAATAAGCAGTTCCTTCCAGGGCAGGCAGAGGCCAGGGAAGCGCCTTGCGTTTGCTTCACCTTAGTGCCTGCATCTTTGACAAGTGAACAATAACATGTACTGTGTGATTCCAGACTGTCCTGCTTCTTTTCTCTGTCCCTCCTGTAGTCTTTCCTTTTTATGTCGTGTTACATGAGGTTCCTTTCACCTTTCTTTCCTGACCCCAGGTTCCAGTGTTCACTGGCCGCTCTCACCCAGGATGCGCTCTAATTGGCAAAACTGTAACCTGGTAGCAGCGGTTGGCTGTTTCAGTTTCCTAATTGGTGTCATGGGGCTGCTGGTGGAGCCTGGCCACATTGGGCTGATTGCTAGATTGGCCACTGTGACGGCCAAGCTTCTATCAGACCAAGAGGGTTAGTACTTTGGAAACTAAAAAGTAAAATGTTAGATCTATAGTGTTCTTCATAGTGGGTCTGAAACAACATGAGCTATTTATCATAAAGGAGCACTTTCCATAGTACCCCGAAGGTCCCTTGTATTTGCTCCTGAAAATGTTGTTCTGTTTTGTAGCTCGTAGCTGGCCACAGCTGGCTGTTTCCTCCCTGTTGGAAGGCAGCATAAAGCTACACTGTGTTTTACACCCCCTGATGCACGGGGCATCTCTTCTCTTCAGGAGCAATGCGGGCAGGGTGCTAAATGTGTGTGTCGGCAGGGAGGGGGCTAGGGTTCTAATGAAGATACTCTTTCTACGGAAGGCAAAATTTATAAGCTCATTTAGATTGGTTGGTGAGAATGTAAATTGTTAATGGTGAATCATACGAAAAAGACGATACAAGTTGTTTTCAAAAGCAAGTGTATGTAATTGACATTTGTGTTGAAAGTATAACTGGGCATTTAGTTAGGCATATGGGTGTAGTATCATGACTGTTTACACAAATTAATGCCTGCACTTCCGGAAAGCTACAAAATTCTGCATTTTAAAATCCGGTTTTAATATTTTGATAATCATATTGCATTCCAGGGTGATGAAACAATGCAGTGACCTTAAGGAGACAAAATGTTACCTGTAAGCCAACCTCTTTGATGTTTTTGTTCTGTAGCCAGGACTTAATCGTTTCCAGCATCATTTCTTATGTGCAGAGATAAGTTTGAGTCAGTCTTCATTAAAACACATTGAGTAAAGTATTCTCATTCTAATACTGTCTTAACATTTATTTTGCATTATACTGTTTTTCCAAAGAACTCTCATATATATCATCTCACTTGGTTGTTTGAATATCCTAAAGTTAAGGATTATTATTTTGCATTTTATTGATAGGGTGATTGAGAATCAAAAGTTGAGAATTGATGGAAATCAGTACTACCACATGTGATTGAGTCGTAACTTGAACCTGTGTCCTTATGACTATTAAGTCTAGTGTCTTCCCACAATAATATACTCCCTTTATTATTTTAGTTTTTGCTATTATATTATATACTTTGATATTATAACATATATTATTATATTAGTGCTTGCAAATAATATATATTTAATATTTTATATAAAAGACACTAATATATATTAGTTATATAATACTAACAGAATTTATATATTATATAAAGTATATAATATATATACTCAATATATAACAATTTATTATATATGGGAAAATATATTTTATGTTATATAATGTACTAATGTTACATAATATAAGTATATAAGATATGTAATTTATATTATTATATTAGTGCTTTGGGGGTAACTAGATGACTTGGGCTCTGTAGTCTTTAAGTTTTGTTGTCCAGAAAATCCACCCATACAGAGATAGGAACACAGAGTGCCAAGGGCTGAAGGAGTAGTTCAGGCTGTGGAGATGGGGCTGGGGGGAGAACCTGCCATAATATCTTGGAAGAGTGAGCATCTGAGCTGGAACTATGAAGAGGGAGGGACGGGAAAGGTATTTGGCATCCATGGAGAAAGAACAGCTGGAACAGAAAGGTATAAGATGGGAAAATGTACGTTCTGTTTCAGGATGTTGACTAAATGAATGACGTTAGAACTTAAGAGTGCTGGGTAAGGGAGGGCTGGTAAGATTGACAGGCTTGGAAAGCAGAGAGCAAAATGTCACTTTGGTGACCATGTATGGCTAGATTAAAGGGTAGGAGAGAAGAGCATGAGGTCTGCTGGGAATGCGTTGCTGCCTTCCCAACAAGGACGAAGCAGTGGGAATTAGGGGCCTGTTGATCAGAGTCAGTGGGGGAGGTTATATTTGGTAGACGTTGCTGAGGCTAGAGTAAGCTTTGAAGTGGGAGCTCAGGAGAAGTGAGCCGGGCCACACTGTAATGATTACTCCAGTTTTGAAGATTGGTGGGAATCACATTTCAGTTTAATAAACTTTGGTTTATTACTGAACCAGCAAATGAGCAATTTAAGAGTATATAATGAGTTAAAGATCCAAGTAATTGAGTGAGGCTTTCTCTTGCCTTTTTGATTCTTCCCATAGCAAGTGTAAAGTTCTGTGGTTATTGTAGCCAGCATAGAAGAAATAATCCACCATGTCAATGGCAGTTCATCAGAGATTCTTTGACTTTAGTATATGAAGCTGAGGAAGACTCCCTCTCATCTCTCAAGTGTTTACAGCAGGGGTCCCCAAACTAAGGCCAGCAGGCCGTTGCGGCCCCCTGAGGCCATTTATCCGGCCGCTGTCGCACTTCCAGAAGGGGCACCTTTTTCATTGGTGGTCAGTAAGAGGAGCACATTGACCATCTCATTAGCCAAAAGCAGGCCCATAGTTCCCCTTGAAATACTGGTCAGTTTGTTGATTTAAATTTACTTGTTCTTTATTTTAAATATTGTATTTGTTCCCGTTTTGTTTTTTTTACTTTAAAATAAGATATGTGCAGTGTGCATAGGGATTTGTTCATAGTTTTTTTTATAGTCCGGCCCTCCAACAGTCTGAGGGACAGTGAACTGGCCCCCTGTGTAAAAAGTTTGGGGACCCCTGGTCTACAGGTACAAAAGCTAAACATGCAACCCGATTAGTCCCGGGTTGGGATGTGGTGGACTTCTGGAACCCGATTGGGTTCCGTGCTAAGAGAGAGAGAAGCTGAGGTTGCCTTATGGGTCCTTTTCTCAATAACAGTCATCTGAAGGCATCGATGAATATGGAGGAGGATCCTTTGGGATGTAGATATCGTTGACTTTAGATACTTCTTGGGGAAAGATGGGACCTTTAAAAAATTAGAGCGCCTGACCAGGCAGTGGCGCAGTGGATAAAGCGTCGAACTGGGATGCGAAGGACCCAGGTTCAAGACCCGAGGTCGCCCGCCAGCTTGAGCACGGGCCATCTGGTTTGAGCAAAGCTCACCAGCTTGAACCCAGGGTCGCTGGCTCGAGCAAGGGGTTACTCGGTCTGCTGAAGGCCCGTGGTCAAGGCACATGTGAGAAATCAATCAATGAACAACTAAGGAGCCGCAATGAAGAATTGATGTTTCTTATCTCTCTCCCTTCCTGTCTGTCTGTCCCTATCTGTCCCTCTCTCTGACTCTCTCTGTCTCTACCACAAAAAATAAAAATTAAAAATTAAAAAAAGAAAAAAAATCTGAACCAAATGGTGTGTTAAAATATTAAAAAAAAAATTAGAGCGAAGTCTTCAAGTTGTCTGATAGATTTGTTTTCTATGACATTAGCTGTTTCTGGCTGAAGCATCCTTTTGAGACTTGGTTAAGGCTGAGCTCCCCCAGTGCTTCGGAAGTCTATTCCGACTTTTTGACTGTAGAAATGGACATGAAATTCTAAGAATAGCCTTCAGTTAATGATTGCCAACTTTAAACAGTTTAATAGATACGTGAGTGATAGCTCTACTCATAACAGCGTCTTTCATTTTTTTTTTTTTTTATCACACTTGTTTTAGAAATCGAGCTCTTTTCCACCAATTGTTTCCTTCCCAATTGGGAGGAGCTGTTAAATACTATAGCAAATGACCTGCATGAGGTCCCATGTTATGAACTTGGAGGATCTGAAGTTCGTTACATGTTTCATCAAAATGCCAGCTTTTCCTGCATCTGCAGATATGTGTAGATTGTTTGGTATCTACCTATCTGGATTAGGAACAGAGTTGTTTGATGGCTGGTGAGAAGTGAAAATGAATAGAGGGGTTCCGGAGTCTTGGTGTGTGTATTTAAAGCAAAAGAGATCTCCCATGTTGCTTCACTGTGGTTAATAAAGGCAGCTGGGGAGGGACCAGATGTAGCAGATATTTGCCGAAAATTGATGACTCTCCGTGAAACTGTTGTTTATACTACATTATGGGGAGGAAGCTAGCACCTCTTTCAGAGGTTTGGCTCTGGTGGCCTCTGAACTGTATGTGGTTCTGATCTAGGGGTCATGGGCTTTTACGTAATCTGTGTGAAGATAATGTTTCAATAATGTCCTCCCTAAAGTTCTGTTCTACTTAGGATTCTAATCATTGAATCCCTATTCCATAATACATAGAGCTATTAAAAAAAAAAAATCAGTAGAGATTATTGGCACACAAGATGGGCACTGATATTTTATTAAGACACAGATACCCATAATGAAGAAATACAGTTTACAGCCTGACCAGGTGGTGGCACAGTGGATAGAGCATCGGACTGGGATGCAGAGGACCCAGGTTTGAAACCCCGAGGTGGTCAGCTTGAGCACGGGCTCATCTGGTTTGAGCAAGGCTCACCAGCTTGAGCCCAAGAGAGCTGGCTTGAGTAAGGGGTCACTCCATCTGCTGTTGCCTCCTAGTCAAGGCACATATGAGAAAGCAATCAATGAACAACTAAGGCGCCGCAACAAGGAATTGATGCTTCTCATCTCTCTCCCTTCCTGTCTGTCTGTCCCTATCTGTCCCTCTCTGTCACAAAAAAAAAGAAGCAAGAAAAAGCTCAAATAAACAACATAAAAAAAAAGAAACAGCTTACAGAAGGCATTCTCAGACATCATCTCCTTTGCTTGTCACAGACTCCTATGACTACTTTTTGCACCTCCCTGCTCTCCGAACACAGTCTTGTCCGCACCCAAAGTTTTAGCCTTTCGCTGGAAACCAGCAACCCCAGAATGGGTGTTAGGCTCTATCTCTCAACATGTCACAAACACTTCATCAATCTTCCCTTTCCACCTTCCAGCTTTGTCAGAAACATGTGTTTTCTTTCTGAGCGAGACCACCTCCCAGATCAGAAATCCAGCTGCCCTCCTTGCCATCCCTGTCGCCTTTTCCTAACTCTGCCGAATTCTATTCCTTATAACTCTGGAACCCAGATGTTGCCAGGCTTTCTGCAGGCATATCCCACCTGCTCTCCGTGCCTCTGTGTCCCACATTGCCCCTGGACAGGTTCATCTCAGGTGGAACTCCACTGCGTTAAGTCCTGTGCAGGAAAAGGCTGCAGTGGCCGCCACGGTCTCCAGGTGAAGCTGCAGGTTCAGTCATGGGGAGGTTGCGGGACCCACGTGCTCTTTCTTGCCGCAGTCTCTCTGCGCTTTCATACCTTTGCCTGTTATTGTCCGTCTGTACCTTTCCTCCCTGACTTGAGCCCCATCTTTTGTTAACATTCTGCACCGTCCACTATGAAGTTTGTTATCCTGCCTTTTTGCTCTTGCTCTGCTTCCCCAGTGGACAGCGAGCTCTTAGAGGACAAGGGCAATGTCGTGTTCATCCGTTTCTCTAGCACCTTGTATCGTATCTGTGTTCGTGAGTACGCAACGGATGTTTGCAGAGCATTGCACAGTCTGAGTCTGCACAGATATTAAATACCTAAATGACTTCTTCAGGATTATAGGACTAGAATAAACTACAACTAATTCCAAATTCTTACAAAAGTAAGTCATGATTTAACTGGCCAAATCTTTGGTCTTGGTTAATTTATCCTTTTTTTTTTTCTTTTCCTTTTTTTAAAGAGTATTTCTGTTAAACATCCTGTTTGTTTGGGTGCTGGTAGGTTGTGCCCTAGGTGACGCATATCAGCCACAGATCTTTTCAGAAATTTCTACAAACAACAAACTCAGTAAAGACTTAATATTGCTATTCTGAGGGTGTACCTAGGGGAACCATGTCCTCTGTGAATAATGCATTTGGTTAAGTTGAATTTTAATGTATAAAGGCAGCAACTAGACAAATTTATTACTGCCCATATTTATATCTTATAAAGTAGTTTAGTTGTCGTTGGAACGCAGTAATTCAGTCATTTGGCAATGAATTCCAGAATCGCTATTGTGTAGGGTCGATCCGTGGTGTGCTGTGGTCTGTATTTGTAGCTTTGCAGCATAATCGGGTGCTTTTAAAATTGTTTTTGCTTAAATGAGAAATTCACTTTGTGTTTAGCATCTCTCCCCTTCTAGTGGGGATCAAAATGATTTTTCCCACATCCATTTTCTTCTCTGCTTCCCTCTTCGCTCCATTATTTATCTCACAAGGATTGTTTTGTGTTTTGAGAATCTATTTCTCTCCCCTTAACTTCCCACCCCTTCCCCTTCCGAACAGATAAATTCCAAGGAAGAATAGCCCTTCTTTCATCCATTATAGATGACTTTTCATTTGAGCGTGTCATCTTGCTTTTTTGTTACAATGGAGATCAAAGGGGGACAGGTTCACCACCAGTGTTCAGCAGTTCTTTTCAGTTCTGGACCTTAAAGAAATGGAATCTAGCTTAATTTGTTGCAGCCTTAGATCTTTCTCAAGGCATGTGGCACTCAGATGGCTGGGCATTACTGCATGCTGTGTGTGTGTGTATGTGTGTGCGTGTGTGTATATGTCTTCTAAAAGAGTGAGAGAGCTGGATACTTGGTATTTCATGTGCTCTGCAGTGCATATCCCGCAGATACCCATCATACTGGAATGTATTCGTGTTGAAATGTTACTTGTTTCTGTTTAAATCAAGTTGGGAGTTCTTTGAAGGTCCCCCTTTATTTTATTTTATTTTTTTAAATAAATTTTTATTAATGTTAATGGGATGACATTAATATTTCAGGGTACATATATTCAAAGAAAACATGTCTAGGTTATCTTGTCATTAAATTATGTTGCATACCCCTCACCCAGAGTCAGATTGTCCTCCGTCACCCTCTGTCTAGTTTTCTCTGTGCTCCTCCCCCTCCCCCTAACTCTCTCCCTCCCTCCCTCCTGCGTCCTCCCTCCCCCCACCCCTGGTAACCACCACTCTCTTGTCCATGTCTCTTAGTCTCGTTTTTATATTCCACCAATGTATGGAATCATGTAGTTCTTGTTTTTTTCTGATTTACTTATTTCACTCCGTATGATGTTATCAAGATCCCACCATTTTGCTGTAAATGATCTGATGTCATCATTTCTTATGGCTGAGTAGTATTCCATAGTGTATATGTGCCACATCTTCTTTATCCAGTCTTCTATTGAAGGGCTTTTTGGTTGTTTCCATGTCTTGGCCACTGAACAGTGCTGCAATGAACATAGGGCTACATGTGTCTTTACTTATCAATGATTCTGAGGTTTTGGGGTATATACCCAGTAGAGGGATTGCTGGGTCATAAGGTAGTTCTATTTGCAGTTTTTTGAGGAACCACCATACTTTCCTCCATAATGGTTGTACTACTTTACATTCCCACCAACAGTGTATGAGGGTTCCTTTTTCTCCGCAGCCTCTCCAACACTTGCTATTACCCGTCTTGTTGATAATAGCTAATCTAACAGGGGTGAGGTGGTATCTCATTGTAGTTTTGATTTGCATTTCTCTAATAACTAATGAAGCTGAGCATCTTTTCATATATCTGTTGGCCATTTGTATTTCTTCCTGGGAGAAGTGTCTGTTCATGTCCTCTTCCCATTTTTTTATTGGATTGTTTGTTTGTTTGTTGTTGAGTTTTATGAGTTCTTTGTAAATTTTGGATATTAGGCCCTTATCTGAGCTATGTTTGAAAATATCAGTTCCCATTTAGTTGGCTGTCTGTTTATTTTGGTATCGGTTTCTCTTGCTGAGCAAAAACTTTTAATTCTGATGTAGTCCCATTCATTTATCTTTGCCTTCACTTCCCTTGCCATTGGAGTCAAGTTCATAAAATGTTCTTTAAAACCCAGGTCCATGAGTTTAGTACCTATGTCTTCTTCTATGTACTTTATTGTTTCAGATCTTATATTTAGGTCTTTGATCCATTTTGAATTAATTTTAGTACACGGGGACAGGCTGTAGTCGAGTTTCATTCTTTTGCATGTGGCTTTCCAGTTTTCCCAACATCATTTGTTGAAGAGGCTTTCTTTTCTCCATTTTGCGTTGTTGGCCCCCTTATCAAAGATTATTTGACCATATATATGTGGTTTTATTTCTGGGCTTTCTATTCTGTTCCATTGGTCTGAGTGTCTATTTTTCCGCCAGTACCATACAGTTTTGATTATTGTGGCCCTATAATATAGTTTAAAGTCAGGTATTGTAATGCCCCCAGCTTCATTCTTTTTCCTTAGGATTGCTTTAGCTATTCGGGGTTTTTTATAGTTGCATATAAATCTTATGATTTTTTGTTCCATTTCTTTAAAAAATGTCATAGGAATTTTGATGGGAATTGCATTAAATTTATATATTACTTTGGGTAATATGGCCATTTTAATTATATTTATTCTTCCTATCCAAGAACAAGGAATATTTTTCCATCTCATTGTATCTTTTTCTATTTCTCTTAGCAATGTCTTGTAGTTTTCGTTATATAGGTCCTTTACATTCTTTGTTATGTTTATTCCTAGGTATTTTATTTTTTTTGTTGCAATCGTGAAGGGGATTATTTTTTTGAGTTCGTTTTCTAATATTTCATTGTTGGCATATAGAAAGGCTATGGACTTTTGTATGTTGATTTTGTATCCTGCGACCTTACTGTATTGGTTTATTGTTTCTAGTAATTTTTTTGTGGAGTCCTTCGGGTTTTCGATGTATAGGATCATATCATCAGCAAAAAGTGATACCTTTACTTCTTCTTTTCCGATATGGATGCCTTTTATTTCTTTGTCTTGTCTGATTGCTCTGGCCAGAACTTCTAGCAAGGTCCCCCTTTAAAAATAGCCACTTCACAGTTTGAATGTTGGTGTCATTTGAATTTTGAATATTCCACGCTTGCTTGGCTTTTATTACTTCTTTTATGAGGTTAAGAATTTCAATTCCTTACTATGACCAGTGAGGGGAGGAGGAGTGGAGAAGCAGATGGACACTTCTCTTGTGTGCCCTGACCAGGAATTGAACCTGGAACATCCACATGCCGGTCCAGCACTCTACCACTGAGCCAACCGGCCAAGATCTAGACTCCTTTCTGTGATTTGTTTGTTTCTATCCTGTGGTTATTGTGAGACCAGTGTTGGGGAATGTTACAACAGAACCTTAACTCTCAATAGGCTTACTTACTCTCTGAGTATTCTTAGTGTTCAGAATTTCTGTTTTTCACTAAAACTAGGCCTCCTTCCCTTAGTGTTATTATTGTCACCTAATCTGCCCCTTTCATTGACTTTTAACTCTCATCTAAATGCTAAAATTTCCTTTGCCACCATTCCTTATTTCTCCAATGACAGTCAAAGTCCATTCTTCTCCCAGTTTCATTGAATGTGGACGCCAAGATTTATAAGTCAGATGCTACTCGTATGGTGCTGGAGAATTACCTGTTTATCAGTGTAGTTTGTAAAGGATTGCAATTTTTTTATTATTTATTTATTTATTTATTTATTTATTTATTTATACAGAGGCAGAGATAGACAGGGACAGACAGACAGGAACGGAGAGAGATGAGAAGCATCAATCATTAGTTTTTCGTTGCGTGTTGCGACTTCTTAGTTGTTCATTGATTGCTTTCTCATATGTGCCTTGACCGCAGGCCTTCAGCAGAACGAGTAACCCCTTGCTGGAGCCAGCAACCTTGGGTCCAAGCTGGTGAGCTTTTTGCTCAAGCCAGATGAGCCTGCGCTCAAGCTGACGACCTCGGGGTCTCGAACCTGGGTCCTTCTGCATCCCAGTCCAACGCTCTATCCACTGCGCCACCACCTGGTCAGGCAAGGATTGCAATATTTTTCAGAAGTTTAACGTCCATTCACTTAGTGCATAGAACTAAGAAATATTTAAATAATCATTTATGTATTTTTTTCACCTATGTATTTTTGTGCTTAATTATTCCTGCTCCTTCCCTAAGTCAGATTGAACTTTCTCGTATCCATTTCTTTTTTTATCATTGGGTGGCGAAAGCATTTAAATAGCAGTTTCAAAGACTAAAGACCAAAAATGTTTCTGGTTGTTGAGTGGATCTGGCTGTCATGACAAAGCATATTTGAGAAAGTATGTCTATTTGGATGTAGAACTTGGGTACATATTTTTTTCTTATTTTATTTACAGTTTTATGGATAAGGACCTGAAGGTTCACAGATTCCTTGTCTAGAGTGAGGTTTATAGAATCTGATATCCCTGTTTCTAAGAATTTTTTAAAAAAGAAACATTTTTTTCCCCAAAGTCAATACTGTATTCTGTAAGTTGAACTTACCAGAAATCGGGTCATTTAATAAATGGAATAATATAAAAATGTTTTTTTCTCTCTGAATATTTTACATACCTGTATTTCTTTCTGTGTCTAATCTTATCTATTCGATCCATATGGAAAAAGCAAGTTTAGAGTGTCCAGTCACACATGAATCGGTCTATATATGGACAGCCACACTCTGTCCAACTATGTTGAAACACACAGACATTTAAAACCAACTAAAATATTAACTGAATTTTTGAAAAGGAGTATCAATGTAATGTTTGATAACTAAGCATGTTTATTAGAAGATTCTATTGATGCATTTGAACTTTGAGTGAATGTCTGCTGGGACAGTGTCTTATGACACATTTGAAGGGTATGTTTTGTTTTCATTTGAGCAAGACATTATTCTTGAATAATTATATCTTGACCATATCAAGACATATATCTTGAATTTAAATTCTTAAAGCCTCTTTCATTTTGGTTTTCCATCTTGACCATTAGATTCTGCTTTGTATGGAAATAAATTTCATATGAAGGTTAACATATGAATTTTGTGTAAATATTCTATAGTATGTTTCTCTAGTAACACTCTCCACAATCATGGATGGATTAAGTTTGAAGAGGCAAGACTATTTGGAATGATGTTTCTTCATTATTGGCCAAGGGATATATGACTTAGAAAATTAGGAAGTACTCTCTTTGTTGGTAGGTTGCCCCATACTTAAAATACAAGGTAGCTATTTATTTATTTTTTTATTTTTTGTGACAGAGACAGAGAGAGGAACAGACAGACTGGAAGGGAGAGAGATAAGAAGCATCAATTCTTTGTTGTGGCACCTTAGTTGTTCAGTGATTGCTTTCTCATATGTGCCTTGACTGGGGGGCTACAGCAGACCGAATGACTGCTTGCTCAAGCCAGCGACCTTGGGCCCAAGCTGATGACTCTTGCTCAAACCAGATGATCCCGCACTCAAACTGGTGACCTTGGGGTTTCGAACCCGGGTCCTCTGCATCCCAGTCCAACACTCTATCCAGTGTGCCACCACCTGGTCAGATACAAGGTAGCTATTTAGAAGGAGACCTCCGATAAAGCCAAGAATCTCAGCTGTGTCTAAAACTCCCTAAAAATGGTCAAGCCATTTAATTGGACAGTGAACTTAATCAGAATAATTTTATGCTCAAGTGAAAAATATAACTTAGGCCTTTCAAAGCCATAAGTGGACATTTGATCAAAGTTCTAATATATCAACAGTACTTGCTGGTAAGATTGCTATTTTTTCCCTCTTTGGTATTGAGAGGAAGTGAGGCAGAGTTCAGCACTGAGGCCTCTCTCGATGAGCGAGCACAGGATGGTTGGGGAACCTGGCATGTCCTCACATCTGCAAGTGACTAAGTAACTAACGAGCACAGGTGTGTAGTGGTAATCTTAGTAGTTCTGCTTGGGAGAGGTCGCATTAGAAGCCTGTGAACAGATATTTGAGTCAGGGAAGATTTGGTCAGCCCCTTTCTTACTTCTTAAGGATCCAGTGCCCATGCCATCCTCACCCTGTGTCTTTGCTTCTGTGCGGTCAGTTCTTCACCATCTCAGACAGCTTCACGTGTCCACCCACAGTCACCCCAAGCCATTTCCTTCTTTTCCGCTGTCCTGACTCAGTGCCCACCAGGTGGATGGGTTTTTCCTTTACTTTCTATACTTTTCTCCTTGTGACGTTGGGGAAACCTGATCATGTCTAGCGCAGTTGTACACGTCGAGGACAGGAAGCGGAAGTGGGGTGGCACTTGTTTGCTCTTTCTGTGTCTTCTAGTGGCAGGTCCTTGTCAGCCACTTATTCCTGTGGAATGTTGTTTCCTCCTCTCAACGGAGATGTGGCTAGAGAGGAAGGATTGCTCAGGTCCCCTGAAATGGTGCAGTTGTCTGTCAGAGTTGTATGTTCTGTTGGGAACAACAGAACACTTGCACTAACTCAGCGTCACCAACCCCTGAGATTTGGTGATAAGAAGCCCCCCTTAGGCATTGCAGCTGCCTGGGGACCCTTTTCTAATGGGGAAAAAAAAACCATTTAGAATTCCAAATAGTTGCCTCTGAATTTAGTCTTTGGGCTAAATTATGTAAGCCATGTTATGCTTTTTGTTGGTGAGTGTCCTGTTTTTCTGTTTTGTGTTTAGAAAAGGACTCAAGCTCTTAATTTCAGGTTGTTTATATACAAATTAAGATTTTTGACACTACCTTTAAGCAAGCATTGGTGTTATTTACTATATTTACTTTTTGGATGAGCCTAATGTGTAGAGATTTGTAGGTTATTAATCTTATTACTTTAAAAGAACACTTTTAGGGGGTGAGCACTGAAATTTGTCCTGGTTCTTGGAATTTACTGGCTTTTATTACATTTCTTAAATGAAATTTCAGAGCCTAGAGGAAAGTAGCGGTATGAGGACACTTCAGGAATATGTAATTGGTTTGAGTTCTTTGGTGGAGAAGGATTTTATCAAATTAGAATATCATTATGAGTGCAGTTTAGCTGTTTTCTCATGTATATATAGATTCTCAAATCTTTTGAAAATTGGAGCCATAATTTACTCAGATATAACGATATTAAAGCGAAAATAATATTCAGGTTACATATATGAGTACTTCCCATCTCTTGTTCTGTGTTTAATGAAATTCCACAGTTTTTGCTCCTTTGTGCTGGTGATTCCTCATGAGAAACCAGGAGTGAGTGATCCCTGCAGAACAGCCTCTGTCCGAGAGAGCCCAGAGGCGAACGGGACTTGGAACTGCCATGTTTGCCCAAGCACTGCCTGTTTGCTGGACTTCTTCCCCAGCCAGTAGGTGTGGGTAACTGGGCATAAAAGAAATGATGTTTAGAAGTATCTTTCTTATATAAGCATTCAGTAAAGAAGCTGAACTATACAGAATGAAAAGCTGTTTTCACGATAAACCACAGGGCTCGATTTTGAAAAAGGTAAACTGAATTGCTTTTTGCTTTTTCAACCTGAGAACATTGGGAAAATATTGACGCATAAGATGGGGAAGCAATTGAACGCTGATTATATTGTTTTTTGGGACGTAGCAAGCCGATGCTTGTAACTGAAGTGCCCGCCTCGTGAACGTGTGCTGGGAAGGCCACATACTGGGCACAAAGGAGACTGGCCTCAGCAGCATCCCATCCCCATCCTGAATCTCCACGTTTCCGCTTCTCTTCTTCAGGACCGCAAACAGAAAAGTGGGCACATAGACAGTGAATATATAAAACGCACGTTAGGGAACACTATTCTCTGACACATATTTCTTGTATTTTACAAGAACAGTAAATTGAGAGGACACGTTGATGTTCATTGTGTTTGGTCATTCGGAAAACCAGTACTGTATTGAAACCATCCATTTCTCTGTCCTTGGGGAGACTTGCATGTCATAAGCATCTTCTTTGTATAGTATTCATTTTCTTCCCCGAAGGGTGTGGGGGGGTGATTTCTAGGCCTTTTGGTTAAGGCACCACATTTTCTTTTAGAGCAGGGGTCAGCGAACATGTAAAAGGACCAGATGGTAAATATCTTAGTATTCACATGCCATGCTGTCTCTTGAAACTACTTAATCGGTCATGGTAGCATGCAAGCAGCTGTGGACAATACGTGAGTGTATAGATGGCGCTGGGTTCCAATAAAACTTTATTTCTAAAACAGACTGTGGGCAATATTTGGCTCTTGGGCGGCATGAACACAATTTGTCAAAGCTGCCGGGAAACTTCTTTGCTCATCCCATAGTGTACCCACAGGTCACACCACATTCAGTGTGCTCAGAATGCTCTCGTTTATCCATAGAGGGATGTGACTAAGGTGAACCAGACAGTAATATGCCTGAGTTTAATATTCTTAAGTCTTTTCCTGTGTCTCACAAGTTAGAAATACACTGAGCTTAAAAACCTGTGTCTGGATTTGGCCAACTTGAAAGTTTGTTTTATAGCTTTGTAGAAAGGGGTGAGGTGACTTCCCTTAGGGCATGATTTAGTGAAGGAAGAGTTAAACAATTTATGTGGGCTCTTCAGAGAACAAACCCACCACATTGCAATGAGAATAAAATGAATGAGAGGTGGTGGTGGTGGTGGTGGTTATGGTGGTAGTGGTGGTGGTGGAGATGGTGATGGTGTGGTGGTGGAGATGGTGGTGATGCTGGTGGTTCAAATACATTATAACTCTGACCTCACCTCTGCAGAATCTGCTGAGTGCATTAAACAACCTTCATTCTCTTATGATACTTGTTCTGTGTTGTCCATGAGTCACCTGATACTCATCCTTTGTAGACTTTCTGACATTCCGGTGCATTTTCTAGTCAGTGAAGTCAGATGCTTACCAAGACTCAGGTGTGTTTGTTCGCAAACCTATTTATACCAGTTGTGTTTGTTATTGCATAAATTAATTAAATGTCATGTCATCTGTTGCTATATGAAAATTAAGCTGAGTGGTTTGGAAAGACTTGTAAAAAGGTAATTTAGGGAAAACCTGCTATTGAGTTAGGAATGTGTGTGGATAAGAGAACTGTGGAAGGGATTGGGGGTAATCTAGAATGATCGTGCACTGTATTTGCTTTATGGGAGTCTCTGGTTCTCACTCTCCTTTAAGGAAACCTGTTGAGATACATAGATGATCCATTATTGGGGTTACAGGTGACTCAGCAGGGTCATTCTTGTATCAAGGCTCATTTTTTATATCAGACAATTGGCAAAGAATGTATATTTAGATATTTTATTGTAACTTGATGTATAAAGTGTATATGTGTCTTGTTTTTCACGTTGTGTTTCAAAGAAAACATTTCCTGGTCCTGATCATATCTAAGTGCCTCCCAAAATGTGTCACACTCTGTGGCAAAGCTTTGCATCAAGTCTCTTATTTAATCCTCCCAGCAGCCCATTTGAAGAGGGCCCTGTTGTCTTCACTTTAGTAATTGGGAATCTGAAACACAGGCTCTGTCATTTTACCGAGGTCTTAAAACTAGTAAATGCTACATCACATCTGAGATTCAGGGTTCTTGTCCATACCACTCTGCCACCCCCTCCCCCATCAGCAGCAACAAAATATAGTGATTGGTTAAGATCTTGTTGTGAGTCGTTAACCAGTCTTAGCTCTACTTAGTGTAGGAAGTATAGACAGAGCTTGGCTTAAATCTTATCTATGTTTATGTTGTTCTTATATTCTTTTCTTTTTTTTTTTCTTTCATTTTTCTGAAGCTGGAAACAGGGAGAGACAGTCAGACAGACTCCCGCATGCGCCCGACCGGGATCCACCCGGCACGCCCACCAGGGGCGATGCTCTGCCCCCCAGGGGGCGATGCTCTGCCCATCCTGGGCGTCGCCATGTTGCGACCAGAGCCACTCTAGCGCCTGAGGCAGAGGCCACAGAGCCATCCCCAGCGCCCGGGCCATCTTTGCTCCAATGGAGCCTTGGCTGCGGGAGGAGAAGAGAGAGACAGAGAAGAAAGCGCGGCGGAGGGGTGGAGAAGCAAATGGGCGCTTCTCCTGTGTGCCCTGGCCGGGAATCGAACCCGGGTCCTCCGCACGCTAGGCCGACGCTCTACCGCTGAGCCAGCCGGCCAGGGCTGTTCTTATATTCTTACTGCAGCCTGGTCCTTTTTTCTTTTTTGTTTTCCACATACCTACTTGGAACTAGTACATTGTTTTTACTTCTTAAAAAATGCTTGTAGGTGTGTAATTTAACTTGATTATTGAAAGAGAAGTAATAGGGCAAGTATAATTAACTTTTTTTTTTTTGTAGATGAAAGTAAGGTTCCTGGAATATAAATGAACCGAGAGGGATATAGAGTTGAAATAACAGATAGAAAATATTGATGCTGCCGTCGAAAAGTTGAAGAAATATTTTTTACTGTAAAATATAGATACTGTATTTAGTTAAAAGATGAGGTGTTTGAGGGGATTACCTTTTTCTAGTTTGTGTTAGGATTATATGGAGGATTACGACTGAGTCTTTTCTAATTACATCTAGTATGAGATTAATTTCTTTCTTTTTTTTTTTTTTTTAAGGATTCAATTTCAGTTTAAAGATGGGAACTAGTTCTGGTAGAAGGAAAGTGTGTTGGTTAATCTTCTCTGTGAGCTTGCACGGAAGTCTGTCCAGATTCAGAAAAATAAACTAGCCAACCAAGTACAGGGCATACAGTTACATGTATTTATTTTATTCTTTTTTTATTTTTAAAAAACAACAGTGAAATCATAAACTTGGATGCAGCCTATAACATGTGAATGCACTCAAAATAAGTTACATACTTAGTTTTTATTGTAAATAATTCACTACCATGTTCTTTTTATTCTGGGAAAATAAAAATGGTGGCCTGACCAGGCGGTGGCGCAGTGGATAGAGCGTCAGACTGGGATGCGGAGGACACAGGTTGGAGACCCCAAGGTCGCCAGCTTGAGTGCGGGCTCATCTGGTTTGAGCAAGGCTCACCAGCTTGGACCCAAGGTCACTGGCTCGAACAATGGATTACTTGGTCTGCTCAAGGCCCACGGTCAAGTCATATATGAGAAAGCAATCAATGAACAACTAAGGTGTTGCTACGAAAAACTGATGATTGATGCTTCTCATTTCTCTCCATTCCTGTCTGTCCCTATATATCCCTCTCTCTGACTCTGTCTCTGTAAAAAACAAAACAAAACAAAATGGTGACATGAAACAATGTAGTTAATTGGAAAGAGGCTTCTCTGCAGTTTCACTTACAGCAGTTTAAATCCTTTCCTACTGGTTGATTTAGATATTATTCCTAATTCTCCCAAAGAATACTTTAATGGTAGACCTACACAGCAATAGACTGGTCAGGATTAAGATCAGAAGGAGAGATAATGAAGTTGAGAAGTTAGAAGTCTGTGAAATTCAGGAATAAGAAGTATTGCTGAAGTAGATTATAGAGAAATAATTAGAAAAATAATCAGTAGACAAAAGATACTTAGAAAGCTATTTATAGGAGGAGGCTCAGGAATTTGCTGGACTATCAACCATATGTGTTCATTTTATAGTGCAAGCTTCCAGAATGACTGTGCTAATTTTCACATACCAGAGAAAACCATTTTGCTTTCTGGGAAAAATTACTTTTTTTCTATATCACCACAGAGTTTCACAATTTTGTGTTATTTTATTTTTATATTGTGTCCTCAGTTCCTGTTGCTCCCCATGCTTACAGAATTAAAGATAGAGAAGCAATTAAAATATTGGCAAAGCAGCAATGTGAACAAAGATTAAGAAAACGAAGAACATATTTGCTAAATCAGAAATAGGGATTATTTTCTCTACGGTGCTATTAATTATCTGGAGGGGAAAAAAGGAGAGAGAAATCAGACCACAAGTAGGTGGTGGAGGTGGGATTGAAGTTGAGGGATTTTTAGAGTCAGACAAACTCAACTTGATCTGTTTTTTGTACTTGAGAAGGTAACAACTTCTGATACATCACTGAATTTTAGCTCCTTGAGGGCAAGGAAGTAAAACTGAGGAAGAAGAAGTGAGCAGCAACAAAGGACAGACAAGGGAAGAATGAGAGTCCTGGTAACTGCTGTTAAGAAAGACGAGGGAGGGAAAGAATGTGGCAGAGTCCTAATAAAACACCAGGGGACAGAGAACAAGGCAGCCACCTTGCATGTGCCAGATCCAGCACTTCCTTAGTTCTGACCCTGCTTCTGTCCTCTGCCACGGCCCCATCTGTTTCAAGCTTTGTCACATTGCCCTTTTCCTCACCACAGGTTGAGGGGCCTGATCAAGCCACCAGTGTTCTTACCCGAAGTCCATTCCTCCCATCAGCTTTGTTCCTTGTCTCTCCCACCCAGTGGATGCCCCCAAACCTCGTGAGATATAGAGGACTTGAGAGTGTCTTGTTGAATTTATCTTTTCTTCTCTCTTGTAGCTTCGTCAGTGAAGCTTTCCTCCTCATTTCTAAACTGATGTATTCAAATGACCTGCTTGATACCATTTTAGGGCCTCTCTTCCTCCCACCCCGGTGTGCGTGCGTGCGTGCGTGCACACATCTGCCAAGTAGGGTGTGTTGGTGTTGGCATGGCTGCACCCTTTCTCTTTCAGGCTTAGTGGTTGGCATTTTAATTTTTACTTGTTGATTTTAAGGGAGAGAGAGAGGAAGAGAGACACTCCAATTTGTTGTTCTAATTTTTTTATGCATTCTTTGTTTGAATCTTGTATGTGCCCTGACTGGGGATCAATCGCGCAACCTTGGCGTATCAGGACAATGCTCTAACCAACTGAGCTACCCGGCCAGGGCCAGGCTTAGTGATTTTGAGAACATTTGAAAGCTGATTTTGAGAAAAGGAAAATGTTTTTACATTTTGTTGAATTTTAGGACATAGCTATCACAGCAAATAAACCAGGTCATACTTTTTAGGTTTGACAATTGTTTTTCCCGTTCTCTGGGAAAATGTATTGCCTATTGATTACTCACATAGTATTACTAATTTCAGAAGCACTTTGATGAACACAATTGCATGCCAAGGCCTAGATGATTGAGGTTATACTGTCATTTCTGGATATTTGAGACATTAGTAGAGATCACTGTTTAAGGAAACTGATGGGCATACATAACCCTTCCTGTGGTTGGGGGCTATCTAGATGAATCAGACATTACGACCTTTTTGCTGCTTATAGCCCTGATTTCCAACCAAAAAACCTTAGAAGCACATTGTTTAGAAATACCTATTTGGCCTAGATTGCTATTCACCAGTGTGATCTCACTCTGTAGTTGCTTCCAAGCGGTCACAGTGATGTCATTTGTTCTTAATTATCTTTCAAGTGATCTTTAAAGACTTTTCCCCATCTGGGTTGTTCGGCGGTGTAAAGCCAGTTGCTGCGGCCACCATCACAGCTGCCTGGCCCATGCAGGTTCACATTGGATTCAGACAGTTGGTAAAGAAACAATGGAGCCAAGAACTGGTGGGCCATCATCTTTAATCCTAGCTTGCACCCAGCGGGCAAGTAAAAGCACACACTGAGCTCCAAAACCCACTCATTCAGTGCTCACAAAGCTACTGACTTATCCGAGTTTCCTAGAATCAAAGGTTTCTAGCTCACCAGCCTTATTCACCTCTGTTCCCCATGTCCTTCCTTCTCCCTGCACAAACTCTGCACAAACTGGCTTCTCACTCAACACTCCACCATCTTGGCTGTTTCTCCTGGCCTCCTCCACGTGGGCTGTCTCTGCTCTCCTTTTCTGCTCTCTCCTCTAATGCTCATCACAGGAACCAAGAGAGCAAGCTCCTGGTCTGCCCCACTTTATAGTGCAGATATCAAAACCTTTAGTCCAATATACAAAATAGGGAAGTCTCTAATACAAAGTCACTTATCTGAGGCATGATGGGATTGTACCACCCCACATCAAAAAGGGTGGGAAAGGCATAGTCCTAAAACCAAGCCCCAGGCTACAAGGATCCTGCCTGCCCATAGCCCGCTCCCAACACACATTAATATAATCACACCCATCCCAAGCAAGAAGGGCAACCAATACCATCACCTGGGCGACGGCTTTCCACGTAGTCAGCACCATCTTTAACAAAGTGAGCATAATATATTTTATCCGCCAAGAGGCAGGTAAATGTGTGTTGAGGGCAGGCTGTTGGCAGGCAGGATCCTTGTAGCCTGGACTAAGCCTTTCCCACCCTTTTTGATGTGGGGTGGACTTTGTATCAGAGACTTCCCTATTTTGTATATTGGATTAAAGGTTTTGATTTCCACTCTATAAAGTGGGGCAGACCAGGAGCTTGGTCTCTCGATTCCTGAGATTAGCATTGGAGAGGAGAGCAGAGAAAGGCCACGTGGAGGAGGCCAGGAGAAGCAG
Organism: Saccopteryx bilineata; assembly: GCF_036850765.1. Lineage (NCBI taxonomy): Eukaryota > Metazoa > Chordata > Mammalia > Chiroptera > Emballonuridae > Saccopteryx > Saccopteryx bilineata. The sequence continues at coordinate 336,769,882 of NC_089491.1, read as the reverse complement.
CCAAGATGGCAGAGTGCTGAAGGAAAAGCCAGTTTGTGCAGAGTTTGTGCAGAGAGAAGGAAGGACATGGGGAACAGAGGTGAATAAGGCTGGTGAGCTAGAAACCTTTGATTCTAGGAAACTTGCATAAGTCAGTAGCTTTGTGAGCACTGAATGAGTGGGTTTTGGAGCCCTGTGTGTGTTTTTACTTGCCTGCCGGATGCAAGCTAGGATTAAAGATGATGGTCCACCAGTTTTTGGCTCCATTGTTTCTTTACCAACTGTCTGAATCCAATGTGAACCTGCATGGGCCAGGCGTACACCTGTGCTGCTGGCCACTTGGCCTTTGCTCACTGAGGTGTCCCTCTGCAGATCCTGCTGTCAGTAATGGTCCACATACCTTCAGCCTGGCCATGCCGTGACCTGGACCCAGCACTTGGGCTTATGCTTCTGACCTCCTTCTTGGGGCATCTTGGCCATCTATTGCAAAAGTTGATCTCATCGTTGCAGGACAATGTAGGTTTTTAACTTGTCAACCATACCTTAGAAGCCAGAGTCCTTAGATTTTAGAGGAGGCTTTTATAATCTGAAAGCTCGTTGAATCTCAAGACCATACAAACTACCTTTACTCACATTTTAAAGGCGGCATATGATAAACAGCATCTCTGTGAAATATCTGAGCAGATATTAAAATTAGGTTATTGTAACATATCTAGAGCCACTGTGATTTTTCTAAGGTTGGAGATTTTATGTAGTCGTCTTTTTCTTTTTTTAAGAAATTAGAATAACGGACGTAAAATATACTCTTTGACTCTAGCATGTATGAACGTTGGTACTTGTGTTGAGCTTGACATTGGAGGACTCCCAGTCATATTTCCCGGTGGCCGCATACTTCTCTTAAACAGATCTTCAACCATAGACAGACAGCGGTGGTTAAAGAAAGTAATTCCTATGGTGACTATAAGTTATTAATAATGCTGCATTGTATTGCATGTTTGAAAGTTGGTAAGAGGGTAGAACTTAAAAGTTCTCATCACAAGAAAAAAGAATTTGTAACTATGGTGATAGAAGTTAACTAGATTTATGGTGGTAATCAATTTAAAATATATACAGATATTGAATCATTTTGTGATATACCTGAAACTGATCTAATGGTATATGTCAATTATGCCTTAATTAAAAAACTAATTCCTAACACCTCATGGTATGTCCCAAATTTCCTTCTCTTCCTCTTTAAGTAATTTTATTTTAGAATAGAGTGTTTGACATCTTAAATGTATCAGTGGCCTATCTCCAAATGACAGAGTGTCTGGTTATTTCTAGTTGGAAGTCCCCATTGTCACATCTAATGTATGCATTGCGTCGTTCTTGCACATCTCCTCTGTGTGGAGCATGGGGTATCCTTTCGGTTTTGTAGTTCACCGTCCTTTCGCTGGAATTTGCACATTAATTTTAGGTGATATTTAGCAGGTGCTCCTGGGAACGTACTGCCATTTAGCACATGGAGGCCCAGTGACCTCGCACCTGGATCCTTTCAGTAGTCCCCCAGTGGTTCCCCCAGTGTGCTCCCCTCGTGCTGACCCATTCTGGGCACCACGACTAGCCCTGCTACAATACTGTTTCACTGCACTCAAAACCTTTAGAGCCCCTCCACCCCCAACCACCATGGCCTAGACCCTGGTCGGCAAACTGGGGCTTGCGAGCCACATGCGGTTCTTTGGCCCCTGGAGTGTGGCTCTTCCACAAAATACCACATGCAGGCGCTACCTCAATAAGGAATGTACCTATCTATATAGTTTGTTTAAATTTTTTGGCTCTCAAAGGAAATTTCAATCGTACTGTTGATATTTGGCTCTGTTGACTAATGAGTTTGCCGACCCAGGACCTAGAGGATCAAACGCAAACCTAAAACAGCTAAGTCTTTCTGCAGCCCGGTTCCCCTTCCGGCTGGCCCTCATCCTGTAATACCCTCTCCACCTGGCACACTGGCGCGGCCACTGTCTTCTCTGTACCTCTTTATTGTCCCTAGTTGTACAGTGACCTTTGACTGTCTCTCTGCTCATCTGAGTCCTCCTCATCCAGCTTTCGAGTTCCAGTCCAGCTGATCTAATTCCTTATCTCAGTACAGCATTCACAGTCCTTATCATAGCGTATCCTTTTTTTTTTTTCTTTTTTTAAGGAGGCAGAGATACAAACTCGCGCATGCGCCCCAACCGGGATCCACCCGGCAAGCCCCCTAGGGGGCAATGCTGTGTCCATCTGGGGCCACTGCTCCATTACAACCAGAACCATTTTTAGCAATTGAGGGGGAGGCTGTGGAGCCATCCTCAGCACCTGGGGCCAACTTGCTTGAGCCAGTCAATCCATGGCTCTGGGAGAGGGAGAGAGAGGAAGAGACAGAGAAAAAATGGGGAGGGGTGGAGAAGCAGATGGTTGTTTCTCCTGTGTGCCCTGACCAAGAATCAAACCTGAGATCTCCACATGCCAGGCTGATGCTCTACCACTGAGCCAACCAGCCAGGGCCTAATAGCATATATTTTATTACTGTCTTTTGTTTGTGCATCCTGGGCATCGCACTCCACCCCAGTTTGCAAGTTCTTGAAAAACATAGCATTTGTAAGCAGGAATGGACTGTTACTTTGGGATTGCGGTTTATTGTCAGCAACCAAGGTGTAATTGGCTAGTTATTGATTGTATTCTACCATGTATTAGCACACTATCAGGTGATTGTCATAAAATAGGTTTCATTGAGTACTTGTTGAATTAAATAAATAGATACATTAAGTTTATTTTGTTTTTCCAATGGGCAAGTTATTTTAGCACTTAACACGTTAGCATGTATATGGGGTTTGGTTTGGTTCTCCTGGGCAGGAAATACATTCAGAATGTCCCCAGGGTCATTTCTGGACTGTCACAACTTGTGTAGTTTGTTAAAGAGAACATCGTTAAGCTTGGCTAGAGCTGAGCAAGTTGGTGGCCGGGTCCTTCTACCAACCAAATTGGGAAAGTTCTGCAAAGAACTTTTGGAAAATAGATCAATTAACAGTTTCATGTTGCATTTCATCTCTCGAGGATGTAGGCTACCTCAGGTGACAGAAGGCTCCAGTAGGACAAAAGGTAGCTTATTGCTGAGACCAGCTCCGCAGTCTTTTTACAGATACTCAGCCCCTTGTCAGCTCTTCCTTGATCATGCCATCATTACTGCATGCGTTTATCTGACACCAGACAGAAAGAATAAAGGTGAAGGATGGGGGGGCTTGGGAGGGGTTTCCTTCTGTGCTAACCCAGGCTTGTCACACTGCAGGGGCACAGTATCTGGTTTTAATAATCTCATGTGTCACTAGCAGTTTATTATTACTAAAATATAAACCTATTTCTTAGAACATTTTTTTTTTAATTTTTGAGAAGATTATAAAATGTCACTTATGCTCTTTCGGGAAAGTGGCGGAGGGGGTGTTAACTTGCTAAATGTCATTACATTGCAAGTTTCAGTTTCAGATTAATAGCAGGTGGTAGCCATTTTTCAAAGCAAACAGGCTGTCTTTTTAGTTCAGTTAGGGGGAAAAAACGGCACTAATTCTTTACTGTAGCCTGAAATGTTTTGTGCGAGGTGACAAATGGCAAGGATTACCAAACATTCAGCATTAAAAAAAATAATAATAATAAGGTAGCTGGCTAGTATTGTAAATTTTTAAAGGACCAAGCCAGAACTTTCAGCAGAATATTTCTTTCCACCGTACTTAATTGAGTTACACATCTTGGTACTTATGCTTAACGTATCTATCTGTTACTTTTAGTGAATATATTTCACTCAGGTCTTTTGATTTGTGGTCTGTAATGTCTTTGCCCTCTCATGCAGTACCCTTCTCAGATAATAAATGCCACTGGAAACGAATCACATCATAGAAGCTTTGGAGATGATCGTCCATCACCCATGCAAGTGCATGTGTATGCTTGTGTGTTTTGGAGGGGGGTATATTGATGATGTTACGTTGGCATAATAAGAATTTTTATTTTTGGATTTTTTTTTCTTATGCACAGGCAGGTTTACAGGAATAGCTGAGATATTGTTTTAGTTTGCCAAATTAACTGTGAGTCAGGGTAACCTATATTCTATTCTTAACTCATGACTGACTAACTAGCTTTCTGAACTTAAGAGAGTAGAGCTATTTCCCAGTTAGATCTTTAACATCTGAAGGCCTTGGGTTCTAAGGCCTTATAATATATATATGGTTCTTCCTCCTTTTGTCAGAGTAATTTTTTTGGCTGAATAATTTTGATAGCTCATAAACATGGTGTCAGATGTCATTAACTGTGTCCTTAAGAACATCGTTTTTGCATGCAAGATCCTTGCACTTGGTTTAAGAAACTTGAAGGTGGGAGTCGCTTTCATCTGGGCTGACATCCAATCACTTAGCTCCTCCATCTGAACTGTTGGGAGCTTTCTAGCATCTGATCAAATGATGGATGAATGGAAATCATACTCAACAGGAGGAGGATATTTTAAGCCAGAAAGATAACATATCATTAAAATGATAGTCATAATCATAAAGCACACAGGATGCCATGTCAAATAATTAATAACACTGTTCTGCCCAGCAGGCAAAACCGAAGCAAAGCCATGAGGTTGCTTTTTTGTTCTTTGGTCCAAAGGTAGAGAAGGATCTGCCTGGTGAGCTGTCATGGGAAGTCAGAGTTTCTCTATTCGCGGGACAGCTCTTCAGCTGGGGATTTTAGGCAAATCTTTTGTCTGCAACTTTTTAACTATAAAAAAAAAACAAAAACAAAAGAGTTAAATTCTAAACTGTGCTGCTTCACATTGCTATGTGGTGAGACTTTCTAATGTGATTATGTAATTTCAGGTCTTTACAAGTGATCAGGGATGTTAACAGTTATAAGCAGACATGTTGGTGATGCCCATTCTTGAGTTTTTTGGTCGCAAACCTCAGGTGAAAGGCATTCCCCTGTGTGCCAACGGATTCTAGAATTTGAGGCTCCGGAGTTGTCTGCTTCCACGCCTGTGTAGGAGTAGTGGCCAGAACAAAGCTAAGTCTAAGCTAGCCTGGCCCTTCCATTGGGCAGATAACAGTGTCTTCTCATCCCTTCTCGACCATCTTAACCCAGCTGCAGTGGCTTACCTACATTCTATCTCGTGGGCTCTGCTGCTCTCCGTCTGGAGGATTCATGGGTTGGGTGTGTTATCTTTCCATTTCTCTCTTCTCAGACTTCTTCCTCTTTGTGCTTTTTCTAGGCTTCTGTTTGTTTCTTGTTAACCCCACAGTCTCATCTCTTAAATTCTTTGTCTTGGCCAGGCAAGCTGGAGGCTTTGTACAGAAGCTAAAGATTTCTTAAATCCCCTCACCATCAGGTTTGGGGGGAAACGGGATGTGGTATGGGGCCAGGTACTTTCATACCTTCCTTACCAGTGGCCATTGCTGAACATTAAAAAAATAGTATCATACTTTGTATTATTCTGATACTTTTCTAAATTTAGTTTTTCTTGGAATACAATGGAGTCACAGCTTATTTAAGGATTTAGTTTTAAGATCACCATGTGAAATTTTTTTCCCAGTTATACCTTAATAAAGCAGAAAAAAATTTTAAATGAATATCTGAGACAAAGATTTCTTTTTTTTTAAATTTATTTATTTATTTATTTATTTATTTTATAGAGACAGAATCAGAGAGAGGGATAGACAGGGACAGACAGACGGGAACGGAGAGATGAGAAGCATCAATCATTAGTTTTTCGTTGTACATTGTGACACCTTAGTTGTTCATTGATTGCTTTCTCATATGTGCCTTTACCACGGGCCTTCAGCAGACCGAGTAACTCCTTGCTGGAGTCAGCGACCTTGGGTCCAAGCTGGTGAGCTTTTGCTCAAACCAGATGAACCCACGCTCAAGCTGGCAACCTCGGGGTCTCGAACCTGGGTCTTCGGCATCCCAGTCCAACACTCTATCCACTGCGCCACCGCCTGGTCAGGCTAGACAAAGATTTCTTTTGCCCAAGTTTATTCTTAAGAGCTCAGCACTGCGAGTTTTTCTTCAATTATGGGGTTCGTTGGTTTCTTCAGTCTAGCACTAGATGAAACAATGTCTTTCGTTTAAGGATTTGTGAATGCTTTTGTGAATGAAAACTACGTACGTATCTTGAACCAGTAGAATTGCACTCGCTGGGAAGAGATGTTCTGTTTTGTGAAGGCATGTGGGACAGGAGACGAAAGGAGCTGTCCCAGGCTTGCCCATGGAGTAAGTGAAATCCTGCCCACTGTTTACACTTTTCTCTCTCCCCACTTCAACCTGAGTGGTTGGACTTGCAGATGTGCATATGATGCAGTTCCACTGAACTCCCTTCTCTCAAGCACCGCAGTGGAGATGAGGCTGCCCAATTATTTTCTGAACATAGTCATTTGGGGGCAGAAAATGAGAGCCAGTGGGATGTGGTGACCAGCAGTGAGTTGAGCTTGTTTTAGGAATGGCCCCTTCACCCTTTGTCTTAGCTCTTTGAATCTGCCAGGTGGTGTTCGGGTTGGGAAACAGCTCAGCCAATATTGCTAAGTGACAGGGAGTGAGCAAAGCCTTGCAGTCCTTGTGAACCCACCGCCGGTGCCAAGTCCGGCAGAGCGGGAGCATCGCTGCTGCCATGAGGGGCTGCCCCTGGCAACCAGGTGTCACGTCCTTGGGGGCATTCCCAAGTGCTGTGTAATGTGTGCTTGTAGCATCCTAACAGTTTGGTGAATGAACAGATGCAGCTACTGTATTTCCTCTGGCCTGGCTAGAGAGTCGATTCTAAATGAATATAATAGAAGAAATGGTACGGCATATGTAATGCATAAAATGTGAATTTTAGTGGGAACTTAGATATTGATTGGCCCATCTCCTTAAATTTACAAAGAAGGAAACAGACCCCAGAAGGTGAAGTAACTTGCCCGATTTCAAGAGTTAGCAGCCAAGCTGGAATTCCAGCTTGCATTGTCTCATTATTGTCTGATTAATGACTCTTCTGTGACCTTTTCTGTGACACAAGATTTCTGAATGAAATTGTATCCCGTAGGCCCAGTAGTATTTACTCAGCCCAGCCCATACAATGATGCAATTCTAACGGGAATTAAGGTATACCAGCAGACCTAACCTGTCCTTGGCTTGCTGGTTAACTCTCTGTTCGAACTGGAAGCTGAAGTTTAAGTGCTGCTCAAAGTTCATTATCATTTTCATTTGGTCTGTATTAATAAGCACATCGGATTATGTGGCAGCCACGAGAGTGTGCATTCAGCCTGGTCTTTAAAGAGCTTGCTGGGGGCCCTGGCCGGTTGGCTCAGTGGTAGAGCGTAGGCCTGGCGTGCAGAAGTCCCGGGTTCGATTCCCGGCCAGGGCACACAAGAGAAGCGCCCATCTGCTTGTCCACCCCTCCTCCTCTCTGTCTCTCTCTTCCCCTTCTGCAGCCGAGGCTCCACTGGAGCAAAGATGGCCCGGGCGCTGGGGATGGCTCCTCGGCCTCTGTCCCAGGCTCTAGAGTGGCTCTGGTCGCAACAGAGCGACACCCCAGAGGGGCAGAGCATCGCCCCCTGGTGGGCAGAGCGTTGCCCCCTGGTGGGCGTGCCGGGTGGATCCTGGTCAGGCGCATGCGGGAGTCTGACTGTCTCTCCCCATTTCTGGCTTCAGAAAAATACAGAAAAAAAAGGGGGGGGGGCTTGCTGGGAAAGGTGCTGCTAGCTGGCAGCCACAAGCTTTGAGATCCATCCGTGTTTGCTCCCAGACTGTGCTCTCTGCAGGCGGACAGTCTGTGGCAAGGTGTCTAGAACTGGGCTGTTCTGCTTACCCCTGGACCCCTCTGCCCTGCAGTCTGCTCTGGGCTGCCCCGTCACCTGGCCAAAGCTTTCTCAGGTCTGCACCGTTGTCCCCTCCCTGCTTAGTCTCCCATCACACGGTCAGACCTATAGCAGTCCACGGGGCTCCCTGCTCTCTGCTCCTTCTACCCTCCATCCTTGCCCTAGTGCATCTTGTACTGAGGCTCAGTGTCTGCATCCCAGAGGACCTGACATGGTGCATAGCTGGTTCTGGAGACGCTTTTAGAATATTCTGCATTAACTGCTATAGGAAATCTTTAAACATCTCTTTATGCTGAGTAGACTTGACAGTAACTACAAATGTTTGATTAGACATTTTTACATTGCCTTCCCTTAAAGTCACACCAACATGAAAAAAAATAAGGCCGGGGAGTGCTGGGTTGTACACTTCTCTCAAGAGTCAACAAGGCACTCAGACCCTCACTTACCAAGCCTGTGAAATGAACTGGGTGCTCTCTGGATTTTTTTTTTTTTTCCCTAGCTCTGAATGTGAAATAGATTGCAAGAGAAGAGATTGACTCTGGCCAATTGGTCCCAATAGTGTGAACATTAAATCTAAATTTAAATTGAACCAATACAAGCTAATACAGAGAAAAGGAATTCAGTAGTTGTACGGTAATTGTCTCCATGTTGTTGTTCAATTTATTTGTCAGATCAGTGATACCAAATACCTTCGCACTGATAGTGCCGTTTAACCAGCACATTTGTGTTAAAAAGCGCCACTGCAAGTTTGAATCTCCTTTGTAAAACCGATTTTATGTAAGTGCCTGGAAATGGAAGTATTATTCTCCACAATATGGAATAAAAAGATAGAGACATTTTAGTGTAATTGTACCTAAAGTTACATAATTCTGAATGCTTGATTCTCCTTTCCACTTTGTACATATCAGCTGTGGTCTAGGGTTGACAGCACTCTGCTTTTACGGGTAATGGTGACATTCCGTAGTTTATAACACCAGTCTGTTCTGTGGCTGACTTTGATAATAATAGCCCCTTCCTGCCCCAAGTCTGTGTAATCACACTGTAGTTTTATGGAGTATGACCCTATTTACTGCTTTTTTTCCTTGCAATTATAATTCTGATTTTTAAAGTTTTTGAGCTTTCTAATGACCTGTGACACGATTTCTTATTTATTTATTTATTTATTTATTTTATTTTATTTTTTTTTAATTTTTTCTCTCTGTACTTTTCCGAAGCTGGAAATGGGGAGAGACAGTCAGACAGACTCCCGCATGCGCCCGACCGGGATCCACCCGGCACGCCCACCAGGGGCGATGCTCTGCCCACCAGGGGGCGATGCTCTGCCCCTCCGGGGCGTCGCTCCGCCGCGACCAGAGCCACTCTAGCGCCTGGGGCAGAGGCCAAGAAGCCATCCCCAGCGCCCGGGCCATCTCTGCTCCAATGGAGCCTTGGCTGCGGGAGGGGAAGAGAGAGACAGAGAGGAAGGAGGGGGTGGGGGTGGAGAAGCAAATGGGTGCTTCTCCTATGTGCCCTGGCCGGGAATCGAACCCGGGTCCCCCGCACACCAGGCCGACGCTCTACCGCTGAGCCAACCGGCCAGGGCCATCTTATTTATTTTATAGATAGAACTCGGTCTTCGAGAATTTTGTTTTCTGCTTAATGGCTGAATTTGATTCAACAAGGTCTTTCCTTCTGGACTTGGTCCACATTTACAATTATCTGTGTCTTTCGTAAACGTGTCGTAGCTAACGTGAGGGTTATTACACAAGAGAAAGCTGCTCATTTGAGAACTCTGAAACCCGAGAAGTTCATTTCCCTTTCGAGTCAGCATTTATTTAATGTTTAGGCTCTGGGTTTCACGGTGGATGTTTGTGGGGTTTTTTGGGTTTTTTTTAAATGGACTTGTAGAGGCCCTGGCTGGTTGGCTCAGCGGTAGAGTGTCGGCCTGGCGTGCGGGGGACCCGGGTTCGATTCCTGGCCAGGGCACATAGGAGAAGCGCCCATTTGCTTCTCCACTCCCTCCCTCCTTCCTCTCTGTCTCTCTCTTCCCCTCCCGCATCCAAGGCTCCATTGGAGCAGGGATGACCCGCGTGCTGGGGATGGCTCCTTGGCCTCTGCCCCAGGTGCTGGAGTGGCTCTGGTCCCGGCAGAGCGAGGCCCTGGAGGGGCAGAGCATCGCCCCCTGGTGGGCGTAGCTTCGCCCCTGGTGGGCGTGCCGGGTGGATCCTGGTCGGGCGCATGCGGGAGTCTGTCTGACTGTCTCTCCCCGTTTCCAGCTTCAGAGGAATACAAAGAGAACAAAAAACAAACAAACAAAAAAATAAATGGACTTGTAGAGAGAGGTACAGACCATATGACACTGAGCTGATGAGCTGATGCATTTCAGCCCCTTTCTTGGTGACATTTCATGTTGAAATATGTTGCTTTGTAACAGGAGGCTTGTTAATTATAATGGAATCACAGTATGGCTGTTTTCAGGAATGATATATAAAATATTTAACAACAGGTCTGTCATTGTCACTGCCCGAGCAGAAAAAATGTTAAAGATTCGTACCAGTTCATGTCGACCAAAGAGCATTCCACCCAAACTAAGCATGACCTGCTTTGATCAAAATCTTACATTATATGGGAGCGGATTCTGTTTTTACAGGGAACCTCCAAAAACACAGAACCGATGTACCCACTTTATGCCTTTCCTACTTGGGTCAAAAACACTGAGTTAAAATTCCCAGTTCCCTCTCTCGTTGGGATATGATTCACCGCTTCCCATGTCCGTGAGCGACTCTTGTTGCTCACAGGCACTTAACCTTCACAGCACCGCCCACTACTACATTATAAGCAGCTGGAACGCAAGCAGGTCTACAGCCCCATCCTGCAATATGAACAGACAGTAACTGAACAAAAGTTTATTAACGAGCAAGTCCAGAATGATTCATTCAGCCTGTTCTGTAAATCTCCGTGAAGGTCCAGTTCTCTGTTCCTTTAAGTGCTTTTTTTGCAGAAAAGTTTCACCTGAGGCAGGTAAGGCTTCTTCTAGTTGGCCGCAGACAGCCTGTAGGCTTCTTAAACCAGTGGTTCTCATCTAAGGACAGTTTTGTTTCCCAGAGGATAGTTGGCGATTTCTGGAAACATTTTTGGTTGCTTTAGCTCTTAGTAGGGTGTGGTGTCATGGAAGCCAGGTATGCTACTTAACACCCTACAGTACATAGGACAGCTCTTCACAACAAAGAGCAATCTGGCCCAAAATGTTAGTAGTGCCAAAGGTGAGGATCTCTGTCTTAAACCAGTGGCCGATTTTTTTCATGAGAATGCTTGCTGATTGCTCCATGCGTGTCCCTGAGTCACAGGCTGGCAGCACCTAGCGCAGAACTTCACCTGCTGGCTTTTGACGCCCTTGGTTTCATTTCGGCTACTGTGTTCTGAGCGGTTCCCTTGTGGGAGGCACAGACCTGGATCAAGCTGAAGATACAGACAGAGAAGAGTAAACCTTGTTTCCTGTCTCAGAGAGTTTATAGTGGAGGAGAAGGGCAGTGGGTAAGTAAACACCAGAAGTCAAAATCAGGCACCACAGAGACATGTTGAAGAGTTGTATTAGGTGCAACAGTAGGAGAGGCAGCCGGGGCACGACTTAGCAAATACTACACTCAGGAGGTAGCATTTAAAGACATTTCGGAACATGGGTGGGGGGCTGGGGTTGGTCAGTGCATAGATGCCCGGTGACTTAGCAGAGCTAGGATGGCATCCAGTCTCCTGACCCCCCTCTACTAAGTGTTTTCCTATGTAGTATGTCAAAGTGCTAATAAGAACTGGAGAACTAATTATATGGTTTAAAATAATTTTTCCTCTCTAAAGCCAGAGAAGAAAGGTTGTATGATTGTTTCTGATTTCACCTAGTGCTTAGTTTTGCTGCTTTTGTCAAGTACCATGATCTGCACAAATGTTATGTGAGAACCACTGGAAAAATTCAAAGCACCACTAGGTTGCTCTGTAGATGTGCCCCAGAAGAGGCAGGGGACTGTTTCCTCAGGAGGCTGTTTCCAGAATGCTACCAGGATGACAAAGTAGACTTGTAGGCCAGGGTTCTTGAAGCTTTTCTGGGGGAAGACTAAACAAACAGAAACAAATGAATTTGATCACATCCTGGTGGCTAGGGCATGAGTTCCAGATTTAGGATTCAGAAATCTATCAAAAGAATGGCCTTTGTCTTTCATCTCTTGGTCTGTGTTCAACTTATATCAGGCATTACTGTGTTAGTGGACAGAAATATGGTTGAACATTTCAAGCTGGGGTGTGTCCATAGCTAATGCGTCTGTCTCTAAGTAGTTATTGAAAAGTGTGGCAGATTTGACAATAGGTTAGGCATCATTCAGGTTCACCTAATGAGTTACCCTTTTGAAGGTCACCTTCTGGTGTGATTTGGAAACAGTGCTCTGAGTATAATCCTTTGTTTATTAACGCCATTTGATAAAGGCTCAGTGAACCCTAAGCAATTTCTCATAACAAAAGTCTGGTATTTAGCTAATTGAATACATGGCTACTTTAATTATATTGTTATGGCTAATTGATATTCACAATGATGATGTTCTACAGCTTTTAAATATAGTATTACCTTACAAGATGATGTTCAGGCCCCTTGGATATTTCAGTTCTGTTCTATGTCAGCATGTAATTTTATTAGGTTCCTATAGATTGTCCCTTATATGTAATTCTGACAAGGAATAAAGCCCTTTTCCTGTTCTTGTTTGACTATGTGAGTTGTAAAATAGATAAGTAGATATTTATTTTGTCTACCACAGATTATCCATATCATTGTGAAAGATGAAATCTTTCCCAGTCTGTTCTATGTGTGTTTCAGATTTGTTGCAGATTTAGAATGACAGGTTATGAATTACAAGGATTTTCTATTTATATTGATATATAGTTCTTGCCTTTTCTCAATCCTAGTAATCCCTGGCTTCGTAATAGCATCCCATGGAAAATTGAGCAGGTTCCTGCTTTGTTTTCTACCTTGAGCTATGAAAAATAAACACTGACATCTCAAGGAACTTGGTCATTTAAAATGTACAAACTAGTCCATAGCCCAGAGTCTGTCCTTAACATGCCTGGGACTTGGTGTATGGAGTCACAGAACTAACTCTGAGCCAAGAGATTGTGATGTCACTGGGTTCCACATGCCTTGTACCCTGAGCGATAGCTATAACTCAGTTCCTAGGAGCAGCCAGGCCTAACAGCTGAGCCACAATATCAAAAAGGTTTTGCTATAAAGAGGTACCTAGGAGCACACAAGGGAAGGTAAATTCCTATAAGCACTATGTGCCACAACCCTAATCCCAATTCCTTCTTCTGTTGATCTTTTCACATCCTTTGTTGTAACCACTTTCCAGGACATTTTCAAAATATGTTCTCTGACACTTTGGGACATATCTGCTTATTCTCTTGGAGGAAAAAAAAAAGAGAAAACATAGAGAAAGAGAAGAGGTTTTTGAAATAAAGTAAAACCAACCATGAATAAAGAGAGGAGGTTGTTAAGTACATACACTTTTTGGTCCTTTCTGAAACGAGGCAAGTCTTTAAGGAAGTAAATACATACATACTTCATTTTGAAGCTAGCTGCCAACATGTTTATGTGTTGAGTTTTCTTTAGAAGAAAACTTGATTCTCTTATTGTCCTTGTTTCTCTTGCATATGAAACGTTCCCATAATGATTCACATAAGCTCTCTGTCATGTTTCCAAGCCCACTCATTTCATCCCAAATGTAGCAGGACCTGAAAACCAACCAGGGCACATTGCTTATAGTGGGAAGAATAGCAAACAGGAGGTGGGGGAACTTATTATATTCATTTCTTCCTAAGAAGTGATTATACCATAATGATAAATAGTGCTGTGCTCCTCCTTGTATTTATTTGGTCACTCACGATGACTGTATCTATTAGAATGACACACAAAAGTTTTATTTTCTTGCACTTTGTTTTACTGCTTTTCCTTGAGTTGAGTGTGACTGTCCATCCTTGGCAGTTATTAGCTCAGTCAGTGTATTTCAGGCTTATTTAACATTTAGGATTCATATTGTGTGACTATCCCTCTCAGTGTCACATGAACTGTTTCAAAGCAGTGTGCCATTAAAGTGTTGTGACCATGTTTCTTGCTCTGTTACCTCCCAGTGATCTCAAACTATTGATTCTGCTGGCTTTCTGGGGATGGATTTAGATGTTAGACTGTGGTTGGGTGTTTCAGGTCCTTGGAAACAGTTCTTTAGTGTGCATATCCATGTTGCATTGAAATTTTCTAGGATGGCATCTGAAAACCTAAATGAGGATATTTGTGTATATCCTTAATTTAGGTTGTAATCTGCCCCTCAACATTAAATTTGTTGGTTGATGTAGCCCTAGTAGGTTCAAGCAACATTCTTGTAGTATTGAATTAAAAATAAGTCTCTCGGCCCTGGTCGGTTGGCTCAGTGGTAGAGCATCAGCTTGGCATGCAGGAGTCCTGGGTTTGATTCCCAGCCAGGGCACACAGGAGAAGCACCCATCTGCTTCTCCACCCCTCCCTCTCTCCTTCTTCTCTGTCTCTCCCCCTCCTGCAGCCACGGCTCCATTGGAGCAATGTTGGCCCGGGCGCTGAGGATGGCTCTGTGGCTTCTGCCTCAGGTGCTAGAATGGCTGTGGTCGCAACAGAGCGACGCCTCAGATGGGCAGAGCATTGCCCCCTGGTGGGCATGCCGGGTAGATCCTGGTCAGGCACATGCAGGAGTCTATCTGACTGCCTCCCGTTTCCAACTTCAGAAAAATACAAAAAAAAAAAAATCTCTCTGTGCAACTATACAGGAACAAAAGAGACATTTAGTGCATGTATTTTAAGAACCATGGTGAGTAACATCATACATTGAATGGGAGAATTAAGTGTTAACACATTAAGGATTTAGTAGGTAGAATCATTTCCATGCTGTAAATAACTGCTCAAGTTGTTAAAACAATTTTTTTTTCTTTTTTGGTTAATACAGTTACTTAATAGCTCACATGCTCAGCTTCAGGCATGTTTTCATCTCATGGTCGGGATAAATGTATATAATATTAATGTTCAAAACAGTCTTCTGATTACAAAAGTAATAATCGTTCACTACAGCAAATTTAGAAAATGCAAAATAGTGTAAATAAGAAAATATCCACCTGACCAGGGGTGGCGCAGTGGATAGAGCGTCAGACTGGAACGCAGAGGACCCAGGTTCGAGACCTTGAGGTCTCCAGCTTGAGCCCAAGATCGCTGGTTCAAGCAAGGGGTTACTCAGTCTGCTGTAGCCCCTCCCCACCTCCGGTTAAGGCACATACAAGAAAGCAATCAATGAAAAACTAAGGTGTCGCAGCAAAGAATTGAAGTTTCTCATCTCTCTCTGTTTCTGTCTGTCTGTCCCTATCTATCCCTCTCTCTGACTCTTTCTGTCTCTGCCACAAAAGAAAATATTATATCCACTGTTAACATAAGTATATTTTAAATTTTTTCCATATCAATGTAACTAGGCACTGAACTTTCTTTGTCCTTCCCTTTTGCCCCCAAACTCCCATTTCTTAACCCAAATTAGTAACTTAATATACATGCTATTTTAAGACCTGTTCTTTCTCCTCCCACCCCTTCATACTATTTTGAGTTTAAAAAAAATCAATGAGTCTGTTAAAACATTATTTTGAATGGCTCTCAGTGTTTGATCATTATAGCTGGACTAAAGTCTTCATAATCAATACCTTTTTGTTGGACCAGATTTTAGTATTTCCTAGGATTAAATGACTAGAAGTAAAACTGGTCAAATGATAAGCAGATAAACAGTAATAAAGACCTATACATATGTACATTTATATATTTATATGTCGTTATTTTCATAAACTTTAGTTTTTTTTTTTTGTGTTTTTTTTTTTGACACAGAGAGAGAGGGACAGATAGGGACTGACAGGAAGGGAGAGAGATGAGAAGCATCAACTCTTTGTTGCAACACCTTAGTTGTTCATTGATTGCTTCTCATATGTGCCTTGATTGGGGGCTACAGCAGACCAGGTAACCCCTTCCTCGAGCCATGGAGTCATGTCTGTGATCCCATGCTCAAGCCAGTGACCCTGTGCTCAGGCTAGTGAGCCCGTGCTAAAGCTGGATGAGCTCGTGCTCAAGCCGGTTACCTCGGGGTTTCAACCCCGGCTCCTCTGCACCACAGTCCGAGGCCTTATCCCCTGCACCACCACCTGGTCAGGCTAAACTTTAGTATTCTTAATTTTTATTTACTATGTAGTTAAATTTATTTTTTGTAATATTATAGTTCTACGAGTTTTCCACCACCCTAATCAAGAAACAGTATAGTTCTCTCACATCAAAAAATTGCCTCCCGAGTCCTTTGACAAGAAAGTGTGTTTATTTTTAATTTGGAGAATATAAAGAAGCAATATTAAGTAGAAACTACCCTGCTGCAACCTCTGTTGGCATTTTTGATGAATATCCATTTGGCCTTTTCTCCTACAAAAAAGTGATCATAGAGTCTTTTCTGTGTATAGTCTTTTTCTTTTTTTTTTTTTTTTTTTTTTTTTTTTATATTTTTATTTTTTTAATGGGGTGACATCAATAAATCAGGATACATATATTCAAAGATAACAAGTCCAGGTTATCTTGTCTTTCAATTATGTTGCATACCCACCACCCAAAGTCAGATTGTCCTCTGTCACCTTCTATCTTGTTTTCTTTGTGCCCCTCCCACCCCCTATCCCTCTCCCATTTCCCCCTCCCCCCCGTAACCACCACACTCTTATCAATGTCTCTTAGTTTCACTATTATGTCCCACCTACGTATGGAATAATTTTTCTTTTTTTTACTTAGTAGATTTGGAGTATTTTTTATTTAATAATTAGATTATGTTTTATTTTTGTTTCTTTGCAATTCTACACAACCCTATCATGAACATCTTTGCCTATTGTTATAATTACTTAAGAAATCGTGTTTAGATCTCAGTGAATGTGTACATTTTTAAGCCTTATTACATTTTTTCAAATTGATTTAAAAGGTAGTTGTACCAGTTTACATTCTGACCGTGTATAGAAGAGCCTGTTTTTTTTTTTTTTTTGTCAGCTCTATAGATGAATAATGGTATTTCATTATTTAATTTTTATTCTTTAATGTATTCTAGGATTGAGTTTTCTTTTACCGTATGTTTATTTTTCCTATTTTTTGTATTTTGTGATTTGTCAGTCTGTGTCATTTCTTGGTATATTTTTTCAGTGCTCTCTTAGTAACTAACTTTCATAGCAACATGTTAATTTTTTCTCTTTTTTTTTTGTCATTTACTTTTCATTTGGTTTAATGATTTTTATTTTTATGGAGGGTCACATAAGTCCAGTCTTTTTCATTTGCTTTAAATTGGGGGTGTTTGTGTTGAATTTAGAAAGGTCTCCTCTCTTTAGAGAAAATACATATTTCAAAATATATAGTTTTGCATATTTTCTTTACACTTAGTATTGTTAAACCTTCTTTGTCCATTTACTTTTTGTTTTCTATTTCTGACAGAATAGCAAGTTTTTACTGTTATACCAAGGAGCCATCAATTATATACTTACATAAGAATGTATTTTGTTCAAATCTTAATTATTTTGTATTTTCATTCATATGCTTTCACGTAGCATGACCTTTTCATTGAAATTTTCTATTTAAACTGATAGCCTAGTCACATTTAAATGTGTCCCAAGTTAAGCAAGTCTTTCTTTTCCCCCATTGCCTTCTGTGGTTTGCATTTTAGGTAGATATTATGTAGTAGATGTCTTTCTGACATTAGGAAAAAACAGTTCTTATATTGTTAAATAACTATTTGTTTGTTTTCTAACATGCTGCAGGACATTGAAGTCAAAGTAAGTAGCAAAACAGCGATCTACAAATGTGCAGATGGGTTCACTTTAAACAAGATAGTGAAAGTCCCCCTTACAGGGTTTGAGACAGGGGACACATGATCATCTTGCAAACAGAAACGGTGCGTGACCCAAGGACAGGAATGCCAAAATACATCTTTCCATAATTTCTTTAAATTTCTGGTCAGGTGTGTATTCAGTATTCCCTGAAAAAAAAAATATTAAAAAACTTTTCTATTAGGGGTGATATAGGAGGTCTGTTTCCTTAGATGATAAAGGTCACTTAAACATATGCTCAAGATACAATAGTTTGAAAAATGCATTATTTTATTAATCTAGAAAAACATGAGTAACTATTATGCTTTTCAAGAATCAAAAATATTTTGTGGTTTTATTTTATATTAAAAAAGACCTTGTAAATTAGAAGTAGGAAAACATTTTGAATTACTTTCATTTTTATTATTATTAACTTTTAATTATTTACATGTATAGTAGTTTTTGGTCCTCCCTCTAAAGATAGTTGCTTCATGAAAAAGGAGCTAGACCAAAGCATGTATTTCTATTCAGGTTTCACTGGGTAATTTAAGGGTTCTCAAGTACACAGTTTATGTGCAAATGTTACATAGGCATTATTTTTTGTTCAAGAAAGGTTAATAACCATGTGTCTTAAGCCCAGATTAAAATCCAAGTTTTATTGTGCAAAAGATTAATCCTTGAAATTACTCTCCAAAAGAGAAGTTAAATCTGTCTCTGCTGTATTATGATATATTTGGACAAAGTAGGACACAGCTGTTACAGTAGAAAGGAAAAAACAGTGTAGACTCATTCTTTACATTTAAATACAGCAATCATCATCTTATTAATGTTTTTCTGTGACAGAGACCTAGTAGTTTGCAGAAGTTTTCAGCTTTGTTTACTTACTTCTAACGTAATTTGTACTTGACTTTTGCTTTGCTCTTGCTTTTTCCTAATATAGTATACTCTTCATTTCTTTTTTTAGGCTAAGCTGCTGGAAGAGAAAGACCGAGTGATAAAGAGGCAGGATGCATTCTACAAAGAGCAGCTGGCCAGACTGGAGGAGAGGGTATGACCACTTCTTGTCCTTCTCTTCCGTTACCACGTCTGGAGCTTTCTTGTACATTTATTCAAAAATCAGTAAATTAAAACTGTAATTGTTTCTCCTAGTTAAAAGTGGGCAGGAAGTGGAGAAAGCCAACCCAGGTAGATCATTCTCACAGGAAATGGCATTTCTACCGTGATAGTTTTGAGTAAGATGACATTACTGGTTCCCTGACACATTTCACCACTCAGACACTTCCCTCAAATACTTTTCATAGTATTTTTCCCCTTTTTATTTAAAAATTTTATTGAATTTATCAGGGTGACATTGGTTTTAACAATATTATATAGGTTTCAAGGGTAAATTCTATTAAGAGTGCTATTCTTAATTCTCCTGAACATTGACTGAACTTGAGTACATTCTTAGATGTGAGTGTTTGAAAACTCCAACTTCATTGCACTTGTGGCTAAGAAATAATGTCCTTCACGAGTGGCAGACGGACTGAATGGTAGGACTTAGGGAGCAGAGTAAGGAGGAAGAGTTGAGCTAGTACCTGTTGTTGACGTTGTATCTAGAATTGGACAGAGATGCAAAGGAAGGAATTACAGTTGAAACAAAAGGTAAGAATAGGACTTTGCACATGTACCAAGTGTCCCTATAAAATAAAGTAAGTAGACTTGTCTGGGGTATCTGCATTGACCACGATATTACCAAGCTAGCTTTCTCTTCCCTTTGACTGAGTCCCCAAACATCTGATTTGTTTAGAACAGGATGTTTAGTGAGAAAGTAAGTAAAATACAAAATACATTATTAAGCCCCATTCAGCACAGTTATTTATATATTGAATGTTTTCACCTTTCTCTGCATGTCACTGAGCTGAGTGCTTTTTGAAGGTAGGGACCATTTTCTCATTCATTCAGCAGATATTTATTGAGGTGTACCTTAGTGTGTCAGGCCCTGTTCTGCTGCCGGAGACACATATTGAAGAAAATGAACTAAACTTCTGCCCTCCTGGAGCCTAAATTCAGTGTAAGTCCAGTATATACACTGTACGGGAGGTTGAGACAATATGGCAAGCAATAAAGCAAGGGAAAGGGAGTCCGAGGGCCAGGAGTATAGATTCAGGGTCAGATGGAGTGGGGGGGACCGTCTAATAGGGTGGCATCTGAGAAGGGGTCTGCAGTGGGGGGAGCCCCAGAACCCTGAAGCAGGAGTATGGTTGGCATGTTTGTGAGCAGGAGAGTATACTGACTGATGTCTTGAGCAAGAAATGAAGCAAATGTCCTACTAAGAGCCTACAGCAGCCATTCGGAAAAGGGATGGGGAAGGCTTGGGCCAGGGTGCTGAGCCATGGAAGGAACGAATCATGTTTGGCTATTTCAGAGACCAAGCTGATCAGATTTGCTGGTGGCTTTGATCACGAGTGAAAGAAAGAACAAATTCAGACATATTCTAGGGTTGTGCCTTTTACATAGGATCTTATGGATTTTCTGTAGGGGGACACTTAAAATACGGATCTGAATGTGTCGGGTGGTGGAAATCCGGAGTTTGATTTGGGGTGTGTTAAGTGTGGGATATTTCTCCAGACCTCCAAATAAGCATTGGGCAGCATGGCTTGGAGCAGGAGTCAGCACGTTTTCTGTCAGGGGCCAGATAGTAAATGTTTATGGCTCTTTGCAGGGCCTGCGTAGGTCTGTCTCAGCCCTTCACTCTGCCACTGAAATGAGAAAGCAGCCATAGCCAGTATGCCAGTGAACAGGTGTGACTGTCTTTCAGTTTGTGCACACTGAAGTTTGAAATACACATTTAAACGTGTCACCATTCTTAGGGCTGTACCGAGAAGGTGGCGGGCTGGCACGGGCCCACGAGTTGTAGTTGCAGGCTCTGACCTTGGGTGGCTTGGATCTGAGCCAGCATTTACCTGCTGGGTATCTTAGAGCACTGTACTGGAACGTTCAGTTTCATCAGCTCTAAGTGAAGATTGGTAGTCCTTACCTCACTAACCTGTGACATGAGCCAGCTCTCATAAAGCTCCTGTCCTGGGCTCTAGTGCAGAGCACCCCCACAGTCCACGGCCTTCCGTATTTTCCCTGTGTCCCTCCAGAGTGGCTGTGCCTGCCGTGCTTAGCCATGTGGTCAGCCACGTGGTCGGCAAAACAGAGTAGATGGCGATGTGAGCTCTGAGCTGATTGACTCAGCATCTTCTGTCTCCCCTTCCTCCCATGAGAGTTTTCTTTGCCATCAAGTGCTACTATGCTTGAATTCTTGTTTTTTCTAATTTTGTGTTTGTATCTTTTGAGTTTGTCATCAATCACTGGTGGGTACATAAGAAGGCACTGAAAGGTATTCACTCATTTCTCTTATGTTCACCAATTTGTTGTAGGTAATTCAGTGATTGGCCGTGAGGGGCTGAGAGGTCATTGGTGGCTTTAACTGGTCTGCTCAGCTGCTGACTGGTGCTTTTGGCCTCGGGTTAGAACAAATGGTGGAGATCAGAGGGATGTAGTATGATGACTTCAGATCATCGTGATGAATGTCTTCTTATTTAGGCAAAATACATATGATTTTTTTCCTATTGAAGATTAGTCTAGAAAGTAGTTATTTAGGATTTTTAACTGAAGGTGAGAAGCACCGGTGAGCTTAGTAGACTCCCGATGTGGAATCATCACATCACTGTTAGTTAATACTTAATGACTCCACATTTAATTGCATGTGGTAGAAAGAATGAATGCTGGACCAGGGCTCAGACGGCATGGCTTTGTGGTCTGGGTGCTTGACCATTTATCTAGTCTCTGATTTCTGGTTCTGGAGAGTGAGGGGAATACTCTGTCCCTTGCTCACCTCTGTGATTTTTGGGGGGACCAGATAAGATGACATATCTGTTTGTTTATTTTATATATTCTTATTTTTTACAGAGACGGGGGGGGGGGGATAGATAGGGACAGGAACGGAGAGAGATGAGAAGCATCAATCATTAATTTTTTTGTTGTGACATCATAGTTGTTCATTGATTGCTTTCTCATATGTGCCTTGGCCGTGGGGCTACAGCAGACCGAGTAACTCCTTGCTCGAGCCAGCGACCTTGGGTCGAAGCTGGTGAACTTTGCTCAAACTAGATGAGCCCGCGCTCAAGCTGGCGACCTCGGAGGTCTCGAACCTGGGTCTTCCGCATTCCAGTCCGACGCTCTATCCACTGCACCACCACCTGGTCAGGCAAGAGATGAGGTATTTTAAAGCTCCTTGAAAACTGGGAAAAATGTAGCCTAAGCAGCTGCCCTTAAAGACTATTTGCTTTCCACTGTGTATGAGATACTAATACTCATAAAATTAAATTAATGCTATTCAGCTTCCTGGTGTGTTTTTGTTTGTCACTGCCATATCTAAAGTACCTCAGTTGAATTGTGTCCATTTGGGATTCCATCTAGGAATGTCTAAGAGATATGTAGGCCCCTGGTGATGAAGCATTTTCTAGACTTAACACAAGAAATTATTAAAAGGGCTTTTCTTAAGTTGTGGTGGTAGTGAAAAGTACAGTCTCGAACCATTTCTAGTAGGAATTCCACACACTTTGTGTTAGAAGGCATAGAAGCGCTGAATCCAATAGGGCATAATATCAGAAAAACTGATTTTAATTAGATAACTTGCAGATTCATCTGACTTGCTGTGAAATTCAGGTCACCTGTGGCTGGAAAGTGTATATGTATACATATGTTCTCCGTTTTAAACAAACGGAACAACGAAACCATAAAATAGATACCACGTGGTATATATACTGTTAATGGAGAAGGCACATCAAGTCTTTTACAGCATCGTTCAAGGACGATTTCTAACATCTCCTTACCCGCTGCCCATCAGCTAGGTTAACAAACACAGTAACTATATGGGGTGAGGCAAAAGTAGGTTTGCAGTTGTAAGTACACAAAACAGAGTTTATTCTTGTGTTATTGTTTATTAATTTATTGCATTATTTTCCATAAGAGCGTCTGTGAACCTACTTTTGCCCCATCCTGTCTGTTGCACTTTTCATGATCTTATTATTTGAACTGTTCATTTTCATTGGCCTGATACAAATTTCTATTGAGAAGTTGAACCCAAGTCCACTGAGCACATGAAGCACATTGACTTCTTGGTTTGCCTCTTGGATCTATTTCAGTGAACTCTTTATCAATTAGCTATCCCCGGTGTAAATGGAGCTTTTTCCTCCCAGGTGTTTCCATTGGCTAGTTGGCCAGGTGTCTGAGATAATTTTCTCCTTTCACTGACTTGTGAGCTGTAATAAGTATAATTTAACTGGACACCAATTTCACACATCTTAGAACCAGTATTCCTGTATTCTTCACTGAGAAACAAGGTCAAAGCCATTAAATAAGTTTTTCAGGTCCTTATTTCATTGTAAATGTTGCTAGCTTTATCCAACAACATTGCTGTAGTAGTGGTGGAGTAACATTTTATATTTTAAGAACATTAGAGAATCTCATGTAGGTGTGTGACTTAACTGAAAGATACTAGAGTGTTAATTCCTGGTTGGTGATTTGATGAGAGGGTGCTTTCAAAGAGAAGGCTCTTAAATGTTATTTTTAAGAAGCTTTCGGCCCTGGCCGGTTGGCTCAGTGGTAGAGTGTCGGCCTGGCGTGCGGAAGTCCCAGGTTCGATTTCCGGCCAAGGCACACAGGAGAGGCACCCATCTGCTTCTCCACCCCTCCCCCTTTCCTTCCTCTCTGTCTCTCTCTTCCCCTCCCGCAGCCGAGGCTCCACTGGAGCAAAAGATGGCCCGGGCGCTGGGGATAGCTCCTTGGCCTCTGCCCCAGGCGCTAGAGTAGCTCTGGTCTCGACAGAGCGATGCCCCGGATGGGCAGAGCATCGCCCCCTGGTGGGCGTGCCGGGTGGATCCCGGTCAGGCGCATGCGGGAGTCTGTCTGACTGCCTCCCCGTTTCCAGCTTCAGAAAAAAAAAAAAAGAAGAAGCTTTCACCAAGTTCCATCATTCCATCATAAGCCTCTCTCTATGGTGCCATATTTTAAGATAAATGAAATTTTTTATCTATGTTTATCTTTTAAACTCTTTGAGAGCAAAGGTCATTTTCTTAGTTTTTATATTTTCTATAACTCATACATTGTAAGAGTATGTGAATGAATCCTTGATTTACTAAGTGTGTACCATAAAGTTATGTCTAAGCAATTAGTATGCAGTTTTTATATATGCTCAAAATATTTAGTCTCCACTAATCATTTATTAATAATTTAAATCCATGAGAAAAATCCAGTGTAATTTAGGCTACCTGGATATGTATAGCTCATCATCATCATAATAGCTAACAGTAAGTAGCATTTGCTGAACATTTGCATTGTGCAAGGCACTTTGCATAGATTGTCATTTCGTCTCCACAGATATTCCTGTGCAGCTGCCAACCCTGTTGTTTAGGAAGATCCTAAAGCTTCAAATAATTTTCCAAAGGACATATAGTCAAAGCATGATCTGAATTTGAGCCAAGTCTCACACCTGAGCTTTTAAGTCATTCTCATTCTCCACTGCTATCTTGAGTATTTGTTGGTTCTGCACTTAAGAGATTAAATCCTGCTGATTGTTTTGTTAGTTTTTTGGGCGATAAGTTAGCTCTTTCTGGCTTCTAGGACAACTTTTAGGTCCTGATGTTATAATTTGATTAATACTACCTTATAACTTGAGAGTGTTAAGCATTCAAAATGCATAATTTTCTCCTCAGGATTTTGACACTTTCTAGGAAAATTTGACCAAAAGGGAATAAATAAGCCTTGATTACCTAGCAACTACAACACAGTACTCTTAAGGATTATTTTAATATCTAGTTTTACTTTGAAGTAAGAAATTTATAGTTATTTAAGCAGTTTAAAATATTTTCTAAGCATTCATTCATTCATTCGTATGTTTGTATCAATAGTATAGCTACAGGGCAGTCATCCCATTCCGCCCCTAGAAAGAAAACACAACTTTCGGTTGCTTTGGATCAGCTGTTGTGTTGTGGTGGTTATTTCATTAGAGTCCGGATTGCCTGCATGTCCTTAGAAAAAATGTGTATTTCCCAGTAAGTAACCTGTTAGTCCTATGGGAGGGAAGTGAGAGCAAGGACCAAGGCCACAGTAGAGGAGGACAGAACCTAGATTCCCCAGGGAGCTTCTAGGATGGAGGACTCCTTTCTCCCCAAGACATCTTGGAGACATGAGTTCTTTGATGATTAGTGTGTCTTGCATGCCTAGCTTCTCAATTATGAACTTGAATTGATTTGCTCCACTGCATCCGCTTTGCTCTTGGCATTGCTCAGAATGGTGGGGTTCGGCACAGCGTGAAGAGCGCTTTAAAAGCCCTGGTGGCTTGAGGAGCCAGGGGAGATCAGAGAGCTTAGTTAGATACAGTTGCCGTGTTCAGATCAACAGGGTAGTGGGGTATGTATTGCTTTCCGTTTACAGGCGTCTGTCGATTTCAGCAGCAATTTGCATACCCGCTGCTGTCAATCCCATACAATTAAGTTGGTGAGGGAAGGGTGCAAGCCGGGCAAGAGAGAGCAATGCAAAGAGAATGGCGAAAAATAAATTATCATTAGGAAGAAATGTGCTTTACTATTCCATCACCTGTGGAGAGAGCTGCTAATTAAATTCTAAGGTCATGCTTACATCAAGTGAGCAATTTTTAAAAGCCTTTTTACTTGTGGTAGGTGGCCTGTCTTCTATTGCATCATGAAGTGTCAGGCTCCTCTGTATGATTAATTGGCTTTTTTTTTTTTATGAGTTGACTTCTTCCTCGTCAATTAGTACCTTTGTTCCTGTATTTCTCTGTGTAAAGCTTGGGGGAAAAATAACCCCAACTATGATAATAAAGAGAAATGACAACAGAACAGATTATTGTCAGCTCGGTGTGCTCCTTATTGGAAGAAATTATTGTGCATTTTTACTGCCTGATGAAGTCTGTCGCTGTGAAAAGATTTCATTGAGTGAAGCTGGGTCAGCTTCTTCAAGGAATTAATAAGGATTCACTCACAGACCACTGACATCTGAGATACTAAAACATAAACAATCCTTTTGGGGGGTAGGGAGATAACATAAACTCAATTTATGGGATAAAAAAAATGTCTTTGATATTTTCCTCCAACAGTGCTTCCTAGCCAGTTGTCAGTGATTCTGGGTCCTACGGGGAATGAATATACACTAAATTATTGTGTGTGCGTTGGCCATGCAAGGTGATAATAGCAAATTGAACACAATGGTTACAAGCGTAACTTTGTGGTAGTGATGCCTAGATAGGTTGTGCTAGTTTGCATTTGTCAACCTAGAGAGATAAATTGTTTTCTGACACTTGGAAATTTGGTACTGGCTTCCTCATTCATCTTGAAATCGAGGCAGATTCCCTGCAGTTTCTGTCATTAGCAAGAGTTACAGGAGCAGACAGGGTTCTCTGGTCCACGAGTTTGGACATTGAAGACAGTAGAAGCCAATGTCACTTTTAATTTTAATGCCATTGCTGATGACGGAGATGAGAGTGAAATTGTTTGCAGCAAGTACCTCTCAGCTTTTCAGTCAGTAACAAATAATGATAATTCAAGTAAATGCCCTTAGATGCTGTAAAGTAGACAAATGAGTAACACCTAGTATCACCATGTGTTTTTTTTTTCATGTAATTGATAGTTATTTATAACTTAGGTTCAAAGACTGAACCCTTTTATACTCTTACCTGTCTCTCTAAAGGAAGTTTATTATTGCAGATATTCCAAAGTAGCAAGCTGGTGCATTTTTTTTTTATCTCCAAGGGGGAAAATTCAATACAGCGTGGTGGGAATGGGGGTCTTATCCTTAATTCATTATTCAACAAGTCCTCCCAATGCATTGGCTTTCTGTTAACCTCTCTGGGTTTTCGAATGGGAAATGTGGTTTGGACAACCTTGAAATGCTTTTTAATCTGGCTTTAGGGATATGAGACTTCCATTTTTCCCCCCTCGGATAAGCTGTTGAAAGTGCATCCCATTAAAATGATCCCCTTAACCGGAGCTGCTTTTTCTGCACCCAACTTTAGAGGAAAGATTTGCAAATCGTGGAATTGGCACTTAATTTGGGGCTCCCTTTACCATGTAGGCTGTCAAGAAGTATTAACCTTAAGGTAAGATGAGAACAGGGAGCACAAAGCTCTGAGATGATGGCACACAGTACACCAGGTATTAAATAGCATTATCCGATCCTACTTGCTACAGTAAATAGGATTTCACTATTGTGATGTGTCAGGGCCTTCAGTAAAATCAAATTTACAAGACACTAAACTGCCATCCTCTCTGCAGAGCAGCTTTATTCTGGTATCTGGCTTTCATATTAATCCTGTTGGTAGGAAATACTTGTACCAATTGTGCATGGAAATTATAATTTAATGATCTCTTCCCTTTTCTCTATTCAGAGCTTAGAATGGACCACTGTGCTTTGCCGTGATAGCCCCAGGGCTCTGAAAAGGAGATAATATACAGTTCGGCTTTAAAGCCCCGCACTGGCGCACTGCCTTTTGGTGAGTGCTTGTAATGAAGGCAGGTGCTAAGGTGCCAACAATATGGGCTGCATACTTTGTCAACTCTTCACCTTCTGAAAGACTATGCAATCAAATAATTAGGTCCTGTGTACCATGACAGTTCTTTACAACAAGATGCCACTTGATTGTGTAAAGACGAGGTAAGAGATAAAGTGTTATGAAGTCCAGGGAAAATTAATTCCACTTTTAAGGATTCTGCTCATTTTGTCCAGGGAGGCTCAGCAGGCTGTTTTATTTGAAAATACAATTAATACTCCTTTTCTTTCTTTGGGGTCTTGTCTTGCTCTTGATAAGAATGTTGCAGCCAGAAAGTCGTTCTGGGCTTCCTTTGTATGCAGTTGCAAAGTGGGCTAAAGCTCTTGATTTTTCTTTGTATCCAGTTTTATAATTAGTGATTGTTTTGCTTCTTGATGTCTTTTTGTTTATTTATAAATTTCAAATGCACTCCATTAGGCAGACCAACCAATGTTTTTATTTCCCTGTTTAATTGACTGAAAGATTAAAATACGTAACTATGAATTTTTTAAAGGAAATTGCAGGGCTGGTGTAAAAAAATGGTCTTCATCATAGTTTTGTGTTTAGACCGTGAGCCAGCTTTGCCTCTATAAGGTATTACATTTCAACACGTTAGCTTTACTTAAGAAGATCTACTATTTGGTTATGAAAACATTTGCAAATAATATTAGCTTATACCATTATCAAGTCAAGAGTGTCCACATCTGAACTTGGCACTGAAAGCAGGTTTGCACAGTCAGGTCAGCATCTAATGAAGGGACTCTAGAACCAGTTGGCCCACTGAGACGAGACAGAATTTTGACCTTGCTCATTCTTAATAGAACTTTGGGGGCTAGAGGGAGTCCTTGGCATTCACCATTCATTCAGAAACACATTTGTTAAATTCCCCCAGTGCACCTGGCTCTGTACATCTATATAGTGACAAATGCAAAGGGCACAGGCGTCTTTTGGCACGTGGTACACAGCCTTTAACTGCCACAGTGGGCCACCAAGGCCATGCCAGGCTATTCTTTTCCAGAGCAGAAATGTTTCATGGGGAGTAGCCGCTACTTTTGACCCACGAAAGTCTAAAGATCATGAGATTTACAGGGGATTTAGTGGGTTGAAGAGAACCAGCAATGAAATGCTCTGATAAAGCCCCAGTGATCTACTGGTTGCCTCTAACAGCTGTCTTTGAAAATGAATATTAAAAATGTGAGTTACATGAAGATCAGAACTAATTTCCCATTGATCATGTGGTAGTACCAGGCACATAGTAGACATTAGATAACTTTTTTAAATCAATGTGTTAATGAATGGGAGGGGCTCCATAGCCAACAGACCTTGTCAGGGTTTAGATACATTCAGAGCCTTCAAGATGAGGGGTGTCAGACTCAAACCAGCAGTGAGGGTTGCTTGCCCAGCTCAGAAAAGGCAGTCTTTGTATGGATGAGTTAAGTTGGATGAAGGTCAGCAGTCATCACATTAAGAATGAGAGTTCAGGGGGACTGTTTCTTTCAAGAACATGAACTTGTCCCTGCAATTTGCTGTGCCCTGCTGCCTCTGGCCAGTACCTACATTTTTTGAGTCCTTCCTGATTTGTATCCTAGGATGTAGAGGTCAAGAAGCCCCAGAGTGATACTGGCAGATTTCCCCATTGGGGGGCTTCTGAGGACCTGTCGCCGTCCTGGAATTGCCCCCTTTGCACCCTGTTGCGGATGGGCAGACAGATGAGGAGGCCTGCGGATTCCCCGGGTCCCTGGAGGGGGCTTTGTGCTCCTCATTCTCTTCATGATCTTGGGTCTAAGAGTCTTTTCAAAAATACACCTTACTAGCTCAGTTTTGTATTTATTTGTACGTTTCTGATTCAAGCTTGCATTATGTCAGGCTCCCCAGAACTGGGAGCAGTGGGAGGTGGGGTTTCACTAGGACCCAGAACCAAACCCCTTGTTGCAAGAGTTTCACTTTTTCACTTGAAGAGTCATGCATGGGCCCTCATGACCTGGAGTTTTCACAGGAGATCTCTGAGAGCAGGAACCTTGTGTGTTCACTGCTGTCTCCTCAGCACTTGAAACACGTAGTAGTGCTTTACAAATCTTCACTGAAGAAATGAGTAAAGGAGTTTTTAACAGATCTCAAAAACGACCCACGTGAGTTAGACATGCATTTGCAGGCCATCTGTGTGCATCTGACCTTGTGTCATGCCTCCTCCTGCAGGACTTTGCAGGGATGCAGACAAGGGTCCTTCTGCTGTCATGCCAGCTGCTCCATGCTTTATTTGCATAAAATTGCCCATCAGCCAGTGTGGCTATGACTTTTTGAACAAACTTTTGAAGTAAATTAAATTGCCTTCCCTACGTGATGTTCTCATTTGTAACTTGTACATGACTTTGGAGAGGACGCCTTTTATCTACAAGCGCTATCCTAAATAGAGCATCCAGCCTCATGTGTCATCCCCCTAACTTGGCTTGGAGTGCAGATGCTCCTGGGTGCTTTGCGCCGTGGACATCTTTGCGGTTCGCCAAGAAATATACTATGATGCCAATGTCAGTATTATCAGCTTCATCATTAAAATAGCTGCCACCTGGTGAGGGGATATTATAATCCAGGCAGTGCATGAAGTGACTGAACACCATCATTTTAACCCCAACACACACCTTTAGGAGAAGGGCCTTTCTCTCTTCACCCAGCCAGTTGTTGAGGCTCAGACATCACTGAACTCTCCCCACGTCTCCCGGCCAGTGCCCCGTCTTCTCCCTCCTTACCTGTAGCCTCTCTTTCTGGGTGAACAGTGGTAGACTGTAACACTCCCGTGAGCCTCTCTGGCCTTAGCATCTATTATGCGATTCCACTCTCCTTCCCCCAGTTTTTAGAAGATACTTAATGGAAGTGGGCATGCCTTTTGGGGGTGGGGGGTCTAGAAGCCACTAGAGTTAAGCAACAGATTCTTGGCTGAGTTTCCCTCAGCAACTTTTGTTTTGTGTACTTGGCTGCTTTTGTAAACTAAGCACCTATAGTCTTAATAGTGGATCATGTTCCACAGTAAAGAAAAATTACACCGGTCCCATTATGGGGTGTAATCAGATGATGGATGCAGTTAGTATGGGGATGGACCCAGGTAAATTGCTAGGGAAGATGCTGAAAGGATGGAAGCAGCAAGGGGTCTGTGGGTTGGGCCTTACCCTGGAGGGAATGCAGAGAAAAGAAGGCAGCCCAAGGAATACTGTGGGCAGACATCAGTTACAGGCAACTTAGATCACTCAAGGTAACGATGAGACCTGGTGTGGACAGGAGCTATCAGAGAAGAGACTGGCATCCAAGAATGGGCTTTGTGTAGCTGCCACTTGGGCACTTTGCCCCTACCGTCTTCCTTTGTCATAGACCACTTTGTAAAGTCATTTCTCTCTAGTAGATCTTTGCAGTAGCCCTCGAACCCCTGAGTTCAGATTATATACATACACAAGCTTGGGGCATAAACTTCCTGCATATTTAAATTATGAGATTACTGTCAATTTTCTCTCACTAGTTTAAGGCCAGAGATATTCCTGCAGTCCTAGACTACTTGAACTTCAACTCAGTGAATTCCCTAGGTTCTGCCTCAGAATTAATCTGAGTAATTAGTCTGAGAAATACACCCCTCTCTCAAGTACACGTAAGCTGTACCTGCGTTTAACCTCCTGTGGTGGTTTTTCGTCCATTCCCTCAATGGTGCGCACTAGGACTGTGGGTACCGTTTCTTTGCCCTG
The DNA here is from genome assembly GCF_036850765.1 of Saccopteryx bilineata. Taxonomy (NCBI): domain Eukaryota; kingdom Metazoa; phylum Chordata; class Mammalia; order Chiroptera; family Emballonuridae; genus Saccopteryx; species Saccopteryx bilineata. The sequence goes on along the minus strand of NC_089491.1, from coordinate 336,738,881 downwards.
TATTACAGATTCCCTTACTGGGGAATATTGAGCACCTACTATGTGCCCAGGTATCGTGTGTGGTAGGTTTGTGTGATACACTCAGAGTGACTAAATCAGGCCCATGTTCCTCTAGTATCTCATTACGCCTCCTACTTGTTACCTCTTTTTAATGTTAGTATTCAATATTTAGTATTAGAAATTAATTGCAATGTACATTTGCAAGGCACCTTCTACCTTGCCTTGATGGACTGTCTGATGTGAGTGAGAATGGAAATAGAAGTGAGAGAAGACTAGTTCAAGGCTGAGATCGTGGCTCCTCACTGTGGGTAGGTGATCAATTTGATGGATGTCTGCTTTGCTGTCAGTAAAATGAAAATATAACTTAGAACTACGTCATTTCTGTAGTTCCCAAGAAATAATACATAGTATATTGTGAACTGTCTATTCTCTCATGATGTCGTTGCTCTAAATTGTAGAAATTTGGCAGACATTCCTAGAACTATTTGTAAAAATTCAATAGCATGTAATTAAAGACAGAGACTGCTATTTTACTGTTGGGTACATTTAAAAATTATATTATATAGCATTTGGATTTGACCCTGAACTTGGTTCCCAAAAGAATAATGCCAGAAAGAGAAAAGGGTATTTTTAGTCTAAATAGAGGCACAGGTTGTATAAAGTAACCATATTCACATATACAGTGTGTCCGTAAATTCATGGTGCACTTTTGACTGGTCACAGGAAAGCAACAAAAGACGACAGAAATGTGAAATCTGCACCAAATAAAAGGAAAACCCTCCCAGTTTCTGTAGGATGATGTAGCAGCATGTGCGCATGCGCAGATGATGACATAACACCATGTATACAGCAGAGCAGCCCACGGCGGTGCTAGTCGAGATGTGGACGGTACAGAGGAAAGTTCAGTGTGTTCTGTGGCTCGCTAAATTCGATTCTGTAACCAAAGTGCAATGTGAATATCGGCACATTTATAACGAAGCGCCACCACATAGGAATAACATTACTCGGTGGGATAAGAAGTTGAAGGAAACTGGCAGTTTGGTGGAGAAACCCCATTCTGGTAAGCCATCAGTCAGTGACGAGTCTGTAGAGGCTATACGGGATAGCTACCTAGGGAGCCCTAAAAAAATCTGTGCATGAGCCCACATCGAACTGCACTGAATAGGTATGAAACTGGGAGAGTTTTCCTTTTATTTGGTGCAGATTTCACATTTCTATCGTCTTTTGTTGCTTTCCTATGACCAGTCAAAAGTGCACCATGACTTTACGGACACACTGTATATCACTTAAACTGTAGCTAGTTAAGAATAATTATGCAAAAGATAGTTTTTGAATGAACATTACATTGGAAGTAGGCAAATGGAAACATTGGTTATGATGAAAGTCTGGATTTTCAGCCTTGCCGGGCAACAAAACACAATATCTGATGTTTATAGGTGTAGATTGCGAATGCTAACAATTAAAACCAATGCCAGTACAACAACTGGATGCTAGATTAATGAAATGGGATATTTATAGACATCTAAGAGTTCACTGTGCCTTGGAACTTTAACATTCATCTAGTACAGAAGTATACTTTTTCAGGCGAGAAAACAGAAACGTGGAGGTTTTAAAGTTGGTTTTATGTAGTTGGGGGGATGGCAGCAATGTTTGCCGCACCGTCGACTCATCAGATGGATTGTAAGAAGTGAATGTGTATTTGTTTCGGCTCCTAGAACTGATTTGTGTTGGTGTCAACCATCGCTGATACTGAAGAGGTGACTTAAATACAGTGAATACTTGTGTACCATTCCTGAGGTTTTACAAAGTAAATTGATTAACAATCAACTTTCACTAGCTTTGTTGATAATTATGATACAAAGCAGGCATGCAGTATTTGCATTATTATTATTAATTGCTGTTTGGAATGTAAGAAATTTTCAGTAGAACTTGCCTGATTTCTTCCATCAGAGGAAAAGGACTGCTCACTTGCTCGTTTTTTCCCTATCCCCACACTGTTGTAAAGCAGTAATTCCCAAATGCTGTCTCTAGGTCAATTTCACAACTACCTGAGATGTTTAATAACCTCAGACCTCAGAATGTTAGGGAGATCGGCTTAGGTGATTCTGGAATACATCGAACGTTTAGGACCTCTCCTTCCAAGGATCTCACGGCAGATTTAATGACATCAGTGACAAGTGGATAAGATTCAGATGTTACACCTCCTATTTAGTGGCTGTTTATCCTCAAGAAGCACCAGGTAACTAACCTGTTTCACCCCCACAGCCCACATCTATAACATGGCTTTCATACCATATTTTTGGAGGGTGTGGAGATTGAATAAAATATTGTATGTGATTTATATGGACGTTAAATCAGGATAACCTCAGCTATTGTCATCACCAGCCTCCGACATCTAGGACGTTGATAACTGCATGATGTTTGAGGGAACTTGTTCGGGGTGGTATGGGGGAGGGGCTAGAAAAAGAATGTATCCACTGTCTTATGTTGAAATGTTATATTGAATTTTACAGAAAGGAATAGAATCATTGACTCAATTGCAGGACTATTTTGTAATATGGAAATAATTAAAGAAAGCTACAATTAGGCCTACATGGTCTTTTAGATTTTAAGAGCTCTTTAATGTACTTCATTTTATCTGATAAAATGGGATTTCTCTGGTATGTATTTGCCTTCAAATCTGGCAGACTCTATATGAACACTTTAGTATACTTAGCATATACCTTTCATCCTACATCTTTTGAACAGAGGCTGGTTACCATCTTTGTCCATTTAGTTAAATGAATATAAGCCTCGCTGGTCAGTGGGGAGTTTTAATAAACAACAAAACAGAACTGGTTGAACCTCTCCAAATTCAAAAAGGTGTGATTATCAAACCTTAAGATATTGTAATATTGGAGTCCAGTTGCTCAAGTTCAGAGAATGGCAACATCGAGGTTAGAGCCGGCACCAAAGATGTGGCTGGGAAGTTTGAGGGGACCAGTTGTAAAGAAGTGGCTGGGGTGTGAGGAGCAGAGGGACATATGAGGCCATAGAATCGGAAAAAATGCAGCTGCTCCTTTAATAGTGTGCTAGGAACATGTGTCTTTCTTTTTAATGTTTGTGTTTTTTTGTTTGTTTGTTTTAATCTATTGCAAATCTCTGCCTTAGGATATCAATGCAGAGCAAAGATTCACTTTTCCATTTTTGGGTCAGTCTTGATTCAGCAAGTAAGAATGGAATGAGTTTGGTTTGTTGTTTTTATTTACATTGTCTATATTATCCATTAAAATGTTATGGATGATGAAGAGGAGAAAGTGTGGGTGAGGACAAATCATAGGTTTCGTTGGGACAGAAGCAAGATGATGGGGTTAAAACATCACAGAGGGGTTATTGCTGGGGAAGCGCTGCTCTTCTAATGATGGGCTTGTTCGGTTAAGAATATTCCTGGTTACAGGTGGATCTTTTCTTGACAAAATAATGAGACTTTTATTTTGGATTGTATTTCTGGGAGGCAGACAATATTTCTGGTGGGTCACGGCTTCAGGAAGAAGACAGTGGGTGGGGCATTTGTATTAGTACTGTAGATTTTTTTTCTGCAGGAAAATGTGCAACATCAGGCTTTGTGCAGTATGTGCAAGAGTCTTATATTAAAAGTAGTTGCCAAAGAGCAAATTCACCTAAGTCCCTTTAATTATAAAACTGAGAGTCTCAGCATATTGTTGGCCAGCTTGGGAAAGAAAACAAAGCAGCAACAACAACAAAACCCAGTGTGTTGTTTTTACCTTTCTTAAGAATGTACCTTTTTTTACTAGATTCCTTTAAAAGCATTCTGAAATTTAGAGGAATTTCATAAAATAAGTGACTAAATATTTCAGTCTAAAAAACAAAATGACCAAATGATAACCTTTTTTTAAAAAATTAAATTAAATGAGAGGGTGAGAGACGGGGAGGCAGAGAGACAGACTCCTGCATGGCCTTGACTGGGATCCACCTGGCAAGATCCCTATGGGGCGATGCTCTGCCCATTTGGGGCCGCTGCTCTCTCGTTTCGCAACCGAGCTATCTCAGTGCCTGAGGTGAGGCTGTGTAGCCATCCTCAACACCCAGGGCCAACTTGCTCAAATTATTTGAGCCATGGTGCAGGGAGGAGAAGGGATGAGGAAACAAGGGGGGGGGGGTGCGTGGAGAAGCAGATGGTAGCTTTTTCTGTGTGCCCTGACTGGGAATCGAACCTGGGATTTCCACATGCCAGGCTGATGCTGTATTATTGAGCCAACTGGCCAGGGCCATGACAACCTTTCCAAAAGATCTATCTGTATGAACCACTACTATCTGTCCAATGTAATTTAAATTCTTTGTATTTGTCCCACAACTTCCTGTTGTTTTTATGGTTCTGCCTCAAAAAACAAACCAAAAAAAAAACCTACCTAATTTTTGTTAGGCTCCCTAAAGTATTTTTTCTTTATGCAGGTGTTGTATTTTTTTAAATCCCTTGAATCAAAGTATATTTTAATGACTGGTATATTCAGTTGTATAAATTGTAGGCATTTTAAGGATTAAACCAAGTTTCTAAATTCTGGGTGGATTCTTTTTAAAATTTAAATCTGCTACAGTTTAAAGATGAAGGTATAACAACTATTGTAAATAGTTTTTTCTTCCTTATTTTCTCTGTGGTACAAAATACAGTGAAATCCCTGCCAGCCTGCCACTTCAAACACCCACACTGCAGTTAAAAACATTTCCCATAGCCTATTTTATATAATGTACTTTCTGATCTTCCCATTATTTGAAGAAATAATTTTTCTTCTGAGAAAATTACAGCTCTTAAAGTTTATCCACGTAAAGAAACAAGGTATGGGTAGATACTCTTTATGCTTTATAATTTTCATTATTTACTTATTCTAAAAGCAGTAATTGTAATAAAAATGCTATATACTTATGGTTAGTATATTAAGGAATTGAAATATTGACATTTATTTAACGTATTTCTAGTGGTAACTTTATCTGTGGACATTTCAAGAGAGAGTGAAATGTTTGCTGATTTAATAGGTGAAATAAAAATCCTAAAATGTGTCTTCTCATAAACCTACCTTGCATGTTCCTCAGTCAGTTTTGTTGATCACTGATCTCAGGAGTGACTGTTCTTCACTGTCTTGTTCATGACTGTAATTTAGAATACTTTTAATTTGCTTGGATTTTTGTGAACTTTTGAGAAGTAGTTATTGCTTTAACTGACTAAATTTTTGTGTATCTTTATAAATAAGCTATTTAGCCCCATTGTGATAAGTTAGAACTTTTGCTGAATGTCTTTTTATTTCTTTGCTTTCTTTGTCACCACGAGCTGTTCACCAAGCTCCCTCCTTCACTTGCTGTTATTTAGAGTGAACTGTGTGGCACACTCCAGCTCAGACTCTGGGGGATACGGCAGAGAGGAAACCAGACAGAAAAGCCTGTTTCCATAGAGTTAACACTCTCTTAATATAAGGCAGTCAATACCAGATATATTTTATGTCAAGTGGCAATAAGTTCTACGAAGAAAAATACCCTAATAATGGAAGAGAAAATGACAGTGGTTCGGGGGACAGCGAGGGTGATGGATAGTGATATTGTTTTATACAGGGAGGCAGCCTAGGATTAGGTGCCCCTTGAGAAGGGCCCCAGATGCCCGGCATGAGCCATGGCTAAGGAGGTGGCACCTTCTTTTGGGTCCTGTTGACCGCCAGTTCCCCAGATCTGGTGCCTCGTCTCCGTGCCATTTATTACTCTCGTGTGTTCTTCACTATCTTTTCAGAAGGTTCCAGGTTGCTTTTCAAGTATAGCCTGGCAGACGGTGCTCATTCTGGTCTATACTTTGTTAGCCGATTGGTTCTATACTGAGTTCAGACAGCACTGTGATTTCGAGAGTGAGTCTGATCCTTGCTCTCCCAGAGGAATAGTGGAATGGGCACTATGGATCTGACAGATGAACATTGAAGTATTCATTACAATTGCCTTATCAAATGAAAATGTGCTCGCGTCTCCCTGTGACCCTGCCCTGCTCTACTCATGGTCCCCGACCCTCCAGTCCAACCAAGTCAATGCGAATAACCCTACCGAGCTGTTTGAAACACCATTTATTGTAAAGTTTGCATTTTTCCAGCTCTGCACAGCTCACTTTACACCCCTTATTTTATTAAGCCTTTCCAGCTGTTCGGGACCATTGTCCTCATTTTACAGACGGGTGGAAGAGCTAGAGTGGTGGGTGAGCAAGGCCACGGAGACAGTGAGTGGTATAGTCAGGATTCGAACCCTGGCTGGCTAAGCTCACATTCTCAACCTCTCTATTGTACAGACTTATGGGAGGTTAGAGTTGGGATGGGATTGAATTAGATGCAAAGGTTTTAAGAAGGCTTCTCTGACTCAAAAGGACTCCTACCAAAGCTAAACAATATGTAGATTATTTACATATACATTTGAATATTAGTTGGGCAGAAATTCCTCCTCTAACCACGTCCAGAGATTGGAAGTGGTTAGCCTGCCCACAAAAGACAAATCTGTTTTTACTACCTCCATCTTCCCTTTCCTCTTTCATTGAGCTTGTTAAAATAGAAAAGGCCGGGCCTGACCTGTGGTGGCACAGTAGATAAAGCGTCGACCTGGAAATGCTGAGGTCGCCGGTTCGAAACCCTGGGCTTGCCTGGTCAAAGCACATATGGGAGTTGATGCTTCCAGCTCCTCCTCTCTCTCTCTCTCTCTCTCTCTCCCCCTTTCTCTCTCCTCTCTGAAATGAATAAATAAAATTTAAAAAAAATTTTAAAAAGAAGGAAATCTTACCTTAAAAAAATAAATAAAATAAAATAGAAAAGGCCAGATCACTACATTTCGTACCTATCTTCTGTGTGCTGAGTCGCCAGTTTGAGAGTTGGTTTTTTTTCCCCCCTCATCTTTGGGAGAATTTCTCTCCCCACTTTTAGGTTCATAATGCCCCTGCTACCTCCTTACCTCATACATGAAGCCTTATGATCATCCTATTACTTGGGACCTCTTTTCATAAAACATTTTTTATCTAGCTATTTGGAAAGTCAGACTTCTTATATTCGGTCTTGGTAGGACCACAGACATGCTCAAACTGTCTTTTAATTATTCAACTTCTTTGGGCCTCAGTTTCCTCCTCTGGAAAGTGGAGGTAATCGTACCAACCTGATAGTGTTATTGTAAGGTCTAAATGAGATAATCCCTACAAAGCACACATTGTCTGTCAATGGATGTAAAACATTATTAACACATCTGAACTCCCTGGCGGATTCTACATGAGTTGAGGACATAGTCTGTGTGGTATAGATTTCTGTGTCCCTCACCTATAGTTTGTTATATATAGTGAAGCATTGGGAAGAATTTACTTTATCTCTGTAAGAGAGTCTATGAAAATCTTTTACTTGGATAAAAGAATGAAGCAAAATTGAGAAGTCTTACCATCCCATGTGGTGTAATAGACTTGGTAGGAATTGTTAGCCTGTGATCCACCCCTGAAGAACCTATGTTGCTTTTTCTCTAAGTTGGTTACATAAAACATAACACCAATAAGGGAAACCCTAGTATATAGCATTATTATAGCTCAGGTATAACTTTTTTTTGTGAAGTATTCTCTGGCTTTATGTTGACATCACCTGTATTGGGAGGGAGTATGCAAATTAATCTTTGGGAAATTATATGGCTGTATTCCATAAGCTTCTGAGCTATGGTTGAACAACTAAGGGGGCTTTTAATGAACTTACCAAGTCCATTCCTACATCATTTTCTTCCATTGAGTTCACTAACTGTAACTCTGGCTTTCATAAGAGGTAGAATCTCTTCTGTTTGGTAAACTGAGGCTCCCAGGTCACAGGTGAATTGATCAGTGTTGCATTCTAAATATCAGTGCATAGAACAATGTGGCTGCCCAGGGTGCTCTCAGCTCAGATTTCAAACCTATTTGTTAAAAAGCAAGTCTATCTGAACACTTAGCCAGAAGATGCCACCGATTTCTCAAGATAGTAATCTCACTTGCAGTTATATCTTTTCTATATCCCCAAAATCATTCAACGGGACTTGAGCAATATTTTAAACAATAATGTATCAGGAAGGCTGGAATCCTCTAACATCCAAACTTTAAGTGGGCAAAAGACTGAAAATCGATTTATTCTTTGTATAAGCAGTGCAGTCCCAGTACGAGACTGTTGGTGGTTTGGGGAGCTGAGGACTTGTAAACCCCAGCAAGATGGTGTCAGGACGAGGAAGAAGAGGGCAGCACTGGGCTGGGCCAGCTGCTCTATGGGTCATGCTAGCAACTTACAACTTCTTCACGACTTTTCGTTGCCTTATTGCTTCTGCTTCTCGTCAAGAGTGAAAGGTGTGTAACAAAAGATTCCAGGGAAGTGAAGCCAGATAGGAAAGAGGAAAAAAGAATTGAAGAAAGGAGTACAAGGGAATTGAAGACAGCTGTGCTCTCTATGAGCCCCAGCATCCTAACGGGCATGCCCTGCGTCACCGCGCAGAGAAGTACAGACGTGCGTGCCAGCTCTGCCGATGGAGTGACTGCCTCCGAGGACAGCGAGTTCTCTGTGACCCTCTGGACTCAACAGTCATTTGGCTGGGATGAGATAGTTGAGCCTGTAAATGACATTCACCTCCCTTGACTGATTCTTGCGACAGAAAGGTAGTCTGATTTTTAAAAGAAAGACCACGAGACCCAGAGAGGTTGAATGGCTTGTTCGAGGTCAGAAGCAGTCAGACCACTTTGGGGAAGTGACCCATGTCAACCAGAGGTCTCCAGCTCCAAAATAAGCCACCTCGTGGGCTACGCTAGTTTCCCTATCGCCATCAGTGTTTTTGGCAGAATGCGAGTGTCTCTTGTCAGGGATGATGTAAAGGAGACTTTTGCAAAAGGACTCGAGGACCTGTTATGCTCTTACAACTTCAAATCATATGATTTCAGCTCCAGCTTAATAAGATGGTATTGTTTCCTGGCTCCTTCCAGAAGTGGATCTTTAAAAGCATTTTGTTATATTTTCTCATCAAAATAGCAGTTTGGTTTGCATCTCAGATGCTTTACAGGGTACCATGTGGATCATTTATTTGGAATATTAGTTTGCCAGCTAACAGCCCACAATTTTAGTTATATATGAAAAGTAGTTTGGTGAAATAACACCGCAGCTCCTCACTAAACCAAAAAAAAAAAAAAAGGCTCAAGAAAGCTTCTTGTCACTGAGAGACCCTCATTTGCCCGGCTGTCAGCCTGACTGATATTTTAATTTTTCTGCCCTGTAGAAAATTTCAGTCTCTTACCCGATAGATAAATGAATGAACCCCCAGGAAATGCAGCAGAATGTTTCTGTTTGCCAATGCAATAAATGCAGGAGCTAATAAATGTCTGCTTCCATCAGGAGGAGGCGGGTAATGAGTAAATGATGAGATAAAGAATTCGGGGAAACAAATGATCCATCCAATCTAAGATGACAAACAATTTCTTAATAACTTGGCCTGGAGTCGCAGAGAGCGCTTTCACCAGGCAAAGAGAATGCCTGTTGAAACTAAGCCTCACACAAGGCCATTTACATCCAGCCGCTGACAGATGTAGTCTGGTTACATTTGGGTCACACTGAGCAGTAAGCCACGATTCACGCACGGGCGGGTTATTGCAGACCTCCCTTGCTCTGTAATTTCTGGGAATGTGTGCTAGGAAAAGGAATCATTTCGGGCCTATTTCCTATTCCTAACCCCAGATTACATTTATATTTCACATTTGTCTTTTTAATAAAGACCTTTTTCAAAAGTAAAGGCCCAGTCACTTTCCCTTGAGATGTGTTCCTATCACAGGAACCTCTCTCCTGTGGGCGAACATGCAATTCTTGAAAGCACTTGCGTGGACCTGAAGGCTCTCAATCCCCGAGGTCTGCCGTTGCAGAAACTTAACAGAACAGAGGATGCTTTTGTCTCTCCTGGATGGCTGTGTTGTTGCTCGTGGGTCCTGCCTGGAAGGACGTGTACTAGGCAGAAGGCACTAGGTGATTAAGACGGGCTAAATGAGATAGCCCTTAGAAGGAGGAGAGCCCTAATCCACATCGAAGACAGGAGAGAGATTCCATGCCAGAACTGAAAAATCATCTGATGAGATGCAGTTGATTATCATCCCTTTGTCAGATCTTTCGAAGAACGTTTCTCAGAAAAGTCATGTGGAAAACATTGGCTACCAAACACCAGCAGTTTTCAGGGACAGATTTTCATGAATATTTCTAGAAGAAGACTACCAAATTGGCTTACTGGGTCTTCCAGAATTATCTTTTCTTCCCCATCCTACCTTTCATTCCCTCCCTCCCCCACCTTTTTTATTTTATTTTATTTTTTACAAGTAAGACACTTTTTGGCATGGCTTAGTCTCACATGAATGAATGCATGTCTGCAGTCAAGCAGCGAAAGCTTTCCTAGTAAGGGTTGGGGCCATAATGCAGGGAAATGTTAATGAGCCGTCAGATAAAAGCAGGACAGAGAAGGTACTGCTGGGCCCTGGGTGCACTTGGCGGCCTGTGATGTGCCTTAGAGAGGCAGGAATCCCGTGCAGCGCTTTCTAGGGGAAAGCCATTATACCTGAAAGCCAAGACTTTTCAATGTGCTTCTATTCACATGCATATATCAATGCCAGATCTTTCAAAGACCGTCCTTTGAAATACAAAAAGATAAACATGTCTTTGAAATGGATAGGCGATCCCTTTGCCACACCTCCAAAGGATCTCCTTTTCATATCTGAGATTTTTAACCCTTAAATTAAGACTGGTTTTTCTACCCACACACACAAGTAGAAGTAGGTTTATTCGCATTGCCAGCCCTTGAGAGAACCACGTCACAGTTATTCACACCAGAGTTTGGGCTCAGAATTGATGGAAGGAATTAAAGCTTGGGATAGGTGTTTCTTTTGTGTTGGTTCTTATTTTTGCTTCGGTATCGCAGTTCCTTCTCATGTGACTAACCATGGAGGTATTATATTTATTTAAAAAAGAAAGTCAGGAATTTGTCAAGTGCTGTGTAGAGTATTTGCTTTCTTTTGGAGAAACTACAGTATTTAGACATCTCAAGATCTAAGGCCTTACAGCCCTGGACTTAGAGCCTAAGACCTGGGCTGTCCAGGTCTGGCACTTACTACCTATGGGACATGGAGCAAATATGTAGCCTTGGTTAAGCTGACCATTCTTGGTGGGTAAAATGAAGATGGTAGCCTCCAACTTTTATTTCTTCTTGACTTTTTTTTTTAAATATGTTGAGATAAATGGATGTTTCCTGGCCATATCTGGTGCTGGGCAGTCCAGCCCCCCCCCCCCCCCCCCCCCCCCGCCAGCCTCCCAGCAGTTGGCACTCTGGCTGATGCACTGCTCACACTCGTAAAGGTGGGTCCCCGGGGACTCACCTCTTCTCTGGCCACTCTAATGAGCGTCCCATCCCTGTGAATTATAAAGACTGGAATTAAATAGTTTTTTAAAAAAGTATTCCCCTCCTCTACTAGTACTTTGCTTTTAGGTTGTCAGTAAATATTTGAGTAAGTAACAAATGAACATTGACCAGAAGAATTTCAGAGGCACCAGGAATAAGTTGGGCTTTAACCTTCATAATTTAAAATAGAATCCTCCCCACCCCACTCTGCCTTTAAAACACTCTTGTCTTATGTGTGTTGGCCTTATGGATGGAATCATTTATAGCCTGTGGAAATTCTAGTTTTTTATTTTTATTTTTTTTTGTTTTTGAGGAAAGCTGGTACAGTATGAGATGTTATACGACACTGTTATGTAACTGTCCTTATTCTTAAATTTATTAACCAAGGACTAAAACATAAAGGAATTTAAGGATTTCTTTTCTCCTTTTTTCTCTTCAGGAGAGAAAGAAAGCCTAAACGGCTCATGCTTCCGTTGTATGGCAATCTGTCACTTATGCTAACTGTCCTTCGTGGTTGACTATTGACATTGCTTTTCATTTTTCAATATTGTAAACTGTGGTGAAAAAAAATATTCGAGTGGAATTTTTATAAACACCCATAATTATTTCAGATAGTTCTAGAAATGAACTGAGTCAAAGGCATTTGAAACACATTGCCATAAATTGTGTCTGTTTATACTCTTATCAGCAAATTACGAGTGAGCCCATTTCTTCATATACTCATCAACAGTAGATATTGTTTGTATAATCAAAACAAAAAGCAATCAGAGAAAACAGCCACTTTGATAAGAGTAAAATGAAATGATTTTACCCAGTGATTTTTGTCTCACAAATTTTCTATAACCTATTAAATGCCACTTAGAGTACAGGTGTTTAGGCTGTTTTATTGTTGTTTGTTTTTCAATCAGGAAATGTTGAGGAGTGGCATCTTCTCTTATGCGAGTTTCCCTTAGGAAGTAACAGAATTATTGAAAGTTTTTTTGCTCTGGTTGGGTTTTACAGTTTTTCTCCTAAACCTCTGCTTTTGCTCAATGGCGTGGACAAAATTAAATCCGCAAATGAGAAAAGAGCCATGCTCCTTACCTGCACCACGCCCAACACCATTGAGTATAGGTGGTGTTACACGTGTGCATGAAAAGGGCGAGCACCCTCGCTCTAATGAGTCGGTCTGCAAGGTGACGCAAACAGCTTTCTAAGCATAGGCATGAAGTTATCTTTTGAAGCTCAGGAATGCTTTGCCATTTCTACCTCTGAGAGCACCCTTGTTAGGGCTTTTTCACTGGTAACTGCGCTGAGGTGTCAGGATTTTTCCATTCCTTCCACTCTTGGAGAGAGGTGCGCAATTTGGGGCTCTGAGCCTGTCCGTGGCCCTCCCCCTTGATGGGGGGAGCGTTACTTTCTGCCACACTGGAAGGGTATTACTGCTGAACAAAGAGATTTGATTCCCTTTGTGGTTGTGCTCAGCTGGTGCCAGGTCTGTGAGCGAGTTCACAGGTTCTCTCCGTTGTCAGAAGACTTTTCCCTAAGTAGATTTTCTGGATCAGAGTTACTGGCGTTGGCCTCAGTCACACTGCTGTACAAATTCAGGCGCTGGACAAAAAGAAGTGGGAAGACAAACTTTGTCTTGGTTTCTCAGACTCTTGTGTCAGGACCCCTTTCTTCTCTGACACTCCTTCCTCCCAGGGACTCAGTGATCATACTTCATGCTTGCACGTGGGAGGGCTTTGTGGTGCGCCCTTGGTTGGTCCTGGGTCCCTATCAGGAAGTTAACCGGTAATACTCTTAAGGGATTAGTTTAGTGTCTCAGCATGCCTTCCAAGGAGATACTCTCTGAGGTTCTCTAATCTGTATGGGAATCTTTAATATTTGATTCTGTTCTTTGATTTATACGAAGATTTCTCAAATTGCTACGATAACGTTTTCAGTCAGTAGGATGGACCTTACAGTTTGAGGGACACCAGGTTGGGTGACACAGCTTAGTCCCTCTCTTGGCATTTGCACTGTAATGTGTTGCTCTTAGAGGTAAGAAGGACCGCAAAGCTGAAGGCAGTTAGTTATCTTGTAGTGTAATGGGTTAGCCATTCACATTGCTCTCCTCAGTAGGCTTTGAAGATGTCTCCACCTTCATCCCTCGGGTCCACCCCTGACCCTGCCCGTATTTGCTCTTCAAGAGGCAGTGCTTTTGAGTGTGAATGAGTTTAAGTTGGCCTGTCAAAGATCTGGGAAGGAGGATGAAGTGGGTGAGCCGATTTCCATCAGAGGGAGCACGTGTTGTAAATCCTTCAGAGGGTTAGTGTAAAATTGGGAACGAAGGTCTTGTCTGCATACCTTTCTTTTTAGGTCGTGGTTTTTAAGCGGAAGTCATGTGCGTGCGTGCGTGCGTACATGGACGCGTGCACGCCGGCGCATGCGCCAGCAAGTACAGGATCGCTTGTTCGATTGAGAGCTACTTTCGGTGGAGCGGTTAGGAGACCAGCTGGGTGCCATGGAGAGCAAGCTGGAGAGGTGTTGTCGCTGCCAGTGCGATGCTTTCTGGACAGAGCCAGTCAGGAGCTGTGCTGTGAGCTGTGGCATCACCTCATCGAGCGCTTCCCAAGTGAGACTTAGGACCTTGACAGTGACCGTCACATTACACAGCCCTCAAGAGAGCTATAGGTTCCTGTGCCGAGAATGTGAAGTAATTTCAAGTTACTATCCAGGTCTTGCAAGAAGACATCATGGTAAATTCTCGTGATAACCGTTCTGATAACTATGAAATTGCTTCGTTTCCCCATCGTACAAACAGTGAATAACACAGCCATGGCGAGACCAGGAAGGTGTCAAGTGTGTACTGCAGACATCTCAATGGCGAGGGTAGACTTCTATGTCAGGTAGAAGACTTACAAACAATAGAAAGATTTAAGACCTTTTACTAGCATTAGTATAGAAATGAATACGAGAGAGAAAAGTTATATTTAGGGTAAATCTCATTGTAACTATGGTTAATGGTTGTTATGGGCAGGAGAGGGTCAGAGAGTCACTGTCCCAGTAATACTCAAATAAGTTCTCTTTCTTTTACATGATACAAATTTAGGTGCCATGCCTGTTGGGAATTAAGGCATAATTAGGCCTTTTTTAAAAAAAACTATTATTAAAATGACACAAGCCCATGGTAAAAATTATATCTTAAATTGTTAGGAAAGGATATTTAATAAGCATGGAAAATATCTCATCCTCACCTCCCTTTCCAGGGGTAACTTTTTTGCAGAACATTTCTGAGTTTATGTGTACATATATATATATACTTACTGTTTTATAAAATATACTATTTAAATCATTTTACAGCCTCCTGTTTTTCATACTACTTGGACTTTTTTTCACCCTTATGAATACAAGGAGAAATCCGTTACCTTGAAAGGAATTAGAAAAAAGTTTTATAAGTAGGGAAATCTCTGACATGAAGCTTGTAATGTCTGACAATAAGAATTAGAGATCCTGAAATATGAACGTACCTCACTTAAGAACTGGGTATGGAGAGCAGTTAGGTGCTTCTGCAAGATACAGGACTTGAGTGTCATCATAAGAACCACTTCTTAGAAAAAAAAATCAGCCTTGTGATCCCTTGACTGTAATTCTTTATTAATTATGTATGTATTTGTGTGGTTTAAAAATTTATGCCGCCTGACCTGTGGTGGTGCAGTGGGATAAAGTGTCGACCTGGAACACTGAAGTTGCCGGTTCGAAACCTTGGGCTTGCCTGGTCAAGGCACATATGGGAGTTGATGCTTCCTGCTCCTCTCCCTTCTCTCTCTCTCTCTCTCTCTCTCTCCCCCCCCCTCTCTAAAAATCAATAAATAAAATATTTTTTAAAAAAATTTATGCCCACCACCTGTTGCACACCATAAGTCCCATAATGTAGGGCTATGCATGTGGCTCGCTCACCATTGTATTCCAAGTTCCTGGCCTCATGTCAGGTCAAGGAAAAAAAAACCCTAAAACCCTAATTAGTAAAGTTTCTAAAATGCCTGGAAGAAGACCAGAAATTCCAGAAAAAGCTTTGAATACCTCTTTTTTAAAAATATATATATATAAGAAATAGTAACGATGGAATGCAAAGGTAATTACACAAGCAGTTTACTAATTTTGTTAGGGGGCCCAGGAGACAGTGGGGTTTTCATGAAATGTGGCTTCTTAGAGATGGTGAGATTGGATGCCACAATTGAACATAGCTTTAAAGCAGGCGTCCCCAAACTACGGCCCGCGGGCCGCAAACGGCCCCCTGAGGCCATTTATCCGGCCCCCTTCCGCACTTCCGGAAGGGGCACCTCTTTCATTGGTGGTCAGTGAGAGGAGCACTGTATGTGGCGGCCCTCCAATGGTCTGAGGGACAGTGAACTGGCCCTGTGTAAAAAGTTTGGGGACCCCTGCAAAGTGTTAATTCTTCCTGTTCTTTGTCAGAAAAGGAGAGGGTCAGGAGGATGTCGATTTCTGAACGAGTGCAAGCAAAGCATTATTGCAAAGGAAAAAGATGCTCTCAATGTATCATTGCATTTGACTTTATAAAGTTATTCATGAGGGGTACAAAAAGCAAACCTGTATGGCATAATAAAGGTATATTTCTGATTAATTTGACTCTACATATAAAAATAGGATGGCTTAAATTAGAAAGAAGGTTGTCTTTTTTCTTATTGAAGAAATGTCTAGTCCCTGGCTGGTTGGCATAGCAGTAGAACATTGGCCTGGTGTGTGGAAGTCCTGATTTCAATTCCCGGTCAGGGCACACAGGAGAAGTGACCATCTGCTTCTCTGCCCTTCCTCCTTTTCTCTCTCTCTCTCTCTTTCTCTCTTTCTCTCTTTCTCTCTCTTCCCTTCCTGCAGCCATGGTTCTAATGAACAAGTTGGCCCCAGGCACTGAGGATGGCTCCATGACCTCTCTCCTTAGGTGCTAAAAATAGCTCAGTTGCCGAGCAACAGAGCAGCGGTCCCAAATGGACATCAGCCCCAGATGGGGATTGCCAGGTGAATCCCTGTCAGGGCACATGCAGGAGTTTGTCTCTGCCTCCCCGCCTCTCAATTAAAAAAAAGTCTAGATAGAGGTTGTTAGTCCAGGGCTGGCATGGTAGCTCCAATGCCATCAGAGCCGCAGGCATCCCAGCCCAGAGCTTCTCTCATTAAGGTAAACTCAGGTTGCAGCATGGCTGCCAGAGCTCTGGCCATTGCATCTACATTACATCCTAGAAAAAAGAAGGCAAAAGGGTTGAAAAGATTCCCTGCCACCTGAGGGAAGCTCCGTTTAAGCAGCCTAGTAGGAAATCCCAGCTCAGCCTGACTAGAAACAAGGTGGAACATTTGGTTTGATGTACATATACTGTATTTAGCTCAGAACTGGGGTTATCTAGGGAGTAAGGGGAGAGAGATACTGGGATAAGCTACTGGTAGTCTTTGCCGCAAGGTATCTTCATTTGTCTTCACTGTAGAACTTAAAAAGTTAGGAGTGTTGATTCCCTAGAATTTGCCAAATTAGTAATTTATTGATCACTAGTGATACAGATTTGAAAAAATAGGTTCAAAAAAACTATGATATACTTATGGTACACTGAAGAGATTTAGGGTTATTGCTTACATAAAACCAGCAGCATTACTCAGTGTTAGAAAACCAACGATGCAGTCTGCATTCAGCCCCCTGGTCAGGCTGTGCGTCATTGTGGAGCTAATTCATGGAGATTCAGACTCTGAAGATGTATTGGCTCGGGAGCCCAGGGTTGTTGTCAGCAGTAGTATTGTGACCAGGAACCTCTGGCTTCCACAAGAACAAGCCAGGCTCTACGCCAAGTGCTGAACTTGCATTGTCCCATTGATAGAATCACCCTCGATGATAAGGTCCTTCCTCACTTTAGATTTAAAAAGTGAGAGTCAGTTTAAATAACCCAAACCATTCCTTGGTGTGCTTTTTAGAAACAGAATACTGAATCTGATAGGCCACGAATCTGAACCACTGTTGGCAATGTGTAAGTTATTTAAATATTAGCTTTGATTATCCTGTCCGTGGACAGCAGAAGGGAAGGAGATAAAAGGAAAGTCCAGAGACAATGGATTCAGGTCATGAGTTTAAGGAGTGCCAATAATGAGAGGTTCTGCAAGATGCCAGCTCCTCTATTCAAGGGCCCCTTTCTCACCGAGGAGTCTCAAACTCCTCCCTCTGCTTCTCTGCCCACTGCATACAGACTCCCGAGTATGCAGGAGCACAGGGAAGAGAAAACTCAATTAGCTAGTAGGCTGTCTGATAGTTTCTCAGGAGAAGTTCTGAAACCACTAGATCCACTAAATTTAGACCATTAGTGATTTTTTAAAATTCTATAGCTATTAATATCATATATATTGACATGGTACCAATTTAGTTACAGTGCAGGGAGCCTCTTGATTTTGTCTGGTTCTGTGCAAAGATAGCATGGTTGAGGAACCATGAACTCTTTGGGGCCACCTGATGCCATTCAGTACATGACTTTCAGGGCTCTGTGCCTGGAAATATATCCAAGTTGCATTTGCAGCATTTAATTGGATCCCAAATGCATAGCTCTCATCTTGGAGAGAAACATGCTTACCTGCATCCAGCTGATTACATACAGATTGGGCAGAAGTCGGTTCACAGTTGTTTGTGTGGAAAATAATACAGTAATTAATAAATAATGATATATGAGTAAACTTAGTGTTTTGCATACTTACAACTATAAACCTACTTGTGCTCCACCCTGTATTATAATATAGTTCATGGACAAGGGTCAAGAAGTCTGTTTTGAATCTAACTGCTTAACAATAGGAATGCCCTTACTGAAATTGTCAAAAGGAAGACTTGTGTGGATGTTTGTGAACACTAGACCTTTGCATGAAATAGCTAGCCAGGGAGACTCACTGGGTTTGGGTGGGTTATAGGAGGGCTGGAGCCCTCCAGGTAGTGGTAATTGTAGACCAGCTGAGAAAGAGGGGAGCCACTCTGTCAGCCAGTCTGCTCACATCCAAGATCACACTTGTTTCTTCTCCCAGTCACTCTTGTTAAACATGAGCAGGTCGCTCCAATCCTTGATGGCCAGTGTGCGAGTGTTACCATCCTCTGAGAAATAGTGTTGGGCTACCAGAACTTAAATTGCACCTCAGTATGATGTGTTACACAGTCATGCCCAAATCTGAAGCATTTTGTAAAAGCACTGACAAGAACTAGTTAACAAATTTTTCTTGTGACCTTTCAGATTTTTTTCCCCTTCTGTGCTGCAGGTAGGATCATATTAGTTATAATAGAAAAGAAATAAGGTTCAGAACCCAAGAAGAGATTGTGAGAATCCTGTGTGTGCATGCTTTCTTTTTATCTAATTTAGACCACGAAAACAGATACTTTTCAATCTAGCACTAATGTGTGTCTGTGTGTGTGCATTTTAAAATATGTTTTTAAAGGGAGACTTTCTGAAAATGGAAAATGGCAGTGTATCGCACGTTCAGAGGCCTGGGCACCACTGCGCAGAGAAACCTGGGGAGGATGCCCACTCTTGTTGACTTCTGTTTCCTTCCTACACTGTTGAGAAACGTGGGTCTCGGGTAGCAGATTGCCAGATGGGTCT
The DNA here is from genome assembly GCF_036850765.1 of Saccopteryx bilineata. Taxonomy (NCBI): domain Eukaryota; kingdom Metazoa; phylum Chordata; class Mammalia; order Chiroptera; family Emballonuridae; genus Saccopteryx; species Saccopteryx bilineata. The sequence goes on along the minus strand of NC_089491.1, from coordinate 336,719,871 downwards.
GTCCCCAACACCCCAAATTAGAAGTTGAAGGGAGGGTGGGAAGAAATATAAGAATGCTTGCATCCCAAGATCAACCACACCGTTTTGTTCGTGACTTGGCGCTCTCACTTCAACCATCTTAGCCAGGATGACAAATTGGCGAAAATAAACACTAATTGGGACTTGTTCCTTCTCTTTCTTTACTCTGGAAGTGAGGAAACGAAAATACTGGATTTCCAACCTCTTTTGCAGCCAGAGTTGTGCGTGATATGTAATTCTGGTCCAGGAGCTGGGACCGGAACTCTCTGGAGAGGCTCTCTTCCCTTATTTACCTTCCCCTCTTCCTTGCCTGGACCTTGGGCATGATAAATGGCGCTGCAGTAGCTATCTTGAGACCAGGGGATAAAGCCAAATGCTAAGGCTGGCTGAGAAGGAATACAGAAAAGGGCCTATTTATCTGCTGATATCCTTGGCACCTGCATCAGCCCCAGGTTCCCAGCATCCAGACTTCTTATTACATGGAGAAAAACAAACCACTTTGTCGTTTAAGCTAACATGTGTGGCCTTAGCAGTTATTGTGCTGTGGCCACCGTCGAACACAATCTCAGGTACTGGCCATTTATTTCCTTTTGATGTGGCTGGGCATACCGACGTGTTTGTTGATTTGTAGGAGACAGATGATAAATGTAATATTCCACATTATCTGGGTGATGTCATTTCATTTGCGTTAGACTTGTGTCTGTCCCATCCTGTGTTGAAAAAGCAAAAGTTAGAGTGCCATTGAACATGAGGGGTGTCACTCTGACATTATTTCAGTCGGCTTTTGTGTCACATGCTTGACTGAGTGCTCTAAATAGGATGGTGAATGGGCCGAGATTCTTGCTTTCGGGGAGCTCCTGGACTTGTTGGGGAGACCACACATACATGTGTGCTGTTAGTACAGTGGGTACATGCTTTGGTAGAAGCCCAAGGTGCTGTGAGAATGCACAGAAAGGGTAGGAACCGATTTGCTTGAACCATATGACAAGCAGCTACAAACTTGGTGGCTTAACTCACCACCATTTATTTATGTCATGATGCTGCAGGTCACCAATTTGGGCACCTAATGCTGGGCCTTTCCGGTGTTGGCTGGGCTTACGCTGCATTGGCCGAGGTTTGGGTGGGGTAGGAGGGCCTCGGCAGGATGACTTGAAGTCTCCCCTTCTGTGTAAATTTACTGACATGGCACCCAGCGACCTGGAGGGGTTCGAAGAGACAGGCTGATGTTTGGAACTGGTACACCATCACTTCTGTCAAATTCTGTGTCCAGAGCAAGTCACAGGCACAGCCCTATTGAAAGGGGCAGGGAAGGACTCCCTCCACGCTTTTGTGATCAGTGAAGCCACAAGGAATACAGAAAAGAATAAAGATTGTGGCCAGTTCTGCGGTCATCCACGGGGCTCTGAGGGAGGGGGGAGGAGGTGCAGGAATCTCAGATTGTCAACACTCAGGATTCAGCCTGCTCCTTCCGATTAGCACTTCGCAAAAAACGAAGCCATCGATCCTCATCAGTTCTGGAATCGCTTTGCAATATTGCCAATTTCTACTCTTTCCTTATCTTTTGAACATTCATTTAAAAAATATCAGATTGTTGATAGTGTTAAGACATCTAAAAGATATTATCATTATACTTTGATTTTTAAGCTCTACCTTCTCAAAGAAAATCTTGGCAGACAGTGTGCCTTATGCGTACATCAAACAATACAAATTTATCTTTAAATTTGCAAAGGAAGAAAATAAGAGACCAGACTGGCAGCTGTCAGAGGGGAAGGGGGTTGGGGGGCTGGATAAAAAAGGGGAAGGAATTATGCAAGAAATAAAGTTAAAAAGGAAACCTCGTAGATACAGACAACAGTGGGATGAGTACAGGAGGAAGTGGAGGGGGGGGTGGAAGGTCAAGGGGACGGTGATGGAAGGAGACTTGACTTTGTGGTGAACAACACGATACCGTATACAGTTGCTGTGTGATAGAGTTGTACACCCGAACCTGTATGTTTTTATTAACCAGTGTCACCCCAAGAAATCAAATTAAAAAATGTTTTAATATTTGATTAAAATAACATTTACCTGCTGCAAATCCATACCATTACTGCCCACATCATGTCAGGTACTTCGCCTGATGTTGATGGAGCAGGAAACTATACAGAAAGAATGTGACTGAAGATATTTTGTAATTTTACGTTGTAACGGACCTCGCAGGCATAGAAACAGTATGGCCGTGCACAATGCAGTGCATCCTCTGAAGACCCCTTGTCAGATCATGGGCACCTTTCTCCACCTGTTTTTTTGTTTGTTTGTTTGCTTTGTTTTTATTGCTGTTGTTTTGTTTTTAAGGTCATTTCTCAGGCTGTTTCTCCTACACCTTGCTCAGTTTGAGGACTTAATGAATCAACAAAGTTTGAGGGAATATGTATAATAGTTTGTTTATAAAAAGTGATATGTACATATTGTTGCTTTGTGTTTGGCCACATCTATATGCATGTATATATAAAACCTTTATCCTTTTGGGGAATAGGAATGTGAATGTTACTTATATAAAGCACAGATCATACAGGTCTTAAATTTTGGCTATTAGAAAATGATCAGACAAAAATATAATTGATATAAATGTGTACTACCACAAACTTTAGGGTTGACCAAATTCCAACAAACTTAGTTATAACAATGACATTAAGGTAATGGCAATTTACAACGAATAAACAAGAATAGCAGCATATACAACGTATTACCATCGTAAGACAACACAGATGACAAAAATAACCTTTCTAAAAGTGACGTTATTTGGACTGCCTATGAGTACCTGTTCAGTCTAGGAGCACTGCAGCCGTGGAAAGCAATGTGTGAAGCCAGAGTTCTGGGGCAGTTTGGGATGCACTTTAGAGACAGACACATAGTTTGTATCATATCTGTCCCAATAATGCATAATGGTAGTCTAATCATGAAAAAACATCAGAGAAGCCCAAATCATGAGTCACTTTACAAAATATCTGATCAGTGATCTTCACCAGTGTCAAGGTCATAAAACAAGGAAGGATTAAGGGACTCTTACAGATTAGAGGCGCCATGACAACAAAAAGTCTGTAATTTAATTAGTTACTGGTGTTGTAATGTTGTTAACAGTTTAGTTTTGATAATTGTACTGTGATTAAGATGTTGACATGAGGGGAAGGAGGGTGAAGGACATACAGGAACCTTCTCTTTTTGCCCCTTTTCTATAAATCTAAAATTATTTCACAAGTGTAAAGTTATTTCACAATACAAAATTGAGAAAGCACTTTTATTTAGTAATGTGTGGACATTCTGCAAGAACTTAGCATTTTAAAATATGTATAAAGTCTCAACTTAGACCTTCTCTTTCCGATATATTCCCACCACACACATTCTTTTGTGTTCTAGCTATACTAAATCATTGATTGTTGTTAATTAGCTTCTTTGTATGTGTTACATAATACTAATTTCAGTGTAACAACTACATGTGTACAGCACATCTCATTTGAAGAACACCTTATGTTAAGAAACAGAACAATTCGGCAAAGCCCCACTGTGTTCCCTGTCTTTATCGCATACTTCCTTCTCGTCCCCTTCCACTTCTGCCACCAAACTGCCACCACGTGGAGATAATCATTGGCATTTCTCCTTACCGATCCTGTTTCGTTACTTGGTACTTTTCCTAACTTGGTATGAATTGCACCCTTCTGTGTCATTTCAACTACTTTTTTTTTAACCCTACATGTTTAACTCATTCTTTTTCACCACAGTATAGAATTTCAGTGTATGAATACCCAGAATTTATCCATTCTATTCCTGGTGAACATATATGTGGAGAGAGAGAGATTAAATAGTTCATTTTTTAACAATATTTTCTGAGACCAAAAGAGATCTCTACTCCTTCTGAACTCCGGTAACACAGCTTCTAAGTTAGCATTTGTGTCCTTTTGTTACAATTACTTTTATTTTTTTTATATCACATGGAAAGCTCCACGAGGATCTTAATTCCCCAAGATGAATTGGGATAAGAAGGAATTGATTTTGTTGACTGAATAAGTATGTAAATGAATTATACTTTGTATATATAGGCCTTTAGCAGATCTGTGTTGATTCCCTTAGTTATGTGGTGTCGTCTCCTGGGGACTTTTCTTTGTTAGAAAGATTTATGCCTGGTTGGTGGTGGGCCACCTAGGTGGAACCTTTGATCATAAAGTTTAAAAAAATATAAGTTGAGAAATTATATACTAAATTTACCAGCAATGCAGATACAGAGAGAGAGAGAGAGAGAGTGTAATTACATTACAAAGCAGAAGGGAACTCACTGACTCATGTCAGGGCAGAACCCTGGCTTTTGTTCATCATTCTTGTTACAAAGCTCAATATTTGTTTTTGATCATTTCAAATTTATACCCAGAATGGACTCACCCAGATTGTTCTTTTTCTATAAAATTATTTTGTTTCTATGTTGATCTTATTTTACAAAAGCACCTAGATTTGCTTTCCGTAGCAGCTGTGGCGGAGATAAGCAGGTCTTGTATCATCCATATTTTGCAGGCTAGGAACACTGTAAAGGAAGCTGGGTTGGAGGACCTGCCAAAGGTCACAGAACAGAACCAGAAACCATGCCTTTCAGCCTAGTGCTGGCTCTGTTCGGACATTCCGGCTTCAGTGCTTAAAATAATTGAAAGGTATTATTAATGAAGATGTTGTTGCTTTGCCAGCATTTTAATAGATAATTCTGTGACATAATACTCACTTGACAGTTCATCATAATAATACAGGGAGGTTCTCATCAGTGTTAGTGGTGATTGGTAAGTGCCTTTTTACTGCCCTCTTTGTTAGAGGGGTGCAAAGGAAAGCTTAAACCAGACACGGCAAAGGAGCATTTGTGACTGGTGTGTATTTTAAAAGAAAGAAAAAGCCTATAAGTGGAACTGATAGGAAGGTGTGACATCGCCTTCAAGTTAAAATATCTGAGAAGACAAATGGTTTTTTGATAGCTGGAGACCATGAGATGAATTAAAACCTCTCGGTATATAGACTCGTGTAGCTGATCACTCAAATTGCAATTTTAAAAAATGCAGAAGGAGTGCACTTGGAATATTGTCTTCATGTCAGAAATGCACCTTCGTGCTTGAAAATGATAAAAAATTGCAATCGATCCTTACAACTGTTCTGTTCATCTTTATTGATCAGGTGCAAGAAAGATAAATCGCAGCCCAAATAAGATTATAGTAAATGTTAGCATCGGAGGGGACTGTGGGTTGATAGAGAGCCATTCATCATCTCAAATGGTGACCTGTCCATTCTCCAGCCACCGTGAGTCGGCTGTCTAATCACATACGTATTGATTTTATCTACATCCAACAAACCTGGATGTGACTGTCATTGGACAACCCAGATTGTTAAATGCAAAGGGGTCACTGGTGTGAAGAGGATTTCATTTTCATTTTCTCACCAACCAACAATGATTTATGAAAAAATAAACTACCCCACGTCATGCATGTGAAACCTGAGTTATTAGAGAGGGAAAGTGTGCAGTAGGCCACTGTATTTGTCCTTTTGTACTGCCGTTCATTTTGCAGGACATTTCATTGAGTCTGAAGGCTCATGGGGTCACTGAGGCCTCCCTCTGCAGACAGGTTACAAAGTAGCAGGCCAGAATGGGTAATTTTTTATTTTGCTGCCCCAGGAAAGGCGTTACTTTGCTATTACAACTTGATTTATGTACCCTATGTGTCATTTGTATAAAAGTGGAAACATTTTTTTGGTATAAAAATTACATAAATCCACTCCTTTGTTTTTCCTGATGAATTTGTTGTAAATGTTGATCCTCTTATGGTCACATGGAACAGATTGAACACATTCTGCTCTGCAAAGAATCCATCTTGAAGACAAAATATAATGTAAAAGGAAATGAGCCTTTAATATCCTAGGTGGACCAGTGGGATAACAGGCAAATATGATTTGTGTGAATTTCATTATTCGATCTCAAGCATCTTTTGATCTTACAGCGATCGATTCCAAACAAGGGAGATCTAAATAATCCTTCAGACATATGTTAGGAATTTATTAGAAGGATCAAATAATGATGAATTAATCACTGTGAAGATTTACTCTGTAATGTCAACCTTTATACCAACAACTGGGTGCTTTTACATGTATTTTTATAAGAATTCATTCCACTTGTGCAAGACATCATTATCCTCCTGCTCGAGTGGCTGAAACACGAGCTTGCATATCTGTCGTCATTGTACATCTTGCATGCATTTCGTCCTTTTGGAAAGTGAAAACTCTACTATATCTTTATCCACAGAGTTCAGAGTTCTACAAAGTCACCACTCAACAGTATCAGAAAGCTGCCGAAGAGGTGGAAGCCAAGTTCAAGTGAGTTTTTAATAGTGTTATAATTGCTCTTGACAAGATGAAAGTACAACTTTATTGCTTTGTGAACAGGAGCTGGTTTGGACTGGAGTCCTCTGGAACACTTGGAAGTAGGTTTCAGTCTTTGAGATGGATCCTGTTATCTGCCATGGTGGAATGCAGATGCAAGTAAAAGACGTTTGATGAAAGCTTGTTACAACCCAATTTTATGAACTAATGGGAAGTAGAAACAAAAGTAATAGAATTTTCATTTGGAATAACACATAAGGTAGAATATCCTTGTTTACGAAGGCGATGTTAAATTGCCACCTGTATTAGTAGAAACCATTCACTTTTGTGTAATAAAATGATGGGCATGCCCCGATGGGGGGTCCTCGTTTCCCCTGCATAAGCTGTTTTCCTTTCTTCTCATGTGCTTCGCAAGCGCTTAAATCACAGACTTTACCTTGCCCTTGATTATGAAGGTGATGTTAAATTGCTGCCTCCATGAATCCTTGGAATGTTTAAATGACTGTTCTGTAATTGATGGATCCAAGTGTCCGTGACCCGTAGGCCTGTACTTCCCCTTTCCTGCCAGTTCTCACATTAGGCAAGAAGACATCATTCAGAATTTTCCAGAGTGTATAAATAGTGTTATTGTAAAACCTCTGTTGGTAGTCCATGTGCAAATTAGCAAAGCAAAAAAAAAAGGGGGTGTTGTGACAGGTTTAGTTGAAAGATTGCACTGAGTTCTGACCTCCTTCTCATGTGTGCCTATAAGCATTTGATAAAATGATTGAACCCTAAGGTGGAATGTTATTACTTTCTGCTATAGTGCAATTTCTGTGCTAATGGGTGTTATTTTAATATTGATTAAAAATGTTTTTTTAAAGTTGGTTTGAGGTATATTTAAACAGACAAAAACCTCCATTCTTTGTTAGTGAATTATTCTTTAGGGGCAGGAGGGTGAGACTTTCCAAAAATGGCTCAAATCTCACTCTTAAAGGCTTACTGCGCTATCTTAAGAATTCAGATATAGACTTAGATACAGACTTGATTTTAGAAGGTACACTACACATATATTTTTATGATTTTATCCCCCCCAACAATAAACAGCCTTTTTAAACCTTTTTGTCTCAATACTGTGAGACCCTTTGACTTGGCACCCTGGGTGTTTATAACTACAAATAGCTGAAATTTGAAAGAAATTTAAATCAAAGAAAATCAGTTTTGCCCAGAATGATCTATGACATCATCATAAAGAAGATGCTTTTTAGATGAGACTTGAAGAGTTTTGTTGGAAAGGAAAGGTATTCAGAAGAAAAATCATTCTCTCTAGTTGGTGGGTGACAAATTAGCCAAGGTCAATGGTTGGACTTGGAGAGACCAGTGCAAGCTCAAGTTGGACAAGTCCTTAGCCATTGATTAGCTGTGGGGCTAAGAAGGTGGTCTTCCTTCAGCAGGTGGGCTTGCACACTGGAGGAGGAAAGGCTAGCAGGAGCGCAAGAACGGGTGCCATGGGGACGACCTTCTCCACCACAACGCGGGCCTGTGGACAGTCTTAGTTTTAAGCAGAGCCTTAGCATTCCTTGCCTTTTTTTTTTTTAGCTTTTTACTGTTCTTTATTATATCCTGTTGTCATCTGGTGTCATAAAGAATTTAGCCTTTCCCAAAGAGAGGTCTTTGTACCCAGCTTCTGGGAGGTGACATGGAGAACCTTGGAATTTCCCAAGTCATGATGGGTCCCTGTGGTTACCAGCCCAACCTCTGAGGAATTGGTGCTGGAGACTGAATTCAGCCACACGGGCAATCAATTTCGCCAGCCTACATAAAGAGGCCCCAGTGAGAGGCTGGACAGTGAAGGTTAGGTGAAGATACTATACAAATTGCCACACATCTACTGGGAGAATCGCGCAGCCTGAGGACATGGAAACTTTGCATTTGGGACCCCACCCCCAGACTCTGTCCTATGTCTCTCTTCCCTTGGTTGATTTCTCTGTCTCATTTTCCATAATAAGTCATAACTGTGAGTTTAAGAACTTTCCATGAGATCTGTGAATCCCCTTAGTGAAGTGTCAAAGTTTAAGGTGGTTTAGGGGCACTGATCCTGAACTTGGCAGATGATGTCAGAAGTAAGGACAGTCCTGGGGACCCTGCCCTCAGACTCTGTAGTTGGCTAACACTAAAACAAAAATCCAGGTTTTACATACTGCGAAGGACTTTTAAGAGTTAGTTCTTCAGAGTCATTTTCATTATACAATGTGTTTTCAGCCACGGTCTGCTAGACTGAGCTCCCTAGAATTACTGTATTTTGATTCACAGTGAGTTCATTAGCTTCACACCCAGAAAGAGGAAGAGCTTTGGCCATAAGAGATGCTTTCACCCACTTTGAAGGCACAGAGATTACTCAAGGGGACTTTGTTTCTCCTTAGCTCATCACGACAGCTTGGGTCTCTTGCAGGCGGTGCACTGCCATCCATTGTCCTCGGCTGACTCAGCAGTCCCCCTGAGGCAGCAAGCTCTGAAGGACTTTCAGGAGCATGTGGTTTAACTTTTTTCTGATGGAGGGGTCATTTGGGTGCATCTTGGTTATAGGAGATGGAAGTTTGTTCACTTGCAGTTATAGGGGTGACATTACACCCCTGAGCAGGGGTCACATACAATCCACATGAAGGGAAAGAAAACTGAGAACGTTTGAGGCTGTACGTGGTGAACGCCGCTCACACTGACACATCCTGCCCGGTGAGCTAATGGGATTTACTTAGGGATGCTTAAATATTAACTCACACAGCAGGCCCCCTGTTTATAGTTCTGGCAATAACCCATTAAAACACTTTAGATTTAATGGGATTTTCCCCTACTTTATCAATACCTCATTCATTCTCTGAATATACCACTGCGAAGGAGACAGGTGGGGGTTTGGTAGCGAGAGCTTAGAGTTCATCAGAGCCAGCTAGAGGGAGGCCTGATTTTCAGGTAGAACTTTTTCAAAATAAAAGATAGGTCTGCTCTGATGGGACAATTACGTTCCTAATGAGTATCACATTATAAAAAAAATACTATTTACCATTATTTCCCTGTGAGAATTAAACAATTTGGGGATAAAGAATTTGTGTTGTTTATTTGCCTGCAAGAGCTTTCCCACTACAATAGCCTTAAAATTTTAGCTCTAAAATGAAAGTCACTGAGCACATTCAGCGTTTTATTTACATCTAGTTTTTATGCAACAGATAACCTTTTCTTTTCCCAATCCAACTAGGACAGTATTAGCACTTTCCTATCACCTTTCCCTCCCTATGTCATTATTTGTTAAATAGGGCAACTTATGATATTAGTTCCTATTTAGATGGTGGTAGGGTCAGGTATAGCTCAGCTTACTGAAAATTATGTGCTGTGTTAATCCTTACTTTCCACCTTATGGGTAATAAATAAAATATCTTACTAATTAACGTTACATTAATGGTACTTAGCACAGGTCTTGCACAAGGTAAACGCCCAATAAATATTAGATTTGATTATTTTTATTATGATATTATATATTATTTGCTTATGTCCAGCTAAAGTTATGAAACTATACACCATAGGAGAAATTTCTGTATTTGTTGCCAAAATAAATCTAGATGATGTTGACCCCCATCCCCCCAAAAAAAATTATTAGAAATGTTTCTCATGCTTGGGGGGACCACGGTCCAGGTGGGAGATGGCATAGAGCTCTCTCAGGACAGGACGGCCCACAAAGGGATGGGTCCGAGCAGTACGGACAGAGCGCCCGGCGCCCTGCTTCCCAGAAGGTCTGCTTCAGAACCTCGTCTCCGGGTGCAGCAGAGCCGATACAGCACACCTGCCAGAGGCCGTGTTGTTGTTAACGGAGTGCTGTGTATATGCACAGTATTTTAAAGTATAAAAACAAATGTTCAGTAAATGTAAGGCAAAAATTAAAGACATACGGAATATTTTAAAGGCAGTGGAAACCTTGTGAAGAAAATGCAGTATCAAACAAGTGGAAAACATTCTGAAGACCATTTATGTTCCATTCCCAATGTTCTTCAGGTAACAAAGTGGCCAGTGTATGTATGTACCATATTTCCCCATGTATAAGATGTCCCCATGTATAAGACGCACCTTAATTTTGGGGCCCGAAATTTGAAATAAAATTTATACAACTCCTCATCACTGTCAAAACTCCCATCTATTAGCTTGTCCTCATCTGTGTCTGATGACAAATCACTGTCTTCAACAATGAGCACAAAAACAAGTGTGAAAAAGTGGGAAATGCAAGTTTAAAAAACCCTACAACCCTTGTATAAGACGCATCTAGTTTTTAAACCCCAAAGTTTTTGGAAAAGGGTGTGTCTTATACATGAGAAAATCAGTATATGGGATGGGACATAGATCTGTTGAAAATACTTTTGCAATACTTTCATTTGAAGTATAACTTTTCGATTTGCTGCTGTTGTTTTGAAAGATGCGCTTGTGAAGGAATAGGATGCTGCGAAGTCATGTGTGGAGTGCTGATAACCACGAGTTGAAGGGCGTTCACTTTTATCTTTGAACAAAGTGGTTGAAACCTGACTTAAAAATCTGGCTGTAGGTTAGCCTTATAACATCAAAAGATTAGCTACCATGTGGAAGGAGTTTAGGTATTTTAGAGTGTCTGAGGAATGCTATGCAGAACTCTTAAGCTAAAATAGAGTTTGTAAGTATTACTATATATTCAAAGGTTTTCCTCAGTGTAAAATCCTTTAACTTCCAAATTCCTTGGTATTACTGTATTTGGGTTTCTCTTGGGCAATACCATTTTGTTTCTCTGTTGAGTGTGTGATTTTAATAGCTGTATAGTAACTCCTGACTTAACTTCACTGGTAGGTTTTTGGAAACTGGAACTTTAAGTGAAACAATGTACGACAAAACCAGTTGTTCCATGGACGAACTGATAAAAGTGAGGGTTAAGTTCCAGTGGCATATTTCTGGTCACCAAACTTCTAAACTAAAACCAACCTTCTAAATAAAGACCCAACACACTTCTAGTATTAAACGTTTGAAATAAATGTGACCTATACCTTTAAGAAAAATGATACAAGATAATGATTTTCCAACCTGCTGTTTCCAGTTCCGGGTTGTATGTGGCCAGAGCCCATCCTGGCAGCCCAGGATGCACAGTGGGACCCAGCCCTGGACAGGACGCCCTTCCATGGCAGGGGCACTCATCCTCTTCCTGCTGTCTCTCAGATCGGGACAATGTAGACACACAGTTGAACCACCAGTGCGCATCTCAGAGGCGTGGGAAGAAACAGGAGTCCTGGGAGAAAACCCACACAGACATGGGGAGAACGTGCAGACTCCACACAGAGGCTCCGACCAGGAATCCTTGTTTCTTTTTTCCCTCCTCATCATTATAACAGAAAGGCGGTGAAGAAAGTGACATTGTTCCAGGACTCGCTGTACCACAAATGAGTGAGCGAAGCTGAGGTTGGCGCACCAGCGGTATCAGCAGGTGTTGCTCATGTTCTAATTACACGTGCAGATCATGGACCGTTTTAAGCAACGGCGTTTAAAGATCCTGCTTAATTGGCTGTAAAATAATTAAATAAGCTTTTGACTGGCAAATTTATAATTCCGTTAGGCGCATAAGCTAGTGCGCCCCGAATGTCATTGTGACTTCAATTTGGAATTACTAGATTAATAGAACTAATTGTACATCGGGTACGAAGTTTACACTGATTAATAGTCGCACAACTCTTCTAGAAGTTTAGTCAAGTAAATTTATGGTACTCACCTTTACACGCAAACTTTTAATTAAAACTTATTTCAAAAGTTTCAGCTTTTCCAGCTTGCTACAATTCTCTGCAGTTTCTCCAAAGTTAAGCTCCTGTAGATTTTCAGCAACTCCAGCTGCCTTATTGAATATCCTGCCTTATCAAAAGGATTAAAATTATATAGTGTTGTACATATAGTTGTATCTGCAGCTGACAGGTACCCTGCACATCGTTCCTAACACATATTGATGTCTACTTATAACCTACTTTAGTGCTGCGTGAGCAGCTCTGATACACCAACTGTACATGATAAATGTTTTATCTCTGATTCTCATTGATCAGTTTCTAAATGATCAAATGGTTTATCTCAGCAAGACACTAATTCACATTGATCAGGTTCTAAATGACCAACTTGACTTGGTTTCTGCTGAACACAAATTGTATTAAAACAACATTACTTGAACATGCTGCCTTTTCTAATGTGGGAGTTATGTTACCAGCAGTTACATTATAACTAGAGTATTGTGTTATAAAGATGTCTCCCTCATAATGAAAAGTTTACCCAAGAAGAAAAGAATTCAGTATTACGGGAAGATGGGGCTTTGGGCAAGGACTTGGGCTTTTACTAATTAAATTCTACATTTGTAGTGGGCCTTTCTTCCTCCTTTTTTTAATTTGAAAGGCTGTGAGCAGGAAGCACAGCAGCTGCAGAGGTGACATTTTATTCCCTATGGCCTTTTGGAGCCAAGTAACATCTTGATTGTTTAGCAGGAGATTTAGTTGTTAAAGAGGCAAAATTCTAGATAAAGTAAATATATACCTATACCCTTTCTGTATGAGTTTGGTTACTATTGTCTATTTAGAAGTTTTGGGCTATTTGCTGGGTTTTTTGTTTCTTTAAACATCAATTCACTGATGTCAACTTCTACAGTTATCTCAAGTACTCTGAGAGTTTGTCCTTAGTGTTGCCGGGGGAGATTTCAATTCTAGAATTGAAAATCGTTGTTTATGAAGCTAACGGCGACTACACATTCGGCTGAAGCATGGCCTTGGTTATTTAAAACATCCTGTTCCTCAGGCAGGTTTTTCTTACATCTTTGACTTGTCTCTTCCATCTGCAAAATGCACATTGGAACTGCCACTCTCTTTAGGGCATTCAAGCTGAGGAGGTTTAAAAGTTAAAGAAAAGAAATAGTTGTCCTTGATCTTCATGTAAAAAATGGTCTTAGTAGTCGTTTCATACAATTCTGAGATTCTGGCTACCATTTCCGGATTGTTCTAGATGGCATGGCAGCCCCTTCTGTACCTCCTCAGGAAGATGAGGGACTCTGTAGAGCAGGGGTCCCCAAACTTTTTACACAAGGGGCCAGTTCACTGTCCCTCAGACGGTTGGAGGGCCGCCACATACAGTGCTCCTCTCACTGACCACCAGTGAAAGAGGTGCCCCTTCCGGAAGTGCGGCGGGGGGCCGGATAAATGGCCTCAGGGGCCACATGCAGCCGCAGGCCATAGTTTGGGGATGCCTGCTGTAGAGAGTGGTCTACCCCTCTCCTGCCTGGTGCCCACATCCCCGCTTTCTCCGGCAGTATGTTAGTTCCAAAGAGAGTGACAGATCTGCTTTGGAACACACCAGTGTTTGACAGTATTTCTTGCGCTAGGCATGCAAACTAGTTAGTTATGTGAAGAAAAGAAACCTTAGACAGTCAATGCCCCCCCTCCCATTTAAGATTAAAACCCTTTTAATCATATCTAGTTATTTCATTTCATTTGAATCCTTGGGTTGGCCTACTGTTCTCTAGTCTAAGGTAACGGAAGCAAGTGCCAAGAAACATTAACAGCACTTGGCGGTTAGGTGTGCATCGGCATCGTTTCCCTCCACCCTACCTGTTCCTCACAGTGCGCCACTCTACCCGGAGGTGTCTGTGGAAAGGGGCGGGGCAGGGTGTCAAAGGTGATTGGAATATAGGACTCCAAAGGGCAGGGTCAGGGTTGTAAACCATACACTGAAAAGAACACATTCCACACTGATTACATCAACACCTGCTGTTGATGACAAGCTAAGAGGATCCCTACAGAAACTGCCTCGTCTCTTCTGCAGTAAAGGAACCTCCAGTTGCCATGGAAAGAGTAGCCACATCCTGTCAAAAATCCATGGCTGAGGATCCTCCTCTCTGTCCCAGCCACGGCAGGCAGGGTTCCTGTGGGTTGCTCTGGGCATCTTCTTTATATTTGTATAATCTATTTATGTGTTCCACGTAAGTGATCAAGCAGGTCCTGTTGCAGCCCTTAGGTTTGTGGCCGTAGGCACCTGAATTCATGATTTGATCCACATGAGATAACAAATCACTCTGTTTTCCCCTGCAGGAACTTTCTTCCTTGATCAATACAACCCATTAAGAATCTAGCTACCCTACATGGTTACATGAAATATTAATTACACACTGTTAGTTAGATAAATGAAGATGCTGCCAAAATGTTAACTTGGTTTTTTTTTTGTATTATAATTTAAATGAGAACATTTTGAGTTCTAGGGTGTGTGGAACTTTGGAATTTGTTTATTGAATCTGGCTTGTTTTGAATAATTAACAAACTCCATAGCTCATTGTTCTAAAAGATTATTTCTAACTGGGGCTGCTAAGTTTTTTTTCCCTCTTGCTGATTCTGGGTAGAGTTCATTTACTTTTTAAAGGATCCAGTTGGAAATAATTTCTTTGATTTTCCTTTGATGTTTTCAAAGATGAGAAAAAGCCATTTTGCTTTCTACGTGCCTCTCGGCTACAGGTAGAGAGCAGAGAAGCTTGTAGGAAGGCCAAACAGAGTTAGTTATTGTCTGACTGACCTGCTGCATTTTTACATGGCCAGGAAGACCTCTAGGAGGTAGATTTTTAATTCTATCTTGGTGTCATATTTACAGAGTGAACCATCGTATGTCTTGAGCATGGTTACAATTTGTGACGAGTTATCTACACATAAGAATGGTAGCTCTTAGAGATAGACTCTGAGACTGTGCATGGATTCATCTGTACTGTGATGCCAGTTGTGTTTTATCACTCCACAGCTGGATAAGCCTATTCCAACTGCTATTAACTCTTCCTGCTTCCAACCAGATAATTAACATATAGGTGGATGTGGTTGCCCATTCATACCAGTGGGGTAAAACCAAGTACTAAAGTTGAAACCAAACTTTCAGAATAATTGTATTTAATTTCCGTTGCTGATTTGAGTGTATAATTACCAAGTCATCTCTCATGGTTTCAGTTTATCGAGAATTCCTATGTCTGGCTCCTGATTTTTCTTAAGCAGACAAAATACAAAAATGGACAACTTGGGCCTTATCATAATTAAAAAGTTCAGCTCATCTTAAGACACCATTAAGAAAAAAAATTTAAATAGGCAAAAGACATGAACAGAAACTTCAAAGGGAGATATAAGAGTGGCCAATTAGCACATGAAAAGTGCCACTGATATCATTAGTTATCAAGGAAATGTGAATTAAAACCATTGGAATGGTGGGAATCCAAAAAGACTGACAATAACAGTCCAAAAGGGTGCAGAGAAACCAGGATTCTCGTGTTGTGCCGGTAGGGGTATAAAACGGCAAAGTCACTTTGGAGAAAGGGGATCAGTTTCTTAGCAATTTGAATGTTTGCTGTGTGACCCAGCAATTCCAGTCCTGAGTATATATACCCAAGAGGAAAGGAAATATACATCCACTAAAAGATTGGTACATGTATGTTCATATCAGGATTGTTCATAGTAGTACAACACTAGGAACAACTCAGATGGTCATCAGTAAGAACAAATTGGGGTATATTCATACAGGAGAGTAATGTTCAGGAGTTTAAGACACATATATATTGTTGCATGTAACAACATGAGTGAGTCTCAAAAACAGGCTAAACAAATAGAACCAGACAGAAAATAAATCATTTATATGAAGTTCAAAAATAGGGAAAATTAGTTTATACTAATAAAAATCAGAGTGATTGATGTTGGGATGGAGGGATTTGATTGGAAAGGCACACAAGCGAACTTTCTGAGGTGCTGGGAGCATTTGTTTTCTGGGCAATAGTTATGCAGAGATATATAATTTTACTATATGAATATTTAAGTTTGTGTGTTTCTTTAATGTTAATTATACTTAAAACACCCTAAATTTGTTAACTAATTTTAATTAGAAAAATGTGCCCCAAATATTGGAAATACTCAACTCCTAACTGTAATTTGTCCTAGGTAGTATAAGTTTCTTCAGTTCAATCACAGTCTTAAGAAAATGATGATTTGAATCCTATCCATAATCAAATTTTTTTCATTAGAATTTGAGTCCTTTTTCTTAAATTCAGGACTGTTTATTCAAGTTGCTATAGAAATAGGATTAATTTGTGCTGGTTTTTTTTCTTTCTTTCAAAAACTACAGTCTCCTTTTCCTTATTAAATTACATTTGCCTAGCCTGTTCTCCTTCTCATTAGCCTAAAGTCTTGTAGATAGGCCTGGTTAAGTTTTGCAAGTTGTTTTTGATGAAGGGATTTTGAAGGCAGTGTTTGTAAATGAGACGACACAGTTAACGCTGGTACTTTTTAACGCAATAATCTTCGGCAGCCATTTGTTCATATTCCGCATTGAGTCCTGGCCAATTGCTTGAAAATGTGCAGAAGCCTGTTGTTGGCCCCCCCCGGCATGTTGAAGCAAAAGCACACGTTCCCACATGAAGGCGGCGCCAAGCATCCCAGCCTGCTCACATGGCTGCCTTCCGCTGCTTTTTGTGCTTCCTCATTCGGTGGCCGGCAGCTCGTGGCCATGCTCCTTCTGTGAGTGTGCACGTCTGCGTGCTGCTCGCGGACCGCTTCCCTGGGAAACTGATAGGTGCGCTCATTCAGGGGAGCCCTTGCTCTTGGCTTCTTTCAAAAGTCACCTCGGCCACCCTTTTCTGGGCGAAGCAGGCAAGAAACCCTGGACAGCGATGCGTCTGGCTTTGTGCTCCTTGTCCTTTTTCAGTAGCTAAGCATGCTTGGTGGGGATCTCACATGTACAAAGACATCAGCTCTGCCAATTACAGTATCAACACAGGGAAGACTCAGGGCTGCTGTCGTGGGGTGGGGTTTTATTTATTTACTTTTCTACATGCTGCCATTTGTTCTTTGGCTGCCTTGTGCTTCTGAGATCACACAAACCCCAACTGGTTTGTGAGACAGACCTCTCGACGGAGACTCTGAGGTCCACCAGCCTGCCACTGGCCTGGGTCTCAACAACGCTGCCTGCGTAAGGGGTGCCTTCAGCCTGGCGTCTGATTGGGATGTTGAAGGTGGCACAGACCTGTTCCTGCTTTTGGGATGAAAAATGCATTGCCAGTTACTGTTGACATGTTCAGACGTGACACTTCATATGGTAGGAGCTTGCTCAGCATGCTCTATGCTGGACCCCCAACTCCAAAATCGTCAGTTCTGAAATGGAGGGAGGGTTGGCAAAGAACAGAGGAGAGCAGGGGACCCACCCTCGATTCGTTACTCTTTCCCATGCCTGTGCAAGCCGTGGGAGGGTGGTCAGCACCTCTCACCTTTGTTTCCCTGGCAGGGCTCTCGAACGAGATGAAGCGATCAAAGCCCGGTGCCACTGTGTCCGCACAGTCTCCTTACTCTGCAAGCTGCACACCCAATGCTGTGGTTCTGCATGGGGCCTCACTGATTCCCATTCATCATGCCTCCATTGCAGCCCGTTTGCTGCTCCCCCTAATTAACCAGTTCTTTTCTTCTCCTGATAGTATTTCTCCAGTACAAAAGATGCTAATATGAAGCAGAAAATAATGCTGCCAGATAGAGACTATCTATCAGACGTGCCGGATAGTTGACACAAGCCGCCGGAACCACGTGCTTTGTGATTGCTTAAATCACCGATGGTTTTCACGAGGTTGTTTGAGTGTTGGTGTAGGGGCCATGTTTGAGGTTTTGGAAGTTGAAATATTGGATTTCGCCAGCAGACCGATTTCATCGACTCCCCTGTCCTGGGAGTTCATTGTAATTAGTGGAATCTGACACATCCTCATTTGTTTGGTTCCTTCCACCAGCAAACAGCTCCTTGACATATATTTATTGTGAAAGGTATTAATGTGACAACTTTGCTTTGGAGAACTTGACCATCATCAATATCAACACAACTGTCTATCAAGGGTCCCCGATGCTTCATGCTCTGTGGCACTGTAGAATTTCAACTCATTCTTTTAAATAAGTCCATAGTATTCCATAGCATTGATCTATCATAATTTATTGAGTCCATTCCTTTCTGACAGGTACTCAGATTGTATTGCAAATTTTTTTTTCTTGTTTAATGAAAATGCTGCAGCAAAACAGATTTTTACATAAACCCTTACAAATTTATGCTTTTGTTTCCATAACATGGATAGGTTTTGAATTGTGATCAGTCCTAATGATGTGGTATTGGGCTACCTAACCTCTTGGGTTTCTTTGTGCTGATGTAGGACATGTATGGATAACTCATGGGGTTGTTATAAGGTGTGATGAATAATGTAGGTAAAATTCCCAGCACGTAGTCAGACTCAGCCCTACGCAGGGTCAGTTTCTGTGAGAATCTAATGGGGTTAGGGTCGGCAGAACCTGGTTACTTAACCTTAGAGATTATATTATAGCATGAATCTAAATCTGGCCTCCTAAGTAGCCTTTTTTTTCCCCCCTTAAACAAAAGGGAAGCCCATTTTTGTGAAATTTTTCAACTTTTGCCTTGTGTCATTTAAAAATATTACATTTGAGGACAACCTTTCGCAGTTTTTGCTGCTAGTTTGTAATCCCAAGAAGTGAATTGAAAAGATTAGTGGTAGAACTTTTTCCATTAACTCTGGGAAAAACTACAGAGCACAAAATTGTCCGTTGACAGAAATGTCAATCCATACCTTTTTAAAGTATTTGGAAACTGAAGTGCTGAGAAGCTGATTTAATAGGAGAATTGAAAACCAAAATGTATACACATCTTCACCTTTCCCAACTGATGACAAGACAAATGGAAAATAGACTCCCAGAACCTGAGGACGCAGGGAAAATAGGATTGTTGCTCCAGAGAGTGCATTATGGCAAGATCTTTAAAAGATCCTAATGCTGAGCTTTTGGCCAAGTTCTTCAGAAAGCCAATCCGTTCTTATTAATGACATGTCTGTTTGTACTTCATAGCATCAGATCCCCCTTTTGTATGATGTAGTACCTGGAAAGTAGATTTAAGAAAAAGGGAATGTTAACTGTGCTAAGATTTTGCTGTAACAGCTACCAAGAAAATAGGCTTATTTTCTCTTGTTTGTGAGTCTTGGTCTCGCTGATTTTTTTTTAACTTATTAGGAATTCTCTTAAAAAAAATTTTCATTCCATAATGTCAGTACAGCTATAATGAAATAGTAATGCCAATATGAGCAAAAAATTTGACCAGGTATAATCTATATAGATATTTTTCACATAATGCAATAGACTTGTTCTAGCAATCTGTGTCTTTTCCTTTCCCAACCCCGTCTTGGTTTTTCATATTTGTAAAAGGTAACAATCAAAGAGATGCTCTGTAGGAATTAAATGAGGTTCCTTTATGTTCTTGGCACATCCAGGCAGTCAATAGTTAGTTAATTATTATAGTCATCAATAGTTCAAGTTTCTGTTGAGTGGATTTTGTGTGTGTGTTTAAATTGATGCCCATCATATAATCCAATATTTATTGCCCTAGGGGATAATTCCTGGACATATAAAATTGCAACTGAGAATATACCCTGCCTCTAAAAACATGTGTTTAAAGACAAATGTTTTCTGTCAAATCATTAGCCAGCACTTAAGCAACACTACTCAAAATAATAATTATATTTTAACATGCTAGGAAGTACATAATTTAGTTAGAAACACATATGAGAGGCTGTGCTTGGATGAATGCAGTTATTGTTAGTTATGATATAGATCTCATCTAATAACGTCATACATTTAGAATATTTATTTGAATTTGAGATTACAGGCAATTATAGGTTGGCAGTCTATAATGAATGAACAAGATATTAGAAATTTGTTCTGAAGTCAGGTGCTTGGCATTTGAACCATACCTTTTCCCAGAAATAAAAATGACCCTTTTGATTGTCTCCGTGAGACCTCCGAAGCCTATAACCCGATTGTTTGCAAATAAGAACAAAAGACTGGAGGCTGGAGGTGGAACGGGAGCGCAAAAAGAAAAAAATGGTGCATTTGAGCACATGTGCATATGTGTGTTTCAACTGCATTCTGGTTTTTAAAAGCAAATCACAGGGTTGTTTCTTTTTACAGATTTCTTTTAAAAAATATAGATCTCCATAGAGTATGAAAAAGGAATGAAGAAACCTTTGAAAGAACAGCTCCCTCTCTGTCTTCCAGTCCCTCCAGTAGCTTTTAAACCTTTTTTTCTTAAAGTATGGAGTGAAATCCTGTCTTCTAATGAAATCTTGTATGGAACCCTAACATTTACAACTGATACAATGCCATTTTATTAATAAAACTGTAATTTATAAGTTTATGTAAACCTTTGCTTATTATCAAGAAAAACACTGAAGCTTAGTTTCATGAATACAACATTTAAAAATTAGGGACTGAAGATGGTGGCTACAGTCTTATGTCAGCCTCAGCACCCAAAATTATTTATTTGGTTGCACAGAGTTGTGATAATCCTGATTTGCAGTGATAAGTAGTGGCAGCTGGTAATAGCTTTTTTTTTTTTTAACAGCTCGCCTTACAATCTCAAGATCTACTCATCCATCAGTCTTGATCCATAAGATTAAAAGCGAAATAAGTTTCTGCTTCAAAGCTAAATAATTGACAGTTTCTAATAAATCATTATGTAGAAGTTGAAAAGAATGCCCAAAACTTAGAGTTATTAAAGCACAACATGAAAATAACCTTTGACACTTGGTCACCCTCATCTTTTGCTTTCCTCTTCTTGGACTTCCGAGTCCATCATTGCACAGAGACCGTGCGTTACACCTCCGAGCTTCTCCTGGTCCGCCAGGCTGCCTCTGTGGCCCAGCACACCCTCACCACTTCCTCCCAGTAACTCCTCCATTGATCAGCTACTTCATCTATGTTAGTGTCTCTGAAGTCTTCCTGGATGTGTCCCTGTCCACTCCCCATTTCCCTCCAGCCCCCCCCCCCCCAAAGAGCACAATTAATTGCTCCTTCTGTGTTCCTGTAACTCAAGCCTTTACTACAATACAATTTGTATTATAGTTGCCTGCATACCTATCTCCCTTCTAAAGCAAGAGTCCCTCAAGGCATAACTAGAGTTTACCCATCTTGATAGCAGTAGTACTCTTGGTAGGTACTCCATTAATATCAACATTGGTATTTACTAAATTGAATTAATCTGTTGTAAACATTTTTTCTACTTTTCAGCTTCTACTCTGAGAATGTTTCTACTCTAGAAGGGACCTTGAGTTACATAGTTTACAGTTGAAGAAACCATTTGAAAAGCTAAGTAAGACTCTTGGGAGTTTTTGATGAAGTTAACATTGTGTGACTCCCATTCCCAGTTGAAACATTTTTGAGGGCAGGAATTGCATTTTATTGCGTTTGCTAGGTCTCCCCTAGCAGCTAGCAAATGCACAGTGCCTGGTAAATACCTGCTGGGATAAATTCATTCAGCAAATGAGGGGTTGAGGCTGTGTTACGTGTTTGTGTTTAGCCTAATGGTTTGATTGATCTAGTGGTTGATGGTCTTCATTACAGGCTGTTTTAGTACAGGGCTTATTTCTGTTGGACATTCGCTAATTGCCAGAGTTTTATCTCCATTGTGTGCCAGAGTGGAGGTGAGCTTTCCTCGTGACGAGATCCATAGGTGGTTAGGACTATCACAAAATTCAAAATATAATGGAATATGGCTGATTAGATTAAGGTTTCATGTTAATTGAGAATTCCTTCAGTTCCGATTTCTGTACAGTGTGAATTTTTATAAAGGAGAGATTATTAATACTTAAAAGTAACTTCTTGATATTTGCTGTTTTTGAGGACTATTTTTTCACCCCTGGTCAGGTAGACAGATTTATATATTTTCCCACAAAGAAAATACATCTCATTAACATTTTTCTAGTTGAAACTTGGAAACATGACATCTTCCAGTCAGGTAGCTCTCGACGAAGAAAGCCAATTAAATCCTTCCTAACAAGTTATCTTATGAGAGCCTCCTTGCTATCTTCAGGCCTCTGTTGCCTGCTATCAAGTCTGTATTAAACTTGTTGATAGGCATTTTCTTAGCCTACAATAGAACCAAGGCATAGAGGAGCGAATTCCTGTATATACTTTCAGCAGAGTAGAAAAGAGCCGTTATTTTTTCTGGCTCAATTAGAGCTGTAGTGGTTGTCAAGTCCCATTAACCTCGTGGGTCGCTCCCGAGCATGCATTAGTGGCGGTCCCACTGTCGTGTGGCACCATCTTGCCACATCGTGGACATATTTATGAAGATGGATAATGGCAAAGGTTCAGTGCTAACTTTTATTGTCAGGCAGGCTGTACAAGAAACTGTCTGGTGTTGGCTTGTGCTCTGATTTATGGAAAGGTTGCCACGTGAAGAAGACATCACATGAGACAGCGCTGCTAGCCACCGTCTAATGCAGTTCTAAGTACAGCAGATAATAACAAACCCTAAGTAGGTTCATTATCCTCTCTTGCTACTTTCTGCATTTTTGACGGGATGGGTCTTCTTCACGGTTAACTGTCTTCCCAAAGCCCCGGGCCTCTCCCATGCTCCCACTTGGGTTTTTTTGTAAAGGTGGCCTCTTACCAGCAGCCAGTGTGATTCTGGCCATCTAAAAGGGATCGTTAAGTAGTCAGCTTGATCGTTCCGTTATCCCACAGTGACAGCATTGAGTAATTACCTATTGGTTTTGCCTCAGGGCACGCATGCGTGCACCCTCTCCCACACAGACCCCTTCTGTGGAAGGACTTGGAAATCCTCGCTCCTGAGCATCTGTAGCTCCAAGTAGTAGCAGGTGGCTCTTCTAGAAAAAGGCACCTATCGCTTCTCGCTCAATAGGACTTTTGTCTCCAGGAGAGTAGTCATTACTCTGCCTCGTTTTTCCAGTTTTAGTGCACCTTGGTTTGGTGGCGTGTCTTTTATGCTGTGAAAACTTTGCTTCCCTTAAAAGCTTTGTTTGGTCTGTCTCGTTTGGGTTGTATCTTAATATGCAAGAAAGGCAGCTGTATTTTTCTTTAAGCAAATATAAAGATGGGGGTTTCTGTTTGTCTCTCAGACAAACACATTATGGGTAGTGCCAAAAGGTGGGGAGGGGAGAAAAATTATGTAAATCTTTTGAACTCTATAAAGCTCATGAGTGCTGCCCTTTACATGGTCACCTTCCCCCCAACCCCCCCACCCCCGAAACTAGCATTTTCTTTAGAGCCAGCACCTGTGGGGGACTGGGGATGAGTGCTTGCCCAGGAGAAATCTCCACCTTTCTCTCAGGACCCAGGTCTAGACAGAGACACCTCATGTGTCTTTTTTGGCTTCTTTTTCTCAGGCTTTCATGTTCCTCATCATTATAGAACCTACCTCTATTTTGATTTTTCAGGTTATTTTGAGGCTTTTGTGTGCCGTTTACCAAGTTAAATTCTGGCGAGGTTTTGCCCTTCTCCAATCCTCTGTGAACATCTTTATGCAGGGAGATCCTTTATGCACGTGTAGGAGACAGCCCTGTCTTAAGCTACGGAGTGAAAAGAATACAGGTGGCAGCACGTGCGAATTATCCCTGAGAGCAGAATGTGGCCTGGCCCACGCAGGTTGTGTCTAATAGCTGCTTGTTGCCTGGAAGGCTGTGTTCCTGAAGGGCTCAGAGCGATCAGGCGGCCCCTGTCATAAAGCTGAGCACACACAGCAGCCAGGGAGCGTTACATTTTGCCCATAGCCGCAGGCAGTAAGGTGGTACACAGGAGGCCTGCTCTCTGAGGTGGGGCACCAAATTATGAAGGTTGGATGCGGGATGCTGTCATTAAGGACTTTCTGGAGTGGGAGAGCAATTAAATCCAAAGCCAAATGAAAGAATAGGTTAATATATGGGGAGGGACTCCTCCAATGCTCGTGCAGGTGACCCAGTGACTGTCATGAAACTTTCTTTTAAATGCATGTCTTTAAAAATGGAAGATGGTGAATCTGACCTCAAATCAGGCTTCAGAACAGTCATAGCTACTACCAAGGCTCAAATGTTAATAGGGAACTACTCTTTCTCTCTGTATTCTTTTTCTCCGGGATGTGAAGAAATAGACTGCTTAAGCCCAGGTGATTTTTGCTCGCCTTTCAGAGGGATGTAGAATGAGTCAGAAAGGGGCATTATCTGGTGTCTTTCTTCCTTTCAAAAGCCTTGGATTTTGTGCAGCAAAGTGCTCCTTGGAAGGAAGCCAGGGCTCTCATGAATTTCAGCATCACAAAATACTCAGCCTTCCCTGCAGGACCCCAGGGAAGTACAGACCCCAAAGGGCAGACCCAGGGCTGGACCCCCAGGGAGACAAAATTAACATAACCTGATATATACCTTTTCTTTCACTTGAGTGCTGGGGAAGACAGATGCATTGGGGTTCAGGCACCACCCCCAATTATAGCAGCTCCCTGCAACCCTTTGTTGAGAAGGATTCTGAGGCACTGACAAGGCCCTACCTGGAGTGTCATGATTGATTGGTGATCTCTGTCATTGGCATAAGCACAAGATAGCTGCCTTTTTCGCTCTGTATTTGCTACGCCGGTCAGCATTGGAAGCATTATAAAAGTCTGTTTACCTGATAATTGGCGGTGCCTAGACCAGGAGTATAAAGGGTGGGGCAGAGAAAAGAGGGTGGGGACAAAACAGGGATGGGGGGGCAGGAAGCAAGGCAAGAAGGCTGTATAGTCCAATTTTAGTATCTTTTCTGTTTCTACTTTTCCTCAACCAGCAGGTTTAGAGGAATGAAATACCACAGAACAGGACTCTTTATTGTTACTCCTTGTCCTGATATGGTTCCTAGTAGGAGAGTGTATTTCTTACCTCTTCAGGCTACCTGAGCACCAGTGAAACTAAGACTGGAATTTGCAAGGACCAAAAAGAAAATAATAATAATAATAATCAAGATAGATACAACTGTTGGCAAATGCCCTTAATGTGCAGTCATAGTTGCCATCTTCCTTATAATGAATTAGAGAACACATTAACATTCCACTTTGATTAGCATTTGTAATACATGCAAAGATATTAACCCTCAGTCCATTTCTGAAATAGATTCTCAGGGGCAGAAGCCTTAGTTTACAAATTGGGAAATAAAGACTTCAGTCAAATGACCTCCTCCTTAAAGACCGGAAGTGGTAAAGCTCCATCTGTTAAACGATTCTTCCTTCAGTCTAAGTATTGGCACTTAGAGCTTCTATTGGAGATCCAAAGTGGCAGAATTGATGGTACTTGGTAGAAATTAATATTATAATTGATTTACTCTCATGTTGAAAAGTTTCAATAAAAGCCCTCAGTGCTTTATTTCATTATCCACGGTTATGATAAAAAAAAAATACCTCATTAATTTATTCAATTTAGATAACCAAACCAGGTATTCAGACCTTAACCTGAAGTTATAATCCTGAGTAGGGCCAAGACCTTCCTCATTCAAAACTCTTCAGTCCTACTCAGCCTGGAGGTGCTGGCAATCATCAGTCCATTTCTGACAGTTTGCATTGATTAAATTAAGTAGATAAGTCTAAAATTTCTACTTCATAGTATACAATAATAGCACCACAACACTTGTGTACTGATTACTAGGATATATGGAATGAAATGAGCTAGCAAAGCCCCAAATTTTATAAGCTTTTTACATAATAGGTTAGTTATTTTCAGTTTACTTCTGAGCAGTACTCAGTCCACTAATATCTGTTGTGGGTTTGTTTTTTTCCCCTCAAGTGAGAGGAGGGAAGATAGACAGATTCCTGCATGTGCCCTGTCCGGGATCTACCAAGCAACCCCCATCTGGGGCCAGTGCTTGAAACAGCCAACCTATTCTTAGTGCCTGAGGCCGATGCTCGGACCAACTGAGCTATCCTCAGTGCCTGGGGCTGATGCTCAAACTGATCAAGCCACTGGCTGCACAAGGCAAAGAGAAAGAGAAAAGGGGGAGAGGAAGGGAGAGAGAAACAGATAAAGTTGCTTCTCACTTGTGCCCTGACTGGTGATCAAACCTGGGATGTTTATATGCTGGGCTGATGTTCTATCCACTGAGCCACCAACCAGAACCTGTTCTGGTTTTATTATGAGTAAGGTTATAGGTTCTCAGTTATTCTTCTCAAAGGCTACTCATTCAGGCACAGGGAAAGCCATCTTGAATTTCTGCTCTGGGTTCTTGTTATTTTTCTCCCTCTTTTTGTATTACAGAAGAGAGAACCCTTCTATCTCATTCTCTTCCCCGACTCCTGCTTGTAGACTGGGCTATAGGTTCTCATAGCCAGTGCTGCCATTGCCTGTCTACTTTAAACCATTTGAAAATGAAATCATTGTTAGTAGGCGCATAGATCTCCCTGTGTCTGAATGTCCTTTGGTGGTTAAAGTTTTGGGGGCTGGGCCAGGGGGAGCGGATCTCACAGTGCGAATAAACCAAAATGTTATCTGACATTTTTAATTAACACCGGCACTTCTGGGCTTCCTGCTGAGGTCTGCCAGCTTGACTTTATAAAATGACATTTATGACACTAAAGACATGAGAAGGCTGAAAACCAGTTTCTGGTCTGTGTGAATACTGGTTTAATGGTAATAGAATTTCAGCTGTGTGGCGTTCATTATTCCTGAAATGTCCAACTTGGTTGAGACAGGATTTTGCCGCTATTAAAGCAAATTAAAGCAGTTTGCCAGCAGTTCCAGTGAGTTCCCCCTCACTGCCTAGTTGCAAGTAGCAGCCCTGCCACCAGCCGTGGGCGAATCTGTGCCAACTGTAATTACTGCAAATACAATTCCATTTATTCACAAGGAGGGCTATTTTCCCCTGAGAACTTAGTTGAGGAAAGAAAAGGTATATATCAGGTTATGTTAATTTTGTACCCTGTGCTGGAGGTTTGGTTTTTAACATGAGTGCAGCTTTGTCATGTCCTATCCGAAACACCTACAGGAACCATATTTAGCCACCACCTGGACACTGGGGGCACCTTCGAATTGTGCGAATAGTCCCCAACTCTCACGTTCATTGTATTCTAAAACATGGTTTTCAAGTTGGCTGTCTGAAAGTGAAAACCCACTTTCCTTTAGTAAGGTGGTAACAGGTTCCCGGAATAACCTACTGAAGCTGTACTAGTTATAATAAAAATAATAATAATAGCAGGAATTCTATGTTAAAAGCTTGCTCTATGCCATGCATTGTGTTGAGAGCATGAATATTAACTTACTAATGTGTGCAGCAAAGTTAAACACTGGGGACTGATGGAAAAGTTGCATCTTAGATTAAGCAATTTCTGCAAGCTTCCATAGCAAGCAAAAAGTGGAGCCCAGATGTGTTTTAGATGCCATTGTATTGTAGCAAACAGCTAAAATATAAGCAGTGACTCGACTTTATTCTATAGCCTAACTAACTTGGGTCATGCTACTTTATTGGAAAACTCATTCTTGAGTCCAGTTTGGCGAGGAACATTGGCCTCTCCTTCATAGATTGACTACTCTTCCCCACACGCCCACCTTAGCCCCACACATCCACACTGGCTGAGACACAGTGGCTGTAGGAGGTGAGGAAGGGGCCCCAGTGGCTCTGTCGGGAAAGGTCTGAGCAGCCGGTCCTGTTTGGCAGATGGTTTGTTAGGCACTGGGACCCTTGGGTCTTACAGTCTAATAGGAGAATGACTAGTCACCCAAATAACTCTATGAATATAGTTGTACCAAGTGCTATCGAGTGCTATGAGAGCATGTAAAACGGGGGTCAGCCCTATGGGGATTGGAGTCCGTGTCTCTTCTGGCTGAGATCTGAAGGTATTGTATCTAAACAGAGAGAAACAGACGTCCTGCCAGACAATTAAGTAGCCAAATTAAGGAGTCTTTATTTTAAAGCAGGCAACTGCATAGAGACCTAAGTCATCCAAATCATGCAGCCCCGAACACGTTTAGGGCCAGCTTTTAAAGACAAAATCACATCCTGATTGGGGTATGGGAAGGAGGTGGGGAGCTCAGCAAGGCATGATACAAAAGTAATAAATCATATTTATTAATTTCGCTAACAAGCTCATTAAATTTTACTGTCTTGTTACGTTTATCTGTAGGATCCATTAAAAAGAAAAATAACATTTCTACATACTAAGACTATAGGCTTTTGAAGATGATAACACAGCAGTGATAGATGTTTTTGCATACCTAACAAAAACATTCCTAAACATTCTAGGATTTACGACCCATCCCTGACACCTCTGCAGTTTGGCAAGGCCAGGGGTAGGGAGTTTTAAACCTAAGTAAGTAGTGAGGTTATTTAGAGTTAAAAATAGAAGAGAAGCTAAATGAAGTTACTTATGCTAAGAGCTTTTAAAATTACTTGTTGCTAAAAACTTTCTTTTCTATATTTCAAAGGCTAGCACAGCAGCTCAGCTGTTGGGGATGCTCAGAGCAAGGGCATTGCAGCAGCAAGACCACCGTGTACTGAGATTGTGAAGGAGTTTAGGTCCCTCAGGGTCCCAGAAGGAGTCATACGGGCTGGAGATGGAGGCAGGGGGCAACATCTTGTAGGATGCAGTAGGTCATAATTAGTATTTTGGATTTCATCCCAAGAGCGGAAAGGAAGTCCTTGAAGTAACCTTGAAATTATAAGTTCTGTTTAAAGGGTGCACTCCAGTTGTGTTGATAATGGATTGCAAGAAAGACGGCGGTAGGAATAGAAACCAGGAAACTACTTCAGAGACCTTTGACATATTTCAGGCTACTGAAAACTTTTGGGTTTTACCTGAACATGCACATCTTTAGCATGAGCCTTTTATTTATTTTTATTTAAAAAAAAATTTATTGATTGATTTTAGAGAGAGAAAGGGGGGTAAGGAGTGGAAAGCATCAACTCAGAGTAATTGCTTCTTGTATGTACCTTGACTGGGCAAGCCCGGGATTTTTGTACCAATGACCTCATTATTCCAGGTCAATGCTTTATCAACTGTGCCACCACAGGTTAAACTAGCAGGAGCCATTTTATTGCGTGGTTGAGGGACAGCCACTTCGGAGTGGATAGAAGAGGGTAAGGATCTGGAGGCAGTTGTTGTAAGGATTCTATTTGCAAGAGCTGTGTTTCCAACAGTATGTTAGCCAGTAACCATGTGAGACTGGTTTGATTTACTTTATTAAAATTGGGTATAATTAAAAAGGATTCCTTTTCATGAGTGACATCACTGATACTCAGCAACAGTGTGTGTCTGTGACCATTGTGTTGGACTGAGTAATTACCGAACATGCATCATTGCAGAAGGTTCATTGAGAATGGAGTTCCAGCGAGCATGACCTGGTAGGGAAAGAGCGTAAAGGTACAAGGAGGAAGAAATCCCACTAGAAAGCAGGTTTGGGGGAGGTAAGAACTGGACCCATGTGTAGGGACAGCTTCTTTTTATGAGAGCCACTCTTCCTTCAAGTAGCAACAGACGAATTGTCGACAGATACAGACCTCCTGATGGGCAAACGGGGAGTTAGTTCTTGACTTTTGAAAAATAGAAAAGAATGGAAAATGGCCAAGAATGAAAAGAGTGGGATTTTTGAGGAGGCTGGAGATGGCACAAAACTATCTTGGCAAAGGGGGCGAGAGGGAATTTACACGGAAATGTAAAAATATGATTGGCAGAATTGAGCGTCTGCTTATGAATTTATAATGATCTGAGTGTCCCTGGTTACATGCCTTCTTTCCAAAACACTCAACTGGAGAGGTATATTAAGGCAGACGTCTGTAGATGGTTGCTGCGTGTAGTGGCTTAGCTGAACGCTGCTGAATTGGAACCCTTGGGGAGATGTAAAGCTAATGGAGCTCAGCAGGGTAAATCCAATGCAGGACGTGTGTTGAGAAATGCGGAGTTTGGTCCTGCAGTAGTGCATCATTTTCCCTGTGTATAGAAGCCACTGAGATTTCGTCTCTGAAATACTCTCATGTATGAGGCCCATCATAATCCTTTGGAGATTGTGTGTATTAGTTCGTTTTCCCTATTCCATGGTTGGTCTTGTTCATTTTGATCTTAGCAGCAGCCTAGGTAGGATGTTAAGCCAGTTTGTTAAATTTTGCCCGTCCTCTGAAAAATACTAAAATCCATATGTGATACAAGGGGCTTTAGGTCTATGATATATTGGAATGTAATACCTTTTTATGGTGTCAGTACTGAATAATTTAGTCAATCAAAACCAAAAACAGAAAGGTGCTAAGATATTTATCCACTGTGCCTCCACTGGCCAGGCATATGCTAGACAAATGAAAGAGTAATTTGCACAGGTGTTCCATAGACACACATACAATTTAATGTGGTTGTAAATCCCATACAAACGTTTCACTTTTATTAGCTATACAATGTTAATATATTATATATATTGGAAGTGCATCCCTCATTTATGAGGTATTAAGTAGGGGAAGCATTAGATACTTGAATTCAGAGGGTACTTGTCTAAAAATTGGCAAGTAGTGTTACGTGTATGATTAGTTGTGCTTAAAGGCTAGAGATGAAACATTATAAGTTAGCAACTCACCTTCTAAGCTATTCTTTCTCCTACCTGTTACCTTAAACATGTCCATGTCCCAAATGCAGAGAGACTTTCTTCTCATTTCCAGGGACCGTCAGGGAATTAAGAGGTTAATATTTCCAATACTCTGAGTGTCAAAGATGCAAGGCACTATGCACAAAATCGTGTTGTTTGAACACTTTTTAAAACAGGCTCTTTGTTCAAACCCTTTGATATGAATTTAGTTCCTATGGAAACTTGTCACTGTTATAGATGCTGCCCTTACCCACAAGTGAAACATGAAATCGGAGAATGATTTTATAATTTTGTAGCATGGCTTGGGAAGTGGACGTTAGGAATATGGGTAGTTGAGCTCTTTGGGTGTTCTACCGGTTCA
The DNA here is from genome assembly GCF_036850765.1 of Saccopteryx bilineata. Taxonomy (NCBI): domain Eukaryota; kingdom Metazoa; phylum Chordata; class Mammalia; order Chiroptera; family Emballonuridae; genus Saccopteryx; species Saccopteryx bilineata. The sequence continues at coordinate 336,688,711 of NC_089491.1, read as the reverse complement.
TATTAGATTGGAAACAATCTTGCAAACGTCAATATCTGTTCTTCATTTTGAGGCCAGAATAGGAAAAGAATGGTTAGCAGGAGTTCTGGTGAATTCTCTTTCTCTCAGCCCCACAAGTTAGAAGCTTGTGAGGAGGCAAGGGCTATGAGAATTATTTGGGAAATAACATTAGTTATGCGAGGTGGAGAAGGGGAAGGGACTGACTCCTGGGAAAGGTTGGCACTTTACAGGGTACATATTTAGTAGAATCATGATGGTGAGCTTGAAAAGGAGGCAGCTGAGGGCAAGAGACTATTTGGAGGCCAATAATAATAGTCCATGCATGAACTGATATGCATGATAATAATACTCTACACCTTGCCTCCAGGTTAGCCAAGGATCATGATGGAGAAACGAGGAAGGTGGAAAGTAAGACTTGTCAAAGTAAGAGTATTAAATAAGAGCAGAAGAGCCTAAAGTTAATGCATGGTGATGAGCTACCAGTATCACTGTTGGTGAAAAATGTGTGTGGTGGGGAGGCGATCTTGTTTGGATAAGAAAATGGAAATCAGATAAATCAATGTACTGTACTCCATTGATGTTTGATCTCGAGGTCTTAGAGTTAGGAAGGATGTAAGAGGGCCATCCAGTCTGGGCGCTGACTTCAGGTGGGTACGATGACTGACTAACTTGTGTATTTTATGAAGCCCAAAGAAACCTGAGGTCACACAGCTACTTTCTGATGACAAACAATTAGAAAACCTACTCAGTCACGCCCAAAGCAATGGGAGAACTCTCCAAAGCGGGAAGGGGGAGAAGAACTTCACCAAGAACTGTTGAAGAACAACAGTAGGGCAAAGATCTGAGCTTTGGGGAGTGCTTACAATTAAGACAGGGAGGAAGTTGGGAGGGAGCAATCAGACAGACAGAGAAGGGACCGAGTCCTCAGACAAGAATTTCACAGATGGAGAAAAGTTTCTAGGCTTTTCAAACCTCACGTTCCATTTGGCTCCAAACGGTTTGCCCCATGACTTAAAATATTTGGGCGGTTTCTTTGTTTCTTTTTTCTCGCCAGGTGGCTGAGGTAGTAAGTCAGGAGGGCTTGTGCTGAAGACTGAAAGTCTTGCAGGCATTTTATTTCTGGGGTTTTTTTGTTTTTGTTTTTGTTTTTTGTATTTTTCTGAAGCTGGAAACAGAAAGGCAGTCAGACAGACTCCTGCATGCGCCCGACCGGGATCCACCCAGCACGCCCACCAGGGGGCGATGCTCTGCCCATCTGGGGCAGAGGCCAAGGAGCCATCCTCAGCGCCCGGGCCATCTTTTGCTCCAATGGAGCCTTGGCTGCGGGAGGGGAAGAGAGAGACAGAGAGGAGGAAGAGGGGGAAGGGTGGAGAAGCAGATGGACACCTCTCCTGTGTGCCCTGGCTGGGAATCGAACCCAGGACTCCTGCACGCCAGGCCGACGCTCTACCACTGAGCCAACCAGGCAGGGCCTCTTTTTTTTTTAAAAAAATAATTATTTATTTATTTATTTTAGAGAAGAGAGACAGAAAGAGAGAGAGAGAGAGAGAGAGAGAGAGAGAGAGAGAGAAGGGAGTAGGAGCAGGAAGCATCAACTCCCATATGTGCCTTGACCAGGCAAGCCCAGGGTTTTGAACCGACAACCTCAGTGTTCCAGGTCGACACTTTATCCACTGCGCCACCACAGGTCAGGCCTAGCAGGCATTTTAATTCTCTCCCAATTTACATTTTTGTCTTTCCATAGCGTTTGCATGTAGAGTTTCGTATCTGGTGTCTCAGTGTTGTTTTTTAGGTTTTCAATCAGTCTTTTATTTGTGCTGCAGAAACCTTAGAAATGGGTTTTAGTGGCTCCGCATCTTGGCGGAAAGCAAACTTTCTAACAGCAGTCTCAGGGCTTACAAAATATGTATAAATAGAATGTCATTGTCATCTTTAAGACAGATTATTTCTTGATAAGCGGATATGCCCATCAGGACTTATGCAGAATCAGTATCGTTGACCAACATCCATAAACTCCTGTATGGCAAGTATATGTTATGTCAGGCTTTCTCCATTTTTGCTCTAACCATTAATCAGTCATTCATTTTAGTGGATGTCTGCTTTCGAGTACAAGAAGGGGGCTCATTGCAAGTTCTAGGCACAGTGTAAGTGTGAGGACAAGACACATAGTAAATGCATAAATGCGCCCCTTCCTTACATACATCTGCGCGCATAGTAAGAGCCAGCACTGTAATGGGAAGTCCAGCTTGGCAGTGGAGGAGGCTTCCTGGCCTGGTTTTGCCACCATGGAGCATCTGCTGCCATGGAATCCCCTGTGCTTTTTCTGGTCCCCCTGCATGCCTGGCAGTCAGCCTCTCTCCTGGTTTCCACTCCTACTTGTGCTCCTCTGTCTCCAGTGCTCGACACCTTTGAGAGGAGAATCGTTTGTTCATGTTCCTGCTCCCTTTCTTAGAAGAATTCCCATTACTGTCGGATGACTCGTCTCACTTCAGAGGCTTCCCACCAAACAGTCTCCTTCCACTGCTCCTGCATCTCAGCAACCTCATCGTTTGTGTCTCTGCAGTGAACTTCTAGCTTGAGCCAAGAGACCTGTGTTTCTCCTTAATCACATTCTGTCTGCGTGGATCACGCCCCCTTTCTGCTCTTCTTGCCTTTCTTTTTTTTTTTTTGTATGTTTCTGAAGCTGGAAATGGGGAGAGACAGTCAAACAGACTCCCACATGCACCCAACTGGGATCCACCCGGCACACCCACCAGGGGGCGATGCTCTGCCCCTCCGGGGCATCACTCTGCTGTGACCAGAGCCACTCTAGCGCCTGGGGCAGAGGCCAAGGAGCCATCCCTAGCGCCTGGGCCATCCCGCTCCAATGGAGCCTTGGCTGCAGGAGGGGAAGAAAGAGACAGAGAGGAAGGAGGGGGGGCAGGGGTGGAGAAGCAAATGGGCGCTTCTCCTATGTGCCCTGGCCGGGAATCGAACCCGGGTCCCCCGACGCTCTACCGGTGAGCCAATCGGCCAGGGCCTCTTCTTGCCTTTCTTTAAAAATATATTGAGCCTGACCAGGCGGTGGCGCAGTGGATAGAGCATTGAACTGGGATGCAGAAGACCCAGGTTCGAGACCTCGAGGTCGCCAGCTTGAGCGCGGGCTCATCAGGTTTGAGCAAAAGCTCACCAGCTTGAACCCAAGATTGCTGGCTCAAGCAAAGGGTTACTCGGTCTGCTGAAAGCCCGTGGTCGAGGCACATATGAGAAAGCAATCAATGAACAACTAAGGTGTCGCAATGAAAAACTGATGATTGATGCTTCTCATCTCTCTCCGTTCCTGTATGTCTGTTCCTATCTATCCCTCTCTCTGACTCTCTGTCTCTGAAAAAAAAAAAAGAAAAAAAAAATCTATTGAAAACCCGTTTTCACACAACCTTCCCTTTTTACTGGACTTCTGAGCACACACTTGGCTTTAGTGGCATTTGTTACCTCTGGATTTCTATAGGTCTCGTGTCAGGATGGGGGAACCAGGTGGTCTGCTGCTAGGCCAGGGTCTCTCGAGGCTGGGATCAGGGAGACAGCCAGCATGGGTTCCTTCTTACCTGGAGGCGGGGTGGGGTGGGGTGAGGGTGGGGGATCTGCTTTCAGGTCATTCAGATCGTTGGCAGGGTTTAGTCCCTGAGCCCTTTGTTGGCGGTCAGCCGGTGGTCACTCAGCTTCTGGAGACAGCGCACTTCATAGTGAGCATGGCTCTCCTCATTGCTGCACTTTATGGGAACTCCTTCGCCAGCTTGTAGAACAGGCCCCTGTTGAAAGTGGTTTGGCTTTCTGATTGGTATTTAAATTTCTGTATGAATACAAATCTTTTTTTTTTTCCTTAAGTCTATTTAGTGATGTTGGAGCCTCTAGCTCCAACCTCTTCTTCCACGGCCTCTTTTCACTTACTTTTCTGTCTGCTGCCTTCCCATCCTGCCTCTCCCTGCCGAGGCTGTCCCCATCCGGACCTGACGCGAGATTCTTTTCTCTCATCTAATCCTCCCTTTTTGTATTTTTCTCACTGCCTGTTATATGCCATTGACACAGCTCTGTGGATGGCTGTCTCTCCCTCTGTCACACGTGCATGCACGCACACACGCGTGCACAAGCTGGCACGCATGCTGGCACACAGAGCCTGGTTAGAATAGGCACTCGGTAAAGGAGATTGAGCTGACCGACTCCCACTGCCTCCCTTTGCTGCCCGTTCTCTTGTTTCCCACGGTCCCACCCTCTTGCCTCTAGCTATACACTGTGCTGAAATTGCTTCTCCAAATCGCTAGGAATCAAAGTCCATGACCTTTTATTGCTCTTTATGCTTTCTGATCGTCTTCTCTTCATGAAACTGATGTCCCCAGCCTCGTGAGGCGGCATGATACTGCATGACCTTCTTCTCCCCGCTCTCAGTTCTCTGGGACCAGTTCCTCTTCCTCCCTGTCAATCTCCCTCACCAGGCTGGTTCCCAGGACTCGGCTTCCCTCCCTGCCTTCTGTCTCAGTGCCCCTCACTGGGTCCGCAGGGGTTCCTTGTCTGTGGTTGCTGCCCTTCCCCCAGGTGAGCTCCAGCTCCTCACTGTAGATCAAGTTGGGTCGTTTCTACTGGGCTTCCTGAAATTATTAGAGCGCTCTCATTTCTCAACCGCCCAGGCAGGCCTGGCCCACGAGTGTATCACCCAGTTGTCCCTCCTCTTTATCTCCAAGTCCTGTCTGTCATCCGCATCCTCTATGCCTGCCTTCCTGTCTGTGTTTCTAGCTGGGCCCTGCCCCACGGAGCCTTGCTGGGTGGCCGATTGCACTTATTTGGGGATTCCCCTCTTCCATTGGTGGCCATATCCAGGCTCTCCCCCTCAGGTCATCAAAGGCCTGGGGAAGCAACTGCTTAACTCCGCCCTCCTCCCCACTGCGGCCCCCTCAACTCATTTCTAGCACTGTGACCCTGAGAGGACAGTCAGTGGTAATTTTTTTCTTCACTTGTCATTGACATAAGTACATTTGCAAGTTTTTCACTTAAGGGGGCCAGACACATGCCTTCCCGCGTGAGCCTGGTGGTTGGATCTCGCTTTCAGATGCAGCAGGAGAAGGGCGTACCACCTAGAGTACTGCCACGTGCTCGCTCCCCACAGGCTGGCGTTTGGTCTTAACCTAGTTTTCTCGGATGTGTCACAGTCCTCACTGAACTCTGTGACAGTTTTGAAATTTTTACAACTAAGCTGCTCTTGACCTGTCTTCATATTGAAAGCACTCCGTCCAGTTTGATCACAGCAGGGAAGAGGGTAGGCTCTGAAATCTGTTTTTATGCTTTGGGGGACTCACATGGAGGTACACCAAACTTCTCAGCCCCAAGTCACCCTCCGCTAAGAAAAAGCAGAAAAACTCATCCCAAAGGGTAATTTGTTTTTGAAAAATGAGATGCACCTAAAAATAGGAACTCAAACGTATGTGCGTGCTTAACCACATTTCTGCACAGGCTGCTGGTACAATACTACTGAAATACTACTACAGCACTATGGATTCTGTGATTCTCTGCTATTACATTAGTTAGGTTTCATTGATGAAAATGATATAATAAGGCCTATGAAAGAAATATTTCTCCAGATGTGCAAGGATTTGCCTCTGGGAGGTTGTGTTCAGTTTGCTCGGGAGGTCTTATGTTCATTGCAGAGCTCTGTCAGACAGACCGGCCAGGTTGCTGGGACTGGTCCCCCTGCTTCTTGCCTAAACTGGGGACAGCCACATTGCCCACATCCATTCTTCCTTTTCTGATCTTGAGCACTTTCTGCAGGAAGAATGGATGATGATGGGGGTAATGGCCCTTCCAGAACGTGGAGTTAAACTGATCTTTGAAAGCAAGTGCCGCAGTTTGCTTCAGCCCTCGGCCCGGTTTCGCCTTGCCCTTGTCCTCCCCGTGGGGTGGTTGAGGTGCCAGCCATCACCCTGCTTTTCCCTGCATTGTACCTTCCCATCCTCCTCCAGGATTCCCATCTGATCCCAGTTCCTCCTCTCTCCCTCCTGCCTCCAGATCTGGGCATTGATCTAGGACCGAATTATCCAGCTATCTGCTCCTTGACCATATCAAATATTAAAGCAAAAGAGTGGGTACAAAAGGCACATCTGTCTGAAGAGTCATTTGGGCATCACTCATTCAAGTTATCACCAAAGCCACTCATACCAAGACTTAACAATTGGGAGCTCTCTCAACATTCGCTCGTTGTTGGTAGGTCATTAAAGTGAAACTGGGCTTCTGACTTCTAATTATTTCCTTGTGGAATCCCTACTTGACTTAAAGAATTTAAATTCTCTTACTACACACAGCGACTCCCACCTATCCAAACCAAGCCTGTGTTAGCAAGTGTCCTGAACACAAGCACAAAACTTTTCTCCAAGGGAAAACAGAGGAGTTAGAAGGCTTGGAGTCACCAGGCTATGGGTGTTTTTACGTCCACAGGGTCAAAAGGGGTCTCTCCTTTGTGTCTCTGAGTCTGTCTTTATACTCTAGTTACTTTGAGAGAATCTTGGGGCCGGTCCTGGCTTTTGGTTCTTTAAATGATGGAAATCCTCTTACCTGGAGCATGGTGTATATTCAGTTTCCATCACACCTAACACTGGATCTCTGCGTTTGCTTAGCAGTATGTTTACCACTCTATTACCTCCCGATCTCATCAATGACCTGGGTACACATCTCTGTCTCCCCCGCTAGACTGTGAGCTAAAGCAAGGATCACATTGCGTTCGGCACCTATCCTGGTGGATGACATGTAATGAATGCATAATCAATCCTATGGTTTAATTAATAAGGCTTGTACGAGTGACTGAATGGACAAAAGAAGGAATGAACCAGCCAACCCTCATACTTTTCATCCTTAGACTAATTTTAGTCAACATTCCAAAGTGTCAGGATATGGGAGATGGAAATAACTCACAAAGCCTGGGGTAAAATAACTTTTTCTTTGTGTCTGTGTCAAGTTCAATATATTATGTGGATACACTCATTTAAAGTAAAACTCAAGATGATGCATTATATATGCCTAAGATGAACATTTTCTAAGTTGTCTAATTAAATGGTTACTTTACAGAATCAGGTGAGAATAAAATACCCTGCTTTTCTTTAATAGTAATATCAATTACAGTGATGCTCTTCATGGTCTTGAAGCTTTATTGAGATATTTTAAATAAAAGATTGCTTGGTCTCATTCACGTTGATGTCTTCTCTGGAGATTCAAATTTAACATTTGGCCCTGGATACCTCTTCATTGCACAGCTTGTAGTTCTGTCAAAGGGACAAAGGCAGTACCTCTCCAGATATTTTAGGTCATGTAACCAAGGGCCACTTCTGTGAATTGGGATTTTATTTTGTTCCTGTGTGCAGCCAGGTGATATTTCTACCCAGGATCCTTTGTACAGACTGCTGCTGTCGCTCAGGCACTGTTAGTCCAGAGAGCCCCATTGTTGACCCATAAGCACCCGTTGTTACCACAGCAGTGTTCCATGACATTTATTTCGCAATAACAATATTCCTGGCATCATTAAGAAAAAGAGCTACAGAGGGAAGGCTGGCTTGCACCTCTTTAAATTAAGGCTCCTCCAGACTAAAATGCAATGTGTTAGCTCTGGAATTTCACCTAATGAGAAGATTTTGTATGAGCCTGAGGAAATAACATCTCCCAAGTACTTGCTTGTCCAAAAGTGGGCTCTGGAAGTTGAGTTTTGGGGTCCTTCCAGGTTGAGTTTATGTTGACATCGGTTATGTTTTGTGTCTCCAAGCTTTCTTTATTTATTGCCTCTTTTCCACATATCTTCTGTGTAAGTCTGAATTGTCTTATCTCACTTTTTAGAGATATAAGCCTTATAGCACATCGCCCAAAATATGTCAAAGATACCATGAGATGGTGGAAAGTAAAAACCGGCCAATTGATTTCTTTTTCCCTGCCTTATACCAGATGCCTGACTTCACATATCTTTTCAACTGAATAAATATTTCTTGTCAAAGACGTTCTTACTTGGAAAAAATTTCTGGAAAAAATTATTTTAACAATGTTAAATTGCATTTAGCCTCTCTGAGTCACCAGATTTTTAAGAAATTATTTCTAAAAGCATTGGGGCCATTGTTCTTTGGTGATACTACAGAAGATGGCCTCAGTGTTGTACATCCAGACGGTTGGTGTGGTGAGCCCATGGAGCAGGATCCCACCCAGGGTGTGGCTTCTCTGTGAGGAACAGAGTAAGAGTCGCCTGGTCAGGGAAAGCCAGACCCTGGGATCCCCACAGTGTCCGAGTGACAGAGCCAGCCAGCCCCCACCAGCCTTCACGTGGTCACGTGTTACTAAGTTCCCACACCTCTCTTATGTTTGCCCTGACTGCCCACATCATTTCCAGGTACCGAGTATCATGGAATAAGGAAGAGAACTATGTTGCAGAATTGGAAAGGTTTCATTCACCTAATTCTGGTGTGTTTTTGCTCGTAGGGGCCTAGTGCCTGTGAGACCTGCTGGTCTGAGAACAGTGTATCTTTGTGTATATAACACGGCATTATTCATTTTATCTGGACCAGGTGACCAGAAGTCCCATCTTTGGGCTTTTCCTAAGTGTAGGGCTTTTGCTCTAGGATTCTAGAACCTGGAGGAAGACTGGCAACACTTCCCCTCCCTCCTCATAGGTCACCCTTCCCCTGGGGATCTGGATTATTGAGCTGTGATTCTGACATCTTTTTCTAAAGACAACAGTGCATTAAAATTAAAATATTAAATATTTAAATAGCTAAAATATTAAATATTTAACTATCTACAACATTAAATATTTAAATATTTGTATAGATAGTGCTTTTTGAAGCCTTGGGTTTATAAGATAGAATTTTATATACTCTGTTGTATCTCTGGCCAAAGCTGAGTGTGTCTTTTTACAACACCCAGTTGAATCTGTTGGTTGACGCTATGACACCCATTATGGGTACCCATCTGCTATCAGCTTGGTTGGTTCATTGAACTAAATTGGACCAGGTGTCATCAAAGTCAGTGTTCCCTTCTCTGACAACAGTGGAGGCCTTTTGGCATTTTTTGTGTTGAGATGCTACACAGCATCATAGCTAATATTTATTTGAGAAAATAAATATTTTTTAAAATCTTCTGTTTTGTTTTTTTAAGATTCTACAGCAATGTGCATATTATAAAGAAATGAAGAAATCAGGCAAGTTTTGGAAATGGTTGACCTCTAAAGTAATTGTAGAAATCTGATTACAGCTCAGATAGACATATCATTAATAAAGATGGGTAGCAGTTATTAAGAACAGCAGAAAACCTTGAAACGGAGTTGTTGTTTTTTCAGACCTTGCATTGTTAGAACGAGACTCTGCATTTTATTCCAAGAACTAATATTAGAATATTATAATTTAAGGTAAAAATTAAAATGAAAGAAGTTTAATAGAAGATAATACATTTGAGGAACACTTTCTTTATAATGCATTTTATAATCACTTTTTTACAATGATATAAGAAATGAGTGAATTATTATGTATTTTTAAATATTGGCAGTGTGCTCAGTAGCTTTAGTTTGTGTTGAGAAAGAAAAGCAGCAATCCTGTTCACTGGGCTCAACATCTAAGGAAACCTTTAGCACAGAATACAATTAGAGGTTTTGCGTTGTACCATAGGAATTAGAGCTAAAGATTTAACGCAACATGGCTGTGTTATGTGCCTGCTTTTAATGTGGCAGATAGTGTTTTACGAGACCACCAGACCCATGAAGGATGACTGCTGCAACCTGTGGGAAATCAGAATCCTCTGTGCCCTCCAGCCTTATATCCATCCATCTGTGTCATCCGTCTGTTCTTCAGTCTGTTGGTCCATCTGTCCACCCATCTGTCCATCCATTCATCCACCCTCTCCTCCCTCCCTCTCTGTCATCTCTCTCCCTCCCTTTCTCCCCTCCCCCGGCTCAGAGTACTTACTGGTCCAAATATAGGGAAAGGGTCCTTTGCTTACACACCTGCACTTGGAGTGAATGACTTTTCGTACTCCCAAGAGCTCTAGGGAGTGTGGCTGTTAACCATCATTATATGACTTCTAGGTGAAGAATGGTAGGAGAGCTATTTTCTTTCCTTTTTTTTTTTCTTTTCTCTGAAGTTACTTACACTTACCATTTATACTGGTGAACTAAAAAGATGGGAATGTACTTTCCCTGACATATAAAGCTCCGACCCACATTAAAGAAGTTTCTGAGACGTAACAGGAGAGGTGGCAGTGGCACCAACAGCCCTAAAACAGATCCTGGAGGGTCTGTGTGTTGTAGAGGCTCCAGGGGCTCTGGATACTGCTTCTCTCAGCCTCAATTTTGACAAAAGTGGTTTCATTTCTTTGACCAATTAATTCAACATATAGAAAACTATCGCACGAAAATAATCAGCAACAATAGTAATAATTTTTGTTTCTTACCATGTTATTTTATTTTTATTCAGTGAGAGGAGAGGAGGTAGAGATATAGACTCCCTGCACACACCTGACCAGGATCCACCCAGCAAGCCCACTAGGGGGCAGTGCTCTGCCCATCTGGGTCATTGCTCTGTTGCTCAGCAACCAAGCCATTTTTTTTAGTGCCTGAGGCAGAGGCCGTGGAGCCATTCTCAGCACAAGGGAGAGAGAGAGAGAGAAGCGAGAGGGGGAAGGGTGGAGAAGCAGATGGGTGCTTCTCCTGTGTGCCCTGACTGGGAATCAAACACAGGACATCCACATGCTGGGCCAAAGCTCTACCACTGAGCAAACTGCCAGGACCATATCATATTATTTTAAGCACTAAAAAATTAGATCAGCCTAGATGTATATCTTTATTCTTTTTCCTAAGTTTCTGTAATGGACCCCTCAGTGTTATGAGAAAAATACTTGTATATATTTTCTTAGCTGTCTTTTAATTGAGTATTACTATTAGTGTTGTTTTATTATATTGATACTGTAACAAAATAGTATTATAATCACATGTGATAGGATCCAGTAAAAGTCCCCAATAACTTCAAGTGACCACTAAATTGGCTTTTTTTTCTTGTTTTTTGATCAGTATATATTTTCAAGTGTTGATTTTATTTCACCGATGCCTTTTTGCTAAATGTGCTTTTGGCTAACTGTTCTGTCTCTCGCTTTTTTGTTTTTGTGGTAGAGACAGAGAGAGGGACTGACAGACAGGAAGGGAGAGAGATGAAAAGCATCAGTTCTTTCTTGTGGCTCCTTAGTTGTTCATTGATTGCTTTCTCATATATGTCTTGACCTGGGGGCTACAGCAGACCGAATGACCCCTTGCTCAACCCAGTGACAGTGGTGTCATGTCTATGATCCCATGATCAAGCCAGCGACCCCGCCCTCAAACTGGTGAGCCCATGCTCAAACCAGCGACCTTGGGGTTTCGATCTTGGGTCCTCTGTGTCCCAGTCTGACACTCTATTCACTGTGCCACTACCTGGTCTGGCTTGCTTCTTTATTATTGTTTTGAATTCTCCAAATTTATATTTACCTTTCTCTTAGCATTTGTCCTTTACTATTTCTTTTTAAATCTTATTTTCATAGAGTAATTAAATTGTTGAAATGTCTCTTGCAGCCAAGATTTAATTTACCTACTTAGGTATCTTGAAATTCTACCTTTTATTATTTTTGTCTCCTAGTGGCCTTTTCCATCAGTAGGAATGAAATCAGTCAATAAAAATCAATGGCTGACACAATGACCATATGGAGGATTTACCGTAATGTGTCTTGGAAATGTCTTTGAAACCCTTTTCCTGAATGGAAGGTGCCATGGCTTATGTTTTATGGCCGTCTAATGTTAGACTGTAATCTCATTTCGCATTTTCCCAAAGTGAAAACAGTGCATTAGGGCAGCATAACAAGCACTGCGGATCAATATGGAAGCAAAGCTTTGCCTTTACATATTAACCCAGGAACAGTGGGCCATGGTCTACTCCAGGAGCCGGGAGACAGTCCACTGATTTCCACCCCACTTTCCCCCCTTCTACCATCTAATCATCAGTACAGGTTGAAATGTGCACAAAAATAATTTCAGATATCTGAGTGTGTGTATGTGCGCGCGCGCAAACACACACTCAAAACAGACTACGAGAGAGAAAATTAAGGGCCCTGGGAATTAGTAGTATTGATTTGTGGTAATAAAAGTTTATTTTGACACATTTCAAATTGTAAATAACTCATGGACTTGAACTTGCATGATTATAGCTCAACTCAGGGTAAATGCTTATCTACGACTTACATTTCTTCTTTCTAAGGAGTTCGTAGTATTAGATAAATCCCATCGTGAATAGTCTTTTTAAGAGAAGAGCCCTGGCCGGTTGGCTCAGCGGTAGAGCGTCGGCCTAGCGTGCAGAGGACCCGGGTTCGATTCCCGGCCAGGGCACACAGGAGAAGCGCCCATTTGCTTCTCCACCCCTCCGCCGCGCTTTCCTCTCTGTCTCTCTCTTCCCCTCCCGCAGCCAAGGCTCCATTGGAGCAAAGATGGCCCGGGCGCTGGGGATGGCTCTGTGGCCTCTGCCTCAGGCGCTAGAGTGGCTCTGGTCGCAACATGGCGACGCTCATGGTGGGCGTGCCGGGTGGATCCCAGTCGGGCGCATGCGGGAGTCTGTCTGACTGTCTCTCCCTGTTTCCAGCTTCAGAAAAATGAAAAAAAAGAGAGAAGAAAACCTGTCTTCTTTATGATATGCAGTGTGGGGAAGCTCCTGTTCAGTCTTCTTCTCTGCATTAGTGGGGAAGGGCCATGGATCCGGTTAGAGTTGTTCTCGCCTCCTCTCCCCAGCCTCCTCTTAAAGCTAAGATGTATTGGACAGATGATGGTCCGCAGCAGTGAGACCCTGCTACAACCCTGCTTTCCCGTGAATGAATATAGGCATTAGTCATGAGCGTGCTCGGTTCGGCTGCCCTAATGCTCAATCATATTTTATTCAATGTTTACCCAGATGTGTGTCTGACTGTAGTCAGTCAGTTAGTGGTGTCTGCACCTCTCCCCTTGGAAGTGCCGCAGACTCCTGTTAGATGCTGATGCTCACAGTAGGATATAAAGGAAATTGGTGTCCAGGAAAAAATTCACAAACATTTGAACTTCAAAATCTGAAAGCGAATTAAAACTCCTGGGACTGGATTTCAATTGTGTTTTTAGGTATTTGGCAGAGCAATAAGGTAATGAGCAAAAAAGTAAAAGCAATGTTATGTAAAAATTTCTGGGATTACTTTTTTCCCCTGTATATCTGCTTTCTTTAGAGGTTAGTGAGGGGTCAATCCCTCAGGTACCAATAACGTGGTTTGCATTTCGATTTTCTATTCTACAAAATATTTATTAGCTTACTGTGTTGGATAAAAGTAATGAGGAGACAAATCATCACCCAGGGGTTTCCTTGTTGATAAGAGATCGTCCTCCTCTGTTCTCGAATGGGTTTTTGGAATCCATTAAATTTAAAGTAATGCTATTTTAAGATTACTATGGCAATAACAAAATTTAAATTTCAAAAAAAACTGGTATGAAAGACTGGAAGTCTTTTGTATTAAGCAAAACTCAATTGAAAAAAAAAGTGAATCCCTAGTTTAGATGTGATAATATTACATATTTTCTCTGTATGTTTAGTTCTCGTAATCAAAGCTCCTATACCATCCTGACAAGAATACTTCACTTTTGTTTGTATAATGCACTTGGTTATTGTGTTATTTTTTTCAAATCTATATTATAAGCTTTTTTGGAAGCACTTAAGCTTGGTATCACATATTCACTGAAAGCAATCTAACAAAAATTTGAGATTTGTAAGTATAATTAGTAAAATTTGAGCCCAGGGAATTAAAAACTTTTCTCTCTCTACCTACTTGTACTCTCAACAATTGATTGTGTGAGTACTCTAAGAGGATTTCTTATTGGTAGCTGAGGTCACAAGGAAAAGACATAGTGTGTCTTGGAGGCTAGAAAGTGCCCTCCAGTGTCTATAGACTACAGTGTACTCAGTGTTAAATACATGGTGGGAGAAGTTAATACAAGGTCAGTGAAATCACTGTAAAGGAATGACAGACCCCACCATGGACAGGAAGAGCTATGACAGCTGTATACACTCCAGTACTTGGTTAAGCTATTGAAAGACAAGCAGGTATTTTGTAGATGTGTGGGTGTTTATAATGGTGGAGTTTGGGTGCAGAGCACTCCCGAACACAACAGCTGCCTGAACAAAGACGTGGAGGGAGACGCAGGAACCAGACCCTGAAAGTAGCGTGGTCGGGCCGCAGCAGGGCGGGGAGCGGAGGCGAAGAGCAGGCAGGGAGCTGATGGAGGAGACCTGCCTGTTGACCTTGCACTTTATTTACAAAGCAGTAGTGCTGCCTTAGGTTTGTATTCAAACTTTCCAGAGGAACCTGCTTCTGGAAGGCAGACAGGAGGAGAAAGCTCAGAGACAAGAGAGGGCAGTTGGGAGGTCACGGAATCTAGGCTGTGAATGTACGGACAGTGAGTCCAGAGAAAAAGGACCAGAATGCAGAATCTCGAGCTTTGTGACCGCCTGGATACAGGACGGGACAAGAAGCTAGGGCTCCCTGGCCATCCAGTTGGACCGGCTGGGCTGGAGAACCCTGGCACCATTCACCCGGGTCAAGGTTTGGCTTGTGGTGCCATCAACTAATGGAACTAATTTTAGAAAAATTGTTTTCCTCTTGTATCTTCCTTTCAAGGCTGAAGAAAATATTTCTCTTAGACTTTATTTTCTGCCTTTGAAGCATGCATGCTATTTAATGTTTTGTATCGTCTCTGGCCTTGATCTTGATTCTGATTGAAGACCACGTGTCTCAGTGATCCCTGTCTTCATTTGCAGGCGGTATGAGGCTCACGCAGTCTGCGCAGACCTGCAGGCCAAGATTCTCCAGTGCTACCAGCAGAACGCCCAGCAGACCCTCAGCTGCTCTGCGCTGGCCGACCAGTACATGCGCTGTGTCAGTCAGGCCAAACAGGTGGGTGCGCAAGCCCCACCAGCTGGGGCGCCGGAAGGAAGCCAGCCCGCTATCACGGGACAGTGGTAAGGATTTAACAGGTGAATGTGTGAGAGAAACTCTTTATAAACCAAACTAGCCGCCATTGTCGTCCAGAAAGGCTGTGACAAGTTGGTTAGGTCTTAATCAGCTTCTGGCCCAATGGTTCTAGCAAGAACCTGTGTTCTTGTGTTCCACTCGTTACTTACAGGAAAAGATAAGATTCTTACTAAAATAATACTTTTCCCAGGAGTTCTGAACTTTTGTCCTCTCTTCTATAATAATGTGTCTTCAGGGTCCTCACTCCCTGTTTCTGGGCCAGTACTCAAAGCCAGCAAAGAGGAAAGACAAGTGAAGGGCCGCAGCTTCGGGTCCGTAAGCAGCAGGAGGTCATGCCGGGAGCCTTGTTTTAAATAAAAAACAGACAGAAAACTGAAACAAAAACCTACCATCCAATTTTCTGCCGGTTGGCAGAGTCCAGTCACTTGGGCAGGGAAAGGGAGGCCAGAAACAGACTTTAGGAAATGGCTCCCATCGATTTTTTTTTTTTTTTTTTTTTTTACACCGTAGCCATATTCTTCTCTGGACACTTTATTATCGAAATAACATGATGTTTCAAGGACAGGTATTTTCTCTCGTTTATGTACTTTAGAAAGCTAATGATAAACCCAGAAGCAAGTTATCAATTCTGGCAGGTCACATAATTGCCTATCATTTAACTGATTTAACAGTTGGAAGTAGGTTGTTCTGAGAGGCAGAAATTGCTGGAAACCTTGATTTCTTCTGCTGCAAAACCCCCCCAGAGCTGACCTTCCAGCCCAGCTAAATCTACTGTTTGAGTTACACAGCATGGCTTTCTGTAGTCTGTCAGCTAGAGTTGTAATACTACCGCTGAGTGTAAATTTCTAGCACTCTGGGGGGGGGGGGGGGGGCTGGTATTGTTTGCATAGCAGGACAATAGCGACAGCACTGGTAGAAACAATATTCAGTAGTCCTCCTTGTCCACAGTTTTGCTTCCCACAGTTGCAGTGACCCATGGCCAGCTGCAGTCTGAAAATATTAAACGGGACATTCCAGAAGTAAACTTAAGTTTTAAACTGCATGCTGTTCTGAGCAATGTGACAGAACCTTGGACTCCTTCCTTCCTGGGAGGTGAACCATCCCTTGTCCGTTGTATTCACGCTGCACATGCAATACAGCAAGATATTTTGAGAGAGAAAGAAACCCCGATTCTATACCTTTTATGATAGTGTATTGCTATAATTGTTCTATTTTATTATGAGTAATTGTTGTTCATCTCGTACTATGTCTGATTTATAAATTTTATCATAGGTGTGTTTGTGTGCATGGGAGAAAAGAGGGGTTCTGTACTATCTGGTTTCAGGCGCCCACTGGAGCTGTTGGGACATACCCCCGGTCCCAGTATGGGGAGGGGCTGCTGGAATCAGGAGTTGTTAAAAGCCTCTGTTGTCTTTAAAAGCCTGATGCTTGGAGCTTTTCTGTCTCTTGCTCACAGTGGCACTTGTATGACTCTCAGGAGTACACCGGGGATTCTTTTCTCTAAAGGTCTTCCGTAGAAGTAACGCTGGCATTATTGTTAGTCCATTTTATTTGCAAAAGCAGCTTCTGATATGCTCTTAACAAACCCCAACATTCAGTATTAATACTCACTGAAGCCCCTGGGGTCTGCAGGTTTGACGCATGGATTTTTTTTTAATTTGGTATTAGTGCCCTGTTGAGGTAGAGGTAGGCAACTGGTACGGAGAATGGTTGTGATCAAGTGTGTGTTGCCATGCCACTGTCGAACATGGGTGCCCGTTTCCCCAGGGTGAGCTGAAGCTACTGAAGTGGCTGCTGCCAGGCGTCAGGAGTAGTGACTCCATCCTGCCTGTCAAGTTGTGTTGAATCACCTACCCATAGCCTCATGCAGTCAATGACACATACTTACAGAATAAAGCAAAATTAACTTGTGACAAAACCAAATATGCTGTGTGGTGCCAGTGAGAGTTCAGATTGGGCAGATCTGAGTTTGTACCCAAGCTGTGTCCTTGACTAGCTCTCTGACCTTGGGCCTTGATTTTTCTCATATGTGAATTGGGATAATGTTATCTCCAGTGTTGAAGAAGATTTCATTTATTTATGTAAAGGAGTTAGTAACTCTTATCTGTTTTCTTCTTTTTTTTTTTTAATTAAGTGAGAGGCAGGAAGGCAGAGAAACAGACTCCCCGTATGTGCCCTGGCCACGATCCACCTGGCAAGCCCCCTACAGGGTGATGCTCTGCCCATCTGGGGCCTCTGCTCCATTGCTCGGGCAACAGAGCTACATATTTTAGTGCCTGAGGCGAGGCCATGGAGCCATCCTCAGTGCCCAGGGCCAACTTGCTTGAACCATTCAAGCCTTGGCTGTGGGTGGGGAAGAGAGAAAGAGGAGGGGGAGAGGTGGAGAAGCAGATGGTCGTTTCTTCTCTGTGCCCTGACCAGGAATCGAACCCAGGACTTCCACACACTGGGCCAATGCTCTACCACTGAGCCAACCAGCCAGAGCTCTTTTTTTTTTCTCAGTTGTGTACTTCATGCTGAAAGCAACTAAACAGATGGGACAAAAGCATCAAATTATTACTAGTAACCTCCAAAAGAGACTACTTTCCCCTGACCCAATCTGTGATATAATTTAATACTGTTTTCAGCAGCTGTGTGTTTCATTGTTTTGACAACTGTTACATTCAAGCATTAGGGAGTTTATAATGCTGGTGATATTAAAAGAAGACCTGTCCATGAAACATTTTTATCCTCAAGTGGGCAACACTCAAATAGGCCAGAACCCGGAAACATTAATACCTCGTGTTTCTTTCTAGAGCACTTTAGATTTCAAGGTGATTCCACAGCCGTTCTCTTCCTTGTTTCTTATGTCAACCTGACATGTGGATAGTGATGGCTTTCCCCTAGTCATCTTACAGCTGAGACAATTGGAACCCAGGGAAGTCATGCTATTCAACCTAGCAACTAGACTGAGATATACCTCTCCATAAAGAACAAAAAATTTAAGAATAGGGTTTGTTTTTTGAGTTGGGTGTGCTAAAACACATCTATTATCCACTAATACAGAAGTAAGGCAATGAGGGAAAATGGGTGGAGTAATCATGAATTGAAGGGGAAAATGTGAAGATCCAATTCAGTCATACCAGAGATAGTGGGGGCTGAGGTTAGAAAGGCCGAGAGTGGACGTGCAGCTCCGCACAGCCCCACTTTAAGACCTTGCCAAAATGGCCATGGTGGTGGGTTCTGTCAGTGTTTCATGTGTAGTTACTTTTCATCTCATGCTACATACTCCCTTTTCTCCTTGTGAAGTTAGCATAAGTTTGTGTCCCCAGCCCTCCCGTTGTTAGAAGAGACTTTGGCCATATACATGGTCTTGATCATTTGTTGCTGCAGTTCCTGACTGGTCAACACCCCCCTTATGCTCCCTTGTTTAGCAAGCTGGGCGTGCTAACATAGAAACCACGGCACAGGACGACAGCCTGTTAGGTTGTGTTGTCCATTTCTGGCGTAGTGCATGAGTTTTCCCCTTTGGAATAACTCCAGTAGCCAAACCCACTCCACTTTTTAATGACTCATAAGATTGGGTTTTCACTGGTTCCCTTGGGGCGTTGTTCTGTAGACTAATAGATTTTAATGATAGGAAGATTTCCGGATATTCCATAGCCTTACTTTTCCTTTCTCATCCACTATTCACATCAGCCTCTCTTCAGCTATTCTGAGCAAGTCCTCATGGGGTGACTTGAGACATTTAGGCTGTTACTTCCAGTATATTAAGTTGTGTTCTTCACAGGGGTAAAGAGATTGCATTGCTATAATTATTATTTCTTAGACTTAAAAGCTATTTTCTCACTAGATGGGATGCAATATTAAAAAATGTAGGAGGATATCAATTCATAGACATCTCTGTCTTTTATTTCTCATATCTACTTAGCCTCATAGCTTTCTAAAATCTCTGCAAGATTGAATTACCTATTCTTACCTTTTAAAATCGGTTCCCATTCAGTCTTGATTCACTGACCTAACTTTGGAAGGGATGGGAAGTGGGAATCCAATAGTCGTCGCCCACTAGTGGGCCGAAATGTTTCCCAGTTGTGTTTATAAAAGGGGTGGGGGTGTAGAAAGGGCTTGCTTCCAGATCTGCATTGCTGTGCTCCCCAGGACTCCCTGCCCCTCAATTTACGTGCAGAATCCAGGTGCTGGGGGAGGGGGGTGATAGCATCTCAGCTGTTTGCTCAGCCCTGCTGCCATTGACAGAAAGGTACAGAAGCCGGGGACTCCTGGGGATCGTTCTCCGTTCACCGGAGGGGAGTGTTTATAGGCAGTGTGGTAGCTAGCATTCTAATCTAGTCACGGTCACCTAGGCTTCAGTTTCTTCTTAGGAAATTAAGGGTTTGACCTAGGTGGTGCACAAGGGCCTCTGGCACTGTCATTGTAGGACTGATCCTCCATCCATGTGTGGGACCAGGAGGCAGCGTGCAGAATCACTCATGCTTGTGAGCACGTTCAAGTGAAGAAATGTGGCTCCTGGGTATAGCAGCACCTCTGCTCTGGGGACCCCACGCCCGCACCTCTGCCACTGAGGTTTTGATGTCAGCCTAACACTTTCACTCCAGAAGAACAACTGCATTTCTGATGGGTCGGAGTGTCGCCTGGCCTCCTGCAGCTCCACACCCCATCCTTGAAACTTGTCCGCCTGTCAGCCCTGGGGAAGCCAAGGTGACAGAATGAGCTCGGGAGGAGGTAAAAACAGTTTCCAAGTTTCACCAAAGTCAGTGAACTGGAAAATGGCTCTCTCAGCTCTGTTGGTGTGAATGTGGGCTTCCAGCTACGAGCATGCCTTAGAAAGTGCAGGCTGAGACCTCTGGCCAGTCGTGGGCCCCTCTACACGGCAATGGTGTTCATCCTGTGTGCTGTGGGCAATGAGGGGTTGTGACGTCAGAGTGGAAGAGCCAAAGAAAGACCAGGACTAAAGGCAGGGGCCAGACCCAGCAGATGCCCAGAGGACAGAGGTCAGGTGGAGCCTGGAGTCACGTGATGGAGGCCAGTCAGGAGTCAATAAACCATAACAGAGGGTGACATCAACACATGGGCAGTGGCTAAGTAGCCAAGCAAAGGGGCTCGCAGAAGGAAGTGCCAACATGAGGACCTCTTCTAAGTGGGGCAAGCCCCCTGGGGCCTGTCTGCCTCCTGCTGATCTTGATGAGATCGAAAAGTCATCCGGCTGCAGTGGGAAGCAGGGGGTCAGGACCCTAATAGGTGAGGCTAGATACTAATAAGTTACTTCATCCCAAAACGAGTACCCTCAATTCTTCATTTTGAAAATATTAGTGACACCTGTGGGCTGTGGCTGGCCTCCAATAGAGAAGCCCATGAGGGCGGGGCGTGAGGATGCATTTGCTGTGGCAGAATGTGTCAGCTTTCTTAAAGACAGTGAGTTTTCTCTCCAGAGCTTGGGTTTGTGTTAAACCGGGGCTCAAATGCTGACCCATTCTCTGAGTATGAAGAGGGCATGAAAACGTAATAGTAGCTATCTCCTGAGACATCAGAATTCGTGAAAGAAAAACCTGGTGCCAGGGCATGCTGTGTTTTATCACGGTTTTCAAACAAACTATAAATTACATGCAAATGATTTAGTAGGCTACAGGCTGTCGGAACCAGACAAACCTTAGATTGAGTAACCTAATCACATCTTTTCACTTGGAAGAATCAGCACCCGGAGAGTCTCAGTGCTCTGCAGGTGAGGCGGAGCCCTGGCCAGAACAGCCGGCTCCTGTCAGACCCAGCTCACTCCTCCCTGTAGTATCCGATCGCAAGTGTGGGATCATCTGAGGAGTTTACTGAAAATGCACATGTCTGGCCCAACCCTGGAGATCAGTCAGAAAGCCTAAGGATGGAGCTGGGTGTTGGAACTTTGAATGAATCCCTGGGGAACTGTGCCCAGAGCACTACTACCCATTGGCCTGAACAGCATTAGAGATGAATCTTTCAGAGGTCCTGTCCAGTCTTTGTTTTCTATCTTTTGGGAGATGAGGAGCTGCCTCCACCTGTCACTGCCTGCCTGGCCTAAGCCATCTGGCAGAGGTCTGATCAGACCAGTCGAAGGCCAAGCTGCTAGATCGGCCTCAGGAACAAGTCAGCAGATGTCTTGGACAGATGGTGGGAGTCCCTGAAAAGAAGTTCCCGTCTCCCTCCACCTTGCTCCCACTGAAACTGTAGTGCCTTGAGATGAGGAGCCTCACCCACTTGTCATGGACAGGAGGGAGGGAGGGAGGTGGGTCCCAGCCACGGTGACACGGTCCCCCGACCAGCTCACATTGGTGAGTAGACCCTCACCTGGCTCTGCTGCTTTAATCGCCTCCTCTCCTCGTCTGAGCCACATCAGGGACCCCTGTCCTTATGCAGTTGCTTCTGATGCACGCAGATGCCCAGCGTCATGGCGCACAGGGATGCACCCAGGAAGCTGACTCTCTGGGAAGACCTGCAGGAGCGTATTTTTATTGTGTTTAAAGGTTCTTTTATCACCATCACCTAATGACGTTTATCCGTTGTCCAGCTGGGCTGCTTGTGCTCAGGATGACACGTGGATGTCCCCTAGTATAGCTGATTTTACATCCTTCAGTGGCACAGCCCTTCAGATTTGGAGTCACAACAAAGCAAACTAAATTCCAAACTTGAAATTGTTACCCCAACCCCTTCCGTCATAGGAATCCTTTTCTACACGACTTTCTGAGAATCATAGCTGCTTTATGACCATCCCTTTAAAAAAAGCCAGGGTTTAATAAAAGAAATATTACCATGTAATAGACTGGTTTTTCTTAATAGGCATTTCTTTCCTAGTACTTATCCTTCAAGAGTTAGAACTGCAATATGTTAGTGTTTTGTCTGTGATTGCAGCTAGTTGTATAAATAGTTAATTACTTGTAACTTAATTTGAATATTACCCAGCAAGTTTGTCATAGAAGGTACGGAACGAGATCCGAGCACGGGAAAAGTGAACTTGCGTTTCCTCCGAAGCAGGAAGAACAGAGAACTGCATTTGCTGGGGTGGGGACAGACCGATTCAGCACACAGAATGCCATGTTGGCTCATCAGATCTTCAGGCGGTCAGGACTAGTACTTGGTGAGCAGGCCCAGCTGGCTTTGTGCTTCTCATAGATGGAATGGAACAGTTACTTTTGGTTCTATCCCACCGTCTTCTCATTCTGTCTTTAAAACTTGCTCTTCCTCATCACAGCTCCAATCTCACCTGCTCCCCACGTGCCCCACCCTCCTTAGTAAAACCTCAGGTGCACCCAGGACATGATTCCTTTTTACTTTTTATTATTTTATTTATTTATTATTTTAATGAGGGGAGAGGAGGAGGGGAGGCAGAGAGACAGACATGCACCCCAACTGGGATCCACCTGGCAAGCCCACCAAGGGATGATGCTCTGCCCATTTGGGGCCCTTGCTTCATTGCTTAGCAACCGAGCATTTTATTTGTTTGTTTTGTTTTGTTTTGTTTGTTTTTAGCACCTGAGGTGGAGGCCAGGGAGCTAATCTTACTGGAACCAATTGAGCCATGTTTGTGGGAGGAGAAAAGAAAGGGAGAGAGAGAAGGAGGAGGGGTGGAGAAGCAGATCGTCCCTTCTCCTGTGTGCCCTGACCGGGAATCCATATGCCAGGCCAACACTCTACCACTGAGGCAACCTGCCAGGGCATGATCCCCTTAGACCCCGCCCCCTCAACCTTCCCGCGGTAACCCTTCCTGCTTGCGTTCCCAGCTTTATTAGGTCTTGTGAAATCCTGGCGAGATGGCTAGGGGTTCTCCGGCAGAGACCTAGCAGGCTCTTATAGAGAAAAAGCTATTTTTATTCTCTTCCAGATAATTGTTTAGCAACCCAGTGCGGCCATATTTCCTCCTAAGTATGTTAAGGCAGCCAGTGGCTGACGCCCTGTTGTGCTCATTGGAGGCAGGGCTGGGGGGCTTCAAGAAAGCTGTAATTCAGAAACCAGTTGACAGGAGTACTGTGTAACAAAAATTTGGGGAAACCAGTTAAGACTGGTTTAATAAGTGGAAATGACTCAATCCCTGGTCTCTAGGGGCCCTGCTCTTGTCTGACAGAGCGAGCTGCTCCTTGCCGCTTCTTCGGTGGCGAGAAACAGAGAGACTTGGGAAAAGAGCAGTGTTGGTGCCCAAACCGGCGCCCCCTTTGGTCATTTCCCCAGCTGTTCATAAAAGGCGTTTCAGGCCCTAAGGAATTTTCCCTCTACATTAAGATTAAGTCTTAGCAGTTCTTAAATGAGGGGAGCAAATATATATATATTTTTATAACTTGCAAATACTCTCCCTGGTTCTTCAGGGAAATCCCTATGTTAATTTATGCAGTGTTAAATTTATGCGGCGTTGAAATTCAGCCCAACAGCAGCTGCTTACAGAACCCATACAGAGATTGCAGGAGGACCTGCTAAATGACACAGACCCTACCTGCCTGCTGGGCCTGGGGTCCCTCCACCCAGAGGCCCGGGGGTCTGGGTGTTTGTGGGTTTCATTGCATAGCCATGATAGAGTAATAACGCGGAACATTCTAGCAATTCATCTTTTAAAAAACTCAACTTGGCTTCAATCATATTTGTTAGTGTCTGTGACAGAAGGGAGGCATTTTGTTCCATCTCTGCCGCTCTTTGGTAGCAACTGACTGCCGTTTGACAACGTAACGTGTCGACTAGCCCTGGGAGACACAGGCTGGTCACCCTGCATCAGCTGACCCCGCTGTGCTCTGTCTTTTAGGATTACAACTTTAAAGCATGTAGCAGGGTGTTTTGTGAATGTGGTTCCTTCTCTGTCTTCTCTTTTTTCAAAACTTCTTTTGTGCCTTTATGTTGGACTGACCCATTGATCTTCAAACCAGCCAGGCCCAGCTTATCTCTCTTAAAGAGAGTGGCTTTCTTGCCATGACCTGAGCTGGCTGAAAAAGCCTTCTGCATTTGGTTGGTGCGGCAGGGAGAAGGGGGTAAAAAGACCACCTCGACTCTAGACTGAGGCTGACTTGTGCTTTAATTATGTTGGGGTCCCTGCAGATTATTTTGCAATATTGAAAAGAGGCACATTGTGTTCAGTTAAATAAGGAAAAAGAAACGTTTATGGCCAAAATCTTTTCTAAAGGAAAGGGTTTATCGAGCCAAACGCTAGCCAGGAAAGGACCTGGTCCTGGGGCACGATGTCTGAGCTCGGTAGAAGGGACAGAGCAAGTCCCCCATCCTGGAGTTGAGGAACTCTTTTATACTTTGCGTTCTAGGGAAGAAAGGTGGAATTTGTTTTGAAGGAATTCATATTGAGTACCGATGAGGGGAACGGGAAAAGATGAAGGAGAGCAGAGCACAGTCTGTAAAGAGGAAGCATTCCCTACTTTTGCCCAGATGCATGCGCAGTCCTGGAAGTCCACGCCCGTGCAGGAGTGGTGGTGTCAGAAATGCGAGCAGTCTGTTGTTAGGTGACCCACAGCTAAATAACTGGTGAAATACTCTTGTCTTCCTCTCATTCCCAACCTGCTGTAATTTAATTTAGGGCAGAACAGAATTTTTCTCTTGCTAATGATCACATGACCACAGTTATAACCATAAGTTCTAAACCATAGTGCAAGGCACAGCCATGTGATCTTGACAAAGCAGATAACAGCTTCAGGCTCCCACTGGTATGTCGAAGAAATCAAAATGAGCGTGTAATCCTTGTGAATTCACAATGAAATTAAATCAAAGTGAGTATATAACCCCCCCCCATGCGAAATAGCTTCACTCATAAAGTGAAAATCATTTCCATTAATAACTACATGCCTTTGGATGGGCTCGACATAGGTCTGTTTATATACTGACTTCCGTTTTGTATTAATAAATAATGTTGTGGCAAGGTTATGTATCTGAATTTATAGTCTCCAGTCCTTGTAGCTGGAGAAACTTGCGCATATATCAAGCCCAAGGGGGTGGGGATAAATGAGATGATATTGTGACGTTGCCTGGTCTGATTTTTCATGATAGGTGCTCAGTTTTTAATGTTTCCAACAAACAGAGCTTATATGAATGATGGGTCTGAGAGAAGACTCAGGTTTGGGTTAGTTCCATAGCACAGCTATGCTGAGCAGTCTTTTGCTTAATTTGCTTAAGTGCTTGGTGTTTTCTCCGGATGCGTCTAGCTTTTCTGACTCCCTTCCTCCCAGACCGCGGCATTGTCTTTCCTGGCCATTTCTACATGCATTCTCTCCACACTAGCTTGTCTGCCTCTATGTCTTCTTCTTCTGTGCCCTGTGGAACCTATAATCATTGCTACTTAAGTATGATCGTTAGGATAATTATCCATCCTATGCTCTGTGACCCAGCACCCTCATTTGTCCTTCCACTCTTTCTGTTCTGCTCCTTTATTTCCATCATCTTTTTTCTTCATCTTTGACCTTCAGTCTTGATCTCTAAAGACTTTTGACCTCTTTTCCCAGGCTTGCAACTTCCTTCTGGACAGATCCATCTGGGGTGTTTCACCGTCATCCCAGACTCACAAACCCCAAATTCGTCATCTTTCTCATTTCCAATATGTCTCCTCATTCCTTAGGTCTCACTCTCTCTTTTTCTTCCCGAGGTTTTATGGCTCTTATTTCTCATCGGCACCCTTGCTTGGTTTCTAACCCGCCTCCTCCCTGGTCTTTCTGCCCCCAGGCTCTCTCCTGTTGGCTCCATTCTAAGGGTTTCAGGATGGCCTTCCTACATGAGTCTCCTATTTAAAAACTTCTACTTAAAGACACTTGGGTTCCAAGTGCTTGCACTAGCCAACAGGAAGTGCTCGGCCTGGCATTGGCTCTGGGCCCTTCTTACATCTTACTGGTATATCCTGAGTGCCCACCCTTGCTCTGGCTAAACCTGTCTCTTTCCTCCGCCCTCCATTCATACTGGGCTTGTTCCACCTCTGAGTCTTTGCCACTGCCTCCCAGCCTCACCTGCCCCAATCTTTTGTCTTTATTCTGTCCATAGTGAAAGATCATTGAGCAGTCTATTCTGAAGACTCCAGGTGCAGAGTTACCCTCTTCCGAGCTGGGCAGAACCTCTTCCTTCTCTGGAAGAGTACTCAAAAACCTGGGAAACAGGAGGAAGGAAAAATATTACACTTAACTTTAGATATCCTTTTGTTCTTGAATTTTATACTGTGTGTATGCATTACTTATTCAGCAAAATAACTTTTAGCACCGATTTAGCAAACATTTAAAAGAACAAGTTACTACTCTTGACTCTTGACTGTGCCTTAGTTTTCCGGAAGCGTGTGTCTATCTGGGTTTCCTATAGCACCTAACTCGGTGCAGTGGGTACCAGGTGGGAGCTTAGTTAAGAGCTGAGTGTAGGATAAAGGGCGGCAAGGGTGAGGGGGAGTGGGAGGGAGGCATGAACAGAGGAGAGACAACCTTGGACCTGGCCGAGCCTCTTCTTCTTGAATAATTTCTAAGCTAAAGGAGAAAGGATCATCACTTTTATCTTTTGAAAGATTCCTAAGAATGGAGGTAGTGTATCCTGCTCCAACTGGTAATAGACTTTTAATCTGATAATTAAGAATTCTTCCTGACTAGGATTTTATATATAGAAACACATTAGAACTAATCACTGAATTCAGTAAAGGTGCGGGATACAAAATTAACACATAAAAGTCAGTAATGTTTTCTACACACTAACAATGAATTTTTTGAAAAAGAAATCGATTGCATTTATAGTAGCATCAAAAAATAAGATACTTAGTAGAGCGTCGGCCTAGCGTGCGGAGGACCCGGGTTCGATTCCCGGCCAGGGCACACAGGAGAAGCGCCCATTTGCTTCTCCACCCCTCCGCCGCGCTTTCCTCTCTGTCTCTCTATTCCCCTCCTGCAGCCAAGGCTCCATTGGAGCAAAGATGGCCCGGGCGCTGGGGTGGCTCCTTGGCCTCTGCCCCAGGCGCTAGAGTGACTCTGGTCGCAACATGGCGACGCCCAGGATGGGCAGAGCATCGCCCCCTGGTGGGCAGAGCGTCGCCCCATGGTGGGCGTGCCGGGTGGATCCCGGTCGGGCACATGCGGGAGTCTGTCTGACTGTCTCTCCCTGTTTCCAGCTTCAGAAAAAAAATGAAAAAAAAAAAAAAAAAAAAAAAAAGATACTTAGGAATAAATTTATTTTCACCAAGGACGTGAAAGATCTCTGAAAACTGTCAGACACTGATGAAAGAAATAAAAAAAGACACAAACAAATGGAAAGCCGTCTCGTGTTCTTGGATTGGAAGAATTAAATTTGTTAAAATGTCAATACTTCCAAAAGCCATCTACAGATCCAGTACAGTCCCTATCAAAATTCCAGTGGTATTATTTTTACAGAAAAAGAAAATCCTAAAATTTGCAAGGAATCACAAAAGGCTCCTAATAACCAAAGCTGTCCTGAGAAAGAGGAACAAAGCAGGAGATATCATACTGCCCCGTCTCAGGCCATACCACAAAGCTGTCGTGATCAAAACAGCCTGGTACTGGCATAAAAACAGACAAATAGACAGTGGAGCAGAATCGAGAGCCCAGACATCTCAGTGCAGCAAACCAATATTTGACAAGGGAGCCAAGAATGATCGGTGGAGAAAAGACAACCTCTTTAATCAACGGTGTTGGGAAAAGTGGATATTCACAAGTAAAAGAATGAAACCCAACTATCTTACTTACACCACTCACAAAAATTAACCTGAAATGGCTTCAAGACTTAAATGTGAGCCCTGAAAGCATGAAACTCCTAGAAGGAAACAGGAAAAATGCTCCTTGACATGGGTCTTGGTAATGATTTTTTGGAAGTCACACCTAAAACATAAGCAACAAAATAAAAAATAAGTTAACCTAAAGTAAGACTACATCAATCTGAAAAGCTTCTGCACAGCAAAAGAAACCAAGAAAGTGAAAAGGCAATGTACGGAATGGGGAAAACTGTTTTCAAACCATATATCTGGTAAAGGGTTAATGTTCAAAATATATAAAGAACTCATATGACTCAATAGCAAAAAAAAAATAATAATAATAATAAATAGGCAAAGGACCTGAATAGGCATTTCTCATATATATAAATGGGCAACATGAAAAGATGGTCAACATCACTAGTCATTAGGGAATTGCAAATTAAAACCACAGTGAGCTAGCACCTCTTGCCTATTAGAATGACCATCATCAAAAAAAGAAGAGATGACAGATACTGACAGATGTGGGGAAGAGGGAACCCTTGTGTGCTGCTGGTGGGAATTGAAGTTGTACTTCGGTGTAGCCATTATGGAAAACAGTATGAAGGTTCCTCAAAAAATGATAAATAGAACTACCACATGATTCAGTGATTACACTTCTAGTTATGCAACCAAAGGGAATGAAAACACTAACTCGAGAAGCTATCTGCACATCTGTGGTCACAGCAGCATTATCTACAATAGCCAAAGCTTGGAAACCACCTAGATGTCCACTGGTGGATGAGTGGATAAGGATATTGTGGTATACATATACAATAGCCACTAAAATAACAACAAGGGAATCTGACCATTTGTGACAACATGGATGGAATTATGCTAAGTGAAATAAGACAGAGAAAAGACAAACATCATATGATTTCACTTACATGTGGAATCTTAAACAAAACGGACCAAACTCAAACAAAGATATCAGATATGTGGTTACCAGAGGAAGGAGGTTGAAAGGCACAAACTTGCAGTGAAGACAACTAAGTACTGGGCATGAAACGTGCAACACGATGACTGTAGTTCACGCTCTGTGTGCAGGAGTGTTAAGAGTCTGGACCCTACGAGTTCTCATCACTAGGAGAAAGGTTTTCCTTTTTACTGCATCTCTGTGAGATGATCGATGTTAGCTAAACCTATTGCGGTCATCATTTCACAGTGAATGCAAAGAAAACCATTATGCTGTACACCTTAAACCTTATGCAGTGACGTATGTCAGCAACTCCTCACCCACAAGAATAAACAGCCGAACGGATCGTCAGGGCCGTGTCTGCAGTTCGGGACCACATTCTTGTGGAGCTGTGCCCAGCAGCGCAGCCTCAGGAACATGTGCGTCTGCCTGCAGTGAGCAGGGCTTTCTCTCTGGGGGAGAATCCTGCCTTCAGCTGAGATTCCCTCTCAGAGCCTTTGGGGTTTAACCTCCATCCCACCCCAGCCCCTCCCTCGTCCCTGTGGCCACCATCAGTGCTCCCATACATTTCCAATGCCCGGGTTAATGAGACAGCACACACACCCCTGCCCCCACCCCACGATCCGGGCCATGCTGCCCCTTAGCCCTCAGCTCAGTAGGGTGGGTGAGGGGTCCTTGGGCAATTATTCAGTTAAGCGTGATGTTCATTACAGGCAGTGATGTTTGGAGGCCAGCAAGCCTGTGCCTTGCTTTATGTGTTTTGGAAGTAGATATTTGACAAGCACTGCAAATAGTACTAAGTATAAGTTGCTGCTATTTTCTGATCTCTTTTTTCTGGTGGTAAAACTTAAATTTTCTGTTTCTCTTGCAGAGCATGATCGAGAAGGGAGGATAAAGTCGATTTAGAACAAGCAGAACTCCTTCCGCGTTAATTCCAGAGGTGGAACATTTTTTTTCCTAGTAAAAGAGTGACCTATTTCAAGAGCAGACCACTGAAGAGAAGCCCCCAAGAGCAGAGTCAACAAGAAGCACATCGCAGTTCGATCCACGGCGGTCTGCGAGGCCAGGGCCTAGATCAGGGCTCAGCCGCGAAGGACACCTGCAGTTAATGAACCCCGTTTGTGGTGACAGAGAGAGAGAAAGCAGCCCTCTCCACCTTTGTACTTTCTCTTCAACTCTCTCTCTGACCCGCTCCATCCTCCGGTGAACCTCCACTCCAGCAGAGCTCGGGTGGGACCCGGGGATAAGGGAATTGGAGGGGGGAGCAGAGAGGGCCAGGTAGCTCCATCTCAGGCCCGTGGTGCTGGGCAGAACTGTCTAGGATGTGGCCTGTTGGGTTTCTCTGTGTTTCTTTTCTCCCTTGACTGTAGAAAAGCTCTTTTATTTTAACTTATTCTGGTGATCATGTAAGTACGAAGAAAACAAGGAGAGAAAATGTACCTCTTCCCCTGGAATAATGTTTATGGTTACAAGTGAAGTAAGGCATTTTCTACCAATGTGAAGGCAACTTTGGCTTATGCAACAGCTTCTCTGTCATGAATACTGACATCTTGACTTCACTCACTATCGATAATAAATCTATTTTCTGACGAAAACTGGTGCTGTAGCCTGGCATGTTTCTTTCCCTGGGTTTGGTGATTGGGCTTATGGGAGTTGAGCTGATTTGTGTTGTTGTTAATTGGCATTTGTGCTGTACCTTTCTTCCAAAAGCCTCCAGAGCACTTCAGGGAGCCTCAGCCAAGCCAGCAATCCTCCACCCCGGCCTCTCGGGGCGGTCGGTGGGAGTCACTAAGCTCTTCACGAATGGCTCAGGCCTGCCTTTCTTAGAGACGACCTCAGCCATACTGCCTGTAACGAGAACGAGCTGAGATAACCTTGGTTGTGAACTTCCAACTCTGCGATCTATGAAGATTGTATTTAAAAAAAGGTCAACCAACCTTGAGTGTGTTTCCCCTTTCCAGTTTCATCAGAACTTTCTGATTATAACTCACTTTTTTACCCCAAGGATGGGCACTTCAACCCCGGTTGTTGATCAGTGGGAAGTTAGCACCCACACTGACGCTGAGTGGACAAGTCTTTCCAGGGGTAGGTGGAGAAGAACAAGCCAAGGTTTGTGATGGCGCCTAAGCATCTTCTGTTATGTAGAATTTTAATTTTGTCATAGAAAAACTTGGGCAAAACAAGAATATACTTCCCTCCCATAGGACCCAATCAAACCACCTCACCATACTAAGCCCCTGACTTCCCAGCTGGTGGTGGTGGGGATGGTAGATTGCACTCGGTTGGGTCCAGTCTATGTTGGCGTTGGTTTGTGTGATTATTCGGTAAACTGGTATTTGGAGTGGCAGACACGGGAAGAATATCCACATGCCCAAATACCTTTTACTTAAAGGCGAGCTGAACAGAGCTTATGTTGGGAAAATTTGAGCCAACCTGTGTAGACATCAGTGTGGCCTGTTTTACCTACCCTCCCACGTCGGCTCCATTTGGATAGCATCTCCACGTACACACCTGTAGACCTGAGCTTGGTTCTGAGTGAGTTTCTTGACTGTCCTACCATAATTACCGAGAAGCTCTGTGGTTACTGTTTAATGAAAGTTTTTGTTTTGAGGTGTTTGTTTTTCATGGCACTAAATAAGCTGCATTTGTGCATGTGAGAGGGAAGGAAGCATCGTTAACGGGAGGGCCGGGCATTGTGACACCGTGAGGAAGGCACCCAGGTAACTGCCCGAGAGAAAGAGTGGGTACTCAAAAACATGTTTCCACGGTGACTTGCAAAAAATCAGCTAACTCGCAGATTCCCTCCTGTCCTGTTCTGCTTTGCAAGGTAGAGCCAAGAACTTGGCACATCCAGGCTGCCAGTCTTGTCACTGGCAGCGAAGCAGAGCCCTGAAGAATCAGGCATTTAAAGCTGGTTACATCCATGAGAATGGGAGGGTGTTGGGTCAGGACATCTGTCTCCTGGCACTGGTTGTTCATCGTTCCGATAAACATGGTGGGTGCAGCGGAAAAAGACGGCCCTTTGAGGGAAATAAAAGGGCGAGGTGATGCCATTCTCCACCTTTGGGGACCTCCCTGTCGGTTGCATCACAACTCTGTCCAGGTCTCTGATAACTTGAGGACTACTGCTTGGGAAGCATGCTGTGCTCTGCATCTGGTGGGAGTGACACATTCCAATCAGTGAGATTCTCCATTAAGTAGAACGCACCTTGAGCCACAATAGTTTAGCTCATGAAGCCAAGAAGAGGAAAGTGTCTTGAAAGGTGGTCAGATGTCATCACACTGAACAGATGTCTGGTGAACTTGTAGAGGACAGGTGGGAGGAACCAGCACAGCGTCCTTTCTGAAAAGTCAATAACCTATTACAGAAAACTTGCCAACGTGGGATCCTTATTCATAGTAGACAGATGTGAACTGCTCAAAGCCAAACGCTGTGGCTTGCTGGTCTACCAATGAGACTCCTCTATAGCAGCTGTAAGCAGTATTTTGCTTGGAACTGAACCAGTGGCCAGATGTCCTCATGTCTGCCTTAGGATTTGGGAACCTGTGGTTCTTAGCTTGGTAGCGTTCAGCCCACAGGTGTAACTGCTTTTGCCAGAAACCCACAAGATAATTCTCTCCCCACTTCAGCCTTAGGGACTGACTCAAGATACAAGGGTTGGAGCAGTTGAACAATTGAAAGGGGTAGCAAGACTTTTACTGGGATTCTGTTTTGAGTTAATACACTTGAAAAGCCTAACCTGTGGTGGCGCAGTGGATAAAGCGTCGACCTGGAAATGCTGAGGTCGCCGGTTTGAAACCCTGGGCTTGCCTGGTCAAGGCACATATGGGAGTTGATGCTTCCTGCTCCTCCCCCTTCTCTCTCTCTGTCTCTCTCTTCTCTCCCTCTCTCTCTCCTTTCTAAAATGAATAAATAAATAAAATAAATAAATAAATAAAATTAAAAAAAAAAGAAAACAAACTGAAAAAAAAATACACTTGAAAAGCTAAAGCTAGTGCTTTGAATGAGTTAATGTTCTTTCATTCATTCTCTGTCACCGACCACCCCTGACTTCCCCACGTTTTCATCTATTCCAGCCCCCCTCAGTAGCTCCTGTCTTGAGCTCCTCCAGCCTCTCCTGTGGGTTTGGACTTTTCTCACTCTGCTCTGCCTTTCATGCCCGCTTCCTGAGAGGTAAGGGGAGGGCACAGGCCGTTATCTTGGTGCACAGTCCTGGCCTCCTGCTCTGGTTTCCCATTATAACAAATTATTTTTTTTCTGTCCCAGCCTCCTAAATTGTAAATTAATTACAGGTTTAGAACTGAACTTCAGAGGTTTCTTATATTTGCATTTCATTATTTACAAACCAGGTATATGGATTTTTTTTAATTCTCAGGAGAAAAAAAAACTTTGTATTCTCCTTAGACTTTGATTGTATTTTTCCTATAGTTTATGATTCTCCTTAGAAAAAACAGGGCTTCCTGTCACTTGCCCCAGGGGATTTGCTCAGCGGGTGGGCTGTGGCCATTCTGAGATGTATTCATAGGACATGGAGCTGGTTTGTGCCAGTGAGACCCACAATCCAAACCACCCCCAGAAGAGGCGGCCTCAACAATACCTGTGCTGGTTAAGTACAGTGCATGCTTACTTTTAAATTTATTACCGGCATTTGCATTAGCCTCTTCTCCCGCTGGGCCCTTAGAATGCAAAGTGTGGCAGATGCTGGTTTTTCACTTTCTCCTTCCCTCGTAGGTGGTGCCACCAGCAACTGAAACAATGTAAAGGGAATTAAAGGGAGGGGACAAAAGTATGTTCCTCTCCATTGAGTGGAACACTGGCTCTTGGTGACCAAGGCTGTGTGGAAAGAAGGCTGGACATTATTCCCACCTTTTTATTTTCTAGCCTTGGTCCTTCCTAAGCCACTATAACATGAAGACGTAGGTCATCTTTTAATTTTTCCAGTTCAGATGATTTAGAGTTTTTATCCATTTTATCTTTATCTCCGGCCAGCTCATGACCCAGGGAGATGGGAGTAGAGTGATTTTTCAGGTTCAGTGAAATGGGAAACTTCAGGGCCTCCCATGTATACCGAAGAGATTGACTCCTGCACCGACCGGCCATGGAGAGCCCCACCAGTAACGCTATCTGGCTCTCCTTAGTGCCTGCTGGTGTAGACTCGTTCCCCCATACCCAGAATGAGGGTCGCCTCGCTCATCTGATAGGGCCCCTTACACTAAGGATTTTGGCCAGAAGACCAGATAGCTTCAGGAACTTTTCAATTACGTTACCTTCCAAAACCCAGAGTCATTGGAACATAGTTTGGGGACAAAATGACTAGCCACCTAATTCATTCCATGTCCAGGCTGATGTTAGAAGATGATGAAATTTTATATTTCACGTATGCGCTCTCTCTCTCTTCCAGTGCCCCCAGCCTCGATATTGCTGGCAGACCCCTACAAAAAGAGTTCAGTTGCTTTAGGGGAGACCTCAAAATCTCCGCCCAACTCAAAAGCATCTTCTACTCTTCTGTCACGTGCCTTGAACCCTCCTGTAGACCCACAGCCTCCTGGAGACCAGAACAACATGCCCTAGATTTTAGGGGACAGTCCAGTGTTCAAACCAATTTGGGTTTGGAAAACATGGTTACCATATTTATGCCTTTCAGTTAAGGAAGCTGAAAATGGAAACAATCTCTGAAACTGCCTGAGACCCCGTCAACGACACCTGAGAACCAGAGGTGCCTCAACATAACTGCTTCAAGCCTCTTAAAGTGAGTTTGATTAGGTGAAGCTTCCAATACACTTCAAAGACATTCCCATGCCGCCAAGCCCGGCTTCCCTCGCCTCTCTGGTCCCCCTACGCAGTCTCCCCCCTGCCCCTCTGCCTGTCCCGGGGGGGAGTCCTTACTGTGCTGTGGTCACTGTCACTTTGCTGAGTGGGCCGGCTGCTTTGAATATAACCCTGCCTTCAAAGTGAATTTTATTTCCATAATGCCTTTTAAATGCAAATATGGGAGCCCCAAAGGTCAGCGGCCAAGTTGCAGGGTGCCACTCTGCTGGTAGCTATGACTTTCCTTTCTGGACTGTCACGGCACAGGCAGTGGCCACCTGAGCTGGAAAGTGGCCCCTTTCGGGGGAGCCTCCTGCCATGCCTTTCTCTGCTGGTCCATCCATCGACCAGGCCACTGCTGGGCCCTCCTCAATGCCCACAGCATGGTTGAAGCCTGTGCTCGCTCACTCTCCCCATCCCTGCCAATGTATAAACTAGGGGTGAGGGCCAGATCTGGGGACACCTGCTTATTATCTGCTTCCTGTGCGTCCAGTGGGCCAGGCCAAAAACGTGCTAATTTCATAGCCACTGGCCAAGTTCCTCCGCCGGCATCAGGCGGCAGACTTTAGCTCTGGCTCCCCCTGAGGTTATGTGCGCCCTGGTCTCAGGAGCATGACCACAAGGTCACTGAAAGTATTCTTGAGCGTAGAGGAGATATCTCGGCGGAGTTTCATGTTAGGCTCGGAAGGCAGGCTGCGGCGCAGGTGCTGGGAGCTCCGTTTTAGCCGGGGGGCCGTAGGATGTCTGCTCACCTGCTGGTGGGAGACCTTGCTGAGTTGCCTCCGTGTTCTTAAAACGTCTTTGCTGCAGCCACGTGTTCAGTGTTAACCCAAAATGAAAGCTCTCACCCCTCACCCACAGGTGCCCGACACAGAACCTGGAGATCGCGGTGACTACGCAGAGGGTATTTTTGCGTTGGAAATGACTTTATCAGTGAAGTTAGATACTGTTGTAGAGAAGCAGCAGAGGGTTATGAATCCCCATCAAGGTGGTGCTACGTCAGGAACATCAGAAGTTACTGTCCTGAGTATAACGCCTTCCAGCCTCGTATGGGAGTGGCCTGTTCATCGCCTTGTGAGTCAACTTGTACTACTTAACTCGGCACTCCCACATGCTCTTCTAGCGGGGAGAGGTGGTTTGCAGCCCAGTGCCATGTAACACCGGCATGGTCCGAATCATTCATACACTAAAGCACCGAATCAGTGGGGTCCAGCACCGTGCCCCAGGCACTGTTCCAGCAATGATCAAGGTCTGGATGTCTCTGGGGTTCGCATGCCAGGGACCAGGTGGGCTGTGAGCAGTAAACAATGTCAGGGGATAATCAGTGCTGTGCAGAATATAAGATCAGGGCAAAGGGCCAGGGGACTTAGGGGGAGAGCACAGTGCTTCCGGGAGGGGGTGCCGTGCGGCACCAGGCACTGAGGGCAGCTATAAAAACTAAAGGGGCCATTTGAGCAGACTCTTGACTGGAGTTTGAACCATCCACACAAAGATGGGGGACGTGCGTTCCAGGCTGGGGAACTGAGCACGAAGGCCCTGAGGCAGGAACAAGCATGCTGTATTAGGGGAGCAGCAAGGAGGTCCTTGTGACCCAAGTGGGCTGAAAAGGCCAGCAGTGTCAGGGGACGAGTCCAGAGAGGTAGGCGGGCCCACACACTGCCGCCCCTGCCGCCTGCAATAAGAACTGACGCTTTATTCCGAGTGTGATGAAACACCATTGGAGGGTTTGGTGCGGGGCCAGCAATTGATCAGATTCACGTTTTTAAAAGACCACTCCGACTGCTGGGGGAAGAATGGCCTGGCGTGTGGGTGAAGTAGGGGCCGGAGGATATTAGGGGGCTATCACACAAATGATGTGAGCAAGCTAGAGGATGTAACTTGGATTAGGGTGCTGGCCGTGGAGAGCGAGGAGACATTGGTTCAAGACATCTGTACCTCTACCCAATGAGACTATTGCACGAGATGCGGGGTGTGAGGGAAAGGGAGGAAAAGCGTAAGAAGCCCACCATTTGCCTGAGCGACTACCATTTACAATGATGGAGACATTGGGTGTGTGTGGGCAGGACTCAAAGGTTCTTAGTTAACAGTTTTGTTCATGTTAAGTTTAATATAAATAAATTACAGTTTCTACTAAAATGCTGAATATAAGGTATATGCAGGGGCCAAATAGAAGATTAAGCCGTTGCTGTTAAGATGGTATAGAACCTGGAATGCTGAGGTCACCGGTTCGAAACCCCAGGCTGGCCCAGTCAAGGCGCGTACAAGAAGCAGCTAGTACCTGAGATGGTATGGAGGCTTTGGCACTGGGTGGACTCACGTGGTAGTAAACGTGGAGAGGAGCGGGTTGAGGACTGAGCCCTATGGCCCTTGGGAGAGGAGGGAGGGGAGAGAAACAACAGAATGGCCACTGGGGTGGGAGAGAGACCCAGGCTGCCTGGGAGACCAAGGGAAGAGCGTGGTTCAGGAAGCAGGGAATGACCCGCTGCGGCATTGAATCAAATGGAGACAGAATTAGCCAATGGCTTTGGCAACATGAAGGTCACCGAACAAGAGCAGTTTCGGTGACTGGAGGAAATGACGTCCTGGTCACAATGGGGTTGGAGGAAGAATGGATTTGGGAAGTGGAGGTGGGAGAGGCAGCACGTTTGCTAAGAAGGGAAGAAGTAGGTGGGGGAGATGTAAGGTTTTAGGGTTATAGATATGATAGCCCTTTTTGTAGGCCAATGGGAATAACCAGGAAGAGGAGAAAGTCAGTGCCAAAGTCCTTGAGCTGGCCAAGGGCAGGGTGCCAGTCTTAGAGCACAGACAGTCTGTCCATTGTGCCAGGAGGGAAGGTCAAGTTCATGAATACAGAAGCAGGCAGGCTCATGGGTTTAGTCATGAGAGGGTGAGGTCATTCTCTTCTGATGGCTTCTATTTTCTGATCAGCCATGAGGAGTGTCCACGTTAATGTTCACTAGTAATTATTAAAAGTAGCTGAGTGCCTCCCTTTCCCTCTGCCCCTCTTTCCTTCTGAAGAATTCAGTCCAAACGCCATTAGATGGGACCGCACGAGGTAGACCTACACGCCGGAGGTGGGGGCGATGGTAGCCCAGAATGGGATGCCTGAGCAGGGTGAGAGAGATGTCTATTCACGGTGGGTGTGGGGGCCTAACCGTGTGGTCCTGCTGAGCCTTGAGTGACAGCTGGAGGTGGCTGCATGGGTCGGGGGAGGATGGTGGCGGTAGCGATGGGAAGATGGGTTCATACAGAGGACGCTGATTCAGTAAGTAAATACCTCGAGGATGGTAGGACCCAGATTTCATGTGGGATGAGGAAATTCCAAATGAACGGGAGAAAATTGAACTCTGAGGTGTTGATTTGGAATTGGAGATATGGATGTGATTGTGGTTTTAATTACAACTAGATCTAGAAATAAGTGTAGATGTGTGTGTGCATGTTTCTGTGTACACATCCATACCCACATATTTGTATATTCAGGCAAATAGTCCTCTGCTATGGCAGTGAGAGGGCCAGGCAGCAAGAACATCCCAACAGCTGGGAGCAGACCCGGTGCCCAGACCCTGGTTTCTAAATACCACCCTCCATCAGTTGAAGAAATGACTAACCCCAGGGCTGGGGGCAGGGAAAATATAAGAAAGGGACATACCAAAAGGACAGGGCCAACTTGAGGACTATCACTGTCCACATCTGGGACCATTTAAGCATCAAAATAACTAGTGACAGTTATCCATTGAATGACATAGGCAGGGTCCATACTGATGTATGGATAAATGACTCATATAAGCAGTGAAAAAGAAAGCTTTTTCCTTCGACTAGAGTGCAAATGAATAAATGGACAAAGGAATGATTCTAATATCACTAGTTGGCAATCGTCCTAAAAAATTTAGCCAAGAAACATCAATGGTTGTGAGAAGACCAGGAGTGCAAGTTCAAGAAACAGCTCGTTTACATCATCTCAAAGTGCTCCCCAACCTAAATGACAATAGAAAAAGAGGATCCTGATAGACACAACTCTCATCAGGGGATCAGCATTAAAATTTCCAGTAAGGGTCGAGTGAAGATCTGGTGGGGTGCCATGAGCGAACACCAAGGGTCACATCTGTGCTTTTCTGACCAAAAATGGACAACCTGAAACTCATCCTGAGGAAATGTCAAACAAACAGTGGGGACATGATACAAAGAACTGGCTTGTAACCTTCCAAAGGGTCAAATCCTGAACGCCAAGGGGGTAAAAAAAAAGTGGGATAACTGATCCAAACCAAAGGTAATAAAAGAGACACAATAACTAATCACAGTGTGTGATCCTACCTTGCGTCTTTTTGCTGTAAAAGACATTGTTGAGACACTCAGCAGAACTTGAGTGGAGTCTATGTATTAGGTAGTAGTAACATGGCAACGGTATTATTATTATTTTGATGATTGTATGGTGTTTATACAAGACTCCTCATGTGGGTTATTTGGGGGAATAGGGCATCATGTTGGAAGCTCATTCTCGAATGATTCAGGGAAAAAAATTAATTGTACTA
Organism: Saccopteryx bilineata; assembly: GCF_036850765.1. Lineage (NCBI taxonomy): Eukaryota > Metazoa > Chordata > Mammalia > Chiroptera > Emballonuridae > Saccopteryx > Saccopteryx bilineata. The sequence goes on along the minus strand of NC_089491.1, from coordinate 336,649,703 downwards.
TTCTTAAAACTATTTTTATAAGTTTGAAATTATCAGAAAATCCAAAAAGAATGATAAAGTAGCTAAGGGTAAAAGAAATTTATTTCTTTTTTTTTGTATTTTTCTGAAGTTGGAAACGGGGAGGCAGTCAGACAGACTCCTGCATGTGCCCGACCAGGATCCACCTGGCATGCCCACCAGGGGGCGATGCTCTGCCCATCTGGGGCGTTGCTCTGTTGCAACCAGAGCCATTCTAACACCTGAGGCAGAAGCCACAGAACCATCCTCAGCGCCTGGGCCGAATTTGCTCCAATGGAACCCTGGCTGCGGGAGGGGAAGAGAGAGACAGAGAGGAAGGAGAGGGGGAGGGGTGGAGAAGCAGATGGGTGCTTCTCCTGTGTGCCCTGGCCGGGAATCGAACCCGAGACTCCTGCATGCCAGGCTGACGCTCTACCACTGAGCCAACCGGCCAGGGCAAAAGAAATTTATTTTAATAAATTAATTGCTCTGGCCGGTGCTCAGTGAATAAAGCCAGAGGTCACAGGTTTGACCCCCCAGTCAGGGCACATATGGAAAGCAATCAATGAGTGCACAATTAAATAAACCAACTAAATGATATAATGCATTGATGCTTCTTTCTCTCTCTCCCTTTCTCTTTCTCTCCCTTTCTTTCTCTCTCAAATCAATGGAAAATTTTTTTAAAAGTAATTAAAGAATAGCTAAGAAACTCTTGCTGGACTACTAGAAGGGAAGTCTTGCTCTACCAGAGTCATTATCAAGTTACACTAATAAACAGAGTATGACACAGAAATAGAGCAATGGAACAGAACAGAGAGCCCAGGGACAGACTGATGTATGTGTAGACGGTTGTTTTATAACCAAGGTGCATTGCAGGTCAGAGGGGAAAGACTGGTCTTAAAAATATTCATACAATACAGGGTCAGTTGGCTATCCCTATGGAACAAAGGTATACTGAACCTACCCCCCCTTCTGTACTCAGAGATTAATTTTAATGGGAACGCCATTTCAATGAATATGAAGAACACTAATGCTTCTAGAACACAGTATACAAAATATATACGTGAGCAGAGCATAAGGAAAAAAAAAATTTAAACAGGATACAAATAACTCTAACCATAAGGGGAAAATGTTGATAGATCAGATTACTTTAAAATTAAGAATTTACGTTCATCAAGACGCTACGGAGACAGTGAAAAGGCAAGCTTTCAGAGAGAAGATATTTGCGAAGCATACAGCCAACAAAGGGCTCGTATCCAGACTATATAAAGAACCACAAATCAGTAAGAAAAAGACAACCAAGCAGAAAAATGAGCAAGAGACTGAAATAAGCACTTCGCGAAAAGTAAATCTCTAAATGGCCAATAAGCGTATAAAATGTCCTCAACAGCATTACTAATTAGGGGAATGCAAATTAAATTCACAATGAGATGCCACCATTTATCCACCACAATGGCAAAAATTAAAAAAGATGGAAAATAATGAGGGTTAACAAGGATACGAAGCAACTGGTTTCTTATACACTGCCGGTCAGAATGCAAATTGGTCTAACCAATCTGGGAAACGATTTGGCCCTTATCTGTGAAAGCTGAACATATTGTCTTAGTTATAACAAAATTACCATAGATGACCGGGCAGCTTATAAACAAATTTATTTCTCACAGTTCTAGAGGCTGAGAAATCCAAGATCAAGGTGTTGCCAGATTCGGTGTCTGGTGAGGCCCACTTCCTCTTTCACAGATGGTGCCTTTTAGCTGTGAAAGGGGAGAGGGCACTAATTCCATTCATGTGGGCTCCACCTTCATGACCTAATCACCTCTGAAAGGCCCCACCTTCTAATAGCATCACACTGGGGATTACGTTCCTACATGAAGTTTGGAAGGACACAAACATTCATTCAGTCTCTAGCTCAGATCCATAGGCGATGAACCAGGTACATATTTAGAGAACTGCTCAACAGTATTCATAATAGCTACAAAGTAGAAGCAGCTAAATGTACATCATAGTAAAAAAGACAAATACATCAAGGTATGTGGAATATTATACAATAATAAATGATTGAATTCTGGCTGCACATAGAAATGGGAGATTCTCACACGTTGTTGGACAAAAGTATTAAAGCATGCATGTTGTATAGTTCCATTATTATAAATTTCGTATAGAGGCCAAATAAGTTTATAGTGTTTATGGATGGATGCTTCTGTGGTGAGACCATAAGAAAAATGAGGAAACGTTATTAAAAATGGATAGCAGTTACCTTTCTGGGTTTTGGAGGGGGTACCGAAGAGAAGGAACACAAATGGGTCTTCTAGGACCCCGGTAATATTCTGTTCTCTTTGCCTGAATGGTTAATAGATCTATTTAAGTTACGATAACTCATTGAGCTGTACATTTTTTTTGTACTTCGCTGTGTCTTATACTTCACAATACAAAGAGTGGGAAATAAATTTAAAACAGGTTCAAGTTCATCCCCTGTGACAAAGTCATTTCTGTTCCCTTGATCATACCTACTTGTAACCGACATTTGTTGAGGGGTCTTCTCAACCAGGCATTTTATATACATTATCCTTAATTGCATTCATGCTATAAATTAGGTACTTTGATTACCTCTATTTTACAGATGACGAAACTGAGGCTTAGAAGGATGAAGTAACTTGCTGGGGGGTTGTACAACTAGTAGACGGCAACCCAGTTTTTTGTTTTGTTTTGTTTTGTTTTGTATTCTTCTGAAGCTGGAAACGGGGAGAGACAGTCAGACAGATTCCCGCATGCGCCCGACCGGGATCCACCCGGCATGCCCACCATGGGCGACGCTCTGCCCACCAGAGGGCGATGCTCTGCCCCTCCGGGGCGTCACTCTGCAGCAACCAGAGCCACTCTAGTGCCTGGGGCAGAGGCCAAGGAGCCATCCCCAGCGCCCTGGCCATCTTTGCTCCAATGGAGCCTCGGCTGCGGGAGGGGAAGAGAGAGACAGAGAGGAAGGAGGGGGAGGGGTGGAGAAGCAAATGGGCACCTCTCCTATGTGCCCTGGCCGGGAATCAAACCCGGATCCCCCGCACGCCAGGCCGACGCTCCACCGCTGAGCCAACCGGCCAGGGCCACGGCAACCCAGTTTTGTCCTTGCTAGAAGTCTGGCTCTTAACTTGCTGCGAGGTCTACTCTTCACACAAACCTCATCCCGCTACTAGATTCTAAATGCAACCCCTTTTATGGTAAACCTCCAAATCCCCTGCGGCACCTGGGCTGCAGCGTTGTACAGTATAAGCCTTCGGTAGATAGAGGTTGAGTTGAATGAATCATGAGTGAAAGCCCCGTTCTTTTCATCCGCTCCCTCTCAGGTCCTGGGTGCAGTAGTGTGAGATTTCCTGCCTTTGCAAACTTGCTGAGGTTTCAAGCCCAAGGGGAAAAAAAAAGAACAGGAAAGCCTCCTGCTTGTGGCTGATTCTAGTCTGCCCGCTGGGGTCTGTCAGACAAAGTTCCCACTTCCTTCTTAACTTTCTCCGAGTTCCAGACATCTGCCGCACTATGTCTGGTCCCCTCCCTCAGCCTGCCACCTAGGAGGCCGGAGATGGACATGCCGCCAGGCTGCTTCTGTCTCCAGAGGGTGTCCCCAAGCGCCACCACCCCAGGTGAGCCAGGAGCATGCAGGGTGCAGAGCCCAGCCAGTCTAAAGAAAACTCCTTGTCCTACATTGCTGCTGGCTTCCCACAGTCTTCTGAGGCACAAGACTTCTCAAGGAAATGAACTCTTGGTCTGGAATTTTCAGGCCCTATTTCGGAGTGATTTGTCACAGGCTCTGAAGGCGGAGCGCCTCCGGTAATGCAGGGATGCGGGACGTCATGATCATCACCAGCTCAGCCTTTGCCACCTGCCTCCTAGGTGTGCCTTTCTCCTGTTGCTAGAGGAGGAAAAGACAACAGAAAAGAAATCTAAGTCTGAGAACTGCACCTGTTTTCCCAGACAATTTTGACCACAAGCTTGTTAATTTTACCATTCCCTCACCTGCCCTTCCCCTCTTCCAAACTGGCTCCTCGCCCTGACTTTACGACACCCTACCCACCCACCTCGTGTCCCCTTCACCTGAGCCTCCCAGATTGTCCGCTTTCTCTATTGGAGCTGGTGTTTCCTGCACCTCCCAAATTAGTCTCAGCTGTGAATCACCCACCACACTGTTTACGCCACTGCTCTCGGCTCATTGCCAGGCGTGGACGTGCAGAACTCATTCACAGCGGGACAGACAGAGCCGCCCCCAGCGCCAGGGCCGCAGGCCTTTGCTGAGATAGGGGCGGCACCTGTCCAGAAGAAAATGGCCCTTCCTCTCAGGCTGAGCAGCTTCCGCAGGTCTGAGCTGGAGGCTCTGAGACATCATCACGCCCCCTGCTCCTGTGGGAAAGGTAGAAGGCATGTCCTGGCTGTCTGCTTGGCCCAGAGGCTCCTAACAGCTTTCCCTACCCACTCTGGTGTCTTCCTCATGACCTGGGGGAGGGGCGGTCTAGCCAACCACTTGGGTCTTAACCCATTTCTTTGTTACTTTATTTCATTGACACTAGCAGGAGGCCTGGCAGGCGGTAATGCTCATATGTTTCAGTGAAAAGTATCCATCTGTTCCTAAAACTAGAATCATATAATATGGTCTTTTGTGTCTGGTTTCTTTCACATAGTAAGGTATTTTCAGGGCTCAGCCCTGTTGTGGCATATTTCAGAACATCATTCCTTTTGAGGATCATATAATATTCCATTCAATGAATATGTTGTGGATGGAGATGTGGATTGTTTACACTTTGGGGCAGTTATCGATAATACTGCTATAAAAATTGGTGTGCAAGTTTTATGGAGAATTTTATTTATGTTTCTTTTGGGTGTGTACTTAGGAGTGGAATCGGTGTTACAGGGTACCTGTGTTCAAATTTTTAGGGAACTGCTAAACTTTTCCCAAGTGGCTGCACCATTTTACATTCCCACCAGCAGTGTCTGAAGGTTCTAATTTCTCCACAGCCTTATCAATACTTATTGATTCGAGACAGCTTAGTAGGTGTGATGTGGTATCACCTGCTGATTTTTATTTACATTTCCCTGGTGTCTAATGATGTTGAATATATTTTTCTGTGTGTATTAGCCATCTGTATATATTTTTTTTGAGAAATATCTGTTCAGCTCCATTATCCATTTTAAAAATTGGGTTATTGTAAGAGTTCTTTACACATTCTGGGAACGTATCCCTTCTCAGATACATGACTTGTAAATATTTTTCTCCCATTCTGTGACTTGTCTTTTCCTTTACTTGGTGATATCATTTGCAGCACACAAGGTTTTAATTTTTATGAAGTCCACTGTACCTATTTGTTTTATTTGTTTCTCTCATTGCTCATGGTGTTGATATCGTATCTAAGAAATCATTGCCTAAATTAAGATTGTGAAATTTTACTCCTGTGTTTTCTTCTAACAGTTTTATAGTTTTAGCTCTTAAATTTAGGTCTAGGGTTCATTTTCAGTTGAGTTTTGTATATGAGGTGAGGAAGGGGTTTGATTTCATTCTCTAATACGTGTGGTCTTTTGAAAGAGTGACAGTGACTCAGACCCCCTTTCTAGCCTTGGGCTGTTGGGTGGCAACCTGTGCCCTGGCCTTCCCCACCTCCCGGGTTCCTAGGGGGGAACAAAGTGGCGCCTGGGCTGCCACTTGGGGAAAGGTGGGCACGAAAAGTATGAAACTAAAGAACCAATGATGAGGGAGCAGCAGCAGTGCAGCTGGGCTGGCACCACCCCTTCAGGAAGAGGGTGCAGGCCCCAGGGAGAGCGAGGGGCCATGGGTTTGGGAAGGGACTCTAACAGAGGAAGAAGGGGGCCAACGTGGAAGAGACCACTGGGGTAAAATTATAGAGCAAAGTGGGGGTAGAAGAAAAAATAGTCACAGGTGAATGTCTCACTCCTCCTCTGTTCAGCATTAGCGAGACAACCACACACACCACCAGTCCTCAAGGAGATGCCTTCTCCTGGGCTGCCCACGGCTGTGCTCACGTGTGCAGGTGGGGCGCCTCCCTGGCTTTCTCGTCGCAGGGTCTCCCCCTCCTCCTGATGCCCCTGTGTGTCCCGGCTGCTCTCAGCTGCCCCTGCCCCTGCGCTGTGGGCACCCACCCGGCGGTGCTCCGGTCCTTCAGGGAAGCCCCCACAGTCACTGGTGAACTAGTCGGATCATCTGAACCTCAACTCGGGGTTCCCCACCAGATGACTTGCTTACATTTTGGGTTTTCAGGGTCAAAATGCTTTAACTTTGAAGGACCAGCATGCCGCTGGGCTGAGGAGGGAGAAGGGAAGACAGGGCTGTGGGGAAACAGGTGTTAGGCTTGCTCGCTGGTTTACCGGCCAGAAGCAATTTGCCTGATTAGTGTGCGTGAGCACGTGGCAGCACCACTGTGCATGGCCTATGAGAGGCGATGGGTGCTTGCCCTCCGGTGGCGGATTGCCTGACCGCCACTGTGAGGCGCCGTTGTGCTGTTTGTTTGCCTGAGAGGCAGTTTCTCCTATCTGTGTGCTTGTCTGCCATTGTGAGACTTTATTAAATGGAATAGCCCAATGCTTTCTGGCTCCGCAGTTTTTCTACCATCTGCTTGAATCCATTGTGAACTGCCTGGCCATCGCGGCGGCCACTGGCTTGCACATGGCCAAGGAGAAGACTCCTTCTTCCTTGTTCTGCAACTCGCAGTGGCCTTCCTATCGCTGCAAGGTGCTCCCTCCCAGGCGGGCGAGGCCAGGCTCCCTCCCCAGATCAGCGGATCTTCCTGATGCGCCCCCAGACTCCGGTCTCTGCCTTCTGTCGTGGATCTGCTCCTACCTGTCCCCACCTGTCCCCACTGGAGTTGACAGGGGATATAAGACATGGAAGGAGCACTGACAAGTCACAAACTGCCCCGTGCCCTGGGGTTAGCTCCCCACCTGGACTCAGCTGCCCAGGGCAACGTGCAGGGTTTGACTAGACCCTTCCCTGTCCCTGCCTGCGCTTAGGTTGGCCATGCCTCTTCCCAGCGGGACTGACAGCCCCAGGCTTGCCCAGCTGGCCTCCTTGTTCCTAAAAGGACTTCCGCTCTCTCTCCCTCCGCCTGCAGGGCACGGGGGCTGCCTTCCCAGGCAGCTCACTCGCCTGTGTCCTCAGGGAAGACAGGTGCCAGGCTCCATGCGTGACTTGGACACTTACTAGCTCTGTGAACCTAGGCAAGTTGTTTAGTTCATTTTGCCTCAGTTTCCCCATCTCTAACTGAATGGTGTAGAACTTCCCTTGTAGGATGGTTGTGAATTTATTTATTTTTATTTTTATTTTTCTGACGTGAGAAGCAGGAAGGCAAAGAGACAGACTCCTGCATGTGCCCGACTGGGATCCACCCGGCATGCCCATTAGGGGGGCAATGCTCTGCCCATCTGGGGCATTGATCCATTGTAACCAGTCATTCTAGTGCCTGAGGTGGAGGCCATGGAGCCATCCTCAAAGCCCAGGCCAACTTTGCTCTCATGGAACCTTGGCTGTGGGAGAGTGTTGGGCAGATAAAATGTATTATGCTCACTTTGTTAAAAATGGCGCTGCCCACGTGAGGCAGTCGCCCAGGTGATATTAATGTATGTTGAGAATCCTTGTAGCCTGAGGCTTGGTTTTGGGATTAAGCCTTTCCCACCCTTTTTGATGTGGGGTGGTACAATCCAATCATGCCTCAGAGAAGTGACTTTGTATTAGAGACTTCCCTATTTTGTATATTGGATTAGAGGTTGTGAAGCTACAATATAAAATGGGGGCAGAATGAGAGTTTGCTCTCTTGGTTCCTGGGATGATTAGCATGAGAGAGCAGAGGGAGCAGAGCAGAGAGCAGAAAGAGGCCATGTGGCCAGGAGAAGCAGCCAAAATGGCGGAGTGCTGAGTGAGATGCCAGTTTGTACAGAGTTTGTATCTGGGATAAGGAAGGAGATGGGGAACTGAGGAAAATAAGGCTGGTGAGCTAGAAACCTTTGATTCTAGGAAACTTGGATAAGTCAGTGGCTTTGTGAGCACTGAATGTGAGTGGATTTTGGAGCCCAGTGTGTGTTTTTTACTTGCCCACCGGGTGCAAGCTAGAATTAAAGACTATGGCCCACCAGTTTGTGGCTCCGTTGTTTCTTTACTGATTGTCCGAATCCAATGTGAACCTGCATGAGCTAGGCTGCTGTGATAGTGGCCCTGGCTTCTGGCTTTACAGAGAGGAAGAGACAGACAGAGAGGAAGGAGAGGGGGAGGGGTGGAGAAGCAGATGGGCGCCTCTCCTGTGTGCCCTGGCTGGGAATCGAACCTGGGACTTCCACATGCCGGGCCAATGCTCCACCACTGAGCTAACTGGCCAGGGCCATGTCTGTGAATATTAAATGAGTTAATCAGAAAGCACTTGAAATCATGCCTAGCCCAGGGTGAAGATGTGCCATGGGTCCCCACTCCCTCCACTTCTTGCATGTTTCTAGATGATCCTGGGCACAGCTGTCCCGTCAGCTCTGCAGGCGCCGCAGGGAGTGTGAAACCATGCTGCCGCCCTGTCCCCACACCTCAGGCTGCGAGTTGGGTGCTGTCCTTCATGCTGTATCTTCACACAGGGACACACAGAGGTCAGACCTGGGTGCTCCGCGCTTCTGTGGTCCAGAAATCTGCATATGTCAAATCAGTGTTTCCATACTGTCACAATTGCTCTTCAGCCCACGGTTTTAAAAACCTTGTCTGAGGCTGTACAAGGTAGACCACACACTCAAAATTAGTTCTCTTGTCGAATGCTGAATCAAACAAATGTATACCAGTTTCTTTACTGCAGGACTTTTCAGAGCCTTTAATTGCCAACATGATTTCCTAGGAAGGAAAGAGTGTGTGTAACATTGCCCAAACTTGACTATGAAAAAAAAAATCTCATTAAATAACAACAACAAAAAAAATGTTTTAACATTTTGCTGGGAGTGAGGGTTCCCTGGAACCCCATTTGCGAAATATCACTTTATAGGGAGACCATCCAAGATTTCCCCTGGGTGACCTCACACTCTAAAGCCAATAGTAGCCCTGGGGCTGAGTTGAGGGGCACTCTGTAGCTATTACTGATTTGTGCGGAAAGCAACCCAGGATGAAGTAGACGCTGGGCCTGAACTAGAACGCAGGGGCCCACGTCCTGTCCTTGTCGCTCAGAAGCTGTGAACTTGGCTAATCACAGGCGAGGCAGTTCCCTTGCCTACAAAACAGGATAATAAGGGCTGCCTCCCAAGGTTGTTGTAAAGAATAAAGACACTGTTTATGAAGGTGCTTAGTTAAATAGAAACATTCTAGACAAGTCATTCTAAGGTGTTTATTAGTTATAGCAACAAATCTCAAAATTGCAACCTTGTTAATACGGTGTTTCAGCAGCTGAGCCAGGGGCTGCAGAAGGCACAGGCCTCTCTTCGCCTAGCACACAGCCTCCTCACTCTGTGATTCCTGGGGAGGAACATGTGCCCAGCGTGGGCACCTGCTCCATTCCTGTGGGAAGTCCTGCTGCCCGAGGATGCCCAGCTGCTGGGTCATGTGGTCCTGGAAGGTGAGAAGTGACCAGGGTGCCAGGAAGCCATTGCCTCCCTTCCTCCCTCCCCCTCCACCTCATCGACAGTTCCTCACCAAGCTGCAGCCCCTGAGGAAATAACACAACAGCATCCACCCAGAGCTAGAAATGGGGGCACTACTTCCTGCCAATGGTCCTTTCTCCATGTGGCGGGACGGCACGAACCACCAACCTCCCTCTCCGTTTCTTCCGCTGGTGAAGTGTCTAGCTGTGCCGCCCTCACAAGAACTTTGCAGGCAAGAACAATGCCAAACTCCCAGCCCTCAAGGAGCTTGCATTTTTTTGCAAGTGATAAAGACACATGATCAAATATGAGCAAGTGACTTTCTTAGGATGACATAGCTGCCATGAAGTGGAATGTGACACAGAGAGAGCCCTCTGATGACTCTTCTAATGTCTAACAGAGCCACCAATCCTCTTATATTAGAACTCCACCATTATGACCTCATTTAACCTTAATTACTTGCTATAAGCCCATCTCCAAATATAGTCACATTGGAATTAGGGCGTCAACACATGAATTTGGGGGTGGGGTGGGGGACACATTCAGGGCAGGTATTAATGAGCCCAAGGCCTTGCATCAGTTTCCCAGGGGTCCGCTGCCTCACTGGGGTGTGGATCTGATTCAGACCATCAAACTACTGGAATGGCAAAACATTAGACCCCTAATGGAGAATAGTTTACCCCTGGCTTGGCAGCATGAGGAAGTCGCTACTCCCAGAAATAAAGTGACATTCTCAAGGCCCCACAGTCCAAATCCTTGACTCCCATAGGGATTAACATTTTTAAACTGTGATTTCCGGAGTAAGCGTGGCCACTGGAGGAGCCTCCTTAACCTGCTTCTGGGGCTGTGTTCTTCCCTCCCCCAGGCTGATGTCCCAGTTGTTCTTGCTTAATGTCAGCCCAGTGTACATAGATGTTTAGATGCCCATGATTTGATTGACACTTGAGGCCGGAAACCCAGAGCCTAAATTACTCTCTTTCTACCACATTCCCCTTAGAAACCTGTGGAGCCTCCAAGGAAACCCTTAGGGTCCTGGGACACAAGCAGGGATTCCCTTATTCTGGTCCAGCATTCTTACGTTAGAGACAGACTGGCCCAGAAGAAAGGGACTCCCCGGAGTTTGCACAGGAGATCAGGAAGTTTTCGCCAAGCCTGGCCCAGAGCAAGGTCTCCACTCAAAGCCTTCAGTTCGTCCTTCAAGTCCAGACCCCAAACTCACTTGCGTGTCAGAATTACTTGGGTGTTTAAAATTGATGTATTTTCAGGCACTCCTCCAAACAATTCAGTAGGACTAGAGGGGGCTTTAAAGAAACACCAAGGGACTGTGTGGCTGCTTTGCCTACATCCAGGTATTTACGTTCAGGGTGGGGGACAGCTTTATGGCAGGCAAGAATGAGTCCCCGAGGTTACAGGCCAACTGTCGCTGGCCTTACATGTCCTTCTGGCATAAAGAGCTCCGTTCCCAACTCCACCAGAGGACTGGTGGGTGATTCCTCGAGCTCTAGGTTGTATCTGATCCCGTCGCTCACTTGTGAGACTCAGCCAGACGGCACCCCACGTGTTCCCATAGGTGGAGCGCGTGCATAAACAGTAACAGGTGCAGACGATTCTACCGGTGATCACCATCTGGATGAATAGACTAAAGAAAAAAAAACAACCCAAAAACGATGTAATGGAATTTTTCCCCTTTTTGTTTTCTTATTTCTGGTGTCTTAAATATCATGTTTTGTTTAAAGACAGACATAATCCTAGCACAAATATTATGGGCAGAAAAGCCAACACAGCCCTACGTGCTGAGATGGTTGCTTTCATGTGGGATAGAAAAGAACCACGCTGGCTGGGTCTGCAGGTGCTCCTGGTGCCACTTAGTGTCTGTGACCTCAGTCCTCCATAGGACATCTCTGAAAAGTTTGTGTATTCCCATTTTAGAGAGAAGTAATCCAAGGGGAAGAGGTTAGATGGCTCAAGGTCACCGAACATCAGTGATGGAGTTGAGATGCACGCCTTGGGGACAACCAGTCCTAGCCTTGGTTCCCGGGCCCTGGAGGGGGTGGAAGAGGAGGACTGGGTCCTGGCCCCTGGAATAAAGGAACCAGGAATAGAACTCCAGCCACCTGGGCTTGTCTTTGTTATGATGATTAATAAGGAGCATTTGAAAGGTAATCATCTGTGCAAAGTGCATTCCAGCCCCGGGCCATGTCCTCCTGGCCCCTGCATAGTAGTTGCTGCCTTCGCAGTGGAAAGTGGGAGGAGAGCATACTGACAGGGGCGCAGCTGCCTGGGCACCCTGGGGACAGGTGTCCCTGATCAGGGGCCCCAGTCTGGAGGTGGGAAGATGAGACTGCAGTCCTGAAAAGTCTGGTTGTTGTGGATGGTCGTGGTTTGCATTTTATCGCAGGGGGCTCTGCAGCTGGCCCTCCGCCAGGCCATCCACATGCTCTCCGGGCTCTGGAAAAAGGCAGGAGTGGCCGGACCTCGTCAGGAAGGAAGAGCCGGGCTTTCCCCTTTTCCTGCAGCTCCAGAATCAGAACCAGGGCTGGTGCAGCCAGTGGGGCTGGCAATCCCATTTTTACCTGCTAAGCATTGTGAAAAAGACGGGTCCTCTCCCAGCCCAAGCTTCCCAGGGTAACGCCAGGCAGAGGGACATAGGGGTTGGGTCTGCTCAGATGGGGGTTGGGTGAGTTGCTTCTGACATGACAAGTGTGGCAGTCGAGGCAGTTGGAATAAGAGACATTTTCCCTCGGTGAAGAAGCAGTTGTCTGTTGGGCTGGGGTTCAGTAGGCAGAAAGAAAGGAGCTGGCTCGTTCACCGGGGCAGGGAGGGTTCTGCGCTAACACCCAGAATGGTGGCTAATCCCTGCATGAGTGTACCAGTGAAGAAGTGAAGTGGCTAACCACAGCACCTCCAGGGGCCTTCACTCTGACCTCCAAGTCATTGTCAGCAGCAGGGGTGGTGACCATGGAGTCACCCCCTGTCCCGCTCCTGGGCCTTTTGAGACAAGAAACCCTCATCTTAGGACTGCTGTAGGTGGCAGGAAAGCAGAGCCGAGTTGCGCTCGGCCGCACCCTGTGGGGGCTGAGCAGCTCAAGGAGATGAAGCCTTTGCCCTCCGCCACAGGGAGCTGACCTCGGCCCCTGAGGTGTCCGACTTGAAGGGGGCCTTTGGGACATGCGGTATCCCCTCCCCATCTGGAGAGGTCAGCCACATTGCCAATCAGCCATGGAGCCCCAGTAAGAACTCCGCACAGGAGGCTCCAGTGAGCTTCCCTGGCTGGCCGTGTTTCTCGCATGTGCCACACATTGTTATTGGGGGGAGTCGCTCTGTCCCCAACTCCATGGAAGCTGTGCTTGTGGAACTTCCCTGGACTGGGCCCCCTGTGTCTTTTCCCTTGGCTGACTTTAGTCTGTGTCCTGTGGCTGGAATAAACCATAACAGTGAGTGTGACAGCTTTTAGTGATTTCTGTGAGTTCATCTAGAGCAGTGATAGTCAACCTGGTCCCTACCGCCCACTAGTGGGCGTTCCAGCTTTCATGGTGGGTGGTAGCGGAGCAACTACAGTATAAATAAAAAGATAGACTTAACTATAGTAAGTTGTTTTATAAAGATTTATTCTGTCAAACTTAGCAAAAATCCAACATAAAGTACTTGGGAAGTAATTACATATTATTATATGCTTTAACTTGTTGTAACTCTGCTTTATAAATTTTATAAAGTAAAGTTACTTCCCTACTTTATAAATCACTATTGCTGTGGAACCAGTGGGCGGTTAGAAAATTTTACTACTAACAGAGATACAAAAGTGGGCGGTAGATATAAAAAGGTTGACTACCCCTGGTCTAGAGAATGATTGAACCTCAGAGGGTCTTGGGGCCACCCAACTCCAAACCAACCCTATAGTTGGTAGTTATGCAGAAGGATAGAATCATTAACATGTGAATGTCTTTCTAACTCTGGCCAGCCAATATGACTAAGCTAATTGACCACAGACAGACTAGGTTGATTATGACAATCAAGAAAAAAGTGCTAGAGACACAGACTCTTGGAGGCAGATGATCCTCGTGTAGGGAGGATCATCTGCTTTAGCCAATGTTACTGAATTAAATGTTAATTACACCTTAAAAATAACTTCACGGCAACATCTAGCTTGGTGTATGGCCACACAACTGGGTGCCGTAGGCTAGCCAAGCCAACACATGCAGTTAACCATCATGCTCATAGACACAACTCAAAGCAGGCAGCATTGGGACAGGTTAGCACCAAGGCTGGGACTAAGGTATTTCTGGCTGCATCTTCACCTGGTACCATATTGTCTCTTCTAGATAACCCCTAAGATCTTCCCACTAGGACATTTGAAACTCTTTGTGAGTCAACCTACAGTCTCCATTTTTTTTACTGTCACCATCCCCCAAAGAACTGCTAGTGTGAACACCTCCCTTTTTTTTTCTAACAAGGTAATGATCTACTAGGAGCCTAGGAAGCTTATTAGTGCTTATTAGTAGCCAAAGACTTGACCTTGTGTCCAGACTTTGATACTTACCCGCTACCTCTTTACCTCGGAGTTTGAATCTCCATTGAATGGTTTAGGGCAGGGGTCCCCAAACTACGGCCCGCAGACCGCATGCGGCCCCCTGAGGCCATTTATCCGACTCTCCGCACTTCCAGAAGGGGCACCTCTTTCATTGGTGGTCAGTGAGAGGAGCATAGTTCCCATTGAAATACTGGTCAGTTTGTTGATTTAAATTTACTCGTTCTTTATTTTAAATATTGTATTTGTTCCCATTTTGTTTTTTTACTTTAAAATAAGATATGTGCAATGTGCACAGGGATTTGTTCATATTTTTTTTATAGTCTGGCCCTCCAACAGTCTGAGGGACAGTGAACTGGCCCCCTGTGTAAAAAGTTTGGGGACCCCTGGTTTAGGGACTACATCCACTCATTCACAAAGCCTATTAAATATTTATGATGTTCAGGCATTATGATGAGGGCTGGGCTGGGATGGAATATGGTTGAGACACAGACCTCTTCGAGTTGCTCAGTCTAGCCAGTCTTGAGAATGACAAGATGAGCAAATGCTTGGAAAGTGCTTTTGATATTCTGAAATGCTAGTTCTAAATATAGGCATGCTCATTGTAACCCCTGAATGTACAACCTTCCCATGATTCTGTGAAAATGATATACGTAGTTGATTTAATTGTCAGTGTGGTTGGGCCTGAACACTGCGTCTATTCTGAGCATTTATTTGCTTAGAAGTTTAAGAAGTACATCAATTGCTTAACCACCTGTCAAATCTCCGGAACCCAAGAAGAAATGCTAATGAAAGATCTGAGCTGAAACTCAACAACGAGCTTCACTGAAGAGAGGGAAAAATAAATAGAAATGAGGAGTTAGTTATTACATGGGGCTGATTTTTAAAAAATTGCCAATGCTAATAATAAAACTTTTATCAATGGAGGAGAACACAGCAGAGGAAATGATACATCAGTGAACTTCTCATGCCTAAATGACTTGCATTTTGGGGGGAGGAAATGCTCTTTTCTAAGAAAGATGTGTTAACTATGTATGTGGTCCTCTGATTAGAGAGGAATGGGAGTAAACTTTTGTCATCTTTCACCTGTAATGTCACAGATGTGTCATCACTCTGAGGAGTGTCACCAGTGAGCTCAAGGGCTGTAACTAGAGCAATGTTTTCACCCTGAAATGTAGAGATAAGTAGAATATTTATATTTTACCTATGAAGAGCAGTGCTATTCCTTTTTTTAAAAAATTTTTATTATTTTATTTATTATTTTTTTAAAGATTTTATTTATTCATTATAGAGAGGGAAGAGAGAGAGAGAGAGAGAGAGAGAGAAGGGGAGAGGAGCAGGAAGCATCAACTCCCATATGTGCCTTGACCAGGCAAGCCCAGGGTTTTGAACTGGCAACCTCAGCGTTTCCAGGTTGACGCTTTATCCACTGTGCCACCACAGGTCAGGCGAGCAGTGCTATTCCTTGACTGGTGATTTTAAAGCTATACTGATGGAGGAGAAATTATAGTTTTATCAGTCAGTTCATAAGGCTCTGAGATATAAGTATCTGAAATAAAAAAGGAATATGAGGCCCTGGCCAGTTAGCTCAGTGGTAGAGTGTCGGCCTGGCGTGCAGGAGTCCTGGGTTCGATTCCCGGCCAGGGCACACAGGAGAAGCGCCCATCTGCTTATCCACCCCTCCCCTTCTCCTTCCTCTCTGTCTCTCTCTTCCCCTCCTGCAGCGAGGCTCCATTGGAGCAAAGTTGGCCCTGGTGCTGAGGATGGCTCCATGGGCTCTGCCTCAGGTGCTAGAGTGGCTCCTACCGCAATGGAGCAACTCTAGATGGGCAGAGAATCGCCCCCTGGTGGGCATGCCGGTGGATCCTGGTCGGGCGCATGTGGAAGTCTGTCTACCTCCCCGCTTCTAACTTTGAAAAAAATTTAAAAAAATAAAAAAAATTAAAAAAAGCTAGAAATAAGTATAGTTTTTGTTTATATCCTGCCACTTCTTTTTCCCTTTGGGTCTCAGTGTTTTAATCTGTAAAATGTGTAAGTTTTAAAATGTGTAGGTTCTATGCCTGCCTGTCTCTTTCTGCTTCCTGAAATTACAACCTGGAGAAACAGGACCAATAGGGAGAGAAAGGGGTGGGAAGGAAGGAAGGGAGGGAGGGATGGAGGGAGGGAGGGAGGGAGGGAGGGAGGGAGGGAGGGAGGGAGGGAGGGAGGGAGGGAGGGAGGAAGGAAGGAAGAGGGGAAATGAGAAAGGAAGAAAGAAAAGGATGGATTTATTTTAAAAATCTATCTGTGGATTTATTTCAAAAATCCATACTGTGAATCACCCCCGGCCCCTCTCAGTTGTGCGAGTTAGGGAAACAGGAGATCCAGTGGAAGGAGCACCTTCGGCCTCCCCTGGCCCCGAAGCTCTGTGCTGTCCCTGGTGTCCCAGGCCCTGGCTGTGCCCGGACGGGATGGGCAGGGAAGGCAGGCAGCATTGTTGGGATCATAAAGGCTAAGAGTTTATAATGTCTCTGAGACAAATATCTGGTAAGGAGGCGGGGGTGTGTGTGTGGAAGGGGGGGAGTTGTCATGGCAACCTCGAAAAGCATGCACTTCTAACCTGTTGATTTTCCCCTCTCTGGCCTCACATCTTTTCCTGTGGAAGGTGACAGATACTGGGAGTGACATGGGATATGAGCGAGTCCCCAGGAGTCATCCTGTAGTCCTTATCCTGGACCATTCCAGAGGGGCTGGCATGCTACAGCCATGATTCTTGTGCCTCTCAGTCTGCCTTCCAAGCCCACCTGCTCTGGGCGGCCTCAGTGGCCGTGACCCGACCCAGATCTGACCGTCCTCTGAATTCCCTCAGCACACACATTGGTTCTAATCTGCAAGTATTCCTTCGGTTGCTCAGCTGTTATACCTGCACATCAGCAGAATGGTTAGATTGGTATAAATTGTATCCATGCTGACTCACATAACCAGACTTACTGGTAGCACAAGGAGAAACTGCTGGAGTGGGTAGAGATCTGTGGTCAGGTCTGAATGAACAGGGAAGGGGCGCTCAGAGAAGGAGTCTCCCAGGAGCACCAGGTAGCTGAAGGGGAGGAAGCAGAGGGGAGGGGAGGGGAGGGGAGGGGAGGGGAGGGGAGGGGAGGGGAGGGAGAGAAAGAGTGAATGTCAAGGGATGAAGGATTCAGTGCTATTCTGGAAGGAAGATAAGAAAAGCAGGGGCAAGAAAAGGCACAATTTAATTAGGGAAAAACAAAGCGTTAATGATGATCTCGGTAACATGAAGGAAGTGATTTTGGTTTCGGTTCCTGAGCACTGAGGCCTCAAGGGTAGGGGCTGCTGTGGGAGAACCAGTTCTGCTTTTTCCTCCCTGGCCCTCTCTAGCCCTGCAGCTGACCCCAGCCCCATCCCTGCTGTGTGCAAGGGCTGCCTTTGGGGGCCTCTGCTCCAGCCAGTGCCGTTTTCCACTTGACTTTGGAGAAGTTACTGAGCAGATCTTTCGATGACCTCAGCGGCTTCCTTCTTTCTCAACCACAAGCCCGTCCACAGGCTGGAACGGCTTCTCTTGTCCTGGCTGCCCACTGGCCCCCGCGCTGTCAGAGCGGGCGGCTGTCAGGCCGTGTGTTTATTCCACACGTGAGCGCATTGGCGTCTGTTCCACGCGGCACAGCTTCTGCTCTGTCCCCTCAGCTTTTGTCTCGCGCTCCCTATCTCGGGAGAAAGCTCTGGCAAGAACCTACACGTATGGTATGGAAACCAGATTTTGTTAATGCCATACACACACACACACACACACACACACACACACACACACACACACACACAGTGTGTCCGTAAAGTCATGGTGCACTTTTGACTGGTCACAGGAAAGCAACAAAAGACGATAGAAATGTGAAATCTGCACCAAATAAAAGGAAAACTCTCCCAGTTTCATACCTATTCAGTGCAGTTCGATGTGGACTCACACACAGATTTTTTAGGGCTCCTTACGTAGCTATCCCGTATAGCCTCTACAGACTCGTCACTGACTGATGGCCTACCAGAACAGGGTTTCTCCTCCAAACTGCTGATTTCCTTCAACTGCTTATCCCACCGAGTAATGTTATTCCTATGTGGTGGTGCTTCATTATAAATGCGCTGATATTCACATTGCACTTTGGTCATGTATTCAAATTTAGTGAGCCACAGAACACACTGAACTTTCCTCTGTACCGTCCACATCTGGACTGGCATGGCCATGGGCTGCTCCGCTGTATACATGGTGTTACGTCATCATCTGCGCATGTGCACATGCTGCCACATCATCCTACAGAAACTGGGAGGGTTTTCCTTTTATTTGGTGCAGATTTCACATTTCTATAGTCTTTTGTTGCTTTCCTGTGACCGGTCAAAAGTGCACCATGACTTTACGGACACACTGTATTTGTGCAGGTGTTAGACAAGAAGTACACGTGTTATGTGTATACAATGTGGTCATAGGACTCGGATGCATAAATCTGTTTATTCACAGCCACAGGTATCTGCTTGCCAATGACCTGGTGGTTTCTGCCCTAGGCCAGAAAATTACTTAGGAATGTTCAAAATACGCTATACTTGTCCACATGTTCTAAAAACATGGGGGGGGGAGGGGGAGAAAGAAAATGTCAAGTTGCTTCCAAACTGATCTAAGTAGAATTTTTAAAAATATACCCAATGGAGGTGATTTTGATCACATTACACTCAAAACCCCCTGACGGCATCCCATTCATTGATGTTGGTAAACAATTTGGATTGTGGATGATCATCTAAGACCTTCCACAGTCTAGACCTCATATATTCATCTGTAAGATCATGACTTCATTGCACATACCACAGAGGGGCCTTTGGTTGTATACTTTTGACCATGCAAAGAAATCAGTTTCTTGGACAAATATATAATGGACACACATGTCCAACTTGCAGATGGCCCCAAGCTGAAGGGACAGTGAATTCATTTATTCAACTAAGACTGAATACCTGGACTGGGCTGGGCTTGGTTCTGGCGCTGGGGATGTGGCAGGAACAAGAGGAAGCTTCTACTCTTGTTCACTAGTGACGGAGACCGGCCCATGTGACAGGTGGGGTAAGAAGAGGTATAAAGCAGCTCACGATGGAGGTTGTTGCGGGCCTTCGAAAGGCAGCTTCTCCAGTAGCGGGTATCTGGGCAGGTACCTGTATAAAATGAAGGAAAGCACCAGCTGAGTCTCAGGAGAATGGTGTTTTCAGGCAGTGGGAAGAGCAAATGCGAAGCCTGTGAGGCTGGAGTGTGCTTGGTACGTTTGTGCAACAGCAGGAAGGCCAGTCGTAGCTGGGGCAGAGGGCGCAAAGGTGAGAACAGTGGGAGGTGAGGTCATGAAGAGCATCTGGTCGTGGTAATGACTTTGGCCTTTACTCCAGGTAACGTGGGAAGCCGCTGGAAGGTTTTGAGTAGATGACATGTATGATTGACTTATGTCTTAGATCAGTGGTCCCCAACCTTTTTTGGGCCACGAACCGGTTTAATGTCAGAAAATATATATTTTCACAGACCAGCCTTTAGGGTGGGATGGATAAATGCACAAAATAAAATTATGCGACCGGCGTAAAAACTGTGGTATTTTTAAATGTAATTGTTGAACTTACGAGACAAGCATCAAGAATGAGTCTTAGACGGATGTAACAGAGGGAATCTGGTCATTTTTAAAAAATAAAACATCGTTAAGACTTAAATATAAATAAAATGGAAATAATGTAAGTTATTTATTCTTTCTCTGCGGACTGGTACCAAATGGCCCACGGACTGGTACTGGTCCGTGGCCTGGGGGCTAGGGACCACTGTCTTAGATGATTACTCTGGTTGCCCATATACAGAACAGGCTACTGTTGGGGTCAAGGCTGGAAGCTGAGAGACACATTAGGAGACGGCTCTAATAGTCTAGGTTAGGGACAGTGATGGTTTATTTTAGACCAGGGTGTGGGTGATGGAGGTGATGGAAAGGGTGGAGTCTTTAGATACTTGGAAGGTAGAGTTGTAAGGATCTGCTGATAAATCAGATTTGGGTTGTGAGGGGGGAGTCAGTGATTTCAAAGATTTTGGACTGAGTAGTTGGGAGAATTGAGAATAAAGTCACTCTTCATGGAGATGGGGAGACGAAGTTTGGGAAGAGGTAGCAATGAGGAGCCAAGGGTTCTATTTTAGACAGATTAAATTTAGGATACCTGTCTGTAATTAGAGATACGTACTCAGTAGGCAATTGGAGTCTGAAATTCAGGGGAGAAGTTTGTGCTGGAGAATTAGTATTAGGAGTTATTCAGCCTGTAGATGGCTTCAGGGAGCTAGGGCAGATAATGTGGGGAAGAAGTCCAAAGACCCAGCAACGACTGAGAAGAGGCAGCCAATGGAATAGGATGAAAATCAAGAGTAGGAGCGGGAACTCATTATGAGGCCAAGGAAAGCAAGCACCCCAGGAGGAGAGAGCGTTCAGCTAGGTCAGATGTTGCTGATACATCATGTAAGAGAAAGACCGAGACTTGGCCATTGACTAATGATATCGAGGTTTACTGCTATGTCCAATTTAGATTTAGAAAGTCCCCAGCAGGTCAAAAGTATCATGATCAATTTTGTAGGAACCTACATGTGGTTTGGACAGGTCAAGTATTCATGTACAGGATTTGGAAAACATGGTCTCATCACAGTTCATGAGAAAGGGCCAGGGATTTATGACCCAGAGATGATGTTGGATGAACCACACGGTGATGGGATATCAAAGAGCCACCCTGATGCTGACTGCCACTTATACCAATGGGATGGCAGTCTCTCTGAGAGGGTCACTGCCAGAACCTGGGAGTGTTTCTGTACTGAGGCCCAAAGTTGCAGAAGAGAGGACAAACCAGAGGGCCTTTAGGGAAATTTTCACAGTAGGGACCATATGTTGAAAAACTCAGCTTGGAGAAGACCCAGGAGGGTCCTAGCCCTTTTTATTTTATTTTTTACAGAGACAGAGAGTCAGAGTGAAGGATAGACAGGGACAGACAGACAGGAACGGAGAGATGAGAAGCATCAATCATTAGTTTTTTCATTGCGCATTGCGACACCTTAGTTGTTCATTGATTGCTTTCTCATATGTGCCTTGACCGCGGGCCTTCAGCAGACCGAGTAACCCCTTGCTGGAGCCAGCGACCTTGGGTCCAAGCTGGTGAATTTTTGCTCAAACCAGATGAGCCCACGCTCAAGCTGGCGACCTCGGGGTCTCGAACCTGGGTCTTCCGCATCCCAGTCTGACGCTCTATCCACTGCGCCACCGCCTGGTCAGGCGGTCCTAGCCCTTTTAAAACTTGTCTTTTGCAAAAAGGATCATAAAAGATAAAGGGTAGAAGTTAAAGGGGAAGTTTTGCATGTATGGATGTATAATAACCACTCTCCCCAAAATGTAGTCATTCAAAACACTAATTTATTATTTTTCACAATTTTGTACAGTTCAATGGCTTGATAATTCTCTGGGCTCAGCTGGGTCCCTCAGACCACATGGTCACTCATCTTCAAGGGGATGACATTGGAATTCCTCACATAGTAAGAAATGGAGTTAGTATGGTGGCCATAAGCTGTTCATTGTGGATGCGGATCAGTCCCTATTGTTATGTTAACTAACCCCCCATATTTAGTGACTTAAAATAATAAACACTTGTTATATTATACACTTTCTGATGGTTTGGAATCGAGGAGCAACTTAACTGGGTGTTTCTGCCTTGGGATCTCTCCTGAGGTTGCATTCGGGCTGTTGACTGGAGCTCAAGTTTCTACTGGGCTGGAGAATCCTCTTTCAAGTTCACTCATGTGATTCTTGGAAGCTTCGATTCCTCACGGGCTGTTTGTCAGGGGCTTCGGTTCCCACACAGGCTTCTCCTGTGGTTACTTAAAACAGGGCAGCTTGCAACGTCCTCAGAGTTGGGATTGAGAAGTGGGGAGGGGGAGGAGAGCAAGGTGGAAATCATAGTGTTTTTTCTAATATAATCTCTGGAAACTAACGTATCACCAATTCTGCCGTGTTGTGGGTCATACAGACTCATCCGGGTACAGTGTGGGAGGGGACTCCACAGGGGTCTGGACACCTGGAAGTGGGACTTACTGAGGACCACTGTGGAAGCTGCCTATATAGCTATCATAGATAGGAGACCCACTTTGGTCGTAGAGCAGACGGGACTTTGCTTGTTGAATGTAATGTGGTACATGAGGACCAGGGAGCAAAGATGGATGGCCTCTAGGTTTTGGCTACTTACTATAACGAGAACCATTGGCAGAGACACACGAGGAGGTAGGGAGAAATCTAAGCTTTACTTTCGGCTTCTGAAGTTCATGAAGCCTTTTAGATATCCAAGTGGACAAGCCTGTAGGCAGTTTGAATGAATGATTCTGGAGCTCAGGGGACAGCTCGAGACAGTGGTGAGAAATCTGTTGAAAATTTATAACACATAGCCTATAGATAGGATTGGAAACCCAGCACTGGATAAGGTCACTTAGTCGCAGTCATTCTCAATATTAGTTAACCATTTGAATCATCTGGGAAGCTTTAAAAAGAATTTGACACCAGGCCATTCTCAAAATCGATTGAATGGGTATCTCTGGGGGTGGCACCCAGCCATTGGAATTTTTAAAGCTCCCCGGTGATTCCAATGTGCGGTCAAGGTTGAGAGCAATGGACACGGGAGAAAATTGTCAGTGGACAAGCCAGGACTCTTGCATGTGTGTGAGGGTAGAGAAAGTTCCAGCATAAGGCACAGCTTCTTTTGCAGTGCCGGAGAACTGGTTGACTTTGTGGCTGAGCTGTGGACCAGCTGGTGAGGATAGTTTGTGTATTCCACGTGCAAAGGGCCATCATCTGTGGCCAATGGGGAGTGCAGAATCACTCTGGAATTTCAAAATGTAACAGTTTGAATACCCAGACTCCCATTTTGGTAATGCAATCAGACTTGATTAGATCTAGAGTGTTTACCAAGCATTCCTCTGGCCTTTTTAATTAGGGATAAAAGTTAAGCAAATTTGAACCTGACACTCCTTAAAGGGTGGGTGATTCTGTGCAGAGACGTGGCTGGATTCCAGCTGGAAGCTCTTACTGTCAGGCTGCAAGGGAAGAGAGCAAGGATCCAGCCCAGTTCAACTTCCGATCAACAATACTAGCATGGCGATCTTTGCGTGCAGATAGATCTTGGGGCAATCCATTGTCACGTAGGTTTTGGAGGTGTTTTGCCATTTTGGGGAACTTGTGCATTGAAGGACCCATTTTTCTAGTAGAGATCCCTCTTTGTTACTCCTGTTTGTCTCTAACTTTTGCAGACTCATGCCTGCATGAGCCAAGAGAACAACGTCTTGGAGCTGTGTTCTCAACCCTGCTTCCTGAGACGTGGAAACTGTGGCCTTGATCTCCTTAATTAATTTCTCATGATTCTTGACCAACAAATCACACAGGCCAAATTCCTAACTACTGAGTCCTTCAGAAGTGCACAGCATGTTCCCTCGTCCTATACTCGCACCTCACCAGGTTTATTTAAAAGCTATCACTTCGTCTCTGTCTCTGTTTCTCACTATTCAGTCTCAGAGGAACCCGGAACACTCTCTAGTTGGGAATCAAAGTCCTCAGTCTGAGATGGAGCTCTATGAGCCCTTGATTAAGCCATTATAGTCTACTAAGCCTGCGTCTTCTCTGTAAAATGGAGAGGGCGACCTACCTTACTGCTTTCCTGAGGTTGTTGTCTATAGAGAAATGAGCAATACAAACAGCCCAGTCTTGCTGATGTAAAGGCTTGCCACCAGCAGCATATCCCCTTCTCTGGGCACGTGCAGAAGCCGCTCATCTGTCTTGGACATCTGGTTTCTTGCTTTCTCACCACCAGGCTTTCCCTTCCTTCCAGATCTTGTGGCACAGACCTCACATTTCTCAAGGAAGTCTCCCTTAATTGATCCCACCTCACTTGGACCATTTTTATTGTCTCTCTCCAATGCCAGACGAATATGGTGATCTCTTTAAAGTAAGTACCATTTCGTTGTATGTTTCCGTATAGACATGTTAAATTTGTCCCAAGTGTTGATTCCAGATCTGCATGAGATTGCACGTTTTGGAGGGGTAGGGACTGGAGACTGTCTCAGCTTTGCAGACACGGATCAATATGGGGATTCTATCCATTAATGTGAACTCCTGACTTTCATTTCTCACTGACCTTCACAAATCAAGATCATCCAGAAAGCAATTAAGTTTGGGGTGTTGGTAGACATTTTCCTGCATGTAGAGCTCAGTCCTTCCATTGTTAATACAGTTCTTGGCTACCCAAGTCTTAATGATAATTGCGTGTCAACCTGGGATGAAGGGAATGAAAACATCCATTTTTGCCTTCCATTGTCAGAAGTGTGTCTTTATCAGCACTCTCCACAGGGAACACACCATCCTTCCTTCTCTTTCAAGTGGTGCCAAGCCCAGTGACATTTGAAATGAGTCATTGTCTAAATGTGGAGACTGGCATTCTGCATGCACAACAGTACGTGCTTGGGTGCCATCCCAGTCCGTGACAGTGAGCATGGCTCCGACCTCTCTGGGGAGGGCATTCTGAAAATGATCCTCCTTCAGTTGAAAGTGATCTGACATTTTTAGAACTCCAACAGGAATGAGAGAACTCAAGCTTTGTGGATTTGCTGTAAATGAATGTGTACTGTAGACTTCCATGGCAAAGTGGAACCAACACCATTCTTACAGTCAGGGGACCTGAATTGGGGTCTTGCTCTTTCTCTAACTAGTTGCATGATCTTTGTGTGTGTGTGTGTGTGTGTGTGTGTGTGTGTGTGACCGAGACAGAGAGAGTCGGAGAGAGGGACCAACAGGAAGGAAGAGAGATGAGAAGCATCAATTCTTCATTCAGCACCTTAATTGATCATTGATTGCTTTCTCATATGTGTCTTGACTGGGGGGCTACAGCAAACTGAGTGACCCCTTGCTTAAGCCAGTGACCTTGGGCTTAAGCTGGCGACCTCGGGGTCTCGAACCTGGGTCCTCTGCGTCCCAGTCTGACGCTTTATCCACTGCACCACTGCCTGGTCAGGCACTAGTTGCATGATCTTGAGCAAACATGTTATCCTGCTGGGCCCCAGAAAGGAAGCAGGTTGAGATAGATCAGTTTGATTCCCATAAAATCATAAAGTCTCCAGGTTCTACTGAGTTTTATAAGATCATATGTCTCCCAGAGAACGAAGACTTCACTTTCTTTTTTTTTTTTCCTAATGTTTCTGTTGATCTGGGAAATGGATGGGGAGAGGGGATTATTCTGGTGTAGCTTTCTGGATGTCTGACAGATACATATGTAAGAGGCTGTGAAAATAGATCAGAATCCAGAAGGTGGAATTCCGAAGAGAGGACAGAAACATAGAAAAGAGGGTGTTCTTGTGTTTTTCTCCATACCGCCATTTTCCTGCTCTAGTTGTCGAGTTCTGGCCACTCCCAAAGGTTCAAGGTTCTTGCTGATTGCCGTGGAACCAAATGCTTTTCCCCACATTCTGAGATTGAAGCCTTAATGGGATGGTATTTGGAGGTGAGGCTGTTGGGAGGTGTTTAGACCATGAGAGTAAGGCCCCCATGATGGGACTAAGGTCCTTACAAGATGAGGAGGAGATCTTGCTCTTTCTCTGCCGTCTGCGGGTACAATGAGAAGATGACCATTTGTAAACAAAGCAAAGGGCCCACCAACCAGACTGGTGCCCTGCCAGTCTTCAGAATGTGAGAAATACATATTTGTTATGTAAGCCACCCAGTCACTGGTAGTTGTTACAGCAGCCTGAGCTGACCAAGGCACGGCGGTCATTCAAGACACAGGGTGTGGTCCTGCTTCAGCCCCAGCTCAGGCCTTGAGTGATCCCCTGCATTACTCAGTTTCAGAGACAAGTGTTTGCGGGACTCTACCTGCACAGGGTGAACTTATAGCCCTTAGACCCCCATGTGCTAAGCCCTAGTCCTTGCACACTTTAAAACTTTATGTAAAGGTATCACCCTGCATGTATCTTTCTGAAACTTGCTGTTTGTTTCTTTATTGCTAGGGATCCATGTTGATACATTGATACATGTAATTCCAGTTGATTCATTTGAACTACTATGTACTTTTTCATTGTAAGAATCTATCACTATTTATGTATTTTTTTTGATGGACAGGTGTATTGTTTCCAATTCTTTTTCTATTAAAAGCAAAGCTACAATACACATTTTAATGCACATCATCTGGAGCTAGTCGAATGGCCAGGAAAAAGAATGGGTATATAGTTATCTTTGCTTGTTATTGCCGGAGTGTTCTTATAGGGTTCATGCCAGTTTATACCCCCTGTAGGAGAATTCCTATTAATCCAAATCCTTGTCTACACAGAGTACACTGCAGACCTTTTAGCTTTTGCCAATTTTTGATATATTGGATATTTAATCCAGTTCTAGATTTTTAAGGGAACAATTTGAACATTTCTATGTCAAGTAGGATGTTTACGGTCGGCTCATGACAGATGTTGTTTATTAGATTAAGGAAGTTTCTTGTCTTATTTTCCCATGATTTTTTTAAACCACATTTTGTCATATATTTTTGTTTTGCATATTTCAAGGTGATCACCTACCAACTCTAAATAATCTGCCTAATGATAATAGACCTAGGTAGCTGATTTTATGGGAAACTATGAGATGAGGTAAAGATTCTTTAGTAAGACCAATTCGTTGCAATTTTTCAAAATACCACCCTCCGAGAGAGGCATCTTTTTTTTTTTTTTTTTTTTTTTTTTTTTTTTTTTTTTTTTTACAGAGACACAGAGAAAGGGACAGACAAACAGGAACAGAGAGAGATGAGATGAGAAGCATCAATCATCAGTTCTTCGTTGCAACACCTTAGTTGTTCATTGATTGCTTTCTCATATGTGCCTTGACCACAGGTTTTCAGCAGACTGAGTAACCCCTTGCTCAAGCCAGTGACCTCAGGTCCAAGATGGTGAGCTTTGCTCAAACCAGATGAGCCCACACTCAAGCTGGGGACCTCGGGGTCTCGAACCTGGGTCCTCCGAATCCCAGTCCAACGCTCTATCCACTGCGCCACCACCTGGTCAGGCGAGAGAGGCATCTTAAATGTCACCTCCCCCAGTCAGAGGGTTGGTAAAGGAATGCAGGTATTGTCATGCACACCGAATAATTTATCTTGTGGTAAGTGAGGATGTGCTGGGGTGTTGTTATAACTAGAAACTATTGCCCAGGAGGACTAAAGAATGCATGCTCACAATGGGTTATTGGAGCAATATATGATTATTATGGGCCGATGCCTGGGGCTTGGCTATATTTTTGTTAAGGTGAAATTTTCTTTGTAATGGAATTGGTTATAATGGGATTTGATCTCCATTCATCTCACTTATCCGTTCTCCCTCTGGCGGCTTCGATAGCTTTGCTCCCTTAGCGGCTGTTCACCCGGCAATGTCTAAGGAGCCCAACGTGCCTCTAATTTGTGACCAAAAGCTCTTGAACGGGGCTCTCCTCATAAACCCCCCCGATCCCTTTGATTTCCCGAACCCCCATCCATCATCGGTGGCCTTCCTCGATCTGCTTTCCCAAGGTGCTTATTGTCTTACTTAACTTATGTCCCTCTGGACTGTCGCTGCTTGTTCAGACACAACTTGCCTTGGTCCCCCATTATGGGTGATGGAAGGTTATGTCCTGGAGCCTTTTTGTCCCTGGCTGGTGTGACAGCCATGTGCATCTGGGCAGGGGAGAAGTCAGTTAGAGGATGATGCTAACAAGTCTGGTATCTTAGGGTTTTTTGTTTTTTTGTTTGTTTGTTTGTTTTTAATGGAGGCATGTATGCCATCCACCTTGCAATGGTGTTTTGAGTTTTGAGTTTAATTAATATTTGACCTAGGAGGCCGTGATTGATGCAATCTGCCAAATCACCATTCCAGCTGCTTTTGAGGGCCCCACCCTGAGGCGTGTTGGGCATCCCTACCCTGAGTCAGCTCCTGAGCACAAACTCAGGGAGGGTTGACAGAGCCTCTTTATGAGTAATAGGGACTCCTATCCCTTAGGAAATTCTAAAGGTTTTAGCAGCTCTGTGCCAGGAGCCAGGGACAAAGACCAAATCTACGCTTTATCATATTATGGAAAGATGCAGTCAAAAACCCCTAATACATCAATTTTCCCTCCCACTCGCACCATTAGTGAACGAGAGTGCCCGTGACCCACAGCGTTGTCAACGCAGTGCGGTTGAGATCTGGCCTTCCGCCACCGGGATGGTGATAAATGCATCTCAGAGTGGTTTTCATTCGTATTTCTTTTATTCTGAATGAGGCCAAGCATCTTTTCATACATTGAAGAGCCAGCCGTCTCTACTGTGGAGAGGTAAATTGGAGGGGAGGAGCATGGAAAGGTCCAGAACTCGGGGCCCCTCAGGAAGTTGTGACAGAAGGAGCTGTGGGGTCCTGAAAACGGGAATGTGAAGACCTTCAGACGTGGACCGAAGGCCGCTGGTCTGTTTTTCTTACACATGTTCTTCTTACAGTCAGTTCCATTTTCCTCACTTACTGCCACCACCCCTAGGTCCACAGTGACCTCTAAGGGAGTCTGTCACACTCCCCTTGTTCGGACATCTCAGGTCCCCGGCAGATCCTCCTGGACAAGGTTACTGGGCGAGCTGAAGTGACCCGCCAACACCCAGCTGTCAGAGCTGGCTGCTGTGCTTTACTGGTCACTTTGTTCCAGTGCCCTTTGGAGAATCTAAATTCCAGGGCAAGGGGAGCCCCGGTCTCACCCACCTCCTGTCTCCGCCACACTGTGCACGCCGGGGTGGAGCAGTCGCAGGGCCCAGGAGCTTGTGTATTTTCAAGAAAGGAAAATAATAACCAGCAAGGCTCCTGTCATTGAAACGATGGGCGGGGGGGGGGGGGGAGAGAGAGAGAGAGAGGGAGAGGGAAGGAGATGAAGAAAGGTGGACATGCTGTCCTGGACTGATTTCCGTTGTCAGCCCAATTGGTCCAGGTCCATTTCTGTCGGGGAGCCCCTCATTCCAGGAGGCATGGCTTTGGGCGTCACTTGGAGGTGTTGTCTCTTCCTGTCAGAGTGTAGTAGTAAGCCAGGGCTGGGAGAGTGAGATGTCCCTGGGAGGGGACCCTACCTACCCATACAAGATGTCACACATCTGCTTTTGGAGGACAAGAAACTGGCCCCTTCTGGGGCATGGATGAAGGACAGCAGCCAGTGTGCCCTTGGGTAAGCAAAATCCCACTGGAAGGGGGACTGGCCTCACCTTCAGTGCCCACGTCCCTTCGCCAAAGCGGTACCCAATCACAGCCACGAGCTTCGCTGCTTGGCAAGCAAGAGAACGAGTACTCCATTGTCAAAGGCTGCTTCCACTCTGTCCATTCCAGAGCACTGTTGGGATGCAGTTAGGGTTTCTGTCTGTTTCCATCCATGATTTTGGCTCAGTTTCCACATCTGTGAAATGCTCATAAGAGTTCCTATAACAGGCCCTGGCTGGTTGGCTCAGTGGTAGACCGTCGGCCTGGCGTGCAAAGGTCCCGGGTTCGATTCCCGGCCAGGGCACATAGGAGAAGCGCCCATCTGCTTCTCCACCCCTCCCCCTCTCCTTCTTCTCTGTCTCTCTCTTCCCCTCCCGCAGCCGAGGCTCCATTGGAGCAAAGATGGCCCGGGCGCTGGGGATGGCTCCTCGGCCTCTGCCCCAGGCGCTAGAGTGGCTCTGGTCGCAACAGAGCGATGCCCCAGAGGGGCCGAGCATCGCCCCCTGGTGGGCAGAGCGTAGCCCCCTGGTGGGCGTGCAGGTGGATCCCGGTCGGGCGCATGCGGGAGTCTGTCTGACTGTCTCTCCCCATTTCCAGCTTCAGAAAAATACTAAAAAAATAAAAAAATAAAAATAAAGAGTTCCTATAACAAAAGTATTTCCAAGATCTCTGGAAATGTTCAGAGTCCCCATGGCCAGTTGCTCAGACCTTCTTCCTAGAGCCCAGCAGGTGAGTGAAGCATGCCCTTCCCCCGAGGCCAAGGTCTCCACCTGAGCTTTAACACACCTGGGGCAGCACGTCCTAGGTGGGCGGTGATGGATGAAGGTCGCGGCAGGCGGATCTTTGGCAGCTGCCGGCTGGAGTTTGATGAGCAGCCGGCTCTGAATGAAGATAAAGCACCAGTGAGCTTTGATGGACGATGGACAGAGCTCGTCTTGAAATTGGTCTCTCAGAACAATATACAAACTAATACACAAATCAATGCAAAGTGTTTAAACTGCCAGGAAAACTCGGCCCATCTATCACACTTAAGGGGAACAGGGGGCCGTAGGGTTTGGCAATTGCTCGAGTCCCCAAGGCCCTGGGGAAGGAAACTCGGTCTCTGGGAACTGACAGCCTGATTCAATGTCTCCCTCCTGAGCACGGCGCCCAGTATGGCTGGAAGTGGGTGAATGGGGAAGAATTCCTGGCTTTGGCCATGCACCAGGTGAGCATGGGGCCCTTGTCGGTGGGGTGAGCTGGGGCCCTTGTCTCTCTGGGGGTGGCCACTGTAACAGGGGCCCTGAGGGGGTTGGCTATAGGCCTTGAGAGGGTGGTGATGCACAAAGGTTGGTTTAAACTCAGACACAAGAGCCCAGCAGCCTGGACCTATAACTAGTTAACGCTATCCTTTCTCAGGTGTGTGTTTAATATACATGTCTTTATTTTTCATAAAAAATTATATAGATACATATTTAAATTATAAAACATGATGTTTTGGTAAATATAGTCATAGTGAAATGATTACTGCAGTCAAGCTAATTAACACATAGTTACGTGTGTGTGTGTGTGTGTGTGTGTGTTGAGAGCGCCCCAAATCTACTCTCAGCACATGTTCAGTATTCAACGCAGTATTATTAACTGTAGGACGTTAGAGCTCTAGACGTATTTATGCTACGTAACTGCAACTTTGTACCCTTGGACCACTGTCTCCCAGCTGCCCCAGCTCCCTGCACTGCTTGGTGACCGTGGTTCTACTCCCTGCTTCTGTGTAGTCCACTTTTCCTGATTCCACAGAGATGTGAGGTCACACGGTACTCTTCTTTCTGGCTCTGGCTTATTTCCCTCAGCGTAATGTCCTCCAGATGTGTCCGTGTCGGTGCAGATGGTAAGGCCTCCCTTTCTGGCTGAATAATATTCCAGTCATATGGATGTATATGTACAGACAGGGGCAAAAGTAGGGTTACCGTTGTGAGCATGTGAAACCATTTACTCTCGTATTGTTATCGATTAATTATTGCATTATTTTACATATGCACAGCTAACTGTAAGCCTACTTTTGCCCCACCCTGTTGTATGTGTGCATGTGCAGGTGTGTATGTACACCATGAAGAATACTGTGTGACCTCACGTCTCTGTGGAATCGGGAAAAGTTGACTACACATGCTCTTCATTCATACGTGGGCGGACACTGAGGTTGTTGCCGCACCTTGGCCATTGTGAACAGTGCCATAGTGAACGCAGGTGGCTGCTTCTCAGCGGTTACCCAATTCTCCTACCACCTGCCCACCTGGAATGACACTTCTTTCATCATTCTGTGAATAATTACACTGTCCATCTTGAACTGTTTCTTTCACTAAAATCAAGGTCATAATTTTGTATCAACCTTATTTATTCTAGAAGTTGTTTTTCTTTTAACTGGTATAGGAGGTGAATAAACATAGGGTATTTATAGCATGCCTTTGCAATTTGCAAAGCCTTTTCGTGTCTGTGCTTGGTGGTGCCCTCCATTTAACAGGAGGGGGACTTAAGCTCAGGGAAGTTAACTGCTGAGACCAGGTACACCCGCTGTGTCCAGAAGGAGAAACCTTGTAGGAAATTGTAATTGAGTTGCATTTCTCAGACCCCTGCGCAGAAGCTGGCCTCTGGCAAAGGCTACATTATGCATCCCCGCTTCCATGGAGGCTCTGGGGAAACATTAACCACTCTGTCCTTCTCCTGTTTCCATTTCTGACCCACCTTGCTGGGTGCTAGCCATGTGGCAGCAGGGACAGTGGTCCTGGGCATCAGCCCCTGAACTTCGATAGGTTAAGGATTGGGCCAGAGTTGAAGATGGTTACTTTTGAAGAATTATACCTTATGACTCATAGCTGAAAGAACAAACCTATCTCCAGCCATCAGAATAAAGAGAGAGGGTTGGAGAGTCCCAGCAAAGGGACCATATAACTCATGGGGACAGAGCTCCTGGAACATCTCACCCACCCCCTACCTCCCAGCTAGGGGTGCTCTGGCTTACTCTCAGGTGCTTCTAGAAAAGAAGAGGAGGTGGCCTTCTCTGTGGCTTATCCTGGTGCTAGCCAGGTCATCCCAAACCCCTCCTCCTGTAAATTTGGTCCCTGGTCTTTGCTTGTCTGTGTCCTGTCATGATGTCTCAAATCCCTATTCTGTGTGCTATACAAATCATCCCTGAAATGTGCCATGGGTCCTGGGTTTCACTGTGTGTAGAGCAGTGGTAGTCAACCTGGTCCCTACCGCCCACTAGTGGGCGTTCCAGCTTTCATGGTGGGCGGTAGCGGAGCAACCAAAGCATAAATAAAAAGATAGATTTAACTATAGTAAGTTGTTTTATAAAGATTTATTCTGCCAAACTTAGCGAAAATCTGACATAAAGTACTTGGTAAGTAATTACTATTATATGCTTTAACTTGCTGTAACTCTGCTTTATAAATTTTATAAGTCAAGTTACTTCCCTACTTTAGAAATCATCATTACTGTGGAACCGGTGGGCAGTTAGAAAATTTTACTACTAACAGAGATACAAAAATGGGCAGTAGGGATACTCTGGTTTCTCTTCAGATCGCATAAATCTTTCGCCTTTTACAAAAATGGGCGGTAGGTATAAAAAGGTTGACTACCCCTGGTGTAGAGGATGTGGACAAGCTGGAGGCCCCTGGAAAGGGTGGGCAGTGTACGGAGTGACCAGGCCACCACGCCACACTGAGAACAGGTCAGCATTCGGAATCTGTGGAAAGGGACTTGACTTATTGATGGGGACTTCAAAGGGGCACCTTTGGGGAAATGTGAGGATGCGCAGGGATCGGAAGCACAAAGGTGGGAGCTGTGGGGAACGTGGCTGCAGATACAGGCAGGGATGGGCACCCAGGCTGAATGTCACTCTCGGGGGCTTGGTCCTGAGTGTGGTAGGCAGTCGATGAAGGTCAGTGAATGGCAGTGACCTACGTAGATGTGTGTTCTGAGGTCGGCAGGGGTCATGTGGAGGAGGGCTCAGAGGAGACAAGCCCGGGAGGCAAGGAGAGCCTCCGGAGGCTGGGGCATTGTCCGCTGCACCTGCACAGAGACTTTTGGGTCTTCCGTGGGGCTAGCGAGGGATCTGGGGGCTGCATGGGCTCTCCCTCCCCCTCAGAGGCCCTGACTGCAGAGAAGGTGCAGCGTGTGGAGGTGGAGGTGGAGGGGGAGGTTGCTTGCAGACCTGGGGAGAGTGCTCTGCTCCTACCGTGGGTCACATGGGGCCTGGTCATCTGTGAAATCACTGTCCTGAGGACAACCGCCATGTGAAGTCCGCATCGCCCCTCGGTCTCTCTGGGCACTCCAGGTATTCCGAAATCTGGGCCACGGCTGCTGGGAGGCCAGCTCCCTATGGCTCCCAGGTTCCCTTGTGGGGGAACAGCAGAATGGTTTGCAGAGGAGTGAGCAGGGTGTTTCTAAATGCCTGTTCTCTGGTTTCTGTGGACAGGAACCCCCCCCCCCAAACTCTTATTTTAATAGACACAGACTACAGAGGCTGAAGCTCGTTCCAGGAAAGCCTTGGGGGGCAGTGGCTCTGGTCTGGGCACAGCCTTTACCCATGGGGTTCTTAGAGTCCTGGGTCTGCCTGCTGCAGCCGGTTGTTTTTAAAATTGTAACAGAGACATGACATAGAATTTACCGTCTTCATCATTCCTAAGTGCACAGTTCAGTAGTGTTAGGTGCATTCCCATTGTTACAGCTTGCAGAACTGAACCCCCTCCTCACGCGATGACAACTCCCCATCCCCCACCTTCTAGCCCCTGGCAACCAGCATTCTGCTGTTGGCCTCTATGAACTTGACTACTCCAGGTCACTCTTATAAGTGGAATCATACAGTATTGTCTGCTTGTGTCTGGCTTGTCTCACTTAGCGTAATGTCCTCAAGATTCACCCATGTTGGAGTATATATTGGAAATCCCTTTTTTCTTAAAGCTAAACAATGCTTCCTTGTACGCATACACCACAGTTTGTTTACCTGTGTATTAGCTGACGGACCCTTGAACTGCTTCCACCACGCAGCTACTGTGAATAACGCTGCTATGAACGTAGGTGTGCAGATGTCTCCTCGGGACCCTGCTTCCAGTTCTCCCGGGTTGGTACCAAGAAATGTAATTGCTGGATCATATGGTGACTCTCCCTTTAATCTTTGAGGAAGAACCATACTGCTTTCTACAGTAGCTGCACCGTTTTATGTCCCACTGGCAGCCACCACAGACCTTTCATGACTTGCCTGTAAGCCAGAGGGCCACCAGGGAGGTGTGGACACAGGGCGGAGTTATAGCCACGCCGGACACATTATTCAGCCCTCAACCGCACCACCACATACTCTCGCACCTGGTGGGGGCGGGGGACAGCCAGCGCAGCTCAAGACAACTGCTGTTCAATTTTAGATCCTCGGGTTTAATGTTAAAAATTCCCCCTAAACGTCCATTTAAGGAACAATAAAAGTTTTGAATAAGCTTTCCAAGTTCCAAAGCTTTATTGAGGTGTTTTATAGGCCTAATTGCTTCACATCATTTTCTCATTTTTAAAAAAATTTTTATTATGGGAAAATTTCTATAATGCCTCATTCTAAATGGGACTTTGCTTCTGAGGGTTTCCAGAGACCCCCAAGGACCGTTTTTGCTTCTCAGTTCCATGAGATTGTCTTGAAGTGAGAAGATGCAAGAACTGATACTCCCAGTTAATGGCTGCTCTAATGAGAGGCGATGTAGGGGGCCCCTTGTTGGGGTGTCCTCTCAGACTGCCTTCTCCGGGAGCGAGGAGCCCCTCCTCTAGGCGTTGGCTCCCAGCAGCCCTAGTTCTGCTGGGTTTCTCTGCCTGGCTGGTTACTGGGTAAGAAGCTGTTACAGACCCAGGCCGAACCATTCAGATCCTTCTAGAAATGCCGGGTTGTGACTAAGGCCAAGGTCAGCAAACAGCCAGATCCTGCCCACCTGTTTCTGTAAAGAACATGTCACTGGAACACAGCGGAGTGTGCATTCATTACCCAGACTCCGGGGCTGCTTCCCCGTGGCTGCGGTAGAGTCGAGCAGGCTCACTGTGGACTTGGTGGCCCACCCAGCTGCACATATATTCTGTCTGGCTTCACAGAAGACGTTTGGTCTCCAGGAAAGGCATTCTCTCTGAATGGCTGGGCCAGTGTACGTGAACCCCCAATCTGTGAGGTATCCACATTCTACCATATAGACTGAGGGGAAGAGAAAGCCAGTCCCCAGAAGGAGAGAGAAAGAGCAAGCGGAGAGGCTGGAGATGGGAGACAGGAGGCCTCTGAACCCTCAGTTCTCTGCCCTTTCTAAGACTCCTGGGTTTCATTAGTTACCGCCGCACCCTTATGATAAAACCATCATTTTATTTTATTTTATTTTATTTTATAATTTTTTTATTTTTATTTTTGGCTTAAGCTACTTCAAATTGGTTTCTGCTTTTGGTAACTAAGTCCCAATGAAAGCGCTGTGCCTCCCACAACTCAGAGATCAGCCACAGACCAGCCTGCTGAACGTGGTCCAGAGATCCAGCTGTGCCTCCAACCTTTCTTCTGAGCTGGGGACTCTCTCCTGGCCCTGCCCTGGGCAGCATGTGTGCAGCAAGGTTGGCAGCTGAGCTGACGCAGAGAAAAGGTTGCTGGTGAGGAGCCCAGGGTTGGAGCCCCAGTGCACGGCCTCTTGCTCTTGACTGACAGCTACTGCGTCCTCCCGGCAGGAGCTGGAGTGGCCCGCAAACCTCACGCGTGGCAGCAGCTGCAGTCGGGGGGAAGTGCCAGAAGCTGCCAGCCCTGGCTTTTCTGCCCTTGAACTTCTTTGAAACATTCTTCTCAAGTCCACCTTGAATTTCCTTTTGTAACTTTTTAATAAGACAATGAACTCCAGTGTAATCTTTAGGCAAACACTTCTTATACTGGTTGCCTATTGAAGTCAAACACAATGTTTGGCGCGTGGTACGACAGCAACCATCATTACAATGCAAAGTAGAATTCAAGCAAATTTTTAGTGAGAGCTTCCAGTTCGAGATGATGGCTTAGCACGTGCTTTCATCTTTGTCACTTACTTTGGTTTCACTGGAATGACACTGTGAGTGATGCCTGTCATGGCAAAGACGTTGGAGAGAAAGATTGCAAAAAGGCAAGAAAGCCTAACATTTCTCTGGAAGATAAAATAAATGGGATTGGTGATGCATACAACAGTCAGTAAATGGCATGGCCTGGGACATAAGGGGCTGCAGTGAACATGGGAAACACTATGGTTCTGAGCTCAGGGTTAGCAGGAGCAGTGAAAGGCAGGAGTAAACGTGGCTCAGAGAGGAGAGATGGTTGAGTTGATGAGACACACCTGCCATTCTGTGGTACAGGCAAACTGGTGTCTGCTCCTGGACAAAATAGAAAACGTATAACCTCTACATTCAAGCCAGTCTTCTGGAGAAGCCTAAAGCATCTGGTCCAGATTTTGGAGCTCCGGAATGGAACCTCCGCACCCTGGCGTTTGGGAAACCCATAGCTTGACTGTCAAGTCAGCTCCTTCCTCACCCACACTAGTGCCACACTGCCACCCAGCATGCAGCCAGGCAACCTTTCACACCCACAGAGAGCTCCTTCCAGAGTTCCAGGGTGGAGGCCTGGGGAGAAACCAGATCCCTTCAGTTCTGAAACAGAGCAGTAAAGGTCCCACATCAGTTTCCCATTCCTTTTCAACTATGGAACAACAGGGAAAGATCACAAGAATGAGAGAAGAGATAGAACTTGAAAGAGACAGACCATGATAAATAGACGGACCCCAGTGGAAACTGAAGTAATTAAGAAAAAAAATCTTAGCATTTACACACTCAGATTCAAGAGTATGTTACATCCATAAAATAAGAGGTAATAACAGAGAAGCAGAAAGACAACAAGAGGCAGTTCATAGAGATTAAGAAGTCTTGATGGCCAAAGTAAAAAAAATTCCAAAATAAGCTTGAAATATTAAAGTCAAAGGAATCTCTCAGAATGTAGAACAGAAATATAAAGAGAAGAGAAATATTGGAGAAAAGGAAAGAGATGTGAGAACTCATCCTGAGGTTAAGCATTAAAGGAAAAAATTACAGAGAGAATACAGACTATGAAAATTAGCAAAGAAAGAATAGGAAACAATTTCTCAGGGCTGAATAAAGAGCTTAATATTAAAGGGCTCAGAGTATCCAGCAAAATAATTAAAAACAATAAATCAACCCAACACTTTAGACACTTTTCTGCAACGTTCTAGACCAAAGATAACTGGTAGATTCTAAAATCTGCCAGAGAAATCAAACAAGTCACCTCAAAGGAATTAAACTTAAGCCAGCAACTCATTTTTCATCTGTAGCCCTCCTTGCTATAAGACATAACAATGCAGTCAAGGTTCTGAGAGAAAAAGACCAAACTTAAAAAAAAAAACATTTATACCCAGCTCAACTATCAATTAAGTAACAGGGCAAAATAAGGACATTTAGTTTCTTTATACCCTTTTGTAAGAAGTTACTTGAGGATGTATCCCAGCAGCATGGAGAAGTAAACAAAGGAAGAGAAAGACGTGGGATCCAAGAGATGAGAGCTGCCCAATCAAGAACAGATAATAGAAACTACCAGACAGGAAGCCTGCCGGGAACCAGTCCAAACTGGAGCAGGAGAATGGAGAGCTTTCCAAGGAGAGGGTCTGAGATAAAAGGGCAACACCTTGTAGGTAATATCCATGAGACGAAAAACCCTGAAATATTCCCAGTATTCTTGGACAAAAATAATGTATTTGGAAACTCCTACAAAATCAAGAAGCTGTACCAGATAGCCATTATCCCAATAATAAGAAAAATGTATCATGATTTTAAAAACATTGTTATTTATTGATATGAGAGAGATTTGTAGTTCTACTTATTTCTTTGGTTGATTCTTGTGTGTGCTCTGGGCAGGGATCAAACTCACAACCTTGGGCTTATTGGGACAATGCTCCAACCAACCGAGCTACCTGGCCAGGGCTGTATCATGACTTTTTAGAGCAATTGCTGGAATGTAAGAAAAGGAGTTTATTGAACTTTATGCTGAGACTGTTCTTCTCTGAATGGCCTAGGGAACTGTATCTCACATCTGCAGGGAAGGAATTCATTCAGTAACTCTACTTGTTTGGGCAGTGAACAATATGTATATGGTGATATTAGTGTAAACACTGTTTAAAAAACATTTAGAGTAAACCCCTGGTAGCTTAGAAGCCGGTTGCAGAATATAAATGTTAACAATGGCAATTTGATGTGAAAATTTATCTGAGAGGGGATTGAAGAGGGAAGGGAGAAGGCAGGGTAGGAGAATCAAAAATGGATTAAAGTCAATGGAACAATAAATGGAGGCACACTGTGTATGTTATGAAAGTAACCAAATAGATCTATTAACAATATAAAACCACCAGCATTGAGCTTGGCCTTCATGGAGGCCAGGTTGAGTTGATAAACCAGAAAGTGGACTTAGAAATGCTATTTAGATCAGGGCATTGCTTTGATCTCTGGGTTTGCTGTTGGATCGGGTGGGGCCTAGAGCAGCCGTGCTCCAGGTTGGTCTCTGGCCAATCAGCCCTTTGCACTTCCCCAAATCCACTGTACACATAATACACTTTCTATTGATGCATCCAGCAGAGTGAAGTTGGGGAGCAGTGTTTTATAGCACCTGGCTGGCCTTGCCTTTTCCTTCTCAACTGATGGTCTGCACTGGTTGCCAGACATGTGTTCACATGGAGATGGAACATTCCACAGGGTTCCATGCAGTCGTGGGATATTGCATCAGAGGTGGAGCTATGTTGCTCTTTGGAGCCAGGGGGCACCTGCTGGGTGCCACAGAAGTGCCTTCCCAGGCAGTCCTGGAGCCACTGAGCAGTGTTCTGCTGGTGACATCTGTGTGCTTGGGACAGGCCCAGGTTGCTGTGGGCTTCCCTGGGAGATCCCAGTATGCGCTGCAGCGGTGGTTTGTACTGTAAAAAGCAGGCATCCTTTAAGGAGAGAAAAGGAGCTAGCCAGAAGGTTTGCTGCCCCTATTAAAGGGAATTGAGTCAGTTTGACAATTGGGCTAATGACACACAAGCCTATGAAGCCCTCTGTCCCCTGTGGTGGGGCCAGTTTCTTTAGTTACAGGTGCTGTGTTTGGCAGCACTTAATAAAAATTGCAACAAGCCTTTTCTAGGAAAAAGGACAGAAGAATGAGTCCTCTTAACTGTTTTTTTACTTCATGGATAGAGGACAGACAGGGTCGTTTGATGATGCCTCCAAATACCTCCAATCCCAAGGGGTCAACATGAACGGACACCTTATAAGCATCTCAGAACAACAAAGAATACCCCTCCAAGAAAATAAGGATGGTTTGAATGAAAACACTTATCTTCCAGCCAGTCTAGAACTTTGTGCTCAAGAAACTGAGGAAGGGAAGCAAAGAGTGAGGGGACAGAAGGATGGGGGGGGGCGGGGGGGGGAGCTTGAAACTACAAAGGTACTAACAAAGAGATCGAGGATGAGAAAGCGCGCCCTTTAAAATCTGCTCTGCTCGCGCCAGGACCCGTGCGGGAGATCACAGGCCCAGCTGCTCTCTGCCGAGATCCCGTGGAAGGCGAGAAGAAAGAGTGAGCGGAGAGTAGAGACCACCCAGGGTCTCAGCCAGACGTGCATTTGAAGAAAACCTGTGATCTGTTTGTTTCCACGTGTCCTTTAAAAGACTTGGGACAAAATCCGAGCATTATCCAGAAAGGACGTGAAGGGAACCGAACGAAAGAAGAGCTCCTGGGACAAATAAGTCTCCAAACCGAGCGAGCATCTCTGCAATCTGAAAATTGCAGCCTGCACGTCAGACTCGGGAGCTTTGGCTGAATCTTGACCTCGATCGGGAACATGTCATGCAAATTCAGAGCAAACCAGTTAGAAAGGAACGAGGCTGCTTAGAAAAAGAGAAGAAGCATCCCAAGGTGTATAGAAACATGAACTATTCTGCTCACAGAAATGAGGGGATATTTTATAGCTTCGTATTCATTTTGAAATACCCCCTCATTTTTTGGGAGCAGTATACATGGATCCGAGGGACAACCTCGAAGGGACAGTGGCTGAAGACAAGAATTGGAAAGAACCACTTCCTTCTATCGAAATTAGATTTATTTCCATGAGAAAAAATGCTCGAGAAAATTGGACCGTAACTCTATGGCCGGAGGGAAAGCTCCGCGTGCTAAGAAAAGAAGGAACTGATGGCCGACATTGGCTCGTGTCGAGTTGAAGGTTCAGCCTTTTCCGAGTGGCCCTTTGGCCCCTTCTGTTCCCCATCAGCCCCGCCAGGCCCAGGAGCGTCAGGGATTCCCAGGGTTCTCAGGTCCCCCGGATAGTGGAGCGTTAAGCTCGGGGATCTGAGTTCTCATGCAGGTCCAAGTTCGATTTCACAGGAGCAGACCACAGCAAGATTTTACCTGGGTTTTCTCTCTATTAATGCAATTTTAATTGATCTCTTTTTTAGTTTCACTGCTGTTATTTAATTGATGCTATCCATGCTCTTATTAAAGTTTGATAGCGTTTAAAAAAAATAAAAGGTAATAGCCACCGAAAACACTGAAAATTGATTGGTTTTAGAAATTACTTCGAGGGATGGAGATGAGGGTGAACGAAGGGGTCGGTGCACCCGAAGCTTGAAGAACAATTAATGCCAGTGACCCTGGGGCTCATCTGCCTCCGCCCCGTTCACTCTGTTCCCTCCAAGCCAGGCTTAGCCGCCCCTTCGGGGATGCTGGGAGCCCAGGGAACTGCGGGATCTGCTGCTGCTTGGATTTGTACATGTTCTTCAATAGTCCATGTCATATTTCCACCACCTGAAACTTACCTGTTTATGTCTCCACGCCCCCTTTGCACCAAAGAGCACTCTTGCAAAATTTGATTTGGTGCCATCTGCAGAAAAAGTTAAGTTGTGAAAAACCATTAATCGAGTTTCTGCTGTGTGACAGGCATGGTAGTGGGTACTGAGGATGGAAAAGTAAACAAACCGTTGGAGCTAAATCCCTTTTTGGATGACAGAGGAGCTAAACTCTGTGTTTCATGTTGTTTCACTGCCACTTGTGAGGGGGAATCTGTGAATTCCTCACAAGCCTCTGCTGGCACTCCCGCCTCACACCCTTTGCCTTCCCGGTGGAAGGCGTTCTTTGCTAGGGACCCAGGGCGAGGGCTTTGAAGGCAGCCAAACTCTCTGTGTGCACCCTCAACCGGCCTTGAGGAAGCCCTGACGGTGGCCAGCGGTTTGCAGTAATCAGAGGTTCAAGTAGATGTGTTTAGATTTAGTATTGTGGGAGTGGGGATGCAATGTGCCCAGACAGAATCTGGGTTTGCCTTCTTTATTGGAGTGGTCTGCTGTCTTTTTAAGCTTGAACACCATTTCAGAACAAAACTCAAAGCAAAACAGACACACACAAGTCCCAACCACGTTTGTTCTGGAAGAGTTGAGTCTGTTGGGGTCAGGGGTGAGGGGGCCAATGTCATGAATTCAAACCCTGTGTTCTGTGTCTGGGCATCAGTTAGATGCCTAGTGGGGCAAGGACTCCCATTTTTTCTTTTTCTTTTTTTTTTTTTTTGTATTTTTCTGAAGTTGGAAACGGGGAGACAGTCAGACAGACTCCTGCATGCACCCAACCGGGATCCACCCGGCATGCCCACCAGGGGCGATGCTCTGCCCATCCGGGGCGTCGCTCTGTTGCAACCAGAGCCATTCTAGCACCTGAGGCAGAGGCCACAGAGCCATCCCCAGCGCCCGGGCCAACCTTGCTCCAATGGAGCCTTGGCTGCGGGAGGGGAAGAGAGAGACAGAGAGGAAGGAGAGGGGGATGGGTGGAGAAGCAGATAGGTGCTTCTCCTGTGTGCCCTGGCCGGGAATTGAACCCGGGACTCCCGCACGCCAGGCGGATGCTCTACCACTGAGCTAACCGGCCAGGGCCTCCATTTTTTCTTTATCCTAGAACCTCCTGTACTCAGTGCTGAGCACATAGTACGTGCTCAAAAAGACATTGTTAATAGAACGTAATTTGTGCTGTGTACTAAAATAAAGGGTGCCAACAAATAATTCGATAATAAGTTTATCTGTGTTATAAGATTTGGTCTTGAATACATAAAACATGTGGTCCCTCCCTTCTCCCCCGCCCCACAAAAGTTACGTAGATGAATGCATAACAAACAGGCGCCCTTGTGCAGAAGTGAAGACTTGTGAGAGGGCAGAAAGCTTTAGCGATTGCCCTTCTTCCTCGTGGGGAGAACTATTCCAGCACATTGCGTGGACAGAGTGGCGAGAGCACAGTCTAAGAGAAAGACAGCCTGTTTTATGGTCAGGACCACTTCAACAAAATCAATTTCCTTTGGGGTTTTTGTTTCTGTATTTTAATGGTGTAATGTAGTGCTCAACACACATTATAATGGTTTTCTTCTTCCTCTCATTTTTTCTTTTTTTTTTTTTTTCAGTAAACCACTGACTGATCAAATGTTCCACTGCGCATTGCCCTTCATGCCTCCCCCACCCCACAGAGGTCTAATTTTATTATGCTTGGAGCTGGCCTGACCCGAAGCAACGAATGCACTCAGGCCCAGCAATGGGGCACAGGTGTGTAAGGGGCACCTGTGGCCAGCTCCAAAGTATCCCAGTCATTGCCTGGGACTAGATTCCAAGTCACCTTAGAGAAGACAGGCTAGAGGCTGGGCAGGACATAGGTCAGGAAGAGACAGCAGGATCAGAATGGACTTTGGAAAGAGAGGCAGCTGCTCCATCCTCCTGATCTGACACAGCTGTCACCATGAAGTGACATACTGCCCTGCTCGCACTCTCCAGCTCTGATCCCCACGCATGACGTGGTAGAGAGGCGTGGGCAGTGTTTTATTCAAGTTGAAGATGAAAACTTCTGCCCTTTTGGGCTGGAGAAAGAGATTTACCTTCTGGGTCCTCTGCTTTCCCTATCTGTAAAATGGGACTCCAAGTACTTGCTTGCTGAGGAAGGCAAAGAAGTGTCCTGGCGAACACTGGCCTAATGGAACTGACCTTGTCACCCGCTGCGCAAGGAACCACAATAGAAGCCACGGC
Organism: Saccopteryx bilineata; assembly: GCF_036850765.1. NCBI lineage: Eukaryota > Metazoa > Chordata > Mammalia > Chiroptera > Emballonuridae > Saccopteryx > Saccopteryx bilineata. The sequence continues at coordinate 336,606,251 of NC_089491.1, read as the reverse complement.
AGAGCTCTCGGCCCCTGGGGGAGGCAGTGCTTCCTGCTCAAAGGACAGCCCTTCAGAGACATGTTTTATGGGCTCTGTGAAAACACAGGGGACATGGCACAGCCAGACACAGGGGCATGGAGCTGAGGTCTCACCCCTTCTGCTTCACAGACATAAATTACTGACCAGGCACAGGCATTTCCCCTTGCGGTCATCGCCCTAACAAGGGGAGAGCTTTTATTTTCTAAATGATATATTGATCTGATAGCATTATTATTACATCATCTTTATGGCCCATCACCATTCACAATGGGAGAGGCATTATAGGGAAAATGGATGCTCCCTCCGGAATGGGGTGTACAGATGTGTGTGTGTCAGTGTACGCGCACGTGGGAGAGAGAGTTGTGAGTGTGTGGGCAAAGATTTCTGACAGAGGAAGATGGGAGGTCCATTAATGTTCGCTGATGGAGTTTCAGCACTCACGCACACGATCACGCGTCTCTCCGGGGACCTTCCTCGAGGGCTGCAGAAGAAAGCAGACGCTGTTAGGGAAAGGCGCGGAGAGGATGTAGCAGAGCAAGGCCTTCAGCGCTTAGGAACGAGGCGGAAGGACTCTGTCAGACTCAGTACGCCTTCCTTAGTACCGGGAGACTCTCATACTGCAGAACTTCATCTTTCCGGTCTGTGCCCCACCGGGGAAGGGGGCTCCGGGAAGGGGCGGCTTACTGCGGACTTCTCACACTCCGAAAGCACACTTTAGAGCAGCGGTTCTCATATGTATTGTATAATAAATATGTATTTTCCGATGGCTTTAGGCGACCCCTGTGTTTTGGTCGTTTGACCCCCGCCGGGGTTGCGACCCACAGGTTGAGAACCGCCGCTTTAGAGCAATATTGGGGGAGAGCCTCCTTCACTCAGAAACTAAGGGGGTTCCAAAGATCATGGGAAGGTGTCTTCTCCCGAGGCAAGTTATTGGTGGGCTGATGGCCCTGGATCAGCTGGCGGATGGGTCCCTCTGCCCTTCTATACTGACAGAGGGCTGGGGCAGGGTAGGCTGGTGGAGTTGTGAGTGGGGCTCCAAGAAGCCCTCGCTTAGACCACCTGGCCCTGCAAGCGGCTGTGTCTGGGTCCTCAAGTGCTTTTCTGAGTCCCAGAGAGCTGAGGGTATTAATGCAGGTAGAGGGTTTCTCGGACTTCAGGACTTCTGAGGGCAATTGGCATCCTTGAATGAACGGACCGTTTCTCAAAGCCATGGAACAGTCGGCCACGAAACCTTGGCTTACCAGGGAGCTCAGGGAGAGAGAAATGCACTCACACAGCAGGCCTCGGCTCCTGGGAGAGGGGCTTTTCGCGCTGGGCAGTCTCCAAGGCAGGCTGAGTACGTGCAAGCGCAAGTGCACACACACATGTGCACACACACACGCACACACACACGCACATACATACATACATACATACGTATAAAATAATGTCAGTTGGTCGACGACTCCCACGTCGTAGGCTGGGTGTAAAGAGTTTCCATGGTGATTCTAGGAAAGTGGTTTGGGTTTTGGAGTCCACACTGTACACACAGACACTACCGTGTGCATCGTGAGGCTCTCCTGGCTCTGCTGTTGCACAAAGCCAGTGGGCTCCGTGACCCTGCCCGCACTGGCTGCTCTGCTGTCTCTGCATTCGGCCTCATCCGTCTTGCTTTTACAGACCGAAACGTTTCAGGATGGTGTTTGTAGCTATTTGGGGAAGAGTGATGTGGTTCTTATTGACATTGCTTCATTGTTTCTTTTTTTAAGAGTTATCTTGAAAGCTTTCAAAAGATGGTAGGGAAGATGGGACACGTAGAGAAGGGAAATCATGCCCTGGCCAGATAGCTTGGTTGGTTAGAGCATCATCCCAATATACAGAGGTTGTTGGTTCCATCCCCGGTCAGGGCACATACAGGAACAGATCACTGTTTTTGTGTCTCTCTCTCTAAAATCAATAAATAAAAATAAAAAATACGTAAAAGAAGGAAAACCAGGAGGAAATGGAGGGGCACCAAAGCAAGAGCTCAGATACCCATTATACTCGAGCCTTATCTTGGAAGTCGACCTTACAGCTATCTAATGTTAAGTATATTTCTCCACAATGGATAATTACATCCCACCTAATTTATTTGTTTGTGAGAGTTTACTTGAAAAAAAATTAATAGAAAAAGAAAAATCACTGCTTTAAAGATCAGAGGCCATTGGAGGGATCCCCTTTTTTGATACTCTTTGCACCCCATCAGCCTCACAGACAGGGGACCAGACACTTGCCCTCAGCACCCAAGCAGTCCTCCACCCTATCCTTGTGCATGAGGGTCCCGCCGGCGCCGACCTTAGCACGGTCTGGAGAACTCTCTAGCATCCTTCTGCCGGGACGCCAGGGCCCATGTGTTCCTCCCATTTCCTCTCTTAACAACTGTGGTCGGGCCAGTTGTAAAGACTCTGCTAAGCCCAGGCACACTGAGGAGTACCTCATGATCAATAATTTAGTGTAGCCCTCTCCCCACTACGGGTGCTTTTGAAGTTGAGGCAATGCCTTCAGCCAAAGGAATGAATCTATAATGGCAGAATTTCAGGCCACAAGTGTACGCTGTATCTGGGGAATGGCTCTGAAGAATGGATGATTTAGTGCAAAACTCTTCTCAGACTGTCTCCAAATTATACCACCCCAGTGACCTTTCCTCTGCTCTCGGTTTAAGGATATAGCAGCAATTATAATCTACAGAAAGCCTAGTACCCAAAGGACAAAAGGAGGTTTGGAAAAGACAGTAGAATATTGTTATAGAATAGACCCTTGACATTCGTAAAGGATGTGACCTCACACCTTAGTGAGTTACTAAATTTACGAAGAACACTAAGTTATATGAGTCCTACTCCCACAAGGTAATAAAGTATAATTGAAAAGTCGAGTGCCTCTTTCAGACCCATGATGATTCTATAAAAATGGGACTCGGGTCGTTTATAAAGCGGCTTTCTGGCCTCCTAGGCCATCATGTATGGGACCCCTTCTCTCTCCTCCCCCACACTAGGGGCTGCCTTTCTGTTCGGCTCCTGTTTCGCACTGAGAAGCACAGGGAGTCTCACCTCCCATGTGTGCCTGCCTGTGGGTGACACATGGAGAACAAAGCCACGAGCCCTGTGCCCTGTTTGTGTACCAGGCTCAGGGTGCATGATTCACGTTGGCGCCCGGGCCAGATGACGAATGACTGCACATCATCTGTTGAAAATTACGGAGTCAGTCACGAGTAGTCAAAGGCATGAATGTGAAGCCCTGGAATGCCAAGAGTCTACCGGGCTGCTATCACGAAAATGGCCTTAACCCTTGTGCCCGAGGCTAAGAAACCTCATCCTCTGTCCAAGAGCGAGGACATTCTATCCTTTTGGATTACCTGCAGTTTTTTATTTATTGACCTTCATATGAGTTTCTTATAAAGGACCATAACCTTGATGGCTTAGAATGGCTGGGGCATCTTGTCTCCATTCTGGAGGCTAGCGGTTCAAAACCAAGGTGTGGGCAGGGCCACGCTCCCTCTGAATGTACTAGGGAGGGATCTGTTCCATCTCTCTCTCTCTTGCTTCTGGTAGCCTCATGCATTCCTTGGCTCCTAAGTGGTTATTTTCTCTGGCTCTCAGCATCTCTTCCCTCTGTGCATGTTTCTGTCTGTTCACATGGCATGCTTTTTCAGGACACCAGTAATACTGGAGTGGGGCCCACGCCACTCCAGAGTGACATCGTTTTAACTGATTTCATCTGCAACAGCCCTGTTTCCAAAGAAGGTCATGTTCTGAGGTCCTGGGTGGTAACGACGTTAACATATGAATTTGGAGGGACCAAATTCAACCTGTAATGGCCTCATACACCTCTTTTAGACTTCTGCTAATGCTGAGGAAGAGGCCAGTGTCAGGGAGCGAGAAACACCTCGTTGGACTCGTTCTTACCCATCTCATAACACACGCCCCCCCCCCACACACACACACAATCACACAGACACACACTTGGCCGCTTTGAAGGAGGCTTTAACATTCCCCCGTTAGATGGTGGAAAGCTGTGTTGGAGAACCAATGGGAGCCAAGAACTGGACGCTGAGGGGTTAAATGTGGAGGCTGGAAACTCCCTTCAAAGACCAGTATTCACAGCCTGAGGTCTTTGGGGAGAATGGAGACAAGTGTTCTCTTCACCCTGTTACCTGTGCCCTGGCTTGCTGTGAGTCTGTGTCCTTGGAAAGAAGGAATCTGATCACCCCAAAGAATGACCAAGTCCCAAAGACCACAGGGAAATGGGATCCGGGCAGCTCTGCTGAGCAGACAGCCCCGCCCGCTGCCTGGAATGAATGAGCCACGAAACTATAGCTGTCTGGGCTTCAAGATAATTCTGTCCCTGCTCTTTTTTTTTTTTTTCTGTCCCTGAGGCTGAGAGGACATAAACCCTTTTTAGGAATTCCCATCTCGAGCTGCTGCTCTGCAGAGCCACGGAGCTGGGCTGGGCCCCCCTTCAAGGAGCAAGGTTGCTTCTGTCAGAGGCTTCGCCACAGTGCATACATCCTGAGAATGCGCCTCCGGAGAGGTTACTGGGATGGGTCAAAATCTAAGAAATGCACTCGGTGGTTACTGTTCTTCTTCAACCTCAACACTCTGCCCAGAGGAGGTGATGGAGTCCTTGGTTTGCCCTCTTCAACCTTTCGTTTCCATTTTCCCCTGTTCATCTCTGTGCTGCTGGCAAGTGAGGAGCCAGAACAGCCTCCAAGCCTGAGAGAAGCACCTTCTTCAATGGGAGCCAGGGCCACGGAAGCCTTTTTTCTTTCTTTTAGAGGAAACCTGACCCTGTGGGTAGAGCTCTGAATCAGGTTGGAGGCAATGATGAACCCAGGACTGGTTGACCTGTACTCCCCACAGCCTCGGACCCAAGCTGCCATCTTCCCTGTCCAAAGCTGATGTGCCCATGCTTGGACCCCTCATGCTCACTGAGCTACTCACCTCATAGAGCGACTGGTGACACGGGGTGGTCTACACCCTCGTGGCTGGGGGACAGGGAGCCATGGGCAGGAACCAATCTAGAGTGCTCACGGGGTGTCAGATACAGAGCCACAGAGCTCTCTCAATTGCAGTCCCAGGTTTAGGGGAGGAAGGATTGTACCAGAGGCGTGCACCTGTTCTGTGCTACATCAGGTGTTGTCCCAGACACATGTCATTGATTCCTGACAATAACCCTGCAAAGCAGATCATATTACTGTCATCCTGACAGAGGAGGCCAAAACAGGCACTGGAGTCACCAGGGGAGCCTTAAAATGTTCACTGACCACAAAAGGTCAGCATTAAGTGAAAAAAAAAAACAAAACAAAAACCCCACAACACTATTTTGAGAATCACCCTGACAAAGCTTCTCTCCTTGAACCGACTTTGGGCATACTGCTCTGAAACTCTTCTCAAGTAGGGCTCGGTTTTGGGCACTGTCTACATCTCTGCATAGTCTACTTTTAGCAAGAATCCTATTAAGTCAGGTTAACTAGAACCTGCCCCCCATGTTCACTGTCTGATCACCCACAATTTGATCAGGTTCTTCATCATCCACCCCCCTCCCCCATCCCAGGCAATGTCTGGTCACCCTGGTCTGCCTTCCGCAAGATTCCGCTAGGTCGGTTTAGCCAGACTCCCCCCTTACCCCTGATGTTTCCCCTTAGAAAATTTCCATCCACTGACCCCACCCTGCTCCTTGGCTATAAAGTTCCTCTTTTCCTCATTGTATTGGGAACTGAGGCCACTCTCTCCCCTCCTGCAACACCTCATTGCAGCAGTCCCTATGCATGTCACACCACTATAGTTGGTCTTACTGTTCTTTAAAAGTGTCGTGAATGATTCTTCTTTAACGACCCCTTGGGAATCACACACCAGGGGCTTTAGGGGTAGGAAAGGAGGAGGCACTTACTGCCAGGGAAGCTGTTCCCAGCACTTGTTCTTCCTGGCCCGTAGCACCTTTTGGAAATCTTCAGTGATCAGGCCCATCACAGCCGTTGGCAAAGGAGCCACAGAGAGAAGGGACACATTTGCTAAGCAGTTCGAAGCAGCAGCAGCAGCAGTCTTTGTGAACCAATGCGCCCTTTCTATTATAGAAGGGTAATTAGGCAGCCTGGAGAGAATTCCTGGTGCGTTTTTCGAGGGTGATTTTTCCAGGTGGGGCTGCTCACGGAAGGTGTGGGGACCAGAGAGGGAGGAGGAAAGAGAACCGTTGGATGCCACACTGTGCCCCTCTCTCCCTCTACATGGCTTTATATACCTGGTAAAAAGAGATCTAACATTACCAAGGCAAGCACAGGAAAGCGATCTGAGCTTTCATGCCTGCATCTCTCCTTGCCTGAGAGCTTTGTGGAGTGCCTGCTGTTAGGGGTGGGAGAAATGTCACCCAGGGCACTAAAACCAACCACCCTGCGATTGCTCCGGTAGTTGCTCCAAGTCTGATGGGCCAGGGTTCCTGGCAATGCCAACTCTCTCGTGACAACAGTCACCTGGGTGGCAATGCCCATCACCAAGGCATTTTCAAGGCTCCAGTGAACTGCTGAGGGCGACCTCTGTTGTGTAGTCCTTACGTACCCAGGCACAGGGCTGCAGGGGCCGAACACAATGGAATAGGAAGGTTTAAGCCAAAGCAGCAGCACGAAGCAAGCAGAGGTTAGGGGTGAACATGTACATTAAAACCCCCGTATGCTTAGAATCCAGAATGTTTACAGCCCTTGCTGACAGCAGGACTTGGCCAATGATGACCTCATGGACCAAGTCTGAGTCAAGGACTGTTTTTGTACAGCCTTTGAGCTAAGCAGTTTTTTTTTTGTTTTATTTTCATTTTTAAATAGGAAAAAATCAAATAAAGAATAATATTTTATGGCAGGTGAAAAAGATATGAAATTCAAATTTTAGTGTCCATAAATCAAGTCTTGTTGGAACATGGTTTGTTTGTCTGCCTCCCCGCTGTGACCTCTTTGGCACTCTAATGGCATAGTTGAGTGGTGACAACAGAGACAGTTTGGCTCACAGACCCCAGAATCTTTATTATCTGGCCCTGGGCCAAGTTTGTTGACCCCTGGCTGAGAGGGGTTTAAATCTCAATTCTCACACTTAAAGACTGTGTGACCTTGGGCTAGTTCTCTAGCATTTGTAAGCCACAGGTCTCTTATCTATAAATGGAGACACTAGTCACACCTGCATCTTGGGGCTGTTAGGAGGATTACCTGACAGTGGATGCAGAGAAAGTATGTAGCAAAGGGCCTGGTGCAGAATAAGCACATAGTAATGGTCTACTTTTGTTACTCTTACTTTGTAAAGCTTCTCAAGGAAAAGGGTTTGGCACCTGTGATGAGACCACTGGTTTGCTAACCTATGGACCCAATGAATATACTACCTTAGGGCTGGGCGAGCGACATATTTGCTTTCCTAGCTTCCTTTGCATCCAGGCATGGCCAGATGATACAATCTGGCCAATAATACGTAAATAAAAGTTTTTTCTGAGTGTTCTGGGAAAACTTTTGATTTTCTAATAAGAGGGATGGCATGGTTAAGCACTGTCAATTCCTGCATGGACTATAGATGTGATGTCTGGAGTTAGGGCAGCCACTTTGGGTCAGTGAAAGTGTGAGCAATAGAATTACAGAGACCACTTGCCCTGGAATTGTTAAGCTGCTGAGTCAATGTCTTTAGCTACTTACCTTCAGACTTTTTATTGTCTGAGAGAAATAAAACCCTGTTTGTTTAAACCCCTCTAAGCCAGGTTTTTATTACTTGTAATTGAAGATACTTCTGATTGTGATATCCTTTTGGGAGTTGAGTGGAATGCAGAGAAATTACATGCCAGAAGGGAGGGCTTCTGAATGAGAAAATCTGAAGTGACCAATAGATATAGGGATACAAAGATATACCTTTTGAGAAGTCCAGCTCAGAGACACCAGACCCGTGGCAGGGAGGCAGGAGGTCAGAGCTCTGGCCAGGTTCAGCTTTGGTGAACAGGAATGTTATAGCAGGGGCAGATACGATTATCGCCTGTCCTCGGTAGAGCTGATAGGGAAGAACAGGGCCTATGAGGATTCCCCAGGCTGCTAAGAGGGAGAGGAAACTAATTAAAATATACACTATTCTCCTAATTAAAAATTTCAAAATTCTAGAAAACACACGTTATATTCCACGCTAGGGAAAGTTAGCAGTCTGAAGAAAGTCTACACTTCTGATCTAAACAGCTCTAGGGACAGCCCCCCAAGAGGCATCTGGAGAAGTATAGGCTGGTCCAGAGAGAGGCAATTCTCTCTGGAGCTGACCTTGACCCTCTTAAATTTCCAAAAGCATAAAATGCTGGGGTTTGTGGGAGGGGCGTGTAAGAGAAACGGCCTCCATGAGATGGCAAATAACCATTTCCCAGCAACCTTTGCGAGTTGTTGGTTCTCCATGGGCTTATCTGGTTCTGCGTTTGCCAAGGAGGGGAGGTTTTAGTTTAAATGTATGGCTTTATATACATTTTCTCTTTAGAGAGGTAATACATGTTCATTCCAGAGCACTCCAAAGATACAGTGAATTATAAGAAAAATTAAAAGAAAATCACTCTGCAATCCCCTACCCCTCTCCCTGCAACCAGTTTCCAGGCCTCCCTCTGGGCATATATACATATGTAATTAGAAATTTTACACAAATGGAATGCCTTTATGTTGAACATGGTTTCTTTTTCTCTTCTCTCTCTCTCTCTCTCTCTCTCTCTCTCTCTCTCTCTCTTGCGCATGCGTGCACCTTGTTTTTTATCTGTGGAATCTTTTTCTTGTTGGTGACTGTGGACAGGCATCATCCTTCATATTGTCCACCTCGCGCATCTCTGCACGGTTCCCTTGGGGATGGGGTGCGGGGGCCGGAAAGGGGGGAAGGAGCCATAGGCAGCTCTCTGGCTGCAGTGGAAGCCGGGGGTGACGTGGGAGAAGTTTTTGATGGAGTTTTGAGGGAAGCTGTAGGTTAAGTTGGAGACAAGGAGGCAGGTAAGAAAAAGGCCAGTGTGGGTGACCCATGAAGAACTGAGTAGCTGCTGCCTCCTCCTGTCCCTTTGTCCCCAGCACGGTGGGCAGTCATCCCATCTCTCCCGTCTCTGAGTGGTTTAAGGGACCTGCCGGCTGGCTGTAACCCACCTGCACCTGGGAACAGTCTCCAGTGTTTGTGCTGCTGGGAAGATGCCCTGATGCTGGCTTGGTCCTGCCTGGGGTGGTCAGAAAAGGGTCCAGGCTTCACTCCCCCCCAAACCCCGGGAGGCTGCCATTGCCAACCAGGAAGCGAAGTGGATAAATGATTATGGCCTGAGGCCTTTCCTGGCACATCTTCCCCAGTCAATAGGTCCTTTCAGAAAACCAGTGGTAGCTTAGAAGTTTGCTTCGCGGGCGCCAAACCAGAGCAAAAGGTATCAAGTCATTTTTGAGATTCTCTGCTGACAGGAGAGGCACTGGTTTGACACCTAGGTATTTTCCATGCCTGGTCTTTCAAGCCTTTGTTCACCCTTTCCTCCTCCCTGTAACAGTTACCAATATGGACGAATGTATCGTTCTGTGAGAGCAAGGGTCTGCAATCTGCCTGGCTTCACGTCTTGGCTTTTTTTTACCTATCTGCTGTGTGACCTTGGAAAAGTTATTTGACTTCTCTGAGCCTCTGTTTCTTCACCTGTAAAATGAGGAGGTGAACATTCCCATATCACACAGGTACTTTGAGTGTGCCTTTATTTATTTTTATTTTTTAAAAGGTTTTATTTATTGATTTTACAGCGAGAGGAAAGAGAAGGGGGGACAAGAAGTATCAATTCATAGTTGCTTCACTTGAGCTGTTCATTGATTGCTTGTCCAGTGTGCCTTGACCCGGCAAGCCCTGCATTCCCGGTGCACCTCTAGCCACGGCGCCGCCACAGGCCAGGCGAGTGTGCCTTTATTCTCATGGCCCCGGTTCACACTCCAAGGGAATGACTACTGGCCTGGTTTCCCGCCATCTGCTCCTATCAGCATTGCTTTCTGGACGTGGGCCACGTGCGGATCACGACTTGGCCTTCCTATGTACAGTGCTGGTTTAAGAAACTCATCACAGTGCTTTGGTTTAAATGCTCTGACAGCCACCATAAGGGACAGAAGTGAATGTGCCATTGTGATTCAGATCGCCCCGGGACTCCATCCCCAGATCGGCTTAAATATGTTAATGAGAGCCAAAAATAAAATTTCAAAACTGAAGTAGGAGGGGGTGAGCATAGTTCCGGCCAGTGGGATCATGGACTGTGGGCAGACGTGAGTGGGGGTACAGGGCTGGTGGGAGGGGAAGGCACAGCCTCACCTCTCCATCCACCCTGCAGAGGCGCATGTGTTCCCGCGACACAGCAAGCACGGTTCCAGGCCGAGAAGACCAGCTCCTGGCCTTGCTGGGTTGGTGACTGGGCTTCCCCCCTTTTAAAAACTACATGCTGCAGGGAGGAGGCCGGAGCCGCTGGGGCACAGGGCCCCTGGGCTGGCCGAGACCTTGGGCTTCCCCAGACACGTTCAGGTGCCCTGGCCCAGAGAGCCAAAGACATCATGCACGGACATGGAGACAGAGGGTCAGCTAGTCGCCGGCTGACCCTCTGCACTAGGTACCTGGATTCTAACCAGCGTGCGGCTTCCTGCCGCCAGGATGCTTCTTTCGCCCCAGCTATCTTCTTTCATCAGCCCCTCTCCCCTCCCCTTGAGGGGAAGAAAGAAGCTTTGCTAAAAAACAAATCAAAACAAAAACAACAAGTCCAGTGAATGAGAGTTTCAAATCACAGGCTCAGTGCCTGTGAACTGGGAGTAGGCGGGGCTCCACCAGCTTCAGAAGCTGAACAGCCTTCCCAGCCCTCCCCCACGGCCGAGTCCCCAGCTCGCGCTTTGCTGGGTAGTTGGGATAAGGGCACAGGATACCCTTTCTTTCTCCTTGACCCTCATCTCCCCATGCCACCCACAGCCAGACCTCAGGCCGAGCCCTCTGCTGGGCTTGGTAGCTGGGCGTTTCAAACCCGCGGCTGACCTCATGGAAAAGAGTTCTGGTGAAAGGGAGACTAGATAGAACTGCTGAGAATCCGATTCCTTCTTGCTTGGAGTTCTCTGAGTCCTTGAACAAGAAAGCATGAACAAAACAAAACAAAACAAAACACAAAAACCCATTAGGCTGATTTCTACCCTAAGAATGCCATCCAGACACTAGGAATGCTGCAAAGATCAGAATATTTTGGAAATGGGGCCGGAATTGGGGGAGGGGAGGATGGATGAGTTTGAGCCACTCCCACCCCCCCCCCCCCACCATTATGGGAATCTGAGAAATACTGGCTAGAGTCAGCATAGCCTGAGCCAACAACTAGCAAGTATTTTGTGTTGCTTTTTACAGAACAAACTTAATCCACTTTTGAATAGAAAACAAGCAATAAACACAGCACTTTATATCCCTCTAAATTCTCGTTTATTACTTATTAACCATTAAATACCTTTGTACAGTATAACGTTGTAATCAGTGGGTACCATAGTATTGTATGCTCTTTTCCCCACTAAACACGATGAAGAATGCGTGGTTTCCGTGTTTTGACACAGATCCCGTCGGAGGTAGCGGGATAACTGCCCATTCAACTGGTACCCATTCATTAATTTAGCCAAGCTGGTCCCCTCTCACTGGACATTTGGGCTCTTTCCAGTTTCTCACCCATGTAAACAGAACCTGTGGCAACGTCTTCAGTTGAAACAACGATGATGAGGAGCTGACACGCTGCTGACTTCATCTTTGTTGGCAATGGGATTCAGAGAGACCCTACGCGCTGTTCCTCCTGAAAGCAGGAGGAATTAGCAGCTGCCTTAAAGGGTGGCTGGATGATTTATAGGTGGTGAAAGGCGTTTGGCGGCTCGACAGTATCCCACGGCATTAAGGATGCGCTTGTTAATTATCTGTGGTTAATATGATAATTTAGGAAAAACAACACCTATTAAGAGTTCTGCATTAAGCAAACAGCTCTCGGTTTTTTGAACTGAAAAAAGCCTCCAAAATGAATGATCTTCACCTCTGGTCTGTCACTGGGCAGGGAGAGTGGAGTCGCTCTTATTTTGAACATCCCCGCAGTGCCTTGGGTAAAAGGAGGCTCCCTGTTGGAAAGTCCCCCCTGGAACCTTGCCCCCTGCCTTTATATAGAGTTGTCTTTTTTCAGCGTCACCAAATTAACCTTGGTGGGACCAATTAGTTTATTCCAGGTGTCTCCATAAACTTTCGCTCCATCAGCTGAACTGAGAAACTTTTACCTGCTAACTCCTAGACTTAACGGGAGTGGAGCGAGTGGTAGTACTTTAGTTTGTAGAGGAAGAAACTGAGACCCACCCAGGGGTGGTGGCTGGCTTGCCTGGGGTCCCAGAGCCAGGCAGGAAACAGGCAGGGGACCGAGGTTTCCTGTCTTCCCACCTAACCCCTATTCACTACCTTTCAGTGTGCCCTCACTTGGGCAAATCTGTCAGAACAGGACTGAGAGCTATAAGGACATTCTTATTCCTTAGGAGACATCAAACTTGGTTTAGTCCCCGAGAGGAAGGGAGCAGGCAGAGGGAAAGGACATGGCATAATGTGACACTGGAGACAATATCTGGAAGCACCTCACCTCATCTTTAAACTTCAATAAGTATTGAATGTAACTCATGGGCTGTATTCAATCATAGCTCCAGTGTCACCCGGTCACCCTCTGTCGCCTAATCTTCATATTTCATTTTGACTTGGGCACCGCAAACCCCACTGATGCCATCGAGAACAATTTTTATATATGGGCTTCCGCTGAGCCAGCATCTTGCTGCACCGGCCCCCAGATATCCTGTTTGGTGGTGTGATGGGGGCAGGGCAGGGGTCTTGAGGTAAATGAGAGACAGCTTTCCTAAGCAGGAGCTCCCTCTGCGCTTCAGCATGGTCCAGCATACAGGGTCCCCATCCGAGAGCAGCACCAGGACGTCCCCCAGGGCATGCCTTGGGACCTAACACTCATCTCTATGTGTTAATTGTACATAAACCTCCAGAATAAACCTAAGAGGCCTATGTTGTAATCCCCATTGAACTGATGGAGAAAGTGAGGCTGGAGGAAGTTAAAGCCTCGGTCAAGGTTACACGGGGATTAAGTGGCCGAGTAGAGGGCTGACCTTAGATCCTTCTTTATAGGTGCTCTTTCCCTCTCCTCAGCGCCCCCTACCCCGTGACTCTTACATTGACGTGAGCCCTTTAAAGGGGGCGGGCAGGGCAGCACTGTGGGATCCACAGGGCAGAGGCAACTCAGGCTGCGTGGAGGGGCAGCAGCACTCAGGAGCACTCTTGGTCCGTGCCCATGGGGTGTCCGGGATGGCACTGGCTGTGGCCTCCGTGGCCTTTTTTTTTGGCCTCATTCCCAGGCAGTTTGGGCTCTCAGACCTGTGCACTGGGCACTCATCCCTGTGTGGGAACGGAGTGCAGTTGGGAAAGAGGCAGGTCTTGCACTAGGTTCTTGATCTGGCACTCAGACCCGGAACTCAAGGGCACAAGAACTAAGTCCGCAGAAGAAAACGGAGTGTGGCTGAAACGGGCTCAGCAGAGGCTGGTGGGAAAGGACCCTGGCTCATGCTCCCCTCCGAGTTTAACCCCGTAATCTCCAGGAACTCCCTGCCCCCTTCTAGAAAGGCCCCATCCTTTGCAGACCCTCTGTGCTGGCCACACAGCCACCCAATGTACCACCAACCTTATCTCCCACCCACCTGCAAGCGACAGGCGGATTTCAGAGCGCCGCCCTGCAAAGTGCATCCCATGGAAGGCAGATTTCATACTTCACTTATTTCATGGTTCTGTGTCCCGTTTGTCTTTTGTTCACAATTCTCTTTTTTCACCCTTGGCTGACCAGCCCTCTCCTAATTCTTACTTTTTTTTTTTTTTATTTATTTATTCATTTTTTAGAGAGGAGAGAGAGACAGAGAGGGAGAGAGAGGAGAGAGAGATAGAGAGAGAGAAGGGGGGAGGAGCTGGAAGCATCAACTCCCATATGTGCCTTGACCAGGCAAGCCCAGGGTTTTGAACCGGCGACCTCAGCATTTCCAGGTCGACGCTTTGTCCACTGCGCCACCACAGGTCAGGCTGCCCTCTCCTAATTCTAAAATCTATTTTTCCTCTCCCCACCGCCCAACCCCCCACAGATGTGTGTCGGTATTACTGTCTATTTCTATACTTCGTTTGTAATTCAGCCTTTTCTCTCCCTGTCCTATCATTCCAGGCACGGTGCCTGACCTGTGAACAGCGGTGACTGCCTGTGCTGTGCCCTCTCTCAGACACACCAAGACCAAGGTCCACCTCTAAGAAGCTGTGTGACATGACCCAGATGACCTTGTTTCTTTAGCCTTGGCTTTGTTATCTATAAAATTAGATGAGATGATTGTGTCTGAGCTCCCCTGTAGCTTTAATATTAGTCGATTCTGTGGTTCAGGGGACTGGGCTGATGTCAATTATTCACTCTATTCTAATCCACTGGAAAATAATCAACTCATAATGACCTACACAGAGAGCCTCTGTATCTAATTGTATATGTTGCGGTGACCCCCCCAGGCGTCTAACCACCATCAGGTCAGTGTGGGCTAAAGGATATAAAATATTGGCTTAAACCTTAGAAAAGTCCAATGACCAAGACCCAAATGCTGAGTGTTGATTGATTCTTTGGTTTATGATCAGAGTGTGTGGTTCTCCCTCCTGTCGCCCCCTTTAAAGTATATTTATGTCTTAGAAGGAGAGCATCTTGCCCAAACTCACTCAACTTGTTAATTACAGAGTAGGGATGGAAACTCAGGCCTGAGATCTGGTTGAACTCTGGTGAGGCAAAGCTTGGCCCTGTGGTGATGGCTGGATGGGCTCGTTCTGTGGCTTTTGCTGGTCAACTGAGCAAATTAGAAAAGGTTGCCCCTTCTAAGTGGATGTAGCCCTGCCCATTGATCATGGCTTGACAAGTCTTCATAATGGGCAAACCATCCGCCATTTTGACTGCCTAAGACTGTTGAGTTCTCTTACTCCCCAGAGACCCGAGGGACCTGGTCTTCCCATTGCCCATGGGACAGTTGGACAGATTTACGTATTATGTCAAATCTCCCCACATAACAACTTCCAGTTTGAACCCATGCTAGCCTTTACCCTTTTCTGGACTGCATCTTCTTATCCTCCTTTTTGGAAAATTGGTGAGGTATAAAAAGTACATGTATAGCACATCCTCTGAATTCTACCAGTGCTCACACATAGAACTTGTTCCTAGCTGTTACGCTAGTTTACACATGACTTAGAGTTCCTAAGCTTCTTTCTTCCACGAGTCTTGACTGCAGCTATTAGTAAAGTGCCTCAAAGGACAGTATTTTCCACTTAGAACACCAAATTCTCAAAATGATTAGCCTAGAGCTGCATTACTGAATGTACCTAACAAATGCCATTGGATTTGGTTGAGTACAGGAGGCATCATCTTCAGAGGAAAAGAAGAAGGGTGGCCCTCACTAAAACACCCGAGACCCCACCGCTGCCAGAAGAAGATGTCTTCCTCTTCCTGTGGGCCCCTTTCCCTCCACCTCTCCCTCCTCCTCTCCCTCCTCCCCCTCCCCTGGCTCCCACAGGATCCTGAGTGCCTTCTGGGGACACAGTCCTTGGTTTTACTGTCAGTCATTGTGGATAATGTGATAGAAATTGACCTCTTAGACGTCTGCTGACTGCTTTCAGTCTTGACAACATTTTTCTGATGGCAAAAAACGGAAGTGAATGTCAGAGAGCTTTCTTCCTGGAAGGGGCCCTGACAGCATTTGCAAGCCCCTGGGACTTTCCTCCCTTCTTTGTCCTTTGTCTTCACAAACCACTGCGGGGGCTTTTGGTCGGGAGAGTGGGGTGAGTGGAGAGTCTCCGGGGCTGGTGGAGAAAGGTGGGGTGGGTGGCAATCTCTTAGTATCCTTCCTTCTAACCTCTACTTTAGGGACTTGGAGCTCCCTGGTCCCAGGTAAATTCCTCTTCCTAAAGTGACTCATGGGGGCAACTGCAGGGGTTCCTCACTCTAGCTGCAACTTAGAATCACTGGAAACCCTGTAACACTGTCCGTCGCCTGAAGTAGACCGCAGTGGGAGTATTTACACCAGGGGTCTCAAATTCACGGCCTGCGGGCCGCGAACAATTTTGTGCGGCCCGCAGAAATATAATATTTTGAACTTTGTGGATTAGTCTGTGGGCCGCACAAAATTGTTCGGCGGGCCGCATGCGGCCGCGAGTTTGAGACCCCTGATTTACACCATGGAAATTGGCAAACATTGCATATCAGAGCTTTTTTTTATTTTGAGAACTGGTAAACCAGCACACGACCAACTAGAGAAATGAAAATAAGTGGGTGTCCAGACTGCACACCCCGACCAATTGAACTAGAACCCCTGTGTCTGGAGACAAGGCATGCAGCTGTTCAGAGCTGTCCAGGGATTCAGGTGAGCAGCCACAGTTGGAATCATGTTCCCATGGAACGCTCCCATTTCACAAAGGAGGAATTGAGGTGAAGTGACTTCTCCCAGTTCCGGTATCTTCTGGGAAGTAAGTAGCAATTCTTGGACTTAAAAAAAAAGTGTATCTTCCTCTGGAGAGCAAAAGGACCTCCACATGGTAGAGACTCACCTCTGCGTCCCTTTGTCCTCTCTCTTGCTGTCCTCCCTTCTCTCACATTTCCCCCTTTCTGTCCCTTCCTGCCAGGGACTAAGCTTATCTTCCTAGGAGCTGACACCTAAGATATGGTCTTTGCCCTCAGAGTCAGGTCTCTGGGGAGATGAGGCCATTGGAGGAAATAAAGGTGAAGGGCAGTCTGTGATTGCATCCCCCTGTGAGAAGTGCAAGGTTTTCCATTGGAGCAGAGTCACTGGGACTGAGCAGAGCTTGCACTAGAGAAAGACGGAATCTTTGCTGCAGGGGCTCTAAGCCTCATTTCCATTCTGCAAAGTCAGAAAAGCCAGGGGCTTGGGATGCCTCAGGGTTAAGCCCAGGTGTGCCCTTGAAGACTTCTGGTCCCCCTGCCCTAGGGCAGACTCTTTACCTCTTGGGACAGAGGGTGGCTGGACAAGGCCCGGTGCCACCCCCCCCCAGCCCCACCCCAAGAGGGAACGAGTGATATAGTTTACAAAGTGCTTTCACAGGCATGATCTCACTTGGGTTGATGACCCTGGGCTCTTGAATGGAGAGGGAAGTGGGAGACTTGGGAATTCAAATTGCAGCTCCATTGTCTTGGGAAACCCTTTCCGGCAAAGAGAAGTCGGCAAATCCCCACCTTGCCATCCATCCTTCTCAGGCCGGGAGCATTTAGAACTAATTGAATCACTGGATTAGCTAATGTAGCCTCCATTAAGATGGCAGGATCCCAGAGGACAGGTCATTGAAGAGAGGCAGAAAGATCCACACCCTGCCCAAGCCTGTCCCCACCCCCAACGCCGCTGCCTTAGTCTCAGCCTGTGAGGAGAGCCCCATGGAGCCCATGGCTGGCTACTTTAGACTTCCTGTGGCCGCATTGGATTTAAGGACAGGATGATTTATGCCCTCCATCTATTCCAGCTCTTTGTCCTAACGAACCCAAAGTTGCTAATAGATTATGTGTTACTCATCTGTGCATTTTCTTTCAAGGTAAGCTCTTCTGATTCGGGGGAAATTGAATCAGATGGTAAATGGCTGATCTTACAAAGGTCAGGAGGTGGGTTGCTGGAAGGTCAGGGACAGAAACTCAGTTCTTGTGACTAACTTTCCATCCAAGGTAGAATGGTGGGTGGATCTGCTCAGTCATTTAGTCCATTTAATGGACGTCAGCCAGTGCCCGCGCCAACCACAGGTGAGGAACAATGGTCCGTCTGTCATGGTCCCTGATCTCAGGGAGCTTACAGAAGGGAGCCGGGGTGCTCAATTCTGATTTGTGAAATTTACAAACAAAGGGGAGTGGGTTGACTTGGGACAAATACTTCTTTTCTCAATATTCCAAGGTGAATGGCAAAGCCCCACCCTGACACGGGCCAGTGATGGAAGCTGTCTGATCTTTTGCTGTGTGTTAAGGCTGAGATGTTGCCCATCCCCCCAGGGCCTTTTATTGGCATCTTATTCAAGTCTGAGGTCTTTGTGTCCTCATATCATCCTGTCACCCACGTGGAGTACACTGCTCTGCCATGGACAGTTAGTGGGAACCCATCTCGTCTCTGAACCCCCTTCCCTATCCCAGCACACCTGTGTGTCCCCTGGAATGGCACTTTGACTGTTAAGCCTTCCTTTCCTCCACCCTTCCTCCTCCATCTTCTCTGTCCCCTCCCGCCAGCGTTGTATGTGTTTCCGGTCAGTGACAAGGTGCTGCTCGGGGGGTTTCATGCCTCCTCGGGACCCCTGCCCCCTAGAAGGCAGTGTTTCAGGTTAATGACGAATTCCTTCAAAGAGATGCAATCTCTCTCTCTCTCTCTCTCTTTTTAAAATGATGCTTTTGCTTCTTTCCACAATAATATTTCATTGTGGGGAAAATTAGCAAAGACAGAAAAACACACACAAAATGGAAAAATCATCTGCCACAATCCAAGAATAACTGCTGTTAAAATTTCGGTGAATTTCTTCCCAATCTTTTGAATATGTATCCACACACATGCATATATACATATATATGCTTTATAATGTATATTTATACACATAGATATATGATTATATGCACATATTTATATATATGTGTGTGGGTATATATAATATTGTGTATTAACCAAAGCAAAACAAAAATGAGGTCAAACGTTGGGAGGCTTCCTTTTCAAAGGGAGTTGTTGGAGGGTGAACAGGGGACCGCTGCCCGATGGGGTGTTCTCTTCAGCCCTGGTCCCCCTCCCCCGGCCAGGTGTGATTCCAGCTCTCAGGCCCGGGGCAGCCCTGGCCTGGTCGTCTCTTTAAAGGTGGACTGCGATTGCCTCCCTGAGAACCACCATCCTTATAGGCAGGCTAGATGTCTGATCCTTCTAGCCCGAGTCAGGCCGATGCAGCCTCAGTTTCCTCACCTGTAAAGTGGGGACAGTAGGGGTCCCCACCTCAGCGGGTTTGTGCTGATGTCTGAACACGGTGGCGGACACCAGGAACTGAGTGCAGGAGGTTTCTTTGGGCGGTGGATCCCGGGAAGCAGGAGGAGGCAGCAGAGAGAAGGGAGGCTGCGGGGTTCTGGGCCTCTGGGGCTCGCTGGGCAGCCTGGTGAAGACCCCCACAGTTGTTTGGGAGGCTGAGCACTGCCCGCCAGCTCTTGTCCCCGTTGGCTGAGACTTGTCCTGTGCTGCAGGCTGCTGCTTGCTTGCTGGTCAAGCCCATAGTGACAGAGAAGGACCTTGGGGCAGAAAGAGGCCCCTGAGGTAGGACAGTGTCATTGCGGGCTAAGTCTAAGCTCACTTTGCCCACTTCCGTGCAGCTGCAGCTGAGGTCGGAGGTGGACCACGCATGTGACCAGGGGCACAGGGCTTCTGCTGAGTCCACTTAAGGCCACTCGGGGCTTCTGGCTGGGGTGCCTGGCTCACCATCAGAGGAGAGAGAGGCCAGGTCTGATACACACAAAGCATCAGGAGGGAGGTGTCTAGGCGGAGATTTTCTGAGGTCTCTGTCTAGGAGGAGAAAGCAAGGACCCAGAGGGGAAGACAAAGGCAGGGTGACAAGTATTTTTTTTATTAAATTTTTTCAATTACAATTTACATTTTGTATTAGTTTCAGGTGCATGGCATAGGGACAGGTAATCTGACCGCCTTTAAGAGCAGCACTGTGCCCATCAGAAGGTGGCTCCATGGTGGAATCTCACCGGGCAGAGCCCCTTGGACACTTTAAATGCTATTCCTAAACACTTAGTTGCCTTTTACGAACATGGGCTGAAATGTCCCCTCCATCTCCTGCTCCCTGCGCCCCCCCCCAGGAGGCTGCCTGCCACCAGATTGCCATGCCAGCGATTTTCTCAGCCGCTTAAAAGGCCATCAAGACGGCATCAAACCGCCTGTACACGCTAAACCCCAACGCTCATGGAGCAGAGCCCAGAGTGGGATGCTAAATTGGATCCTATCAAATCAACATCAGCTGCGTGCAAGCCGGTGATAATGAAGGCTCTTAATGACAGCGCTCATCGCTGGGAGGGGACGATGAAGGGCTGAGAAGGGTCGCTGCCGGCCCTGGCTGGGGCGGGACGGGGCGCTGGCTGGAAGGAGCGAGGCAGGCGGAGGCAAAGAAGGGGTGTTCTCTGTTCCTAGAATGGGGGTGATTGTAGGAGAGACATCCTTAATCTCCCTTCTGTTTTACACACAGAAAAATGCAGAGACACACTGAGATCGTGACTGTAGGTCCAGCCCAGGCTATGTATTCTAACTCTGATCTGGAGGCGACTTTCCCATCAGTCCTTGCCCCCCACACCATCTAATGGAAGGTGGGCCCAGTGACGTGTGTCAGAATCACACCTGCCTTGGCCTTCTCCACACTCTCTTTGCACATTGGTTGGCTGAATGGGGAAGACACAGTGAAAGTTTCGGAAGAGGACCACTAGATGCCAGGAGCTCGAGTCCCCAAACCATCCCGAGGAAGGGCATCCATGAGTTTGGACTGTGACATGAGCAAGAAATAAACCTGTCTGGTGTTAAACCACGGGGATTTTCACTGTAGCAGACAATCTACTCTGAGTAATATACACTATCCCAGATTGCCTGGCCAGCAGGGGCGAGTCCGGACTCAAACCCGGGAAGCCCAGCTTGCTTAACCACTGCCCTATGCTGCATGGCACCTTGTGACATTGTGTGAGGGTTTAATGTGATAGCATGCAGTGGGTTTGGCACCTGTTAGACTCCCCCCCCCCATGAAATATAGTTATTACATCGCAGGGGTTGTATTTGGGCCAGGGGTTTGATGATGCCTCTCTTGGTGTTGTTATGGACAAAACGGAGTATTATGGGTTGAATGGCGGCTTCCTCAATGGTTGAACAATTGTCTCCAAGATGTGTTGACTAATGAACCAATGTCAGCTGGGCAGTCCCCATGCTGGGTTGTAGGAGGCTTGTCCATTTTCCTCAAGAACCATACCCTGCCTCTGTGTGTCTTTTTTGACATTTTATCTTCAGATATAAGAGGACAGCAGGCATGCTTAACAAATTGATTGATGGAGCAAAGATAGATGGGGGAGCTAATATGTAGGATGGCAGAGTGAAGACTCAGAAAAGGTCTAGGCAGGCCAGAACAGTGGACTGAAACTAACAAGATAAAAGGTAGGAGGAATAAATCGAAGTCCTGCCTTTAGTTCAAAGACTAACCGAGTGAAGACAGGATGGAGGAGGCTGGATGCAATAGGGGCTCATGTGTGGAAATCCTGGGATTCTTCTCCTTGTCAGTCTGATGAGTCCAGAAAATGGAACCCTCTTTTATTTTATTTTATTTTTTATTTTTATTTTATTTTTTTTCTGAAGCTGGAAACGGGGAGAGACAGTCAGACAGACTCCCGCATGCGCTCGACCGGGATCCACCCGGCACGCCCACCAGGGGCGACGCTCTGCCCACCAGGGGGCGATGCTCTGCCCCTCTGGGGGGTCGCTCTGCTGCGACCAGAGCCACTCCAGCGCCTGGGGCAGAGGCCAAGGAGCCATCCCCAGCGCCCGGGCCATCCTTGCTCCAATGGAGCCTTGGCTGCGGGAGGGGAAGAGAGAGACAGAGAGGAAGGAGGGGGCGGGGGTGGAGAAGCAAATGGGCGCTTCTCCTATGTGCCCTGGCCGGGAATCGAACCCGGGTCCCCCGCACTCCAGGCTGATGCTCTACCGCTGAGCCAACCGGCCAGGGCCGGAACCCTCTTTTAAAATGAAGGACGTCTGAGGCTGCGTTAATAGTCACACCACACCCAGACTTCGGTTGTCCTCTCTGCAAGTATAGACACGGTGGCACAAAGGTAGGTCTGCAGTTGTGAGTACATGAATCACAGGGTTCATTTTTGTGTTATTGTTTATCAACCACAGAATTATTTTACATGCAAACTGACTTTTGATCATTCCTGGACTGAATGCTTAGCGTGTGCTGGTCATTGTGCTGGTGCTGGTGCAGTGACATTAGGGGACGTAAGTATCCTGAACTCTGTGCTAATTGGCTTTGACGCCTTCTTCCTTCACTTCCTACTATATGCAACTGGATGGTAAAGGGCTTAGGGACCATCTGATGTGGGGAGCCGTCCAAGGAACTAGGAGCAATGGATGTGGAGGAACTTCAGAAATATGAAGGGTTGCCCCCTTGGGTGGATACTGCACAGTTCAGAGGGAGAGAGAGGGCAATGGTTAAGATAAACATCTGATATTTATTGAGTTCTGAGTGAGGCACTGAACACTCATACTTTCCTTTCATCCTCTCAACGGCTCTGTGAGGTAGACTGTGTTCGATGGGGAAACAAAGGCTCAGAGAGGTTAGCATAAGATTTTTGAATATTCCATAATGTCAGCAAGTGGCTGATACAGGATAAGAATCCCACCTGTCTGAATTCAAAGCCCGCCATTCCTTCTGGTCACCATCATGATAAATGTCACCTAAGTTAGGGAGGAAGGTTCTTCCAACTGCAGCTGTACATAGGTGGACTACAGACAGTCTCCTGGGATGCCCCCCACGAGCTCCTCCTTCCATCCCTGTGAGGTGGGGGGCGGGGGAAGCGGGGAAAGCAGGTTGGTGGTGAGCTTCTGTCTTTGTCTCTGGCCTCATCAGCCATAACTAACTTCTGCCCATCTTTCTGGTTCCAGCCAAAGCATCACTTTCTGCAGGATGTTGTCTCTGATGCTCAACACTGGGTTGGGTGCCCCCGTTAGAGCCTCTCCTGACCTCCTGCCCTCTTTTTTATTTTTTATTTTTCTGAAGCTGGAAACGGGGAGAGACAGTCAGACAGACTCCCGCATGCGCCCGACCGGGATCCACCCGGCACGCCCACCAGGGGGCGATGCTCTGCCCCTCCGGGACGTTGCTCTGTCGCGACCAGAGCCACTCTAGTGCCTGGGGCAGAGGCCAAGGAGCCATCCCCAGCTCCCGGGTCATCTTTGCTCCAGTGGAGCCTCGGCTGCGGGAGGGGAAGAGAGAGACAGAGAGGAAGGAGAGGGGGAGGGGTGGAGAAGCAGATGGGCGCTTCTCCTGTGTGCCCTGGCCGGGAATCGAACACAGGACTTCTGCACGCCAGGCTGACGCTCTACCACTGAGCCAACCAGCCAGGGCCTCCTCCTTCCCTCTTCATGGGAGTGCAGAGCACCCTCCCACTGGCTGGCTCCATGTCAGTCTTCCTTGATACACTGGAGGTCACATGAGAAGGGGGACTTGGACAGGGACAAGTTCTATCTTATACTTTGCTTGGTCCTCAGTGCCTAGCACTCACTAGGTACTCCATAAAATCTCAGTGGAGTCATGACATCTCCTAATATCTGGTGATTATCTTGGAGCCATGGGAACAGCCAACATCATTGGCTTTCCACCTTTTCCTCTGTCTTCTCTGCACTAAGCCGGCTCTGAGATGGGGCTGGGTGTGTTTAGCATGGGCCATGCTGTGGGAATGGGGCAGCAGAGAGTGGCATGGCCACTGGTCCCAGCCCTGCAGACTTCTCCCCTGGGCTGGAGTCCCGACGAGGTGGTGACCCTGGAGCTGGGCCAGGCGGGGGAGGGCTACTGAGTTGCCCCAGTGACCTCAGCGATGTCCAGGCCTCATTGTAGACTGAGTTATGGGGCACGTTTCATGCCTCCCACAGTCTCCCCAGGCCCTGACCTCTGTCGGCAAGGGGACTGCAGCTCATTCCTCTGCTTCTCCGTGTATTCCTGGCTTGACTTCCTGACCAGCAGGGACCTGGGAAAGTAGGGGGTTAAGCAGGAGCCCGCCTTGGGGAGGGGATGGAGGATGATGTCAGCCAGGCTGCCCAGCAGAGACAAAAGCCTCTAATTGCTCTTTTCCTTCTTGTCAGAAAGCTGACTCCATAGTTACTGTAATAAAGGCCTATGGAGAGGGTGGAGCCAAGTAATGAGGGAGCCATTGTGCAGCATGAGATGTGGGAGAGGGGACACTGCCCAGTCCAGAGCTGTGCCCAGTCCCCACCCCCTCAAGGAAGGCCGGGAAAGTTCATGGGGTCACCTGGCCTGGCCAGGTAGGGAGGGGTGGGCAGGGCTCATGGTCAAGTTGCACTTGAAATGGCTTCACTGTGGCAGCAGCTGGTCCCCTCTGGGAGGTGACAAAGTTGCTGGCCCTCACAGGGACAGTGCTCTGTGGGGAAGAAGCTAGAGCCCCATGGTTGTGTTGTATGTTAATACAGCCCTCCAGGGGGCAGATTTGGAGAACCACTTGGTATGCAGGGGATTGTTCTGGATACTGGGTCACTCTGCTTCCTCTTATCAATCTGTCATGATGGCTTTCAATGGAATAATGTACCTTCCAGAAGAACCTGCCTTAGAGCTGGGGTCTACCAGGAACAGGAGGGAGGTCTGCTCCTCCGTATGCGGTTGGGTTTTCTTCTTGGCATCATAAAGGGGCGGGTGGCCTTGCCAGGCTGCTGTCCCCGAGGCAAGGGGACTTCACCACCTCCTCCGTCACCAGCAGGTCAAGCTCTTGCAGAATCCATCACACGCCTGTGCACGAGCAGCTCTTTTGGCCAGCTCGTCTCCACCACCCCACGTGGAACCCAGGCTGAGCCATCCTCTTCCCCACCCCGACCTTCGCTGTCTGCACCCCCCGGACCGCCATCCTCTCACTTCTCCTTTTAGAACCTTACCTCTGGCCCTCGGAGAGGCTCCCTAAACTCTCTCTGTCTCCTCTCAGCATCTACAGGACTCACCCCCTGGGCCCCCATGTCTCCTCTCAGCATCTACAGGACTCACCCCCTGGGCCCCCATGTCTCCTCTCAGCATCTACAGGACTCACCCCCTGGGCCCCCATGTCTCCTCTCAGCGTCTACAGGACTCACCCCCTGGGGCCCCATGTCTCCTCTCAGCGTCTACAGGACTCACCCCCTGGGGCCCCATGTCTCCTCTCAGCATCTACAGGACTCACCCCCTGGGCCCCATGTCTCCTCTCAGCATCTACAGGACTCACCCCCTGGGGCCCCATGTCTCCTCTCAGCATCTACAGGACTCACCCCCTGGGCCCCCATGTCTCCTCTCAGCATCTACAGGACTCACCCCCTGGGCCCCCATGTCTCCTCTCAGCATCTACAGGACTCACCCCCTGGGCCCCCATGTCTCCTCTCAGCATCTACAGGACTCACCCCCTGGGCCCCCAATTTTAGCACCTACTTGAACGTCACCTTGACTTTGGAGCTACCAGTTTGGATTTGGAGCTTTGTTCCCCTAGACTGAGGTCCAGTTGGAAACTGCTTTTGTAAGTGTCTTGTGCCCGCCACCATGCTGAGTACTTTGTCGTCAGAAGGGACTTACTGCACTGAATTAAATTGAATTTTGGTTGGAATTGTCACCGGAAGACTGATTTTGACAAAACACGTTGAAACAACTGAAGTCCTTCTTGAGACTCCTAGAGTCCCCATACTCAGAGGCAAATATGGTGTCATTTAAAGAGGGGAAGTCGCCTGAAGGTGGAGGGGGGAGTGCAGGGCGTGGCCCCCAGCCGTGTCCTGAGGCGAGGTCCTGTGGATGGGGCTCTCAGGTCAGGCGGCTCTGGGGACCCATGTGAGTCAAGTTGAACAGGTTTGTCTGTGGCAGGACTTCTTAGATCCTTTAAAATACAAGCGTGCATCTGGGTCCCCAAAGAGCCCCCTGTGGTACGTGCTGCTCCCCACACTGATGTCACCCCGCAGTCCCTTTGGGGGAATCATCTCCCAGGAGCTGGGTGTCCCAGCTCAGTCTCTGGGAACTGCTGTGTGTGTGTGGTTTACTTAAGGGACTGAAGGATCTACATCCTCACCCTGGGGCCCAGGCTTTGGAGAACTGAGGGTCTTAGGTGCACCTGGTCCCTCCACCTGCCTGGCTGGGGACCCTCTAGCCATCCTGTCCTGGCTCCCACTGGGGCAGGCTGTGGGCTCTGCCCAGCCCCATGTCAGCCACTGCCTGTGCCCCCACCGCCAGCCCCTCCCACCTGAAGGCCCTTTATTTGGCTTCCGAGCTCCTCCCGTTCCCTGTGCCCCAGCCCCGGCCTGAGTGCTCTGATTTATTCCCAGTCCACACCTCCGCCCGCTGCTATTAGTCACAGATCCCATCCACATTCGGCCTTGCATTATTTAAATCTGGAAAATATTCTCGGCTTGAAACGAAGAGGGAGAGGCTCACTAATGTGAGCCCTGTGTATGTTCTTCTAACTCTTTGGGACCTCAGAGGGTTTTGCAACCATTAACCGAGTGGGTTCACGTGGGAGGCCTGGCTGTGGCATTGCAGATGAGACTGACCCCACCAAGGGCTGCAGGGGTCAAGGGTCAAGGTTAGAGTATCTGTATGATGATCCTAGTTTTGCTGCTTGACCAGCTGTGTTTCTCTCTCTGGCGTGGTGTCCTCATCTGTGAGTGCAGGCACGGGACCACATGGCCTCTGAGGGCCCTTTGAGTCATAGTGCTATGAGACACCCTCCTCTTCTCCACAGCACCAAATAGTTAAAGGCAAGCAAATCACTCTGGCTGACATTTTCAAAGTCACAAAGAGCACGCCTATTGCAAAATGAGTTCATCGTATGCGATCATTTCACAGGTATGGGCAATCTTAGTATTCCCACCCCAGAGACTGTTTACATCTCTGATGTTGATGTAGCAGCTTTATTTCCAAAGCAACTGAAACACATGTTCACAGTTGGCCTTCACAATCTGTTTCCGGAAGGTGAGTTGAGGAAAGTTGAGTATTCCAGTTTACAGAGAGGAAACCAAAGCAGAGAGGCTACGTGCCTTCACCATGACCCAGCGACATGGTGACAGAGAGCGGGGTCTTAGACAGAATAGCTCCCAGGAGCTTCTCTGCTAGGAGACCCCTCAAGTGCTCGGGCTCCGTTTGGTCCAACGGGACCCATTCACTGTTCTCCCAAGTCTCTTCTTTCTTCTAGTGACACCCGCTCAGTATCATCCAGGCCAGAAACCTGCTAGCTATGTTTATGTGACTTTGTCATGACAGACGTCCAATCAAGCACCGATGTCCTCTCCTGAGGATTCCCCAGACTCTTCCCCTTCCCTTCACCCTACGGTCAGCAGCCCTGGGTCAGACCTCCACACCATCTCATGCAAACTGAACTTCTGCCATTGATTCCTCCCTGGTCTTCTTCCCCCAGTCTTCTTCCCTTAGATCCATTCTCCAGAAACTTACACTTGGCGACACCGCGACCCGTCACAGAGTTGGGGACCCTTCAGTGGCAGCATGATCGACGTGAATCAAGTCCGTGTTTTCTACCATGTTTTCTAGCGTGCTGCCTGAGAGCAGTTGGCCTGGTGGTGCAAAGCTGCACCACACCTTCTGTTTTTCCAATACTGAGTAAGGGAAGTTCTCTGAAGGAGCCCCGCCCCCGCCCGCCATGCTTTTCTTGTGCTGTGTTCCCTGCCTAGAACAGCCACGTGGTCCTGTTCTCTTCTTGACTAATTCCGGGCCCTTGTCTGTTAAGACTCAGCTCACGTGACATAAGGGTGCCCCTGCTGGTCCCATGGCTGGATGAGTTGTCCCTCTGCTTTTCTCGTGGCGTAGCCCATCCTTTCCTCCGACATGGCGTCTCCACTCTGAGCCTTGAATTTCTTGAGAGCAGGAGCCACTCTTATGCATGTTAGTGGCTTCAGGGCTGCCACTGCAAAGCAGAAAAATGCGTGTGTGTGGTGGCGATTTTAAGGGGCACACAACCTTTGTTTTCATTTTCAGAATCAGTGGCCGGAAGCAAGATGCCCAAAGAGGGAAGGCATCCTGCTAAGGTGGAGGGCTTTTTTGTTCTGATTCAGAGGTCTTTTCCTAAATGCTTCACTGAGGTACACATGATCAGTTGAGATGCACCAGGTCTGCTCAACAGCTTCTCTGGGTCTGAGTTCAAGGTGATGAACGCCTCTCCCCTAAGCGCCTCAAGGAGGCCTCGGTTCCAAAGCCACAGACATCCCCCCAACACTGAACAGTCCTTTTGGACATCTGTGTCCTTGACCGTGAAAGCTAGTGAACAAACTTGGAGGGACCAAGCAAACCCATTTGTTCTACTGGGGAGGGCACACATAACACGGAAGGAGGTCCGCAGTGTCACCATCTGATTCCCAGCAGTGGGGGCCGAGGAAGGGGGGCAGAGGGGGAATGCCATTTCAGAGAAGTGTGTGTGAGTGAGCGAGTGACACACTTGTTTTCCCTGCTGCTTAGGGACAGTGACTCACTGTTGGGACAGAGTCCAAGAGCAGGAAAGGTCTACCAGGAGTAGCCACTGGTTTTCCCTCCCACGAGGACATATCACCCTTTAGTCCACGGGCCTAACAAAGCAATCACTGCCTGCCACTTTGTCACTTAATTATTTCTCATGTCCGGATGGCATGGCCGCTGCCCAGGTATTAGCCCTGAGTATAATTGCCCATTCTGTCCCTCAGCACCACAGCTCCTGTTTAGAGCTCTGGACTGGACCAAATCACCCCCCTCCCCGTCTGCTTGCTGTGGGCATGAAAAGAACGGTGGCCCTGTGATCACCGCCTGGGGCGCTGGGGCAGCCGGCCGTGAGCTGCAGTATCAGCTTGTCTGTTCCTTTCCGTTCAGATGGCTCCAAATTGCTCTGGCCGGTTTGTTGGGCAGCAGGAGAAGCTGAGCAGGCTCGTTTTCATGAGCGTGGACACTGAGCAGGGGGAGAGGGAGGGATAAGAGTAGACTCTGTCGCCAGGGTTTTCTTTGCCCTCCACCCTGTGTATCTTGTCCCCCAGCTCCCCAGCCCACAAATCCCCTCTCCGTGCAGGAAACAGGCCATGCCAGGTTGATGCAGACGGCTCACCCTCATTAAAGGTGTGACTCAATGAGTCCATGATGGAGGAAGGTCTACACATGTGCTCCCCTCCAGCAAGGAAGGGGGACTTGGAATAAAGGAGTTGACACTCTGACCGATGACACTCTTTTCTCTCTGAGGAAGGTGCTAGGGGAACTCAGTCGGGGGGGAGGGAGGGAGACATGGTCCTAGTGTGGTCATTTGAACAGAACTGCAGAGTCAACTGCATGATGACCCCGAAACGCTAATCATTTCCCCCCTTGTACCATCTGTACTGTCCTCCTAGGACCAACTCATCCTAGCAGCCTTGGGCTGAAGGTCAAGGCAACTGATTTCCCTGCCCTGTGCTCTTTCTTGATCTCCTGCCTTATGGTTTCTATTGGCTGGAAGTTCTCAGGGAAGTCTGATCTGAACCTTTCATTACAATGGAAGACTATTATTCCTTTTTGATTTGTATTTGCCTGGCTGTCTCTGCCTATCACTTTTTTAACCTTGAAGTAGCGATGGAAGTCTTGTTTTGCCTCCATCGGTCTTCAGGCCAAATCCACCCGATTTCAGTATCCTAGCATCCTGTCAGCTAAGGGCCGAAAAGATTTTCTTTACCCAGCTCTCCTCGGCTGAACTTCATTGCCCTTTATTTCTGCATATGATTGATTCACAGTCTCTCCAATGTCTCTGCAAGACTTTAAAAAATGTGGGTAGTTGGGTTCTATTTCTAAAGCCCCTGCAGTTCTGGGAGCCGAGCAGAATACTTTAAAGAGGGGTTTCTTGTTCTCTCAAGCTTCCCATCTAGATCATAGGACGGGCAAAAGTCCATCATACTTCATTTTCCTCTTTACTTAAGGAAAGGGCAGTAGTGGAAGTATGGGTTTTTAGAAACTAGCTCTCCAAAATAAACTTCATGAAGGAGGACTTCCCAGAGTAGGTGAGGCCATGCTAGGAAGAATGCTGGGTTTGTATCCAGGATGCTTGAGTTCTGGGTTCAATTTGCTGATGTCCAGACTTGGGGTACTCACTGACCTGCTCAGTCACCTGCTCAGCCTGTCAAAGAGGATTTTCCCATTCATTCCAGAGAGCTTGGTAGTCACCGGGCCACTGATGGAACCCTTGTATCTAGTTCTGGTTCTCCTGCAACTCCACAATGTATGACCTTGGACATGTCATTTGATTCATGTCTTTCTGTTAAATGGGAACAACCTCTCAGCCCTGGCCATGGCCGGCCTCTCCTTTCTGCCTGGCACAGCAGAAGGTGTCGTGGACCTGGAGTCAGGCAGCTGGGTTCCAGCTTCAGCTCTGCCCCTGAATCACCTTGTGACCTCAAGCAACACTTTTGACTTCTCTGAGCTTCACTTCCATTGTCTATAAGATGGGTTTATGGCTCTTTGCCGTGACAATGGGGTTTTGTGTGGACCAAGTGAGAGCGCAGTGCTTTAGAGAAGGAAACATCCCACTCAAAGGGAACGTGGCGTGAAGGTGTGGGCATGTGCAGGGAGTGTCCTGTGAAAGGCTTTGAGGTCTTCATCAGAGAGGATGGGTGTGAGCTTATGGCCATTGGAAGTTCTGTGTTTGACAAGGATGTGAGCGTGGTCTTCTGTGGTGCTCAGGGCTCCCTGCTACCATCCCCATCTTCATTCTCTGTTGGCCTCTTGGGAAAAAAAGAACCGTAGAATTGCCCAGTTCCTCATCTAATCATTCCTCAGGCTGTCTCCAGGGAGGACATTATCAGGAGGGAAGAGGATACAAGCCATCTTCCTACCCTGGCATCCTTCTGAATTCACCAGAAGCTTCCCTAGGCAGAGCGAAAGTGACAGCTGGGAGGGCCCATTTCTTTAAAAGACTTGTTTTGGAACCAGGTCCTGAAGAGTGGGTCATGGGTCCTAACCGAGTCATGGGAATCATGGGGACATTGCTCTAGGGTTGACCAAGGCTTTGCTAATTCACTGCAGAAAGCTCCATGTGTTGTAGATATCTTGTGTGAAGACAGCGCCAGGCTGAGGGCGTGTACACTGGCAGAGTTGCGCTGTCAGCCATTGCTGGCACGACAAAAGCCATGATGGTGTGTGCCTGTGCCTTTGCATCCAGGTGTGTCTAGGCCTGACCTTTATCACATGGAGAGACACTTGGACTATTCTTTAAAATCTTCTGGGAGAGACGAGTCCAAAATTATCCTAGGCAAACCATGCCAAATATTAGCAGATTTAACAATCTAAAAGCCTGGATCCATATTTTCTTTCTTAACAATTTAAGAAAATATCTTTGGGTTCTCAGGAAGCGGAAAATAAAGTGTGTTGACTTCTTTCTCTGAAGACACACCATTCTTTTCATTGAAACTTGTTCTCAAGTCTTTTAGTGTGAAGAACTGTGGAGAGCCTGAGCTTTTACTCTATTTGTAACCTAATAATTTAACCTGTTGTTACATCAGGTTGGCAGAAGATAGGAGATTCCTGGATCAGAGACAAAAGGCTTTATTGCTCACAGCAAAAGTACTAGCCACAATGTCAACATATTTGTGTCTGTGTGTTGGCTCTCCGAGTGCCAGTTCCTACAGAATGGGAATAAAGATGACCAGATGACACTATACACACAGTAGGTTAGTTCCTTTATAAGAGAGGAACCCTGAGCTTAGGGCACCCAAATCTTTTATAATAGGCAGTAAACATGCCCACCCTTTGCTCTGAAATGAGACCCTGTCTCTATCTTCCAAGGTTGTTTGCAGTGCACGCATTGTTGAAAACTGCTCTGAAAGAAAGGACAGTCTACACCCTGCCTGCAAGACATGCAGACATGTGAGTGTCTTGTGGAGAGTTGCCTTACAGTATTTATCAGTTACCTGATATTTGGGTGAGCAAATTCCAGTTTCCTTAACCTTGTGGCCTAATTTCAATCTCCCAGTCAGTTATTCCCTAACTGGGGCTCTATCTTTGAGTTCTGTGGTTTTCCACCGTCCAGACAGACCTGATACTCTGCTATAGAGGACTTCCAGGGGGACTTATATGAAAGATGTCTACCTCCTCATTCAGGGAGGGGCCAAGGAAACTGCACCTGGAAGACGTATTGCCATCATCTCTTCACTTCTGGAAATATGAAGACAGATTGCAGGCAATTTAGAGACAAGTGCCTCAGGTGATTAGAGGTGATGTCGGGGGAGAGATGAGAGGAATTGCACCTGCAGACATCTGTGTGGATTTTGTTAAAGAAATTGGAGGAAGGGGATGTGGAAAACTTTCAGTACAGGTGTGAGTATAGCTAGAAATGTCTTTCTGGGCACAGACCTCTGACTCTTCCTCCCTACTCTGATCTCTCTGTATCAGTTTCCTCTTTTGTAAAACTGGAATGAAAATGGTTGTTGCTGGGGATTAAGAGACATAATACATATTAATCATCTAGAGGAATGCCTGTCACCTAGAAAGAGCTCGAACAATACGTGCTGTTTTAGTAATACAGAAAATGAGAGCTAGAAAGACTCTTAGTCTCCTCTTATGCTTCTCAGTCTGTGGAGGGGGACTGTCCCACGGACACAAAACTGGTTACAGGAAGAGTAGGACTAGCTAGAGGCCAGGGCTCCTGACATCCAGCTCGGCGCGATGCAGAGATCGACTTGTTTCCTGTGGTTTTGTTTCTCAAATGAAGATGTGATTTCCTAAGCTCAAATGAACTAAAAACATTTAAGACATAAGAATATATTATGGCCTGACCTGTGGTGGCACAGTGGCTAAAGCGTCAACCTGGAACACTGAGGTCGCTGGTTCAAAACCCTGGGCTTGCCTGGTCAAGGTACATATGGGAGTTGATGCTTCCTGCTCCTCCTCCATCCTTTCTCTCTTTCTCTCTCTCCCCTTTCTCACCTCTCTCTCTAAAAGTGAATTTAAGAAAAGAATATATTATTATGACTGCCTATTATTTTAACATGTTTTAATTGTTAATGTCTGCACTGAGAAAAAGTAGTTACAAATCAGTTAGGTTTCAAGTTCTCTATCTAAATTCCTTAGGAGAGGGGAGGGATGTATTTATTATGACAGCTTTTCTGAGATGAAATTAAGTTCTTTTTTCCCCCTTTCTATTGAATTCTTTGGGGTGGTACTGGTTAACAAAATCATTCAGGTTTCAGGGCACGGCTCCACAGCACAGCATCTGCACACTGCATTGTGTGCTCCCCACCCCGAGTCACGTCTTGGTCCACCACCATTTATCTCCCCTCTACCCTCGGCCCCTGGACAAAGTTCCTCTTTCTGTTGAGTTCATCTTGTTGCTCACCTTGGATGGTGACACCAATGGCCAAATGTCCCCAGGCTTTTCTTCCGGGGGCTGAGTAGGAAAACCACACGTTCCTTACTTCCCAGAGTTCTCTTGTGGGTAAGAAAATTTATTCCAACTTTAACAAATAAAGTGTTTCCTCTTACGACATAGATTAAGGGCGCTAATGCTTTTCATTTATAAGGAATCTCACAAAACATTTTTAAAAAATCTAGTTACATGGATTAAAGGATGATTATTATCTCATCTTATGTTAATTGACATTAACTGCCAATCAGAGCTTTGGATCTGTGTGGGACCATTGCTGTCCCACTGTGTTGAAATAATTCCAGGCCATAAATTGCAACCTGATTTTTAAAAATTATTTATTTTTTGGTGTGCCCAGGAAGACTTACCTTCAGCAAACAATTTTTGTTACATTTTTGGAAATACTGAAAATAGTCTAAAGATTCCCATTATTATTTTCTAGAAGTCCTAGGAACCACCACCATTAACTACAGAATAAAGAAGAAGGAAGGATCTTAGGAATCATATAGTCCAACTTCTGACTCTGTAGAAGAAACTGAGGCCCAGGGAATGGGTCACTTGCCCAAAGACCCAGGCAGAGGCCTCTGGGAGTAGCTCCCAGCCCTATGGATGCCCTTCTTTCCTGGGAATGGACATAGTTCAAGGGTCAGGCCCCCAGGGCCATGTCTGGGCTGTCACCCTATTCTGGTGGGTCCCTGCTGAGTTCAACGTCAGAGATGGCTAGCTCTCCGTCCTGGTGTGAGGCTGGGTATATCAGTCTCTTCCCTAAGTGTTTGACAGTCACAATGGAGACTGATGGGTTGTTGAGGAGAAGACCGTGCAGGGCAGCAAGATTGGGAGAAATTTCACAGCCTCCTGATGCCGGGACCGGGGTTACTCCTGTGTCTTCCTGCGT
Organism: Saccopteryx bilineata; assembly: GCF_036850765.1. Classification (NCBI taxonomy): domain Eukaryota; kingdom Metazoa; phylum Chordata; class Mammalia; order Chiroptera; family Emballonuridae; genus Saccopteryx; species Saccopteryx bilineata. The sequence goes on along the minus strand of NC_089491.1, from coordinate 336,572,176 downwards.
CTTGTCCAGCTCTTTCTTCAATTTCATGAGATACCCCAACGTCCTTTCAATGAATTCTTCCTAAAAATAAAGATGCTGTACAGTTTATTTCTGTTGCTGGCAACTAAAAGAACCTAACCTCAAAGAGACACAGAAGTCGTAAACAGCAATACTGACATTAGCACCTGGGTCTTAGGACTGCCATTAGAATGCTCTTTCTTGTAAAACATACTGCAACTCATAAAATAATCTGTAAATCCTTGGCGTAACTCATGGTTTGAGTAATACAATAATTATTAGACAGTGGAAGTTCTAGGAAAAATAAGCAACTTTTCATTGAGGGGGGATGGGGACTCCTTATTGAAAGCTTTTTCAAATTATGAGTTAGAGGAAACCAAAAAATCACGCATATAACTAAATACTCTATTATGTTAAACGAGAATAATTGGTTCTGTTTACTTTAAAATGAGATCATATTATAATACAATCTCTAGGGTAGATTTGCCAAAGCATTAATATACAACATAGAAGAAAGACATTCTCTGAATTTTTAAATACCTTTCAGTGGCATGTTTAATAATACCACTTTGTTTTCTATGAGTTCCTAGAGGGATGCAAATCATTGCATTATGAACAAATGAAGATGCTTCTCTTCAAGGTTGTGAAGGGGAAAAAATAAGGATTTTCTATTTTACTACCGTCCCTGTTTTATCAATAGAAACACCAAGTCATTGAGCTAATTTAATTGCTTGCGGCCCACTGAGGGGAGGAGGAGAGGGGTCAAGGGACGCAGCGGGATGAAACTGTTTGCTGCTGTCAGTGCTGGGGCTGAGCTTTTGAAGTGTATTTTGGATGAGAGGAGAAAGATAGTTTGGTTTGTGTATTATTTACTTATATTCTTCAGTGCACATAATAGGTCCCTAATAAATAATGAAGGAAAGAAAGATAGAGGAGGGGAAGAGAAGAGGGAAGGAAGAAGGGAAGGAAGAAGGGAAGGAAGGAAGGAAGGAAAGGAAAAAGGAAGGAAGGAAGGAAGGAAGGAAGGAAGGAAGGAAGGAAGGAAGGAAGAAGACGGAAGAAAGGAAAAAGGAAGGAAGGAAGGAAGGAAGGAAGAAGAAGGAAATAAGAAAGGAAGAAGAGAAGGAAGAAAGAAGGAAAGAAGACAAAGATGCTGAGTGGAGGACTACTAAAGGAAGTCATCAAGTCCTTGAGACACACACCCAGGATACTTTGTGTCAGCTAAGTTGGGAAGTCAGTGTCCACCATGGTGAAGTGGGACTAATCCCTGGGGAAAGGAAAGATGCTGAGCAGGAGAGGTGAGGAGGGAAAAGGAGAAGTCCAAACAGAGAAGGAGAGGTTGCGTTGACTCTGCAGACAGAGTGGCAGCGCTGCGTGTTGCTGCTCGGCCGCTTCCTCCCAGACAGGCTCCTTTCCTGCACTGCTTCAGCCCCCGTCCTGGGCAGGACGCCCGCTCCACTCCTTTCTAGAGCCGAGCCGGCCTCCCGGAAACAGAAACACTTTCATCGCTGAGTAAAACACCAGCTTCTCTTTAAAGTGTTACCAAGACCATAAAAAAGAAGGCAATCTCACCCTTTGGGACAGCATGGATGGACCTGGAACTACGTGAAACGAGCCAGTCAGAGAAAGACAAATAGCCTGAGTTCACTTACACGTGGAATCTAATGAACAAAATCAACAAATAAAATAGAAACAAACTCAGATATAAAGAACAGACTGACCGCTGTCAGAGGGGAAGGAGGTATATATATATATTTATTTTTTTTTTCCATTTTTCTGAAGCTGGAAACAGGGAGAGACAGTCAGACAGACTCCCGCATGCGCCCGACCGGGATCCACCCGGCACGCCCACCAGGGGGCGACGCTCTGCCCACCAGGGGGCGATGCTCTGCCCATCCTGGGCGTCGCCATGTTGCGACCAGAGCCACTCTAGCGCCTGGGGCAGAGGCCACGGAGCCATCCCCAGCGCCCGGGCCATCTTTGCTCCAATGGAGCCTTGGCTGCGGGAGGGGAAGAGAGAGACAGAGAGGGAAAGCGCGGCGGAGGGGTGGAGAAGCAAATGGGCGCTTCTCCTGTGTGCCCTGGCCGGGAATTGAACCCGGGTCCTCCGCACGCTAGGCCGACGCTCTACCGCTGAGCCAACCGGCCAGGGCAGGAGGTATAATTTTGATATCGCAAAAAAAAACAAAAAAACAAAAAAACAATGGAAATATTTCTATCTTTCCCTTTTTGAAATCGTGCATAAGAAGTAGCTGAGTCCTTTGATTACAGAGACTCGTCCGACAAGATGATTGTGGATTGTCTTTTTTGGATATTAGTTTTCTTTTGGATCATTTTGGTCTTTTTAAATTTTTTTATCTTATCCTTTTTTCTTTCTTTTTCCTATTTCCTTTCTCTTCTTATTTTTTTAAAAAACTCTGCAGAAGTTCCCTGACGGGATAGCTCGGTTGGTAGAGCACCATCCCCAAAGCACACAGGTCGCTGGTCCGACCCCGTCAGGGCACACACAGAAACAGATGGATGTTCCTGTCCCTCTCTCTCCCTCTTCCTCTAAAAATCAATAAAATAAACATTAAAAAATTAAAAATAGACCTCTTCAGAAGTTTTGTTTACACACTTGAAAACCGTAATGCCGTCGAATTCAGTTAAAATTTTGACTCTAACTTTTTTTTTGGAGAGTGGGAGAATTATATTGGAAAAGGGCAGGAGGGGAAACTGGACATGGCGAAGTTGCTGGGAACCGCGACCACAGGAACGCCCTTAGGCAGGTGACGCTTAGGGAAACGTACAGATGGGAGTTGATGAGGAAACGGATTTGCTGAAAGGGGCGGTTCTCGCTCACCTCCCCGGAAGGCTCTCGTGGGACCTGGAAGCACGCAGTGCGGTTTGCGGCCTCGCTCTGCGCCACCAGGATCACATGGACCAAAGGCAGCTGCGAGCTTCGGGCTTCATTTAGTGCAACGCGTTGCTCCTTCCTTGTCATTTTTGGTCCTTAAGGCCTTTCCGTACTTTCCTGCTATGTCAGCATGTTACTGTTCATTAAGGAAGTCAGGAAGAAAAAAAAAGTGTGAGTATATAAAAAAGGAACTGTGACATTTTTATAAATTCAGATCAGCTTCTGTTTCAACCACCCTGAGTGTTCTCCTTTGTGAGTCTGAAGTCAGACTCTTCAAGGACACGTTGGACCAATGCTTTCTGTGCCTGGTGCCTCGGTTTCCCTTCCAAACGAGTATTTCATGGTTGTATTCATTTTTTTTCGTTGTTGTTCCACTTTTGCATGGCCCTAGCAACTCGTTAGCACAAACTATTCAAGTTCATGTCTTAATAAAATTGCAAATCACATTGGGTGGTGGACTTCCTGGGTCAAAATGGAAGAAGTTAAACCTGTGAATGACAAGGTTCTGTGCACAGTATGGAGTGGGCTCCCCCGTGGGTTCCCACTCGACTCGGGTCCATTTAAAGCTCTGAGCAGCTGTGTTTTGAGATGAAGGGAAGGCGGCTCTTGAATGAGATGTCAATCTCTCCAAGAATTTGTCTTTTTTAAGACTCTGGCATGTTCCATCCAGGCTGGGGAGCCAGCTGCTACAGTGTCCTGTCCCCCGGGGGCAGGGCGGTGCCCAGCTGCCTGAGCCTGGCTGGCTCTGAGGGGGTGCTCGTGCTGGGATCTTGGCAGGAGTAGGGGGGGACTGGACACAGGGAGCCCTGCAAGGGATACCCAAGAGTCAACACAGAAGAGGCGATGTCTCTGGCCAAGTCCGGCCAAGTCGATAAACAGCCCTGCCACCAATCTTAAAATTGCTGAAAGTGCAGAAGGCAGGTGGAGAGGAGAGAGAGGCTGCAGCGTCCCCACAGGGAAGCTGCACACTTCCTTCTGGTGTGATTCCCGTTAAGCATATCAGACAGAATCATTCTGTCGGACAGAGAAGGGGGGGGGGGGCAAGAAAATCAATTGTTTTTCATATTTATTGATCTCCTTCAATGAATCTCTGTGGTAATGGAGTGGGCGGGGGATGGAGGAGAAAGGGTCAGTCTCTAAGGGTGACTGAGGAGCTATCTACTGTGAGGCCACTGAGGTTGCTGGGCTGGGACCTGCCCCCCGGATTCCCCAGAGGACATGGGAGGGGACGCCACTCAGATCTATCCAAGGCTGGGTGGATGGGCTTGAAATGCTTCTTTTAATGTTCGGGGTTTGAGTCTCATCCAGATGGATTAGGTCCCCTCGCCCCATTTTAGAAAATAACACATGAATAATTGCGGGGAAAAATGGGTACAGAAAGAGTAACATAGTAGAGAAATGCACAATTTTGCCAGAATGTTGCCACCAGTGCGATCTTTTCTCTACAGTGATTTATACAGCGATGGTGGAACTGTGCGTGCTAACTCCCATGCGTTTGCTGCCTCCACCCCAGACATTATTAAAAGCTCTTTAGAGCATGCTATGAGGAAGACTCTGTGGGCATATAATAATAAATGACTACTCTAGAAAATTTGGAAAAGTACAAACATTATAAAAAGGAAGTGAAAGTACTCACCATTTCAGCACCCAGAAATGCCTCCTCTTAATATTTTAGCATATTTCAGTCTAAGCTTTTTTCCTAGGTGCACACACGCAGACACACACACACACACACACAAACACACACACACTTCCTCCATAAAATTTTGAGCATGAAGTATCTATAATTTTTCATGTTCTGCTTTTTCACTTACATTATTAAAATCTTTAAATCATGATTTTTAGTGTTTGTATTAGATTCTGTTGTATATTTACACCAGCCTTTATCCAACCATTCCAACCTTATTTCCAATATTTTGGCTATTGTAGAGAACACATCTGTCCTTTGCTTCCTCTCTCTTGGTACCTGGGAAAGAAGATTATGTTTTTGGAGGTATCTATGGGATTTCCCATCAGCCTCTGGGAGAAACTCCCATTGTCACGGCCGGTGGAAGCTTTGCCCATGCAGAGTGCCTGAACTTGGCTCAGGACCTGCTGGAAGCCTCCAGTGTGGCTTCCTTATCTTTTCTTTGTCTTTTTTCTGAATTTAGTTAAGTGTCTTTTCTAGAGCTTATCTGTCTAATATATTAATACATTGCTACTGGCTATATGTGGCTCTTCAAATTTAAATTAGTTACAACCAAATACAATGAGAAAGTCAATTTTTTGGTCTCACCAACTACATCTCAGGTGCTCGAGCAGTACAGGGGCTCCCAGCTACCACATTGGACAGTAAAGACAGGGAACGTTCCCATCGTCACCTAAAGTTCTATGGGACAGCCTAGAAGATTATTCCAGGTGCTTCACACCTGGGCTACTTGTCATGGGATCACCCTGGAGGTCCTGTCACCCCTTCGAGTCTCTCTCCCCCGGAAACAAAGTTTGGGCTTTCAACCCACCTTAATGGTCCCGGCCCACCCTTCCCAAGCAGGTCCCTATTTCAGCATTCTCTTCATCTGTTTAGTAACTAATTTTTGCATCCAAAGGTGGAGCTTAGAGCAGGTTCTTTTTCTCTGTAGGTGAGTGGGCATTTACCCAGAGACTAGAATGATAAAAACACAAGTACACTTGTCTAGTTTACCCCTGGCAATTTTGAGATCAGTGAGGAAGAAAACAGAACCCCTTGCTGAAGAGGAGGTTACAGTTTTTAGAGAGCTGGGTCCTCTCTCCTCAGCAGAGTGACTGTGTGTCCAGGCAGGTGACAGCAGCAGCTTGGGCAGAGGGAGGCCATTGGCCACCAGATTTATGCGGGACCATCGAGATGTCATCAGACTCGGACAGCGAGTGGCAGGCAAGCAGAGACCTGGAGTGTAGGGGCGAGCAGCTTAAACACAGCACGTAATTGAGCAGGATAGGGCTGGGGACATAAGACACACACCAATGCCTGTAAAAAAACACAGCTCTAAGCCATTTACATTCACATTTCAACCGTAGCACCAGCCTCCAATTTCAGACTTCTGCTTTCCAAGCAAATGACACCAGCCAGCTGTACAGAAAGGCCTGCAGGCTTTAATTACTTTGAGGGGCCAGCCTGATGGCCAATGAAAGTCTCATTACAAACTAATGTTTGTTTGGGAGGCAGATTTTAGACCCGGGAGGAGATGGTCTTAAAGACCCCTCCCAAGACAGGCCCTTATCTCAGAAGACATTAGCTCAGTAGGGGAAGAGAACAGAGACATCTCAGATGAGCTGCAAAGCTCAAGTCTAGAAAAACAACAGCGGGACCTTGCTTGTCCCGCTCAGTGGTGAATCCCCAGGGAAGGCACAGTGTCGACGCTCCCTAATATTTGTTGAATGAATTGTGCAACAAGATTTTATGACTCAGATTCACCTGACCAAAATCAGTTTCAACATGTCCCCAAAAGACACATAAATGTATTTTTTGGGGTGGGATTATAAGATTTGGTACCACAGGTGGCTTTTCATTCTATAATATTTAATACTTACAAAATATATATGTAATGTCTATGTGAAAATGTAACAAATAAAAGATGGCAACGAAACAGACACCCGTGAAGCCACAGTTAAGAACCAGTCGGATACTGCGGGGGCCACCTGCGTTCGTCGCCGGATGGCATGGCCCTGGTGTCTCAGGAAGATGACCACTGTTCTCAATTTTATGTTTACCATTCCCAGGACTTTTAAAATATGTATAGTTTCACCTCCTCATCTGTGTGAACCGTTAGATACCATGTTTCATTCTGCTTGCTTTTGAGTTTTAAAAAGACATGTGGATTATAGTCCTTTTATGCAACATTGTTCCTTTTAAGATTTCCCCCTTTGCTCTGAGAAGATGTGGGCCATTCATTCTGGCTGCCACTTGATACTCCATTTGTGTGAATATACTTGTGATGTCATTACTCTCTCGCTAATGGACGCTGGAGTTGTTTCAGGCTCTTGATTATACTATTATGATTGTGAACATCTTGCACTCTTAACTGGTCCACATGTGTGGGAATTCCTCTAGGAAGTAGACCTGGGGGAGAATCAGCTGCTGGTTGGTGGGTGCAGTTTTAACTTCCAAGATGTTTCCATATTGTTTTCCAAAGTGATTGCATTAACGTCTCATATCCGACAACAGGGTCTGTCTGGAGTTGATTTTTGTGTGAGATGAAACTAGGAATTTGTATATTTCCCTCCTTGCCTTCCTTATCTTGAGCCATCACCTGTCTTGGCACCATTTCTTGTACATTCTTCCACTCCCCGGTGACCCGAAATGCCACTTCTATATCAAGGTCTGTGTAAGAAATCTTGAAATCTGGTAAGGCAAGTCTATACTTTATTCTTATCCTTAGGGAGTGTTTTTATTTCATTCTTAATGGTCCAAGAAAAGATGGTGGTGCTGGTGCCCCAGATCATAAATACCAGGGACTGGGAACTCAGACAAGTTCATGTGAAGCTTGCTTGTGAATGCTAGACTGAGTAGACTAAAGCCAAAACATAGCTCTCTGATGCTGAGCTACCCTATTCATGGTAGGAAATCTGAATCTCTGTTAGCCTTGGGCTAGACTTTCAATATCCTCCTAAGCCCCAAATTCCTGAGATGGAAGAACCATCTGATGTGAAGGTTAGAGTTTACCCAAGGGCGGGAAACATATCACGTTTGACTTGTAAACCAGACGTGCTGGATATGGAAGTCCTGGGAGGGAAGCGGTGTGGTCTCAGGATGGCTTGCAGACCATAATGCGGTGCTGTCATGCATTAGGAGGAGAAAATGAAGCAGAAAAACTCTGCCCAAGATACTCTCAGCAAAGTGCTTTTCCATCAAAGCCTCTTGTTCTTGGCGGACAGACTCTAAGATGCATCTGGGGAACGTTACTGATGTAGAAAAAATCCAGGGTCAGAGACACGTGGGTGAGGGAAGCTTTTTATTTAATTGAGCACCTAGTGTGTACCAGGCACTGTTCCAAGAACTGGCGATAGGGCCTTGCGCCAGACAGACAAGTTGCTGACATTCTAATGGGCAGAGACAGACAATAACTGAATAACCACACAAGATAATATGAAAGATGGATGATGCTAACTAGGGGTGAACGCTCCAAAATGCTCAGGGCAGTTTTCTCTGAGGAAGAGGGCGTGGCAGGAAGGGACGGCCAGGGAAGGTCGGGAAGGGTGGGGTGGGGCCACAGTCTCATCCTGGACCACTTGGGGGACATGGACAAAGCCTCTGAGGCTGGAGAATGAATGGAGGGAGAAAGTAGTATAAGAGAAGGTTAAAAAGACGGAGTGTGGCCAGAGCCTATGAGGACTTACTTTCAGGCCATCATCAGGAATTTGGATTTTATTTAAAAAAAATTTAAGTTATTTTAATACTAATTGAATAGGAAGGCATTGGAGGGTCTTACACAAGGAAGAACTGCGTCATGGCTCAGAATTGGGAAGTATTGACCTCCTTCAAAAGATGAGGAAACCTATTTGGGGAACTGAAGAAAACCAAGACCACTCAGCTAATAAGCAGCAGGGGCCCCAGACCAGACTCCCTGGGCTCAGTGAACTTAAAGTGCTCACACGCTGCCTCCATCTGTCCCTGTCCGTTAATCTGTCTCTCTGTCTGCCAGGGGGGATTTGTGACCACAGGGAAAGAATGATTCAAGCTTAGGTGTGGGTTTTGAATGCCTGTGTTTATTATGTCAGAGGGTTTGCTTGAATCACCTGGAGTATTTATCCAGGAACTATTCAATTTTCTATAGAATTTGGAAGGTGGTTTTCCCTGGATTTACTTGCCTCTGATTACTCTCTTACCATATCAGGACCATTCTCCCACGGCTCTGAATTTCCCCTGAAAGTCCAGCCATTGAAGGTTTCCCCTTTTCTCATTGTGGAGACAATACCACAGCCAAGAACTCGGTCCCTCAATAAGGACCTGTCGAGGGAGCAGCTGGACTCAAGGGTCAGCACCTCTGCTCCTGTCCTGGGGAGGGCTGGGGTTGCCATCTGTGCTCTCACAGGTGGCATTTCACTGACCAGGGTTGTCACAGCTTCCCCCCACCAGCCTCTATCGCTCCCTTCACTGCGATGACCTCCTTAGGAAGCTGTCTTCCTGACACCCCCTCTTCAGGGCTGCCCATGGGACTCATCCAGACTCATGCTCTGGACTGTCCAGAGATGCAAGCCTTCACCGCGGGGCCTGCCCTTGACCTCTCTCTGTGGTCCGGAGAGCCCAGGACAGGGAGGCAGGAGACTTGGGTTCTCAACCCAACTTGCAATGTGACCTTGGGCAAGGAGGCACACATCTGCAATCCAAGGATTGCCCTAGCGTTTCTCAAGAAGTCCTGTGGGACTCCAGGTCTCTTGCCACAGAAGTAACTTGAACTTTATTCAAAAACTATTTTTGGCCCTGACTGGTTGGCTCAGCGGTAGAGCGTCGGCCTGGCGTGCAGGAGTCCCGGGTTTGATTCCCGGCCAGGGCACACAGGAGAGGCGCCCATCTGCTTCTTCACCCCTCCCCCTCTCCTTCCTCTCTGTCTCTCTCTTCCCCTCCTGCAGCCAAGGCTCCATTGAAGCAAAGATGGCCCGGGCGCTGAGGATGGCTCTGTGGCCTCTGCCTCAGGCACTAGAGTGGCTCTGGATGCAACAGAATGACGCCCCAGAGGGGCAGAGCATCACCCCCTGGTGGGCATACCGGATGGATCCCGGTCGGGTGCATGCGGGAGTCTGTCTGACTGCCTCCCCGTTTCCAGCTTCGAAAAAATTAAAAAAAAAAAAAACAAAACCCCCCCCCCCCCACAAAACTATTTTTTCAGCTGTAAGAGAAAAGCACAACGCCATTGGGTTATATGCTAAATAGCAACATATTAAAAAGCCAATGTGTTCATTTGTTTTGCCAGGCTCACTCATTGCACAGTTCTTAGAATAAAGCTTTTTCCTGCCGTCTCTGTATGCATACACACATATTTTATGGAGATATATATATAATTTATTAACATGGCATTGATTTAGAGGCCTGTAATTGTGAACCAATGTGTTTAAAATTCAGGAGTTGGCCTGTTTGCACCCAATAAATAGTACCAGCGGGTACAGTACTCAGCATATCCCTCCGTGAGCACTTGACCACCAGGCGGGGCTCCGATGCATGTGCCACATGCATGGTCCCATTGCCATATGTAGCTGTCACGGGTGCGCAAGGCGGAGTGAATGTGCGGCACACTGCTTCATGGTAACAGAAGCTGGGCCTGGCTTTTATGTAAAAGTGTTTTATTGCGGAATCATGTTAGGTTTGCAGAAAAGTTGCCATAATAGCATAGAGTTCCTACACCCCCTTCATCCGGCTCCCCCAACGTCATCCTCCCCCGTGTCCACAGCGTCACGGTCGGCGTGGCGGACTGAGCTTTGGTACAGTGCTATTAACCCAACCTCAGACGTTCTGCAGCTGCCACTAGTTCTCCACGGCTGTCCCTTCTGTTCCAGGAGCCAGTGCAAGACTCCAGATTGTGTTCACTTGTCACGTCTCCTGAGTCTCCTCCACTGCATGACACTTTTTCATCCTGTCCTTGTTGTTCACGATCCTGCCACTTTAGAAGAGTTTTGTGAGGCTAATTCCTATGGCAGAGATCTTAGAATAAGTCAAGTCTACCAGACCTGGCGTTTTCTCGTGTTTAGACTGAGGTTATGGGGTTTGGGGACATAGACCCCGTGGGCTGACCTTTTTCATGCACAGGAGTCTTGGCCCCTAGTAGCCAGATCAGGGTTTCCTCTTCTTGAGCAGGACTGAGGAGGGAGCAACATCAAGGCTAAAAGCTCCCGTGATTCTGCTATGATGCCCCAGAAAGATCAGAAAAGGATTGGGTGGAGGAGGCCCCTTGCTAAGAATCATCAGGCGTGCTGAGCAGTGTTACTGTTGAGAGTGCGAAGGCAGAAGAAGGCTGGAGAAACCGATTAGAAATCTCCCTGTGACCTTGGCCGAGGCCCTCTGGAAAGCGGCCAAATTCTTTTTTATGTCACTGAAAAAAACTGGTGAGCTTTAGCTAAGGGGAAAGGCTCTGTGAGTCACTCATCTCGAGAATTAGGGATTATTTAACACTCTTCAAGATGGAAAGCGAGTCTGATCAAAAGGACAGACATGGTGTGAGTGTGTGTATGAGAGCAGGTGTGATGTGCGTGTACGTGTGCGGCTGTGTGAGTGGTCACGCGGGTGTCTGTGTGAGAGTGTATAAATGTGTGTGTGTTGGGTTATGGAACTGAAAAGGGGTTTGACATCAGGATTGGAAATTAGGTCCTAGTCCCAGCCTGGGTTCTGGTCCCAGTTTCCTTCCACTCAGTAACTCTGCATCTCCATTTCCTCCATCCGTAAGATGAGGATAAGAGTGCCTGCCCCACCGACCCCCCAGAATCCCCGCAGGGAATAAGTAAGTGCAAACACGCCTGGGAGAATTGTGACATGGTGAGCACAGGTAGGGTGGTATTGTCATCAAAGGAAGTAAAAGGCGTGGGAGCCAGCAAGCACTGGTCAGGGTGGCGGGAGAGAGAGCGGGACAGGGAAGGGAGAGGAGGACAGGGAACAGAGAGCAGGACAGGGAAGGGAGAGCAGGACAGGGAAGGGAGAACGGGAACAGGGAAGGGAGAGCGGGGACAGGGAAGGGAGAGCGGGACAGGGAAGGGAGAGCGGGACAGGGAAGGGAGAGGGGGACAGGGAAGGGAGAACGGGAACAGGGAAGGGAGAGCGGGGACAGGGAAGGGAGAGCGGGACAGGGAAGGGAGAGGGGGGACAGGGAAGGGAGAGGGGGGACAGGGAAGGGAGAGCGGGGACAGGGAAGGGAGGGCGGGGACAGGGAAGGGAGGGCGGGGACAGGGAAGGGAGAGCGGGGACAGGGAAGGGAGAGCGGGACAGGGAAGGGAGAGCGGGGACAGGGAAGGGAGCGCGGGGACAGGGAAGGGAGAGGGGGGACAGGGAAGGGAGAGCGGGGACAGGGAAGGGAGAGGGGGGACAGGGAAGGGAAAGCGGGGACAGGGAAGGGAGAGCGAGACAGGGAAGGGAGAGGGGGGACAGGGAAGGGAGAGGGGGGACAGGGAAGGGAGAGCGGGGACAGGGAAGGGAGAGGGGGGACAGGGAAGGGAAAGCGGGGACAGGGAAGGGAGAGCGAGACAGCGAAGGGAGAGGGGGGACAGGGAAGGGAAAGCGGGGACAGGAAAGGGAGAGCGGGGACAGGGAAGGGAGAGGGGGGACAGGGAAGGGAGAGCAGGGACAGGGAAGGGAGAGCGAGACAGGGAAGGGAGAGGGGGGACAGGGAAGGGAGAGCGAGACAGGGAAGGGAGAGGGGGACAGGGAAGGGAGAGCGGGGACAGGGAAGGGAGAGCGGGGACAGGGAAGGGAGAGGGGGGGACAGGGAAGGGAGAGCGGGGACAGGGAAGGGAGAGCGGGGACAGGGAAGGGAGAGGGGGGACAGGGAAGGGAGAGCGGGGACAGGGAAGGGAGAGGGGGGGGACAGGGAAGGGAGAGCGGGGACAGGGAAGGGAGAGCGGGGACAGGGAAGGGAGAGCGAGACAGGGAAGGGAGAGGGGGGACAGGGAAGGGAGAGGGGGGGACAGGGAAGGGAGAGCGGGGACAGGGAAGGGAGAGCGGGGACAGGGAAGGGAGAGCGAGACAGGGAAGGGAGAGTGAGACAGGGAAGGGAGAGGGGGGACAGGGAAGGGAGAGGGAGGACAGGGAAGGGAGAGGGGGGACAGGGAAGGGAGAGGGGGGACAGGGAAGGGAGAGCGGGGACAGGGAAGGGAGAGGGGGGACAGGGAAGGGAGAGCGGGGACAGGGAAGGGAGAGGGGGGGCAGGGAAGGGAGAGTGGGGACAGGGAAGGGAGAGGGGGACAGGGAAGGGAGAGCGAGACAGGGAAGGGAGAGCGGGGACAGGGAAGGGAGGGGGGGGACAGGGAAGGGAGAGCGGGGACAGGGAAGGGAGAGGGGGGACAGGAAAGGGAGAGCGGGGACAGGGAAGGGAGGGGGGGGGACAGGGAAGGGAGAGCGAGACAGGGAAGGGAGAGGGGGTACAGGGAAGGGAGAGCAAGACAGGGAAGGGAGAGCGGGGACAGGGAAGGGAGAGCGAGACAGGGAAGGGAGAGGGGGGACAGGGAAGGGAGAGCAGGGACAGGAAAGGGAGAGGGGGGACAGGGAAGGGAGAGGGGGGACAGGGAAGGGAGAGCAGGGACAGGAAAGGGAGAGGGGGGACAGGGAAGGGAGAGCAGGGACAGGGAAGGGAGAGGGGGGACAGGGAAGGGAGAGGGGGGACAGGGAAGGGAGAGCGAGACAGGGAAGGGAGAGGGGGGACAGGGAAGGGAGAGCAGGGACAGGGAAGGGAGAGGGGGGACAGGGAAGGGAAAGCGGGAACAGGGAAGGGAGAGCGAGACAGGGAAGGGAGAGGGGGGACAGGGAAGGGAGAGCGGGGACAGGGAAGGGAGAGCGAGACAGGGAAGAGAGAGGGGGGACAGGGAAGGGAGAGGGGGGACAGGGAAGGGAGAGCAGGGACAGGGAAGGGAGAGCAGGGACAGGGAAGGGAGAGCGGGGACAGGGAAGGGAGAGCAGGACAGGGAACAGAGTGAGGCTCTAGCAATTAGGCTCATTTAGAAAGGAGGGTCTAAATTTTGTACTCGAGTCAGTGCCTTGACTTCCAAGGTCGGAAAGCAATCTGTGTAGGTCTGAGGACCGTGGACTTGCTGCCCGTCTTCCCAGTTGGCCTGACTTCCACTTGGAACCCAGTGGCCCTTGCTGCAGAGTTAGAGTATATTATAGACTAATTAAGGCTGCTAATGATAATGGCAATCTGGTAAGTAATCTACGGCGTTATCCTGATCTATCTCTGTCACTTCCTGTCACCAGGCCATTAAGGTGACAAGCTCCATAGAACACAGTACCCCCTCACATCAGCCTTCCTAGTGCTTCTCTCCCTGGAAGAGCTATGAACTCTTAGGGATGGGTCGTATGAAGACATCCTCAACGGGCCAGCCTGACCACGTCCCTCCTCCATCCGGAGACCTGGGCACATGGGAAACTTATTATGCTCCCTCCCCTGGTATTTTTGCAGAGACAGGGACCATGACATGAGAACCAAGGAAGCAGCTAGTGTAAGATGTGGTACCTGGTTATAGTGTGGACCCTTATAAGCATCCTCAGCAATAGGCTGGTCACCCTTGTGGCCCATGTTCGACTCTGCAAGCTAAGCCACACGTGAGTGAGAGGACATTTCCGTTTTCCCTGGCCCATAGGTATCAGGTGCAGCCCTAACTCAACAGGAAACGTCTAATCATTTCCCTGCACCCTCAGGCTGCTGCTCCCACCTCTCCTTACCTGTGTCCTGGTTGGCAGCTGGTTTTGGGAGAGCAAGAGGAAAGGAGATGAACTTTGGGATTTTTACCAGAAGAGGTGACTCATCCCAAACCCTCCCTGCTGTTCAAAGGCTGAAACTGGGAGGCAGAAGAAAGGACGCCTTATCGTCAAAAGCCCCAGGATTAAGCATTCTCTTTCATTCTCAGACATTGATTCATCACCTTTAATCTGGGACGGGGATGTGCACATGACACATTCTTCTAAACCAAGCATCCACTGCTGTCTTATGCTTCATCATCTTCCTCTTTAAATCTACCATGGAGGAATTCTATATTTATTTCCCTGGCACAGAAGCTGGGAGGGGGCCAGGATAACAAATGTCCTATCAGAGTGAAGTAATGTTCCCTGCTGAATGGGGATGTGCCTTTTTGGTCATCTGGCCCCTTTGGTGGTCCAGAAGCAGGAAGCCACGGAGCTGGTTGGTGCCGGGTGGCTGAGTGGGGGAAGCTGAGGCGAAGCTGTGGGTCAGGAGTGCTGCCAGGGACTCAGAACACTGGCCACCACATGCTGAGACCTCCACCCAGACCACGGCCAAGTCTGTGGTCGGACAGCGGGCCAGGGAGGCTTGACAAGCTGAAGGGAGTATTTCTTGGTGATGATAGTAACATTCTTGAATGATCATCATTCTGACTGTTGGCCCTGTTGCACCTGGCGCTTTACAGTAATCCCATGATACTTTGCTACTATCTCTTGTACATGTTACCCAGGAGGGAAAGTTGAGTGACCTCCCAGAGCACCAGTGTCATAGAGGTAGGATTTGAGCCACACTTTGCTTGACTTTAGAGTTCTTGTGTTCACTCACCCCTTTAGACCACTGGTTTTCCAAACACTTTTGGCTTGTAGCCCATGGCAAGAAATGTATTATATATATTTGAAATAAAAAATGTTCACAAAATAATGCCCTTACTCGTGTGTGATATATTTTGATTTTTTAAAAACAATTTTTATTTATTTTTTAAAGGCTAGTTAGACCCACTAAGTTGATTTCACAACTCACTAATGGGCTGCGAACCCTCAGTCTATAGACCCCCTGTTCTTGGTGTCTGTGAGTGTCATTTTAAGCACAAAGAATAATTTTAATAAGGGCATGTTATTCTGACCCTGAAGCCAGGTTGGCATAACTAGAGAGAAGATTCTCAGCTTGTTTGTGCTGCGTTGGGTTTGGGGCCGACTCCAGAGTGGGGGGGTCAGATGGACCAGCGCATCTGGCCACTAGCATTTAGACATCCTTTGCTTCTAGCATGGTGTTACAAGACACTCTGGGGATTCCAAACTAGCACATTCAGATTTCTGCCCTTGGCGGGGGTGGGGGGGTTGTTACTATCCATCTCACAGAGCACCCCCCTGTGAAAGGACTGGCGAAGAAAGCCAGACAGAATCCTGAAAGAACCCGGGGGAGGACCCCCACCATTATTTGTCTGCCTACAAGCCTTTCCAAAAATGGAGCCACAGTTCCAAATGAGCTGTGCTTACACCTAAAATGCCTTTCTTTTTCTTGATCATCTTCTTTCTCGTCCAGCGCCCCCTTTATAGGCACTCACATGTTCAAGGTTCAAGATGTAAAAGTTGACCAAGCGCAGACCACTATAATTCTCCCTTCCATCTCTACCCTCCACCACCCAATATCCTCTCTGCAGGTTGCCAACTTTTCTAGTTTCCTGTGGATCCTCTCGGAACTAGTCTAGCACCTATAAACAAGTGAAAATTAACTTATCTTTTTCAAAACACAAATTATAGTCTATCATACTCCCTATTCTACATCTTGAAGATCACTGCATATTAATAAAGAGTTCCACATTCCTTTTCTTTCTTTATCTTTTTTTTTTTTGGAAATTCCCGAGAAATTCTGTTTAAGTGAACCATCATTTATCTACCTAGTGTCTTATTGATGAAACAAGGAGATTCTTTCTAACCTCTTGCTAGTACGTATTTTAAATGTAGCAATAAACGGCCTCCTTCTATACTGTTGTGTGTCTGGACATGAGCCCACAGGGTGGTGCCCACAGGGCGGTACCCACTGAGCCTCTGCCTACGTCTCCATCCTTGTATCCTGCTGTGGTCTCCCTCCCTCGCTACGTCAAGTCCAAGTCCATCAGTTGCCTCCTCGTTGTTGTTGTCAACCTCTAGGCTTCTGAATGCTGCTCCTTCTCTTTGGAATACCCTTCTCCCCTGATTACACCCGACTCACCTTTCGGGTCACCTTGAGAAGTACTTTCCCCAGGCAGCTCTGCTTAGCCTCCCAACACGTTGTCATCCATCACTTGATACAATGCAGACTGGCCCTAACATCTCAATTCAGTTTGGTGTTTTAATAAGTTCACTTATCTCTACGATAAAAACAATCGGCTAGATGAAACAGACAGGGGATTTCATCATAATTTACCATATTTAATTACAGAAAGGTTGGCTTTTGACATATCCAACATCAGTTTAGATACATTTGGATGGAACCATTCCATATGGTGTAGAATTTATTACCTAGAAAATTACAGAAAGAAATGAGAACAAATGAATCATTAAAAATCTCATTGAAATCTTGGGTAAATTCCTTTTCTGGTTGCATTTTGAAAATTGTTTATATATCATATAGAAGCGAATTTATTAAAAACTCAGGCTGTACAGGAACTTTATGGATGTCCTAATTAAATTTGTTTTAACGTATTTCATCTAAGACATGGCCCTCTTTTGTCCACGTTTGACACTTCTGAAATCGGGATGCCGTCTTGCAGTGCTGTGGGTTGTGCGTCAGCCTTGGTGTTTTTATCATTGTCTGAGCAAGCACAGATTCGATCATGGTTGGTCATATTTTCACTTCAACTGAGTTAGGCACATTATTGACATCCCATGTTTTGGGTTTAATTTATATTTCAAATATCTTCAAAAAGCTCACACTCTGATTTGGCACTAAAACAAAAAAGTTTGTGCAGAAAGGCAAAGAAATAGAACAGCAGGTTGTCAATTTGGTATTAGCAAAGCAAATTTTTATCATTGGAAAGATAATATTAATTCCGTATGTTCTTGAAGTGTTACAACCCAGTGCTTCACAAAGCTGTCACAGCTCTGGGATATCACTGTGTCCCTCCAAACTTTCTATATTGAAGGCCTAACCCTCAGTGTGAGTAGGGCCTTTAAAGAGGTAATTAAGGTCAAATGTTCATAAATGTGGGGGTCCTAAGCCAATATAACTGGTGTCCTTATGAGAGGAGGAAGGGACACCAGGGATGTGTGCACAGAGGAAAGGCCATGTCAGGACACAGCAGGAAGATTGTTACCTGCAAGCCCAGGAGACAGGTCTCACAGAAACCAATCCTGCAGGCACCTGGCTCTTGGACTTCCAACCTCTGGAACTGTGAGACAATCAGTTTCTGTTGTTTAAACCATTTGATCTGTGGTCCTTTGTTACGTTAGCCCTAGTGAACCGTATTAAAACCTAAGAAGGACTCACAAAAGGGAGTAGTTGTTACATCTCATTACAGATGTTGGTGTGAAAAAACTGGCTGTTACAGGGCCAGTGTGAGCACATTCAACATCCGTCTTGCACTGTGGGTGTCGATGGCTGGGAAGAGTCTTGGAGACAATGGTTGAAACTACCTTAAAGAAATGTTGCCTGACCAGGCGATGGCGCAGTGGATAGAGCGTCGGACTGGGATGCGGAAGGACCCAGGTTCGAGACCCTGAGGTCGCCAGTTTGAGCGCAGGCTCAACTGGTTTGAGCAAAAGCTCACCAGCTTGGACCCAAGGTCGCTGGCTCGAGCAAGGGGTTACTCAGTCTGCTGGAGGCCCGCGGTCAAGGCACATATGAGAAAGCAATCAATGAACAACTAAGGTGTCGCAATGAAAAACTGATGATTGATGCTTCTCATCTCTCTCTGTTCCTGTCTGTCTGTCTGTCCCTATCTATCCCTCTCTCTGACTCTCTCTCTGTCTCTGTAAAAAAAAAAAAGAGAAATGCTGCCACATCCATCATCCATTTCTGGTGCCATTTTCAACTCTGTCTTGAAAAGTAATTCAGAGGAGTTGGACTCTGAAGAGAAACTGTTAGAAATATTGTAACCAATTTATTTTGTTTACATATTTTCCTGTTTGTCTGCATAAGAGCAACACAAAAATCTATCTGAATGATTCTAAGAGTCTTTTGATAAATCTAAATGTTGCAAGAGATAATGTTGCAATATATTTAATAGGCAGTATTTTTTATTTTTTTAGGGGTTCATAAAATAATGGTGTATCATAGAATTAATGGCATCCTGGATATTATTAAATATGGTGTTGTGTGTGTGTATGTTTGTGTGTTTAGGCTGCCATAACAAAATATCACAGGCTGGGCGGCTTAAACAACAGAAAACAGTTTGCTCATGGTTCTTGAGGCTAGATGCTGCAAAGTTCAGTTTCTGGTGAGGTCTCTTTTTCTGGCTTACAGATGGCCACATTCTTGCGTTTTTATGTGGTCTTTCCTCCGTGCATGACCGGAGAGAGAAAGCTCCCTTTCTTCCTCTTTCTTATATGGACACAGATTAGGGCCCCACCCTATGACCTCGTTGAACCCGAATTACCTCTTTACAGTTCCCATCTCCAAACAAGTCACATTGTGGGTTAGGGCTTAAGCATATGAATTTGGTGGGGGACAAAATTCAGTCCATTACATATGGTGATATGTATTTATTCAATGTAAGTCTGTCCTGGCAAGTGAAAGATCTCTGAGGTCCATTGTCAGTTCCATAACGACCATGTTTTCTTTGGTCACCATTGTCCCCCTAGCACCTGGTCTGGCTCACTGTAGATGCTCCGTGAGTGTCTGTTGGCTCACTGACACCTTTCCATGATCCTTTCTAAGAGCTGAGACCTTTTCTGCTTTGGGGAAGAATGCCAGAGATCTTCCATATAGGTACACATCAGACACTGGCGTCAGGACCAACTCTGGTCAGTCCTAACTGCTAATCGTAAAGGACAGTGCCACGCTGGACCATCGGAGTTGGGCAAGCGCTTAGAAATGCAGTCACATTCTCTCCAATCACAGACAAGGAAACTGAGCAACATCTTTCCCCAAATAAGTTAGAAGCCGGGCTGGGGCTGGAGCTCAGGGCTCCTCTGCAGACCCTTTCCACGCTGAGACTGCCTATCAGTCTGGAAATTCACAAATGTCACAAGAAATTGGGTGCCCTGGCCCTGAGACGTTTGCAATTTGATGTGTAGAAGCCAGGAAATTTGTTATTCAAAAATTGCCTGTAATCTTTTTTCTAGTTAGAGATGAAAACTTTAATATTATTTCTGGGGAGATTCGTCCTTTGTTCTGTAAGACCCCCTGAGTGGCCCCTTTGGTTATGTAGAGCAGCAACACCCCACACTGGGATAACTCCCGGGAACCCTTGCTTAGTAGCCATTCTTGAATTGAGGAGTAGGGGCCAAGGTGAAACACTTTCAAATGGGGAAAGGGGCGGAGCCACCTGCAGCTTTCTGTCTCAGGATCTCCGCAGAGAGGTACTCCGCCCACGGGAAAGGGGAGGCAGAGACAGCGGAAAGGAAGAGAGGCCTGGCCTCATGGTTTGGGGGAGTCTTTTCTCTAGTCCTATTCGCTTACTTGTTTATTGTGCCACCACAATTATACCATAGTGGGTAAACTGGGGTACAGGCTGGGACAGGGCTATTTCTGCCAAAGCCCTGCCCCCAGCCTGGACAGACGTCTGATCCTTCCCCAGGCATGCCAGCCTCCAGCGTCTTCTCGGGCAGAGGTGGGGTGGAGGGCAAGGGGCACCCGTGCTAATTTCCCCTCCCTGGGAAGGGGCGCTTTCAGAGCCTTGGCACGTGGTGTGGCCTTCCCCTGTGCCAGTAGTCCCCAACCTTTTTTGGTCCATGGACCGGTTTAATGTCAGAAAATATTTTCACGGACCGGCCTTTAGGGTGGGACTGATAAATGTATCACGTGACCGAGACAAGCATCAAGAGTGAGTCTTAGACGGATGTAACAGAGGGAATCTGGTCATTTTTAAAAAATAAAACATCGTTCAGACTTAAATGTAAATTAAACAGAAATAATGTAAGTTATTTATTCTTTCTCTGCGGACCGGTACCAAATGGCCCATGGACCGGTACTGGTCCGTGGCCTGGGGGTTGGGGACCACTGCCCTGTGCAGAGTGTGGGGAATTGCATCCTCCTGTGTGCTGGAGGTGGCCAGGGGGGGCCTGGCTTGCGTGGGGCTCCGTCCTCGTCGCTCTCTCAGTTCCTCCGTGACAGCTGCAGCCTCGGAGACCGCACTTCAATTACGGACCCAGCAGGTGAGGGGTGCGTGGACAAGGGCCATCAGGTCGACATCACGGAGATAATTCATCCTTCCACACCCACGGATGGAGAGAGCGCTGGGCCTACAGAGTGCGACTTTGGTCTGGGAGCAGGGGAGGGGAGAGAGAGTAGGGGAAAGAGAATGGGGTGGGGAGAAGGGCAAGGGGAGCTAAGAGCGGAGAAAATGATCAAAAGGCTCTTTGGAAATGGACTTCTAGAACCATCTATCTCTGCATTCTCTCTCACTGTCCCCTGTCATTCTGGGCATTTCCACGGAGGACTATTTCTGCATCAAGCAGCACCATGAGAGCTGAGAGCAGCTGCTTCCCGGGAGGGAGGAGGTGTGTGCTGGGGATGCCGGCGGAGCAGGGTCTTCCTCCTTCCCACCTGCATCCTTGGGACTCAGCCAGTTGGGGTCTTGGTCACCTTATTCAACACGGAAGGGTAGGGTCGGCTCGGGCGCCCTCTGGGAGATGGGAATGATTCCATATCTGAGGCCAGTTGTGTTTTTGGAAGAGAGTGAGTCCCAGAGGGTTTCTGCTGGACAAAGGCCACCCTGCTGGGGGCTGGTGGGGGAAGGACGCAGGTGGCAGGCAGGTAAAAGCTGTCCCTCTAGGGCCTGCAGGGAATCGGGAAGGGCGGCAGCCAGAGCAGGATTTGGACAGGTGAGCTATCATCCTACCCCCTGGGCGGGGCGGGGCCTGACTGTGGAGCCCAGTGTGCCCGGAGTTCCCCTGCACAGACAGCCGGCCCTGGTCTCAGATCCGAGGCTGCCTCCCTTCCTGCCCTTACTGCAGAGATGGTGGTGGCTGGTCCCTCCCACCTCCTGCAGCACGTCTGAGCTCTTCACGGGGGTGTCCCTCCTGGAGCGCTGGACCCTGAGTTCTGGTGAGAGAGCTTCTCCTAGCGGAAGCTCCTCTTTCCCCCAGGCCCTGGGCACAGTGGCATCCCATCCTTGCTGTTTACAGATAAATGCATGCCCTCTTCTCTTTAAAAGTTGCCAGGAACAGTCATTCAATGACTCTTTGATTTACCTATTTCAAACTTAGTAATCAGGTGCTCAAATCTCAGTGCTGGAGACTTCTGTTTGCGGCCACAGTGGTTTGGTTTGCCACTGTCCCGAGCTGGTGGAAGATTCGGCCGGCCGGCAGGGGCCTGGGGCACGGTGCAGCACAGGGTCACAAGGAGCCAGTGCTGGGTGCTGAAGGGTTGTCTCGGCATCCCTTCTTCCTCGGGCCTCCAGGAGCACTCTGTCAGCAATGTCAGTTCCCAGCGTTAGGCTGCTGGGCACACACACCTGATACCCAGCACTCTCTTGTCTCATGACGCTTCAGTCCTGTGGGATATTGCCTCTCTAGCTAACTCAGACCTCAGCGAGGTCTTAAAGGGTGCATGCACATTAGGTGGGGAAGGTGGGTGCAATCCAGGGAGAGAGAACAGCCTGAGCAGAGGCCCAGGGCTGCCTGTGTGTCCATCTAGAGAAGTCTGTAGTCCCAGAGTTCTGAGTGTAAGGCAGGGAGTAGCATAGGATGGCGGGGATGAGTGTGTGTTGCTGTGTGTGTGTATGTGTGCGTATATGTATGTTGGGGCACTGTTGCCATGTGTGTGTGTATATGTTGGGACACTGTTGCTGTGTCTGTGTGTGTGTGTATGTTGGGGCACTGCTGTTGTGTGTGTGTATGTTGGGGCACTGCTGTTGTGTGTGTGTGTGTTGGGGCACTGTTGCCATATCTGAGTGTGTGTGTGTGTGTGTGTGTGTGTGTGTTGGGGCACTGCTGCCGTGTGTGTGTATGTTGGGGCACTGCTGTTATGTGTGTGTATGTTGGGGCACTGCTGTTGTGTGTGTGTGTGTTGGGGCACTGTTGCCATATCTGAGTGTGTGTGTGTGTGTTGGGGCACTGCTGCTCTGTGTGTGTGTGTGTGTGTGTTGGAGCACTGCTGCCATGTCTGAGTGTGTGTGTGTGTGTGTGAGTGCATGTGCGTGTGTGTGTTGGGGCACTGCTGCTCTGTGTGTGTGTGTGTGTGTGTGTGTGTTGGGGCACTGCTGTTGTGCGTTGGTAGTAGGGGTTGGAGTTCCCACGTGCCAGGTTTGGAAGCTCTGACTTGATTCCATTGGTGACCATTGGGGATGTTGAAGGAGAGGATGAGTGACAGGCATGTCTGAAGCCTGGGCTAGAGGAAGACAGATGAGCTGTGGGAACTGTGGACGCACCTTGGCCAAGGTTGACCATGGTTGACCAAAGAGATGATGAGGGTCCGAGCCAGGAAGTAGCTGCTGGGGGAAACATGGAACCCAGTTAGGAGGTAAAACTGTCAGCACAAGAACCTCATCTTTACTGATGCAGTTATTAGCGGAATACTTGGTGGTGGTGGCGGTCCCGAACGGAGGAAGGGGTAATAAACGCGGGAATGAGAACATCAGGCCTCCCCGTTTTCTCAATCACCTTGAGCAAATTGTGCTTGCCTCCCTCTGTCTTGGGCAATTAACTCCCCCATTTCATTTTCAGACCTCTGGTCTCTGCAGCCCACTCAGAACACTGCCTCATTGATTTTATTTCTCTCCCTCTCCATCCCCTCGTCCACCGCCCCCTGCACACTGACTGCTCCTGGCCCCGGAGTAATTGGGTTGAAGGGAGCGCGTAATGTCTGGTGAGGGTGGGGAGAGCTTTGAATGGGACCAGGCACAGGCTCTTCTTCCCTGTGACGCTCCCAGGACTGAAACTGAAGGTCTGTGTTCCTCCTCAACCCCTCGTAGGACGTGGACCGAGACCTTAGGTTCTGGGTCCTGAGAAAATGGATCAGGTGAGCTGATCCCCAACTTCAAATGATATGAAAGGACCACTGAGGTCTCCAAAGTTTTCATTGCTCTTTAGCCAAATGGAGAACGCCAGGGGACTGTATCATTCTTCACAAGTCTAAATGTATTTATTTAGATGCATGCTTTTTTTTCTCCCCTCCCTGAGATTATCTTTTCCCCCGTTTTGCCGTGTTAACAAGTCATTTAAAAATGAAATGCTAGTGATAATAGAATTTATTTTTAATGTACTTATTTGGCAAAATATAAAGTTGGCAATTCTGTGTTGATCTCCCCTCCTCTAAATTATTTTTGAAATTTTCTTGGCATACGAAAAGTCAGAGGCTGGGAGCTATTGAGATAGAGGCTACATTTCTATTTCACGAGGTAGGATAAGGGATAAGAGCCTGGCATGGCTCAGGACACGCCCTTATTGGCATGGCACCTGTGAACATTTCAAGCTGAAGGGATTTGAGAAATAGCAGGTGCAGGAAGGACTCTTTGACCCCCTCCCCTGAAGGTGCTCTCCCTGTACTTGGAGGAAAAGGAGCAACCTCATTCTGAAGTGGGAGGGATGCCGAGAGGAACTCTAGAGAACAGGGTTGCCGAGCCTCCCCCAGTTTGCTGCCCTTGGCTCATCCTCCTTCGTTCTACATTTCCCCATGACTTGTTACTCTCCCTCAAACCTGGCATAAAGATGCCCAAGTTTAACCACTGCTTTGGACTTCATTTCCTTATATGGGCCCCCAGGCATGAAATAAATCAGCTTTTCTCTTGTTCATTGGTCTTGTTACAAATACCCGGCTGAAATCCTAAGGCAGCGCTTGGAAAGAAAGGTATTTCTCCTTCCCTGCAAGCCTAGATCTGGAACCTGACTGTCTAGGTTCACACTCAGCCTCAGCATTTACTAGGTCTGTGAATTCTGGGCTTCTGGCGCCTGATTCCTGATGTGGGAATCATATTGACCTCTCTTATAGGGTTGGGAGGATGAAATGAGTTAATATGTATTTTCTGTTATTATTATGGCCTAAGATTTTTCATTTAAGATAGGCACCTGCTTATCTACCAAGAGCTTTAATTCCAGACATTCTACGTAGGAAACTTGGAAATTCTTCCCCCAGCTGATTAGTCCAATCCTTCTCATATGCCTTTGTCTTTCAGGGCTTTGATGAAAGGAAGGGGCAGAAATAAAAAGAGGCAGAAAGGAGGAAACGATGAGAAAGTGCTCTGGAGCTATTTGCATGGACTTATGGGGCCACAATAAAAGACTCAGAAAGAACCAAAGGACCGTCAATAGCTTCCTTCTCTTCCTAGAAGCTTTTTAGCAGTTGAAAATAATCTGTATTAGCTGCATCAGAAGTGTCTCCCCTCAGTGGCTTCTCATCTGTTACTTCTACAATATAGGTAGTCACATGTGTTCACCCTGGGGCGTACAAGACTTTCCCAGGACCCTTTGCATAGTGAGAGGACAGTCATTCAGGGAAAGAATTTCTGACTTCAGTAGCAGATTGCTTATGCTGGGGGACTGTTCCTGCATTGCTTACAGTTGAAGTGTCTGTCCAGACCCCTCAGTCTAAGACCAGCCCTGCTTCCAAGAAGGTAGCACTTAGCATTGGCATGGATAAGCTGCATAGATTTAATCTTTTCAGGAGGTATGAGGAGGAGTGGTGAGTGAGAAGCAGGTGAGAACATGGGGCAGGGAGACGTTCAGTGGAATTATGTGTCATAGTGAAGGCACCTCAGTGACAAGGCTCATCCAGGGGTACTGTCCCCCTGGGATCTCAAGGTGAAAGATGAGACCTAAGAACATTTGGAAAAGGTCCCAGGCTGGGCTCCCACCCAGAGCATAGTCACCCGACTGCGCATGCCCCTCCTGCTAGAACTTGGCTTAGCTAAGTGGTTTGCTTGTTGTGCCATTGCCCCCTTTCCTGCCTCCCCGTTGAAGTGCTGCCCTTCCTTCAGGACCTTTCAGTTCTGTTCATTCATCAAATACGTAAACCACTTCTAAGATACCATGTTCGGTATTGAGGACACAATAAGGGCCAAGCCTCTTATATTGAGGTAGACATCTCATGGATGATCAAAGCAATGAGATAAACACAATGTCTTTCCCAAGCATTCATTTTACTTGAAGATCAGCAAACGAAAGTAGGTAAGGCAAATGCCCATACTTGAAAATAATATTCTTATATTAAAATAAGCATCTATTGAGAGAGAGGAGAAGATGGCGCTGGAGTAGGTGGATGAACCAACTTCCATCTCTCAGAACCAAAGTGGATTAAAATTTAATTTTAAGAACCATCATCTGGAAAAACCAACTTTGGACTAAACTAAGAGGACTCTTCAACCAAGGAACACTGAAGAAGCCACACTGAGACTGGTAGGAAAAGTGGAGATGCGGAGAGGGCTGCCCAGCTTTCTGGAGGAGAGACTCGCGTGGAGGGAAGTGAGTTTAGCAGAGAGGGGAGGGTCCTGAGCCCCAGAGCCTAGAAGAGGTGTATGGACAATATTTAGCTGGAAACAAGTCAGGATACTGTTTATGAGAAAGAGACTGATTTCTCAGACCCAGGATTCTTCTTAAAGGGACCGTGCAGTAAACCTCTCTCACAACCACTCACCCGGGCTCTGGGGGACAGGGAGAGAGGAGAGGACTGGAGCAGTGGGAAAAGAGTGTAATCTAGGAGGCACAGGGAGAAACTCTTTGGGGGACAGCCACCCTAACCCCTGGGTTGAGTCACTCCCCAAATCAGAAGTGAATATTTCCCCTGGAAACAGCAATACCAACAAAGGGAAGCAGAACACCAACCAAACAAGCTCTCCCACGGTACTTAGAGCAGAGTCGTTTAGAAGTAGGGAGCTTTCAGGACTATAGTATTGAGTATTAGAGTCTGAACTGCAGCGCCCCCACCCACATGCTGAGGGCTCTCATGAGGGTGGGTGGTGGTGGGATGTGGAAGCGCGGTTCCATCAGCAAGGGTGGAAGCCAGCTTGCCACAACTGAGGCCCAGGTATGAGCTCAGTCTTGCCAGTCTGGGGCGAGGGGATGTGTGAAAGTGGTCAAGCCCAGCTGTGGGCTGTCTGCAATCCAGCCTGCAGGGGAAGGGCAGGAGCCCCAGAAGGGGTGGAGACCTGCCCTTGAGCAAGGGCGCAGGAGCACAGCCTTGCCCCGCCCGCAGGGACTGAGGCTTGAGACCTGACACAGGAGCCAGCTCCTCCTGCGGGGGTGGAGTGAAAGCCCAGAACAGGCAGAGTCCCGCGACTGAGCAAGGGCATGCAGCCCTGCCCAGCCCATGGAGCCAAGGCTTGCAGCCATCCCAGGAGTGGGCTCCTCATGCAGGGGCAGGGCGAGAGCCCAGAATCAGTCAGAGACCCACAGCTGAGCAAAGGTGCTCACCCCTGCCCTCAGGGCCAAGGCTTGCAGCTGGGTGCAGTGCATAATTCCACCCACGGGGGGCAGGGCAAAGGCAAAGGCTACCAAGGCTTGTACACCCGAGCACATGAACACAGCCCCTCCCATGAAGGAGAGGCGGAAACCACAGCAACAACCCCAGTGGGCTGGCACTGGCAACCCCCATACCCAAATGCTCTAGGCAGCAGCAGCAGAGGGGGTGGCAGGCTTGCAGACAGTCTATACCTAAGGAACACAGAGACCACACCCAGTGGACTCCAGTGGCCAAAACCTTCTTTTACACAGACAAAATGGGAAGGCAGAGAAATGCAACACAAATGAATTAAGAGAAATCCCCAAAAATGACTTGAATGAGTCAGATAAAACCAAATTACTGGATGCAGAGTTTAAAATAACGATTGTTAGGATGCTCAAAGATCTTAGAACAACAACAGATGGTCATCACAAACACCTAAATAAAGAGACAGCAAATATAAAAAAGGACATTGAAATAATAAAAAAGAATCAGTCAGAAATGACAAATATCAGAAATAAAGAACACAATGGAAGGAATTAAAAGCAGGATGGATGAAGCTGAGAATCAAATCAGCGAGTTAGAGGACAAGATAAATGAAGGCACGGAAGCAGAGCAGAAAAAAGAAAAGAGACTCAAAAAGTCTGAGGAAACTCTAAGAGAGCTCTGTGACAACATGAAGAGAAATAACATCTGCATCACAGGGGTTCCTGAAGAAGTAGAGAAAGAACAAGGGATAGAGACTTTGTTCAAACATATCATAGCTGAAAACTTCCCTAAATTAAGGCAGGAAAACGTCTCACAAGTTCAAGAAGCACAGAGATTCCATTAAAGCGAAACCCAAGGAAATCTACACCAAGACACATCATAATTAAAATAACAAAGCTAAGTGATAAAGAGAAAATATTAAAAGCTGCTAGAGAAAAAAAGGCTATCCCATACAAAGGAGCCCCTATAAGGTTGACTTCCAACTTCTCAACAAAAACACTTGAGGCCAGAAGGGAATGGCAAGAAATATTCAAAGTGACCTGACCTGTGGTGGTACAGTATATAAAGTATCGACCTGGAAATGCTGAGCTTGCTGGTTCGAAACCCTGGGCTTGCCTGGTCAAGGCACATATGGGAGTTGATGCTTCCAGCTCCTCCCCCCCTTCTCTCTCTCTGTCTCTCCCCCCCCTCCTCTCTAAAATGAATAAAAAAAATAAATAAAATCAATAAAAAAAATAAAATTAAAAAAAAAGAAATATTCAAAGTAATGCAGAACAAGAGCCTACAACCAAGAATACTTTATCCAGCAAGGCTATTATTTAAAATTGAAGGAGAAATAAAAAGCTTTCCAGACAAAAAAAAATACTCAAGGAATTCACTACAACCAAACCAATGCTGCAGGAAATGCCAAGGGGCCTGTTGTAAACAGATCAAAGGAGAAAAAGAATATAGCAAAAGAGGAATACAGTTTTAAAGAATAAAATGGCAATAAACAACTACATATTGATAATAACCTTAAATGTAAATGGATTAAATGATCTGATCAAAGGACATAGGGTAGCTGCATGGATAAGAAAACAGGACCCATACATATGCTGTCTACAAGAGACACACCTTAAAACAAAAGATGCACATAGACTGAAGATAAAAGGATGGAAAAAATATCTATTTCATGCAAATGGAAATGAAAAAAAAGCTGGGGTAGCAATACTTATATCAGACAAAATGGACTTTAAAACAAAGGCTATAGTAAGAGATAAAGAAAGTCATTATATAATGATAAAGGGAGCAATCCAACAGGAATATATAACCGTTATAAATATCTATACACCTAATATAGGAGCTCCTAAATATATAAAGCAGACTTTGATGGATTAAAAGGGTGAGATCAACAGCAATACTAACATAGTAGGGGATTTCAATACCCACTAACATCACTAGATAGATCCTCAAGAAAGAAAATTAACAAAGAAATGGCAGACTTAAAGGACACACTAGATCAACTCAATTTAATAGATATCTTCAGAACCTTTCACCCTAAAGCAGCAGAATATACATTCTTTTCAAGTGCTTATGGTACATTATCTAGGATAGACCACATGTTAGGGCACAAAGCGGTCTCAACAAATTTAAGAAGATTGAAATCATATTGAGCACTTTCTCTGATCACAATGGCATGAAACTAGAAATCAACCACAACAGAAAAACTGAAAAATACTCAAACATTTGGAAACTAAATAGCATGTTATTAAATAACGAATGGGTTAACAATGAGATCAAAGAAGAAATAAAAAAATTCCTAGAAACAAACGATAATGAGCATACATCAACTCAAAATTTATGGGACACAGCAAAAGCAGTCCTGAGAGGGAAGTTCATAACATTACAGGCATACCTTAAGAAGCTAGAAAAAGCTCAAATAAACAACTTGACCCTGCATCTAAAAGAACTAGAAAAAGAATAGCAAGTAAAGCCCAAATGTAGTAGAAGGAAGGAAATAATAAATATCAGAGCAGAAATAAATGACATAGAGGCTAAAGAAACAATACAGAGGATCAATGAAACCAGGAGCTGGTTCTTTGAAAAGGTAAACAAGATCAATGAACCTTGAACCAGACTCACCAAGAAAAAAAGACAGAGGACTCAAATAAATAAAATTAGAAATGAGAGTGGAGAAATAATAACTGACACAACAGAAATACAAAATATTGTAAGAAAATACTATGAAGAACTGTATGCCAAAAAAAAAATGAACAACCTAGATGAAATGGACAAATTTCTTGAAACATATAATCTTCCAAAAATTAATCTGGAAGAATCAGAAAACCTAAACAGACCAATTACAACAAATGAGATAGAAACAGTTATCAAAAAACTCCCAGCAAAGAAAAGTCCTGGGCCTGATGGCTTCACAAGTAAATTCTACCAAATATTCAAAGAAGAACTAACTCCTATCCTTCTCAAGCTATTTCAAAAAATTCAAGAGGAAGAAACTTCCAAGTTCCTTTTATGAGGCAAACATAATTCTGATTCCAAAACCAGGCAAAGACAACACAAAGAAAGAAAATTATAGGCTAATATCCCTGATGAACTTAGATGCTAAAATCCTCAACAAAATA
This sequence comes from Saccopteryx bilineata, assembly GCF_036850765.1. Classification (NCBI taxonomy): domain Eukaryota; kingdom Metazoa; phylum Chordata; class Mammalia; order Chiroptera; family Emballonuridae; genus Saccopteryx; species Saccopteryx bilineata. The sequence goes on along the minus strand of NC_089491.1, from coordinate 336,542,273 downwards.
TTAGCAAACTGGATCCAGCAATATATATTAAAAAAATTATACACCATGATCAAGTGGGATTTACTCTTTGGAGGCAAGGCTGGTACAATATTCACAAATCAATCAATGTGATTCATCACATAAACAAAAAGAAGGAGAAAAACCACATGATAATTTCAATAGATGCAGAAAAAGTACTTGATAAAATCCAGCACCCATTCATGATCAAAACTCTCAGCAAAGTGGGAATACAGGGAACATACCTCAATATAATAAAGGTCATCTATGACAAACCCACAGCCAACATCATACTCAATAGGCAAAAGTTAAAAGCAATCCCCTTAAGATCAGGAACAAGGCAGGGGTGCCCCCTTTCACCACTCTTATTCAACATAGTTCTGGAAGTCCTAGCCACAGCAATCAGACAAGAAAAAGAAATAAAAGGCATCCAAATTGGAAAAGAAGAAGTAAAACTATCATTATTTGCAGAGGATATGATATTGTATATAGAAAATCCTAAAGTCTCAGTCAAAAAACTACTGGACCTGATAAATGAATTCAGCAAAGTGGCAGGATATAAAATTAATAGTCAGATATCAGAGGCATTTTTATACACTAACAATGAACTTTCAGAAAGAGAAATTAAGAAAGCAATCCCTTTCACCATTGCAACCAAAAAAATAAAGTACCTAGGAATAAATTTAACCAGGGAGATTAAAGGCTTTTTTTTGGGGGGGGATTTTTCTGAGGCTGGAAATGGGGAGAGACAGTCAGACAGACTCCTGCATGCGCCCGACCGGGATCCACCCGGCACGCCCACCAGGGAGCTACGCTCTGCCCACCAGGGGGCGATGCTCTGCCCCTCCGGGGTGTCGCTCTGTTGCGACCAGAGCCACTCCAGTGCCTGGGGCACAGGCTGAGGAGCCATCCCCAGCACCCAGGCCATCTTTGCTCCAATGGAGCCTCACTGCGGGAGGGGAAGAGAGAGACAGAGAGGAAGGAGAGGGGCAGGGATGGAGAAGCAGATGGGCACTTCTCCTGTGTGCCCTGGCCGGGAATCGAACCCGGGACTTCTGCACGCCAGGCCGATGCTCTACCACTGAGCCAACCGGCCAGGGCCGAGATTAAAGACTTTTACTCAGAAAATTATAAAACGCTGATAAAAGAAATCAGGAAAGATACAAACAAGTGGAAGCATATACTGTACTCATGATTAGGAAGAATAAACATCATTAAAATGTCGATATTACCCAAAACAACTTACAAATTCAATGCAATACCAGTTAAAACACCAATGATATACTTCAAAGATATAGAACACATAATCCAAAAATTTATATGGAACCAAAAGAGAACACAAATAGCCTCAGCAATCTTGAAAAGGAAGAATAAAGTGGGAGGTATCACACTTCCAGATATCAAGTTACACTACAAGGCCATTGTACTCAAAACAGCCTGGTACTGGCATAAGAACAGGCATATAGATCAATGGAACAGAACTGAGAACCCAGAAATAAACCCACACTTTTATGGACAACTGATATTTGACAAGGGAGGTAAGAGCATACAATGGAGTAAAGACAGCCTCTTCAACAAATGGTGTTGGGAAAATTGGACAGCTACCTGTAAAAAAATGAAACTAGACCACCAACTTACACCATTCACAAAAAATAAACTCAAAATGGATAAAAGATTTAAATGTAAGCTGTAAAACCATAAGCATCTTAGAAGAAAACATAGGCAGTAAGCTCTCTGACATCTCTCGCAGGAATATATTTGCCGATTTATCTCCACGGGCAAGTAAAATAAAAGACAGGATAAACAAATGAGACTATATCAAACTAAAAAGCTTTTGCACAGCTAAAGACAATAAGAACAGAATAAAAAGACAAACTACACAATGGGAGAACATATTTGACAATACGTCTGATAAGGGGTTAATAACCAAAATTTATAAAGAACTTGTAAAACTCAACACCAGGAAGACAAACAATCCAATCAAAAAATGGGCGAAAGAATGAATAGACACTTCTCCAAAGAGGATGATGGCCATACAGATGGCCAATAGGCATATGAAAAAGTGCTCAACATCACTAATCATTAGAAAAATGCAGGCCCTGGCCGGTTGGCTCAGCGGTAGAGCATCGGCCTGGCGTTTGGGGGACCGGGTTCGATTCCCAGCCAGGGCACACAGGAGAAGCGCCCATTTGCTTCTCCACCCCCCTCCTTCCTCTCTGTCTCTCTCTTCCCCTCCAGCAGCGAGGCTCCATTGGAGCAAAAATGGCCCGGGCACTGGGGATGGCTCCTTGGCATCTGCCCCAGGCGCTAGAGTGGCTCTGGTCACGGCAGAGCATCGCCCCCTGGTAGGCAGAGCATCGCCCCTGGTGGGCGTGCCAGGTGGATCCCGGTCAGGTGCATGCGGGAGTCTGTCTGACTGTCTTTCCCCATTTCCAGCTTCAGAAAAATACAAAAAAAAAAAAAAAGAAAAATGCAAATTAAAACCACAGTGAGCCCTGGCCGGTTGGCTCAGTGGTAGAGCGTTGGCCTAGCGTGCGGAGGACCCGGGTTCGATTCCTGGCCAGGGCACATAGGAGAAGCGCCCATTTGCTTCTCCACCCCTCCGCCGCGCTTTCCTCTCTGTCTCTCTCTTCCCCTCCCGCAGCCAAGGCTCCATTGGAGCAAAAGATGGCCCGGGCGCTGGGGATGGCTCTGTGGCCTCTGCCTCAGGCGCTAGAGTGGCTCTGGTCACAACATGGCGATGCCCAGGATGGGCAGAGCATCGCCCCTAGTGGGCGTGCCGGGTGGATCCCGGTCGGGCGCATGCGGGAGTCTGTCTGACTGTCTCTCCCTGTTTCCAGCTTTAGAAAAATGAAGAAAAAAAAAAAAAAAGGAAAAAAAAAAAACCACAGTGAGATATCCCTCACACCAGTCAGAATGGCGCTCATCAACAAAACAACACAGAATAAGTGCTGGCGAGGATGTGGAGAAAAGGGAACCCTTCTACACTGTTGGTGGGAATGCAGACTGGTGCAGCCACTGTGGAAAACAGTATGGAGATTCCTCAAAAAATTAAAAATCGAACTGCCTTTTACCCAGCTATCCCACTTTTAGGAATATACCCCAAGAACACCATAGCACTGTTTCAAAAGGAGAAATGCACCCCTATGTTTATGGCAGCATTGTTCACAATAGCGAAGATCTGGAAACAGCCCAAGTGTCCATCAGAGGATGAGTGGATTTAAAAGCTTTGGTACATATATACTATGGAGTACTACTCAGCCATAAGAAATGATGACATTGGATCATTTACAACAACATGGATAGACCTTGATAACATTATACTGAGTGAAATAAGTAAATCATAAAAAACTAAGAACTATATGATTTCATACATAGGTGGTACATGAAAATGAGACTCAGAGACATGGACAAGAGTGTGGTAGTTATGGGGGGCGGGGGAGGAGAGGGAGGGGGTTGGTGGAAGGGAGGGGCACAAAGAAAACCAGTTAGAAGTTGACGGAAGACAACTGGACTTTGGGTGATGGGAATGCAGCATAATCAAATGTCAGAATAACTTAGAAATGTTTTCTCTGAACATATGTACCCTGATTTAGCAATATCACCCCATTAAAATGAATTAAAAAATAAGCATCAATTTTGGAATGGGGCAAAATTTACATATATTTAAAAAATAAAACTTGAGAAAGTTCAAAGAAATTTCACGCACGTGGTTGACTTCTTGGGATGACATCCTGGAAACTCGGGCATACACGTGTTACTTCTCTGTCACTCTGGGTGCCTTGATGGAAAGGTCTGACAGTCCTTACTGGGTGTCTTGGGAGACATGGAAGGGATTTAGTTAGAGAAGAGTCATAGTAAAGGTTTCAGTGTAGAAATGTCAAGTTCAAGGAATACCAGGAACACTTACAAATGAAACACTTGCATTTATTTCTACTTCCTTCCCAAACCCCACCTAAATGACCATCAAGGTTTGGGGGAAAAAAGCCAAGGAACAGGAGAGAAGATGACAAAAGGTAAAAGATGTCTACAAAACTGTGGGAGCTGGAATGCAATGGCCCAAGACAAATGACTTAGTGCAAAGAATGCTAAAATATTGTTGGGAGAAGCCAGGAAGAAGTACCCTGGTTTGCAGAACAACCCAGGAATCAGAGGTAATTTTCTGCTGAGACCCTCTGGTGTAGACCGTGTGCTGTGGACTGAACTGTGTTTCCCTATCCATTGAAGCTTTAACCGCCAATGTGGTCATATAACCCTTAACCCAGGGTGGCTTGATTCAGTATCCCGCACCTCTCCTGGGCTTACCTCATTGGCCTGCACCCCATCAGATGGCGGGCTTAGGTTCTTTCAAATTGTCTAGCCCTCCCTTTTGAGAGAGAAAGAGTATGTGGAGGAGGGATTTGAAGAACAAAAGAAGGAAAAACTTTGAAAGCCAAATATACCTCTGATTGTTAAGGCTCAGTTTTCTGCAGATGAAAATGCATTCATAGCATTGGCTATTCAGGGGAAGGAGTTATTTTACCTGCTTTATAGGATGATAAGCTGGGCAATGAGAAGTATTGAATAGTATGAAGTCTCCTGGATTGGGCTGTTTGTCTGCATGCTTACCCCTCAGGCTTGTTCATGGACGCACTGAGAGGTAGGTGGACTTCTGAGGGCTTAGGGTGAAGGTGATTGTAAGGGGAGTGTGCAGGTTTTGGGGAGCCTCAATAGAGTAACCCTTAGCAATTTGCTGGCGGGAACTGGTATTTAACATTTAGGTCACTATGTACCAAATTATCACCCTGTGAGTTATATGAACCAAGTTCATGACTTATACCAGGACCCAGCAATTGTAGGTTCCAGACTCGTGCCTCCTTTATCAAGATTAACTCCAAGACGTGTCTTTCCATATGAAGTAGGACTTGGAGTTTGAAACCAATTATTCATTCCTATATTCTTCAAGGCCCTGGAGATCCCTGGTGTGAACATTGACGATGACTGTTTGGTGTGGGGTCTGTGATCTGTGCTCAGGGAACCAGGATTGCCCTTCCCAGTGTAGAGAGATAGACTCTGCAGCCAGGTGAGCTAATCTGCAGGCTCGTAATGGTCAGAGTCTGGAGTCTTTAAATGCTTTGCATGTTGCTGGGATCTTAATATTACATCACCATCACCACTGATGGTTATTACCATTATGATGGGAGAACCCAAATTCTCACTGGTGAGGGTGACACCTGGAGTCTGACAATGTGATTCCAGTCCTGCAACTGTCCTTGATTAGCTCTGTGTGACCTTGAGCATGTCACCTAATCTCTCTGAAATTCAGTTTCTATTGAAAGAATGACAATCACTGCCTCGATTCGAACACAGTGGGTTCTGAATCAGATGAGATACAATAAGAAAAAGTGGCCCTTGCTGGTTGGCTCAGTGGTAGAGCATTGGTCCAGCATGTGGGAGTCCTGGGTTCGATTCCTGGTCAGGGCACACAGAAGAAGTGATCATCTGCTTCCCTCCTGCCTCCATTCCTTCTCTTTCTTTCTCTGTAGCTCTCTTCTCCTCTCACAGCCATGGCTCGAATGGTTTGAGCAAGCTGGCCTCGGATGCTGAGAATGGCTCCATAGCTTTGCCTCAGGTGCTAAAATAGCTTGGTTGCCAAGCAATGGAGCAGCAGCCCCAGATGGGCAGAGCATTGCCTGATAGGGGCTAGCTGGGTGGATCCCAGTTGGGGCACATGTGGGAGTCTGCCTCTGCCTCACTGCCTCTCAAAAAAAAGAATAAGGGAAAGTGCTTTGTAAACTGTGACATGCTCCATAGCTAATATGCTATGACTGTTGCTGATTGCAATGCAAAGACCAAACTTCCTTTATTCTTATTCCATGGATATTAAGTGCCTACTATGTGCCTAATGCTAAGCCAGGTACTGGGAATACAGCCTGCAAAAAGCAACAGTCTCTACCCTTATGTCTTTATGGCTCAATGTTAAGATTCCCACGTTCAGATTTGCTGGTCTGCTGCCTTTGGGTGGGAGGCTGCACACTTTGGGGGGTTCTTTCTGCTAGATCTTTGGATGCATCCCCTGAAAGGGCCTTTAGAGAGGTGCTTTCAAACTGTGCTCTGGGAGCCCAGGGTCCTGGGACTAATGCATCCAGGTGAGGGGCGGAGGAGCAGAGGGACTCTGGGCCCCCCTCCTGCCCTCCACCAGGTTTGCTGCTCTATTCCTGCTTCCCTTTATGTTTGAAGACTGCTGCTTTGTTGGAAGAAACTGCATATCCCTGCTCCTTGATCTTTTCTAATTTTCACATCTGACTCATGGGTGAACCTCTTTCAAAGTCTCCTTCCTTCCCTCCCAGTGGTTGCTGGAGACAGAGACTGCTTTTTGTCATTATTGGGATGTGATCAGGGCATGAAGACTTTAACCTCAATTCTTAGGAGAATGGGGAAGGGGCTGGGTGGGTGACAGTCACCTGGAGGGGTGGTTGGCTTCCTTTCATAACCATAGGACAACAGCCTGCACAAATAGCTTTAACAGCCTCACAGCTGGGACTGCAGGCTTTGTAAGAAACACCAGGTATGACCCTACCCAAGGCAATTGTCTTCTCTATAGCCAACCTCAACAGGTAACCTGGTAACCGTGTGGTAGCTTCACCCTTGGCCCCGAGCTCGTGGGTGGCATTTTAATAGCAAATAGCATTCTGGGAAGTCTTTGACCTTGGATGAAACAATTCTGTAGCATTTGGAGTCTATGGTAATTGACCCTGATAGCTGACAGAACATTTCTGAAGGACTAGAGTCCCACAGCCCTGCAGCGCTGACCAAAACCTGGTGTGTCTGTCTCCCTTGTATGTAAGGATTCTCAGGCCACCGTGGGGACCAGAAAACAAATGAAATCCCTATCCTAGTGAAACTGAAATGTTTCAGGCCTTTCTATCTTAGCAGCCAGTTCCTACTTAGTGTTTTCAAGATGGAGTGTTCTGCCCTGGGAGAAATCCCTAAATGACCAGGGAACTGTCTCCTGATTCTTCTGCACTTATTTTTATTGCAATCATTTTAATGACTTAATTCTCACTATATTGTATTAGCACACTGATGGCCACGGTAATAAATCCCAACAGCTCAAATAGGAAAGTTTGTTTCTTGCTCACATTGAATCTGAAACAGTGTTCTGTATTGGTGGGTATCTTTTCCCCAAGTGGTTATTCAAGGACCCCGGCATCCTTTCTCCTGTGGTTCTGCCATCTTCAATATGCTGCTTCCAGGCTCACCGTGGTTATTTGCATCAAGGCAGTGGAAGGGATCAGAGCATGGAAGATAGCATATGGAAGGTTTCCATAGGCCTGCCCCGGAAGTGGTGCCCATCACTCCACCTACTTTCCCATGGCTGGAACCCAGTAGCAAGGCGTTATCTAACTGCAAAGGGGTCTGGGAAATGTAGTCTAACTGTGTGCCCCAGAGAAGAGATTGATGGACAACTAGCAGTTTCTGGTCACTACCATCTGTTTAGGTATGTATCCCTGATTATGCAGGGGAGAGGGGGGCAAGAAATTAAACGTTGAAGAAAGCTGCCTTACACAGCAGCAACATAGTTGACCTTCTCCATTCAAGATGTACAGGGCAGAACAAAACCATAGTGGGAAGCTGCTTTCACTCATCTGGTTAGCAATCATTTTATTTTATGGTCACATGGTGGTGGCTGGAGTTTAGAGAAGTTAGTTTTCTCATACGGCGCTTGTGGGAGGGTAAATTGGTGCAAGCACTTTGGAGAATTGTCAGTGTTCATGAAAACTTAAAGTGTTCATGCCCTTTGACCCAGGATTCCATTTCCCCCATCGTTTTTTTTTTTAGAGTAACATTCTTATATGTATACAGTGGGGCACAAAGAAATGCCTACTGCCAGCAATGCATGTAAACTAAAAGATTAAAAACCATCTACAAATGTCCAGCAGTAGGAAACTAGGTAAGTGAGTGATGAGAGATGCGTATTGTAGGATACCATGAGTGGTTCAAAATGTAAGGCAGATTTACATAGAGACATGAGCAGAGAAAAGCCACTCACTGAGCAAAAGGTATCACAGTATACACCGAAAACAAAAGCAAGTGCAACTGTAGATGGCTCTAGATAGATATGTGTTTATATGTAAAAGTGCACAGAAATATCGGGAAGGATACAAACCAGGCAAACACCGTTACCTTGGAAGGGTAGACTGGGATGAGATGGTAGTCAAGGGGATTTTTGTATTTACTGTTTGGGTTTTAATTATTATAAGACATCATGAATGTACTACCTATGTAATTAAAAATAAATTAATAATAAAAAAAGAAAGAACTAAAATATAAGAAGAAAAATTAAAAACCCAAGTCAATTGGACTTTGCAAAGATAACAAGGTTATTTATTATGTTTTATTGTTATTCAAATGTTTTAAAATTTTTAAATGAAACAACAAGAACCCTCCCACAAATTGTACTCAGGGGCAGGTCACTTGTCCAGGGTCACCTCCAACATCACAGCAGGACTTGGGATTATGACCTCGTGCATCCTGAGTGTGTCATTCAATCTTTTAGGGCCACTCGGGGCTAATGTGTCCCTGTCACCTTGTACATGTTTACCAACAACAAAAAAGAGCTTATCTAGCAAAAGTGACAAGGAGTGCTGCTATTGTCCTGTCGTTCCAAAGTTATGCTCCAGCCAGAGTGAGAGGTTTCATAACTGAAATGATCCTCACACAGATTTACTTGGTTTCTAGAAGATTCTAGAACTGTACTGGGAACTGAAACAGAGCAATGGAGGAGGCAGTCATTGCCACTTCCCCTGTGGGGCTGACAGCCTGGATATATTTTCCCAATTGATAGAAAACATTTAGTTAATGCAGAGAATTTTCTCCATTTTCTGTTTTTCTCCCATAAGCTTTTCCTTTGCTCTTGAAAATGACCGACATACCAGCAAGCACAGACAGCTGCACTTTGCTACGGAACAATTGCAAATGAGTGTTAACAAGGAAATTCAGAAATAGGTTTTTTTTTAATGTTTAATTTGACCACTAATTTTTTTTTGACATGTATGCCTGGCTGTGATATTATAGTTCATACCTATGATATTATCATACTGTCTCCTACTAAACATTTTGGTTTTGATTTGTGAAGTGGAAATAAAAATATGAATAGCTCATGGGGCTAGGCAGAGGACATGATGATTTCCGGGCTTGGAAACAACCCGGAAACATTTGAACACCACCGACAGGCACTTCGATCTTTTGTGAGGTTGTTTATTTTTCCTAAAGATTCAGAGCATGCAGGAATTGTTAAAAAGTTTTTCTGAGATTTATGCTTCTCTGACATTTTCCCGGTGTTGTGAGTCACTTCCTTCGGAGCCACAACTTGTCTAGTCACACGGCAATGTCTGGGTCATGGAAACACAATCTAATAAATTTTTCAAATCTCCAAATAACTTCTGTCCTCCCCTTGTATTCCGTAATGTCACGAAGTCCACACTGATCCTTCTTAAACCCACTGTTCTCTCCCGGCCTTGTATTTTATGCAGGATAGTTAATCAAACACTGTCCCCCCAGCATTAGCCTTCTGCTCCTTCTCTCTCTCCTCTCTGTTCCTCACCATACTGACTCACAAAGGCCAGAAGCACTGGTCTGGCGGGAGTGAACTTGGCCTAGAGGAGGGGAGCAAAGACAGAGAGGTAAGCCAAGGTAGGCAGAAGGGAAGGGCAGGAGGGAGCAAAAGGCAGAGAAGAGGCAGAGTTTAATAATGACTGCCCTTTCTCATATCATCTAGTCATTCTCTTAGTCAATAGATACTGCTTAAGCACCTACTAAGTGCTAGAGCCTGGGCATAGAAGGGTAAACAGAAGAACACAGCCTCTGTGTTCATGGAACTTCACCTAGTGGGTCAGAAGGAAGAGTAAGTGGGCACGTCTGGTGCCCGGGAGGAGCGTTATGACCAACAGTGCAGGGCACTGTGGGAGCTCGTAGGCCAGGGCAGAGGTAGGCAGAAACGCCCTCTATAAAGGTCACATAGCACACCAAGTGGCCAGGTGCTGCTAGTTGTCCAACTGACATCCCTTCTCCTCTTCTTTAATAATAGCATGTCCGAAACTTAGCTAGTCAATGGCCACCTAGATAGATACTATATTCCCAGCCTTCTTGCAGGTGAGTTCAGCCGTGTGATTAAATCCTGGTCATGAGATGGGAACAGAAGTGATATGTCTAACTTCTACTTTATGTCCAGAAGACAAAGGCTGTGCCTTCCTTCTCCTATTCCTATTGTCTGGAAAGTGTCCTGGAAGTGGTCCCTGGGGCAGCCATCTTAGACCATGAGTGTAAGTTCAATGGTAAAGGTGGCAGAGGGGAACGGTAGAATGAACCAGGAAGAATATTGTGCATCAGGGTCACCCCAGCCCAAGACCTGCGGACTGTTATGTAAGAAAACAAAAATTCTGTCTGGTATAAGTTAATATTATTTTGTCTCTGTTAGGACAGCTGGACCAACACATGAATTTCAAATTCCTAATCTTCTCTTCTTAACCGCGTGGCATCCTGTGGTGTGGCTCAGGTACCAGCCGATCTGGAGGGGTTGGGAATTGGCTGTCAATGCTTTAGATTCAATGGAGAGGTAGCTTAGGTGATACAAGTACTTTTACAATTTAATTCCCCTGAAATTTTCTTAAAGACAGAGAGCCGCTGCCGCAGGAGCTGAAAGAGTAGCCTAAAGGAGAAGGATTTATGTATTTGGCCCCAAATTGAACTCCTTTCTATTAGGAAGATACAGGATGTGCAGAAACCAGGCAAACAGACTCATCTTTCACTCTCTGATTTAGAGATCTTCAGCCCAGTTCAGGGATGCACTCTGGATTAGAACGGAGACTGCCCATCAATTCCTGGGCAAGTCCACACACATGGCACCTTCTTGGTCTCCAGGTTTGCTCCTTAGACTCTGGGCCATTTCTTACGACTCGACCCCTTCCTATGCCCAGTTGCCTGCTCTTCCGCCCTCCATGGCACAGTGGCCGGCTGTCCTACCACGGAGTCCCCTCCCAGCAATACCATTTGGGAGAGTTCAGCTCTCAGAAGCAAACTGATGACCCTGAGGGCATCTGGTTCTTCACAAATAGTATCAGTCAAGGTAAGCTAGGTTCTGCTGCAGTAACAGACAACTTCCAAACTTCAAAGGCAGCATGGTTCAGCAGTGTCTGCTCATTTAACCACTTTATGGTTCCCAGATGACCGTCGTGTGACACTATCTTTCAACAGGAGGCCTCGGGCTTTTTTGAAGCATGAGAAGAGAGGACATGAAGAGTTATGGTTTGCGATGCTTCCAAGCAGAAGTGGGCTTTATTGGACATGCAAGTTGGGTAGCCAGTCCTACCTTCAAGGGTTGGGAAGTGCAATCCTCCCCTGTGTCTGGAAGGGTAGGGGGAATGGAAATATTGGTGAGAGGCAGCAATGCCGACCACATGGGTGAGTGCAGTGAGTGCTCAAAGCAGGTGTGTGCTCCAGGAGGTGCCCAAGATCGTCTGCTGGGTGGATGAAGACAGAGTGGAACTTCCACTTACAGTTATTCTTTATCTTCTCCTTTTCAAAGTTCTATATTTTGAGCATGTCTATTATAACTATTATAATGAGTATGTCTATTTATATGGTGCATAATGTATCTGTAGTGGTACATGATTATAATTTATAAGTAAATAAATATGTATATCCCCGGGGTGGATGCTCAAAAAAGTTTTATGGACAGGCAGGCACTCATCCACTGAGCCAGGGAATCAGACCCGAAGACCTTTAGGCTGTGAGCGCTGAAGGCTCTTTGAAAATGGGGTCTAGAGTCCGTAACCCCAAGGTGACTCAAATTTTATTGACTATGAAATCCCAGTCATGATTCCCTTTTTAGAAGCTAGGATGGATACCCAATAGGTCCACAGAGAACATAGGCTGTGACAGGGTAGAATTAGGTTGATGACATCTTTCCCTCTCTTGCCCGTAGCCAGCAAGTGCGAGAGCAGCTGCAGTGCTGTGCAGGAGGACTGCACAGAGGCGATGTGCAGTCCTGATCGGGCGTGGGGCATGGCGTGTGGAGTGGGTGCACTGGGCATGTGGTGGCGACCAGTGTCATGTAGGGAAGGCTACCTCAGTCAGGGCGGGAAATGACAAGGGAATCCAAATGTGATCTGGGAGTGGCTGAAAATCTTTGAAAGGTTCACTCTAGGGGAAGAGTGTTACCAGGTAAATCTGTCTGGTGGGAGGGGGGGAGAGAATAAATGTGTGTGTGTGTGTGTATGTGTGTGTGTGCACGCACATTGCTGGTAGCTGACGTGGACAGAGTCTATAACTTTTCTTCCTTACTCTGGTTAAAATGGGGGGTTCCAGTGTTGGGACATAGAAATAAGGGAAGGAAGGCCATACAGGGAATAAGGGACAGGTGTCAGGGGGAGAATTGTGGTGAGAAAATGTCAGAAGACAGATCTGAAAGTAAACACCGGAAGTGATTATTTGTTGCATCTGAGCCAGCTGCAGACCAGGAGATAAAAGTTGGTAACAGGGGCCTTAGGAAACGGCTCAGGTTGGGTCCTGTTGACAGGCTGCGGGTGGGCAGGAGCAGCCCCAGTCCTGGTGTCTCACACTCAGCCAGGGGCATGGGCAGCCTGAGGTCTCCAGCCGGTGCACAGAGGTGAGAACTCAGTGTCTGTGCCTGACCCTGCATCGTCTTCCCTTAGAGACTGGCCCCTCTCATCTCCCCTTTCATCTGTGCAGAGGGCACCATCCACCTTCCAGCCATCTTGGATCCAACCCCCAGCCTGCTTCCTAACACCCACATCCCATCCAACCCATCATTCAGTTCCGGCCATTTCGCCTCTCACGTGGATCCCCAGCACAGCCTCCCTGTGCCTCCCCCCAGGTCAGGAGGAGAAACACATTACTTGTGAGAAAGCCCTCCACTAATAACACTTCTCAAGACCTCTAAATCTTCAGTTATGTGGATCTGAAACCAGCATCTAAAGGAGAAAGGAGAGAGGGAGGGAGATTTTTAGTGTCAGTCTGAGAGACATTGCAAGGGCAGTGTTACAGGGGCGGCTCAGAGAGTCCGGAGGCCAGAGTCTGATGGCCAGGATACAGGCGGCCCGCTCACTGCCCCGTGCTGTGCGACTCAGTCTCTCCGCACAGTGCTTGCTTCTTCCTTCTCTACGGCTTGCTTTCCTCGGCTGCTCAGCTCCGGGTGGGGGTGCCTCCCAGGATCTCCATTCAAGAGACCTGAATAGGCCCTGGCCGGTTGGCTCAGTGGTAGAGCGTTGGCCTGGCCTGCAGGAGTCCTGGGTTCGATTCCCGGCCAGGGCACACAGGAGAGGCGCCCATCTGCTTCTCCGCCCCTCCCCCTCTCCTTCCTCTCTGTCTCTCTCTTCCCCTCCCACAGTCAAGGCTCCATTGGAGCAAAGATGGCCCGGGCGCTGGGGATGGCTCTGTGGCCTCTGCCTCAGGCACTAGAATGGCTCTGGTTGCAACAGAGCGACGCCCCAGAGGGGCAGAGCATCGCCCCCTGGTGGGTATGCCGGGTGGATCCCGGTAGGGCGCATGCGCATGCAGGAGTCTGACTGCCTTCCTGTTTCCAACTTCAGAAAAATACAAAAAAAAAAAAAAAAGAGACCTGAATAAACTGAACTGATCTCGAAGTCCTTGGAATTTATTTTTAAAATTGTTATTGATTGATTGATTCCAGAGAGAGTAGAAGGGGGGGAGAGAGAGAGAGAGAGAGAGAGAGAAATATCTATTTGTTGCTCCACTTATTTATGCATTTATTGGTTGATTCTTATATGTGCCCTGACCAGGGATCGAACCTGCAACCTTGGCATGTTAGAATGACACTCCAACCAACTGAGCCACGCAGTCAAGGCTTCACTGGAAGTTGCTCAGTAGCCACGCTGGGCCAGGTGCCTCTGTTCTGTCAGCTGGGATCAGGTACACAGGTCATTATGTGTACTGATGGCTGCCAGAGGCCTGCCTCTGTAACCTAGCCCTGCCTGGTGCCATCCCTGCGGGTCTCATATGTATTACCCCTGCTCTTGTTTTTATTTGTTTATTTAAAAAATTAAATTTAATAGGGTGACCCCTAGTCTTGACCATGCTCCCACAGTCTTCTGTGCCTCCCCCCTTGAGCTTATTTCAGTAGCTTTCATTCTGTAAAAGTATTAAATATGCCTGTCGGAACTTCACCCTCTGTCTACCACATTCTGTTATCTTCCCGGGCGGGGCTGCCCAAGCCCACCCTGCCTCAGTACACTAGACCAGTCCGGTAGTGTGGCATCTGGCCACATGTGGCTATTAAGTGCTTGAAATGCGGCCAGTCCAAATAGAGATGTACAGTTAGTGTCAAAGGCACATTAGGTTCTCAACACTTATGGAAAAAAGTAAAATATCTCATCAATAATTGCTTATATCGATCATATGTTAGAATGATAATATTTTAGATATGCTGAGATAATGTATAACATGAAAGTTCATCTTTTTAAAGGTATAATTGAATATAATGTTTTATTAATTTTTGCTGTACAGCATAATAGTATTTTGGTAGCCACTTTTTAAATGCAGACAGCATTGGGCTGAACCACATTCTCAGAGAAAGCCTGGGATTTCTCACTCACTGCTTTTATGCAAGCAGTGCCTCCTTCTGGGAAGGGGGGGAGGTTCCCATCTTCTACTTACCCAACTCCTATGCATCCTGCAAAACCTCCCTCCACAGCTGCCCTTTGAAACTCCATGCCCACAGACAGTAGTCACCTCTATACCCTCAGAACTGTGGAATTCTTTTTTTTCTTGTTTTTTTTCTTTTTGTATTTCAAAATGCACTTTGACCTTTATTATAACTATTAGTATCTATGTAATATAATTAGTATTACCCTGTAGGTCCTTGTGGTCTGGCTTCATTTGTCTGTTTCATGTATAGATAATCGATAATGAATTCCCTGTCTCTGGGTGTACATCATAGTGCGGGCTCAGCCCAGTAGCCTCCTTGCCCTCTGATCCCCACGCGGGACGTTCAGAAGCTGTGGGCGAGGCGGGGCTGAGTGCTGGTCACATCTGAAGTCTCCAGCTCTGCGTGGCAGCTCGGATTTGGAGGCGCGGAGACGTCTGTCGAAGGCCGGGGTTTTGCTGCGGAGTGGAGACGTAGCTCTGGCCGCGAGCGGGGAGAGGCACACTCTCCACTGCTTTGGGGAACCATAGTGATGCGTCTGTGCGGCTGGCTTCCCATGCTGATCTACTGGGGAGCAGATGTTCCGGGAGGAAAGGCTGGTCCAGAGGCGATGTATTTAAGTTCACAAACACCACACATTTGGATGTTAGACATTTCAGCGCTGCTAAAGAAAACCACCACATTTAAACAGCCAACTTTCTCTCTTAGTTTTGTCAAAGAAAGACTTTAAAATAAAAAAGATTAACTTGGCTGCCGGCAGTGGGACCGGCTCATTTGCCAGTCTCAGGGATAGGGGGATGGGCTGGAGCTGTGACTGGGGCTGGCAGAGCAGTGACAGGAGGAGGTGATGAGGAGGGCAGACCTGGGCACCCAGGGAAGCCCCCCTCTCTCAGGGACAGGCAGGGAGCCGCTCCCCTGAGGCCAGGCTCACTCCGGCTCACTCCTGCTCACTCGCCTCCCAAGTGGCCAACTCTGCTCCTCCAGGAGAGACTGCCCCCACACTGAAGGGGAAGCCCCCCTCTGTTGTGTGGGTGTTACCTCCTAAACTGTGGCTTCCTTCTGGGAGGGGAGAAACTGGCTGAAGACGGGAAGACAGCCTTGGGTAAATGAATGGGAAGTACCGTGCTCCTTTGGATCAGAATGAGTAACGCCTGCATTTAAATGATGCGCTCTGAGCCTGGTCAATTGCTTCTCTTAGCCTTTGGGCCCTCTTATCCTTTCTGCATGTTTTAGTTCAGAAAACCTGCTTGGGGCTGGACGTTGGGGGAGGCTGGGACAGAGAGCAGGGAAGTGGAGCCCCAGGCAGCTCTATCATAGCTGTGGGATGAAGAGGGTGAGATCCAGCTTTGTCCTTGCAGCAGGGGTGGGGAAGCAGGGAGAAGCTTTGATGTGGAGTCTGAAGAGTTTTGTTTGGAGAATGAGGATGACAAGTTGGGGATGATCCCTCTAAACGCTTGCCCTAAGCATCACCAGCAGCAGTAGTGGGGGCAAGCCTGTCACACAGACAGCAAAGCGCCACTTTCTTTGGAGGGGGTGGAGGGTGGGAACAACTCCAAAGGTCAGTTCCCTGGAGGAGAAACTGAGGCCCTGAGCATTGCCATGACTTGTTTCCTGTTGCCCAGCAAGTCTCTGGGAAGAGTGGGGCCAGTCCAGGTCCCCTGGTGTCTAGTTCAAGGGTTTTGTCTGTGTGATTGGTTTGGCTTCAAATACCACTTTCTACTCTGGTGCTTGGACATGTTCCATAAATGCCTTGCTATGTGAAGCTCTTTCTTAAAATAGAAAAAGGATAAACTCATCTGAGGGGATGGAAGGACCTTGTGCAGAGAGCTGGGCATAATTACAAGTCACCCTGGTTTCACTAGTTCAAGCAGACAGATGGTGGATAGAACTGAAGCCAGACAATTTGCACTTACCAAATTAGCACCCGTCTGTTAGTCTTCAGAAATGGGGGAAAAATGGGCATCTCTCTTTTCACCATATAAGGTAAGTAAAAACCAGTGCTCAGAAAGTGTTGGCCCTATGGGATGCAGAGGCAATGTTATCCAAGCTGCCCCTCTGTGGGCCATGTGTCTCCCCCTCCCACTGCTTGGGAAGCAACCCAGAGTGATGGCAAGAGCTCAGACTGTGCAGTCAGACAGCCATAGGTTCAAATCACAGCTCTGGTACTTGCCACATCTCCTGTGGCTTTACGCAACTTAACCCCAGGGAGGCTGCTGGCTCACCTCTGCAGTAGGGATAATAGGATTGATTAGCCTAATGAAGTAAATAGATGTAAAATGGTTAGGTCTTCTAGCAGGGGTCCCCAAACTTTTTACATAGGGGGCCAGTTCACTGTCCCTCAGACCGTTGGGGGGCCGCCACATACAGTGCTCCTCTCACTGACCACCAGTGAAAGAGGTGCCCCTTTCTGGAAGTGCGGTGGGAGCTGTATAAATGGTTTCAGGTGGCCACATGCGGCCCGCAGGCCGTAGTTTGGGGATGCCTGTGTGATAGCTCATTACTAATGGCTCCGAGTTACACTCTGACCTCATCTAGTCTTCACCTACATATGACAATGGTCACCAAATAGTGGCCCAGGGGACCAAGGAGTATGGCTCATCCAGGCAAATTCCTTCACATTCCAGGACATCCCCACAAATCCCATGTCTCTGTGTCAGCCTTAGGTGAAGGAAGGATGGGCGTTTTATACTGCAGAGCTTATAGCCAGATCCTGGAGCATCTCACATGCTTTGAGGGGAGCCATTGACATTGTCTTGAAATAGGCGGTTTGTCATTCACTGTCCTCTCCACCGGCCATTCCCGACTAGCCCACTCTGTGGCAGGCCCTGACCTGGCCCTGGGGAAATGAGCCTGCCCTCAAGGAACTTAGGGTCCAGAAGGGAAGATAGATAATTAAACAGTGATTATGACAAAACTTTACAATGCTCTAATCCAAATGCGGTGAATCCTACTTAGCATGAGAAGGAAAGGTGTTGGGGATGTCACTATGCAGAGACCGAGCTGGACCTTTAAGAAGGATGAGGATGTTGGTAGGTAGCCAGGGGGCGGGGCAGGAGGGACAACATCTGAACAAGGAGGCAGAAGGGACAACATGGGAGCCAGGCCTCAGGGTGTGGCAGTGCCTGGCTCTCCGAGGGACTAGTGAGCTGTGTAGAGTGAGGGACTAGTGAGCTGTGTAGAATGACGAGTGTCAGACCCACCCTATCGTGTTGGTGTGAGCCACTGAGCAAGGCTTGGTGTGACCCTGACTTTGGACCTGGAGACAGGGAAGGCCGTGTTTGTGCTTTGGGAAGATCAGTTTGGCTACACTGGGGAAATGGAGCGTGAGAGGCAAGGGTGGAGGCAGGGAGGCCAGTTTTTTGGCTGGTAGAAGAGCTGG
Source organism: Saccopteryx bilineata (assembly GCF_036850765.1). Lineage (NCBI taxonomy): Eukaryota > Metazoa > Chordata > Mammalia > Chiroptera > Emballonuridae > Saccopteryx > Saccopteryx bilineata. The sequence goes on along the minus strand of NC_089491.1, from coordinate 336,524,232 downwards.
AGGGGCCCTCACCAAAGCTGTGGTGGAGGGAAGATTTAAGTCCCAGGGAGAAGAGACTGGGTGGCCTCGGTGTGGATTGGATGTGGGGGGTGAGTGACAGGAGGCTAAGGGTGATTACCTATGGCTTTCTTGGGTAATTAGAATCTTGGACCAATTTTCTCTTATGGCATTTAAATTATAATCATTGTACTTTGTTTTTCCTTTGCCGTTGGACTGGTTGTTCTCTGTATGCAGGTGCTATGTCTCATTCTTTCCATCTGTACCCTCCAGGCTAATATAGAATAGGGTTCTAATAACCTTTGAATTAATACATCAGTAAGTAAATGAATGAATGAACTCCTCATTCTGCCTTTTACTGCGCACCTCTGAGGGAGAGCGTGTGCCCAGCTGGTTTGTTACAGCTCTCAGCTTGGGGTCTGATGGATGCCTGTCAAACCCCAAGGGATGATGATGGTGATGATGATGGTGGTGGTGCTGGTGGTGATGATGGTGGTGGCAATGATGGTGATGATAATGATGATGGTGCTGATGCATTGCTGCTCACCTTCCCCTTTCCAGAACACAATGCTTCCCTGGGTAATCCAGGAGCGCTAATCAACGAACCTAAGCAAAGTGTCCCGGTTGGGACGTCTTGGCTGGAGGGGGCCACAGGCTCAAGGAACTTTTCCATTGTACTGTGATCCTGGCTGTCCTTGCTCACAAGGGGCTCCGTTAAGACTCTTCTATCAAAGGAAGATAAAGCCCTTAGCCCAGTTATTACACTTCAGAACTATCCGTCTCTCCATCTATAAAATTTCCCCTCGATTCCTCATCTGCTCACTATAGATTTATAGCTGCTCTTCGGCCTGCTCTGTGCTGTGCCTGGCCGGGTGGAGGGAGCCCCCAGGTGAAGCAGAAAGCAGTCAAGGATTGATGGAGGGGGGAAGGGAGCAAAGAGGCAGCGTCATCCCAGACAATTTGAACCACCCAAGCAATTTCTCCAGAACTTAAGCTGTGGCACATCTTCTATGCTCAGACGGCACAACTCCTATAGGCAATGTGTGGGCCAACCTCTGGGAAACTGAAATGAGCAAGGCATGGGCTTTCCGGCTAAGGGAGGGCTCTCAAAAATCCTTGTTTGGGTTAGTCTTGTTAAACTCCTTATCAAGGCTTTGGTCTGTTTTCCTTCCCTAAGCTGTTTGAGCACTGAGCACTGCGTACTCTTGATTTCGTGATTCGGAAAGCATTCAGGATCACGATCCAGCATTCCCACCCCGAGACACCAATTTCTATTACACGTGACCACAGGTGCGGAAGGCTGGGGGACTGGGTGAATCTCCTTGCAAGACACGTTCTTGGTTTTGTTTGGCTAACTTCCAGCTTGTTTTTTTGCGATTGGCTTCTAAAGGTTGGTGGCTGCTCATTCTAAATATACGGGGATTCAGATGGGTGGCCCTGACGTTGGATGAGGTGAGCATAACTTGTACCCAGCCCTGTTGCGGACTCCCCGTGTGAGTTTGGATATAGACAGTCAGTTCTGCTATAATGATTGTTTCAGAAATGCAAATTCATTCCAGTGCAACTGATGTGGTGGGGAACAATTTGAACATAACACAAATTTCACGTTTACTTATGTGTGATTTAGCCAGCGAGGAACCCTAGGTGAGTGCAGGGAACTGTACACGGCTAATTGAGCAGTGTGGAAATGTATCGCACGCACACCTCAAACACCTTCTGGTGTCTAAGTTCACCAACCACTTTTTGAGCCATGCCATCCATATCTGGTGTTACAGCTTTCTGTCGATTCCAGATAACTCTTCTTGCAGAAGGTCATGGGAACTCAGAAGCTGCAACCTTTCTGGTGCCCATTTCCACAAGCAAACATCGGGAACTTTTCAGATAAAGTACCATGTTTACTGTAGTTTTTTTTTTTTTTTTTGTATTTTTCTGAAGCTGGAAACGGGGAGAGACAGTCAGACAGACTCCCGCATGCGCCTGACCGGGATCCACCCGGCACGCCCACCAGGGGCGACGCTCTGCCCACCAGGGGGCGATGCTCTGCCCCTCTGGGGTGTCGCTCTGCCGCGACCAGAGCCACTCTAGGGCCTGGGGCAGAGGCCAAGGAGCCATCCCCAGCGCCCGGGCCATATTTGCTCCAGTGGAGCCTTGGCTGCGGGAGGGGAAGAGAGAGACAGAGAGGAAGGAGTGGGGGGGTGGAGAAGCAAATGGGCACTTCTCCTATGTGCCCTGGCCAGGAATCGAACCCGGGTCCCCCGCACGCCAGGCCGACGCTCTACCGCTGAGCCAACCAGCCAAGGCCGTTTACTGTAGTTTTTATAGATTGCTTAACCATTTTGCATGTGTAAAATTGAGCTACCATTTTTATTGGAGCCTTCGTGTGTGTGTGTGTGTGTGTGTGTGTGTGTGTGTGTGTGTCCTTGGTGAAGTTTTTGTGTTATGCCTCAAATCCCATCTTTCTCAAAAGCCCTGTGGTTTTTATTGTTCAGTTTTGCACCTCGTGGTGATTTTTAAGAACACGTGTTACATTACAGCAAACCGGGCTGCGGGGGTGGGGGTGGGGCTCTGATCCTCCCTCCAACCACATGACAAAGGAAGATAGCGTTCATGTCGGAGAGAAGGGCCCTTGCTAGATAGACAAGTAACATTTGACTTCCTTGCCACAGGCCACTTTGGTTACTCAAAGATAATTAATCAAAGATACATTTATAAGGAACATTTCTAAAAGGGTGAGGTATATCTTCCAGTTAAAAGAAATGGAAAATGGAACAAAATTTTAAGATAGACATATAAGGCAGTATCGCATCAACTTTGCGTCTGTGGTACCCAAAGCATAGAACACATGTCTCTCTCCGCTGTATGTAAGGTTTCTTTGAAAAGTATAGGAAAAGGTCAGGGACAAATAAGGGACAGGATTGGCACAGACTAAGTTCTTACTATAGAAGAGATGCACTAGGTACATTCTCTCACGATTCGCATATTCTTCAAGTATGTGTCAAGCCGTGTTGGGTGCTAGTCTGGGCGTGGGCTTATACCAGTGGACACATTGCTGCCCTCTGGGAGCTGGACTTCTAGTGGAGTGAGGTAGGCAGCAAACCAGCAAGTCAACATGCAGTTGGTGATGGGGGAGAGTGATCTGGAGAAAGATAGTGTGGGGGTGGGGATGGGGGAAGGGACAATGGAGGGGCCTGACCAGGGAGCAGCCAGCACTGTCATCTCCATTTCTACAGGTGAGGAAACTAAGCTAAAGAAAAATAAAAAGGCCAAGTTGCTCAGAGCCTTCAGGAGACCATTCGGGAGGTAAGGGGAGAGAAGACAGAGGGTGGAATTGTTGTCTGCTCTGCAGGGAGCGGCAGAAGGAACAGCAAGGACTGGACGACATCTCATTCTGCTTCAATGTCTGTTTTCTTTTGATGCCTCAGCAGTTTCTGCTGTTTATGCCTCAACTTGCGAAAACACAGCTTCCCTCTTGTGACACCAGTCTTGCTCAAGGTTCTGGGAGGTTTCTCTGACGAGGACTGTGTTAGTTCCCCAGGGCTGTGTCTAAGAAAAACTCAACGTGGTTTTCTTTCTTCGCACACGACTGTTTCACCTTCTGACACCAGACATGTGGGTTTTCCACACATCAGGCCGTTCTCCAACACCGACTGGGTGTCCTACAATTCAGGTCAGTTCTGGCACTGTTTACCTGGAGGTACCGTCAGAGCCCACAGTTAAGGACTCAGCCCTGCAAGGTTGCCTTCCCTTCAGACACCAATCACAAGTCCCGATTGTCATTGTACGTTGACCATTATATTATATATGGGGGTTCCCATGACCCCCTCCTTGGGTTTGATCATCTGCTAGAATGGCTCACAGAACTCAGGGCGACCATTACTTATGCTTAGCAGTTTCTTATAAAGGATATAATGAAGGATACAGGTGGGAAGCCAGGTGGAGAGATACGTCAAATGAGCTATGGGCAAGAGGCATGAGACTTGAGTGTACTCTCCAGGTGCACCACCCTCCCAGCACCTCCATGCGTTCAGCAACCCGGTAAGCCCTCTGAACCCCATCCTTTTGGGATTTTTATAGAGGCTTTATCAAGTTAGCTGGTTTGATAGTTAACTCAGTCTCTACTTCCTCTTGTCTTCCAGACGATGGGGGATCAGGCTGACAGTTCCAAGCTTCTCATCGTGGCTTGATCTTTCTCATGCCCAGCTCCCATCCTGAAGCTAGCCAGGAGCCTACTAAGAGTCGCCTCATTAGAACAAACAAGGCTCATATATTCCAGGAAAGTCAAGGGAGCAACCAGGGCCCAAGACTAAATAATAGAACAGACGATGCTCCTGGCACTCTGATCACTTAGGAAATGACAAGGGTTTTAGGAGCTCTGTGCCAAGAACTGGGGGCAGGCATATAGATTTCTATTATTTCACAGGCTGACATCACAAAGCTTCACAAACGAGGTGGCTTAAATCCCTCTAAACATACTGTCTCCCAGCTCTAGAAGCTAGAAGTCAGACATGAGGGCATCAGCAGGGCCATGCTCCCTCAGAAAGCTCTTCCTGGCTTTGGGTGGTGGCCATTAGTCCTTGGTGTCCTTGGCTTGTGGCTGCACCACTCCAATCTCTGTCTCAGCCTTCACGTGGTGTACTTGCTGTGTCTTGCTGTTTGTGCCCAAATTCCCTTCTTATAAGGACACAATCATATTGGATTAGGACCCACCCTAAACAAATACAGACTCATCTCAACTTGATTACATTGACAAAGACTCTATTTCCAAATAAAATCTCATGCACAAGTACTGGGGATTAGGGGCTTACACATATCTTTTGAAGGGACACAACTGAACCTATTAAAAATAAACAAAACCAAGTCCCAACTCTCTGCCCTGCTTTTTGTGTCCCCAGAGCTGGCCAAAGCTACCACTGTCACCTGCCTTCCATAACAAGCTCTCCATGCACAATCACACCTCTGGGCCTTTGAATTTTCCATCATTTATCATGTCTCCTGCTCATTCTCCAGGGCTAGAATCCAGGCATTCCTTGTCCCCAAATCCTCTCTGATTATTGCTCTCTCCGCCCATACTGAATCCCTTCTCTGAATTCTTACAGCCATCGCTCAGACACGGCTTCATCTGTGTAGAACATGGGGAAAAAAATCAAAGCCTCATTTGAAGGCTCTAGCCTGGTGTGGTTAAGAGGTGAAGTGCATGGTCTTTGGCATGACACAGCATGGATGTGGGTTGAGTTTTGCTACTTCCTAACTGTGTGACCTTGAATAAATTACTTCTCCTCTCTGGGCCTCAGCTTCTTGGTCAATAAAATGTGGATAATAACAATGCCAATCTCACAGGTTGTGGTGGGAATTAAATGAGATGATTACTGTGGAGGGCTCAGTGGGGGACCCACACTTGAGCTATTTTTATTGTGAGTACCGGAGAGCTTGCCTGTTAAAAGCGACCCTTTCTTGCCAGGTGCTGAAGCTGGGCTGCTATGCAGGGCCAGGGCTGGTGGCAACAAAGGAAGGGCCACCCAGGGTAAGACAGGAGGGAAGTGCAGGAGCGAGTGGGCGGGGCCGCAGGGAGTGGCCACAGTGGAGTCTGGTGCAAGCAAGGTCGTGGCCAGAGGATGGGGATGAGAGATGCAACCATCTGTATGTAGAAATACAGGCATGTCATGGCCCCTGCCCTTGTATAGAGGAACAGTTTATCAAATGAATGAAGGATTGAGTAATGATAAGTTTGGGTGTAAGTTGTAGAAGGAACTATAAATACGGAGCTATAAATAATTATTTCAAGTTAGAGAGCGGGAGAGAAGGGGAGAATCGGTGGCATCATTTGTCCATTTCTCTCCTTCTACCCAAGTTGGTGTTTGCTGTTTATTGAATCACAACTCTTTACCAGATTGTTAAGACTGTTCTCTGTTGCAGGTAACAAGAACTAGCTCAAGCTCACTTTAACAGACAAAGAGACTTCATTATGAGGGTACAGGGGTGTGAGTTTGAGGAAGCCCAAGGGCAGGGATGAATTAGAGGCATTTGTCTCTTTTCTCCTCTCAGTGTCTCTGTCCCCCTTGTCTTCATTTGAAGACCAGCTTCTCCAGCTGCTCCGGGCTGCTCCGCAGAGCACAAGGTCTCCATCGGAGCTCATGGGTGTTCCGGTCCTCCATCCCGAGGGAGGCCCAGCTCTCTCAGCACCCATCCAATGCCGAGTCTTGGGCAAAGGGACTCCTATTGGCTTGCCTTGGGTTGGGTGTCTCCACCCTGGACCTCAGAGTGGTGCTGGATATAGGTATCCCGGCAACTACTTCTGGGACCACGCAGACGGGAGACACGAGGAGGACTTCTCAGGAGGGATGGTGCACCGTGACAGACACAGCTGACCAGATCACCCATCGGAACCTTAGACAACCAGAGAGTCTGCTGTGCACTTTATAGATGTTACCTTTTAAATTCTCCTTGCAACCTTGCAAAATATACATTAGTATTCCCCATATATTTGTGTAGAGACTGAGGCTCGGAGTGATCATATAATTTGCTCAAAGTAATTTGCTCCTTAGTATGTAGTAGAGGCAGGGATTTAATTTAGGTCTATATGAAACTAAAACTCAAAAAATTATTTGATCTGCCCAAGACCAGAATGAATTGGTAGCCAAAGACGGACTAATTGGTGTGATATATTCTAAAAAATACAAAACCGCACCGAAGGAAAATATGTGCATAGACTCCAGCCTCACAGCGGCAAGTCCAGTGTACTTGGCCGCGGTCGGCTACCCCATCTCGAAGTGCTCACACAGGCCCTGCCCTCCCGTGCGCTATGTGAGCTGGGCCCTGGGCTATGCGGGCCTCTCCTTCAGCAGAGACTGTACTTTCAGCAGGGGGTCCTCAACCCAAGATGCTTATCTGAAAGGCTGGATCCTGGCCTAGAAGTGGCCACAGGGCTGGCACACCTTGGGATTGGGCTCCTGCACTTCTTCCTGCAGCCATAGCTGGTATCGACGACTGCTCTACATGGAGGTCAGAGAAGCCTCAGCTCAGACACCTGCCACAATCACTGGATTATCCGCAGCTCGGGTCTGCGGGGTAGCTGGGCAGAGGTGATTTGCAGAAGAGAAATTCCCAACAAGGGATTCTCATCAACCAGGAGACTGAGTGGCTTGGCTCCTCTCTTTCCACAGTGGAATTCATTCCACTTAACTCTCTGCAGTCCAGGTGATTGTTTTTTTCCAAGAGATGTCAGATCTTAGGCCTGTGCTGTTTCTCCGAGACATTTAAACTACCGCTTGCATCCGTGTGGGAGCTACTGGAAGGAAGATTGAAACCAGCAAACTAGCTCTGGGAAGAATAAAAACGTGGCATAGAAAAAAAGCAGAAGACAACAGTTGTAGTAGTTTCGTTTCAAGGCTAACAGCTGTTTTCTGGGTACTAGTGGGATTCTTTCATTTTTTATTGATTGATTGATTGGTTGGTTGTAAGTGGTTGATGGACATCTGTATTGGGAATTTGGGGTTACGGTAGGGGAGAGATTTTCTTTCTTTCTGCCCATGTTTCTTCTGGTTCATAGAATTGGATCAATCCTTCCTCATAGTATTGGGAAGAAGCATCTTTATACCACTGGCTGACTCCTCTAAGGGTAGAAGGGGTTCCACTACCAGGGAGATGGTTAGAGTTTGACCTTATTTGTTCATGTGGCCCCATGGGGAAGACTGACTCCCATGTCTCTGTCTCCCTCATACACTCTTCTCTGGCTAAGATGGGAGACAGGCCCTTGTCACCCATGGTGACATCCTGGTGGCTGGCTATCTGTTCTATAGACCCAAACCTCCCCTGGTTGTGAACACCTGCATTGGGACTATTTTAATCAGTTCATATGCTCAGCTACATGTGGCAGAAGTCCCTCCCACCTCAAATGACCGTAAACAGTGCCTTCAACAAGATAGGCCCTTTCTTATAAAGAAGTCCAAAAACATTTATCTGAGGTGGCCATGGAAGCTCTCCGGCGTGAGGGACCTAGACCCTTTATTGTGTTCCTCTGTCATATGGGCTTCCATTTGGGCCACCTCCTGATCCATGATAGCTCTGGAACCCCCACCATTGCATCCACATTTCAAAATGCAAGTTAGCCAGAAAGGGGAAGAAGAAATCCATGTCTCCTCTCAGAAGCACACGTTCTCAAACTGTACCCATCTGTGCACTTATTTCCCATTGGCCAGAACTTATTCAGTTGGTCTTTATCCCAGATGGGGGTCACTAATGGTTTCTACCACACCATCAGAAATATCTTTTATTTTTAACCAGAAGACTCAATGAAATAACCTCTGGAGGTTCCTTTAGGGAGGGGTGTATTTCTTTATATTAACTAGTCCCTCAGTAAATGTTCTCTCAGTATTTACCGAGGCCTCCCATGTGATAGGGGGGAGAGTAGGTTCTTTGAGGACTAGAAAGATGGATGAGATGTTACCTGATCTCAAGGTGTCCGCAATTCACTTAGTTGATAAACATTTGATAAAAAAAACTTCTATGTACTAAGCATAGGCTCAGTTCTGGAGATATAAAGTTAAGATGGAAGTTTGGCTCTCACCCAAAGAAAGAAGAAGACATGAAATACTAAGTATAATAGAAAAAAATTAGAAATTAAATTAAAAAATAGACAAGCTGAACCAAACTAAAAGCTGATTCTTTATGAAATAGTTGGACCTCTAAAAACACTGGTCAAGACAAAAGAGGGAAGATAGAAATAAATAAAATGAGGATTGAAAAAAATAACTATTGATAGAGCAGAGATTAGAATAATGAGCACATTATGAACAGTATTAGACGTAATAATAGATGTAATGGATACAGTTTTAGGAAATATAAAATATCAAAATGGGTACAAGAAAAAAAATTAGAAAAGATAATTAGACTAATAAGTATTAAAAAATTGGAATGGTAACCTCAAAATTCAGGCTCAGATAGTTTTAAAGTTTCATTCTCACAAATTTATAAGAAACAGTGAAGTTCTACCATACATGCATATATTATAAACATGGAGCATCTGACATGTTTATGTAAATAAAAATTCCATGTGCATAAAAATATACATACTGTATAAAGAAAATATAAACAAAAGAACATCATTAACTTCATTAGGGTGGCAGCCAGTTTGGGAATGGGGAATAAAGGAAATAGCTAAATACAGGCATGAATGAGCAAATGGAGAGAGACCATGCACGAATGTACGTGTCACGAACGAGGGGTGTGGTAGACTCAATGCTCTCCTAAGGTCTTGTAGAACAGAAGAGAAGAGATGACCATTGTGGTCCATAGGACTTACAATTTAGTAGAAGGAGATAGACATATTTCATTTAAAACATAGAATAAAGTGACTTAGATATTTTGGAACAATCCTGCTCATGGTAAAGTAGGGACACGAATGATAGTGTAGAAACTTCTACCTGGGTGGGAGCCAGGGGGATGAGACTGCATAGGAGACCACCACACAAGTGGGAGAGACAGGCATGGCATAGATAATATAATTTCTAAGGATGATAGAAAAATATCAAAAGTGAATATTAAAAATGTATCCAATGGGAATGCAAAGCAAGGATGATCATTCTGTATGGGGAATAGAAGAAGGCGTCTTGATGCCTGAGCTGAGCCCACGGACCTGGGCAGACAACCCAGACAGTGAGCTGGGCTGGGGCCACATCAAGGTTCAGAAGATGCTGATGTTGGCTCTCGTCTATCCGTGAAGCCCAGAGAAAAGCTTTGTATAATCCCACACCCCACACCATTGGTTCCCACACCTGAGAACCAACCCAACGATGAGTAATAAAACATATGACTTTATTCTGCTTCCTCAACAAAGTGGGGAGTCCCTTTAAATCAGGTCCCACTGCTGTTCTTATTATTGTTTTCTTTTTAGGACTGTGGTATTTAGATTCTGTCTCCAAATTTGCAGATCTAATGAGATGATTTATCATGGGAAATTATTGCGTGATCATCAAAAATTAATGAAAGTTGTCACCGCCTCTCTCTTAATGGGTATTTCTCACTGACCTCCTTCCCCCTACCCTGAAAATGAGCTCTTGGAGTCTAGCATGGAGCCAAGCCAGGGATCTTGACGTTGTCTAATTCTCCCAGGCACTCAACCATAAACACATTTTTCAGAAGTAAAGACAACTTCTGTAACTTTTTAATTAAAGCATAAAAGCCCCAATTAAAGAGACATAAATCACCGAGAAACCTGTAAATCTTTGTAATCTTTTGTGGCGCTGCGTGTATGTTTCCGGTAGCGTTCACTCCAACCTCAGAGGCAGCAGGGTGTGGAGGGACCCTGCACTGTGTTCCAGCGGTCCCGGGACAGTGAGCAGCGGCACCATGGGGGAGACGCTGGCATGGAACCCGCGCTGGGTGGGGGGATAGAGCAGATGAGCCTAGAACAGGAACATTCAGCCCTGTTACTCTCTGAACCTTGTTCAGCACTCAGTTTTTGGTTAAGTCAGGGTGGCGGCTGTCTCCAGTGTACAGGGGGACAAGTCACACCACACTATGAGGAAACAGACCACATAGAGAACAAAACAGTCTATAAAACCATCAGCCTGCTTCCTCTAAAAGTCACTGTTTATGAAAGAAAGGAGTTGCGCTGAATTAAAGGAGAGTAAAGAAACACGACCACCCTATGCAATGTGTAAACTTTGATTGGATCCCGCTTAGAAACAAACAAGGGAAGACATTCCTTGGGACGATGGAAAAAAAAAATAGAATATCAACTTGATATTAGGTAATAATTATGGAATTGCTATTAATTATATTATGTGATAATGGCATGGCAGTTAAGGAGGATAATACTTTATTTTCAAGAGGGGAATACTAAAGTATCTAGAAGTGAAATTCTATGATGTCTGCAAATGTGCCAAAATAATAACAATTACTGGGTGTGGATGGAGGATATCTCTGTGTTTATTTTAGAAAATTTTAAACTGTGTATGGATGTATGAGACAATTTTATACCAAAAACTTTGGGGGAAGAAAATGTGGCAGCTTCCCTTCCTATGTCTCTTAGAGATCTCTCTCTATAAGTCACAGATCTACTGACGTGGGGGAAAAATCAGGTTGGGCAAAAGTGGAGAAGGACCAGTGTCCCTCTCTGTGGTGACAAGGAGCCTGAATGTTGTGACCATGCCCTTTTCTGGTTTTAAACTGATGTGGGCTTTAGGACGGAGGCAACTCTTTGAGCTTCACTCTGCAGCACTAAGGATTCACCTACCTGGGTCTGAGGACCCTAAACTAATGCGCACGGCAGCCCTGACCTTTGTGAAGCTGTCAGTCTAGCACAGGTGACAGAAAAATAATTAGTCCCCACAGTGTAATGATCTCATATAGATCGTTACAAGTATGAGATCGAGCCTGGCATGGTGCCGGGTACCCCCAACTATTTGTGACACCTTGATCCTTCTCTCTGTCTTTAAAGATAGAAACAAGACTGTCACATACACTGCAGAGTGGTGTCTGTTGTTCTACGAGGCATTGGACAAGGCCATTGGATGCCTGCAGTCAATGAAGGAAAGTAAGGGAGTTGGAGGTCACAGAACCCTTTGACTGGCTGGATTCACTGTGGAACTTGGAGTGATGACCAGGGTCGAGAATGGGACTTAGTCTCTAGGATCCGAGCCCAGCCAAGATATATTTGTCAGAGTGGAAATGTCATTGGACTAGACCAAGAATATGCAAACTTCCTAGGCCCTGGATGATGTAGCCTCATTCTCCTGGGGCTCAGTGGCTGTCATTAGGGAGGATGTGTGTGGTATAGACATCTTTATGGAGCCAATTAAGGGACTGGCCTATCCATACAGCCAGAGAAGAAAATGTGTCTGGTCCATTTTTCCACTAAAAATTTGAACACTCCATTGTCAAAATGGAAAAGGACTTTAGTTTAGAGAGAGCTAGAGGGACCTTGAAGATTATCTGGCCTCATGGTTTTGAAAGGGGGCTGCCAAGAACTTCTAGGACTCGGAAAATTTCAAATTCAAGACTAGGTGTGCAAGTCACAAATCTGGTCCAACCCATACCCCTTATAGAAGACGAGGGCCTTAGCTTCCTAGGGCTAATGTGACAAAGTACCAAAAATGGCTGGAGAAATTTGTTGTCTCACAGTTCCGGAGGCTGGAAGTCTGAGATCAGCTGTCAGCAGAGCCATGTTCCCTCTGAAGGCACAGAGAAAGGTCTGTCTCAGCACTCTCTTAACTTCTGGGAGTTCCTTGCCTTATGGCAGCATAATTCCAATTAGGGAGACCATGGCCTTTTCCCTGTGCATCCAAATTTCCCCTTTTTATAAAGATGCCACTTTATTTCAATATGACTTCATGTTAACGAATTACATCTGCAATGTCTTATTTCCAATTAAAGTCACATTCTGCAGGATTGGACGTTAGGACTTTAACATAGGAATTTGGGTGAAGGGGAGGAACACAATTCAACTTATAACAGCAGCTAGAGGGAAGTGGGTTTGCCTCAGTTTAAACAGACTTGCCTGGTACCAGCTTTGACCTGGTTCACCTGGTTCAAGGTCAGGGGCTCTTCTCATGATTGCAAACTGTCTCCTCCCTGATGCTCAGAGTATATGAGGAACCCCCAGCAGGCTTTCCTTAGTCCTAGTGTAGGAGTCATTTACCAGTTTGGGGGTGCCTATCATTCAACTTCTATTTATTAGCATCAGCTTTTCCTCGTGGGGCATCCCTTATTGTGTGGCACTTTCTTGGCAGAGGGTACCGTGCCCACCATGCGAACCGAGTAGGGTAGGCCCTCCTCCTGTCTCCATTGAGCCAGAGCGGACCCATGACTTCCACTCAGTCCACTGGAACATGCTCCTGGGCCTTGTGCCCCCGAGTGAGTGATGCCACATACGAAGTAGAGGCCACGTATGTGCTCCAGGACTGAGGCTGCAGCCAGGTGACCACCATTTCCGCAGGTGGCTTCCTGGGCGTCCTCCTGGGTCACCTTCCAGACTTCCCTCGCTTCCCACTCTTGTGAGTCCCCGGCGTTCTTCCAGTAAGCCCCATTTTCATTTGAGAGGCAGAATCCATTTCTGTGACATACAAAACTAAGCTCAGACAGATATCCTGGGGTGTCACCAGTTATCTGGAGAGCTGTCACCACATTTATTTTAATTTTTGTAAGGGGAATCAGGACACATCACGAGACCCCAAAGATGACAAATTACTATTATGCGGCTGTTTGTGAACCCAGGTCTGAGCTGGGACTTCAGACCTGTGCTCTGCAGGTGTCACTAACCCCACCTGGGTGGGACAGGGGGGAGCAGGGAGAGAGGGGCCACCGGCCCGTCACCTGCTAATCTATATTCCATAACAGCCCGCATTGCATGTCAGCTGTGCAGTAAACAGCTTCACCAGGAACAAATCCCGGGGCCCAACTATCTTATCTTGTTCCAACGGAGCCCAAACAAAGCAGATAAGCCCTGTATCATCCCCCTGAATTAATCCAGGTACAGTTTATCTCCTGAGAGGCTTGCCATGGTGTGATTTGTGTCACCATAAACATGCGTTGGGCGGGCCACTCTTACTTATTTAATTTGCTTTTGGATGTGTGTCTGCGGGACCTCCTCCAGACCAAATTATTTGGGATATACAGCATCCAGGCGAGTGATATATGTGGCCAACCAAGGTCTCGGGTACGCGCGTGTGTGTGGTGTGTGTGTGTGTGTGTGTGTGTGTGTGTCTCAGGACATGCACGGGGTTTGTGTTTGATTAAATGCCTCCCCCTTGCTTTGGTATTTATCTTCCTGTGGCAGGTCCCGTCACAATGTGTAATTCCATTAGCATTATCTCTCAATTCGTTTGAGAGGGGCTTCAGCCAGGACAGCGGAGGCAGAAAGGGCGCCCCTGTTCGGGAGGCTTATTTCTTGTTTCTTAGGCAAGTTTATTCCTTTATCGGCAGCTTGTTTAAAGAGGGAGCTCAAGGAGAGTGGTCAAATCATTCAAACTGAGGGCTGAACGTGGGTTTTTAAAGGCAAACCCCAAAGCTTTGATGGGAGGGAGAAGTTAAATTAAATAAGTGAAGTGTGCTTTCACCGCCAGAATAACCCATGACAACGGATAATATTTAAGGGCCTCATATGCATAAAGGAGGCTTGATCTTTGTGCTTTTAACGAGAAAGGTGATTTCAATCAGATGCAAGGACTCCGGGGCATATTCTAACTGAGCCACTCGATGACCTTGTGACTCTGTTTCTCTACCTGAGCCCAACTACCATCTTTGTCTCTGGCCCAGTGCAGAGGTGATGCTGGGAGGCAGAGAAATCTCCCCAATGTGCCTAGAATCCCTGTGAAGAAAGACGAGGGCAGATGGGGAGGAGATACGGACACTTCTCGTTTGCACGTGCTCACAGGAGGGAGGTGGGGCTCCCAGGGAGAGATGAGTGCACAGGAAGTCCCGAATCTCGTTTGAGTTTAACCCTCCCTCCTCGAGGGTGCCCTCCCTGGCTTTGCTATCCTTCCTTCTTGCCCTCATTCACCCTCTCATGGAAGCGACAACCAGCTCAAAACATTCACAAGATAGACAGCAGGTGGAAAGAGAAGAAGATGCCAGGGGTTGGGGAGGCTGTGTGATAACGGCTCCCGGGAGCTGCTTGCGTCGCTCCGTGCTTGTAATCCTGTTTTCTGGGAGAGGGATTTAAGGTGCCCAAGAAGCACGTGATGCGCAGCATTTCAAGAGTGGATTTGGGACGGACCATGAAATGCCTGACTTTGCCATTAAAAATCTGAAAGGCAGCTCAGGGACCAAACGTTTTTGAGGCCTCAATCCAAATCCAAACTGTGCTCAGTGCCTTGTAGGCATCGTGTTCTTTGAAAAGTGTTTCCAGTTGTTTTTTTTTTGAAACATCTGGACTCTTAACAGTAAATTTCATCCCAACATATGCCCATGTATCTATGCGTAAGTTATATATATACTATTGTTTAATTCATTATGTATATTATAATGTGTGCACAATTGTATCTATTTTTAAAAAGTGAGTAAGAAGAGTAAAAAGAGGTTGCAGTTGTAATGCGTGCACTCTGCGTCCCCAGAGAGCCTCGGGGACGTGCCAGGTGCGCAGACCCCTCTGACCGTGTCCACTCCTCACAGCCTGCCTGACAGGTAGGTGTCGGTCACTTCAATGTCATAGAGGGAGAAACTGGCTGGGATCATTTAGTAATTTGCTCGGACCTGGGATTGTAACCTACACCTTCCGGTTCCAGATCGGGGTCTCTCCATTCCACCGCGTTCTCTTATTCGTCCCACCGGGAAGTGGCCCTGCCTCCCTGTGGCCCACTAGTACCTGCGCCTTTGGGCCCAAGTCTCTCCATGCTGACCGAATCTGCAGGGGCCGAGTTCTTGAACTGTGACTACTCTACACCAGTGTGAGCAATCCCATTCCCCTTGGCCACACACTCATTTTCCCAACCTCCTTTGCATCTTCGAGTGGCCATGTGACCCAGCTGTGGCCAACCTGACAGGCAGGGGCACTCTGAGAGATCTCACTGTCAGAAGGGAGAACCTTCTAGAGAACTCCCACCACCCTTTTCTCACTGCAGGTTCCCCACGTTTTTGTTTTTTTTCGTTTTCAGTTACCTGTGGTCAACTGCAGTCCAGAAATATCAAATGGAAAAATTCAGAGAGAGACAGTTCCTAAGTTTTTTTTTTTTGTTTTTTTTTTCATTTTTCTGAAGCTGGAAACGGGGAGAGACAGTCAGACAGACTCCCGCATGCGCCCGACCGGGATCCACCCGGCACACCCACCATGGGGCAACGCTCTGCCCACCAGGGGGCGATGCTCTGCCCATCCTGGGCGTCGCCATATTGCGACCAGAGCCACTCTAGCGCCTGAGGCAGAGGCCACAGAGCCATCCCCAGCGCCCGGGCCATCTTTGCTCCAATGGAGCCTCGGCTGCGGGAGGGGAAGAGAGAGACAGAGAGGAAAGCGCGGCGGAGGGGTGGAGAAGCAAATGGGTGCTTCTCCTGTGTGCCCTGGCCGGGAATCGAACCCGGGTCCTCCGCACGCTAGGCCGACGCTCTACCGCTGAGCCAACCGGCCAGGGCTGTTCCTAAGTTTTAAACGGTTTGCCCTTCTGAGATGCATGATGAAATCTCACGCCGTTTTGCCCTGGATGTGACTCACCCTTTGGTCTGCTGTCTTCACACTGGGGATGCTGCCTGCCCCTTCGTCACTTCATAGCCGCCTGGGTTATCAGGTGGACTGTCATGGCGTTGCAGTGCTTGTGGTCCAGTCGCCCTTATTTTACTTCGTAATGGCCCCAAAGCCCAAGAGTGGTGGTGCTGACCATTCAGAAATTCTATCAGAGAAGCCGTCACATGCTTCCTTTAAGTGACAAGGTGAGTACAGTATTATAAGCTATTTTAAGAGAAAGACCACTCGACTTCTATTACCATATATTGTTAGCATTGTTCTATTTTATTATTATGTATCATTATTGCTATTAACCTCTTACTGTGCCTGATTTATAACTGAGACTGAACCACAGGTGTGTATGCAAAGCAGGTCCTCGAATAACGGCATTCCATTCAGTGTCATTTGTGAGAAAGGAAAATCGATTTCAGGCAGGGGCGACCGTCTGTGTGGAGTCTGCATGTTCTCCCCACGTCTGTGTGGGTTTTCCCTGAGATTCAGGTTTCTCCTACATCTCAAAGATGTGCAGGTGAGCTGACCGGGGGTGTCCACGTTGTCCACATTGGCATGAGTGTGGGTGTGGGAGCCTTCACCCTGCAACAGGGTGGGTGTCCTGCCCTGCACCCCGAGCTGTGGGGAGAGGGATGTACACCCCTGAACTGGAGTCAGTGGGTTGGAAAGGAATTCTCTTACTTATTTTTTTAATTCATCTTTGTTAAATGTATGTATAGCTCACATTTATTTCAATTTTTAATAACAAAACCGTTTTGAGTCTTTGTTTAGAAGTTGGATAATATTTTTGTGACCAGAAATATACCACAGGAACTTAACTCATGTGCATATTAATTAGCCTGTGGTAAAAGTGGTTTTGTTACACGTTGTTTTGCTTAAAGTTACAGTTTCCAGGAACCTATCTAAGTTGTTAAGGGAGAACGTAGTGTATCGGAAGAAAATATAGTATAAATAGGGCTTGGGACTATCTCTGATTCCAGTCCTACTGCGGGATTTGAATGGACGTATTCCTCGCAGACAGATGTAGGCAGGTGCTACTATATGATTATGTGGAGGCTTAATTTGGAGCTGCTTTTGGCCATGAGGAAATGAGTCTAAGGGCAAAACGCAACTTGCTAAGGATGAGACACAGAGAGACTGGGTCTTTGATAACCTCCCAGAGTCCCTGCCCTAAACCAGGAAGCACCTACTTCCAGGTTACTCATGTGAGATGTTGAATGTCTTTGCCGCTTAAGGGGCTAGCTGGGTATTTTGTTATTTGCAGACAGAGCCTTCCTAGCTACACAGCCTCCATTTCTACATTTCTAATCAGCATCTGCCAGCCTCATTTCATCGTTTTGTCAGCTTCCTCTTGCTCCTCTGTCGACAGAACTTTTATGGGAACAGGTTTGGTCCATATGGCATAACAAGTCGTACGAACCCAAAGATCTTTTCCGATCTGTGCATTATTTTCCTAGCTCTCTTCTGTTTGATCTCCCCACTTGTATTGCTATGTGTGTGTTTGTATGTTTATAATGGCTTGTTTCATTTCTTTTCTTTGCACAGTTCTGCCCACACAGGCCCTTTCATGGTTCCTAAAATACTTCTCGGGAAGCGAGTATTATTCCTCCTCTATGTTCCACCTCAGGGCCTGTGGCTGCTTCCTTTCCCCCTGTCTTCACCTGGTTGGCTCCTTCTTGTCCTTCAAGCCTCAGCCCAGATGTTACCCTCACAGGGAGATCTCGTCCAACCTGTGTACCCCCGCCCCTCACAATGCCATCTTTTCATTTGCTTCATAGAACTAACCTCTCTTTAAAATTATTTTGTTTGTTCATTGAACTTGTTCATTCTTGTGCCACGCTGCACAAGATCAGAGACCCCGTCGGTCTCAAGCCCCACTTATCCCCAAGATCCTGTAACATAGTAGGAGCTCAGACTACATTAACAGAACACATGAATGAAAGAGAGAATGAACAGGGAGCTCCTTTTTTCCGTGAGATGGGATGCTGCCAGCTTCATCGATCATAAAGCCAATAAGATCATTAAAACCTTTGTCATAAGAAAGAAAGGAGAATGGCTCTGAAGTTCCTGCCCTGGGTGGGGGGAGGGCTCCTGGTTTTGTTCCCTCACAGAATAGTTCAGTATTTATGAAATGGGGGATACCAAAAGCGAAAGCCGTCAGCAATTCTAAGCAAGTGCTGAGTAAATATTGCACCATCATCAACTCTATAATTTGAAAACATTCTCCCTGAGAACAACATATATTAATGTTATTATTCTCATCCAAATGAGCCTATTTTAAAACATTGTAACAGCAGACACTACTAAAAAAAAGTGATAGTTATAATTTAGGTACAATATGAGGATCAAAATCAGGAAGAATTGCTCTGTGAATTGACACTCTGTCCCTTATTCCCCCTGCTCCCCAACCTGGCAGATTCTTGTATCTTAGCCTCAAGAACATATTGCTGCACTTCCTTGTTTACTGTTTTGTTCCCTGTTCACCTGAAAACCCCTGAGGGTAGGGACTATGCCTGAAACAGCTTTGATCCACAGCCCAGTGACAGATGGCAGGCACTTCATAAATGGTTTTTGAATGATGATCCTAACTTAATGTGAGTTACACAAAGTATCCCCTTGGCATAGTTCACTCTGCAATTACAATGAAATAACTAACACACACACACACACACACACACACACACACACACACACACCCCACCTTTATAGTCCCCTGAAAATCAGCGCTGTCTGGGTTTGGTCTTTGGAAGGAAGATGTCTTCATCATTGCTACCATCATTATCACTTCCCTCTTTCTTAAAAATGTCTTTGCTTTTCTGGTAGTTTTATGCCTGAATAAGCATGAAGAATCAGGAAGGGAAGTTATGACCTTGCTCGGAAGGTGTTGATAAAAATCACTGGAGAGAAAGAGATGGGATGCTTTAGCTTTATTTGCTGAAGACAGGAGGAGTGTCACTAATGCTGACCATGCCATGGAAGGAAATGTCATTAGGGATGACAAAGGGACATTTCCACTGAAAGTGTGGGGCTCCTGCAGAAGGAGCAAACGTGCATTTCCTGCACAGCGAGGTGAAATGATCTCAGTCTCCCCCAGGGGAGAAAGGAGAATGCTCTTGTTCCAGGCAATTTCAGACAAACTAGGGGACAAAAGAGCAGTCATTATTTATAGTTTGTTGAGTGGCCACAGTGTCTTTGGATGTAGCACAAAGGCCTGTTCGGTCCCCAGGATTCCAGTCCATGGGATGAGGTGACACAACCGAGCCCCTTACTTGTGACCTCTCTGAGACCCCAGGATCCCCGGTCTGGTTTTCAGGCCCTTCGTCGCTGCTAAGGCTAACGGGGTGGGAACAGAGCAATGGCAAAGGTCACCTTCGGAGCCAGGAGAGGCTTCCTAGCAGAAAGACAGACAGAAACAAGCTGGACATACAAAAAGACTGAGAATTTGAAGCAAGGAAAAAGGGAAAAGTTTGAAAACCAAAGGAAATGAAAAATTCAAAACTCTGGGGCTTTTATGAGCATCCCATGGGCGAAGGCTAAGGGAAGCAGTTACCCATGTTACGGGCCCGCACTGGGCCAGGACGGTGGAGCTGGTGCGTGAGCGCACATGACCGAGCGGGGAAGAGGAGGCAGAGTCTAACTCCATTCTGGGTCCACACTCATCCTCTTCTTTTCAATCTCTGACTTGATCATACCTCTGACTTCATTGTTGACTTCTCTCCATTCTGATGGTCTTGGTGAGACATTGCTTATCTTCCCTAGATATAACCACGCTTCCCCCTGCCCCCCAAGCAGTCCGGTTCCATGGTCCCATTCAATAAACATTTACGGAGTCAAAGCAAAACACACGACACAAACCTCAGGCCCTTAGAGATGCCAGAGGTCATTTCATCCAAACTCCAGACTTCACCTAAGTTAAGCTCCACCTGAACAGATCAAGTGCTGAGGAATTCACTACCACCCAAGGAAAACTGTTCTGTCTTTAGAGAGCTCTATTAGAAGGATATTCTTTATGTTGGGCAAAACATAAGGTACATCTTATTCATCGATCATACTTCAATATCTGGAAGTCATACGGAGCCCATGCAGCAACTCTCCCCCTTGTCAGCTCTGCAGATCCTGGAAGCTGTCATATTCCCGTGAGTCTTAATTTCTCAAAGCTAGACATCACCGGTTCCCTGGATTGTTCCAAGTGTAACAGGGCTGTAAGTCCCTTTTGAGCTTGGCCACTCTCTCTTGAATTTAACTTAAAGGTGTGGGGCCTTTGAACTGTATTAAGGGGGTCCTTGTGTTACACCAGTCTTGATGTATGACGTTTCTAGTTTATGGTGCTCACTCCCATAAAAACTTAGAAAAAAATGGGACATGAGTGTTTTGGCTTTGCCTTTAGTGTTGTGCTTATGGACTACATGGGCAAACTAGTTTGGTTGCGCATGGCAGAAGAATCCATAGAAATGTGGTGTATGATTAAGGGAGTTGGCATCCCCCAATAGGCCTACCTACGCCATTTGGACTGTTAAAAGTGCAAGCGTTCCATTTGTGTTAGGCTAGGGTGTGTTTCGACTTACACCAAAATGCGGATTATGTCACTGTCATAGGAACGGAACTGTGTCGTAACCTGAGGACCCTCTGTACCATAACCCAGGTGTGGGTTAGCTGTCTGTAAGTAGAGCAGGAGGACTATCCCCCTTCCTTGGGACTCCGTTCTCTGTTACTATACCTTGTGCTTCCATTGACGTTGGCCGTGCTCCACCACTGATTCACATTGGTAACTCATTGTCAACTTTAGCTTGTACTCTTTCAGAAAATGTGGCCACATCTCCCTCATCCTGTTGCAAGTTTGTTCTCTGTATCCATACATATGGGACCTGGGTTATAGCCATGTTACAGTTCACTTCAGTAAAATTTCCCCATAATGTCAGCACACGACATTACTTTTGAATGCAGGTGGTGTATTCTCTGTTGCTAAGCTTTGATCATTCACGTGTAGCCGGAAGAAAACAGGGGTTTCTTGATTCTGCCTTAAGATCTGTCCAAACTTGATGATATATGTCTAAAAGAAATGCAAAATCAACCTTTTCAAAGCGCTGAAAACTACAGCATTATATACGATGGTCTCTTGAGGTATCAAAAGAAGGCATTCCATCATATACTCAGGAAGGCTTCCTAAAAGCCTCTCTTTTTTTGGCTGATGTTCGTGTCCCTCCAGGGTCCCCATCCTCTGCCTGGCCATTCTGCTTACTGCCCTTCCCCTCCCAGGCTGCAGGCTCCAGTTTCCTCCCCATTATCAAATCCCTTTTCTTTCTGGAGAGCTCCATTTTCAAATGTAGATCAGTTAAGCTTCTCTCACGTTCCCCATTCCTCGTCATGGTACCCAGGTCAACACCAAAATGATATTAACACCAAAAAAAAAAAAAGCCTAATGCTAAGCAAAGGCTTCAGTCTCCTTTTAAAAAAAGGAGGATTATAAATACTTTTTATTTTATTTTTTTTACATTTATCAATTTGATATAGAGAGAGGAAGGGGGGAGAGAGAGATAAAAAGAGAGAGAGAAAAAGAGAGGAATATTAGGTTACTATTCCACTTATTGATGCATTCATTGTATGTGCCCCGACTGGGGATCAAACCAGCAACCTTGGCATATCAGGACGATGCTCTAACCCACTGACCTACCCAGCCAGGACATGGATTGCAAATACTTATATTCAGTATTTATCTTTTGTTGCAGTCCTAGACAGATTGGGTGACACGTCTCCTCCATCCATCTTTAGCTAAGTTATTAGTTAAGTGTTGAACAGGATTAGTTTGAGAACAGAGCTCTGATACTTCTCCCAAGAAAACTTTTCTCCAGGTCGTCTTTGATTCATTAATGAACACCTCTGGGGTTTAGCCAATAAGTCAGTTAATCCATCCAGCCCACATTGCCCCAGGTTCTACAAAGATTTTATTAAAGAGTCTGTCAAAGGCCTTGATGTGCTTCAGACACCCTCCCATGTCTCCTTGATCTAAAAGCCTCCCTACCGTGTGTTAAGGAACCCGGACAGCCTGGCAGGGTTTGTTCTTTGCGATCCTAGGCTTATTCCTAGTGATTGCTGTATCATTTTCTAATCAATCACACGTCTACCTTTTACTGACCCGATGGTCAATATCTGGGCCAAGCTCGTTTGTATTTTTCAGAACATACAATATTTACACTTTCTGGAAAACTGGTATGGCGTCTCCCTATCTCTAGCCTCTCTTCACCTCACTCTTCAGAGTCCCTCATGATATTCATAACTCAAACTGGAGATTGCAGCCATTAACATCTGAGTGCTCCTTGGCGTCATTGTAAGTTTAGCCCCGTACCATTTGTGGGTGTTAGTGTCTGTGAGTTTATGAATCTCAGTGTAGAAGAATACTGCCTTTGACTTGATCTGAAGTCACTTGCTTTAGCATAGAAAGGATGTCCTTGGGCCATCCTTGGATTCTCCCTCTAATCAGTTAGTGCCAAACAGACGTCCTCCTGCCAGGTAGGGTGCTGGCTAATCTAGGAAATGAGAGAGGAGGACACACATTCTCTGGATGTTGACCCCATCACACGGGGCAGACAGGCTGCTGCTGTGTGACCTTCGTGGCAGCCCACCAAGAGGAGCAGGATGGAGCAGAGAGCTGGGAACGAGAACAAAGGCAAGCTTGAATGCAATACAGATGGGATGGAGGAGTGGTTGGCTGAATTTGAGCAGAGAGAAAGAGAGAGAGAGAGAGAGAGAGAGGAGCACTGGTGATATGATGAAGATGCTTTTAGCAGCAGCATTTTTTTTTTGTTCCCTTTTAACTAGCTTTAAAAAAAAATGAAGCACGGAATGTTTGCACATGGGAAAATGTCAAACAAGAACAAAGGATATACAATAAAACAATGAAATCTATATCACCCTGGCTCCCACTCTTGGTGTAAAGTTATTTTTTTATTATGTATCCTTCCAAAGTGTCCTGTGTGTATATACAAGCCTGTGTAGAGATGTAGGCACTGTTCTCTGTATTCAAAAATATGCAAATGTATACACAAATACACGGGTTGGCGCTTTGTTGTTGGTTTTCGTTCAGAGCGTAGATTACATAGATTTAGTTCGTTTGTGTAAGATCCGCCCCATGTCCTACTGTAGAGATGTACCATAATTTTAATGGCAGTGCTTGAGAGAATGAAAAATGGAGTTGTTGCCAGGGTAGGAAGCTCCAGTTTGAAGTGGAGAGAACGAACGACAGGTGTTTGCAGACTTAGGTTTCAGACGGCTGCGTAACCTGAGATATGTCACTTTGTCCTCCCTGGCCTTGGTTTGCCTAACAGAAAAAGGAAACCACTTTCCTTCTTGAGACTAGTGTCAGAAAAATAAGAGCCAACGCTCTTTCAGAACAGGACTTGGAAAAAATGGATACTAGCATACGTATTAAAATTGTCCCACCCTCTCGAGGTGGCACGTGGGTAGCAGGGAACCTCGTTCTGGACTGATGTGGGAATATTTGCTGGGAGCCCATGAATCGTCAGCAGAGCAGCGAAGCATCTGGGCTGACCAGCCCTATCCCGGTCCCTGGCTGGCCCTGCCTGGTGGTGTGTTGGTAAATGGTTAACAACTGGCTCTCCAAAAGTAAAAGCCCTGGTGTGCAGTATGTGCTGATGCCCATGCTGTAAACGCCTTCACTGTGGCCGCCTTCCAGTGACCAGCGTGGTGTCGCTGAACGCAGTTGGGGAGGGGCCCACGTGTTGGCTTTCTTCAGCCCTGAAGCTCCCACACATCGCTGTGGCCTTGGGGCAGTGAGGGGACTCCACAAGGGACGCTCAGCGTCTGCAGAGGCTGCAGTCAGCAGAGGTGCTTGGGGGGGGGGGAGTTCTTTAAATGCAGAGGAAGGAGAATGGGGCTGGAAGAGAAAGAGGCCAGGCTGCAGAGTCCTGGAGGGGTTGTTACAGAGGGCAGAGGGCACTTTGTGGATGGACTTGGACCCTGTTTCTGGAAACTTCCCGAGACAGTGTCTGTGGCTGTCTTTCTACTCTTAGTGTAGGCAACCCCTTCAGGTCTTCCTCGCTGTTCCCTTTCTCCGCCTCTTTTCTTCTTCCCCTGCATTTATTTGCCTTGGCCCCAGTCCCCCTGGGGCACTATATGGAGAAGAAACTACACAATCAGCTTCCAGTCATTTCTGTTTCCGGTCCCTCCTTCTACATCGTCTATCCACAAGGGGAGGTCTTGGACCTCCCTTCTGCCCTGCAGTGCAGTGAGGGTGGGGGTCAGGTACAGGGAGTGTCTATAGCACCATGGGGTCTGGTGCTCACTGGAGTCCACTCAGTCTGACCTCCAAGACCAAGAGGCTCCCTGTGTGAGGCTGGGCACGGGCAGTGTGTTAAGGTGACCAGGGTCCAGCGTCACTTTCCAAAGCCTCACTGCTAGGCATCCCTGAGGCTGACCCTCTGGAACTGACTCCACCTGGCTAAAAGTGAGAGCTGGACTTGAGTGTTCTCTGTGTTGACACTTTCCAACCCCCTGGACGGGCTTTCTCATTTTCTCCTGAACACTCTAAGACACTTGACCCAGGAGCTCCAAAGAGAGTTCCTGGCATGGCATGTACTGGTGCCTACTCCTGCCCAGTATGACCAACATTGTGCCATTATCACGTCCCTCTTCATGCGTCCAATCCTGAAGCCATGGAGGCCCAAACCATGAGTAAGAGGCTAATGAGGGCAAGGTCAGGGAAGTACATCCCTCTCTATAAGTTGCTATATTCATTTATTGTTGTATGACAAATTGCCTCTGAATAACTGGCATGAAACCACCTGTCGTCTCCTCTGGGACCTTGGTTGGAAGACTTGGCTGGGGCTAGAGGATCCCCTTCTGGGGTGACTCCCTCATGGCATGGCAAGTTGGTGCTGGCTGTTGGCAGGAAGCCTCAGTTCCTCTCACCAGGCTGCTGGAAGGTCCTCCTCACGTGACAGTTTGCTTCTTCCAGAGAGAGTGACCCAGGAGACCATGCTGGGAGCTGCACCCCCATTTCTGATCCAGCCTTAGCACACATTGTCACCTCCACACTTGGTCACCCAAATCAGCTCTGGGTCAGTGTGGGAGGGGATGGCATGAGGGCATGAATACCTGTGGGTGAGGATCACTAGGGCCACTTGGGGGGGGGGGCTGGCTACCACTGTCACTTAGCAGATCAGCCTCAGACTACTTGGCAACCATCTAAAGAATGTCGGTTACCAGACAAGAGTGTTCAACCGCCTGCACAAACCCAACTTCAGTGCAAGGCACACAACTTGAGGACTTTGTGCTCTTAGAGGGAACAAGTGACTCACTGAAGAAACTGGGCAGCAGAGAGAAGGAGCCTTCGTGTGGGAGCCACAAACATCATCTCGTTCTTGGGAGTTCATGCCTCCAGTGGGACCTCGTGTCTCTTGGGATTGAACCTCCAAGAAGGGTCACACTGAAGTGTTTACATTTTCTTATAGCAAGATAGGGAACTGGCCAGAGCTGGGGTCAACTGTTTCTGGCCAATAGAGTTAGGCCCCAACCCCTTCCCTCCTTTAACTCCCACTCCCTAACTTCTGGCTCCAGCATCTGAAAAGATAAAAGAAGGAATGGTGGATAAAGGGTCTAGGGGGCAGTGAGAGTAAAGGCAGGAGCGGGGCAGGTGTGGGAGCTGCTTCAGTGCCCAAATAAGCAAGATCCACACTGCAGGTGACTTGGGGCACCCTCCCCACCTTGGCACTAGCCCCTGGTGTGGCCTGGGAAGTCACGGTAGAGCAACGGGGCTGGCTGGGTGGAGGCCATGCAGAGATGTCGTTTTATCAAATGGCTTGTGGGCTGTGGACTTCCATGACAAGACCCCTGGAGAATAACATGACCAGACTTGTTCCTAATCACAGCCTCCACTGGGGGTCCCTGACATGGTGCGAGGAGGCAGGGAGGGGGTTGTCAGCAGTGGCCGGGTCTTGCATGAGCAGGAGAAGGCAGATAGCTAAAATCCAGAGGTTAATATTGTCATGTCCTTGCTAGCACACACAGGCTAGAGAAAGCTGGGACAGCTTCAGTCTACTAACAATACCCAGCCACCAAGGTACAATTAGGAACTGTGGTGATGCTCCTCCTCCACCCTCTTCCAAGGACAGTCATTTCTCTAACCCTTGGGCTAGAAGCTTACCTGATTGTCACTTTACTTACTTATTGTCACTGCCCAGGGCTGGCTCTTCCCTCCCAGTCTCTGCTGAGTTGGGATAATGTTGATATTTCTACTCTCCTGCAGGTGGCGCCACAATTTAGGTTTTTAAGCTGTTGACTGCAGGTTTTCATCCATTGCACTGTGCTCCGGATAAAACCCAGACGTGGGGCCAGCTCTTGGGGGGAGAAATTCTTTATAGCACCACCAGGCTCTGGTGATTTATTTAACAAACAAATCTGGTTTTTATCAACTTAAATAGCCATTTTGTTCCTGGGCTAATAAAATGGCAGTGGCAAAGGGAAGGGACACTTAAGGAGTTCTACTCTCTCGTATTAAACCTGGCTCTTGTACCCAGCCATGAGAGATGAGCCAATACTCTTCTCCACAAACCCCTCAATAAACCACAACCGAATTGTGACAAACCAGCCTCTTTGGAAACTGGGCTTTACAGAACAAGAGGCCAGTTAGCTTCTCCTCCCTGTGGCCATGGAGCCAGGCAAGGGAGTGCATGTGTCTCTCTTTGCCCCCGGACCAGCTAGCGGGGGTGGGAGGGAGGGGGAGAGAGCCAGAAGATTTGTACCTGATGCAGAATCCCACTTTGAACTGTTGAGGAAGTGGCCTATCATAGAAAGTCAAGACACTAGGGGACTTTCCCGCCCTCATGGTATTGTGCCATTAAAAAACAAAAATGATGTGTTCTGAAAAGCAGTGTTAATTTGTCACATGGATGTTGCACTTTACCTTGGAGTGTCCAAGCGCTGGAATAGATAGCATCCTCTTTGAATGTCCCGATCTCTGAGGGGCACATGGGTCAGGCGAGAAGAGAGAGTCACTGAGAAGGCGTGACCTGCCCCAGTGTATAAAGCCGCTGGGTGGGGGAGTCAGGACGGAGACCCAGGTTGGCTAACATCAGCTCCTTCTCATCCCACCCCATCCACCCCATTCTCCAGCCTCGAGAGATAAGGCAGAGGAACTCGGTTTTTAAAAAAATTGTGGTTAATCATAAAAAACACCCATAATTAAAAGAAAACCAGCTCCCCCCCCCCCAGTTGCTAATTTGACTCAGCCTGTCCTAACTGACTGTGATTGTCGCTGCCCCTGCAGCACAGGTTGCTCCTGTGTTATTAAGTGGGAGGGGGAGGAAGGAAAAGGCAGCTGGCCGCATGGCCCCACTGAGGGCACGAGGGCCAGCCAGGCCCCTCACCTGCGCACTGTCGGGCCGGCCTTTTTGCCCCATTTCTTCTCTATCTTGGGCTTTGTTATTACTCTTCAGACACCGCGTGGCGTTCATTTCCCTGAATGAAAATAAATGACACCACACACGAGGCAGGAAGATAAAGAATAATAAATACATTTTATTTATATTTATTACCTCTAAAAAAAAAAAAGGCCTTTGACTTCTCATCCATCTAATCCGTCCACCAGAAAATGGCTCACCAGCCATAGTCACACATACACACATGTGCATGCATGTACACACACGCAGGCTACAAGAGGAAAAATCAAGTTGTGTTAAAAATACACGCTAGAATGGCTGAAAATGGAAGCAGAGCTGTTTTCTCACCACCAGCCCCCCTTTCAGCGTTTTTACGGCATACCCTGAAAGCCAAGTGGCAAACAGACATTTGAAAGGTTCCCTTCCCTCGCCCCCACTGCTTCCACCCAGCTTTTATTGAACCATATTCCTTAAGTAACCCATTAAGATTTTTCATGGTGTTATCTGGGCTGTCACCTCTGGGAAAGGCCTGTGATGGTCCCATGCAGCCGTTTTAGAAATGATACTTCCTTTGAAGCAGGGCCAGGCTCAGGGTAACCAGCCTTATAAGAGCCTGAGTATGATCAACTTTAAATTTTGCATCCTGGGCACCTTGATTTGTCTCACCTTAGTCTTGGTCTTGCCTAGAGAGACATTTGGCCCTGGGCTCTCTCAGCCCCCACGGAGGTCTAAGAAACAGCAGCATTGAGTTATTTTGTTATGTGTTTCTCTGGACTTCCGAATCTAACCTGATATTGTGTGCTTTATCTTGAGTCTGGGATCCAGGGTTTCTGAGAAGAGAGGAACCAGATGAATGTATTAACACAGGCTAATAAGATAACTCCTTGCTGCTTTCTGGGGCATGCTATACTCAGCAGAGAAGCAGAGTCTGAAAGGGCTCCACTCTGTCTCCCGGAAAACCCTTTAACCAGACAACCGAATGTCTGCTTTCCTCCTGTCGCTGGCCTAGCTCAGCTTTTTCTCACGGAAGCCCCCCTCTCTGGAGAGCAAAGCTTCAGCAAGGTCCTATGTAGGTGGGCCCTGCCTGACCTCTCTATGTGCTGGCCACCTTGCCTCTTGTATAGCCTGGCAGCTCACAGCTCATGTTCATGTCTCCCCCGTTTACAACTCTGATTTCTGTGAAAACATAACCCCTACAGGAAGGTGGAGGGATTTATGGTCTTGTCAATCATTTTCACCTAAAGGAATATTCTGAGATGTTTTGATGGGAGGAACAGTAATGGACAAAACGTTGCTGGGTGCGGGGAAAAGAAAAGTTGAAGAAGAGAGGTGAGGTAGGAGGCCAGAAACCAGCGGTTCCTTTAGAGGGTCTTCTTTGATGGCTGCCCATTTGAGGAGGAACTTAGTGGGCACAATTGGTGGTGCCACTTCCCTGGGACTATGGTGAGTGGAGTGAGGGGGGATGCATAAATTCGGGGGCATAAGTGTAGGAATCCCTTAGGCTTCTCTTGGTGGGTGGGGCACAATCCTAGAAGGATCTGGGGAGAGGTTTCACAGACAGTGCTGCCCACGTCCCGTCCTGGCACATGTCCCCTTCAGCCAGCCCGCTGCCTGAGCTGGAACAACATGGTGACTTCTTTATTTGACTTTGGAAACTGCCCTGATTGATGTTCGCATTGTCTGTTTTTGCTGTGGTGTAGAATTCAGGGTTTCCAAGAAGAGAGGAGCCAGTTCAGCCTCTTACTATCAACATGACTGGATACGTCGGGTTACTCAGAAAGCTCTAGGGCACGTGGCCGTTCAGCTTCCTCACCCAGGCTTTCTGTCCCTGGGTGCCTTGGTGGGGTGCTGGGACGGCGCTCTGAGTAGGAATGGGTGTGTGCGCCTGTGTCAGCTCCGAACACTTGGCGGGTCCCTCGGACTGTCAGCGTCGTGAGGCTGTGTGTGCTTCATTCCGAGTGCGCCCCTGAGTCTAAGTCACCATGTAATGATCCCCTCTCTGCCCCACATCGCCACTGGCAGGGTCGCTCCGGGACCGCCCAGGGAACAAGACCGATGTCCGCAAACTTCCATGCCCGGGAGAGCAGGCCAGGCGGGCGGCGGTGGCTGGCGCGGATTGTGGGGGAGTCGCCCCCTGCCCCCTCTGCCGGCCGCTTGCGGTCGGTCTAGATGTCAGCCGCGAGCTCCCAGCCAGCGAGAGCGAGCCAGAGAGGGAGCGGCGGCGGGCTGTGGGGAGGGGAGGGGAGGAGACGAGGCGAGGGAGGGAGGCAGGGAAGCAAGGAGGGCGGGAGGGAGGAGAGGAGGACCCAGAGAGCGCCAGGCAGCTGGAGTTTTTGCAGCGCTTGGCCGGGCTTCAATGCACAGCAGCAGCGAGCCGCGGCGGCAGCAGGCAGCCCGGGAGCTCCGGCGGCGGCCGAGCCAGTGGCGGCCCCGCTCCCTGCCCCCTGCAAACTTTGCGAGCAGCCCGCCCGGGGGGCCGGGGGCGCGCCCGGGAGGCCAGGCTCGGCCCGCGGCCGCGCTCTCCGCCGCCGCAGCGTCAGCCGCCACCGCCGCCACCGCCGCAGCCCCGCGCCTCCCCGGGGAGCAGTCGGCGGCTCCCGCGGCCCCCCAGCCCCGGCCCCTCGGCACTGCCCGGCCAATCCCCCGGCAGGGGCGGGGGCAGCAGCGGCGTGGCCGGCAGCGGGCTGCCGGGGGGTGGCTGCCGCTGCCCAGGGAGGCGCGCAGAGGCTCCGAGAGCGCTCCCCGGCGGGTCCCCTGCGCACTCGCCGCGCCCGGGCAGCGGCCGGATCCGGAGAGCATGGGCGGCGCGGAGTGACGCCGCGGTGCCCGCTTGGCATCAAGGACATTCGGCCCGCGGGGGTGGGGACGAAGGGGTGCAGCAGCCCCGTGTCGCCGCCGCAGCCCCCCAGAGTCGCTGCTGCTGCCCAGGCTCCGGGGTTGGGTGGAGGAAAGAGGTGCTGGAAATCGATCTACGTTCTCCGACCTTTTTGTTGGACATTCCGCCCCCTTGGACGCTGCCAGAGGAGCTGTCAAGCCCCGCAGGCTCCGATTTTGCCCTCCGTTTTCCTGGCCTCCTCCCGGCTCCCTGTGCCTCGGTGGAGTATTCGCGTTCGGGGCTGGGGCTGGAGGAGGCAGCCACACGCGCGCACACGCACACGTTCAGAGGAGGGCGAGAGGCAGCGGCACCGGCACCATCTGCAGTGTCAATGCGGCGCTCCCGCTGAAGGAGGCGAAAGCGGCGCTTCCAGGTAAGGAGCCAGCCGGGTGGGCGACGGGGGCAGCGCGGGCGGAGAAACCCGGCTCAGTCCCGGAGTCCTGGGCTCCCCTGCAGCCAGTCTGCTGCACGCACGCACGCACACACACACACACACACCGCGCACAGGCACCTGCCCACATCGCACCTGGACGCCCGCGTAGGCACTACTGCGTGGCCAGGGCAGGCATTTCCCGGGTTCGCTCTCTGACGCTCCCGGAGTCGTAGTTCTCTTACCCGGGACTTTCAGGGTGTATTTTGTGTATGACTGCCTCTCCCTCCCACCCGGGCAGGCTGAGGGAGTGATCTTTCCCAGTTCCCAGCCCCTGGCATCCCTAGCTGGTTTTAAAAAATAAACGGGAGAAGTAATGGAAGGTCTTGGGAACCCTCCCAGTGTCATCTCTGCTCCGTGGCCTGTGAACACCTTGGGATCTTAATGGTATACGGACCGACAGATATTGAGACAGATTTGGAGAGCGTGGTGGCCCAGCGCCCGGGGAGGAGGCCCCTCGGCGAATGGGGCTGCAGTTCCGTAGGGCGGTGCATGTGGAACAGACTGCGTTTCCCCAGTAAGAGGCAGCACAATCGCTTTTCTGAAGCGTGGCACTGCTTCCCTGGAAGGCGCTGATTTTTTCAGGCTTAAGCATCGCTTGAGGTGTGCGTGTGTGTTGCTTATCCAGGGAGGGCGTTGGGGTCACATCCTCCATAAAAGGTATGACCTACTCACTTCTTTAGTCTTCAGGCAACAGCAAGGCGACAGGGCTTAAGGACGCAGGACTTGGGTCTGTCCTTCACCTCCCTACCCCTCCTCTGCACTGTGCTGGTTCCCTGTGCCTCGCCTATGCCTCTGGCTAACACTGTCACATGCCTTTCGAGGTGTGTGTCTGAGAAAGAGATCTGGAAGTGAGGATCCAGGAGGGTGTAGCGCAGGAAGGAAGACAAGAGGACCCCTTCTCGTGACGACCTCAGCAGTGCCCACCCTCTCAGGAGGCAGAGCATCCCTGGATCTGCCAGTGTCCCCCAGAGCCAGGCTGCTCCAGACCGTGTGGAATCACCCTGCAGAAGCCTGGGGTTAGAGGTTCTGTTTCTGCAAGCTTTTCCTTTGCTCCCCGGCTGGAGTTGCACAGGCTGCTTATTTTCAAACTTTTTTTTTTTCTGGAGGAGGTAGGATGTGGTGGTTGAGGCTCCAAAAGGGCTTTTTCACAGCTTCCATTGGGGGGGGGAGTATCCAAGAGCAATTCATTCAGGGCTCAGGTGTTGTAGGAAGGAGACTGTGGGATTCAAAGAAAATATTATCTTGCAGTTGAACACAAATGTAGCCGAGTCCCATGTGTCTATAGCTGCCTCTTGTTGGGGCAACCTGGGAAGGAAAGGAATAAACTCGTACACCCTGTGCACAAGATCAGACATTTGGAGGAGGGGGAACACTATGTTGGAAGTCTTCCAGAACATTAGAGGAACGTCCTTTTGAACAAGAGGGCCTCAGGATTTGGTTGATTCTGTAAGTCCCAAAGATGGGTGCTGAAATAAGGGTTCTCTAAGCACCTCCATCTCTGCTATTTTTGAACTTTTTAAAAAGCTACTTGCAAAGGTCTCTAGGTAGGCTGGGGGAAGAACAGGCACCCCAGGAGGGCGATTGTGTTCTGGGCTCTGTGCTCTGTGAGCTGCCCTTTGATTGATTGAAAAGGGTAGACGGAATAAAGCGAAGCTGTCACAATGGGTTTAATCCAGGAGGGGGAAGAAACATTATTATTTTTAAGAGCGGTGGGTGTGTGCACACATACACCCAGACATGCACACGTGCGTTCTTAGAGAGCCTAGCTACATGCGGTCAGCTTGGCCAGCGATGTGTGGCAGGGGAACCCACCTCAGCCTTGCGGGCTGTGGAAGGACTGGAACCTTTTCACACGCAGGCCCCTTGAGAGCGTGGACAGGGAGGTCCCGCATATGCGTGGAGCGGCGGCACATGGTTTTCAGCAGAAAGAGTGAACTCCAGCAATAGTGGGTGGCTCCCAGGTAAACATGCCTTCGTGGGACCTTGAAGGGGCACAAAGAGGTGGGCTACAGAGCTTCCTGAAATGTCCGTGCCTCTTCCACACGTGTGCGCCTCTCTCTGCTGCCCTCTCTCCCCTCTTCCCTTGCTCATAGATTTGCAGCCCCAGGATCTGTCATTTTAAAGTAAAGCCTGCAGTCATTATGCTGGCTATTAGCAAACGATTTTTAAACACGGGTCCAAAAAATCCCCACACTTCCTGCGCTTAGTGTTAGGTACCAATTTGGTTTCTAGGACAAAGCAGGCATTAATTAACATCTGTGGAATGCTGGGTGTGCATCATCCCATTTTTTTTCCTGGCTCTCCAGCCCAGCTCTGGAGCATGTCATATTGTCACTCTCCCTCTTCTCTACTTCTCTATGGTTTTCCTCTTACGTTCTCTGGGGTCTTCTCACACAGAAAGGAGTTGCACTTGAAAAGCCCCAACCGTGAATGCTTCTTTTTGTCAGACCTTTCCTGCGGCTGGCCTGTTCTGTGCTCTAGGTGGCTCTGCTGTGAACACTGTGAGCGTGAGGCGTGGGTTGTCCACGAACTGTTCCTTCTTGTCCAATCCCGTACTCGCTCGGGGCTGTCTTCTGTGCTCCCAGGACTTGACCCTGGATGCCCACCAACGCTCTGCAAATATTTCTGGAGGAATCTGAGGCCCCCAACTTGTTTGCCTTCTCCTCGGCACCTCTCCCTCGCCTGCCTGCCGTTCCCTGCAAACTGGGAAATCTGCATGGCAGATTCTGCCTGCATTTGGCCTCCTGATCCTTTTAATCACAACGAGGGCTGCTGGGAATTCAGTGGGGGCTTTCTAGGGAGGCAGCAGTCCTGCAGTGGGGAGACAGCGAAGGGGGCGGGGTGATTAACTGTTCTTAGCTCCTAGTTATCACCAGGCTTCCATGCAAAGAAATTGCAGCCAATCTCTCTCCTTCTAGCCAGCTAGGGGGCATGTCTTAGCAGCTCCTCCTCACCCCAACCCATCCTAACCCACTACACAGATAACGCCATCGCCACCTCAGAGACCTGTTGGAGTAGCTCTGTTATGGGCTGTGCTACGGCGGCAGCCATACAGAAAACCTCCCATAATGCCGGCTGTGACTCATCTGTGCAACAGATGTCATTAATTTTTAGGCTCTCCTTCCCTCTTCTTATTTGTGTCCAGTGCTATCCATGGTGAAACTGGCTCGGACCCTGGGGGGTACTTGAACAGGGCTCACATCCCTCTCCTGACATCTCCCTTCCTCCTTCTCCACACCCCCTTCCTTCCTCCTCCCCACCACTTGCTAATCCACCTCTTGGCTTTGTGCGCACCTCCGCAAGCCCATTCGCCCTCAAATTTGTGGCACTCCAAGAAATCAATATAACATGAATTTAATGACAGCTGGATGATTAAGTGTTATTTACATTTGAGAGCAGCATTTTAAAAAAGACGCTGTGCTAATAAATCAAACGGCTGTTTGGGAGATGCACATGATTAGGATAATTGCCCTCCAGGCTCTATTGAGCAAGGCTTGGTCCGTGCAGTGCCCTGCGGACATCACCTCTTCAGACGCTGCTGCCAGCCCTGCTGCTTCCTACCCTGAACTCCCACCTGATCCCCTCCCTGCCTCAGGCTTACTCACTCTTCTCTCTCCGCTCCTCGCTGCCCAGGCTGTAGCATTCCAGTTGTGGCAGGAAGGCAGAGTCACCAGGGAGACGGAAGGGGGCTCTGCCGCTAAGTGGTAAGAGATGGATCTTAAAAGCGAAGGCAGGCAGGGGGTCCTGATTCTCTGGCTGCCCTGCTTGGTCCGAAGCTGCTTGGAAGAAGAGCTCCTAGAGTCCCTGTGTGCATGGGCACCAGCCCCTGACCTCTGTCCTATGATCTTGTTTCATCAGGCTCCCCAGGGAAGAGGCTCTGAGGGCAATAGGAGTTGTCCCTGTGAAAGTAACAAGATGGAAAAGAATACTAATTAATGATGGTGCTGGCTAATATTTATTGAGTTTTTACTCAGACGAGGCATCATTTGAATAGTTTGAATACACTGGCCCGGCCCAGCCCCTTTCTTCCTCCTGAGAACCCAGAGGGGCAGTTACTATGACTACCTCCACTTCTTCCACCAGGAAACTAAGATGCAGGAGGATAACTAAGGACTTTGGCCAAGACTCCACAATGGTGGGTGATGGAATCCAGTCTCAACCTTAAGCAAACAAGCTGACCTCCCTTCTTATCACTGTGCTGCTTGCCCCCTTAGAACATCTGTACAGACACCACATGTTGTTTGTTATTCCTTGGGCGGTCTAGGGGAGTGTGGCCAGCAAAGTTTACAATACTGGTTTTTCCTCTGGAATACCTCTGTGACCCCAGATGACTCTATTTCTTCTCTAAACCTCTATTTCCCAATTCATGACAGGGGGCTGAATCTTAACCTCACTGTTGGCAGGTTGTGAAACACAATGGATCATTCTAGCAGAGTGCTCGCTGTCTGAGGGTCACTTTTGCCTCATTTGGCGAATGACTCCTCCCATTTCCTCCTGGGAAAAACTAAGGAGGAGCAAGGGAGTGTAGTCCCCATCTTTGCTTTTAGCTCCATGAGGCTCTGAGTCTGATGCTGGTAGGAATCTAGTTCTCTCTCGTGACTGCTCACAATTTGCTGGTGTTGTGGAAACAACTCTCTCTCGTTTAACCCTTCAAACCACCCTGTAAACAAGGATTGTTTATTTCCATGTTGATGGCGTAGGAACTAAGGTGGAATGGCCAAGGCTCCAGACTGTGACGTGGACAGTCCTTCCACTCTTGGGAGGACAATTCATTCAGGAGCCCTTGGGTTCCAGATTTTGGAAGACAGCAGCAAGGAAGGAATCTCTCCCTGTGGTTCATGCCACACTGGGGGCCTGGTCCATGGGGTAGTTGGAGCAGAGAGGTTCTTAGGGAGTGGGTGTAAATGGAGCTGTGTGTGGGGAAGGTGGTCCTGCAGCACTTAGTGTGACACTTAGTTCAGAATTACCTCTGGATTCTGAGAGATGTAGGCATGAGGCCCTGATGGAGCTGGGGACCCGCTTGGACGCCATCTGATGTCAGAGCCAGCCCTTCGTGGCCTGACTCGGTCTCTCTGGCCTGAACATGCTACGGAACAGCTACAGCTGATCTTCTTGTGGTTTGGTGGTGTTTTTTTTCCCCCATTCCAAAAGACAAACTTTTATTTTATACCTTACTTATTTGGCTTCTCCTCTCCATTAAAATGAGTGAAGCTGCTGCCAAACTTGAGGTGCCTAGAAAAGGTGCAGTTGGAACTTTATCACCTGCCTGCCGGGGCAACAGCAACGGCTGACCCTGTTGGAGGGGGCGCCCTGATCAGACTCAGTCTGACAGGTGTGTGTGAGATCCTGGTGCCCCCACCTTGCTGGCTAAACGTGGCTGTCCCCCTCCCTCACCACGGTGCCTTCCCCCTGAACCAGGATTCGCAACAGCAAATTGGATTTTGGGATATTGTCACTCCAACACAAAACAGATCGCCTGCTAAGAGGATATCGTCTCCACAGTCGATGGGATGAATGCAGATACCCTGAATCAATTCCTGAGGTCTTCCGGGCAGGCATCCTTTCATGAGGAAGAAGCAGTCGAGGAGGAGTCCCTGGGACTGCAGGAAAGGAATGTCAGAACTGATCAAAGGCTCTCCCAGTCTTCATTCACGATCTTTCTCACATCTGGCTTACTCATTGCACCGGGCTGGTAGGGGCCCAGCAGGATTCCCCGCACGGGACTGTAGGGTTTAGGACTAGAGGGAGAACAAACCATTCCTGGGCTTTGGCTCAGAGGTCAAGAGCAGGGAAAGTAAGCAAAGCAGAGTTGGCCAACTGTTTCTCCCCCAGTGGAGGGAGTGGATGAGAGGGTGTGTCAGGGCAGCAGCCATCGGGTTGTGTAATTGAACCAGACTCCACGGAAGGTCAGCTGACCTGGCAGAGATCGTTCTGAACCAAGGGAACATATCAGAGTTATCTAGGAATCTGAGGAAAATACCTACCTGCCTGGCCCTCATTTTCCTCCTCTGCATTACAGACCTGCTTCCTGAAGGTGAACCTAAAGTAGAGCAGAATTTCCCAAAGTGCATTCTGTAGGAGGGAGATGTCCCACACACAGACCCGTTTCCGTGGCCAAATAAGTTTAGCCTGCGTGTAGAGCAAAGCTAACGAGGTTCCTTACTGCAGGACTTCTCAGAGCCTTGAAATACTCTAATGTGGACGATGAAACCACGAAAGGTAGCTATCCCGGGCAGTGGCTAGACTGGCAAAGGCTGGACTAAGACACACATTTTCACATGTCTGTTCTTAGCTGTGAATCAGAGGGTGGAGCCTACGATAAATAATTCAACGGAATGTTTATGCTACACATGCAAAGTACTGGGTTCCATTGATTATATAGAGAGGGTTTCAGGTAGCATTTTGGCAGATAGGCAGAGAGCGTAACACTAGTCTCGGCGTTTGCCTCTTGTCCTTCTGAGGCAGCAGAGAGGTCCTCAGACAGGAGTGAGGTTTAGGCAAGTGTATATTGTTCCTAGGCAATTCTGGTGTGTCCCCTGGGTTAAAAGCACTAGTGTGTTGTGGGAAAAGCTAGATGTTGGAGACAAATAGATGTAGATAATCCCAACTCTGACACTTACCAGCCAAAGGGTCTTGGGAAGAAACACCTTATGCCTCAGGGTTACCACTGATAAAATGAAGGGGGTTAGTCTTGATCAGTGATTTATTTTTTAAGTGAAAGGAGGGGAGATTGAGAGACAGACTCCTGAATGCCCTGACTGGGATCTACTTGGCAACCCCTGTCTGGGGTCGATGCTTGAGTCAACAGAGCTATCCTCAGTGCCTGAGGCCAACACTCTGACCAACCAAGCCATGGCTACAAGAGGGGAAGAGAGAGAGAGGGGAGAGGGAGGGGAAGAGAAGCAGATGGTCAATTCTCATGTGTGGCCTGAGTGGGAATCAAACCCAGGAGATCTGCATGCCAGACCAATGCTGTATCCACTGAGCCAACCAGCCAGAGCCTGATCAGTGATTGACAATATTTTAAAAATATGTAGGCAGGTAAAATTTCATTTATTCAAATGAAATTTTGTATGGAATTCTAAGGCACAGAACAGATGCAAGAAGGACTGTTTGGTCAATGCTATCAGGGGTCCCAGGGCCTTGTACCCCTGGCCCATGGACCCATCCCCCCAGTCTTGGCTTGGGTTCCCTAGAAAGCAGAGCCTGAGGCAAAAATTCTTGTGGTTACACTTGGTTGAGGGTGAAATCCCAGAGCAGCGAAAGTGGAGGAGAAAGGGAGGAGAGGTAGGACAGGGACACAGAGGATGTATTCCCGAGCCAGCACGTCTTCCCCAGGAAGCTCCGCTGCGGCTCAGTTGCTCAGGATATCTGCAGAGAAGCCTGATGGGAACTCGGTCGCAGATGAGCCTGGAGGACAGGCGCAGCCAGTGCCTGGGCCCTTCCTGTGTGTGGCAACGCCCTGGGCTCCATTCAGCCCTTCACTGTGGGGTTGTGATGCTACCTCAGACCAGAGCCTCTGTGGGGCCCCACCTGCAGGACCCATTCTCTGCCCCGAAGGAAGAAAGGCTCCAAGAACTCCAGGAGCAGAGGAATAGTGTGAGCTGTCCCCAGGGGCACTCTGGCAGGAAGTGGGGCAAAATTGGGGATGGGTGTGGCATGTCAGAGGGGCCCAGACTGATCTGGAGGTCTGGGTTAATGGATTCCACCTCAGGACTCCATGCTGGCTTCTCCAGAGCACAGTCAGAACGCAAACCAGGGCTGGCTGCTCCCATAAGCCATTCTGACCACCCCCGAGGTTCATGACTCTGTGGCCGCAATAGCCAGCCACACTGTTATCAGCCACCCGGTTGAGACCCTGAATAGAAACCACATTAAGAATGGGTTCCAGTCTGGTTTCCAGAGGCTTTCCTAACTTTTAGGGTGTATTGACCCAAGGAGTGCCTTCTACACAGTGGTGTGTGAATGTCTCAGACGCTCCGGTTGTGATGGCGCAGGGGACAGATGCAAATGTCCTCTGCCTCTCTCCTTATTTTAAAAAAGATTATAAGCATTGGAACGTAAAGCAGCAGGAGATATTTCTGCATAAAATATTTTCCGTAAGTAATTGCCTCTTCCTCCTCCCTTTCCCTTTTTATTACAACTCTTGTACTCTGAAGTCTCCCTAGGGTCAGGCGGGGCAAAGGACAGATGGTGGCACTGTGTGCTCGTGACCCCTTTTCCCGCTCTCTTCGCCATTAGATACTGACCCCGTCTTCCTCTCCTAAATGTACTCGCCGTTAACTGCTGATTGATGTCAGCAACTCACTGACTTGGAGACATGTGTCTGCATTAGCATGTCTGCCTGGGATTTCCGGCTCCCCGAGGGTCAGGACCAGCCCCTGCTTGAAGCCTTCTCCTGTGTAATCAGGAAACTTAATTCATACTTTTAAATAATGGTAAAGAAGCTGCTGCTGGCCTGGCAGGAACAATGATGACAATAGCACTGAAATGATTTCTTTTCTTCTGTAGATAAGCGGGACCCTTTTTTACTGTTCTTCTATCTACTTGGTGCCTAATGAGGCTCTATCATTATTGGAAGCAATCAATAAATATTTACTGAGTAAACAGAATGAATGAATGAATGGAGTAGGAGAAGGTGGAGACGAATTGCTTATAAAGGACAAAACTAGGGCCGTGTGACCCAGCTGCTGTGAGAAGTGCCTGCTCTTCAGCAGAGGCAGGGTTGGAGCCACATCAATGCAGGTGGCTGTTCAGAGGACTCAGAAGAGAGCAGGCTGAGCCTGCCCACCACCCTAGAGTGTCCTGGGTGCTCGTGGTTTGGGGGCAGGTGGAGCACCGTGGTCCATTCACATCAATGCACATGGAATTGATTTCTTGCGCTTCACGTAAAACTCAATATGGCTTTAGGTGCCACTAGACTGGGAGGGACAATCCAACTGCATTTTCCAGAACATTCTGAAGCCTAGTCTCTCCGTGGAAGAAGCATGCCATGGGCCAAGGAAATCTTACAGACACCTTATGCGGGCTCCTTCTCTAGGTGATTCAGGATGCACGTTTAAGGCTTAGGAGTTCTGCAATAGACAAACCTGGTTATTCTTAGCCAACCACTCCTCAGCCTATTTGGCAATGGGATTCCTTTGTGTGGGTGGATTGAAACCTGGAACGGGTGTGAAAGCATTTTTGGGAAACGCTAGCCTATAACCCAAAGCTTTCAGGTTTGAGTTCAGTTTGGAGAACACACGGGAGAAAGAATCTACTGAACTATCAGAACGGGACTTGTAAGGTCTGGCTTCCGGAGGAGCTGGCTTCTCCTTGTCCTGGTCATTTGCTTTGGAGAATCTCGGAAGCGGCTACGAATTGTGATGAGACTCAGGTGACTCTGGTGCCTTCAGCTGTCTATTTTCTAAAGGGATCATTTTAAGGAGTGTGAGTGCAGCTTTGACAGGGTTAGTGGAAACGCTTCCAAAAGGCAGCACTTTTCAGTTGCACCTTATAGCTCAAGGTGGATGTTTGCAGAAAGCGTGAGTAATGACATTCATCTCAATCTAGTTTTTCAGCTCTGCTGATGGACTACGAAGCTCCGATATGACTGACAAAGATAAACGTTTTGAATTAACAAAGAAGGTTGAATTATTAAGACACAGCTCCCTAAATTTTGGATGATCGAAACAAAATATTTCCTCGGGGTAAGAAACTTGACCACCCCAGAGAGGCTGAAGGTTTCTCTAATTAGACTGTAAATCCGTGGTTACCCACCACCTGTTAGTGACCCCGAGAGCGAAGTTAGGAATTTCCCATGGGAAGCATCCCACTGACCAACATTCCTGTTACATAGGTAATGATGTGTAAGCGTGAGTTTGGGTGGGGGTGGGGTGTCACCCCAGTGGTGTTTGAGTCCGGATCCCATGGGACGTTGACCGGCAAACCACATACGCAATTACAGGGCCTCGGCCATGCTTCGCCCAAGCACTGTGAGCTCCTTTCCAAAGTGACTAACAGTCGCTAACACGCACTTACTAACAAAATTCCCCTGGCGCTCATTCATAAAGCCCTGCACTGGTGATTCCATCAGCATTAAACTGTTTGGTGACTGAGTTTAGAATTATAGGAATCGTAGAATGAATTAGCAGTAAATCAAGTCCCAGCTGAGTTCGAACCCAACTGCGGTGAGTTTTAAATTAAACAGGTCTTGCCATGAGGAAGGGGTGGCACGTCCCAGCACCGGAGCCCCGTCACTCTCGACTCTGGAGAAGTGTCGCCGTCACCCTTTGAAAGGAAAACCCTGACAACAGCTTGTATTGATTCCCAGTCATGCTGGGAAATTGCCACTTCATTTCTTCTTCATAAACTGTTGGCTTTCTTTTTTTTTTTTTTTTTTTTTTTTTTTTATAGAATTCTATTTGCAGGGACACAGCAGAGCTCAGGGAACAGGGCAGGTGGCAGAGGGCTCAGGCCCAGGGGGCACTATTCATTGCATTCTCTTTGGTTCTTCCCAGGAGGAGCCTTGCAGAAGGGGCATTTGGGTCTGCGGGTGTCGTGTGGTTTGTTTCCCTGCTCGGACCGTATTTGATTCTTCTTTCTGGTAGATCTGTACAGAAAAACAACAAAGGGAAACACTTCAAGGAGGCTGCAGACTGTCATGTTGCAGTGACAATTGTGGTGTAATAGGAAATCATTTATGTAAGTTATGGTGCCCTCTGAGTGGAGCCTGTTGGAAGTGTGGCTGC
Source organism: Saccopteryx bilineata (assembly GCF_036850765.1). NCBI lineage: Eukaryota > Metazoa > Chordata > Mammalia > Chiroptera > Emballonuridae > Saccopteryx > Saccopteryx bilineata. The sequence goes on along the minus strand of NC_089491.1, from coordinate 336,482,642 downwards.
AGCATCTTAAGGCCTATTTTTTTTTTCCCTCCTGAAAAATAATCCTGAGGTTTTCATTTGCAGAGCAGTTGATGAAGTATTATGTGCTGGTTAGGGAATAGGGAGACCCAGCTTCTCATCCTAGGTAGGTCCGCCGAATATCTTACAGCCTCAATTTTTCTTTCTTGAAAGAAAAAGTAAGTCCTTGCTGTTCCCTACCTGAAGCCCAGGAGGTGAGGATGAATATGGCACACGTATTAAAGGGCCAGGTGAGCTTTGGAAGAAAGACTTCATTTATTTACAAAGTCGGAGAAAACCAAGAAAGAGAGAATGAAGCCTAAGCTTGGGCTTCTAACTGTTCTACCTCTACCAGCTCCTGCTGGTGTGGTGAAGAGCTGGAAATGACAAGGACAGCTTGCACAGGGTCAGAAAGGGGACTGGCCCTGGGCTAGCGGGGGCTGTGGAGGAGGATGGTTAATGCAGGGGTTCAGAGACCTGGGCAGGGAGGGGAGTCCTGATTCTGGTGGTTGTGGTAGGTTAAGGGGGGGGGGGTAGAGGGGATGGCTGATGAGGACAGGGGTCATTCTTTCCCTTGATGCCCATCTTTCACCTCGCTTCATGCCTACGGAGTTACACATTATACTTAGAGAGGTAGATGCAGTGTTACGATATTTTTAACCAACTAATCAATTGATCAGTTCATCAAGTGAGTCAATGCTTACGAAGTGCCTACTATGTGCTAGGCACTATACAAGACTTGATGGTAGTGAGGTGGAAGACCTAGTTCCTGCCATCAGAGAGCTACAGCTTGGCGTGGCCACAGCGCACATGTTAGTAGGTCATTTAAACACCGTGCGGCAAGAAATGAGGCCTGTGTGTGCAGAAGGCACCTGGGAATACATAAGACAGGCACCTGTCCAGATATAAAAGGCAGCCCATCGAGAAGGTCCCCTGGAGAAGGAGCAGGGGCATCACACTGAGCTTTGGAGGGTGAGTGGGATTGGCTACATGGACATGTGATGAAGAGGTGTCCAGTGGAGGACGCAGCACGGACAAGGCAGGGAGAGGAGAGAGCACACAGCACTCGGCTGGTCCGCAGTCGTTCAAGGCAGAGGTAGGATGTGGGGCTAGGTGCAAACGCAGGTGGTGGCTGGGCCCGGACCATGGTATGTGTCCAGCAAAGGCTTTTCACTGGCAGCCCTTGGCGATTTCCAAGTCAGAGAATCAACAAGACCAGATTCGCATCGTAGCAAGATCGGTATGGGGCCGCAAGGAGAAAGAACCGGAGTGAAGCCATTATGGTAACACGGGGACATGTGGGAGAAAACTGATCAAAGATGATGGCAAAGGGGAGAAAGGGACCGATTTGAGAGGAACTTTGGAGTCAGAGGTGGCGGACGGTGAATATGGCAGTGAAGGTGGTCAGGAATGGGGGAGCTGCCAAGCTGGACACCTTGTTGGGTGGTGACACTGTTTGCTTAGGTAGAGATTTTTGGACCAAGACTCAGTGGAGGGGGCGTGGTGGGAGAATGCATTTCTTCTGGACTTGGTGAATTGAGGTGCCCGTGAGATTTTCAGGTACAGGGGACCAGGGGGCCAGCAGGTATGTGGCTCTTGTGTAACTGACAGCTTCATCTCAGTGCTTACTATGCTGTTTACTTTGGGGCCCATCTGTGTAGCCTGAGGAGTTCATTCTGGGATCTGGCAGAAGCTTCGTAAAGAAGTGAGAAGACCCACATATAGATTTTTACATTTTTCAGGCGGTTCCTATTTTGAATTAAACATGCTATCTTGAACATTTTGCTTGAGATTGTTCTGAAAATATCCAGGCGTTCACCTTGCCTTAGGACATCCTCACTATTTCCAATGGGAGGTTCAGTTGTACAAAGACGATTGCAGAGCAAGCTTAAGGAACGAAGGCAGATTTAGAATTCAGCAGCGGAGACTGACCAGGTCTTGGTTCTGGGTATTAGCTTGTTCCCTTTCTTAGCACGTGCACCCCATTTTCAATGAGCACACATTCAGAGCAGCATGGTCTGGTGATGTGAGCTCCATCGCCATGAGATGATTACAATTTTGACCTTGCCCTTTAGAAATCATGTCTTGTTTGTCTGAGGTGTAAGAACCAGTATGTACAATCAAGACCTGCAGGTAGAATCTGATCATTAGATAAGCTTTGCTTGGTCCAAAGAGTATTAAAGAAAATTTTGTATTATTTGAATGCCATTAGGTGGGAGGGTCGCTCTCCGGGTTCAAGGTTCCAGGTTCCAGGTTCCACTCTCTGTTGTCCTACCTTGGAGTCACATATTTATGGTAAATGTATTTGCATTAAAATACCAGAGCATCCTAGTACCTGGGAGGTCCTTAAACAGTGGTACTTTATCTTCCTAATAATGTGGAAACAAAGAAATGCATTAACGTGTTAGTGTCAAGTGCTTTGCATTCTGCAGGGAAGCTTTGTAACTTAGTAGCCCCTACTAATGGCAGGAGATGTAGAAATCCCTGGAGGCTAAACCTGTGGGGCTCTGAGCTCTGTGAGTGTGTTCGTTCTGTGGAAACTTGAGAAAAAGAGACCATTTGGTTTGAGCAGAGTGCCAAGAGAAAAATGTGCAACTCCTTCCAAGTTTACCCAGACCCTGTCGATCCCCCCCCCCATGCTGCTGTGGAAGGTCGCCAGGCTATGTCGCCGGGGTGGGCAGTGTCGGACTGGCCTGGGCACTGTTTAGATTCCTCCACTAGGATGAAGAGACTGTGGGAATTCAGCCCCAAAGAGTATCTTTAGCTACAAAATTGCAGTGCAATTTCAAGAGGAACAATGCATCTACTTTCTTCTCTGGATTGCTTCTGGGTCTCTCTGAGTTGCTAATAAAAATGGCTTATATTCTGGGCTGTCTTGTGGAGAGGGACCAGGGGACAGGATAGGTATTTCTGAGCTCTAACCTTTCAAGAGCCCCAGAGAGATGACAGGGTTTCTGTTCTTCCCTCCTAGTACTTCTGTCCCCAGCCCTTGCATGTTTTATCAGCGACAGTCAGGACCTGACATTATTTACGCAGCTCCTCTCTGGGTCTCAGGGAAATCAGCGGTTTTTCCCAGTTTATCTGGTGGCAATGCATTTCCACAGAGGGCAGGGCCAGGGTCCCAAGAAGGGAAGTAACTCACTGCGGTGAACTGTGGTCAGGACCAAAATAGAGGAGTCCACACTGCCCCGGGGTGTGTGTGGGCGTCCCTGGCTCCCTCTGTGGGGGGGGGGGGACTCTGGGATTGGTGAGCCGGGTCCTCTCAAGGCTGCCTCGGAGTCTGGGACAAAGGTAGGACATCCCCACTCATTCTGAGCTCGTTGCTGTGGTATGTGTCCTTGAAGAGGGTTCCCGCTTACCTGCAGGCTGTCTGATGTCCTCAAAGGGGATTCTGGCCTTGTGCTCAGAGGAGGAGATCCAAGGAAGGTGCACACATTCCAGGCGCCGACCGTGTGCCTGGTATCAGACTGGACAGAAAGCCTTGGCTGTTGATGGCCCCGGGCGGGTGGTATGGGAGGGCAAGCTCTGTGAAACTCAGGCCTGCTTTCCTGAGGAAGGCGTGCAGCTCAGTGGACTCTTCTCCATTCCTTCTTCTGGGACTAGAGTCTAGCGAGACCCAATGCTTCTGGACAAGGACTGAAAAATAAACTAATCGCATATGCTTTCAAAGCTGTGCTTGTATGCGTGGCCGTCATTATTGAGTGAAATGGCATTCTTGGCATCTATGACATGACCTGTAGTCGATCTCTTGCTTTAAGTTGATGACGCCGTGTTTGGGGTGTTCAAGAGAGCTCCACTCAGGAGCCTGAGGAATTACCCGTGGCCAAAGAGAGAAAAGTAACTAACTTCTAAACGTGCCAGACATTTCCCAGCTCACGTTGTTTTTGAAAGCATGGCATTTTTATTTCAGAATTTATATTTTTCAATTTCAGCTAACAAATTTTGCAAGTAGCCTTGTCCACATTCCAGATGCTAACTAGGCCTGCGTATTCTTGTGTCAAGATGGTATAGTATTCCTAGAGACTCTCTGCAAATTTAGGCTTCCAAGCATTTGTTTTTTTTCTTTTTAAAAAATTTTTCTTAAGTGAGAAACAGGAGGCAGAGAGACAGACTCCCACATGTGCCTGAACCCCAGATCCATCCGGCAACCCCCTACTGGGCGATGCTCTGCCCATCTGGCACCATTGCTCTGTTGCTCAGCAACTGAGCTATTTTAGTGCCTGAAACAAGGCCATGGAGCCATCCTCAGTGCCCAAGGCCAACTTGCTCCAACCGAGCCATGGCTGTGGGAGGAGAAGAGAGATATAGAGGGAAGGGAGAGGGGGAGGGATAAAGAAGCACATGGCCACTTCTCCTGTGTGTCCTGACCAGGAATCGAACCTGAAACATCCACATGCTGGGCTGATGCTCTACTGAGCTAACCAGCCAGGGCCCCAAAATTTATTTGTAATGTACAATTTATTGACTTGTATTTTGAGCATTTACGTCTTGTTATTCCTGCTTAACTGCAAGCTTCTTTAAACATTTTTTTTAAATTTATTAATTTTGGCAAGAGAGGAAGAGAGAGAGAAAAAGAAAGAGAGAGAGAGAGAGAGAGAGGAACATTGAGCCACTCCTATATGTGTCCTGACCAGGGATTGAACCAACAACTTCTGTGCTTCAGAATGATGCTCTAAAACCAACCAAGTTATCCAGCCAGGGCTGCAAGCTTCTTGAAAGAAGGTAATGGTCTTACACACATTTGGAGTTCTTGTAAGACCCTATGTTAGGGTGGTTTGATTTTCTTCTCTCTCTCTCTCTTGTTCCACCTTAAACTTGGTTTTCTGAGCTTAGAAAAGAGGAGCGCTAGAAAGGTCTGGCAGTAGAAGGCATCGCACACGCTGAAACACCAAAGAGGCCCCAGGAAGTAGGAAGCAACTTCTCCACAGCGTGCACGCAATGATGGATGGGAGCTGGTGTTTGGTCTGTTTCGTCGTCATTGCTCAGCAACAGAGTGTGAATGAGAGCATCTCCCAGTCTCAGCCTTGACCACAGACTCACCATGTTGTCTGCAAGTTGCTTCCTTTCCCAAACAAGATCGCCATTGAACTTGGCTGACTTCCTGTTGTCTCTTTGGCCTGAAGGTTTTAACGTTTTGCAAAGGTGAAAAAAACAAGAAAAAACAACAAACAATAACATCAAAGTGAAATTCAAGGACATAAAGGGATTTTATTTGGGGGCATAAACGGTTGCCCCTTGGTAGTCTGCTGACTGCTTTAGAGCCCCTCCCACTCCCCCACACCCCTTCTTTCTTCTGTAAAGAAAAGCTTGAATATCAGGTTTTTATCAACTCGCCTACTTTTTTTCTCTGAGCCTCGCATCCAGGCTGTGCTGGCAAATTGGGTGTCTTTGAAAGGGATGGGGACAACCCAGTTTTGGTAGCACATGAGGGAGACCTCTTTCTCTTTTAATCACTTTCCACATCGATGGATGGCTCATTGCTGCTCATGCACATCTGACCTTGGGGCTGAGGTGCGGAGGTCAGAGTCTGCAGGAGGTGGGGTAGCAAAGCCCGCGTCAGAATTCATCTTAGGTCAGGGTTGTTGGTCACAGGCTTCCCAAAGCTCTAGGGGCAGCCTCACCCCCCTGCTGGTTCATAACGGGGGGGGGGGGGGAGAGGTCTCTAAGCTCCTGCCACCCTCATCTGGTATGTATTTTACATAAACTTTTGCCATCTAGTACTTTATCCATTAATAGTTTTTGAAACCTGAATTTTGAACTTGTGTTTCTCACATCAGATTTCTTTTGGGGGTTCAGTTCGGACCCTGTTGCAGCCTGCTCAGACAATTTTGAACTATGTGCTGTTATCATCAATAGGGAAAGCCCTACAGTCCTGCCACATGACTTGTCTCATAGTGTCTCATTTGACCTTCACAAATTCTAAGATTTGTCATCTGCTGATTTGATAAGTGTGACTTATCTTCCTTCAAATTTCTGATAAAAATGTGGAACCACATGCACCATGGACAGAGCCCTCTGGCATTTCCTGGAGCGTTTCCCGTGGAGGTTCGACAAATAGCCATTGATTAAGCGTCTGGTGGCCCAGGAGCAATGGGGCATTGAAGACCCAGCAGAGACTGTGGAGGCAGACAGACCTGGCCTTGTGCCCTGGCCACCCCCAGTGAAAGATTGGGTGGGGGCTCTGTGTCCAGTGATTCCAGGTAGAGGAGAGTTTCTTCCCCTCTTACCTTCTAGACAAAGCAGTCAGGTTTGATTCTACCATACCTAGCCACATTTAGTAGGGAGCAGACAGAAAAGCAGTCATACCACCTGTTGCTGAAGCTCGGTGCAGACCTTGTCTTCTATCCCCTACTACTGCCAGGGAAAGGCTTTACAAATTTGTCACAATTGAGAGTCCCCACAACCCTGAGGTGTATACGTGGGGCATGTGGCAGGCAGAGCCCCCGCATCAGCCTTCTCTGGCCCCAGGGTGTAGGACAAATGTTATTGTCTGTGTGTGCTGTGAAGTGAGAAAGTTTGGGAAGCACTGATTTAGTGACCGTCTTAGTCAGTTTGGGCTGCTATAACACAATACCATAGATGGATGTCTTAATCAACAAACATTTATTTCTCCTAGTTCTGGAGACTAGGAGTTTGAGGTCAGGGTGCAAGCATGGTGGGTTCTTGTTGAAGTGCCTTTTCCTGGTATACAGCTGGTCATCATCTCATTGTGTCCTCACATGGGAGAAAACAGAGAGGATATGGAGGGGGAGAGAGGGGGGAGGGGAAAGAGATCGAGAGATCAAGTCTCTTTTTCTTCTTCTAGGACACAAATCCCGTTCAGGAGGGCTCCACCCTCATGACCTAATTACATTCCAAAGACCACACCTAATACCGTCATATTGAGGGTTAGGATTTCAACCTATGAATTTGGGGGACAGGGAGGATACAAACAGTTATTCTACAACAGCAACCCAGGCAAGTTTGCTTGAAAGAAGATTTACATGAAGCGTGTACAACAACAGTACTCTGGCTGCAGGTTTCAGCTCACCTCCTAGTGGAATCAGAGAACAAACTTCTGAAATGTGAAACGCAGATTTAATGGGAGCCCCGGGCCAAGCACAGCCCTGGATGTGCCAGCTTCCTGTGCCCATAGGGCAGAGATGCCCAGACAGCATTTCTAACCAGTCATCTGTCTTTGACATAACTTCCTGCTCCATTGAAAAATTATTTCTAATGTCTCCGATGCTCTTTAATAAAACCAGCCGCACCGACTGAGACGGTGTAGAGGAAAGACTCTGATGTAGGTCTTTTCAAAACCAACGCACCAACCCAGGAGCATGCATTTTTCATGGCCGCACTTCAGATGTTGACTGATCATTTCGGGGAGTAGATTAAAACTAATTTGCATACATTATGTCACACTGTCGAAGCTGAAGTGTTTTTAAAATAAATTACAGATGTCATCAAACCCCGGCTCCTTAGCTGTGTGACATTGGGCATGTCACCTATCCTCTCTGGTGTGGATGTTCCTTATTATTAAAAAGGTAAAATAGTGCATGACAGGGCTATTGTGACAATTAAGTGACATATTGCACATAGGTGATGTGGAGGCATCATATTGTTGAAAATTATTGCCTGCTCTTCTGATACTTAGGACGTGTTAGTCATGCTTCTTGCCGCTCTGTGTGGGATGAACACACTTTGGTTTTCTTGGTTTATAAATAGTTACATCTGTTTGTAACAGGGGACCTCCCGCCATGTGGTTCTTCCAGCCAATGGGGAGAGAAGGAGGGCAGGTGGCTGGTCCCATGGCTCAGTCTGGATCCTCTCTCTGACTAAGACCGTTTTCAAAAAGGTCGGGATGTAGGGATGCCTGCATTTGCAGAAGGTCTGGAGTCTGCCCAGAGTTTAGAGTTAGCAGACGTGTTTCTATGTATCCGGTCTGGGCTCAGCTCAGCCGTTCGTTTTGCCCGTGCACGCACGTGAACACACAGTTTTTATAGGACCTCCTTAGATAATGTGTTTGTCTTGCCAGGCAGTGGCGACGGTTGCCGGCTCTCTCAGGTTTACCACCCAGGACTCTAGGTTTTGTTTGCAGGAGAAGCAAATAGGAGACTCTTGGCTGTGACTCTAGGCAGTGACTCCCCGTTAGTGAGTAATTATTGCCTGGGGCCTACCTGATAATTATGTCCAGCATTGAAGGATGGGGCATTTGCTAAGGTTTACGCTCGACAAAGTCCTAAAGCTGATGTGGTCCATCGGAGATCAGAGGGGTGGGTCCAGTGTGGATGGCTTTGGCATACCTGAATATGCTCACTGCATCCAATGGGATGTTATAAACAACTGTCTCCAGTTCCAGGCCCCGGTTTCCTGGTGAGAGAACCTTAGACTACATAGGAAGGACCTCTGGGGTTTTCCTGCGTGGTTGTTGCTGTGTGTCTCCAGCTACCCAATCAGAATTGTCAGAGCACGCCCAGCTCCGCCAGTCATGATGTTGATTGGCACAGGAGGACTTTCCTAGAACCTCTCAAACCAGGCAGGGAGGTCCCTGACCACCAGCTGTCCGTGTTTCAGATTGCATCTGGGGACAGTTTTCTCCAGCCCCTCCTTCTGCATGTCATTTTGTGAAATGGACCTGCCAGGAAGGTCTGCCCCTGAGTCGATGGCTATGACCCCTTGACTTTTCTGATGGGTCTGGGGAGGTCTTGGGAGAATGTAGAGGTCCTTGCAGTGGTGTTATGAGCCTCCTGGGGCAAAACACCATTGGTAGTGCTGTTGAAAATAGCTGGAGGGTGGCTGAGAGTGCCTCCCCCATGTCCCCACACTTCCATTCATCTGCCCCCTCAGTCATTCCAGGAAACGCTGACCTTGGACAGACCTCAGGATGCAGACTCTGCTGCTAGGTCATCGGAGTATGGATGGAGGGGCCAGAGGTGGGTACTCAGAGCGGCAGGGTCTCTGCCTGCGAGGTACACCCAGGGAGACTGGCTTCTTCAGGGACCAGACGTAGGAAGAACGTTGTTTTCATGGCATGGTGCCCCATGGCCCCCAGAACCCTGGCCACACATCCTATCCACGGTTAACAAGCCATCCCCCGACTCCTGGCAGGACCACCCCTAAAAGGTTTGTTGGGCCAAGGCATGATTTCTTTTTATTCTTTAGTCTCTTTCATCTTAACATGGCTTCCACTCCAACTGGTATCACTCATCTGGGGATGGGAATGGGGAAGGGGCTCGGGCATCTAAATAAATTTTGTACAAAAGCGTGTTACTCCTACTCCTGATGTTAATCTCCAAGAAAATGAAAACCCAGGTTTCTTTAGTTCAGAGTTCTGGGAGCTCAAAGAGGTGTGCCTCCAGAGTGAGGAAATGCAACTGGGGTGTCCACTCTGACCTGAGCTCCAACAGTGGTGGGGGATGGAAGGGCCAGTGGGGAGTGGGGATCTGCAGGTCAACAGGTCAGCACTCTGGCTAGAGGCCTCAGACTTGCAAAAGAACTTCTTCTTCTCACTTCCCAGAGCCTTCCTGCTATGAGGTGTTCTGCTGGAAAGCCGGAGGGGTGATATAAGACTAGGGCCTGCCCAGCCCTATCCCCAGGGCTGCTAGAGCACCAGCCCCCAGCCTCCTGCAGCAGAGATGCTTCTCTCTACCCTTGATGGACTCCTGAAGGGGAGAAGGACTAACAAAGCCTCAAATAAACAATCCCCACTGTGCCTCCTTGTTCAGAGCAAGAATGCAGTCAACGTGCCTTGCTTGTTACCTTTCAGTATGGTAAACAAGGGTGTAGGAGTGAGAAGGTCTCCAGCACCAGAGGATCTGGGTAACTCGGCCAGGTGTAATCTGGATGTGATCTCTGAATGGCTCTTCCAGCCCCAATGAGGGTCCTTCCTGCTGGTCACGTTAGCTCTCCCCAGGAGCGTCCTATCAAAAGGAGGGAGGCCAGGCAAGCACTCAGCTTTGAGCACACTGTCAACTCTTGGCTACGCCTCAGTTGCATGCTACACACTTTAGATCAAGGGAGGCATTTTCACAATTCTACATGTCCCTCCTTAGCAAACCTGCTGGTCACGTGCTGTCCCTCTCTCTTCTTCTCTCCAGCCCCTTCACCCCTGCCGACTCCTGGTCAACCCTTGATTACATGTCTCATTGATTCCATTCAGCTATTTATTAACACGCTAATTAGCACGTTCATTTAAAGAAGAGTGACACTGCTTTTTAAAAAGGAGTGTGCAGAGGTGTGGGTTAATGGAAATTTCTGTTTATTTAACATTGGCGTCTGGTGTGAAGAGGATTCGTTTTGGATGTTAAAAGGACACAAAGGTTTTTTTTTTTTTTTTTCCAGGGGCTCAAATCACTTTCTCTGACAGTCACCCTTTGAAAGGTGACACCTGGAATCATATTGCATTTTCCTTCAGTGCAATCCAGGGGCAGGGAAACGAGAGGGTGACCGGGAGGGTGCGGACTGGCTGTGCGCAGGCTTTCACAGACGGCTCTGACTGGGCGCAGGGAGCGCTGGCTGTCTTGGCAGGAACAGGCTGGGCACACTCACTGCTCTGTCTGCGGGGCTCTCTGGAATTCTGTAATTAGAGGTCTATGAATGGACTAACATTGCTATTCTATCATAGGCTTCTTCTATTTGCTCTTGAGTTGCTCACAAGTGGTATTTTAATCAGGGCAGGCGATCTCTGCAAGGAACAACCCCCTAATAAATGTCAGTGGGTTCACACGTGGAAGCTCAGCGATGGTTAGTAAGTGTGTGGGGGGATTTTGCTCTGTGGGGTCATTCACGAGCCCGGGTTCTTTCTGCCTGGTGGCTTCACCGCCGCTTAAGCCTTCTCAGTTCCCCACTGGGATTTCTGCTCCTGGTTAGGAGAGGAGGAAAGAGACAATGTTTGCAGGCAGTTACAGAACTGGTAACAGGGGACCGGGAGGCAGCCACACTTACTGTGACCAAACCCAGCAGGACTGGGACTGGACGCTGAGAGTCTCTCTCCACGTACGGGAGTCAAGTGCAGCTGCAGCCCAGCCCGGGGCAAGGCAGGGCTGAGAGGGCTCCCAGACACTGCAGTGGAGGGGAGAGCGCCCGCCACGCTACACCCTTTAGATCAAGGGAGAATTTTCTGAAGAGGTATTTTCTGAACTGGGTGGACAACAGAAAGGAATTGTAAATCAAACAAACAAACAAACAAACAAACAAAAATAAAGCAAGGAAAAGAAAAGTTCACAAGATCCTAAAGGGAGTAGATTTGTTTTTCAGAAGTTTCTGGGGGCATATGTTCCCTTTGGTTGGCCAGGTACTAAAGATGTCTTTGTGTTTCAAAGTGATGCAAATGGCATGCTGAATGCAGGGAGGTGCTGGGGAACCCTGTTGTTATGGGAAGGGTTGGTTTAGAGCGAGAGGAATTCTGAGAAGACTCAGCTCTATCCATCATTCATGCCTCTGTGTTACAAGAGGGGGTCTTGGCCAAGGGCACCGTTATTATAGGTATGAACCCTGCCTTTTGCATTTCTGCAGGAACCTCGGGCCCTTTCCTTACGAGATGCCTACTCCCTGGACATCCTGCCTCTGGAGGAATGGGCTCATTCTCACGTTGTGGGTGGAGGTACTCTGAGCTCCAATGAAGACTCTCATTCCAGCCCTCATCTTCTTTTTAGAGGATGTGTCCTTCCTTCAGGGGACACCTCCCCCTTAGATACAGGGGTAGGTTATCACCTGAAGGCACCAGAGGGCAACAAGACCAGAGCGAGGCTGCCTAGCACTGGTGGGGTTCTCAGAATCTGTGTCGGTGCCCCAGGTGGCACCCAGATCTGGTAAAGGGAGGACCTATCCACCTGTCTGTCTTCTCCTGATTGTCTATGTAATACTCAAACCACAGCTTGTCCCTCCACGAGTATGAGCTAAGTGTTTGAATGTCACTTTAGGGAGAATAAAAGCCTAGCTCCCCAAGCTGCTCCCCAAACAAACAAACAAACAACCAGGGATTATTAAAAATGTAGCATAACTTACCCCAAATAGCAACAGGTGTGACTGCTGAGGATGTCTTCCTGCAGTCCGTGTACCTCACTATTTTTGGGAACACCAAAGAAGATGTTCACGCACACGGCCCTCCCAGAATCGGTGAAGATCGGTCTATAGGGGTATTTTAGTGTTCAGTCACTTTTAAGGTTTCTCCAGCACCTGTGGTTTCACATTTCAAAAATCACAGGATGGACTGAATTTATCAAAGTCACTGGACTCGGGGCCCAGGCATCGCACTTGCAACTTCCCCAGGAGGTTCTCATGTGCAGCCAAGTTCAGAGCCGTTTCTAGCAATTGAACTAAGCAATTGAACTAATTTACTGCCTGGAGTAAAAAGGAGTAAGTAGTTAGTACATAGTTTGTGAATGGAGAGATTAGGTTCCCTGGGATGGTAGTGATGTAGGGGTGCATTTTACTTAAGCAAGCTAGGAAAGAACAGGTTAGTGTTTGTGCCCCTTTGTAGCTTTGGGAAGATGCTAGGTTGGGTGGGAAGGACGGGACCTAGACTGTTTGGTGTTCTTTCAGCTGCAGACCCTCACCATTGTCAGTGTTGTGTATTTCCAGGCCTGTGCCCCCTCTCCTGGACTCTCCCTGCTAAGCAACCCCCAAGATATAATGGGACATTATAAAAATAAAAGAACCTCGCATGCACTTGAAATTTCCCTCGGCTCACTAATTTATCAAAACTCCTTTCTCAGTCATCTAGAAATGAGAATTAAAGTCTATACTGAATTACTTTTGCATTAGGATTCATTTGATTAAAGACGCAGGCTGGGGGAGCCTAGAACGCCACTCTCTGCTACGACAACCAAGTGCTTTCAACCCCAGGCCTTGCTCTCCAAACCCCTCACCGACCCCACCGGATTTGGGACGTGGCATTCCTAGAAACTCCTTTGAGTGTCTCCAAAGCGAGGCTTTGTCTCCCTTCAAGCTCACCCCATCTGCAGCCCTGGAGGGAAGCCACCCGTTCAAAGGGCTCTGTTTGGCTGGGTGTTTTCTTCGGTTTCACGTTTTGCTCAACAGCATTGGATGTGCTCCGGCTCAGACTGCCCGGGGCCTGTGTGTGCGTCAGCAGCGGGCTTCTGTCCTAATTTGGTTGTGGTGATCTCGAAATCTGTAGTTGTGGTTACAAAGAGAGGTGCTCTCTGGTTTCTCGCCCTGCACAGGGCTCATCTGCAAGCGGCTGGGTCGGGCTGGAACGCAGAGCGGCCCTCAGGAGAGCTGCCCAGCCTACCGACCGACTCTCCTGTCACCTCCAGCGCTGACTGGATGCTCCTGGTGGGTGTTTGTGGGGTCCCTTTGGTGTTGACTCCTTCCCTCTCTTCTTGGTCCTTCTAGAATTCCTGTCCTTTGGTCCTTCACAGTGGACACATGAGCCAGGGTCTCTGGGACAGTTCTGCCCCTTGCCAGGCAACCCAAGGAGGGGCCCCGTAATAGCTCCCGGCCTCTCCTGTTGATCTCTGCCAGCCACCACATCCGCACCCATGCCTGCACGCATCCGGGAGGACCCTGGCAAGGGGACTGAAAGGCTTATGTTGGCATGAAGGGGACATTTGTTAAGTGCCATTCAGAGACCTAGAGACTTAATCAGAGGTGTAGGTGTGGGAAGATTGAAGGAAGCAACAGGCCATAGCCTTAAAGGCAAAGGATCCGGGATTGGGTTTGAGTCCAATCCACATCCCATCACTTCCCAAGTTGGACAAGTTACTTATACCTTCCTGAGGCTACTTCTTGACCTATCAAAGGGGACGATGCTGCCTTCCTTATGGGGTTAGGTGAGATGGTATATAAAGAGTGCTCAGCACCGATACCTGGCGCAGAGCAAGCACTGGCAAAGAGCGTAGCCTAGAATGTCTCCCTGCTGGGAAGGATTTCAGCTTTAAATGATCTCTGTGAACTGGCATCGGGGAAAATGTCACCGTGGAGCTAGTCTGCTATAATTCAGTTTACTCATTCCAGAGAGGAAGCATCTGAAAAATAAATGTATTTTTCAGGCCACTTGTAACGAATTGGCATACTTTGGGGCTCCCTCTCCTTGAAGAGTGGAACCAGATGGGCCAGTTTGGCATCTGACTTGCATGTTTTCATTTTGTGACTCTCCTGGGTGGGACTTGGGGTTCCAGAGCCCTGCTTATCCCAGGATCCCACTGAGGAGGTTTTGAAAAGTTATAGATTCCCTAGCGTCATCCCAGGCGGATTGAACCAGAACTTCCAAGAGTGTTGGGGGTGGGGGACAGGGATGGAGACCTTTGTGGAGTGGGTTTCAAGGTGGGTCTAACGATCAGTCGGTTTAGGAAGCCCAAGTCCAGACCCCTGTGCTGGAGTTTCAGTGACGGGAGAATGTGTTTCCATCTCCCATTAGTGGTGTCTCCTTTCCCTTTGGTTCTCCAGTGTATCTTTTAAAATAACTCAGGATTATTGAAAATGAACTATTGTTAAAAAAAATTTAAAAGCCTGACCAGTGGTAGCATAGTGGATAGAGTGTCAACCTAGAATGCAGAAATACAGGTCCCTGGTTGAAAACCTGAAGGTCATCAGCTTGAGTGCGGGCACATTGGCTTGATCACAGGGTCACCAGCTTGAGTGCGGGATCACTGACATGCTCTCAGGGTCACTGGCTTGAGCTCAAGATTAAGGCATGCAGGAGAAGCAATCAATGAATAACTAAGGTGCTGCAACTACACATTGATGCTTCTCATCTCTCTCCCTTCCTGTCTTTCTCTCTCCTCTCTCAGAAAAAAAAAAAAAGAAAGAAAGAAACCAGATTAAAAAAATAAAAAAAAACCCTTCAGTATTCAAGGGGTTAGCAACGATGACCCCCTTCTGTTCCTGAATCTAAATGAGTCTCTGGTCCTGAATAACGGTGGCCCGTTTGGACCACAATGATACTATATTCCAGAGATGTTCTTACAAATGGATCCCACCGGAATGCTATTTCTATCAGGACATTTAAATTAAACCTGCACATAGGATTTCTTTCTCTCTCAGGTCCCGCGTCCCAGCAGTGACGTAGGTTGAGCCCATGGGGCTGACTAAGGGCAGTGAATGGAGACCTCATCCTGCGGATCTGTATCGGCGTGGTTGCCTTTTTCTCTTCCCCTTGTCTTCAAACCTGCTTGTAAGGACTCTCCCAACTGTGACCCAGGGGAGGTGTGCGGGGAGGAGGAGGAGCATGAGCTTGTGTGTGGTTGTGGGTGTCCCTCCCTGGCCCACCCTGGTCCCCTCTTCTTGTCTTTGCTTGGGGGGAAATGGTCACACTCTGGCCACCATGCTCTGGGGCTCCTTCTAAAGCTGGAGCGATTTCTCTCTGCCGACCCCATGAGGAAACCGCTTCTGGAGGGCTTCGCTGGTGTCTCTGAGGGTCGCTGCGGAGAGAACAGGCGAGGAATACAGAGGGTCACTTTCTCCTGTTGCCTCTGCTTCTCAAGGACAGGGTTTCGATGTTGTGAGTGATCCTGGAGTCATGCCAGTTTCGTTCCTCCTATAGATTTTGGAAACTCAAGGGAGGGACCATGGAGCCTCCAATCTATGAATTTCTAAGGATCTTGAAGGACGTTGGCATAGCAGTTGGATGATAGAAAGGCGTTTCTCTCACCTCTTTTCAGCAGGGAATGTTCTGAACCGGGATAGTATATTCCCTTGCAACAGGAGCTGTGGGCTCTGTTCCTGACCTGATAGTGGGAAAGAAAGACTGAAAATAGGGGTCTTCCTCCTCCCTGGGAGGAGCCAGAGAGCCACGTTCTAGCAGACCGGACGGCCACTGGATCCTTTAGCATCTGAGGGTTGGCTGATGCTATTCTAAAATAGGAAGGAGAAGATGCTTCTAGACATTGCTGAGAAACATCCTAAAGTTTCGTGATTCTCACATCAGCTCTAAACCAGCGGTTCCCAAACAGGACTGCTCACTGGAAGCCCATGAGCCACATCACACTCATGTTTCATTTAAGAGCATGGGATGTTTCGCAGTGGCCAACATTTAAAGATCAAGAGACTTCACTTGAAATGTGGTGTTTGCACGTCTGTGGAAATACAGGCGTATCCGAGAACAGCGAGCCCGTATTCCCATGTGCCAGCAATGGGAGGCAGCTGCAGGCTGCTTCCTGGAGGCCACATGCTGTGTGTCCTCTCCCCAGCTCCCTTTATTCATTTGTGTTCGTTGTCCTCCTTCCCTGGGACCCGGGGTTGTCTCTTGAGTTTGGGAGTCCCGCAGCGCCCCAAGGATCCCAGAGCGATCTATTAAAGTACCGGGTTTCTGGTCCCCTACGCCCTCAGAGGCCCGGCATGCATGGGTGGGATTCTGCGGCAGTAACTACACTTTCAGAGTATCAGCCTAGAGCTCAAGGCACAGTTTCCAACAAGGGTAAGTGTGGTCTCCCCAAAGAAGTCCAGGCCAAGCCCACGGAGGCGTGGCCTCCAAGTTCACTGTCAGTTCAGGGTGAGGAGCAGGTGCAAGTGTTTCATTCACTTTCCATCTCTGGAGCCCAGGGGTCTCAAGTGCGGACAGAGGATACGACGCCGCTGAGTTGTGCGTTCACACTGATAGGACTGGACTTGAGGCTGCCGCCTTTTTGTGGCTGTCTGTGGTGAACAAAACCTGCTGGCCTGAGACTTCCAGGAGAAGCCGAATGGTCAGGCATTCCCCTCTCACTGTCCAATGTGGAAGGCCAGCTCTAGGGCCGGTGGCCTGGGAAGCCGCAGAGTGACTTCTGAAGAATTGGAGTGGTGAATCCTGGCACACAGCCCACCGTGTGCCGGAAGCTAGTGATGGAGAGTTGAATAAAAGATAGGTTTGCTGCTTCCTTCACTGACCAGGGGCTTCCAGAGGAAACCCTCAACTCCATCTGGGGAAGTGGATGAAAACAGAGCGTTCAGGCTTCTTCCACTATTCACCTTCAAATATTTTCTCCACAGGGTTGCCGTTGCTTTTCATTTTACATTGCGAATAGGCATGGTATTATTCCTGAAGTTGTATCTAGAGGAAAATACCCCAGGTCCTTGGAAGGTGGCTAGGACACGACAGAGGGAAACGGGTTATAGTTCTGGCTCAGGCAGGTGCGCCCTTCTGGAGAACCATGTCCATCTATCTGGGACAGTTGTTGAAGCCCCTGTTGAACTGGGAGTGATGCCTGGATTTAGCACAGATGATTGGTCACTTAGCACTACCTTGTCCCCAGGGTTGGCAGCTTGCTAACAGTCCCCTTCCCACGCCCCCACTCAGCTCTGAATATGCAGTGTGCCATCAGTCTGCAGGAACACACCCAGCCCCTCCTGCTGGGTGCAGACCCGCAGGTGCTCAGCGGCTTTGCGGTGAAGGGTGTGAGCCAACCAGACACACCTTTCCCTACGCCACCAAATGTCCTGACTTTGCCTAGCCTCCTCTACCCTGGTCCACTTGTCAATACTTTCATTCCTACTTCTCCGTGGTGAGTCAGTGAACAGCCCTTCCCTCAGGGAGCTTATGATCTCTCCCTGGGACATTTTTTCTCAGGTCTCACTCTGCCAAATCCTCTACCCACACGACATGCTAACTTTCAGTGGGTTGAATTAGGCTGACCATGGGAGTCTAAGAAATGATGGCAGGAGATGGGGTCCTTTTGGGAGAATTAGTAGGAACATATTTGGGACAAAATGAGCCTAGAAAATATTGGAGGAGGGTTGTCATTTTTTTATTTTTTATTTTGAGAGAGACAGAAAGGAAGAGAGATGAGAAACATCAACTTGTAGATGTGTTGCTTTAGTTGTTCATTGATTGCTTCTCATACGTGCCTTGATGGGGGACACAAGCTGAGCCAGTGACCCCTTGCTCAAATCAGTGACCTTGGGCTCAAGCCAGCAACCTTTGGTCTCAGGCCAGCGACCTTGGGATCATGTTGATGATCCCACACTCAAAGCTGGCGCGCCTGTGTTGAAGCTTCTTAAGCATGAGCCTGTGCTTAAGCCAGTGGCCTCAGGGTTTCCAAACTGGGACTTCAGTGTCCCAGGTCGACACTCTATCTATCCACTGTGCCACCACTGGTCAGGTGGGGTTGTCATATTCTCGAATTCCAGGTCTACAGAGGTCATGGGGTCCTGGGATAGGACAGGAAGGGGAAAGCTCATTTGCTTTTTGCAGATGATATTGATTTGGTGCAGACAGTAACAAAGGCAGGAGCCAGACGGTTCTGTGTGTGCGCTGAGCTTTGCCCGTGCAACTGACTGCTCTCCTCCATCTGTAGCACAGGCTCAGTTGAGATCGATGCCACACTCGGTAATTTATTTATGAAATTATATGGCCCTTCCTCAAGTAACATTTTACTTTTATTTTATTTCATCTCCCAGATCCCCGCAGTAAAAGCAGAAGTTATTTCCTCACGGGCAGCTACCTTTTGACACTCATTCATATAAATGGAAGGGAGGACAGGGGAAAATATCTACAGTGTGCGGCAGACATCCAGGCCAGGAAAGACGTGATTATGGTTTAAAGGGTTACATTTTCATTGGATTCAGTCTCTACCTAGAAACCTGGGAAGTTAACCCCAGTGGGAACCTTTGTATTACTCTGCAGATTCGATAATGATAGTCCTAGGAGTCCCCAAGGCTCACCTGTCACATAGTGATGGGTTGTGCACCTCTCACCCTCTGTACACGTAGGTCTATTTCTGTGTGCTTTTATGTTCTGTGGCCCTGCCCGGCTTGTGTCCCGATGCCCCAGGATCTCTGATTATTAACAAAGGGGCTTGAGTTTTCTCTTTGCTACAAAGAAGAATTGTGCTGCCAGCCAATGCCACTTAAAGACTCTCTGATAACACAAAATATGGCCACCTCCCTCTCCCCAAGAGGTTGTCCCACCTACCTGCCTGTGCTGCAATGGATGGATGGATATACTCCGGTGGCGAGTTACTTAACCCCCTATAAAATCCTCTCTCCTCTGGGGATTTTCTGGGCTAAAGAATTACCAGTGCCCTGTTCTTCCTAGTCTCACCTCCGCCACCCTAGTTCAGACAGGTGTACCTCTTTACAATTTGATGATGCCTGTTAACTGTCCTTTCTGCTTTGGGTCTCTCCCCTTTCAATCTGTTCTGCACTCAAAGGCCCAGTTTCTCTTCCTCATGTAGAGATCTTAGGTTACTATGCTTTTCCTCAAGAATCTCCAATGGTGCCCTACAAATGGTTGAATATATGTCATCTTTACCCGAGCTTACCATGGTGCTCCATGTTTTAGGATGAGCCAGTCTTTTATCTTTTCCTTCCTCCCTAACATAAATCCAACGTTCTAGACAAATCACATGCAGGCGCACGTGTTGTTACGTTTGCTTTACTGCCATTTGCAGAATGTTGTGTTTATCAACATGAGGCAAGACCCAACACCAGCAAAAAGATGACATCTCACTGAAGGCTCAGATGATGGCTAGCACTTTGTAGCAAAAAAGTATTTTTTAATTAAAGTATGCACATTTTTAAAGACATAATGCTTTTGCACAGTTAATAGACTACAATGCAGTATAAACATAACTTGTATATGCACTAGGAAACCAGAAAAGTCATACGACTCACTGTATGGTGTTGGTCTTTTTATTTCGGCGGTCTGGAAGCTAATGGCTCTGAGGTACGCCTCTATGATTTCTGGGACTTCTGGTAATGGAAGACTAGGTAATTCAGACTGACTCACCTACTGAGGAGAATTCAACAAGTGGGAAAGTTATTCTCAAAAGTGTGTTTGAAGACATATCAAAGCTAGCAAGTTGGTAAATATTTACAAGGCCACATTTTGGAAGAGAATGAAAATCAAAAGGTAAGTTACCAGAGGTGTATGATTTTTTTATGGTTTCCAAGAGGCCATTGAAGGCCTAGAAATTGCATTTCACAACCTCCTTAGATTAGCTCACAAAAACCAGAGTTCAGGGATTAACAAGGTGAGAGCATTTTGGTTTGAGACTGTAAGTAAACCAGCCTTCCTTTCCAAGTTCTAAAATCCAGCTTTGAACCATTTGAGTAGCTGAGAGAACTCTCCATTCCTGAATGGGATTAATGTTATATTGTAGTGCAAGAAAGTTACCTGGCAGAGGCACTTGAATATTCTCTGGAGGAAGATAACATTATCCTAGTCATCAAATTGTTCTTATAAACAAATCTTCGAATACAACGTCTAGCACGCAATCAAAGATAAGTCGGTGCATAGGAAAGGAGTCAACATGCACAAGAATCAGCAGAAACAATAGACTTTGCAGATTTTCTGCAGTGATCAGACACTGGTATAAATAACTATGCTTACTGTATTCAGGTAGAAATAGGACAAAATTACAAAACCTGGCAGCAGACTAGAGACTCTAAAAATGATACTGTAAGTTCAAAACAAGAACCACAAGGAAATTCTAGAACTGAAAATACAGGAACTGAAATTAAGAAGTCAATGGATGAGTTATAAAAGAATTTAGACACAGCTGAAGAAATAATTAATGAAGTGGGGGACAAGGCAAAATAACCTGAAATGAAGGATAAAAAAATACAGAAGAGGGGTTAAGAGACACAGGGGATACAATGAGAAGGTGTTCTCTATTTAGTTAGATTTCTACAGAGAGAGAGAGAGAGAGAGAGAGAGAGAATGGGGAAGAGGAGTATTTGAAGGAGCGACAACTGAATTTTCTAAAACTGAGGAAAAATATCAATGCACACATTCTAAGAGGCCTGCAAACTCCAAACAGCATAAAGAAAAAGAAACCCACATCCAGGCATGTCATGACACAAGTGCGGAAAATTAAAGACACCCTCTACCGTGTCTTTCCCGCATGAGCCCTCTATTTCCTGTGTCTGTACCTCTGTGTATACTGTTCCCACTCCTTCATTTTTATCAGTCTAGATGTCACCTATTATTTATCAAGCTTTATCCGATAATCCTCCTGTTCTTACCTGCAACTGGATTTATAATTAAACTGATCAATAATAATTTAATGGCAACTGTTTCCATGACTACAGCTACCACTATGAAACCCTTATTCAGTTCCAGGCATTGTTCTTGGCACCCAGCATACATGATCTCATTTAATCCTCGTAAAACTGAGTAGGGGTTTCTACCCAAGAAAAAACAAAACAGCTGAGGCCACCCATCTTTGCATGGAACGTGTATAGCATGTTACGTATCTTGTACCATTTATAACATTTTTCCTACTCTAGTTTGAATGGTAGAAAAGCTCATCTCATCCAGGGCAGGCATGTGCTTTTTATTGCGTCTCTCACTGCGCCCACCACAGAGCTTTGCGCAGGCGCAATAGGTAGGTGCTCGTTCTTTTGTTGTGTGGCTCTCGCACGTGGCTTGTCCCCGAGATGCCTTAAGTGCCCATGGGTCTGTTAAAAGTCTGAGCAGATGCGCCAAGGGAAGCCTGCGAGCCCATCCCCGCGCCTTATCTTCTCTGCCTGCCTGAGCGACTCCCGTTCACACGTTAAATTGAAAGCAGCGACCGATGCTCTATTTAAAGTGTCCTCGGAAATGGTACTCAAGTGTGTAACACAGCTATTTCCCTGATGT
Organism: Saccopteryx bilineata; assembly: GCF_036850765.1. NCBI lineage: Eukaryota > Metazoa > Chordata > Mammalia > Chiroptera > Emballonuridae > Saccopteryx > Saccopteryx bilineata. The sequence continues at coordinate 336,461,143 of NC_089491.1, read as the reverse complement.
GGGTGAGGTATTCATGGAGAGGTTGTTTTTCCTTTGGATTGGGGAGGGGGTGGGGTTGAAACCAGAAGCCAGTATATGACACCTGTGTGGATGTCAAATGGAAAATGAGAAGAAGAAGAAGAAGAAAAAAAAAAACCCAAACCTCCTCTACTAACTACCTCCATCTCTATCAAGACATCATCTCACTCTGGTTATTTTCTACTTCAAGCTGTGTCTCTTCTATCAGCATCCAAAGATCACAAAACATGACCCGGGGCCAGTGAAGTTGAAGCAGGAAGAGCCCAGAGCCGGAAGAATAATTGCATTCCAGCCCTGGCTCTCTCTGGATTTGTTCGCCACCTCGGCTTGACAGGTTAATGGCTTGCGAGAGAAGGAACATTTTAGCACAGCCAGTCTCTACGTCTTGTGGGGTGGGGGTGTGAGGGGGAACCAGTGAAAGCACTAGGTGAAGTCTCTAGAGCAAGGGGGCTGTGCTTCGGAAGAGCGGTGTTAAGTCAGGAGAAATGGCCAGCGCCATCAGAGCCACTCAGAGCCACACACTGCTACTGCTCCAGGCGGGACGGTGATCTGCGTGTGCTGAGGTGTGCTCCTGCTGCTCCGGCCCCCTCCGGCTCTCTGCCTGGGCACTTCTCCACTGGGCATCTTGCGAAATAAATCGTTATTGATTTTACCGATTAAACCCACTGCTTGCATTTTTGACAGCAGGATTTTTTTTTTTACATTCTGAACAGCACTGACAATCAATAGCCTTGCTCTCCTCCCTCTCCCTCTCTCAGTAACAAATAACACATAATAGCGCCAAGTTTTTAAGACAGAGCCACACCACGCTTTCTACTCTCTGGACCCAGTAGCCGTTTCCTGTGTGAGGTTTTGGAGAATATGGGGGAATCCTCAGGACCACAGTGCTGGAAAATGTTTGCCGGGGGCACGGCGGTGGAGAGCTCGTTAGGTCTGGTACGGGGTGGTTAAGCTAGAGGTGTTAGGCACTTGCATATTAAAGTGAGAGAAAAAGATGTCGACAAAGCTAGCCTTCTCAATACCCAAAGTAAGAGTTCTTGGGACTGCGGCTGGAAACGTCTCTTATGAGACTTCCAGCCCTTCGCTGCAATTACTGTAATTGGATGGGTGGATTTTCCACAGAGCCTCTGACATGATGTCCTTCCTACTCTGTATAGCTTTGAGCCTCTGGGATGGCCCAGGTTTCTCAGTGGAGGCCCCACTGGCATTTGGGGCACACAATTCTTCATTATGCAGGAACATCTTGCATGGTACAGGATAAGCATCCCTGATCCTCTGGGTGCTAAAAGCCAGGAGCCTCTATGCCTCTCTGAAGACCCAAGGGGAAGGAGACTGCCCACACTGAGAACTTATAAAGATCTGGGAGGAAGAAGAACATGCTGACATCCTTGCCACTTCCTGAGGAAGCGGGCTAGCAAGGTACCTTTGAGTGCTCAGTGACCTTGAGCAAGTCACGTCAAACACTCTCCGAGCCTTTAGAGTCCTGGCTTACTGAATGGCGATAGTAGTAGAACCTGTCTCTTCAGTTTGGTAGGAATATGGACATCAGTGAATATTTGAGTGCCTGCAGTGTGGGTAGGCAATTCACTAAGCACATGATATGCAGCATCTCATCTAATCTTTGCAACCAGACACCCAAAGCACTACTTCTTTTATTTCTATTACCATTTTACAGACGATGAAAAGTGTAGTTAGTCCCCTCTTATGGACACAAAGCCTGAAGGTCATGCAGATAGCTGGGTTATAACTCTGGCCAGCAGTTCTCAAACTTCAGCAGGCTTCAGAATCTCTGGGAGAGCTTGTCAAAGTCACAGATTGCTGAGACCCACCTCCAGAGTGTCTGATTCCGGAGGCCTAGGATGGGCTGGAGGATTTGCATTTTTAACAAGTTCCTGGGAACTCTGATGCTGCTCCTCTGGGGGCCACATTTTGAGAACCAGTGACTTGAGTCTTCTCATTTATAAGTTCCAAGAATTTGCAATGTATCGTAAATGCTTAAGAAGTCAGGTGGAGAGTGTGTCTCCCTTTATCCTCCATGCACACACAACACACACACTAAGGGATTTTGCGTGTTCTATGTGGTTTTGGACAGGACACAGTCTCAGGGGCAGGAAGCAGAGTTTCATTGGGTTGAATCTTTGCTGTCAATTTATTGAGGCTCCATGTGTCCCTCAGTCCTGGGACAGAGAGGTTGGTTCTAAGTAGGCACTAATGAGGTAATTGAGCCTTGCAGTAGGTAAGGGAAGGAAGGGCAAGGTGGGTGATGGGGTAAGCAGTGGCCATAGGGAGACAGGCAGGGGCTCGGAGCTTGGGAAATCCTATAAGATGTGTGCTATTACGGGTTCAGTGATTGGATGTAGGAAATTTAGTTATTTCTACTGCGCTGGTATTTCCTGTGACTCTCAGAGTTTTCTTCTCCTGCTCTGACAATGTCTACCTGTGCAAAGAGGAAGTAAGGGGAGGGATTTGTTTCCTCCGCACTTAGGCTGGGGCGCTAGGAGGGGACCAGCATCTCCTCATGGCTGGTCCTGATGTTGGCAGCTGGAACCAAAGCAAGAGAAACCCAAGGCAGACACAGGGCAGGGCAGCAGCCAGCAGCATCTAGGCTCGCTTGGTCCAGCTCCCCTCCCCACCTGGAGGTCCTTCCAATAATAATATCATAACTGCCACTCATAGTTATTGATTGCTTACTGCATGCCAGGGCTTATTTTGAGCACTTTATAATAGTCGTGGGGGATGGATGCTCTTGTCACCTCCATTTTACAGGTGAAGAAATTAAGTTGGGAGATGCAGAGATTTGCTCAGGTTCATGCAAGGGGCAAATGACAGAGCCAGACCTGGGGCCCAGGACTGCAGGAGGGGAAGCACATGCCTGGAACCCTCTTGTACCAATGCTCAGACAAAACTTCGGTGCTTGCTTTGTCTGAATTAGGGACAGCTCATCCCTTGCTGCAGGGACACTTACAGTTCCATTCACCCTGTGGAGCAGGGTTCCCCGGTTTCAAACCGACCTCTGCCCAGCCCTGCCGTTAAACCTGAGCTGGTCGCACAAACTCACAGGCCCTAGTGTCTCCACCTGAACCCCTCTTTTTTCTTGTGGGGCTGCTGTGTGGACAGGTTAGCCAGGCTCTCGGAAGAAAGGTAGTAGCAGTGTCCTCCACCCACGGCTGTGCCGGGGCTGTGCTAGGGACCCTTGGCTCCAGCTGCCACCCTGGGTGTTTGCAAGCCTTCGGCACATGTCCCCTTCTCTGTGTGGGAAGGCCAGGGGAAGGCAAGGGAGGAAAACTACTATGTGATGTCTTTTCTGGAAGGAACTGAAATGCACACAGGTCCAGGGTCAGGGTGGATCAGCGCCGCTCTGCATCCCCCAGAGGACTCGTTCTGTGCTGGGGGATTTTCCCCTCTGCTGGTTTGATAAATGGTCCAGGGCTGGGTGTGCAGGCCGAGCCTGTGGGTCCGGGTGGCCCCCACTTCCTGTGTAATTCCCCATGAAATTGACAACAGGAGCTCCTGGCTTGACAAAAGGGCTTGATTCAGATAAAGGCTTTTTTTTTCTTACCTGTCATTGTGGATGTGACACCTCACGGTGGGAGGGCCTTTGACCTCCGTGACTCTCACCCTATCTGTGTGCCCTCCTCCCTCTCCTCAACGCAGCCCAGGCCATGGACGGTGTTGGTGTGAAGGCCCCCTGCCCCCTGCTGAGGCTCATCGCCCTCTGTCCTGAGATACCCTGCAGCCCTGTTTGGGGGTGTCCGACCCAGTGGAAGGGAATCCCAGCTAAAGCCCTTAAAAAGGAGCTTAACGTTTTTGAAATAGTACTTTGGGTGTTGAAAGTGATCTCATTCGGAGCAATGAGTGGACTTAAAGGATTAAGACCCTTCCCAAAAGGCCGGCAATATCATTTTCGGCCAAAAAAAGAATCACTCAATCTTATTATTGGATTAATAATTACCCTCCAAGTGCTCATGTTGAGGATCGAAACCTCTGCCTTATGACCTATGGCCGCCTTTCGGAGAGACCCAGAAAACGCATTCTCTCCTCCAGGTGGCAGCCCCAAGTTTGGTTCGCGCATTCCCCATCCCTTCAAGACTTCTTGGTCCTCTTTAGTTGCCTCTCTCTCTCTCTCTCTCTCTCCCCCTACTCCCCCCTCTCCTCCCTTCTTTCTTTCCTTCCCTTCCTTCCCTCCTTCCCTTCCGTCCTTCCTTTTTTCTTTCTTTCTTTTTTTGAATCGTCAGATTTAGGCCCTTGGACTAGTTCAGGTCAGCCATCACTGTGAGGCTGCTTCTCTTCATCGAGGGGCTGGCTCTGGGGTTCCAGCCTCCCAGCCTCTCTCTGTAGCCGCCTCCCCGTTGGGTCCTCTGAGCCAGCTTGCCGAAGGTCTGGCTGCCTAATTAGTGTCTAGGTGTCTGGAACCCCAGCTGAATGGCCTATTTCGAGCAGGCCTCCTCGGAGGGGAAGGCGGGCTATGCGGGAGGTGGCCGTGCGGGGGCTGAAGGAGACCCCGTCCAGAAGGCTTCTTCTTGTTCCTTACGCGGCTTGCGCATCGGGTTCCGCTTGCTGAGGTGTGGGTGGAGAAGATGGGAAGCGCAGGGAGGGTGGCCTAGTCCTTCCCTCCGTCATCTGTGGCTTCTCCCCACGCCTGGAGCACCAGTCCTACTGGGATAAAGTGATAAGGATCCGTCTCTCGTAGGGAACAGAGGAAGGGCGGAGCTTACCAGGGAGAGCAATGCGGCCAGAGAGCAATGGCAATGAATGTGACTCCCGCTGGCAGCCCAGCTGCCTGTGTCCTGCTGATTAAAGCATGGATACTTATTATCTCATTCAGTCCTCCCAAATGCCCCATCCAGCAGGTGCTATTGGAACCCCATTTTACATACAGGGTAGCCTGAGATTCAGAGGGAGTGTCCAAGGTCACAAGACAGACGTGAGTTTTTCTCCAAGTTCAGCACGCCCGTTCGCTGTGAGAAGCAGAAGAGAGGTGGAGAGCAGAGGTTCTGAGCCTGGAATGGAGTCTGGGCTCCACCCAGGGAAGCTACTTACCCTCTTGGAATCCCCGAGTTCTCCTCTCTCAATGGGTGCGGGTAGGACTTCCTTGTGGGCTTGTGGCAAGGATGAACTGAGATAGGGAATGGAGGCAAGTGACAGCCCCGTGACAGGCACGTGGCAAGATCTCACTGGTTAGCTCTTATTGTGATGGGAAGACGCCCTCATTTTCCATCACAGACAATATCCCAGCTCTCAGGCCTGCAGAGAGGATCCCAGCCGAGGAATAAAGCATGAGTTGGGGGACTAAGGGACCTGGGTTCTCACTCTCAGTATGACACTTTCCTTTTGGATGAATTGGTGGGACAGTGAAGTACAGGCTTCAGAGTGGCTGCCATTAAGGTACATGAGAAGTGCTTAGACACAGAGGACTCCTTCCTGTTTCCTCTGGGACCCCCAATTCTGAGCTGATGTAAGCAAGATGGTCAAAGGAGAAGTGTGTCAGCTGGATGGTCTCAGCCATGAGATGGTCTTTACCAAGAACTGCGTCTTGACATTCATGAGAGTCTGACTTATTCTCCCACCGAAGCCGTCAGCCAGACCACGGCCCCGCCCTGGCCCTGGCCAGCCCAGGGCAGCCTTCAGCCAGCTGGGGGAATGGAGTATGGTCTGCAATGTTTTTGGCGTGTGTTTGCCTCTATGAGGCTACATCTCAAAGTAAATCAACACTTGCTGGAGGAGGTTCATTGTTAATGTTGGTGAATATCAATCCAGATATTAATCTTCTTAATAATTTTTTATTTTATTTTATTTTTTGAGAAAGGTGTGATTCCTGGTCTGGTTCCTTGGTCCTGTGACTTGTAAGGTGCAGTATAAAGGAGCAGAAGGACCACATCTTCATTTAAAAAAAAATCAATTACTGGTGCTTACATTATTTATATTATTTTCTTTCTCTATTCTCCTTATAAGGAATCTTTTCAAGCCACTTCCTCATTTTTTAAAAAAACACTGGGATGTTAAAATGAAATAATGCAACAAATTGGCCCTGGCTGTTGGCTCAAGTGATAGAACGTCGGCCCAGCATATGGATGTCCAGGTTCGATTCCCGGTCAGGGCACACAGAAGAAGTAACCATCTGCTTCTCTCCCCACTCTCCCCCTTCTCTCCCTCTTTGCCTCCCACAGCCAGTGGCTCAATTGGTTCAAGCGTGGCCCTGGGCGCTGAGGATAGCTCCTGTTGGATTGTATCAGCCTCAGGTCCTAAAAATAGCTCAGTACTCAAGGAGGAAGGGCATAGTGCTTACGGCAGGCGGGTCGGCGAGTGAGGAACCTGCTGGCTGGCATCCCGTGCTCGGGAGATGCCCGCTAACCCCACTGAGCAAGAGCTCCCCGAGGTGGGCAGGGCAGCTGCAGCTTCTTAGACCAGCAAAGCAGAGGGAAAATAGAGGCCCAGACGTGGAAAAGGAGAACAAAAACCGGTTTTCTTGTGAGGCCAAGAGTGTTTGGTTTTTTTTTGTTTGTTTGTTTTTGTTTTTTGTATTTTTCTGAAGCTGGAAATGGGGAGAGACAGTCAGACAGACTCCCGCATGCGCCCGACCGGGATCCACCCGGCACGCCCACTAGGGGCGATGCTCTGCCCACCAGGGGATGATGCTCTGCCCCTCCGGGGGGTCGCTTTGCTGCGACCAGAGCCACTCTAGCGCCTGGGGCAGAGGCCAAGGAGCCATCCCCAGCGCCCGGGCCATCTTTGCTCCAGTGGAACCTTGGCTGCGGGAGGGGAAGAGAGAGACAGAGAGGAAGGAGGGGGTGGGGGGTGGAGAAGCAAATGGGCGCTTCTCCTATGTGCCCTGGCTGGGAATCGAACCCGGGTCCCCCACACGCCAGGCTGACGCTCTACCGCTGAGCCAACCGGCCAGGGCAGAGTTTTTGTTTTAAGTAAGCACGAGAGACGTCTGGTATAGAAGGACATCTTTGAATTGTGACAACGTGCTTTGGGCATGGAAAACTGGGGTGAGGCCTCTGTGGATGGAGGGAGGGCTCTTTGAATAGGGAATATCTGAAAACCCTTCTCCAAATCTCAGTGCCTAGTTCACAGAACAAGTTCAATCTTTTCATGTTGGAGGCCTTGTGCCTATCTAATTCCTGAATTTATATCCTGCCCAAGGCTTTGGCTACCTCTGTTGGGGAGCAAGGGCCATGTAAGTGATGCTCTAGGATCCATTTAAGATCGCATGAAACCGACCATTTCTTTTTCCAACTTCTGTTGGTCACTTAGCACTGTGCTGAGTACTGGGCATTGTGCACTGGACTATTAGTAAGGAACATATGTTCACCTCAGTAGCGCTTACTTAGTGGCAGTGGATGCAGGTATAAGTACAATGCAAAGGCAAAGTAGGAAGTGATGCTCTGATGTTCACACACAGGACTTTGGAAATTCAGAGGAGGAGGGCGAGTCCATTGGCTCAGAGGAGAGGAGGGCTTTGTGGTAATGGTGGTGTCTACGGCCATACCACCCTGAACGCACCCAATCTCGTCTGTGGTAGTGGTGGTGACCACCATCTTGCATGGAGTGCCTCTTTTATTCCTCGCCACAGCCTGCAAGGCAGGGCCTGCTGTCACCCCATTTGATGGATGAGGAAACCGAGGCCTAGAAGGAATTACTAGTTTGTCCAAGGTCAATCTGTAAATGCAGCACAAGGGAAGGAAGGAGTGGAGAAGGGTAGGGACTCTCAGGTGGAAGGAACAACTTGGTGAAGGTGTAAAAGCAGGAGAGAGCAGGATGTGTAAGGACAATAGAGAGGAGTTCTACGGGAGCGGAAATGACAAAAGCCAGATGGCCGAGGTCTCTCAGTGAAAGGCAGGGGTCAGGAACCTATGGCTCGTGAGCCAGATGTGGCTCTTTTGATGGCTGCATCTGGCTCGCAGACAAATCTTTAATAAAAAAATAATAACATTAAAAATATAAAATATTCTCATGTATTACAATTCATTTCCTACCATTCATGCTCATGGTTGTGGGTGGCTGGAGCCAATCACAGCCGTCCTCCGGGACAACACCAAATTTTTTTTTTTTTTTTGTATTTTTCTGAAGCTAGGAACCGGGAGAGACAGTCAGACAGACTCCCGCATGCGCCTGACCGGGATCCACCCGGCACGCCCACCAGGGGGCGATGCTCTGCCCACCAGGGGGTGATGCTCTGCCCCTCCGGGGCGTCGCTATGCCGCGACCAGAGCCACTCTAGTGCCTGGGGCAGAGGCCAAGGAGCCATCCCCAGCGCCTGGGCCATCTTTGCTCCAATGGAGCCTTGGCTGCGGGAGGGGAAGAGAGAGACAGAGAGGAAGGAGGGGTGGAGGGGAGGAGAAGCAGATGGGTGCTTCTCCTGTGTGCCCTGGCCAGGAATCGAACCTGGGACTTCTACACGCCAGGCCGACGCTCTACCACTGAGCCAACCGGCCAGGGCAACACCAAATTTTTATTGGATAATGCGTAATGTACACGGGTCATTGTATGGCTCTCACGGAATTACATTTTTAAAATATGTGGCGTTCATGGCTCTCCTGTCCTTCATTCTGCAGGCTGTAGGGAGCCACTGAAGGGTCCTGAGCAGGAAAGTATCATGACCAGGGCAGACAGGCAGTCTGGAATGAGGAGAATCTGAAGATGTGTGGAACACTTGGAAGTGACTGTGACTAGAACATGTGACAGAGACTGCAGTGTGCCCAGGGGATGGTGTGAAGTCTTCCTGCTGTGGACAATGCAGGAGAGACATCTTCCTTTCCTTTCGCTAACAGGCAACTGATTTCATAAGAATGGGGGGATTGTGGTCCATGTTCCAACTCCCTCCAACTCCATCCACACATTTGTGACTCTAGCTGTCTTTGCCCCATCCTTCTTCTGTCTCCTTACTGGATTTCTTTGATGTGTCAGTTACTTTTTTAGATTACTCTGAGACCAGTTTTTTGGAATGAATATAATATCTTCTATGTCTTCAGACATTTATGGACTTTGAGGGAGGCGGTAGGTGAGTGCAAAATTGTCATATGGAAACATCTAGATCCCTGGGGTGAAGGTATTGGACTGTCGTCAAAAGAGTATTGAGCTTAGGATCCAGGTTCAGTCAGAAACTTTTTTTGCAGTTCTAGGATGTGTGATCTCTGATTTTGAGTTTCTGTACCCACGAGATGTGGGGGATAATGATACCTAAGCCAGTGAGAAAAATGGGATGCTATTAAGAAAAACAAGAGTGTATGTCAGTGGTTCTCATAGCGTGGTCCCCAGGCCTGCAATGTCATTAAAAATGCACATTACTGATCCCTGCCCAGACCCACTGAGTCAGAACCTCGCGGTGGGCTCTCCAGGCAATTCTCTGATACGTGGGCAAGTTTGAGAGTCACTGTTGCTTATCATAGCACTTAGTGTTCAGGCTCTTGTCTGAACCTCTTTGTTGGTCTGTTATAGAGTCTGTTCTTGAGTTTGAGTGTCTTCACAATCCCCTGGAGGCCTTGTTTACACTCAGGTTCTGTAAGTCCTGGGTGGGCCCAAAAGTTTGCATTTCTATCAAGATCCCAGGTGAGAAGCCCTGCTTTGTTACACACTTGCCTTGGACAGGTTTCTAGTTCTCTCTGGGACTCAGTTCCTTTATCTGTGCAGTGAGGATTATAATAGTATATACCTTGTAGGCTGTTATGAAAAATAAATGAGGTATTTTGTGGAGAGAACATGAGCGCGTGAGACCTCAGTCAACATGAATTTGTAACTTGCTTTACAAGTGCAGAAGGTCATTGTGAAAGTTGATGGCAGAAGACTGCAGTGCGTTTTATTTGAAAACAATATATTTTTTTTTATTGTGGTAAAAGAGACAAAACAAAGTTTGCCATTTTAAGTGTACAACTCAGTGGCATTAATTATATTCAGTATTGTGCAAACATCACAACCATTCATTTCCAACTGAAACTCTGTACACGTTAAGCAAACTCTCCCCATTCTCCCTCCCACGAAGTCCTGGTACCCTCTAATATGCTTTCCGTCTCTATGGATTGGCCTCTTCTAGATGTTTCATATGAGTGGAATCATACTGTTATTTGTCCTTTTGTGTCTGGCTTCTTTCACTGAGCATGTTTTTAAGGTTCATCCATATTGTAGCATGTATCAAAACTTCATTTCTTTTTATCACTGAATAATATTTTATTGTATGGATATACCATATTTTATTATCCATTCATCTGTTGATGGACACTTGGGTAATTTCCACTTTTGGACTTTTTTTTCTTTTTCTTTTTCTTTTTTTTTTTTTTTTACAGAGACACAGAGAGAGAGAGAGAGTCAGATAGGGACAGACAGACAGGAATGAAGAAAGATGAGAAGCATCAATCATCAGTTTTTCATTGTGACACCTTAGTTGTTCATTGATTGCTTTCTCATATGTACCTTGACTGTGGGGCCACAGCAGATCGAGTAACCCCTCGCTCGAGCCAGTGACCTTGGGTCCAAGCTGGTGAGCTTTGCTCAAACCAGATGAACCCGCGCTCAAGCTGGCGACCTCGGGGTCTCGAACCTGGGTCCTCCGCATCCCAGTCTGATGATCTATCCACTGTACCACTGCCTGGTCAGGTGCACTTTTGGACTCTTGAACATTGGCATAAGTACATCTGTTTGAACCTCTGTTTTCAATTCTTTGGGGTATAGACACCTAGGAATACAGTTGCAGGTTGCATGGTAATTCTATTTTTAGGTTTTTGAGAAAGCAGCCAGCTATTTTCCACAGCAGCTGCACCATTATACATTCTCACCAGCAACATTTAAGGGTTCCAATTTCTCCACATCCCTGACAACGGTGGTTGTTTTCCGTTTGATTACAGTCATCCCCAGTAGGTGTGAAGTGGTTTGCCGTTGTGGTTTTCATTTCCATTTCCTTAGCTACATCTTTTCATGTGTTTATTGGTTCTTCCTGTATCTTCATCGAAGAAATGACTCATCAAGTCATTTGCCCATTTTCAAACTGGGTTGTAGTCCTTTTGCTGTTGTGTTGTAGGACTTCTTTATCTATCTCGGATGCTAGACCCTTACCAGATGTATGATTTGCAAATATTTTCTCCCATTCTATGGGTTGCCTCTTTTAGTCTATTTTTAAAAATACAGTTTTATTGAGGGGTAATTGATATACCCTACACTGTATATTTAAAGGAGACAATTTAATGAGTTTTGACATGTACAAACACTGGTAAAACCATCACTATAATTAAAGATCATGAACATACCCCTTTGCCCCCAAATTTCCTTGTGACCTTTTGTAATTAATTCCTCCTTCCTGCCCTTCCTCTCTCTGTCTATTAATAATCATGCTCTAGATACCCTGCAGTTGACACTGAGCCTCATGGGAAGGTGCCCAATCTGGGACTCGGAAGACCAGACCCTGGGTGCACGGGCTCTGTGGTCAGTGGGCGCTGATTCTGTGCAGCCTCCCTCACCCGTGCTCTGCCTCCTCCCTTCCACCTGACCGGGCTCGGCTACCAGTGGCCCCATCCACTCCAGCTGCACTTCAGGACGCCAGTGATTATTGCCTTTTTTTTTTAAAAGCAACATTTTACTAATTATGGTATAATTAGTTTTGAAGGATACGAATGTCTATCCCACATCCTTTGAATGGGAATTTCTGTGGGTGCGATCCTGGGGTCCATGCTTTTGAGAAAGCTCCCCCGGTGGTTCGGATGGACAGTAAGCCGAGATGATTTCCGGTACAAGCCTCTTATCCAGAATCCCTTGGTTTCTATATCACTTTGTATTTTTCACATTGATTTCAGTTCATTCTCTCGGAAGCACCAGGGGATGTGTAAGAAAGGTAGCGCTTGTTTAAAGATAAGGACACAAGTCTATGGAGTGAAGGAGGTACTTGAGTAGACATCAGTAAGGCAGAGAGGGGGCCTGGAAAGGTCCCTGTGTTCCCACTGTTCCCTTCAATGGAGGTTAAACAAGGCGACACCAACATGCAACAGATGGCAGCCAATGGTTTCCAAGTGAGGGTCCCCGGGGGTGGTGTTACTATGGACCAGGGTCTGGCTTTGCCAGTATATCCAGAGAGGAGCAGATGCCCAGGACTAACTCACTTTAGTTCCCCGGGATATGGATATTTAAGGTAAAATGATACCTTGTTCATTGTAATGGAGCCTGTTCCTATCTAGTTCATGAAAGAATGGTGGTTACTCTCCTGGACCCCCTGTGTGGCCCTCGTGGTAGCAAGGGGTCTGGAGAACATGTCAGTAACCGGACCAGTGAGATACCTTCTGGTACTGGTAGAACCCAAAACTAGTGTGAACAATAGGCGAATGGTCATATCACTTGAGAAGACCGCAGGTGGGGTGGCTGCAGGATTGGGTCATTCAGTGACTCAACAACATCGTCATGCCCCGGGCCACTTTCTTCTCTCTGTATAACTGTGGTGGACATATTGGTGATGTCTCCCCTAGTGGTCAGGAGAAGTCCATGACAGCTGACAGCACAGTGCTCAGCGAATGTGTAAGGAGGAGGGTGTTCCTTCATATGAAGTCCCCAGCAGGCCTCCCATTGGTCCAGTCGACCGGGTTTGAGTCCTCTGGTGGTTCTGAAACGTATCACTAGCAGGAGAAGGAAACCACCATGATTGGCTTAACCCGGTTGTAATGAACCACTGGGGCTGGGAATCACTGTCTCATTGCAATCATGACTGCACCCCTTTGGAGGTAGGGCCCCGAATGGAGTGTGAACTGCTGAATAGAGTTGGGGCACACCAGCAAGAGAGTTGGGGGGGTTGGTAGCCTAGCTGGGGGAGTGTGGAATTGGAAGCCGGTGGATGGTGCTTTGAGAACTGTGTCATCTGAGCCGTGAGGAGCCTGATGACCACCTGCTGTCCCTCCTCCAAATATGAGCCACGTTCTCCTGTCTGGTGGCCACCACAGCTCTCGCACTCTCTCCCTGGTTGGTATGAGAGTAAAACCCTGTCCTTCTTCATGGTTTGCTCTGCACTGCAGGTTGACCACCCTGAGCAGGTTAACACCATCTTAGTCAGTCTGTTTAGGTGACAGCCTTCTTGACCTACATTTTTATCTGGGGGAAGAAACTATGTCACCCTAGTGGGTTTCCATTCCCTGCTCTTTCAGTAGCAATTTGGGAACACCGTGCCCCCATCAAGTGGTTCCTGTGGGTATCTGGTGCTTCAGGGGGGGGGGATGTTTTGATTGTTACTGAATGACTCTCAGAAGGTCACCTTATCCCCGTGTTCTAGGGGCTTCTTTCTGTCGCCTCTGTGTGCAGACGCCCTCCGCCACCTCCCGGGGCTTGCCGCTCAGCCCCGGTCAGGGGAGCGCCGGGGTGGAGGCTGGACCTGGCGCCTGGACGGTGAGCGTGCTGCAGGAGGAGCGAGGACTTGGCGCGGGCCAGGGCAGGCGTGACCGCGATGCGGCCGGCTGTCCGTTCCGGTGGGAGTACAGGTCACTGGTCGGGTGCCTGCCTCATTGACTCTCCACTGCTCACTGAGTCTTGTTCGTCTGTTCACGCAGAGATTGCTTCATTTCTTTTCAGTTCATTTTTCTGTGCCCGTGTGACATGTCACTGCTTTGTAGTACCCTCACCTGCTGTAGCTCGTGACTTTGAGAAAGGCCTTTTTGAACCCCTCTGAGTCTCAGTTTCTTGTTCTGCTAAACGGTGATGGACATTCCTGCCTAAAGCGTCCAGAAGCCGGGGAGACAGGTGGGCCTAGGAGAGCAGCTCCTGGCGGGGAGGGGGGGGCAAGGTTGTCTGTGTAAAGGGGCTCTGGCCCTGCTCTGACTTGGTAACGGAAGGAGGCTCTCTGCTTGTGGGAGGGGCACTGAGACCCCGTGGCCTCAGCTCTCGCCCCGAGACACTGCGCTCTCCTGCCAGTAACACAGCTTCAGCCACCTTGGTTCCCGGGGTTGGGATGCGTCTGCCTCGGAGCCTCAGCCCAAGTCTGGGTTTACAGCTGTCCGTTCATACCTAACAGCACAGCTGAGACGTGTCTGGACATTTTCGTGGGACTTCGCCAGGGGCCTGAGGGTAAGAAAAGAAAAATAAATAGAGAGAGTGCGCAACGTGGTTTCCAAGTTACGGTTTGTTCTGCTTCATGGGTATGAAGTCCCCGTATAACACCTGTTGTGCCACACTAAAGCGTATACATTTCTGACCCCTAGCTAGACCTGCTGGTCCCTTTAAAGTTTAGGCAGAAAGACTGAGGTCCAGAGAGTGATGGGAGCCCCTCTACTGCCTGTGAGGGTGTGTCATTACTCCTAGTGACTGGTTTGGGGAGCCACCTCTGGCGTGACTGACACCATGAATGTTCATCCCTTCACCAGCATAGCCTGACCCCAGAGGCCAGGGCAGAAGAGTCATTATCCCCAAATAGAACAGCAGCCCCCGCCCCCCAGGGCACCAGCAACACGTGCGTTACAGGTGGGAGGGAAGTCAGGCGTCTGGGCACGATGCCTTGAAGCTGAGCCGGTCTTTGGGTGTGAGGATAGGGAGGGCTTTGAGCCTGGGAACGAGCTAGGAATGGCTGACACAGAAACCCATGCTTTGTGCAGATAGACTCATTTCCTCTCCCTATGTTTATTCTGTGTTGCCGTCGGATTTCAGAATATCAGAGAGAAAATTGTGGCCTCTCTGAACTGTGCTAGGAGGAGCCAGGAGAAGGGGTTCTGACAGATGTGTGGGCATCTGCCTGGAGCTTAAGGGAGGAAGGCTCTGTGTCTGTGGGGCCATGGAGATGGTGGATGCCTGCGTACCTGAGTGGGCATTCAGGTGAAAGGGGGGGGGGTCAAGGGGTTTAGAGTCTATATTCGCCCCTCTTAGAGATTTTCCTTCTAGACCTACATCTTGAAAGCTATTTTTTTTTCTCCCAGAACATAAAGCAAATTACCTTACATTTTTCAATCCACTTGACAGAATAAAAAAATAAAAGTGAGACAATAGATGCAAAAGTGTTTCAAGGAATGGAAGCCAGTATACCAGCATTTCCCAAAGTGTGTGCCGTGGAACCCCACTCCTGGAGATGTTAATAGATGTTAAGCAATAAAAAGGTTCCCATGTCAAACACCTCTGAGAGACCCTGGTTAATAAACCTTCAACAGGTTTCTTTATCAAAGACCGCTCAGGACTTTTCATAAGCTAATGTGCTTCATGGCTCTCTAGCAGGGTGAGTTGATATTTCCCAAACTTGTTTAATCAGGGATCCTTCTAGAGCAGAACTGTGGGGGGGGGGGTTGGCATCTTCTCAGCGGTGCATTATTGTAAGTGTGTGTGTTTGGGGGTGCCGCTGGGTTAAGGGGACAGGCTGTCGCTCAGTAAGCTTCGACAGTCATTTGTCCACGACATTGTCTCACGTCATCCTGTCTCCCCGTTCTCAGCAGTGTGCGTGCAGTGGCGGCTGTGGGCAGGAGTTGAAAATCCAGGAAAGTTTCTCTCGGGGGTGTTAATCCATTTTTCTTTATTAAAAACCTCACATGCCTCACATGCTTTCACCGGGGTGAACCTTGAAGACATGCTAAGTGAAATAAGCCAGACACACAAGAGCAGGGACTGTGTGATCCCATTTGTGGGCGGTTCCTCAGACAGTTCGATGCATAGAGCCCCAGAGTAGCACGGTGGTTGCCAGGGGCGGCAGGGGGCGGAAAGATGCTTGGGAATTACTGCTTAGTAGGTAGAGTTTCTGTTCAGGTGATGAGAAGGTCCTGGAGGTGGGTGATGGTGATGTTTGCATGCATAGTGAGTGTACTTGATGCCACTGAACTGTACACTTAACTATGGTTAAAATGGTAAATTTTATGGTGTATGTATATATATATATATATATATATATATATATATATATATATATAACCACAGTTTTTAAAAAATGGTAAAAAAAGATCTGTCTTTAGTCTGAGCTTTTTGGTTTCAATCCAGTTTCTTTCAGACTCTGGCCTGTAGAGTCTAAATAGCTGGGTGTTCAGGATGCTCTTTAAACTTGGGTCAAAGATGTGACTAATGCTGGTGACCCCTTGCCATGTTCACGCCTTTAATGTTATTAATTTTGCTTGGAAACTTATGAAGTTTGCAGCTTAGCCCGTCTTTCATAAGCCTTTGCAATTTCCTTTCAGTAAACTTGAAGTTCTGATGGGATAGTTCTTTCCCAAAAAGCTCAGTGTAAAATGCTAGGTCCCTAAGTAAAATATTTTAGTTGGCATCTCTTTCTGTTGGTGCAACCTTTGCATCAACAAAGGAACCATCACAAGCAGAGGGTCCCGACGGCCATGGAGCTTTCTGCAGGCTCAGGTCTAGATCTTAGCCTCACTTCCTATTAGTCATTGAGAATCAGTTTCTCATCTAGAAAATAGAGATAGCGTTAGCACATTCTTCCAAGCATTTAGGTGAGATGTCCTATGTAGCTGACACAGCTAGGTTCTCTGTAAACCCCTTCCCTTCACGATTCTCTTTAGTATCAACCTGGGTGGGGCGGGCTCTGCAGACAACCTGGCTCCTGGTGTCTCAAACAGATCTCCTGACTTCTTTGCTCTCTTGCCCTTCCCCTCCCCAGTCTTCCCCATATCAGCACAATGGCACAACAATCCACCCAGGGGCTCAAGCATTACAAATTCCCCACTTTCTCCCTGTCATTTCCATAGGCACCAGCAAGCCCTGTTGGAGCAAAGACTTTTCAGTTTTCACCATTGGCACCCGAGCCAGGCACCATCCGCCCTGAATGAACACCCGCCTTTCCCCACCCAGCAGCCGGACCGACTCTGCCACTCCCTTGCTTAGAACCTTTTTGTGTCTGCAGCACCTTCCTCTCTTTCTAGTTAACCACTGCATTGGTAATGGGGTCCTTCTAGACTTCTCCCTCCCACTTTGATGTATAGTCTTCAGTGATGACTTTGTGGGAAGTATTTATAAGGGAAGTACTAGATTTGTCAGAAGACCTGAGTGGTTGACGTATGAAGAGCATGGCTTTGGGCAAGTGAATGAAATATTCTGTGTCTCAGTGTCCCCATCTAGACAATAATAATCATGGGTTGGATAGGGATGGATAAGTATCTTTGGAGTCCATGAGACTTTATTGCCTATGAAGGCATTTGTAGAAGGCAAGCATGGCTTACACAAATGAGAGGTGGTGGTGGTGGTGGAATTTCAGGTTGGGTAAAGGGAAGAGTTGGCTAGAGCCAGCAGATATTTTTCTGAGCTAGCAGATGTTTTTCTGTCTGCACGGAACACTGTGTTTCTGTCCAGTGAGTCATGTACAGAGGAGACTCAGAAGAACGGCTCAGTCTCCCCAGAGGCCTCCTGGGGCTGGCTGGGGACTTGCCTCTCTCTTACACCTTGGATCCTTCTCTTGGCTTCTTGTGTCCTCCAAGTGACACAGCTTCTGAGCAGGTCCTGAAAGGGGGTGGTCTTCCTCTGCCTGGCCTTGCCCTGGGCCCTCCATGCCTCCTTCGGTATTCTTGTCACCCGGAGGTGTCACCTGCGGGCACAACTAATTCATAGGGGTGCTGTAGGAGGGAGTCAGTCCCATCAGGAGTGCTGATAGAAGGTCTGATGTTGGTGCTGGGGGCAGAGGTCGACTTGTTGAGGACCATGCTGTGTTGCTGCTTCACAGTGACGGGCAGCTTGGAGAATGGCATCGGAGGGACTCACCATTCTGTGCCTCCCTGGCGAAATGGTTTTCTGCACCTTGTGTGTTGCCAGCATAAATGCAGGAGTAGCGTGAGGTCTCAGGAGTGGGGTGGGCAGGGGACCAAGGGGTCGGGACCTGGGAATGTTAGTTAATGTAGAACCATCGCTTGAAACCGCGTATCTCCTCGGTCACTGGACTCGTAGGTGTTTGCTCAGCAGGTTGGAGAGGCGGTATGAGTTAGTGTCACACTGCTGGGGACCCAGACCCTTAAAGCACATGGGAATAAGGGGGCCAAGACAACCTCCTTAAGGGAAGTGACATATTATACTAGCATTATGTGATCAATGCTAAATCTTTTAAAAATTCAGTGTTGTGGTGATGGAGATTATTTCCAAACCTGGAGATATAAACTCCCCTATTCTGCCACCTCCTTGCATACTTCCAGGTAGCAGTGCCTGGCCCTGGAACTTTGTTGCAGACAGTCTGAGCATTTTTTTTCTCTTAAGGAGCGAATACAGCTCCCCATTCAGCTTTGGGCTGCAGGGGCAATTTCTGCCAAGCTTTGCTGCACGCAGCTGAAATATGTTTTGTATTTTATGGGCTTTGGCTCATCGTGAAATTAAATAGCCCTAATTACATGAATATAGACCAGCACAGGAGACAACTATTTACTTCCTGATTTTCCCTGAAATTGAAAAGGAGGGGAGGGGGGAGAGGACAAGGAGCGGGCTGGGGTGGGTAGCCCTCCCACCAGACATCAGACAACAACGGAAGTGCTGCCATTTGGCCCATTTGGGCCCCCAGTAGCCTGCTTCCTCATGGTGCCACTGTTCGCCGGAATGATGGGCTTCTCTGCACGAAGACTCTGGGGGCTGGAAGGAGGGTGGTGGGGCTGTGGGAGGCAGGTCGGCCCTGGGGGGGCGGCAGCGGCAGAGGCTGGGGGTGGGGAGGCTTTCCAGCAGGGTGAGGCTGAGGCCCGAGGCTTGAGAGCAGTGGGCTCTCCGCTGGGTCCCCCCAGCACCCTGCCTTTAGCATCGTTTCCAACCCTGTTGACTTCCCTTCCATTAGAAAAGTCTAGTTAGAGATTTCACACTAGCCTAAGGAAGGGAATTGCCATTCTTGTTTTCACTTCTTCTTTTGCCTAAAGATCAGACATGCAATGGGCTGGAACCACCTAATCATGGGGTCTCAGTGAAGCCCTGGGGTGGCTGGGGGTGCTGTAGCATGTGGGGACCTCCTGCTGCCTCTTCCACTGTTGATGTCCCCAGAAGAAGTAAAGACCCCTCCTGAACTTAGAAGGATCCGGTTCTGTGACGTGGGCCAACACCTGAGCAGACAAAGTGTGTTCCATGCCAGCAGTCTTTACTGTGAGAAAGGAAATAGGGCAAGGCGTGTGACTGGGGCCCACATCCCACAGGGGTGGCCCTGTTCCCCAAGAGCAAGCTCTCTCAGCACCCACAGTACCCCTTTAGGCCGCTAAGAAGCCAATTTAAGCAAAGATGCAAAGAGTCTGAAGAGAAACTGCAACACCAGCTTTTGTTTTCCAGTCAACAGCACCCTTGGGGTCAGCAGCATCGCCATTATGGGGCTTTGCTGCGAAGGCCGTCTGCGGAACCCGCCCCTCACCGGGAGGGCCTGGCTCCGTGAAGCCTGAAGCACATGCTCCCGCTTCTCGACTGAGCTCAGAAACAGACCGAGTGCTCTATCTGGCCTCATCACCCTATGTCCAGGAACACCGTTTTACAGATAGAGAAACTGAGGCATCAAGAAAGAAGGGCAGCCACTGAACAGGACTGTGGTCAGAGTCTCATCCCTGGCACCTGTAGCATCCTGGCCACAGTGACTCAGACGGAGGAGGCTTTCACGGGGGACTTTGGTTGGCGCATCAACAGCTGGGAGCTATGACCACCCCACTTGTTCAACTGACTGTGAAGGGAGAGGAGCTTGTTGGGGTGATGCCCACATGACGGGTGCCCGGCTGAGTCCCGGCTGGGAGGGTGATCTAAGGAGTGTGGGGACGGACGTCTGGAAGAGTGCCAGAGCCTCCTCTCCAGATAAAAGTCAGTCAGCTAAGCAAGCCTGCAGTCCACTGTGCCCCAGGCCACCTGCGTGAGCCAGGGCTGCACGGAGTGGTGACTATCCCCAGTATGTGTTGACCGAGCCCCTCCTCTGTCCACTCTGGCCTCGGGGCACCAAAAGCAATAGCAAATACTCCCTCCAGCACACCTTTCTGGGATGTCCCTCCATTCCTGCACACGCAGGAGCTGGTGGGGTGCCCAGGAAAACTGGCAGGCAGCCCCCCACCCTGGACAGCACTTTCCTCGTGGGCTGGGCCCAGGACTGGGTGGGAGAGAGAGACCACCCTGACGCCAAGTCTGGCCGGGACAACCCCACATTTCTGGCTGGCCCTTTCCCAATTGGAAAGAAGTTTGTGATTCTGGCCTGCCAGCCCAGGCAGCTATTGAGACTGCTGTGTTTTTGAAGGCTCACAGCCGTACTTGGAGGAAGAGTGTCATTGCTTAGCGACTCCCCTGCCCGGAGCACAGCGCTCGCTCGGATTATAAAGGGTTGCCCTGATGTGAGAATAGAGTTCCACCTTGGGCCACCGGGCTCACTGAGGCTCCAGCTCAGCTCGGCTGGAAACTGCAGACTCGGGGAAGGAAAGGTGGTTCTGCACCCTGGTGGGGGGGGGACGCCTCAGGCCAAGGACAGGGAGCCTGGGGAGGGGAACCACCAGTGGAGACTCCGGGTCCAGTGAAGGCCTGATCTCTGAATGGGGGCTTCTCACTGACACCCCCTTCTGAAGAACCTTCTTCCAGGCTGTTTGCAAAGGCTCTGTCCATGGTCAGCCGTCTCCCCAGCCCCCTTTAATCAACTGGGAAGTGAGGGTTCAGAGCTCGGAGTAGCTAAATTTGGTGCTGAGTTTCCCGAGGACCGGGCTGGTTGCCTGGCGGCACCAGGCCTCTCAGTCTGTCCCCTCTTCCCCATCCTTTATGCTCTCCGCCAGCCCTTCCCCCGGCCACCAGAGCCACTTTTCTCCCGCTCACAGGAACAGGAGTAGAGGCCGAGGGACAGCAGCAGACGGGAGGGACCGAGGCCCGGGCCCATCCCCTGCCCAGCTGTTCCTGCGTTCTGGACTGCTGTGGGGTTTTGGCCAAGCTGAGCCTTGTGATTTCCCTGCCTGGACGCGAGACTGTCCAGAGACAGAGCTGTGGCCGCCTCTTGGGAGGACAGTTGCTTTGACTTGACTCCCACCTGCTCCCCCAGTGGTAATGATGGCTTGTGCTGTGACACACAGACCTCGGATGCTTCTCCTTTTATGACGATGGCACTCATTTCTGAGATGATGCCCAGAAGTTGGGTGACAGGTAAAGACTGGGTCAGGGCCACATGCCCACACGGGCTTCAGACTGCTGTCAATTGCACAGCTGGACCACAGGTGCTACACGTAAATATAATTCTCCCAAAAAAGAACAAAAACAACAAGAAAGGGTAATTCGTGGCACCCACTCGTAGAAAGCAAGAGTTTAAAATGAGAAAAGCGGGCAGGAAAAAAATACTGGCTATTGAACGACGTTCTCAATGTATAAACTGCATATTGGAGTTACTCTAATAAGAGGCATTCGTCTGTTTTGCTGATTTAAATCAATGAATGCCTGGTATTTCTTGGATGAAATGGAAGTGTGGCCTGTGCTGTGTCCCCAGCCCCCTCACCGTCCTCGGATGCGTACACGCAGTGCCCCCCTCTGTCTGAAACCTGGGTAGGGCCGCGAAGAGCATGAAGCTTTTCCTGCCCTGTCGCTCGGGGCGTGGTTGTCTCCCACCTGTCCGGATTTGGCAACCTTCACTCTGGCTTTGGGAATGTAGCTTGTGGCTGGTGGCCACCCCTTACTGACAATTTCACACCCGTAGCTGCCTACTTGGGAAGCACACATTTTTGGTGGATCGCAAGCTTCCTGTCCCAGAACCAAGATTTCCCTTGGACTTCAGATAGGTGGGCCCAGCTGCCATCTCATGTACTGTGCTGTGGAGTGCTCATTCGTTCACTCGTTATTTATTAATTCACTCATTGTTCATTCATTCATCCATTTGTTCACGTCTTCCCAAACAGTTATGACATGCTTCCTATGCATCGGGCTCTGGCTTGAGACTGGAGAGAAAAGTGGTGAGAAATGTATGATTTCTGACTCCTAGGAGCTTATGTTTTTAGAGAGGGGAGAGTATCAATATATAAATTCAACAGGGTTTGTAAAATGCAAGTTCTGGTGGGCACTAACACATAGTAGGGCCATCCTAGACCAGTACCAAAGTCACAGTCCTCATTTGAAGAATGAGTCCCTAGGCGAGAGGGATTAGGGAATAAACCACCTGTGCAGAAGGCACAGAAGCATGATCAGGTGGAGAGTGTCCCAGGAGACCTGGGCCCAGTCCTCAGGGCACATTCTGGGCAGACAGGGGAATGTTGTGTTGGATTACAAAAGGCAGTACGCACACCCAAAGCTCTCCCCTGGAATACAGCCTCACTACTTGCAATATTCCAATTTGTCCCTGTGAGCTGTGGGACATGGTGATCTCTTTGGCATGCTTACTTCTTCCTATGAAAGAATAATCTATTAGAGAAGGTGTGGTGAGAGACACTTCTCTTCTGGCTGGAAGGCTGGCTTTTTATGGGTTAGCATTCTTTTATGGACAAATGCCAGAACATTGAATCCACACGGGCTTATGCAATGGGGGAAATTTGGCTCACGTAACTGGAAAGTGTAAGCATAGTGCTGGCTTCAGTGCACATGATGTAGACATCTACATGATGTCACCAGGACTGGAACCCAGTACGCTCCATCCTCTGGCTCAGCTCTGCTCTCCTTGGGATGTTGGCTTCATTCTTTTCAGCCCCCCCCCCCTTACAAGATGGTGCCTATATTCCTTAGGCCCACACCACTGCAAGATCACATCCAATGCAAGAGCAGGGACTCCCATCCAAAGTGTTGTTGCCTCTCAAAGATTCTGTCCGTCCTGGGACCAATCCCTGAACCAATCACTGTGACTGCCTGACCTCTGCTCTGTGCTGATTGCTGTGGGCCCAGGTCACATGTACACCCTTGAATAAAGGGTGGAGTTAATAAGAGCTTTTGGGTGGAGGGTGAAGGGGTGGATCCCGAGAGGATAAATGAATGGTAGCAAAAACAACAGATGTCCACTGTCTCTAATAGTTTCTCCTAAGCTATTTTTGATCATAATTGTATTAGTCAGGGTTCTCCAGAGAAACAGAAATAAGGCTCTCTCACACACACACATAAACACACACACACACACACACACACACACACACACACACACTCTCTCTCTTTAAGGAACAGGGTCACAAAGTCATGGAGGCTACAACTCCAAAATCTGTAGAGTGGGTCCATGGACCGGAGCCTCAGAGGAGAGCTCATGTTAAGACCAAAGGCTGTCTGCTGGCAGAATCCCCTCTTGCTCAGGGGAGGTCAGTCTTTTGTTCTGTCCAATCTTTAATTGACTTGATGGCCACTCACTCCCATTACAGGGGGAGTCTGCTTCACTCAGTGTCCACCCATTTAAGTGTTAATCACATTCAAAAGCATTCTTACAGCAACATCCAGACGAGTGTCTGACCACATATCTGGGCACCCAGTCTCAGCCAAGTTCACACATAAAATTAACCATCATCACGACCAACGGAAAGAAATGCGTTTACATCACACTCAGTATGAACATACGTACGTCTGACACAAAAGTCTCACTAAATTGTGCTTATCCAAAATGTGATGTGCTCTTAATTCTCCCTTCTGTTTTATTTCATTAACAAAGCATGTGTGATCCACTCAGTTGGTTTCTGGACTTGTGATGGTTTGCAGAGATGGTTTTCTGAAACATCGTCTTAGAATGTTTTCCGAGTATTCTTCTATTCCAAGGCAAATGTCCTGAGGATTAGCACTCTGTCCAGAGGGTCAGACAAGGCACTGTGGGCAACTCAGGGAGACCTGAGGAGCTTTCTGAGTCCCATCATGATTGTATGTGACCTCAGCCAGGACTTGGGCCTGCTTGTGCCTCAGTTTCCTTATCTGTACTTAACGAATACCTGTTCAACCGCCACCTGTCGCAGACAATATAACCAGAACAAGGGAATGTATATGGAAACACCTTGTAAACTCCAAAGTAATTTGGGGAGGTAATTGCTATAATAACTTTCTCCTCTACCCTTCAGGAATCTGAGAGGATGATGCTATTTAATGAAAATTAGCTTGAGCTCTTCAAAACTCGCCACGTAAAACAAAGACAGCCCCATTTTCTTTAATCAAAATGATGATCAGCTTCTAGAAACGAGCCCCGTCTCTCCTGAGATCGCTCAGAATTAAAATCTGATTTCAAAGAAGGGAAAACTGCAGTGCTCTTGGGTGTGACTCAGAGCCGTTGGGTCCTGCGGCCTTCTCGCCACGTTCCCCCTCTACCTGGTTCAGTGTATCCTTTGGGGCGATCTGGAGACGACTCGGTCACATTGCTTGTCTTTAAGAACCAGAGCTGGGCTGAATGCTACCTCTAATACTTTGTTGTAAAACCAGCTAATGGGTGACCTGAGAGAGAAGAGGTGGGGAGGGTTGAGAGTTTCCTAGGTTGGGTTGGCACTTACGAGGACTGATATCCTAGAAGGGAAACCACCCTGGGAGCCCCCGCTTTGCTGGAATGGAGCAGCCTCAGGCAGCCTGGGGATCCAGGGACGGGCAGCTCTCTGCCCACCTGTGGGGCTGGGCCTGGGGTGGGAGGGCTGCTCCAGGCTGGGTCACCTCCGTGATGCCCGGGGCGGTCTGCGGCCAGGCAGGCGGGAGCCCTCATCCTTGCTGTTCCCTTCCCTTTCATTCCTCTGTTATTTGTTTTCTAATCAGCCCCTTTCGCGGTGTGTATAATGAGAGGCTGGTTATTCCTATCACACGTTATTGTTTTCTGGGGTCCCCCCACCCTCTCCCGGCACAGCAATTCCAGCATCCTCAGATGAGGGTGATAAGTGTTTGAGATGCAAAACTGTGTCTCATTTCAGCGCCTAATAGAAGATGGAGAATGAGCCCTGGCACCTTTCTGCTCAGTAAATTCATAATTACAGGCTTCCTCGTCTCGCCTCCCACAAACCAGGGAACTGCTGACGGGCTTGCGGGTCTGCAAGTGTGTACAGTAAGGGGGGGCGTGGCAGGCATGCTTTCTCTGGTGCCTGGCGGTTTCCTACACAGGAGCTGCCAGAGGAAGTCCCCTCCCGAGGCTTGGTGTCTGAGCCCTGCCCTGCACCTGCCCCGGCTCCAGATCTGGAGCGAGGGTTACCAGCCCTGCTGGAATTTGGTGGTTGGCAGCGATGTTCTGAGAGCTGTTAGCCAGCCGGGCAGATGGCCCCCGCAGGGCATCTCCCCCGACAAAGGCCAGGGAGCAGCTGCTGAGGTGGGTTCGGATCACGTCAGAAGAGAGACCGTGGGTGGTAGAAAGAGCACTGGGCTGGGAGTCCAGAGACCCGAGCTTAAGCCCACCCTCACGTTGAACTCACTATGTGACCTCCTGCAAGTCATTCATCTCTCTGGATCTCCACGTCCTCATCTCCAAAATCAGGGTTTGGGGATCATTAAATGGGGTTATCTCTTTCAGATAAAAAATGTCTAGATTATTTTCTGAGGTGTGGATTAGCACAGGCAATTCAAGGTGAACCATCCTGACCCTCAGCACCCCTATTAAGATGGTACCATTGGGTACCAAATCACTGTCATGATCCTAATCCTTTCTGTTTTATTTCAATCTTGTCAATAACCACTGTCATTTAGAAGTGATGATGTGTGCCAGACAGTTTCCAGTCATGACTACTTTTAGAGGTCAATAGCAGCAGCCACCTGCTGGGTGTTACCTGGCAGGATGTGCCCTGCGGGTCAGTGGGACTTTGCTTTTCACCTGCAGAGCTGTCGGGGAGGTAGTGCTGGGTGATGCCCTGGATTTCTGCGTTTGGGGACTTGTATAAATTAAAACAGGCTTCCACGCCCTCTACATTCTGCACTCCACATTGCATGTGGCTAGAAAGAGTGCAGATTTTACAGTGACACGAACCTGAGTTTCAATTCCAACTCTGTTGGCCACACGCCTTTGCGGAGCTGAGGTTTCTTCACCTGAGAAGCAGGTAAAACAACCTGGACCCCAGGGGACAGTTATGGTGATCAGGTGAGGAAAGCCACATGTGAGCGTTTGCTTGGGGCCTGAGTGATATTAAATGGTCCACAGACAGTGACATTCCTCCTTGCTTCCCGCCTCTCTTTATGCCCTTCAGAAATCAGTTCTTGAGCTTCCACCGTGTGCCGGGTGCTGGGCTGGGGCTACGGGCACACCAGTGAGCAAGGCAGACTCTCCCTGCTCTCATGGAGCCCACAGCTCAAAGCTCTAAACTCCGTTCCTTCTGCAAAGACTAAATTATGGAGAGAAATGTGGAGTCGCCTTTCTGGAGGCCTTTGCTTTTTCCTTTGAGTTTCTTCCCCTCTTACCATGCGTCTCAGTCTCGGCCTTGCAGGGACATCCAGACAAGGTGTGTGGTTCTCTCTTTTCAGCCCTGTCTTCTCCCTGACTCTCAGGGACTGTGCTCTCCGGACAGACCCTTCACGGCACACATCCTGTTCAGTATGCCCAGAGTCTCGCTATGCTGACCCCTTTCCAAGGAGGCCTTTCCCTTCCAGCTTTCCATGTCCTCACCAAGCTCATGGCTCAGCCCAAATGCCGACCCTCCTCCAGCCTCCTCCACACCCCCTCGCCCCAAGTTAGAAGTCACTTTCTTCACGCAAAGCCCCGAAGCCCCCTGTGGTCCATCACGCAGCTTTTCACCGTGGGAGTGATTTCGGTTCCTGTGGTGTGCGCCTCATCCAGCCTCAGCCGTCCTCGGATCCCCTGGTGCCTGGCATGTTTCTTGTGTGCCCTGTTGTCCATCGTGGGGCACAGCATCTGCCAGGGTCTTCGTCCTCTGACACTTGAGAAGAGACCCGTGTTCTCACTGGGATTTGAATTAACAGTGTCAAAGTCTGGCTGCTTCTTCCTTCTCTTGGGTTCCATTTGACTTCATGCTCTTTCTCTGTTGGAGGGTTTTCTGTCCTTCGACAGCCGCCTCTTCCTGTCACCTTGTTTCTGACGTGTTAGGGTATGAGCGAGAGACACTCCACAAAGCTGAGACACCCCCAAATAAGACGTAGGCATGCCTGCCCGGATTCCTCCCCGGCTGTAAGAACTACGAAGCTGTCCCCTAAAATCCCACGCAGGGAAGCATCTCGGGTAGAAATTAACGAGACCATTAGGATGGAGGGCCGTTTTGTTCCATGGGGAGTTATTTATTTATTTCCCTGACCACTTCTTAAAGCATTTGTTCAATCCCTCTAATGAAAACCTCTCAGAGGAGGCTCCACTATGGGAGGCAGCCAAGATCTGCCTCGTTAAAAGGACATCAGGGCTCCTAGCCAGGCGGTGTATCCAGAGGACCTGGTTTGTGCTGCAGCAGGAAGGGGCCAAGGATGTGGGTATTTGATTTGGGCTTATGCACCATCCATGCAGCAGGAGGAGTGGCGGAGGAACAAAGGAGAAGGAGAAGCTTCCCTTGCAGTAAGTACTGACCCAGAGGGCCAAGTGGTAATGGACAGCCCTCACCCACCCCCACTCCAAGAAGCAGTTGTTTGAGCTGTTCTGCGACGTATAAACCATAACCAGGGTACATCCATCCCCATCTGTGCCTGGTAACCTGAGATGGCTTGGTGGTTAAGAAGGAGAGTCTGCCATGGACTTGGACAGCCAGGTTTGAATACACCTCTCCCACTTTTCCTGGTGGAAGTTACATAACTTCCCTGAGCTGCACAGGGGGGATAACAACACTGCTGCCTGTGTAGGTATGTGAGTCAGGGTCCCAGCAAAACACGGCACATGCAGACTCACTCACTCCCACGAAGGGTAATAAAGGGGATCTTGAAAAAAGCGTATCTCCTTTAAGAGGCAGGGCACTATGAAAGGGTAGAAACGGTGAGGCCCTGTTTCTTCCTCTAGGACCAAACTGGGGTGGGCAGGAGGTGGTTCTCGGAGCCTGGAGGCAGAGAGGCCTGCTGAGGGCATTGCGTGTGACCTGGGGGCGAAGGTCACAGCCAGTGAATGCACTGCCCACTCCTCCTGTCCTCCCCCTTCTTGGGTGCAGAGAAGGGTAAAAGGTCCCAGCCCTGAGGGGTTTATTAAGTTGAATCTTAGGATTAAGATTTGTCTCTGCAGACTTATACATACAGAACAGGCTGACAGTTATCAGGGGGTAGGAGGTGGAGGAGGGTATGGGATAAAACATAAATGGGGGTGGGCAAAGAACTTGACCTGCAGGGCTGAACACACAATACAGTGTGCAGAGATGGGTTCTAGCAAGGGGCAACTGAAACCTGTGTAATGATGTGAACCAGTGTCACTCCGGTAAATTAAAAAAAAAAAGATTAAAAAAATCACAAGGCATAGATAAGTGATTTTAAATAAAGTCATATTTTATTGTATAAAGAAATGATATTTAAGTGATTTATTTAAAAAAATGGTTTGCAGCCCTGGCCGATGGCTCAGTGGTAGAGTGTTGGCTTGGCGTGCAGGAGTCCCGGGTTCAATTCCCGGCCAGGGCACATAGGAGAAGTGCCCATATACTTCTCCACCCCTCTCCCTCTCCTTCCTCTCTGTCTCTTTCTTCCCCTCCCACAGCCAAGGCTCCATTGGAGCAAAGTTGGCCCGGGCGCTGGGGATGGCTCTATGGCCTCTGCCTCAGGCGCTAGAATGTCTCTGGTTGCAACAGAGCAACGCCCCAGATGGGCAGAGCATCACCCCCTGGTGGGCATACCGGGTGGATCCCGGTCAGGCACATGTGAGAGTCTGTCTGACTGCCTCCCCATTTCCAACTTCAGAAAAATACAAAAAAAAAATATGGTTTGCTTCTGGAAGGTGCTGGACAGCTAATGGCAGTCGGGCACTCGGCAGTCAGTGGCTGCCCATCGTCATCATCATCATCACCATCATCATTGTCACTATGATCATTATTACTGTCGCTATTATTTTTACCATTATTATTACTGAAATGCCCTCCATGGCTGCCGCCGCCAGCTCTGGCTCTGCCACATGCCCATGGTGACCATGGCCCGTGGCCTCCAGTTCCCACAGGGCAGTTCTCTGTTATGGTGTGAGCAGAATGGTGTGAGGATTCCCCCCAGCAAGCTATGGGTGACACTAAGCTGCTGTCCTTGTCACCCAGTGTCACGTCTGTCCTTTCCCCCACAGGGTCCCTCCAGTCCTGAGTCCTGGCCCTCCCAGGAGGACGCCTCGCCAGTGCTGCTGTGCCCAAGGACTGTGTGAGATGAGAGCCATGCCCTGGAACTGGACCTGCCTGCTGTCCCATCTCTTGATGGTCGGGGTGGGCTCCTGCACTCTGCTGCCCCGGCAGTCCCCACCACCGTCCCAGAAGCGGCCTTTTGTCACGTTCCGCGGGGAGCCAGCTGAGGGCTTCAACCACCTGGTAGTGGACAAGAGGACAGGGCACATTTACTTGGGGGCAGTCAATCGGATCTATAAGCTCTCCAGTGACCTGAAGGTCTTGGTGACCCACCAGACCGGGCCGGATGACGACAACCCCAACTGTTACCCACCCCGCATTGTCCAGACGTGCAATGAGCCCCTGACCACCACCAACAATGTCAACAAGATGCTCCTGATAGACTACAAGGAGAACCGGCTGATTGCCTGCGGGAGCCTGTATCAGGGCATCTGCAAACTCTTGCGGCTGGAGGACCTCTTCAAACTGGGGGAGCCCTTCCACAAGAAGGAGCACTACCTGTCGGGGGTCAACGAGAGCGGCTCTGTCTTCGGCGTGATCGTCTCCTACAGCAACCTGGACGACAAGCTCTTCATCGCCACGGCGGTGGACGGGAAGCCGGAGTATTTCCCCACCATCTCCAGCCGGAAGTTGACCAAGAACTCGGAAGCGGATGGCATGTTCGCGTACGTCTTCCACGACGAGTTCGTGGCCTCGATGATTAAGATCCCTTCCGACACCTTCACCGTCATCCCCGACTTCGACATCTACTATGTCTACGGCTTCAGCAGTGGCAACTTTGTCTACTTCCTGACCCTCCAGCCCGAGATGGTGTCTCCCCCGGGCTCCACCACGAAGGAGCAGGTTTACACGTCCAAGCTCGTGAGGCTTTGCAAGGAGGACACAGCCTTCAACTCCTACGTGGAGGTGCCCATCGGCTGTGAGCGCAGCGGAGTGGAGTACCGCCTGCTGCAGGCCGCCTACCTGTCCAAAGCCGGAGCCATGCTTGCCCAGACCCTGGGGGTCCGCCCCGAGGACGACCTCCTCTTCACCGTCTTCTCCAAGGGCCAGAAGCGGAAAATGAAATCCCTGGACGAGTCGGCCCTGTGCATCTTCATCCTGAAGCAGATCAACGACCGCATTAAGGAGCGGCTGCAGTCCTGCTACCGGGGCGAGGGCACATTGGACCTGGCCTGGCTCAAGGTGAAGGACATCCCCTGCAGCAGCGCGGTGAGTCACGAGGCCTGCGGGCTGGGCCAACACGGTGTGCAGGGAGGCCCGCACCTGTGGCTTCCGAGGGCTGTGAGTCACCCATGCCCTTTTGCAGATGGGACACGAATATCCCATCTCTGGGTCTCACTGGACTCAGATTGTCACCAGCTCCAACAGGCTGTGACTATGCAGCTGAGTTTATACGAGTCAGAGCCACTGCTGTAACATAGATTTCCTATCAGAGCACTTTTCTATAGTCCATAGTGGCTTCCTACGGATGTTGACATGAGGGAGTGCTAGGAATAGGCGGGAGCTGTGCTACCCACATGTCACGTGTACCTGGCCCTGTGGGAAGCCAGTGATCATGTGCTGGAGGACAAGACGTGTACCCATCTTCGGACCAACCATGGCTGAGAATCATTTTCCTGGGAGCTTAGAATGAAACCATTACTGGGAGTAATGGAGTCAGTGGTTCCACACTTGAGAGAGCTGTGGAGAGCTCAGGAGAGTTATGTTTTCAGCCCCTTGTGGATCTTTACGGAATGTAACAACGAGGGCAGATGTAGGGTGAGAGTCCGGGGGATACACAGAGGGAGCAGAGCTTGCTTAGAAAACGGTATTTATTAAGTGCCTTCTGTGTGCCCAGCTCCATAGCAGACATGTCACAGAATCAGGAAGCGGCCAAGGAAGAGCTCTGAGTGACGGGAGCTGGAGGGAGCTGCAGGAAGGGTTGGTTTAGAGGCTGTTCCAGGGCGTGTGGGGCCTGAGGGACAGATTGGACCTCAGGCTGCTTGTCTTGCTGGTGATCACAGGTGCCCCTGGTGACACCACCTAGCCCACATGTGACCCCACAGGAAAGTCACCTGCCTTTCTGTGGCTTGACTTCTGCTCACCTTTAAAATGCATGGTCCGATTTATTTCTAAATCATTCTCCAGCTGACCCAGAAGGCTCAGCTGTTGGCATTGCCTATGCCCCTTGCCACTCTCCTTTCCCTTTTCCCTTTATTGTCCAGTTAAGAAGTTATGAACCTAGTTGGGGGAAATCTATCCTGGAGTCTTCACGAGGATAAAGGAAAATGCACCCATCTGGTAGAAGTGTGCATTTGCACGGATGTGACTCCTGATGTCTTGTCAGACTCTGGTGGAATTCCATATTAGGAAATGTATTTGGGTTGTTTAAAAAGTGTAAGTTTTTCTTCTAAAACTGTGACCACCTGCCAAGCTGTTCTCAGAGGGCATCGGCACCAACTCCACCCAGCGTGTGCTGAGGCCATTTCTCCAGTCACTGGGTTTGGGGTGCGCCAGAGGGGGAAAGGAGGGACTCGGCTGAGTTTGTGTTTGGTGCCCTCACATCGAAGCTCAGGCTGCTTTCCAGTGGCGTGTCTTCCTAGTACCCGGGCAGCAGTTTAAAAATGCCATTCCTATGCCATTCCTCCTTGGAGGCTCTGAAAAGCCAAGAGACCCATAGCGTAACAAAGGAAACGGGGCAGGTACCATGGGCCGACGAAGGCAGCAATATGACAATCATCGCCAGGGCAGAGAATCGAGGGAACTCGACTGTGTCTGCTGAGCCCCAGCAAGGGACGTATCTTTTGGAGTCTGTGCTTTGGGGCAGTAGCTGACCCACTCAGGAGAGTCTGTGAAACAGGCTATGAACTTGGAGGGAGGCTATCTATGGATGGCTCCCAAATGAAGGAAATGAATGACAGTCCAGATGCTGTCCTGTCTATCGGTGTAGCACACACGCAAACATAGACCCTGGGAGATGCTTTATAATGTTGGTGTTGGGCGGTCCTTAGAGATCTGCTAGTCTCACCTTTCATTCCCGGGCCCAGCCGGGTGAATGAGTTGTCCAAGATCAAGGTCATATCGCTTATGAGTGCATGGCGAACACAGCCTCGGGGATTGCCCTGTTTCCTCTCTTATCCCTGCCTTCACACACACCCATATGGACACGTGTACATCACATGGGTGTGCACATACACTCTAAATACCCTCATGAGCTCTCTCACACACACCCTGAGTTAGAAAATGGCACGTATGTGCCGTGCACTTACTAAACAACTAGTTCTTCGGAGGTCAGAGGAGTGGCTCTTTTTTGTTTTTTTTCTGTAGAGAACTTGCTCCAACTCTGTCTTTTTGGGAGTGAAACCAGCTATAGGGATCCATCTGGCTGCCTGTGGGCAGGCACTTGCCCCACCCTTGCTCCCTGCCACAATACAGAAAGCCAAGTTCATCGTGGACATCAGCAGACCCGCGGGTCCCAGCACCGCATGGCAGCCTTGGAGAGAACAGAGGGAGACAGCTTTGTGAGGCAGGCTGATGCCAGGACTGGAGCAAATGGAGCCAGATAACAGGCTTTTGATTTTCCATTTGGCTTTAATTAGCCCTTTCAAGTTAGAGGCGAGCTCAGGGCTGAGAGCAGACAGGAGGCCAGAGCCATGCACAGGGCTGGGGCTCTCTCCCCAGCTGGTCTGAAAGGCCACACCGGCTTTGAACGCACAGTGTCGGTTTCCTTTGATTCCGCGGATCCTCCGGTTACTCTGCTCTGGAGCTCCGGGCTGCCATTCATTTGGCCTCAGCTCAGACCACACGTTTCCCGTGCCATCAGCCGGGCCAGGCTGCCGAGTGCCCCCCTGGAGGAACCCTTGTTGGCACACCGTTGGCAAACACAGCTTCTCTTCCACCTGTGCCCGTGGCTGTTGGCTTCCTTCTCTTTTCTCCTCGCTGCCTTTGAGGCAGAGACGGACGAGGTGAACCCTAGGGTTTTCTCTGTCTCCGAGTCGAAGATTCCCCTGAGGCCTGCGAGGTGGAACCCAATCTCAGACGGCCTCTCTCCTGTGGCGTTTCAGTAGTAAAAAAAAAAAAATGGCCCAGGAGGTTGACTGTAAGGACTTGCGTTTTGCAGGGCAGGGGTCCCCCTGTGGGTTTTATCATAGTCACAGCTCAAAGAGTTGGAAAAGGGGGGCACGCTGAGTGGTTCATTTTTGTCAGGTTTCTGTTCACGTTCCCTAAGCTGGGATGTTTATCCTGGGTGTTTTCTGGCCCCTTCCGTTTCCCGGGGCCTCATCCCTTCCCCTGAATCACGCCTCCACAACTCAGAGCAGGGAGCAGTGTAAGCTCCGGGGCCTGGGACCCCCTCGCTTGGTCCCCACTGCCCCTGTGGCTGTGTTCGGGGAGGATGGGGCATCCCTGGAGCTCTGTGGTGGGCTGCGGCCTGGTCCCCACTGTCCCTGTGGCTGTGTTCAGGGAGGATGGGGCACCCCTGGAGCTCTGTGGGGGGCCGCGGCCTGGTCCCCACTGCCCCTGTGGCTGTGTTCGGGGAGGATGGGGCAGCCCTGGAGCTCTGTGGGGGGCCGCGACCTGGTCCCCACTGCCCCTGTGGCTGTGTTCAGGGAGGATGGGGCACTCCTGGAGCTCTGTGGGGGGCCGCGGCCTGGTCCCCACTGCCCCTGTGGCTGTGTCCAGGGAGGATGGGGCATCCCTGGAGCTCTGTGGGGGGCCGCGGCCTGGTCCCCACTGCCCCTGTGGCTGTGTTCGGGGAGGATGGGGCAGCCCTGGAGCTCTGTGGGGGGCCGTGGCCTGGTGACCAGGCGAGGGAGAAGCCATGGGCTGTCATGCTGGAACCTCGACCTGCAAGCCCCCAGAGAGTTCCCTGTTTCGGTTGCCAGTGAATCGGGCAAGTCTGGCTGAGCCCATATCAGAGGTAAGGCCCAGGGGCCAGTAGTGGCCTCCTCGTGGGACCATGTCACCGTGAATGTCACCGCCTGTTGCCAAAGCAAATCCCTGAGCGGGTGTCGGGTGTGGAGGCTGGGAAGGCAGCTCCACGTTTCCTGGTGCTCATGGTGGGTGGAAGCGGCTGCTACCTTTGCCTCTGGGCCATTCTTTCCTTGTGTCTTGGATTTTTTTTGCCTGGATAGAAGGAGGAACCCAAGAGCAAATGGGGTAGCATCTGAAAATTCTCTAAGGATCTCAGGAGGGCACAGGCAGAAGGTGGGTCCTAGAAGGACCAGCCAAGGGTGTGGTGTGTCTTGGGATTCAGGGGACTAAACACCAACCTGAAGCCTTTGGCTGGTGATCATCCAGGTGAGTTACTGATGACGTAATCTCTTTGCTTCTGCCGCCCAGCCCTGGGATGCTCTCTACCCCTGAGCCTTTTGAAGGCTGCCGTGCAAGCTCCCCAAACCTGTCTACAGAGCATGCAGCAATCGGGGTGAGGAGCCCACACCTAGCCTGTAGCTTCTGTCACGTGCCAGGGTCCTAAGCAGGCCAAGGTGACAGCTCCCAGCCCTTCCTTGGAAGCCTGACAACCCTGACCTGGAATTAGCCACCAGGCTGGGGAGCATGCTGTTGTGGGTCAGGGTTCTTGTTTTCTACGTGGCCCAAGGGACCTGGCATCCCAGGGTCCCACAAGCATGGCTCTCTATTGCTCCTCAACCTTTCTTCAGCCTTTGGAAGTAAGCTCACAGAAAACCAGCCCTCCTGTCTTCAAATATATTCATGAATGGATGAATGGATAAAACATTTATTAGGCTTTTGACAATGTACTCATAGCTGGTGAACTCTAAGAATCATGAATGACATCAGTCTCCAGGTGCCCAAGAGTCCAGGAGTGAGATGCACCCGAGCAGGTCATTATGGTCTGTGTAATGGGAACAATGGCTATCGTCCTGGAAATGACCCTCACTCTTTTCACTTAAATCTCCCCTGAGCTTGGAACTAATTGACAATTGGACGTAAGAGTCAGGCATTGTCAACTTTAGTGCAGCTAAGGCTAGATGATGCAAAAATCAGCTTCTTAATCTTTCCCTCAAGACTTGAACTTCAAGTGACCTTCCAACAGAAAAGGACAGACTCCTATCCAGAATCACCGCGTCACACTTGTCCAGCCCACTAGTAGGAGCAGAGAGTGGCAGCTTCTGAGCAGTCAGATAATCCCGTTGTAAGAGTTTGTGTGGTGCTTGACAGCTTGCAAAGAGGTTCTTCACCTCCTTGTCTTCTCCAACAGCACTGTGGGCTACTAGAAAGGGCAGCCATTCTCTCCAGGTGAGGAAATGGAGGGACGGAGGAGTCAAGTGACCTTCACTGAAGGTCATGTAATTGGTAGGCTAGAACCTACCTTGCATCCTAATTCTCAGTGGGCTCCTTTTCTCACTGGTGAGCTGGTGGCATCTGGAGTGTGACAGTTCACTTGCTGGGCATCACAGGCATTTGTGATTCTGGGCACTAGCTCATTAAGTGCCCCTGAAGCCCCCCAAACAGAACTAGAAAAGCTCTTACCTTTCCAGCAGTGGAGAACCAGTTAGACCCAGTGCCTGCCTGACTTCGGAGTTGAACTGTCAGCCCGTCAGGCCCACCAGGCTGCAGTTTTATGGTGAACCCTGAGCTTCAGTTCACGCCCGACAGTGAGGAGTGGTGAAGGAGAAGGACCCCGTTCACGGGCACTGTGACTCTGACTCTCTTACTCATTGCTTCTCGGGCATAGCAGCCCTGGGAGGAGACAGGCTCGTCCCCTGGACTCAGGCTGGCCCCCGATCCCAGCCTGGACGGTCACTCAGGTTCGCCTGGCGCCTGGGATCCTGAAGCTTCATGAGTGTGAGCATCCGGCATGGCCGGGCGGTCATCCCAGGCTCCAGTGCTGAGCCCTGCCCGCCTGCCTGGGGTGTTTTCTTTTCCCTGTCAGCAGGAAGGGCAGCGCCGAGTAGATGGGGTACATCCTGTTGTTCGTGGCGCTGGGCAAGGTTTCTCTTTCTGCTCAGCCACACTCCTCTCGCAGACCAGGAGCTCCCCCTCTCTGCCCCAGCCTCCCTCCCCTCTCCACTACATTGTCACTCACACACACTCACATGCATACATGCATGCACACACATACACACACACTCACTCACTAAACATACACACCTTATTCCACTCTCAGGTCCCAATGTGAACACACATCACCAATCTCTGTTCAATAGGCCCAAGCACTCATCTCCACCCTCGCAGCCCTCTGACCCCTGTACCCCTGACTTCTGGTTTAGCGTTTGGGGGGCTGTTTTATAGACTCAGGTCTTATCCTTCTCTTCTCAAGATGGCTTCTGTCCAGGTAGTCAGGTGAAAAGCCCACTACCTCCCTCTTTAGACACAGGGTTTGCAGTGAAAGTCACATTCCAGTGAAGTACCCGTGGTGTTTGGGGTACAGGTAGTGGCTGTACCCTGGGTGGTGTGCTGGGGCTAGTGAGAGGCAGGGGCTTGAGGGGGACCTCCTAGGCTGGGCATGTCCT
This sequence comes from Saccopteryx bilineata, assembly GCF_036850765.1. Lineage (NCBI taxonomy): Eukaryota > Metazoa > Chordata > Mammalia > Chiroptera > Emballonuridae > Saccopteryx > Saccopteryx bilineata. The sequence goes on along the minus strand of NC_089491.1, from coordinate 336,424,698 downwards.
CCTAAGATGCTACCCTGGAGCCCATCGAGTCAGCAGGGAGCGTCTCAGGACCCAGAATCATGTGTGCAGAATTATAACACAGAGGGCTGCCAGGATCCCTCAGTACGGGGTTTACCGAGTGGCGGGTTAAAATATGAGGCCATGCCCTGCTGTGTCCTAAACCCAGACATCTACTTCATGAACCCTGGTGTGGAGCGTGCATGGCTATAAACACACTCATGTGTGCACATGCACTCCCTCTGGCCCGTGTGCCACTCACTTTCTCATGGTGTCTATTTCCCCCCTCATTTCCATCTATCTGCAGCTCTCTCTCCTGTGTCTCATGGGCTCACTCACACTCACACTCCGCACTGTCATATCTTAGGCTCCCTCCAGCTCTCTCTCTCTGTGACTTGGTCTCCCTCAGACTCCCCACATTGCACGGAGCAGTTAATACAGCGAGATTTCTCTCCCATGTGCCCACATGCATGTGCAAACACCCCACACAGTGCATGATAGCTCTGTCAAGATCGGCAGCCCAGCCTCTCAACCTAACAATCCAGACCCGCCTGACCGAACGATCCGGAATTGCATTCCCGGGCCCTCCCTTCAATTCCAGTCGTCCTCACAGGGTGGCGTCTTGGCCCGGATCCTGGCCTGAGAGTTCGGACCTTTGGGCCTGAGCCAGCTCCAGCTCCTGAGACATCATTGGGCTGGTAAGCAGCTTCCCTTCGGCTTGGAATTATACATTTCCTCTTCAAGAAGAAAATAATAAAAATAATATCCCTTTTATAAAATGTGCCGAGACTCCTGAGGAAAGAGAACTACACTGACTTTCATAAATAATGGCAGACACAGAGAGCCTTATGTTTACAGGACCCTTAAATCTTCATTGCGCCATCTATATAGTCCCCTGTGGTTCTAGTCACCCTGTGACAGGACAGAAAGAGACTTTATAGTGTCGCGGTGATTTCATATTTATACATTATACTTTTCTGCCTCTGGCATCTGATTTAGTTTTGGGGTTGCGCCTCACGCAGATGTTGCATTTAGTATCTGAATGTGCCTGTTGGCCTCCCTTCCCACCCGGCACTTGCAATGAATGCTAAGCAAAGGCATTTGAAGGAGAGGATGTATTCCGGGGCCAGACTCTCTGCTGTGACCTTCGGGCGTCTCTTCGTTTTGTACAGGTCAGAAGGGAATGACCACCCTGGGGCGCAGGGCACTTGCTTCTTTCCATTAACCTAGTTAGTGGAGAGAGAGAGAAAAGAGACAACGAGGGGAATTCTCCCTTCGGATGCTCAGTTTACATTTCTGTCCCATAGTGGACGGGTCCCCCATGCTGTCCACGTACACGAGATGGGATCAGTGAGTGAGAAGCGAGGCCACCTCTTTTCCTGATCTCGGCATCATTCCTGGTCTCTGTCCAAGTTCCAAAATATAATGGGATTTGTTCGGCTGGTTTATCCTGTGTGCAGGAAGTATTGTCCTGACTCGCACCTGGGCCTGAGCAGCAGGACAGGAAGGCACACCGCAGCCAGAGTGGGGCTAACAGCATTTATTCCCACTGACAAGGGGATGGCCCAGCCCATCATTCAGCTAGACGTGCGGTGCCAGTGCCTCTCAGTGCCCGCCAGAACACACACCAACGTAATCATCGTGGCGCGCCCCCTCCAATTCCAGTTCCGGTGGCAGCTGGATTGTCCGCCGTAGCTGGGAGGCGGGTGGGCGTGTGGCATTGATGGGCTGTGTGGGATTTCTTTGCCCCTGACAGGTAGCCACTGGGAACCTCCGAAGCTAAGGTACAGAGGAGAAGGGCAGTGCCCACGTGGGTTTTACTTGGTACCGTTCCTGATGCCGAGAAGCACTCCCTGGTAGTTCTCACGGGCCCAGGTTTGGCTCCGGCACGGCACCAGTTTCGTGTGGTGGCCATCTGCAGAGCTGGGCTGGGAGATCCGGGGACTGATTCTCTGGCTTGGCTGGCCTCTAGCACGGGTCATAGTGTCATGACCCCTCTCTACTTGTCACAGTGGGGATGATGGGGATGCCAGCAGCTGAGCTGGTGAGGAGGAGAAGGTCCCGGGATTAGCTCCAGGACCCTGAGATGGGGCTGCTTTCTGATCACTCTGCTCAGCTGCTCCGGGGAGAGCCCAGCTAGCTGTTGCTTATAGACAGGCCTGTGAAAAGCATGCTCGGTGAATGTCCCTCTCCTGGGAAGATGGCTCAAATTAGTGGCATTAGTGTCCTATTAGAAGGATAACTAGCTACTGTGATGAGTTAAAGACCACTTAGGTAGCAGGTGGGACTGGGCCACGGACGGCTTCAAAACACAGAGAAGTTCCAAAATGAGTATTAAAAATAAATGCTGCTTTAGCAAATCATGTTCATCGTTCAGTGGGTTGTTCAGAGTGTGAATTCAGTGGTTGCTTGCCTCCGAATCCACGTCCAGACACACACACACAAAACTCCTGAAACACCACGACCTTCGACATGAAGGGATTTGACATTTTTGAGATGCTCAGAAACAGGGCAGTTGGCTCTTGGGAACATTGGTGTAATTGGTTGGGTTGTTTTTCCAGCCGTGAGACACTTTTCATGAAGCCTTTCCGAAAACATGTTTGTCTAACCGGATTGTTGTGGCTGTGGTTAGCCAGCTTCCCGTCTCTTTCTCTGTATGCGTTTATTTTCCTACCATCTCACTGGAAAGGCACAGGAAAGCATCCTTCTGAGATAGTGTGTCAGTAACGAAGAGGATGAGGCCTCTTCCCGCAGTCCGTGTCCGTGTCCGTGCCTGTGCCCACAGCTGGGTTCAGGGCCAGACTTCACGGGTTACAGGATGCCCCTGGCTCTCAAGAGAGGTCAACATGGAGGGTCAGCGTGGGTCATGGGAAGACCTTTGGGAAAGGTTGGGATTCATAAAAGGGAAAGGGATGTTTATGGAGAGTGATAAAGCCTTCAAGGGCTTGTGTAGTTTGATTTGATTTCTTTCTTTGGTGTAGAAACTAGCAGTCAAGCATGTGGGCCTGTTTTAGGGAGAAAGGGCTCTCTGATGAGAGTCAAGCCAGCCTCCTACAGCCTCCTCCCCAGGTTGTTTCTGCCCACCTGCCCCTGCCCCGGAGAGCTCTCTCTGCTCCCCTCTTCCCCCGCTCAGAGGGAGGGCGCAGGCTCATGTGGTGGCATCAGAGCCGGGGCATCTATGGACAGCTCGCGGTCAGTAGTCATGTTTGAGAGATGACCCCAGCAAGTGGGTGATCCTCCTCCTGTGATGCGGGTGCTTCTATGCACACATGCTGCCCCAGCCGACCTGGCATCTATGGCTAGCTCCTGGGTGTGTGTGTGATTAAGGGGAAGAAATTGAAGGCTGCTGAACATGGAGAAACTAAAGACCTTCTTTTTCCCACAGCAGCATGGCTTCCTTCTCTTTTCTTCCTAACTTATATTCTTTCCTTTTTTGAAAAAAAAAATAGTTCCATTGAATTTATTGGGGTGACATGGGTTAATAAAATTATGCAGGTATCAGGGGTACAATTCTAAGGTCCATCATCTGTATATGGCATTGTTGTGTTTCTCTTCAAAGCTTCAGCTCACACTTTCCTTTGGGACGAACAGGCCCAGAGCAGGAGGAAGCCCACCTCTGATGGCTGCCCAAGGGGCTCCTCGGGAGGGGAGCGTTAGTCCTTCCTCCCAGAAGTCACAGAGGTCACAGGGGTCAGGGTACTCATCCTGGACGGCAGGGAGGGATGTGAGCCGTCTCTGGTCCTGAGACTAGGCTTCCCTGATGCTGGAATAGGTTTCTTTGGGTCAACCAATTTGGAGTTCTGGTACCTATTTTGTGATGACTTGACAGGGCACAGCTGGTGTGGGGACATCATTTCACTCTCTAAGCCTCAGTTTCCTTTTCTGCTGTTGGAGTCCATGACCCCAAGGCGTTTTTCTTCTCAAAAGTATCGTGATGTGTGAGTGTCGTGTCCTGTACTGGACAGAGAGCTCAGGGGCACCCAGACAGCTCCACTTCTGCGAAGCCCTCCACTTCCCCGGGCAGTCGGTGGCCCTGCCCTGGCCACCCCAGCACCGGGTCCATGATGGAAGCAGGGTGTGCATGGCCGTGTCTGACCATGCCCCGGGTCTCTCTCCCCAACTACGAAAGGGGAGAAGCTGAGATGTTTCATCTCCATGTTGTTGGGTCCTCACCTACTACTTGGTGCTTAGTAGGTCCTCCCTAATAATTTTTAAGTAAATTAACAAGTGAGGAACAATAGTGTTGCCTTCATTTAGTGCCTCAGTTTCCCCTGCATGTCTAACTGAAATAGACCAAAAGTTTGATGAAAAAGGCCTAACTGAAGGCCCTGCCATGGGCAAGCTTGGGCCAGTCTCCGATGCCTTCTTCCCCTGTCTAATGGTCCGGCCGTCTAGCTCTGGGGTGGGCACTGGGCTGCTCAGGTTCCTGTACGTGGGACTGGACGCTCCTTCTGCGTTCAGAAGGGGCGAGAGATCTGGCTTGCTCACAGATGGAAGGACTTCTCTCTGTTGGACCAGGAGCTACCCAGGAACAATGGGAGGACCAGGTCCAACTTTGAATTTTACGTTCCGGGCTCAGAAACTGCTGCTGCCAGCCCAGACCCATCGGCAGCTGCCTCTAGGTTGGAGGAGTCGGCTGCATGGTCTATACCCGCTGGCTCACCTGGTTGGTCTCCTGTGGGTTAGTTTGGGCTATTTGTAAACAGTGATGCCTTGGGTATGAGGGGCAGCCTGTGGCTGTGGAGAAGACTGTGTCCCAGAATTGAGCTAATTGGTCCACAGGGGGATGGACCTGGTGACCCCTAACTCATTAGTACTGCATTTGGACCACTGAGCTCTGGACTACTTCTGACCTTTCCATAATAAGGACTCAATGTGGGCTTCTGCAAAGGTGGGGCATCCGAGGGTGGGGCTCGAGCAGCTCCACTTGGCAGGGGAAGGGCCATCAAGGGCCCGCCCAGGAGCCATGCCAGCGGAGGTCACCCCTGCCTCCTCACCCTTGGCCTTCAGGATGGAGCGGTGTGTTGTCAGGGTGATGGTGGTTTCCTACGAGGGAGCCATGGGGGCGTGGGGTTGGAGATGTGCAGAGGCCTCCAGAGAAGATATCTCCGTGGTCCCCCCCAGGTCTGCCCCCTTCTGCAGCCCTTGCCCCAGTGTCTCTGCCGAGACCACCAGACACTTCTGGGGTTCTTGGGTGGCTGCTTTTTGTGGCTCTTCCCTGGAGGCTGGAGACCAATGGAGGACCGATGCTGGCCGCATTTCAGGTGCCCTTTCCATGGAGATGCTAGAGCTTTTCAGAGTGCCAGCAGTCTCTCCGCAGAGTGGGAGCAATTTCCCTGTAATTGGTAAAGTAACCGTAACTGCTCCGTCATTTGTATGTAGCAACACCTAATTGCTCAGTAACCTTTGCTGTTATGTGCAAGGGAAGCACAGTGAGCTATTAGATTATAATTCGAGTGTCAGCTCTGGTTCCCCATGCCACCTCCACTGTTACCCCTCAGGGAGGCCCTTGGGGAGGCTGCCGTGGGCCTCTCCATTCTGGTCCAGTGGGTCCTGCTGCAGAGTGGAAACGCTTGTCACATGTCATCCTCTGCTGGGTCTGGTCTGTGTGTCCTCAGCTAAAAAGGGACCCCCCCCCCAGTGACCCAAGCCAGTGCTTCTCAAATGTTAGCATGTGGGAGAATCGCCTGGGAGGGCGCTGGATGCAGATCTCTGAGCCCCACTTCAGAGCCAGTAGGTCTGAGTGGGGCCCGGGGATTTGCATTTCTAATGAATAATGCTAAATCATCTGGCTCTTAGGCCATTCCTCCGCTCTGTCCTTCAGCCTCATGGATCTGATAGATCTTGTAGCAAAGGAAGTACCACCATTGCTACTTCATCTTGATGACATTAGCTCTTTTCATCTTGATAACACCTCTTTGAGGTAGATGACATGAATTTCCCCAAAGACGCCGAGACGCACCAAGGTTGTTGGAATTGTCTACGATGACAAACAGTAGTAAGTGCTGGCGTTCCCATAGCACTTACAAAGTGCCAGACGTGGTTCCATGTGTGCGAAATCATTTAATCCTTACAACAGTGTACACTGTCATTGCTCTCCCCACAAGGAACTGAGGCACAGAGAGCTTAAAAATAACTTGCCCAAGGTCACACAGCATGAAGTGGTAGAGCTGGGATTCAAACCTAGGTATTCTGGCTCTAATCCAAAGTTTTAGCCACTGTGAAGCTCAGGCTTTTATTTAGCCATCCATCCATCCATCCATCCATCCATCCATCCATCCATCCTCCATCCATCCATCCATCCTCCATCCATCCTCCATCCATCCATCCTCCATCCATCCTCCATCCATCCTCCATCCATCCTCCATCCATCATCCATTATCCATCTACCCAACACATATGTCTTAGCTTACTATGAACCTGGAACTAAGCTAAAGGGACAAATACACATAAAAAAATGGTCCCATCCTTGCGTTCATGATCCCTGGAATCCAGTGGGTCTCAGTCTTAATTTATAACCCAGGTTTCCCATGAGGATATTTGTGGGAAGCAGATTTGGTGTCCTCCTGACTTGGGCAGAGGGGCCCGTGGAGGGTGTGGCCCTGTCTAAGACTTCACTGTCCGCTCACAGGGAGGCCCATGTAGGTAACACGTACATTCCCATGCACAGACCCCATGTCTTTCCCTTGTAAGAATGAAGTTGCTCTCTAATAAACAAACATTGCCATGGTGGCCACAGCTCACTCGGGGGTATCTGTGGCGTGGTGGGAGGAAGGGGTGAGACCTGGGCCCGCAGCCAGGCTGGGCTCCTGATTACAGCCGCGGCGAGTCCCTGCCCGGTTCCCCGGCTGCTGCTCTCATCTTGCTGCTAATGGGGCCCAGGGGAGGAGCTCAGCCAGGGCGCGAGCAGATGCTGTCCTCCCCCTCTGCCCAGGGTGCTCCGGAGCCCACGCCAGCGCACACCTGTCGGAGGCTTTCTCCAATTAGCCTTCCCTTCCAGGGCTCACACGGCCTGGCCTCTGCTCCTTATACCCCGGCTCCCTGGGTCCGTGGGCCCCGGGGGACCCTCTGCCCTCCCCTCCTGGTGGGTGCCATCACTACCCAGTAGCTGCGGCTCAGACCACACCTGGCGGGTTGTGTCCGCAGAGAGCTGTGCTCTGGTCAGGAGACAGCGAGGGCCACTTCCAAGCAGCCATGCTGCCCCAGTTCTGGGCAGGATTTTCCATGGAAAAAATTAACGTGAAACATCACCTTACACTGAGGAAATGCTGTCCTGTTTATCAGGTGCCTTCACACCTGCTCTCACCTAGACTCACAGCGGTCCTGTCTTGCTACTTTACAGGCAAGGAAAGTGAGGCTCAGGGACCAGGAGAGGCCTGTGGCCAGCTGTCACGCTGAGAAGCGGTTGAGCTGCTATGTGGGTCGAGTACCATGTTTTCTCCACTACTTCAGTGCTAAACATCTCTCTCCACCACTCCCGCGTTGGGGAGACAAAGAGTAAGGCCACCTCCTGCTGCCACTGGGGGCCCTCAGCCTCCATGCAGGCCTGGTCAAAGGCCTCCATAACCTCCTTACCACCCAGGGCCCCATGCAGAGGGAGAAACAGAAGCATGGGGGAACCTGGGAGGGGGGCTGTCATTGTCCTTGGAATGCAGTCACCACCTTAGGAGCCCAGCTGCAGCCTGTTGAACCTGGCGATGACACTCGGCAGTTGTGAGGGATGACGGTCAGTGACAGGTGAGGAGGCCGAGACCTGGGTCCTGATGGGGCCTTGCAGGGAGCTGAAGATGGCAGGGCCCTGGCTGCCAGATGCCAGGCTGATCTGTCGTCACTTCCTTCTGATGCAAACAGCCCTCACCTGGCCCTGGGCCATGCATGGTGTCACAGCAGCAGAAACGTGCAGGTCCCTGACTTGCTGCCTCTGAGCAACCAATCACTCAATGACGCAGTTGGTCAAATGCACAAAGTCTTCTTGTAGGCGGTGGTTTATTCATTTGCTTGTGTTCTGCCCGGCCAAGGGGAAGAATGGTTTTCAGGAACTGACCCCTCAGAGATGTAATTCAGGGAGCTGAGCAGCCTCAGCCTCCCCAGGCCAATGAGGCCTGTGTTTGTGCCAGGGGTGGTGGGAGACTGTGAAACACGGACTGCTTACTCCTTGCCTCGGTTTCCCCCTGTGCAGATCGAACAGCCAATCAGCCAATCCCCATCTATTTAGAAAACGGGTCATAATGGGCAAGTCATGTTTGCTGATGGCAGAGGTCCCTTGCAGCGCCATCTGGGGCTGAGAAAGTCAGGGACAAGCCCTCCTTTATGAACCGAAGGCAGGGACCTGCAAGGCCGTGAGGGTTCCTAGCATGCCCCGGCTGCCCTCAGAATACTTGGTGGGTCACCGGGAACACACCCAACAGGAACAGGCAGTTGTCTTGCGTCTGCCCAGACTTTCCTTCCCCTTCCTGTTCACCCCTTCCTCTCTCCACCTCCTTCCCCTTCCCCCATGTCCTCATTTCGGGGGAAGAACCATAAAGATCAGACCTTGAAAGCTCCCTTCTAACATTGATTCCCAGAGTTGTTGTTGTTTTTGTTATTCTTTGGAAGGGGGAGAGGTTGTATTTGGTCTGGGGCTGTTGGAGCAGACATCTGCTCTGCATGCAGCCTGCCCAGGATGCCCCCGCCCCAGGCTTACCGCCCCCACCATGATAAGAAGAAGGGCAGTGGGGTCAGAGAGAGGATTGAGATGCTCAGCACGTTGTCTTCCCTGAGCTGGACAATGCCTGCCCCCCGCCATTCTGGGAGGGGGCGGAGGGGCGCCTGAAGCCCCAAGCATCCCAGAGTTGGCCACTTTCACACAGCTCCTGGCAAGAGCCTGCCCGCTGGTTCCCCAGCTGCCTTTTCCTTTTGGCTGGATTGACGTCTTTGAAAAAGTGACACCTTGTATTTCATTTCACTCCTTTTTCTGAAAAGTCCAAAGACGTTTACAGGCATGAGCACTGTAGGTTTTATGGAAGCCCATCAAAAAGCAGGGGTTGTTGCCTTTATCTTTACCGAGTGGAAAACAGAAGTACAGAAGGCGGAATAACTCTTCCAAGACCACACAGGTCCTCCGAGATAGAGGGGGAAATCAGAGTAGGTTCCTAGAGCACTGCTTGTCCTGGCTAGAAACCCCCTGCCTGGTCAGGAACAGGTCGACAGCAAACCAAAGCTGCGTGGTGGGGGCACTGGGCCTCCTCACCAGTCACTGTCAAGGTCTTCACCAGTTTCCAGTAGGTCCAAAGCCAGCGGGGACCTCTGCTAAGCCTGGAATAAAACGGGGAAATTCCGCTGAAAAACTGGGGTGGGGGGAACCAGCCCGAAGCCTTTTCCTGTTGGTTCCCTGACTCCTGAAATTGCCCTGGAGTCTGGAGCAAGAGGTGGGTCAGTGTGTACCACAGGATATCCAGGGAACATTCTCTTTAGGGAATGCTGATAGGTGTTCTGGTCTAAAATGGTTTGGGGAATAAAATGTTCGGTAAAGGCTTAGATGATTTTAAACATACTTATTCTTAAAAAGACTTCTTATCTTTCCTGTAACTAATCATTGTCAAATCTCTTACATGGTATTACTATGTTTTCCAAAATTATTTGCCCAGGGAATCATTTTATGGTAGAGCATCTTGGGGGCCTTGGGTTTCATAAGAGACACTTTGGGCAGTACTGGTGTAGCTATTGACAAGGCCAGGGTCGCCTGCTTTGCCATACTCTGAAAGAAACAGGAAGCCTGCGATTGGGCGGAGTGAGGTGCCCCCGTGGCTTGTTGAGTTCAATTACAAGCCTTCTATTCCTTCCATTCCCCCTTTCCTAAACCAATGGTGCATCAATGATTCCAGTTCTCCATTCTACACTTGCGAGTCCTCTGTGAGGGCTCTTTAACAGTATGTGTGTAGATGTGGAGACCGCCTCCCTCTGACACCGAGCAGAGCCATTGGAGCCCATGCCCATGGGTGCTAGCCCAGTGCTTTCTGGTGTGATGGTGGCGATGGGTGATCTAAGCTACCAAGATGGCGCCTGGGATGATAGTGGAAACAGCAGAGAAACCATATGAGTTTGGTGAAAAGAGACTCCAGGAATTTTGCCGTGGTCCTGCAACCTACTTAGATGACTGTTCACAGGTCATCTAGTTTCTCTGGAATTGAGTGTTTCATGTAAAAAAGATGGTTTTTTAAAAACCATATCTAAGGATTCTTCTAGTGCCATAGTTCTCTGACTCAATACCTCTGCCTGTTGCCCTGATGCCCTCCCCCCCCCCACTAATTTTTCTCCTTTTGTATTTTCAGCTCCTAACCATCGATGATAACTTCTGTGGTCTGGATATGAATGCCCCCCTGGGCGTGTCCGAAATGATACGTGGCATTCCTGTCTTCACGGAGGACAGGGACCGCATGACCTCTGTCATCGCGTATGTCTACAAGAATCACTCTCTGGCCTTCGTGGGCACCAAAAGTGGCAAGCTGAAAAAGGTAAGAATGAGGTGCAGTCATTCTGGTTATTGTCAACCGTTTGTCCCCACTGAGACAGACATTATCTCACGCTCTTCTGCTGCGTTGGGCCTGGTGGGCGAGTGATACAGGCTGGCATTAAGGAGCTATGTTGCCATTGAGGTTATGAGTGATAATCTCATCTCTCCTCTGTCTTTGTACCTGGGTTGTTGTGGGAGTCCACTGGGAGAGTATGGATTCACCTCTTCCTTAAGCCTAGTGTGTTCATAGAGGTGCCACCCCAGCCTCACTAGGCCATCCTACATAGCGTGCTCTCTTTAGCTTGGTTTTGTGCCTAAGGCGAGAGAATTATTAGGCTTGCATGGTTGGGAAGGTGGACAAGAGGCAAGGGATGTGCCTGCTCCTCTTGCTTCAGCCCTTCTGGCTTATACTTCCTTCTGGAATCCATTCAGGGAAATGGAGGAAAGAGCAGAACCCAACGGAGTTGCTGTTGAGGCTGCTGAGAGTCCAACTGTGGGACGCGGAAACCCTGGGTGTTGTGGTGCACGTAGCAGTTGCTTAAGGTGGAGCAGAATGGTGTCATCTGGGGACACGAGCTTTCCTCCTCATTCTTCAGAGGCTTGCGGGCTGCAGGGGCACCGGGGGACGTTGGCCCCTCAGCGAGGCTGGGGGCACCTGTCTATGCAGGACTGTTCTCTCAGCCAGCTCTGCTCAGGCTTCTCAGCTCAGAGAGCTGGAGCTGGCTCCCGAGGGTGTCCCCTTTGCTCAGAGTAGAAGCCTTTCTGAGACTGTAGGCAGTGGGTCCTGTGTTGGTGTTGGCTGATAATCGTACATCAGTCTTGTCCCAGGGAGATATTGATGACTCCATGTGGCTCTCCCGGCTGTCTTATTTTGATTTCCATTGGAATTCTCTGGACATTGTATGATACAGACTGATAAAGCCAGCATCACCTACCTGATCAGAGAGCCTCTATCCCTCCCATCGTCTTGCTGTATTTTGGGGCATTAGCTCAAGATGGTCAAGGGGAAATGTTCTTTGCAGAGCTCGACTGTGCCTACTCTCCCATTCTGCTATGTAGCAGTCGGTTTCAGCAATCATTTCTCTAAATTGTACATCTCTGTGGAGTAGGCCGTGGGTCTGGGGTATGAGAGTATGGGGGTGAGAGGCGAGGAGCAGCATGTGCAAGTTGGGGGATGTGCACGAAGTAGTTATGTGGGTCGTATCTGGAAGGGGAAACAGCACTGGTGAAACGCCATGGCGCTTTGCACGGAGGATGCCGGCAAAGCACCACATATCTAGCATTGCCTCTGAAGGGTAACACACAACAAGTGTCAAGTTAACAGGTAATTTAACCATAGTCTGTATAGCTTTAAGAACTATATTTTGTAGTTCCTCGCCCTTCTGCAAAAAGTAGACGAAACACAATTGAATGTTTTATTGCTGCGTTGGCCTTTTCTATTGTTGCTTACTCCTGTATTGAGCTGAATTGCATGGACGCCCAGAGAAGATGCTGCAAGGCGTGGGTGTATTGTCCCCGCACAACTCCTGTGTCCATTGCACCCTTCTGGGCTTTTCCTCTAGTGCTCACTGTCACTCGTCACTTCCACTTGCTGTCAGGAATCCTGGTCAGCTTCAGTGCCTGTCTTCCTCCTCCGTCTGCGGCTTCTGGCTTTCAGTGGGCTGGGAACACCGATACCCAAACTGGCCGAAATTGTGTCTAATAAGCCTCTGAACAAACCAAGGAGATATGTGCATGAGCTTCTGACCGGGGACTTTGAGGACATTTCCATTGGTTGCTCAGGTGGCTTCATTCTGCGCTATGAGCCAGGGAGCTTGGTTTGCAGGAAAAGTGAATTCTGAATGCCAAAGGCATTCCCATGTACAGGTCATACGATGAGTCCCTATCGTGACATGTCTGCAGGCCTGCTCCGCCTGGCTCGATGGGTGACTAAGCAGTGTGGAGAGTAAATAAGTAAGCAAGGCAATCTGGGGCGCTTTAGCTCTTTTCTCTAGTGAGTCCACTCTGGGGCAACGGAGAAGTAACTTACTCCAAGGCTCTCCCAGAGTCCCCTGCCCCGGACTTCCTACCAGGTGCCAAGGGATCATTTACTTGCTGGCAAGATGTAGTGGGCCCTGTGGATGGATCTTATTTATTTATTCTTTTGCTATTGTCTGAGCTGCTTGGAATACGGTGTCAGTGAGAGTTCAGTGCACATAACAGAACAGTTATTTTCTCTTGGAGGAAAAAAAAATACATGATTCCTGGCTATGACTAGATCATAAACCCAACACAGTCAGCTTGCGAATGCATGCCGTCGGTCAGAGGGGGGACCGAGGCCGATGGGGGCTGGTTTTCACTCACCTGTGGGAGCCTGTCCCCTGGCTGGAAGTCAGAGTGGCGCAGTCTCCACGATGGTGGGCTCAGGATGTCCCCGGAATCTGGACAAGCAAACTGCACAGAGACATCCCTCATGGGGCAGACGTGTCTGCAGAGGTCAGCCAGGCCAATACCTGACCACCAGGCTTTGTCAATGGTGGGCTGGCATTTCTCATTTTTATTTGAGGGGTGGTTTATATAAGAACATTTCAGTTTCAGCCACCTGGGATATTACATTTAATTTCCAGAGCAGTGGTGGGACTGGTGAAGCATAAACATTTGAGAGGTAAGAGCAGAAGGTCATGTGAGAGGAATGAGCCCCCCACCCCCCACCCCTCCCCGGGAAAGCAGGGCCGCTGAGCATCCAAACTTTCTGCTCCAGGAGCTCAGAGTGGCAGCCTTTTTAATAGTTTTGCTGGAGCCCAGCTCCTGCTGCTGCAGACTCAGCACAGCCACCCAGGGGACAGTCTGAGTTGGGAAAGGAAGGCTGGCCCAGTGAGTCTGTTGTTTGAAATAATAAAAAGTGAAACTAGTTTGTTTATTTATTTTCCCAAACAATAGAATTCCCTACTGCCCTGGCTCGTGAAGCACCACTCCCCTTTCCTTGTAATAACTCTGCCTTGCTTTTCCCAGAGGTTATTGGGGCCACATTCACCTCTTGGGCCGGGGCCCAGCCATGAGAAGCGTTGGGACGGTAGGAGGATTTTTCAGGGAGTTCTGTGAGCTACTGAAAGCAGAGGATGAGAAAAATGGAAATCACACTGGAGCCGTAATTACAGCGTTGGCTTGTCTGAGGCCTGTAATAATCTCCTATGTGTGCAAGGGCCTCGTACAGTCTTTTGCAATAGGATAAGACAGTTGAGGTGGGGAGGGTGGGCGGAAGGGGGCTTGGGGGCTTGCTGAGAGGAAGGGAGTTTGCTGTGGGTTTCTGGGGTCCAAGAGCTAGACTGTAGCTATCCTTGGGCTGCCCTCCAAATTACTGATTTTTTGTTTGAAAGAGATGGGTCCCCATCATTCACAACCTTGCTTCTGATGACAGTAATTTCGCTCCTCTAGTGCACACATCACATGAGGCAGGGGGAGAGGAGGTGAAGAGGGTGCTAATTTGGATGTCTTTCATGTTTTCTGATGTGTATATGTGTGTGTGTTACGGCTGGTATCGGCAGCCTTACCCATGGTGTGTGTTAAAGGCATGTGCTGTTAAGAAATACGTCATGTAAATGCTACAGACAACAGGAGGTACCCAGAAACTTAAAAATAACCGACAGACTGTTAAAACTCCAGTGACAGGTAAAACTCTTAAAGCCAACAGCATCCCGATGTGCTTTAGGGTGTCTGTATAAATCTGAAAACCTTTGACCCAAATTGGGGTAATGAGGTCAGAGTCGCACCTCTGAGGGACAAGATCTTTCTGCTTCAGTATTTCGGCCGGAACCTACTCCTTCCTCTTTCTCTGCTTTTTGCTCTCTCCCACCCCACTAAGTGATGATATTTTATGGCTGCCGTTCAGCAGTGAATTACCGCCTGACATTAGTGGAAGAGACTAATGTTCATGGTGAACGAAAACATCATAAACTTCCGCTTGAGGTGTGATTGCCCCTTTCATTTTGTGATTACATCTTTCCTGGGTGTTTTGCAAGGTAAACTGCTCACAGGCAAGGGGCTGAGCACTCTGTGGATGTCGCTTAAGTGGAAGTCTGGCTGCTCTCACTATGGCGTCTGGTCGGATATGTACGGTGTGTGTGTGTGTGTGTGGCGGACGCGTGCACAAACCACAGCCTACCAGCCTCTCCTGGTAGGAACTGGCTGTCTGTGTCAGCATGGAGAGTTCACAGGAGTGGATAACCCAAAATCATTCTTATTTGGGAGTTGTTATGCAGATTAGTTGAAATTCCTAATTTCTCCTTGAGCTTCTTTTGAAATGGATTTGCTTGTGTTCTGTAGACCCTGGGTTCGGGTCTAGAAGGGTGAACAGCCGGAAGTGGGACAGAGGAAGACCCACCTGGGTCTGTGTCATTCTGACCATAATTCCTTGTGAATGGGTGGTGTGTGTGTGTGTGTGTGTGTGTGCGTGCAATGCCTGAGTCACAGAGCAATGTCAGATCAGAGATGGGCAGTCTCTGCTTTTCAACTTCCTCAATGTAGCGAAGACTTTTTCTGAATGTTCATCTGGAAATTCGAGTGGATTTTAACTAAAAAGAAATTCATGCTGTGCGAAGACTCTGGATGGCTGGAGACATCATGCCATCACGTGGAGATGGTGTTGGACACCAGCTTGCCTGGGAGAGCTGGGATTAGAGCACAGGTTGGGTGTGTTTGGTAAATGGTTAAGCTCTGTTGTGTCATGAGTTTCTCCAACCAGAGGTGCTAAGCAGTTCGCCTGTCGTTCGACACCCAAGAAGAAAGAAAAAGAAACATGGGTGAATCGGTGCTGGGAAAAGACCATCATCGCACTTTGGTTTGGCCAGTGCTGTCACGTTGTTTTTGCATTTCCCGCCCATGGTTTTGCAATTATTAATTCTGTTTGGATCTTAACCTGTGGACTAAGTGAGGGGGAGGCTGGGGTTGAGGTGCTGCAGACAGAAGAGCTCCGTAGATGGCCCAAGGGTGCTGTCCTTCCTCTGATCTCACGTCTTAAGCTGGGACGTGAGGTGGCTGTCCCATCTGCAGTCCTGCAAGCCTGGGGTCCCTGGGACTGAGCTTCAGAGCAACTTTGCCTCACGTCAACCCCTCCACTCTGCATGGTCCTCCACCTGCTTCTTTTTGGTGTCCTCTGCAGGGTTTTAAGTCTTTTTGTTCATGTTTACCAGGCACGTAGATAGGGAGAGTAGCTCAGTTGGTCCACGTCCTCTTGGGCATTGCATAGGTTCTTGGACAATATTAAACCCTCACTCAACCATCCTTTTCCTGTAAGTGCATCCCCACTGGGATGATTTTCTCCCTTCTTCCGACTTTTCATAGCTCTGCTCTTGGGCCCACCCACTGTCCCTGCCTACCTCTGGGGGGATGGCTGGCGGTCACTCAGAGCTGACCCAAGCAGGTGTGAGGAGGTGTCCTCACCTTGTAGCTTTCGCTGCAGCCCCTATAAAAGCAGCTAGGGGCTAATCACTGGGACACACACTCGTTTCTCTCTTGAAACACTTTGAGATCCCCAGAAAACACAACTCTGAGTCTATTTTCTAAATGATCACCGTGAGTTTGCATGACTTAAGGAGATAGTTCTAAACAAGCTTTGCCAAAGCAAGATTTACTGATACACATATGCCAGGTTTTTGAATTGTGTGTGTGTGTGTGTGTACACATTTGTATGGAATGATTCGGATCATAAATTAAAATGCAAAGACATTAGCATTGAAGAAAGTGCTGCAGAAACACCCCCAAATCATAGAGATGCACGTAGTCAGCTGACGCCGGAATGCCAGACCTGCTGGAGGAATTCGTCCAGTGACACATGCAATTGGAGTAAAATATTGTGCTTTATGAGAACATATCATTAAAATGAAAACTAGCAGCATCACAGAAGTCAGGCCTTGTAACCAAGACAACAAAGATGGGAGAGGATGAAAGACATGATGTACCAGAGGAAGAGGGAGGAGGCAGAGGCAAGAGGAGGAAGTGGACCCCCAGCTGTAAATGGTCCCCTTACCGCTGGGCTTGTATCTGATTGAATCTGGATCAGAGGAGAATGGAGTGTTGGTCAATACCAGTGGAGGCTGTCAGCAGGGACAGGAGCAGGGAGAGCTTCGTTTCCTGACATCACGGGGCTTCCTGCTCGGGCCCCTTTGGTGGGGAAGGCGGTGGCAGCTGCACTGACTCAGTGCCCACCCGTTGAAGCTCTGATTGGGGATCTACTTGTTTTCAAGTGACATCCTGTGAACGTGGTTGTGTCACTTGCCTCTTGGAGGGGGTGGGGGAGGGTTTCACGGTGCTTTTTCTAGCAGCTTTGGCTTCTCCTAGAGTCATTTACAATGCCCTCTAAAAAAGCTCTCTCTCAGGTCTCCCACATTCACTCCATACCTTCCATCGTAGCCTAGGAGACACAAGGATACTAGTTACAGATTGCTGTGTAACAAATTAACCCAGACATCGAGGCTTACAACAACATGTAGTCTTAAAGCAACTGTAGTCATCCATGGGTTCAAGGCTGGAATGGGGGAGAATCCATTTCACTATCACACATGTGGCTGTTGGTGAACCTCAGGTCCTCACTGGAGACATTAGTCTCTTGCCACATGGGTAATCTCGTGACAGCGACTCATATGACTTGGAAGGAAAGAGAGAGAGAGAGAGAGAAAGAAAGAGAGAGAGAGAGAGAGAGAGAGAACAAGAGAGGGTGTGCAGGAAGAAAACTCAGTCTTTTTGAAACCTAATTTCAGAAGTGACACCCCATCACTTTTGCTATATTTCTATTCATCAGGACTGAGTCAAGTGGTCCAGCCCACACCCAGGGGGTGAGGGAAGGGCTCCACAAGGGTGTGAATACCAGGAGGCAGGGGCCTTTGAGATCATGTTAGAGGCTGCCTGCCCCATTAGGACTTTGTTTATGCTTATGGGCCACAGAGGGCACCCGAGCTAATACTCTGAAACTTCAAGGTCACACCAGTGGTGCGGGAAGGGGCACAGCCTCCTCAGGGACAAAAGTGGCCCAGCACTGAGTCCTGTCTTCCAGGTCTCTGAGGGTTTGGTTTGCAGGCATACCAGAGAATCCAGAGGATGACTGGGAAGGGGTGAAGTGGCCTGCCACACCCCCAGGGTCAGCAGGTGAGGGGCCATCCCCAGCAGGAGGCCTGGGGACAGGCCCAGGTGCTCCCGTAACCTTAGGGAGAGGGTGGTGGTTTATGATGGTGGATGGGAGAGCCTTGTGATTGGAATCAGTGAGTGGTGAGAGCTCTGCATGGCCGCAGAGAGTGCACGCCCCCTGACTCTGGCCTCTATGGGAATCACCTGTTTCTCAACAAAGGGGTCATTTTCCTAAGAATTGAAATTGGCAGGAAAGAGAAGATGAGAAGAAAACCATGTGCTTTCAACACATGGTCGGTACCAGGTACTACTCTTCCAGGTGTTTCCTGTGCGTGAGGTACGTTATCTCATGGAATCCTCAACATCTCCTTTCAGGGTAAATGCCCCACCTCCATTTTACATGCAAGGAAAGGGATTGAGTCACTCACCAGAGGTCGCATAATTTAATTTAAGGTCAGCCCTTTGACGTATTTATATAATAATGTCATGGACTCTTCCTGAGGCTTCGCTCTTGGGCCGTGGGTAAAGCTTATCTCACAGCTGTGAGAAGTGTCCACCCGGCCCCCGGTACCTGGCCAGTGTGCCTGCAGCCCTGCTTGTCAGTGGCCCAGCCACACCAAGGACACGGGTCCTCCAGCTCAGCCTTCAGCCACGCTCCTGTGCATTTTGAGTCTCCAATGGCCCTGGCTAAATTTCAACACCAAAGTGGAGGCTCCCACCTGAGAAACCCTGGGATTCCCACCTATGGGTGCTTCTCACAGCACCAGCCTCCATCCACGGGCAATTTTCCTCTCAAGGAGGAGCAGTTACGCTGTAGCCAACGGCATCCTCAGCAGAGGGGGCGATGGCCTCGTGTGTGTGTGGGGGGGGGAGGGGTGCGGGAAGTTTTCCGGGAAACAGACAAGCCCTGTTTCCGACTTAACCACTGACCTGCCACCTGGGACACTCTCAAGGGAGTATCTTTGTCTTTCGGGTGCTCCTTAGAACGCTCTCCCCCAACAGCCAGTGGGACTGTGCATAGTGGTTCCCGATTATTTTTCCTGTTGCGGGTCACCCAGGGGCTCTGTCTTGACTCATTTGGCTGCTTCTGCTTAGTTGTATGCCGTAACTGCTCAGGGTGGGGATCAGAGTATACCATCTCCTTCGGACCCCTGGTTATTTTCAGCCTCTATCCCCACCAGTCTACCCAACCTTCTTCTTTTTTCCTATCCCTTCCACCCGAGCTTCCTGGCCACAGTCTCAGTCCTGTGCCTGCCGTCGCCATGTCCACCCTCAAGCTCTTGCCTTTTCTTCCTGGCATTATATAGTATTATATTCTTAATTCACAGTAATCCATGCATAAACATCACCTTGACTAGATTGCCCAGGGTCGTTGTAAGTCCTGAAGCAGCATTGGCTCCATGATTTCTTCATAGATTTGGTGCCTTAAGGGACAGTGTGATTGTGCAGATTGGTTTGAAAAACATTGAGTTTGAACTCTCAAGCTCCTTCTGTTGGCTACTGGTTTCTGTTCCCACATACCTTAAACTTGCGTCATGTTGACGACCCAGGAGGAGTCCCTGAGAATCCATCACTGCACAGAGGGATAGGAAGTGCAATGGCCCAGCTGCGTGGCAGTGATTTGGGGGCCATGGGCAGTCACAGAAAGCTCACAAAGAGTTGCCCTGTTGGAGATACGCTAGAAGGAGCCCTCTGGTCTTTTCCAAGCTCTTCACCTTCTATTTTCAGGTTGGTCAGACGTACACATGCATGACTGTGTGCCCCCTCCTGCACATACACACACTCAGATTATGCACATGCATACGTACATCACCCCCTTGCACACCCATGCACACCATGCACATACACTTAGGAGCCAGGCCCTTCTCTTTGCACTCGAGCCTGGGGCTGGTGCCCGCTGAGCTCTGCCCTCTTGGGCTGAGCTGCACCTCCCCTGAGTTCTCTCTGGGAGATTAACAGCACACCATCTAATCAGTTTACCTCTGACTCACCCACTTTGGCTTCGGGATGATGACAGAGTGGAGCTATTTAGCTGTCAAAGGCTCTGACAATTGCCCAGATGGACAGCGCCTAGAACAGCCGAGTGGTTTCCTTCCCCTCCATGTGGGGGTAATGAGTCTCCCAGTTGCTTTTTTACACGCTGCTTGCATCTGCCTTTGGTTTTAATGCCTCTTGCCTGCTGCCCAGGCTTCCGAGCCACCAGCCCAAGTGTGATTTCCATAATTAGCTCAGTGATAATTTAATCCTCCGCTTCACACTTGTTTTTGAGGGACTTGGGTCTGGGGACAGGGGGAAAGGGGACCACTGAACCTTCCTTGGCCTTTGATTTTGGCTGAACTCTCTCTGTCTGGGAACGGAGTAGCTGGGTGGTGGTGAGGGGACACAGGGAGAGAGAAGCATTATGGGTAGACTCTGGGTAGGAAGCCGAAACAGAGCTCTCTCTTTATTCCCTTGCCTAAGGGTGGGTCTTTTTCTTTAAAAGTAATTTTTTTTATTGATTGAGTTTAGAGAGAGAGGAAGTAGGAGAGAGAGAGAGAGAGACAGAAAGATCAGTCCGTTTCTGTATGTGCCCTGACCGGGGATCGAACTGGCAACCTTTTCACACCAGGATGATGCTCTAACCAACTGAACTATCTGGCTAGGGTGAGAGTTCTCTTTCTTTGTCCCCATTTATCCCCCAAAGTAGAAAGGCATGTGAGAGTGGGTATACATGGTGCTTTAAAGTGCTCAGGCGAGGAGCCACTTGAGAACAGGAAAACAGATAGTTCCCTAGGGGTCACAGCGACCATTTATGAAGCCAGAGGAAGGCGAGAGAGACCAAAGGGAGCCAGTGCATGCCACCCTGCTGCCCCTTCCTCCACATCTAGGCATCCCCGCAGTCTTCAGAGCTGAGTGTCTGTCCAGGTTGTTATCTTGGGTTTCCCAGGCCTCTAAACGGTTAAGAACCAGACCTGCATGCTCCATGGAGAGTGGGAACTGACAGCCAGGAAATCTCGACTTTGTTGCTGGCTGCACTTGTGATTTTAGACAAATTGTTTATCCACACGTATTTCACCTTCTGAGCAACGAGCATATGCCTGTGCGCACACTTCCTCTCTCTTATGAATGAGCCGAGGATAATAGGGCTTCATGTCTGTAGAGCGTTTCTTGATTTACAAGGAGAAAAAAAAAAAAGAATAAAAATTAAGAAGACAGTAAGGATCGTGTGACTTTCCATGCTCAGTACACACCTAAGAAGAGTCTTCAAACTCTGTGGATATAAACAGCCATGTGGACCCAGTCAGGGAGTGTGGAAGGTCTCCAGAGGTCGGGGTCTCCAGGGGAAAACCTTGGATGCCCCAAATAGACACACTAACCAGTCCTTACGGGGTTTAACCATGTGTATGTATGTGTGCACGCACACTCAGGAGCTCTTTGGAAGAACTTCAGGAAGCCCAGCAAGTAAGATGAGAAATGTTGTTTGGCTGGGATGCCCTTGGCTACTCACTGAGCTCCCACTGCATTGAGGTGCCAAGGAGAATAAGCCTGCAAGGGAAGGGGCTACAGGCAGGGTGCACGTAGCTCTGAAAAGCTTGAGCTCCCTCCTGCCACCTCCTGCAGCCAAGAACAAGGCCTTTGATTTATGAGGTAACGTTTAGTTGAAAGAATAGCAGGGCCCTGGCCAGTGGATAGAGCAGCAGCCTGGCATATGGACATCCTGGGCACATTCCCAGTCAGGGCACACAGGAGAAGCTACCACCTGCTTCTCTCCCTCTCCCTCTCTCACACCCTTCTCTCCCTTTCCCTCCCCATTCTCTCACTCTCCTTCCCCATTCTCTCCCTTTCCCTCCCCATTTTCTCCCTCTCTCTCTCTCTCTCTCTCTCTCTCTCTCTCTCTCTCTCTCTCTCCTCCTCTCCGTTCCTTCCTTATTCCCCTTCTATAGCCAGTGGCTTCATTGGTTCAAGTGTGGCCCAGCTGCTGAGGATAGCTCCACTGGAGGGCATCAGCTTCAGGCTCTAAAAATAGCTCAGTGCCTGAGCATCGACCCCAGACAGAGTTTTCAGGCAGATCCCAATTGGGGTGCATGTGGGAGTCTGTCTCACTATCTGCTCTCCTCTCACCTAAAAAAATAAAAGTAAAATAAAGAGCAGAAAAGAAGATCTCCTTTTGCCTTTATAGGATAAATTGATAAATTGTTCACAATCTGAACTCATTTCTTCTTCAAATTCCCCAATGCTGCAGGAGTGTATACATGTGTGTGTGATGGGATGTTGGCCTAATGCTCTGAGTCTGACCCTTCTATGAACTCTCTGCTCCTATGGCTGACCCACGCTCTATGCTCCGGGTTCTGCTGTGTACTCTTGGTGTTGGTTCTTGTCCGGTATCGCCATTTCTCTTCACAGATATTTCTAACATCTCTTGACTCCAAGAGATGCTCTCAGTTCTGTTCTGAGTTGCTTGTAGAAATGTCTCCCTTTGACCACAATGATGCTGTCTTTGGTGGTCACCCCCAATTCTCAGTACATTTTGAGTGATTTCTCTGACATCCCCTCATTCCTTGCATTGACACTTCCCAGAATGGACTTCACCAGACTCTCAGCCCTTGTTGTCCAGGGGTTGAACTCTAATGCGACCGAATCGGATATGGAACTGACCCCTGTATGTGTGGATGTCACCCTGGCCTCTCTTATGTGTCAACATTGATTCACCGTCACTATCCATCAACTTCAGCAGTGTGATATGGACCTCTCTTTTCTGTGGGTCCCACGTCCTAGAAGTACCGATGTTTATTTGATATTTAGAAATGTATTTTCTTTCTCTTTGAGATGTATCACATCCATCCTTCTTAGTGTTTTCACACCTCCCTCCATTAGGGAGGGCCCTGTCCAGTGGCTACAGAACAGGAGCTGGGGTGCTCATCTCAGCCAAGGACCCACCTGCCACTGAGCCCCTGTGACTTCTGAGCAGCTTGAGAGGAGCCACTGTGACCTCTTTGCTCCAAAGCACGAAGGAAAGTCTGACCATGAGAGACAGTGGGAAACCTCGGGGGAACTGACAGAAAAGGTTTCCAATTAAAATAAGCCGGAAAACCAACTGTGGGGCCAGAGAAAGGTGACTTCACCAGCGGCAGGAATTTGGGGTTGCACTTGGTGACAAATTCTCAACCTTCTCTGCCTTTGACTTCCTTCAAGGGACAAGTGACGATCATCCCCTTTGCAGGGCTTCAGTCTTTTTTGCAATAAACAATAGAGGGAATCAGCTGCTCCTTCCCCCACCTTCTGCTTGCTGCTCTGTTTATAAATATTCTGTCTCGTAGTGTCCTGGGTTCGTGGGGACATAAGCACCACGAACGTCCTAGTTAGAATGTTGGTTGCTGGTTGCAACTCATTTCAAATGAAGCATGTCGGAATTTGTAGATGTGCCTTAAAATACCAGCTTACCATACCAGGGGTCTCTAGGACCTGGCCTGCCACCTGCTACCACAGACTGGCCGTCACCTGCACCTGCTCCTCTTGGTGAGGCGAGGGAAGGACCCTTGTGCCTCTATCTTACATTATAGGACCAGCAGTGATGTCCACTTTCCACCTTGTCAAAGTGATGTTGCCCAGAGCGCTCTGAGGCCCTGGGGCTATTCTGCAAGATGAGATCATCGGTACTAAATTTGTTTTGCTGACAGCCCTCTACTGGGTTGCAGGGCCCCTGGCAGGCACGGGAGGTAGCCGGCTGGGGGCCAGTCCCAAAGGTGCCCCGCCTCCTGCAACCATGGCTGTCTGCTGAGAGGGTCTTCCCTCTCCTCTGATAGTTCACACCTCTCTCCTTTCAGCTTTTCAAGTTCCCTGTTCTAAGGATGTGGTTTTGTCCCCGCTGCCCCATTTTGGTCCTGGCGGCTTAAAAGGCCAGCACAAAAACCAGGTCAGAGTGTGTGCCCAGGCCGGGTGAGAACTGGCATGTGCCTCCTTGTTTGTTCTCGTGTGTGAACAGTTGTCTGGCATCACAAGCACTGACGGGTGGTGCTCTGCAACTCCACCTCTGGGGTCGTGAGTGAAGTTGAGCCTCGAAGAACCCTCCTCTTCCTCACATACCCAGGCTTGTAGCCTGAAGGGTCCCAGGAACGAGAAACAAGACTCAAGGGTCCTGTGAAGGAGCCAGGGCCCTGTGAGACTGCAGGAGAGGACAGGCTGCTGCTCTCTGGCTGGGGGTGGGCTCCGGGTGCTGCAGAGAAGTGACAGGGGAGGTGACGAGCTTCCCTGCTGGGAACCTTCAGAAAAGTCAGCCTTGGAGGGTCAGGATGAGGGGAGGGGGCAGAAGATACCTCATCGGGGTCCAGGTGGGCATTAGTTTCCTAGGACTGCTGTGTCAGATCACCCAGCTTACTTAACAACGACACGCAGGTATTGTCCG
Organism: Saccopteryx bilineata; assembly: GCF_036850765.1. Classification (NCBI taxonomy): domain Eukaryota; kingdom Metazoa; phylum Chordata; class Mammalia; order Chiroptera; family Emballonuridae; genus Saccopteryx; species Saccopteryx bilineata. The sequence continues at coordinate 336,400,729 of NC_089491.1, read as the reverse complement.
ATAGCTCTGCAGGCCAGGAGTCCGGCGCTGGTCTCACTGGGCTATATACTCAAGACGCTGGCAGGGTTTCCTTCTTTTCTGGAGGTTCTGGGGTGAGCCTGCCTCCTCCTTGCCTTTTCTAGCTTCCAGAAGCTGCCCACGTTCCTTGGATCATGGCCCCTCCCTCTGTTTTCTAAGCCAGCAACCTCGCACCTCTTGGTCCCCTCTCCCGGATCTCGTCGCCTCCTCGCCCACCGAGGAAGGGTTTCACTTTCCAACAAGACCCCGTGGTTAGTTTGGGATCGCGGAGTAATCATCAGTAGAAGCTGGCTCCTGGCACAGGTTGAAATCACTGCTTAATATGTCAGAGCTTAAGCAGAGGGGAAGAGAGAGGATGGAAAAGAAGAAAAAATGAGCAGCTGCTATGTGCTGGGCCCTTTGCTACCATAAAACACTTTTTTTTTTTTTTTTTGGCCTGTGTGCAATTTAGAGTTCAGTTTGGCTTCCCCACCAAATATCCAGCTTTGTGCAGGGCAAGGCGTGGGCATATGGAGTTTGAGGCTGCAGAGAGGGAACACTTGGTATGAACGTCTCGGGTAGCTCCGCCCCTCCCTGTACTCCCCCCACCGCTGGACACTTCTAAGCCTTCCAGGGCCTGTGTTCTGAGCCTCAGACAGAGTGGGCCTTTCTTCTTGCTCCCTGCAGACATCCCAGGCTGTGCCCACAGGCGTCTGTACTTACAGGATTGATCTCAACCGGGCTTGTGAAAGGGAACAGCTGATGTGTTATATAATTCCTTTTCTCTTCAAACGTGTGTGTAACAGTGTGTGCATAAATATAGTGTGTGAGGGTGGGGGTGGGGTTTGTTCCTGGAAACGACGAGGAGGACCTGCTTGCCATTTTTGATGCTGATTCTGAGACGTTCCTCGGTCTTCCTTCTGTCTCTTCTGCTTCTTCTGCTCCTGCGGGGGCAACAGAGAGGTCACAGGGCAGCAGGCGTGGAGAGGGACATGGGCAGCATTGTTAGGACTCTGACAGCCTGTCCTATTTCTCACCAGAAGGCCAGGACTTCCCCGTCCGACCTCGGCTCCTTGGATTATTGAGATGAGAATTTTTATTTCCCTTCTGACTTCACTGGGATTGGGTGTGCAAACTAATAACACTATCTCTGTGCAGGATATGTGTGGTGTCTATGTATAAACAGTAATTCACAAAGCGATAAACAGGGACAATTTTTAAAAACTCCTCTAAATGCAAATTACACATCTTCAACCATACTGCACATGTGTCTTTTAAAGCATTAGAGTTTGAATGTAAAGATTTTTTTTTATCTTTGTCATAATTTCTTCAAACTTATGTTATACCCAGTTGATACCAAACTAGAGTTTTCTGCCACTGTACTTTTTTTTTCAGAGGATTAAGAACTAGGGGCTCTTCCAGCTTGGTCACACCAGGACCGATCAGGGAGTACACCCCACCCCCACGTGGGCCTGGGAGCCAGCCGGTGAACCAGCTGGTGCCTGGGTGTGTGCGTGTGTGGGTGAGCGTGTGAGAGCCGTGTGTAATTACCTCTGATGGCGTTAGAGGGGACAGGTGTTTCATTAGTTTTGAGAGATTTGGAACGTTCTGACTGTGTCGTGGTGTGATGTCGGCGTTCCAGAGCGAGCTGGCAAAGGTCTTTCTGCCCAGAAGCTGCGTGGCTCAGCTGCGCGGTCATCCTGGGGTGGCGTGTTCCGCCATCTGGATGCCGCTGTCCTGAGTGACGAGATTACTGAAAGAATTAGACCGCAAGAATGCATTTTCACACCACCTGTGGGAATGCTCTCTTGGGCTTTGGTGGAAGAGACAGAAAGTCTGGGTCCCCACCTTTTCATGTTGTGATTTGGGGCAATGACGGCGGCCTCCATGAGGGTTGATTTTCCCCCTGTCCAGTGAAAACCAGGAAACAGGCTTGCGAAGCAAACCCGCCCCTGGGCAGAGAGGACCGTGAATGGACCAAAGCCTAGGATCGGGGGGGCCAAGTTGGCCAGAGCAGTGTAGTAACAGGGCCAAGGTCCTTCCCATGTAGCTTGCAGAGGGACAGCAAACAACTGTGGCTGGACAGAACCCTGAGCTCTTATCTGATGGGTCACCTTGGCCAAGAGTGTGTGACTGACTCTGCTCTGGAAAAACAGTGCAAGCCCATGCCCTTCCCCTTGTAGGTCAGTGAACTTCACACCAGCCAGTCTGCAAAACTGTGCGTGCGTGCGTGCGTGGGTGCGTGTGTGTGTGTGTGTGTGTGTGTGTGTGTGTGTTTGGAGGCTGGGCGGGGGCTGGGCGCTCCTCCTCTTGTTTGGTTATTTGATGAATCAGGAGACAAGTGAGCAGGCAGGAAATCCAGGGCCTGTGGGATTTCAACCCCCTTCTCCGCCAATAACTTCGCAGCCTGTCTCACAGTTCCCGCCGGCGTGAAGCGAGGAGCAGGCGGTTTTACCTGACAGGGCTGTTTAGGGAGTCGCTAATGATGATGATGATGGCCAGCTAAGAGGTGGTGACAGTGCAGGCATCTCTAAGAGGCTAACGCACATTCCAAACAGGTGACTTCCCACCGCAGAAGCCTTCTGCTGATCTCTCAGAAAGCTGCGCAGGACGTTGTGAACAGGCAGCTGCCTCCATGGCTGTACTCCTGTGGGCTTCTTGATAAAGGGTCTGGCAATTCTGCTTTAATCTACCAAAGAAGAGCACGGGGAGGACGTAGAGAAGGTGTACAGGATTTAAACAGGTGGGAAGTGGACGGCTCAGGGAAAGCGAAAGTGGAAGAGATGGAAGCAGGGGGTTACACCAAGGTTGTGGGGATGCCCCTCCCATCCTGCTGGGCCCTGGGGAGACTCACTCCCCAGCCCCGTGCTCCTGAGCCAGTGGGGTTGAGCCCAATGGGGTTCACTGCCGAGGGGACCTATCCAGGGCCTCTCTGGCCAGTGTGCTTGCTCAGTGTGGGCACTGGCCTGGGCGGTGTGCATCAGGGAACTCATTCAACCCTCAGAACTGCCCTACAGAGTGGCCATGCTTCGTACTGACAAGAACACTTGAGGAAACTGAGGCTGGGGGTGGTGGTTAAATAGCTAATCCTAGACTGCCTGATTAAGGCCGTGTGGGCAGGATCCCTCTGTAGGCATCTCTGCTTCCTGAACCTTCTTTTCCCTAAAATGTACATTGGAAAGGAAGCAGGCAGGCTCATGGGTGCTCTTCTAGCCCTCTCTCCTTCCGCTCCACAGGGAGCGGCTTTCTCCTTAGTCTCTCTGTTTTTTCCTTCCCCCAAACTTCTGCCCATGTCCCTTCCCAGTCTGTGATCACACCTGGCTCGTTTGGGTGCATCCTGCCTGTGCTGATACTCCTGGTCCCCTGGCCCTGGTACAGCAGGCATGAGGGGGGCGAAGGGCTTTACTGTGAATGGGACGATTCCTTATCCACAGGTGTAGTAGCCACATACCCAGAGAAATTCCAGATGGCATTACTGTGGACTCCATTTTCCTATTAAGAAAACATTGTTGTTATTCAGGTGGGAGAAGAGGCTCTTAGGACATTTGCTTCTGTCCAGGAACTAAATCCTCTTTCCGTAGACTCCAGTCATGATTATTATGAGCCTCTAGAACAAAGATAGAGGCCTTTTTATTTAAATAAAAACTTACATGAACATCAAACATAAAACTGATAACTAGGAGGTTACACCTAGAGAAGGTTGTTGCTGGGAAGGTCAAGTTGAAGGTGATGGGCGGGGTAGGGGAGGTGAAGAGGGAAGTGGTTTCAGAGCTTCCTTCTCTGTCTTCCCAGTGGTCCCCAAGACCCCTTGGACACTTCTTGGAGCCCAGGGATCCCTACAGACCTCAACTGGAAGTTCCTACCCAACACAGTTGTCCTGTGGGTTGTCAAGACTCAAGACCAGTTCATGAAACCATCCTGGTATATGGTCTGTGTGTTCTGTGTTGCTAGGGTGAGGTCTGGGCCATGTATATTAGAGACTGAAAGAGGGAGGGGGACCTTCTTCTGCTTCACCATCACACCTTCACAGTAGAAACCCCTGCCCAGGACTGCACCTGGCTCTGAGTCATGGTCCTTAAAAGGAAGCCAGCCCTCAGGACATTGCTTTGAGTGTGACTGGGCATTCTCTCTCTGTTCACCGACTATCTCAGAGCTGTGAAGCACACGGCTTCTGGCCAGGCCACTTCTGTCTTTAGGACAAGAAACTCCCATCTGAGAAACATCCTTAAAGATAGGTGCTGGCCTAAGGTGGCTACTGAGCATGTGTGGTAGAACACCTGTGCTACAGGTGTTTCTTTAACCTGCGGAGAAGGGTGGGGCTCACTTGTGTCCATTTTCCTTTTGCTAATCGATAAAGATGTGTTGGCAAATGTCACCGGTGTTATTACTGCCACCAGATATTTAGTGACCTCCTCTAACATTTGAATCACGTGTTAATACCCCCCACACCTCCAACCCCCGTCTGTGAAGTAGGTGCTGGTAATCTCTTTCTTGCTTCACAGCTTGGAATTACCTGCGTCAAGCAAGGTCCCACAACTAGTCAGTGGCCCAGTTGGGAACCCAACAATCAAATCTCTGATCCCGAGCCCAACACCGCTGTCACTATTCCACAGGGGGCTTCAGTTGGCACACCCGGCCACTCAGGTGGGAGGAGGAGCAAGATGAAGAAGGGTCTTTAATTCTAGTGGCTTCTCTGCAGGCCCTCCTGAATCTTCCATAATATCCCGGCTGGCCTCACGTTTCTGCCTAGTGAGCGAGAGCCAGGCTCTTCCAGTGTGTATTCCCATTGTTATTTTTTGCATCTCAGCACCCCTTGCACTGCTATTTTTATCCTGTACTAGAAACTATTAAGTGGGGGGAGAAATGTTAATTGGTATTATTACAACGAACTGTGTCCCAGTAACATTACAATTCAGAGGCAAGCTCTCCCCCTATCTCCTCCCCTCCCCTCTCCTCCCCTCCCCTGCTCCTTCCTTTTAGGCGAAGGCAGGGATTTTATCAGTCTGGCTGACAGCCAGCACAGGTTTCTCTGGCTGGTGCCGGACCTTCGGGGAGAAGCATTCAGGACTCTGACGTACATTGGACGGCCGCTGGGTTCCACTCTGTGGTCCCTTTCTCAGGGAAGGATGTGGGGGTGGGTGAGGCTGTGACGACTTTGGTCCTGTTTTATTCACTGAAACTAGATTGGAGGGATAGTATGTCTGCCCAGGAAGCTCTCATGGGGTGTGGCTTGAAGGGTTTTTGTGAGAGAATCTGGGACATTTGTATTCGTGGCCCAGCTGAAAGTAACAGATAGCAGCCCTCTCAGCGTGTCCCCCTAAGCCAGCGCTAGGAATGAGCAGATTAGAAAACAATGGCGCTGTGGTCAGAGAAGTTTTGCCCAACTTCCAGAAAAAAGAAAAGAAAAAGGGATTCGACAAACAGGCTGTCCATGGGCTACCTGGGCTCACAGGCTGACAGCGTCTCTCCTGCTGCCACGTGACCTCAAGCAAAGCTTCTTATCCTCTCTGGCCTCAGTAGCCTTATCTGTAAAATGGGGCATGTAGTCTGCATCTCTGGGCTGTTGTGAGGGTTAAAGCCCATTGCCCAAAGCGTGTGGTCAGGACTCTGGAAGAAAATAAGCCGTTAAGATGAATTTTTTTCTCAAATGTCCTGAGAATCCTGGGGGCTAAGACGGCACAGGAAGCAGAGGGAGAGGGAAACCCAGGCCCCAGTCTTGAAGGGCTCGAACCCAGCCCAGGGCAGATAAAGTCTTCCCAATCCTCTCCCTCCCCCTTCTTTACAATGGGAAGGAAAATCAGTTTGATTACATGGCACCCTAAAACATTCATCTTTTAAATAATTCTTATTGCTTTTTAAAAATGATTATAGCAATATATGTATATAGTTTATACAAAATACAGATGAATAAGCCAGACAATAAAAGTCACCTTCAGAAAATTATGGTTGACACATGAGTGTATTCCTGTGTCCTCTTTTCTATAAACGTGTCCTTTAAATATAGACAATGTTGAAATAATGTAACACTTATATATTTTATATCTTGCTTTTTCCCCACTTTTTATTGTGTACCTTTGTTTATGTAATGAAACTGCAAACGTGATCTTTAATGACAGCCTACTGTTTCATAAGGCTGTCCTTACTGTTCTGTTCTTCATCTTGAAAGTGTCTGGTTTTCTTTCTAATCAATTTACTTTGTTTCCTTTTTTTTTTTTTAGTCCCGTTAATTTTTTCTCCATAAATTTGATTTTCTCTTCTTTTCTTCCCTCTGGTGGTATGAAAAGTATTTGTCTATTTTAATTTAATAGTGGTACCCTTACATTAAATTTTTTTTTTTTTTTTTTAGTGACAGGAGTGGAGGCAGAAACAGACTCCTGCATGTGCCCTGACCGGGATCCACCTGGCAAGCCCACTAGGGGGCGATGCTCTACCCAACTGGGGCCCATGCTCTGTTGCAACCAGAGCCATTTTTTTAGTTCCTGAGGTGGAGGCCATGGAGCCATCCTCAGCTCCCGGGGCCAAGTCATTCCAATTGAGCCATGGCTGCAGGAGGGAAAGAGAGAGAGAGAGAGAGAGAGAGAGAGAGAGAGAGAGAAGCAAGAGGGGGAGGGGTGGAGAAGCAGATGGGCGCTTCTCCTGTGTATCCTGACTGGGAATCAAACCCAGGACACCCACATGCTGAGCCGATGCTCTACCATTGAGCAAACCAGCCAGGGCCTACCCTTACATTTTTGAAGGCATATTTAAACCCATAAACATTAATGTAAAGAATTAAACAGTATGTTTATATTTTATTCCCCTTGTTCCACTTCCCAATATTTGTTAATATAACCTAGGATTTAAGACATTAATATTGTTCCATCATGATAATTTCAGTGTTTATTCATTCCTTTCATACTTTGTTTTCAACATCTTTCCTGTTTTATAATTGAAATTACACTCCACTATCACTGCTCCTGGATCTATCACTTTGCAATTCCTCACCTGTGGGTTCTTAATTTTAAGCTGTCTCTTGGTAGATCAGCATTCATCTTTGAGACATTGTTCCTTTCACGGAGAGAATACTGGTAATGTAATTTTAAGCCCCGGAATGTCTGAGAGTGTCATTTCTATTGACCTCACATGCAAATGACAACGTGGTTGAGTATTTTTCTTTCCTTCCCGTTGATGAAACGACTCCGCTTTCTCTGAGCAGTGAATATTGGAGAGAGGCCTGAGGCCAATGGGATTCTGAGTCCTTTGGAGGTTATCTTTTCCTTTTACCTGCCTGGGGGTTTATAGAACTTCCTCTATATCTCAAAGAGGTTTATCGGGACACGTAGACACGTTGCATTTAAATATACTCTTTCAATCGGCAGCATCCAGTTTTCAGCTCAGAAAAGGTTTATTATTATTCTCATCCTCTTTCTGCTCCGTGCTATTCTCTCCTTGTATGCTCGTCCTGGGTCCCTGGGTTTTGTGGTCTAGGTCCCAGATGTTTTTTTCTCACTACCCTCTAAAAGTTCTGGGACAATTTTCAAGTGTATCTTTACTTCTTTTTTAAAAATTTTATTTTTCAATTACAGTTTACATTCAATATTACTTTGTTTTAGTTTCTGGTGTGCACATAGTGGTTAATGGTTAGACAACCAGCGGAGGGCTAGCCATGCAGCTGAGTGTTTATTTCCAGGTAGCCATTTGTGACAATGCTTTGAGAATTGAGGATTTGAATCTGTCTTAGGTTTCTTCCAATTGTACACAGCCGTAGGTTTTCTTGCTGTTGGTTGCCGTCTTATCGTTCCCACACCTGGACTTTGGGAAGCAGGAGGTGAAGTTGTCTACCTGCACAAAGCTGCCCTTCTCTGTGAACAGAAACGTTGCAGGGAACAGGGACCTTCCCTGTCTGTGTCCTCATGGGCTAGCGGGGTGACTCTACTGGGCGTGTGCGTGTAGAAGTGGGATCGTCGGAGGGGAAGGGAGGGGAAGGAGCAAGGTGTGGTGCACGTCTTTGTACAAACATGACTTTGAAAAGCAGGCATTTTTGCAGTTGCGTCTGTTCCAATTATCCGCACTCCTGGGGAGGAGATTTGGTGCAGATTGTTGAAACCAGCAGATAATTTTAAAATTATTTCTACTTTGTTTGGGGTTGCCTTGTAGTGAGTGTAGAGGGGCCTCCCCATTCACAGCAGTCCCCACGCCACCGCCCCTCAGGTTTCCCCTGCAGTCTCTGTGCTCTGTGCTCACACGGGCCGGGCTGGTGTAAAAACAAACCCTGATTCCCCGACATGCTGACCATCAGCCTGGGCATCTGGGGAGTGGGGATACGAGTCAAAATGCCCGAGAGGAGTGAGCCCACATAAAACCTTGGCATTGACCCCCATCCATCCCTTTTCTGGGATGTCCCTAATACCCCATGCTTTTCACCTGAAGGAATCTTACAAAACCGAACACACTCCAGGCCACTCACTGCCCTTTGGTCTGTCCCGGGCATTTGTCTCTGTCCTGCAGCTGACATTCCGTTTGCCCCCTCTTCTCTTGTTGATAGATGCTGACCAAGGAGGTTAAATTCCAAATTAAAAAAGTAAACAGTCTTTTCCCAAACACACAAAAAATTTATTGGAGTTACAAACAAGAACTTAGTTAAGTTCTTGCCGTGTGGTTTTTTTAATGCAATTTTTAAATTAGAGGCTCTATCCCAGGAAACTGCCTGCTCGGGGATATTTGTCCCCTGAGTTGCTGTCTTGGTGCAGACAGGCAGCCCAGAGGGTCAGGAGGCTTCCCGGCTGGGCGGCAGAGGCAGGTGGCGTCCACACTGCGTCTCTCTGGTTTGGTCTTGTGTTGCGGTCACACGGGCTTCCCCTAGATCCATGTGCACACGCGTGTTTATGCTCACAGAGCTGTGCATTTTAGGGCTGTAATTGCAGCCCACGTCCCCACAACATTCTAGACGTGAAGGGAAAATGAAGGCTTTACACATTCCCAGGATGTAATTATGGCCACAAGCAAACCTTATCCCTCTTGGCATTTAGCCCAACTCTCCGTTGCTGGCAGCTCTGGGAGTAGATGGGCTTGGCGGAGGAACCATTCCCCAGCCTGGGTTTCTTGGGTGACTTTCTGTGGAACTGTCCTATTCATACATGAAAGCGTATGTAAGCATGTGCTGCAGTGTGTGTTAACAGGCTGAGCCTCTCCCTGTGACCTGTACCCACATCGATAAGGAGAGCATCACCCATTTCCCAAAGCCTGGCCCCTGGAGCCCTTCCCCCACCCTCCCCAGGGCAGACACCCTCATGATGTCTCACAGCTCCGATGGGCTGCTCTGCTTCTGTACGTGGCAGAAACGGAGTCGCGCAGCCCTGTTGTGTCGCTTCCACTCTGTTCTCCTTCATGTCTATGACATTGACTCAGATCACTGCCGAGAGCTGTTTGTCTACCCTTGTGGTTGGGTTGCACAGGGTCGGTCAAAAGGAGGTTTTCAGTTGTGAGTACACGAAACACTGAATTTACTCTTGTACTATTATTTATTAATTGTTGCATTATTTCCCAGATGAACCACGGTAAGCCTACTTTTGCCCCACCCTGTCTAACATCCCATTGTTTGACTGTAGTAAATTTATCTTTCTGTTTTATTGTTGACCAGCATTCGAATGGTGGTGCATTTTTGCCTTTTATGAATGGTGTTGCTCTCTACACTCTTACATATGTCTTCTGGAGTCCATCTATTCGCATTCCTCCGGCAAACACACCTAGGAGTGAAATTCCAGGTCGTTGCGTGTATTCAGCGCTAGTGGAAACTGCCAACAATGGACTAGATGTCCTCAAAGGGCATTCTAGTTGTAGGAGGCTGGTTAACATTCTCACTCAAAAAATGGCATAAGGGAGGTATCTTTTTAGACAGCACAGTGTCGTGGGTTCTGGAAGAAGATATATATCTGGGAATGTTAGGTCAACAAGCTTTTATTGAGTGCCCGTTGTTCTAAGTGACAGGGTGTGTTAGTTTCCTACCACTACTGTAACAAATTATCACTAAATTGGTGACTGAAAACAACACACACTTAACCTCTTGCTGTCCTGGGAGTCAGAAGTCCAAAATGGGTCAAAACCAAAGTATCAGCAGAGCCATGATCCCTGCAGAGGCTCTAGAAGAAAATCCATTTCCTTGCCTGTTCCAGCTTCCAGAGCTGTATTTTTGGGTTCAGGGCTCTTCCCCTGGTCCCTTGAAGGCCAGCAGCATAGCATCTCTGAGTCTCTCTGCTCTGTCCTCAGTCAACCTTCTCTTCTGTATAATCTCCTCCTGCTCCCCCCCTTCCCCCTTACAGGAGATGTATGAGGGCACTTAGGACCTGCCCAGGTCATTCAGGACAGTCCCTTCCTCTGAAGACCCTTAATCACATCTGTAAAGCCTGCTTTGCCACAGAAGGTGATATTCACAGGTTCTAGGAAGTGGGCGGGACCTGGATCTCTCTGGGAACCATAGTTAGCTTACTACACAGGGAGAGACCATTGTCCCACGATGTTCACCGTGGCATCACAGAACCTGCCTTCTGGAAGCAACGTTGCCGTATCTCACAAAGGGGCCTCATTTTTCTGCTGTTCTTTGTGATTCTCACTGTGCATCCTGGGTAAAGGATGAGTGAGACCAGAAAAGTGTGTTTAAAGACTAGATTACAATATTTGTTTCATCAAATCGTAATCCACTTCCGGTGTCAACGACAACTCTTCAATGTAGAGGAAGAAAAAAAAAATCAAAATATCAAACACCCTAAGTGCAATGTGGGATCTCGGATAGGATCCTGGAACAGGAAGAGGGTCATTAGTGGGAAACTAGCAAAATCTGAATATAAGCTGATATTTTAAATTAATTTTGTTTTAGGAGTTGTGCCATGGTTAGGCAAGATACTTACACCTGGGGAAGCTAGGTTAAGGATGTATAGGTACTCTCTGTATTATTTTTACAACTGTTCTGTAGACCCCCAAATACTTCACAATAGTAAGTTAACAGAAAGTATAAGATATCCGCTCGAGTACCAATGGAAAAACTCTGAACTCCATCTGTATATGTAACAGTGGGAGGCAGGGTCCAGGGTTGGCAGAATGAATTTAGAAGATCCAAAAGGCAATGATAAAGTTGAAAAAGAAAGCTATAACCATTGAAGTATATAAGAAGATGGGTGGGTTGTGAGACAAATAAGATGGTATTTCTTATGTTGGTGGGAGCAAATGGGTCATCTCCAGTTCCACCCAAGACCGTCCAGGGGGAGCTGCAAGCTGAGGGTGGTCCGCCAGCGGGACTGGCGAGGGAGTCCTGTCCTCCGCCTCACTGATTGACTCGTCAGCTCCTCCCTGGCCCTCCCCCAGCCCCTCTCTTCCCGACCCGTCTCAGGGCTCAGTCTGTTAAGGGCTCCCTAGCGGCCGGCCAGCTCACAGTTGAGTTGTTATCTTCCCGTCACACACTTATCTGGGCATGGGTAGAGCTCCCTAATAAAATTTGTCGCTGACTTTAATCCCATCACTGTCCAGACCCGCTTCATTAGCCTCACTGGTTGTTTTGGCTTCGCTCGTACCTCCAGCCTCTTCTGAGGAAATTGGTAGAGAGGTAGGAGCTCAGAGAGAGCTTAGGGCCCTATGAAGAGAGATCAGAGAAGGAGCAAACTGGGACTATCAATGGCTTCTACAATAGACACAAAGGGCCCTGTTATTGCAGCCTCCATGGACCGAAGCAGAAGAGGGGACAACCTTCTCTTGTCCATGCTGGGAGCTGCAGAGGCTGGCCTCATGTCCATTCTCCTGGCAACTCTACATGCCCCCCACATTCCTCCACGGCCCCCTGAGATGGGGAGAGGGCATGATGGACAGGTCTGGACTGGGGAGCAGAGGCTTTTAGTGAGCTCCCTGGGAGCCATGCACCCACACCCGCAAACTGGCTGTGGAATATCCAGGCCACGCCCCCCCCCCCCCCCCCCCGCCACTTTGTCAGGCCCCAAGGACTGCCCTGGGAAGCTTCTGTGATTGCAGAACTCTCTTCACAGCGGCATGCTTGGTGCACAGGTTTTAAGCCCAGAAAGAGAGTATATGTGGAGAATGCAAAGGGAGAATTCTTGAAGGACAGACTGTGGATGCTCCCAATGACAGACAGGCTGTACCTGGTGTGTCTCCCTAGGGGGTGCATGTGTGTGTGCACATGAGTGCATTGGGATTTGCTGCATGTCCAAGTGTAAATGCGAGCAGCCCCTCCTCCCTGCCATCCTGCTGAATGTATGTGTGTGTCGGGGGCACACACACGGGCACACTATTCTGTGAGCTGGCCCTTCTCCCCCAGCCCACTCTGTGTGTGTGTGTCAGGGGCACACACACGGGCACACTATTCTGTGAGCTGGCCCTTCTCCCCCAGCCCACTCTGTGTGTGTGTGTCGGGGGCACACACACGGGCACACTATTCTGTGAGCTGGCCCTTCTCCCCCAGCCCACTCTGTGTGTGTGTGTCAGGGGCACACACACGGGCACACTATTCTGTGAGCTGGCCCTTCTCCCCCCAGCCCGCTCTGTGTGTGTGAGTCGGGGGCACACACACGGGCACACTACTCTGTGAGCTGGCCCTTCCTCCCTTCCCTTCCTGGTCTGCTTTGCGGCCTCTCTCCACTCATCCCCTCTGCACCATCCTGAGCCAGACAGCCCTCCGGCTCCTGAAGGCAAACTCGCTCTCTGTAAATCCTCGGCTGTCTGGGCTCTGTGGTCCCCCTCCCTCCGCCATCAGGGCCGCATGCTCTCTCCTCAGGCACCTGCCAGGGAGGAGGCAAACACCAGAATGGCAGGAGCTGCCGCTGTGGGTACCTGCCATGATTGTGCAGACAGAGCCCAGGTGAGGCTGGATGCAGGTGGGCAGGTGGGCAGGTGGCCCGAAGGCAGACAACCTGTGCTGCCCCTCAGAGCTGCCTGTCTCCCTGAGGTCCTGACCACAGAGCTGGCACCTGTGCAGGACATGGATGCCCAGAACTTGCTCTGCTGGCCAGAACCAGCCCAGGCAGGGGTGCCACAGGAGCTGTGGGGAGGTGGACAGCTCACAGTGGGAACGGGTGGAGGGCGGCCATGACAAAGTACCATAGACTGGGGGACTTCAATGACAGACACGCACTGCTGTGCAGTTCTACAGGCAGGAAGTCTGAGCTCAAGCACTGGTGGAGCTGGTTCCTCCTGAGGCCTCTCCCTGGCCTGTGTCTTCACATGACCCTCCCTCTGCACCTGTCTGTGTTGTTTCCTCTTCTTATAAAGGCACCATCATATTAGAATCAGGCCCATCCTAATGATCTCAATCCTCTCTTCAAAGACTCTCTCTCCAAATCAGTCACATTGCAGGGTACTAGGGTTAGGACTTGAACATATAAATTTTAGAGGGACACAGTTCAGCCTATTAACAGGTGACTCCGCCTCCCCTCTGTAGGACCCTACCCAGCCAGCTTCCGGCTGGAGGCCGGGAGCGCCTCTCCCTGAGCCCCTGCTTCTTCAGTATGGGCCAGGAGGCTGCCTTTGGTGGTAGCACTTGCAAACCAAATGCAAAGAAAATGGGAGTTGGTTTATTTTTTGGCGATTCTTTCACTATTTAAGGAGAAGGAGAAGGCAGGGTCATGGAGTGGTGTGAACAAGAACTTAGGGATGAGACTTAATGAGTGCGTGACCTTGACCAAATCATGTCACCTCTCAGGATGTGATTTCTTATCTACAATATGGGGCAGTTGTGAGGATGGGGCGAGGTGGGCACAGAATGCCTTGGGGGGGTGCCTGGCATGGAGCGGTGCTCCAAAGTTACTTGCTTCCTTTATCCGCATTATGGGATTGACGCTGCTCCCATTTCTGCAGACAGGAAACTGGTGATAACAGACACTCTGTACCCGGTGGGCTACTTGGCTCACATGTAGTCCATGGCTGTGTACTCAAGGGAGCGGGGACAAGCGGGGACCTTGCTGAGAGCTCGGGGCCAACCTAACTGCAGTTTCAGAAAAAGACACACTCAGATGTCATTTCTGCAGATGGCAGGTCACAGACCAAATCCCTGTGCCCCCATAGTTACCTATTCATTGCAACTATGCCCTGTCTCAGGGGGACTTTGAACACAACATTGGAAAAGCTTATTGGGGGCCAAGGGCAGAACCAAAGACGGGAGCCTCTCTTGTCCACAAGTGTGGTTCTCAAACTCAAACTTGAAGGTGAATCCGGATCCCCAGGGGGGGCTTGTGGCTGGGCCCCACCCCCAGAGTTTCTGATGCAGTTGATCCTCAGGTGGGAACTGAGAAGTTGCACTTCTAGCAAGTTCCCAGGTGATGCTGATGTCTCTGGCCCAGGGGCCACATGTGGAGAAGCACTGACACATGGCATTAGTTTAGGGTCTGTGGCTTCTTTTCTCCCCAGCCTGTCCTCTCTGAGCTGTGGTCCTGTCTGCCTGGTCTGGTGTCTTTGCTCTGATTCCCGGAGAAGGGCAAGGATGTTGAACCTTCTTCATCCTTTCCCTGATTTGCATAGGATTTAATGTAATGAGCAACCCTTTCTTTGGCCTTTATCCTTCCATGCACTTCTCTCGTCTCCCCCTTTCCCGGATGTAAGCCTCCCAATGGTTCAGCACGACGGAGGAGCAGGCCATGTGTGGCAGCTCTCTCACAGATGCCATAACTGACCCCAGTTAGGGGTGGCAGATGCAAAAAATGGCATCCTCCCCATCGCCATCCTCACTGTCTGCACCCCCAGGTGCCTCTACCCCAGCCCGTCAAGGCCCTGGCCCCAGGTCTCTGATCGCTCTGCCAGAGGAAACAGCTGCTGGTGTGCGGTGACCTGAGGTCATAGCCCATTGGAGGAATGTAATTAGGGCCTTCACCTCCCGCACCGTGGGAGCTGTCTCCCAGCTGACCCTCACGTCTCTGATCCCTTGTGCTGAGGCTCGTACCCTCCTCCCCTGCTCTCCCCCCCCCCCCCCAAGACCGGAGAGCTTGCATTGGAACTGAACAGTTGCTCATGAGCAGACACCAATGTTGCCTTTCTTTTGAGTCTTCCCCCACAAACATGAGAGGGCAGAGTCTCCTTATCCAGGGAGCAGGGAGCATGGCCTCACCCCTCTCCCTGCAAACTTCAGGGTGTGTGCCTGCCTCTTATGACCCTTTCCGGGGGAGACTGGAGAGCGTAAACTCTTTCTGGTGCCGTGTCTCTGTGGATTCCCCCACAGCACGTGGCCACCATTGCTTTTCCTGTGCCGGACCATCTTCTTCCCTTTGTTTGCCTACCTTTGGAATCCTGCTAATGTGTCCTCGCTGGAGACGGGTATGCTGCAGCTCTCTGGGCTGAGAAGGGACCGGAAATGTGTCGTGGCGGGTGGGATGCTGAGGTGGGAGGCGCAGGCTGGCCTGGCATTCCCGCCCCTCTCATCTCTGGATGCCGGGCTGAGGTTCTGCGCTCACACGCGCGGTCGCCCGGACGCTGTGCTGGGGGAGATGGTGACAGATAGCTGCTCTTGAGTTGTTTTGGAAATGTTCCCCCAGTCAAAGCAGGGGAGGAAAACAGCTTCTCGCCTGTACTCTGACTCCTGACACCAAGCCAGACGCAAGACAAAAATAAACCCGTGACTACTCCGAGAGAAAAGGCCAAGGATCTGCAGTGGGCCCATTGAGCATGGAAGGGAGTGTTGGGGGAGGAAATGGGGGGTCCATGTGGCAGGAGGTTTTGGTGTGTGAGGCAAGGAGCCTCGCTTTGCAAGGATGTCCAGGCTGAGCCTGGGAGAAACAAGTTTTTTTGATGAAGAGGCAGAGGCTCGTCAGCTTTCATCTCTAAGAAGGTCATTACCACAGTCAACTTGCACCCCCCACATCCCGCCTCTGTGACCGTGATGACCCCAGCCTGCCCAATCAGTTCTGGGCCACTGAGGTGGCTGAGGAGATGAGCTCGCTCTCTCTCAGGGGACCTGGCACGACCTCTCCATCTGGAGGCCCCCTGGGTCCAGGAACCGAGTTCCCGCCTTCTCCTCCCTTGGCTGTTTGCCCCACTGCCCTGTCTCCACTGGGCACAGCGGGCACAGCTCACAACAGAACACAGGAGGCCCTACAAACACAGAAATCCTTGTCTTGCTGGAGGTCAGTGTAAGAGAGCCCCTTTCAAATTTTGACTTAGGAGCAGGCTTAATATATATATATATATATATGGTCTATTCCCATGTGTCAGCAAGTTTCCCTAACTGTCTGAGGACCAGAACTGTCTGCCCTTTTAGACTGTCTTCCCCAAACCCCTCCTAAACTGCTCAGCACATCAGTTCTTGTTGGTGGAGGTGATGCAGAGCAGGAAGGCTGTGGCTGCTGCCTCTCATTCTGTTCCTGGGTGACCCCAGAAACCTCAGGGCGGGGCGCAGGGAAAAGGGATCCCAAAGCCAGACCTCGGCCATACGGACTTGGAGGTAGAACCTGGCTCTGCTCTGCGATGCTCCGCGGGCGAGGACTTCCAGACCCACCGTGAGGAGGTCGCAGCTTTGGCGGGGGAGCCCTGGTTCCGGGTGGCCTGGGCTTACGCCCCCTGGGCTCCCACTTCCCTCCCGCACATAGTCTCTTGTAGGGGGAGGTGGCAACTGCCATTGAAAGAGGAAGGGGGTGTTGTTTGTGAGTAGACGGCCACCCTGAATTAGCAGCTAAGGCTTTTGGGTTTGTACAAACTATGCCTGGAGCATGTGGATAACCTGCAGCATGTGACCTGGGGACTTTCCTCAGGCTTGAAACATCTTCTTTCAGAGGCCTCAATGTCTTAGGTGGTTGAGCTTTCCAAGATCTGCCCGTGACTAATGTCCTGAGCCATGAAGCAAGAGGCCTAGGAATGGGTTTACCCCTGAGCCTCTGACAGACCCAGAGCGACTCCGGCCAGTGTGGAATGAAGTCCTTGCTCATACACATGCAGAAATCACCATATTTCCCCATGTATAAAGTACACCCTTTTTTGAAAAATTTGAGGTCTAAAAACTAGGGGCGTCTTATACAGTGGTTATAGTTTTTTTTTTTTTACTTGCATTTCCTGCTTTTTTTTGTGCGGATGAGGAGTTGTACGAATTTTATGATGAATAAAACTTGAGCTCAATAACTTTATGTAATACGTTTATTTTTCAAATTTCAGGCCCCCAAATTAAGGTGTGTCTTATACATGAAGAAATACGGTATTATGGAATTTCAGGGAGAGGGCTGAGAGCCACCCGCCCCACACGGTTTACAAGTCAAGTTCATGGAGGCATCATGGCTGGCCTGTTGGCCATTGGCTCTGTGGCAGGTTGAACAGGTTGCTCCAGCTCTGAGGGCCTGCAGTGATGGGAGAGGCAGAGGTCCTGGCCTCTCAGGCCCCCTAGTCAGCTTCCTGTGCGGCCCCCCGGGGGGAGTGACTCTCCTCAGCAGCCTGGTGATCAGAGGATTTGGGGAGGGGGGTGAATTGAAGATAATCAGTTGCTGCCGATAGAACACTGATGCAGTTAACGGGTTCTTAGCGCTCCCCATTAACAGTGGGTCGGTGCCTCAGAGCCATTTACTGTGTCCGTCCTCCAGAAGTCAGCCTGGGACAGACAGCGCTGCTCACCTTCCTGCCTCTGTCTGCAGGAAGACCCACCTGCTCCCCAGCGGAGCACTCCTGTCCCTTTTGAAATCGTTGTGTGACCTCATAGCGAAGGCCACCGTTTTGATACGGCTGTCTCTAAGAACTACAGAAGCTGCATGATGGGTCAGGGCTGTGCATCTGCTTTGAGTACCCGAACGCCACAGCTTCCTGGAACTGCATCCTGATCCCGTGTCTCTGAGTAGCCAGCTGTGTTAGCCTGAGCCTCTCACCCACCCTCTGCAGATCCGTAATGTGGACAGAGCTCAGGGAACAGTCCGCTTCCTGCCTGGCAGAGGGGAGGGACTCACGAGGTGGAAAACAGGAGCTGGTCTCCAGGAAGGAAATGGACAACATGACCGAGAGGCATTTTATCTGGTGTCCTTAATCTGGAGTCACTGGCCTGGGGGGTCCCCAGTTTAGCTTTTGGGGACTTGTGAGCTCTGTGAAGTTGTCTCTAAAAACAGGGTGAGTGAGCATTTTCCAGAATCTTTGAAAAGCAACTCGGGGAGGTCTTTACCCCTGTTAGGGGGATACCAACGGGCAGCTTTGGGCAGGAGCAGCCTGGACTTCAGCAGTGAGATTGGGGAGGATGGTTTCCCCTTAGCAGCAGCCTCCAGGTCAGACGTCTTGACCTCTCGTCCAGGGGACAGGGGCAGCCTTCATGTCCTGGCCACCTCCCCACCACCTTTTCCTGAGCTTGTCTTCCTCTTCTAACCTACTTTGTTCCATGGTAATCCCTTTCCTCATCCACGAGAAGCCAGATGACCCCAGGTCTGGGTGAAAACATCGGTCCTTGGGAGGTCAAAACTTAGCTGGTCCCACTTCCCAAAGAAACCCACCTCTACACTTTCCTCGGGCTCCCCTGTGTGCCGAGTGCCCCGCAGGATTGGGGTGGAGTGTGCCCCCATCAGCTGGGCACTGGGGACAGAGTCCAGGGGGCTCTGAGTCGTGCCATCTGCAAGCAGGAGAGGGGAGGAAGTCCAGTTCCGCCTCCCCAGGCGATGTGCCGTTCCAGCCTGGGCTCTCCTGGGAGCCCGGCGAGCCAGCCGAAGCTCTCCACGGGAAAATCAACCAGAAATGTCAGTCAGGCAGTGGAGCGGGGCCAGGAAAATCAATGCTGAATTCCAGACGCCAGGAGAACAGGAAAGGGGGGAGGCAGAAGGACCAAATGAGAGCATTTGTTTGCAATTCTAATATAACACATCAACAGATCACTGAGCAAAGATGTCTAATGAAAATGCACATGATGGATGTGGGTGGGTGGAGAGAGGAAGGGAGGGACGGAAAGTCCAGGCACGGGTCTGCGGAGGAATGCAAGGTGCTGTGTCCGCTGCAGCCAGGCTGCCAAGGGCGAGGGCGCCGGGCCAGCTAAACTCAGGCTGAGTCTGAAATCCGCCACTTCGCAGACGGCCCGAACCAGTCACCTCACCTCCGTGCCCCTCCCTTTCCCTCTCTGTACAGGGGGCCATCAAAATGCCGACCGACCGGGTAGGGATTCTGCGAGGATAAGATGATGTAACCAGGATAAGATAAGGAACTGCTTGCTCCTTAGAAGCAGCTATTATTTTATTTTCCTATTTCAAAATACCCATTATAGTGCCTGGAGCATAAAGTTAGTTTCCTTGCCCCCTTGGGGTTCATTGATGGCTCAGGGCAAAGAGAAGCTGGACTCAGATGTCACCATCTGGGACATTTTAAGGCCTTCACCTGGTTTCCTCTTGGGGACCCCCAGATGGAATCAACAAATCCCCCTGATTTCCAATTCTGCTTTCGCATCATCTAGCCCTGCCACACGATGCAGGCGGGTATTTTATGGCCCGGGGTCTGCATTTCTTCCTGTGCTAAGTGGTGGTAACAGCGCCCAGCTAATGGGGCTATTGTGGGGTTAAAATGCGAGATACATGTGTTGTTTGTGTGTTGTTTATACCTGGCCCTCGTGACATTAATGCAGTCATGAGGCCTCTGGCCTGAATACACCATGTCTCCTCTGACCATAAACAATGGCCAGGCATTACTGTCCCTTTATGGCTCAAGACCGTGGGGAGTCAGTCTGACCTGTTACGCCGAACACCACACTTGTCCATCTCAGTCCCGGCCAGCTGAGCACCTTGCCTCTGGCCTCCTCGTCCTCACTCTGACCTGCTGTGCTCTTGTGTTGTTAACATGGTGCAGAGCTGAGTTGGACCTGTAGGGATGCTGGCTTAGTTTTCAAGGCCAGGCCAGTGATCCCCCTCTTCATCAAGAGCAAGCCTGTGAGTTTCTGCTCTTTAATTGTGGCTTTGATTTTACCATGTTACCATGGGACCCTGAGAGCCTATGTCAACCCGATCAGGTGTCAGGGTCTCTGAGGGGGACACAGGGTGAGCCCAGCAGAGCCCCAGGGAGCATGGGAGTCCCCGCCCTCCGCTGGTATCCCTCTAACGCCCCAGCCCACTGGGGTGGGGCGGTGACAGAATCTCCGAGGAGATCCCAGAATGTTGGAACGTTCCTCTCTTCCTTTTCTTTTGGACAGTGAAGTGAGTTGCTGGCACTGATCTGGCCACGGAATCAGGTGAGACTGACCAAATCACAAATTTACCCTCTTTTTTTTTTTTTTTTACAATTTGGCAAATTTTCAAAGCATTTTGGGTGTGAAAAATGCCATTATCTCTCCAGAAATGAGTGTCATTGGGAACCTAATCCACAATGTGATGATATTTCTAGGTGGGGCTTTTCGGGAGTGATGAGGTTGTGAGGGTGGGGTCCTCGTGAATAGAATGACTGTTTCTGATAAAAGAGACTCCGGAGAGCAACCTTGCCCTCCCTGCTGTCTGAGGATGCTGTGAGAGGGCATCTCTGAACCAGGTACTGGGTTCTCACCACACCACGAATCTGCTGGGGCTTTACTCTTGGACTTCTCAGCCTCCAAAATTATGAGACATACGTTTCTGTTGTTTCTAAGCCACTGGTCAATGCTATTGTGTTATAGCAATCTGAATGGACGGAGATAATGCAATAATTACTGACCCACACCACAGAGACAAGTCTCCTAGCTCCTATCCCCTTACCTACAGCTAGATGCGTCTGTGGGTGTGTGAGGTGTGTTCTGTGGGCATGACCACAGGGCAGTGACCAGGGCTGCATGAGTGAGTATCGAGGCAGGCATGCCCACTCAGCTGCCATGAGGGGAGGACTCTGAAGACCAGAGACATAAACCAAGACAGTATGGGATGAGTTATCCCACACAAAAGTCTTCTCATCTGCTTCAGAAATATTATAGGAGAAGGAGCAGGTGGCAGGCATATGATATTAAAGTGCAAGGATGAGGGTAGCTGTGGTTAGGTGGTCTGGTTGGCTAGATCAGGGCGTGGATGAGGACCAAGCTGAAGGAGGTGCTCCTTAATGGATCCAGTGGTGCTGTAGCGCTCTGTGGGAATGAGCATGACAACGGCCAGGGTCTTCTCGATTTCTAGAAAAATTATTTAGTGTGGATGCTCTACAGGTGGTGAACTGCAGAGATCAATGTGGGGATGGCAGGGAACGTGTGTGGCCGACAGCTTCCCTCGAACCCCGTGGTCCCTCCCACCCCACACCAGCACAAACCTCCACTCAGATGTGCACCAGGCGGCCAGGGGCTCCTGGAACTCACTTTCCTTTGCTGGATGCCACCTGTCATTCAGGATGCTCAGATGGTCCTCTTCATCAAGACGGGAGTTAATTCCTGATAGCGCCCGAGGAAAAGGGCACTGCCGAGAGGGTGGAGTGGTACATGCCTGGTTGGGTTTCCAAATCTGACAAAGGGAGGTATGTGTGGGCGAGGATTTCAAAACCAAACTCTCCGATTCTGGAAAAGAGCATTAACGAAGGCTGTAATTTAGCAAGATGAGGCTCTCTTAAGTTCATCTAACTGTTTCAGACCTGCTCAGTTTGTAAGCAGGGCATCTGGGGAGAAGGGGCCCTTGGCGTTCACTGCGGGGGTGGGCGGCCCAGCGGACGCCTGTTTTAACACGCTGAGCCATAATAATGAAGAGGTTGCGCAGGTCCACGATCCTCTTCTGCTTGTGGATAGGATCAGTCTATTATTGTGTTTCCTGGAATGGAACCACACATTTTTTTTTTAAAGAAGCTATGCCAGAGACGTTTTAATTTGAGAGAAGTGCCAAAGTGCCAATTTAGAAAATGAAGGGGAACCCTGGAGATGCTGCTCCGTGTCGGTCTTCGGAAATTTTCTCTGCCGAATCCTTCAGTGACAATATTTCCCCTTCCTTGTAACGAGGAAAGGATATAGACATGAGGTTAATTAAGAAGGATGGATCTAAAGGCAGGCTGCGTGCAGAACCACCCAGGGGGAATGCGGCCATGACCACCAGCACCATCGTCATCATCGCTGCCCTTGATTCCTGCCGACCGAGCCCACAGAGGGAAACAGGACACAAGCCCACGGGCAGCTGGAAATCGACTCTAGAAACATCCGGGCTGAAAGGGCATACAAGTCACGGTCACGAAACTGTCAGTCTCTCTTACCAGTCAGAGGGAGGAAGTACTACAGAGAGTGGGGTTCCGGGGAGGAAACTGCCCAGGTGGCTTTGACTTCAGGCAGCGTGACTCCTCTTTCTGGAGGTTCCGGACTCTCAAACGTGACCGAGAGCAGCGCCGGAGATAGGAAGCTACCCCGAAAGAGAACAGGGCGCAGAAAAGACGGTGATGATGAGTGGATTTGCTTTGTGGTAGGAAAATGGCCCTAGAGGAAGAGGCAGCTCTGAGCACTGGCCAAGGAACACCTTCCAGTTGGGCCAATCTTCCTGCTCCTCATCTTGTGGGTGCTGGGTTCTGGAAGACACCAGAGGTGTGAAATGTGTGGACAGGCCTGTTGTTTGGCCAGCCTCCTCAGTGCTGAAGCCTGGAGTGGTGGTCAGGTGCACAGCTGGGACAGCACAGGCCCAGGGAGCAGAGCTGACACTGTTGGTAAACAGCCCACAGCACCCTACAAGTGCCACCAGGCCAAATGTCAGCCTTGGGCTGAATGCAGGGGTTTCACCTCTCGAGCCACGCCAGTCCCAACAACCTGTAAGCTTAAGTCTGTCAGATCTGGACAGAGGAACCGAAGGGACCCCGAGAAGAAGCCACGCAGACGGCGGGAGGCAGAGGCAATGCTTCTGGGGCCACCTGGCTCCCTGTGGGCTGCCGTCTTCACACTGAGTTGTGAGCCCCGGGAGTCCTGGCACTGTTTCTGCCTTAGCCACCGTTTCACACGTGCCTGGTGCTCAGCCCAGAACTTGGGCAAAGGGCATGCTCAATAAGTACTTACCAGATCCGCGAAATGCGTTTGCGGAGGGGGGCTTCTCTGAGCGATATTAGCGAGGACGAAAGTCAGTGTCTAAAACAAAAGGAACCGGAAGATACCCGCAGAGAAGCAGCAGATTGGAACCCAGAAAGAAAATATAGGTGGCGGGGCAAGCTGCCCATTCCAGAAAAGCAAAACTCCTCAGGCATTCCCGAGAAGAAGGGGTGGACAGGACATCTGTTAAACATTCGGGAAGTGGGTTGGGTGCCAGGGGGTGTTTCATTTCCATCTTTCCAGGTTTCCCCCTCTTTGTTTCTCTGCTCACTTGCATTCAGTCTTGCACACAAGGGCCAAGGGCCCCCCAGCTGCTGTCCTTTGTGACCCCTGTGGCTCTGGACCCTGAGATCTCGGCCGGTGACACCCACATGCTTGGTCACTCTCCAGCTCTTTGCTCCTGACTGATAGATACCATTTTCTCTAGGCCTCAGACATGGGTCTGTCCTCTGTTTTGCCCTTCGACCTACCAGGCTGGCCCCAAAGGGCAGGTATGACCACTTAAAGCCTGGGACTTTTTTCTCAGGATGAGTAGATAGCCCCCTCCCCAGTCTCTTAAGTTTGGGGCCTCCTTTCACTTCTGACTCTGACAAAGTGGTGACTTGAGGCCAGGAATGCCACTTTGCATGCAATTTCCACTGAGAGCGTTGGTGACATGCTGCTTCGTGGAGCCGTAGGAACTCCCCGCCCTGCAGAACCTTGCCCAAGCATACCCTGGTCTAGCCGCTGGCCTCGTTAAGCTGGGTCTACTTTTGGGCTGGCGCTGCTCTGACACTCAGCCTTTGCTGGCCCTGACCACATTACTATTGGTGAGAACTTTCCTTCCCTGACCCATAGGCAGGCAACAGGATCAGTATTTGACTGAATAGGTGTTTTTTTGTCTTTTTTTTTTTAATGTGGTAGAGTCAGGATATAGATAGCTAGAGATCCAGCTATAGATGTATATATATATATATATATATATAGAGAGAGAGAGATAGATAGATAATAGGTATATATATACACATATATTATGCCACTTTATATTTTATATTATACACATTATGAAATATAATATATATAATAAAATATACATAATAGGAAATGTAAGCAGACATGAACTAAACTCGGACAGCATCATTACCACCTGCAAAGGTGAAACCTAGTAGGATGAGCACACAGACGTTGCACCATCCTCCAGCCATGGGATCCGTGGGCAGTGAGTGTCCTGTGCCCCTGAGCCCGTGTCCCCAGCTCGGGACTGTCAGTGGGAGGTAAGACAATTCTGTTGTCCTCGATTCCGTGAGAATCACACTTGTGCAGAACACATTCTATTCTGAGCACTGTACTGGGTGGTGCCAACCCAGGAAGAACTAGCTGTGGCCTGAGCAGCTCCCCGCCCCAAATACTATAAAGAGGACAGCATCTTGTCCAAGATATCATAGCAAGTTCAGCAACCTAAGCCAAGTTTAGAAATCACTTTCAGAATTTGCATTGTGTGGCCAGGCAGGTGAGACGCATTCTCATGGCACAGAAGCGAGCTGGGGACCGCGGCGGGGTCGGGGGGATCATCTGGGACTGAGCCAGGAGATGGAAGCCCTAGCTCTATCCCTGTTGGGAGCTCTCCCTGTGAACTTAGGCCATCACATCGTGGCTTAACCTGGAAGGAAGCCAGGGTCCAGTATTCTGGTGATCTCGTCGAGAAAGCAGTCTTCAATACCCTAAGCCCGAAAGTTTTCTCAGGTGTAAAATAGAAATAAAAGCGGGTTGCTCACCTTCCTTACCTTACATGGATTTTAAGAAATAAAATGTGAGAACAGCTGTCAGAATGCTTTGGAAAAAAATAAGAAGTACATGGCTCTCTGCCTCTAAAAGCTAGTGGCGCCTGCTTATCAACCTTCCTTGCTTTCATTCCCCTGTGTACCCGGTGCCCAAGAGAAACCCTGCAAAGCTCAGCGGGGTTCCTGCAAAGGGAGTCAGATACAATT
This sequence comes from Saccopteryx bilineata, assembly GCF_036850765.1. Lineage (NCBI taxonomy): Eukaryota > Metazoa > Chordata > Mammalia > Chiroptera > Emballonuridae > Saccopteryx > Saccopteryx bilineata. Next base: position 336,375,871 of record NC_089491.1, on the reverse strand, counting down.
TTTAAAAACATTCTACTTACTGGCCCAAATCCCACAGCAGCAGCAGCTATAGCCCTGACCCCTGTTCTATAGTTGGCTCTTTCTACAAACAAGTGCCTGATAATCACCCGTCATGGTGAAATATTTGATTTATTCTAAGAGGTTCATTGGAGGGCCTTTTAAAAAAAATAAGGAAACTGTGTAAAAACATTTGCTAGCAGCTTTAGGGAAAGGGAGGGAGGCACAGAGAGAATTACGACCACACACCCTTGGAATTGTTATCATATTAAACCCGTGTTCCGTGAGGGGACGGATTTTCTATGCAGTTGGGTATCTTGCCTCTGGACAGTGAAATTGCTCCTCTCTGCTGCAGAATAAATTACCTGTCAGGCTCTTTTAAGCGGTTTCAGGATGGTTAGTTTGAAGACAGCAGCACGTGCAGGGGAAGGCGGGCGGGGCTTGGGGTGGGAGAGCGTCTTTTCAAAAGTTGCTGGTGGCGTGTCAGAGTGTTATTTGCTGTGTCACGTCGATCTGGCGTGATTTGACAGCCGCATGTGAGAGGCAGTAACCTCAAAGAATTGGGAGCTGCCTTCCAGGTGTTTGTCTGCGTAGTGTTTGTCGGCGTGCAGTGGTGGGGAAGGAGAAGCAGGGCTTCCTCCTTTCGAACACGGGGATCCTGGCATTTTCCTGCAGGCTGAAGCTCCAAACGTGTGCGGTTGCTTCATGGTGGGGAAATGGGAGGATGTTACTGATGCCCGTAAAGATAAAAGTGTGTTGTGTGGCAGCAAAGCACAACCCCACACAGACCCATGTACACACACACACACACACACACACACACACACACACACACACACACAGAGTAAGGTTTTCCAATGAGCTCGCCAGAAGCATATTATCTTAATAATCGAGCCTCGAAAGCACCACACTGCTCATTTGGCGTTAGGACATTTTCTGGGGTCGGGAATCGGATGCTTCTCACCCTGGTAATCCCCCGGTCAGCAGGGCCTGGAGGACCACAGACAAAAAGGTAATGGTGTGAAAACATTTGCTCGTGGCTTTAGGGAAAGGGAAGAAAGAGCAGAAAGAATTACTACTGTGGACTTGGATTGATCATGTATGCACCTCTAGTTAGGGGCATGTCCCTTTAACCAGTGGTTTGCAAATGCTTTGGCCTCCAGAAGCTGTGCAGCAGAAAATGCTCCTCCTTCCACAACATCTTTAGCAAACGTGTCACCCAAGGTAAACAGGAAGGGTAGTCATGCATTTTGGTACATGGATATGCATAGGTTTATGCATATGTATGTATGCCTCTATGTATGTGTGTGTGTAGGTGGGTACTATATGGATATCTAAATGCATGACTTATTCACGTGGTCTAAAGCACGATGCTCACCCATTCTGGGACACCTGTCTGCAGACAGCCTGGAGGATCTTCAGCAGCTCCCGGAGATGCATTCTTGCTGAAGGCTGGCCTCTGTGACTGCCGAGCCCAAGCAAGGTGGTCTTGTTACATCTGCGGGCCACGTGTCTGAAGCTCTGGCACCTGCCAGCTGAGCTTCAAGTGTCAGTGCAGCTGGATCTGGCAGAAACTAGTTTTTTGCTTCTCAATTCCCTCCAGGCCAGAGATAAAGAGAACTGCAGTTCATGAATGGTGCCAGGGCTGCTGAATGAACCAGGGACGGGTAACACACTTGCCTTGCCGATAGGAGGAGCATTATATGTGGTACTCATAAAGACTAGTGCGTGCTGCCCGGGATCGAGGGCTTTCAGTGGGCATGCCAGTGCACCTCGGTGCCGGCTGGAGAATTAATACATCCTCATGCTTCATAGAGTCATGACATGTTAAGCCTTAGACATCATCCTGTAAAGAGTTTTGGCTTGCTATCTAGCAGTGGCCAGTTAATTTGAAACAAAGTCTTTTGTTTTGATATGCTGACAGTCAGTTGTAAGAAATATTGAAGGGGGCCCTGGCCGGTTGGCTCAGTGGTAGAGCGTCGGCCTGGGGTGCAGGAGTCTCGGGTTCGATTCCCGGCCAGGGCACACAGGAGAAGCGCCCATCTGCTTCTCCATCCCTCCCCCCCTCCTTCCTCTCTGTCTCTCTCTTCCCCTCCCGCAGCCGAGGCTCCATTGGAGCAAAAGATGGCCCAGGCGCTGGGGATGGCTCCTTGGCCTCTGCCCCAGGCGCTAGAGTGGCTCTGGTCGCGACAGAGCGACGCCCTGGATGGGCAGAGCATCGCCCCCTGGTGGGCGTGCCGGTGGATCCCGGTTGGGTGCATGCGGGAGTCTGTCTGACTGCCTCCCCATTTCCAGCTTCAGAAACACACACATACACACACACACACACACACACACACACACACACACACAGAAAAGAAAAGAAATATTGAAGGGAAAAAAAATTAGACCAAAAAATGGAATTGGCAATATTAAGCACATCTAAAACTATATGACATTGTGTTTTAAAAAAATCTATGGAGTTGTCTTTTGGTGCTGGACATTGGGCTAAGCCAGGCCAATTGCTAGTAATTGGTAAATGCACGCTACTGCCACTGGTCAGCTGTCGGAATCCTTGCTTTACTGTTATTCTACATGGCATTTAAAAATAAATAGTAGACTAAGATTGAGATTATCTGGCTAGAATTACTATCCTATGCTAATATTCGTTGTGTGATTGAAAAGTTAGCAGCTCTATGTCTAGCTGGGTAATGTGAACGTTAGCTGGGCTGTGAATAATATTATGTATTCAACACCCTCTACATTTGCTATGTCATTTTAGAGGGGCTGGAAGATAATAAAACAAATGGATGTTTATTGAGCACCTGCTACCTGCCAGACACGATGTCTACTGCTTTAGCCATGGATCATGTGACTCTCTGAAAGAGTTGCTTAAAATCACCTACATCTCATAGGTGAGGGAATCACCGCTCCATGTGGTCACAGTTCTTAACCATCCTTTAACATCAAGTCCCTCACACGTGCTTTTGGCATGGTGTGTGCAGATCCACCCACATACTGTCCTGTCTGTAAGCGGTGCTGACACGTTCCTGCGGAGAAGGTGCCGAACAGAGGGCCCCCAGGTCAGAACTGACTCTCTCAGGGGCTGAGTGTCAAACTCCCACAGCCGCCTCCCCCCCCACCCGTAGCCCTCCCTCCAGGAACCATCGGCTGGCTTCTCTGCTCTTGCTGACCCACCTTGCACTCCTTCCCCTTGTCTTCAGCTCCCTTTCTCCGTGGGCTGGTGGTTCCCACCTGGTATGAGAGTGGGCCACCTTGATAAGTCAGGTCCTTCTCTCTAACACATGGGCCCTCGCGCCTGCTGGCACTGCGCTAGGCAACGGAGCGGCCCTGTTAGTGTGCACACTGCCATCACCGCGGTCGCCGCCTTGTCGTGTCTCGGTGTTTTGGGGTTGTGAGCACTCAGTGGCGTGGGTCTCAGTTTCCTTCACACGGGGAAAGCTGAGAAGGGGAGGAGCTGGGAGAATCAACTTGGAGCAATGGCTGCAGGTCTTTGGGTGCAGGGGTGCAGGTTCTATGGCATTTTGGCCTTGGATGCAGCTCTCCTTCCATTTGCAATCTCGAACTGTACACAGTTACACGGATGCCCCCCCGCCCTGACTCTCACAGGCACACCCACGCACAACCAACTACTGCTGTTTCATTCGTCAGAATGTGTGTCTGTGCACATGCACACATACATGCACCACACATACACTGTGGTCACATCCCTCCCTGCTAGATTTCTGCCCCTCAGGAGTCAATTTAATCAGGCCCTTTAACCACGTAAGCTCAGGATCATGAAGGGAGAGGCAGTGAGCTGCTTTCTGGCTATTGGTAATGATCAGGGCTTTGTGGGATCCACTTTCCATGCTCTGTGTCCTGACCAAGGTGCTCCAGCGAGTCTCTTATAAGAGCAAACACCCCCCAGTGCTAGTTGGTGGGGTCAGCTGAATTGGATTCTCTTCTTCACAGGGTCAGCTAGCTGCCTTTTTCATCTGAGGACTCAGGAAACCAAAGAGCAGGGTGGGGGTTGGTCCTGGGGGGAAACTACCTAGGCATGTTCATTCCACATCCATCATGTTGAGTCCAAAGTCAAGGTGGACGATATCCCTGAACAAGTCACACTTTTGGGAAAGGGGACGCCGCAGCCAGGAAGCCTGGTGAAACCCAAGCCAGATGGCCCTACCTAGCTCCTGCCGCGGCAGCATCCAAGTGGCCCGCGGTGCCAACGTCCTCAGCCCTGAAACCCCCATCTCCACCTGTGGGGTACGGTGGCCGTGAAGTCAGCCCGCAGAACCACATCCCGGCTTGAAGGAGTGGGTGGAGATGTTAGCAGGTTGCTCCTCGTGGTGGTGGTGGTGGTGGTGGTGGTGGTGGGGCAGACATCTGTTAGCCTCTTCTCTCTCCCCCTCTCCTAGTCAATGATCTTTCCACTAATTTCTGTTGTCGGCTTATTTTAGGGTTCTCAATGTCTCTTGGGTCATCAGCCATCAACTTCAGGGGCCTGATTCTCCATGTTGCAACTTAACCGGGGACGGGAGTGGGAACTTTTCCCTGGGACTTTCCAAGCATCGGAAACTGGGGAGAGACAGCCTGACTTTGACTGGGATTTTCCATTCCTCTGACTCCTTCTGCTGTGTTTGGGTGCAGGTGGAGAGCTGGAATTTCTGAAGCCGACGGGCTCTATCCCTGTGGCTCATAATCTATGGGGCAAACCTTCCTCTGTGTCCTCCTCCCTGGCCCTAGGGTAGCTAGCGAGGTAATTACCCTGGACAGCTGCATGGTGCTTGCTTGCCACGGCCTTACCTCATCGGCCCCCTGTTTTTTTTGCTCTAGCTGCTTAAAATATAAACCAGACCCCTCATCCGCTAGACGGACTCCCTTCAGAGCAGGACTGAGTGTGGTGTGTCATATGTCATCTGATTTGCAACGTGCTGGGGTGATTGCCAGATGGGCACAGGGGGAGGGAGGGGCAGGCCTGCGTGTGCAAAGGAACGGGGGTTCGGTTTTCTGGGGACAGTCTCCAGGCTGACACCAGACCCAGAGGGTGACTGTGACAAGCTGTTTGCCTCTAAGGTCCCATCTGCAGGTTGCAGGAAAACCTGTAAGTCACCAATCATTTCCAGGGAACCTAAGGAGTCTGGAGTCTGTGCAGGGAGTCCCTTAGCCATAAAGCCTTCACCACAGCATAACTCTAGAGAACCTCGGTGCAATTGTTCTCTGCGTCCCAACCCACGGCACAGCGGGTGTAAGCTGCCGGTGCCTCGTTCCTGCTGGGTACTTACCTTGGCCTTTGCCTAGAGCTTTGCAAGAGAGGAGAAAAGAGAGAGCTTGCCAAGGTGTTGGGAAAGGGGAAGGGAGTTGGGTACAGGCTCAGTTGATATGCCCTCAGGTGGTCACACTGGCATGTGGGCTGCAGCCATCGCATGTCACGTGGGTGCTCAGGGGCTCACTGGCACAGAGATAACTATCCCCTAACACACACACACACACACACACACACACACACACACACACACACACACACACGATTCCCACACTTCTGTCAGGCTCCACCCGTGACTCTCAGCTTCCTTTTCCTCCCTAATGAAGCTCACCCTCTACCTCTGGCCTCTCTCCCCTTCCTAGAAGAGAGGGTCACTGGAGGGTATCCGTGGTCCACCTACCTGGGGAGGAGCCGGGCCCGGGTGGAGACACCGTAGCGTTGGGCTGAAGGCTCCATCCGCAGCACTGATTAGAACAGGCTGCAGTTTGAGCAACTGTAATAAGGAGCGGTTGTCATGGAAACCGGCTCTTGATGTTGTCCAGATTTCAGAATCTCTCCCCTCTCCCCACCTTGGTTATTTCCCTTTCTTCCTTGTTTCCCCCCCGAGGCTATTGCTACTCATTTGGCAGGAGTCTGTGGGCCCACGGCTGAGCGAGGACTGCGCTCTCTGCCGGTCTCCGCCATGCCGCCGCCCTCCTACGGGAGGACGTGGCCCTGCGTGGCCGGGAGGCCCGAAGCAAGACATGCGCACTCCCGGCTCGACTCTCAGAGATACGGTGTGTCCAGGTGCCGGAAGCACAGCGTGAGGCCCTGAGTTGTCCTTTGTGGTGGGGACGGGCTGGGGAGAGATGGGGAGGACCAGGAGGCTGGGGCTCAGCTCGCCTGCCTCTTGCCAGTAGCCCCTGAGCAGAGCAGCTGGGAGCAGGTAGACCTGGGCTCCTGCTCTGGGGGCCTTTGGTTTTCACCACCTGCAGGGCCAGAAACGCAGCCGTCCTCAAGTGTTCCGTCTGCATAGACTTATTCTCTCATTCCTCTGCACCTGCACGAGTCAAGGTCAGGCTCAGGTAGCCAAAGGCGGCCCGAGCCAAGCACAGCATGCCATTCTCACCATTCATGGGCTGTGTGCCTTGTTGTCCCCAAACGCAGCAAAATGAGGATCACGTCCTTTGATCTGACAGCACCCATCCCAAGGATGTTATCAGACTAAAATGTGACAACAGATGGCAAGCTCTTTGGAAAGAGGAAGTCTTACACAAAGGAAAGAACTCGTTGGGAACCTACTGTGACATAGAATTGGAACAGTAGGGATTAGGAAGAGCCCCACATGGATGTGTACCTTGGAGAATCTGAAGTTCTAAAGTTGAGTTTTGTTAAATTTCCGGGAGAGACACTTACTTCCCAGGGCCTACAGCCTGTTCACCCCCCCACCCCCCATCCTCCCTCCTTGACAACAAGCTGGATAACATGGGGTGGGCCCCAGGGACAGACACTGTGAGTATCCAGCGTGGCTAGGAAACCAAGAAACTGGGGGTTGGGTGCAAACTGTGGCCAACAGGGAGCATGGACGCTCGGTGCTGAGAGTGCCAAGGATGATGCCAACTATGGAGATGGGGAGGCGGAGGTGAAAGCAGCATCCCCGGAACTGAGGAGACGGGGAACAGAGGGAGGGGAGACCAAAGGTGGACGTGTCCGTGGAGCCAGGAGGGGCTGTGTGGGGTGGGCGGGCCAGCCTGGGGAGTAGGCCTAGGTGGGCAGTTAGAAGTAATTACACTGGGAGGTGCTGAGCAAGCCTTTGTTGACTGGCTGACAGTGGTCATCCGTCCATAGGGATAGGGTCTTCAACGCCTTCTTCTGTGTATCCTTAGCCTGGACTGTAGCATACTGGGCATTTGTTTCTAATTTTCCTCCTCTGCCTACTCGATCAAGTATAGTGAGGGTATGGAGGGAACTTCCCAAAATGGTAGTTCTTCTAGAATTCAGGGAGATGCTAGGTGAAATGTTAGTCAGGGATGGCCAGAGTCCTACCATCTACTTTCTTAGGAGGTCTGGGGTATCCCAGGTGGGGTGGGTACCCAGATCTGGGGGCCCCTCTTTCCAAGTGGTGAAATGTGTCTCCCTCCACATTAGGGTGATGGCGAAAGATTGTGTGGTGTCCAGCTGGCTCTGTTCTAAGAACAGAGAGAGAGCTTCAGACACAAGCCAGACACCCTCTGGGCGGGGGTAGGGTGGGGGACGGGATTGTGCTGTCTCCAAAGGGAAATGAACACTGCATCCAAAACTTAGAAAAACATCCCAGTTAGAGCAGTCCTGCCCGCGGTCACATGTGTCCTCATCCAGGTATGTTTCATTATTCTCCTCTCACTGCCGGCCGCGTGTGCCACACTAACCAGCAAGGTGGGTACCCAAGCCTTCGTTGGGGTCTAGGACAAAAGGTGTTGAGGATGTGTGTCGTCCACTTCAGGGACCCCAACGGCATGCTTCTAAGCATCACTGGTGGCTGTACCGAAAGGGTGACATCTAACCAGTGGCTCTCGTCAGGCACGTACCATCGTAGAGTTGTCAGAGGTGATGAATGTTTTCATTGTCAAAAAGACAGGGTTCCCCCCCCTAAAATGTTCACTCTGGTGAGGCAACTTCTCTCGTATTTTGGATGTTAAATTTAGCTCCTCCAACCCAGGTCAAAGGCTTCCGTCTCGGCCCTTCTGTCCCTGTTCCCCATTTGGTACTGGTGTCAGGCAGAACTTGAGAGAAGAACTGGGCATCTAAGAGCAACAAACGGCAGGACCAGCACCAGCCATGCGAGGATGGCTGTGCATAGGGGCGACACGGTCATTCGCAGACCGTGCTGTAACTCCTTGTAGAGACATGATGTGGGAGGGAGGAGACTCAAAAAGGAACTCAAAAGACCCAATTTGTTTTTCAGCAATGCCACTTCTAACTGTGTGACTTTGGATAAATCGCTTTTTTCCTTTGAGCCTCATCTCTAAGAGGAGCGAGATGAGGATGCTTCCCAGGCAGGTTGTGAGAATTGATTGAGAGAAGAGGTGTAGAAAGCACTGTCCACATGCTAATCTCTAGTCACAATACTCTCTCCTCCTGAGCGAGTCATCGAGCCTCCCTGCTTTACCCCTTCCCTCAGTTTTTCCACCTGTTAAATAGAGACAGAACTTCAGTCCTTCCCCTCCCCATCCCCCAACATACACACTCCCTCCCTGTATTGCCCCATGTTAGTGAAGACAGAATAATAGATGCGAAAAGCTTTGAGTTTCCTTGAAACCAAGGAGTGGGATAAATACCCTATATTGATTATGATGATTATATCTGGGACTAGAAAAATATGATTGCCTGGTTGCCAGTAGCAACCAGATGGAAATGCAGGAGCGTGGTGAGGGTTCTCTGGGAACAGAGTATGTTGCTTTTCTTTATTTTCGAATCCCCGTTTCTGTTCCCTTGGTCTGGCATTCTTGCTCTTGGGGGATGTGGTCAGTGGTCAAGCCGGGAAGGGATCACAAAGAGTACTAAGGGCTTCCTTGGGAAGGCCATGCGTGATTGGGTGGGTCATTCTTCAGAGTCTCAGATGCAGAGATGGGAAATCCAGTCGGTTGGCAGAGATGCGGGTGGCGAAAGGAGGGCGGAAGCTGGACCAGGGATGAGAAGACTGGACCGTGCAGAGAACCATATACCCCCCAAAGGAGAATCAGGGGCCATCTGCAAGTGGGTGGGGTGGCGCCACCACAGAGGCCCTGGAGGGAGTGTGGGGAGGCTCTGGACTCCATCAGGTCCACTTCCTTCTCCCAGGTCCGAGGCAGGCATTGATTTAAGGAGGGGGAGGCCCCATTGTCATCTCAGATGTTGAACTAAATTTCAGTCACGCCACAGGAGTCCTGATTCCTCTGCCTCTACACCAGAGATCCCAGGCGCTGGGCCACACAGTCTGTGCCAAACAAGTATTATTTCCTACACCCTCATGTAACAGCTGTTTTTGTGTACAGAGTCACATGTCAGGGAGGGGGTAACATCAAGATGGGACCCCATGGCTGCCTGCATTTGAAGCCTGTGCTCTTGTCATGATGCTGATCGTTTTCCTGGTAGGCCAGGGACCTCACGAGTTCCTGATCACTAGTCTTGAACATGGACATGCCTGCTTGTCAGAGGCCTTGGCTTGAGTCCTGTGGCACTTCTGCATTCTAAGAAAGCATCTGCATCTGGATCAGGACTCCCTCCCTCCCTCCCTCCCTCCCTCCCTCTTTCCTGCTCTCCTTCCCATCATGTTGAGAGTTTTCTGTAGAGTACATAAACTTTCTAGACAAAGGTCCCATGCAGAACTTCACATTTCTGGTTGCTGGCTGCAACTCGTTGACTCTAGGGAGTAACTCGGGGTGGGGGGACAGTATATGTCAGCTCCTGAGGGTGTGGAAAGGGTCCTACCATCCAGGGTCTAGAGGTGAGAAAGGAGGCAGGTGGGGCTTGTAGAAGGCTGAGAACAAAAGCTGCTCTGGCTCAGATGTGACTCCTGACATGGGCACAGTTTTCCTGCTGGTCCTATATAGACACATGTGTTATTTATCACAGCATGTGAGGAACATTTGCACTAGTGATGAGTTTACCTGGTGTGGTAAAGTTATTCTGATGTAAAGCAACAATAGCTAATGCTTACGGAATATTAGCAGCATATCCTATGTTATCACCTCATCAAAACTTCACCATGACCCTGTGAGATTATTACGTCACTTTACAGAGGGGTAAACTGAGTCCTGGATAGGCTTAAGTAAGTGCTGGGGCTGGACTTGATCCCAGCTTATTTGACCCCAAGGTCTACACTCATAACCACTGTGCATGTTATAAGTCGTGTGTCCTCCCAGACCACTCTTCTGCTTCTCCCTGTGGAACGACCCAACCTGTCTGTTCCTGTCCTTGTTTGGGGTTTCTTCAAATGGACTCCTTGCTTACTCCAGTCCTTAGGAACTCTGCCGACATATTGATTTTTCTGACCTCACTGCCTCCCAAACACCTCTGGTCAGAAGACTCAAGACTTCCTATGACTTATGCAAGCTTTAACTCCTTCCCCTGACATCCTGGGCCCTCGTGATCTAGATAAAGCTTAACTCTGGGCTCACAGCACTCACTGTGATTCCTCTCGCTGCCTGCATGAATCAGCAAGCTAAGCTACCCGTGTTCCTACCGATCCCGTTAGGCCTAAGGCTCTGCCGGTCATTCCTTCCGGCTGGACTGTCTTCTCTCCTCTCTCTCTCTCTCCCCCCCTCTCCCTGATCCAACTGTGCATGCCCACATCTCACCCGTCTTGTCAGGCTTAGCTCAACCGCCTCCACTGTCATTGGGCTTTTCAGGATTTTTCTCAACTGGACACAAACTCTCCCTCCTCTCTACTTGCATAAGACTTGATCTGTCTTTCTTACACCACTAACCATCTTCCTCGAGCACATACGTTCATTGACTCATTCATTTACCCCAGTTGGGTGCTGGGGATGAAAGAGGAATTCATCCCAACTCTCAAGGTACTAACTGTATGGAGACCTGGGGTCAGTATGTGTCTGTTATCCTGTGTCTGATTGTAGAGGAGACAGTCAACACAATGCATGTATTCCAAATGTATGAAGATGCTTGTACCCCCTAATGCTCAAAGGAGAGGAAGTAGGCAGACACATTGGTAAGTTGGGTTGTGCTGCATGAAAAATCAGAGGTTGGTCCTTTAATACTTTATATGACAGAAGACCCTCTGTCTTGTAGAGAGGGGCTAATTGGGACACAATCTCTACTCCATTCCCTCTGGGGAGGGATTGCTTGCTGGGCTGGGGAAACCTCTCCTGTATTTGCTGAGCTTGCTTCTGAGTGCCAGGCGCTCACAGAGAGCAGGGAGGTCTTGAGCAAGCCTTGTAGGGGGCGACTTCCCAGAGGGCTTCCTGGGGTTGGTGATAGCTTCCCCTGGATAGCAAAGACTATCCAGACTTCCCAGATGCCGCGCTGAGCCCAGGCAGTCCTGCGTAAGCGCTGGGTGTGGAGCCTTCTACAGCACGCTAGAGCAGAGTCAGCGGCTGCAACCCACGGGCCACATCTGGCCCACCACCTGTTTCTGTACAAGCAAAGTATGGTTCTTACATTTTTTAAATGGTTGGAAAAAAATATCAGAAGAAGAAGAATATTGCATGGCGTGTGAAAACGGGTTGACATTCCAATTTCAGTGTCCATAAGTGACATTGTGCTGGAGCTTCGCCATGCTGGTTTGCTCACATCTGGTCTTCCTCCACCAATGCCTTCTTGTTACAATGGCAGCTTCGATTCGTTGGGGCAGAGACTGCATAGCCTGTAAAGCCCAAATATTTACTCTCTGGCCTTTTACAGGATAAGCTTGGGAACCTTGTGCTAGAGGACAAAAATTCTCCCTATATCCATCCTTTTTGGTCAAGAATAGCAGACTTGCCAGCTCTCCCAGTGTGTGGGGCCACTTAGCTGCTGGCCTGGAGATCAAAGGCCAATGTTAAGGGGTCTGCAAAGGGACAAAGCATCAACTAGGGGCTTGAAGCCCGCGTTCTATATGGTTTGGGTGAGACCTTTTTCTCTCTGTGTCCTTGTTCCTCATAAGTTTGGGCTACATGGTCTCTAAGGCCCTGTTTTCCTCCCTGGTGTGCCCAGCTTTCTGGTCTACCTCTTGCAGAATGATGGATGGCTCTTGGCCTTTCAGACTCTTCCTCTGAGACTTTGGCCTGGAGAGCAGTGAGGGCCCGGCGTGGCCAGCAGATGGACACAGGGGCCCCTTTGCTCCCCACCCCCCACAGTCCCAGCCCTTGCACCCTCCCTGCTCACCAGGATCACATCGATCCCTGTCTGGACGCAGTTCAGCACCCCCCCCCCCTTTTTTTTTAAAGCGCTGAGATCTAGGCGGACTATAATTATGTAATTCTTCCTTGTTATGTTTTCTAATTGTTCTAGGAGCTGTTTCCTAAACTGATTGGAAACAATTGCAGACAAAGAATGGAGCGGGAGTGAGGCGTGGGCCTGGCAGCTGGCCAGAGCCAGGCTGTCTGCTGGAGGCCATGTCTGCCCTGGGTGGGCACGGTGGGCACGGTGGGCATGGAGGAGGTGGAGAGGGCCGCCCCTCACAGTGCTTGTGTGAGGGAGGTGGGGTGGCAAGAACAAGCGCTCACTGAGGTGCTGGGAGCTGTGGTTTAATCATTCACAAATAACAAAGCTCCCTGGGCCCACAGGCCCGGCTGTGTTTTCTTTCTCCGCGGGCTCTGTGACGTTGGTAGGGCTCCCTGGCGACGCTGCCAGGGGCCGACAGGGAGCAGGGCTCTTCCCTCTGGGTCCTGAATTGTTTGTGCTTTCTTGACAGAAAAAAAGAAATTGCAACTTGAGCCATCTATTTCCCTCTTCCCCCAGAAATCCAGGGGGACAAGTGTGAGGAGCACGCAGGGCTTTGGGCTGATTTGGGCGTGAGCTGGTGCAGCGGGGTCCTGGTGGTGTGTCCTTGGCAGAGCAGCCACGGCGCTGCCTTCTGCGGGCCAGGACCCCCCACAGGGACTCACACCAGGGTTGCTGGGCACGTCCCTGCTGTGGGGAATGTGGCTCCTGGCTGCACAGGTCTTTGTCCCCCATGGGATCAGGCAGAGGACAATATGTTCAGGGCACTTGGGGAGCACTCAGGATCATTTCTGTCACCTTGGGTCTTCCTCGAGGGGCACCTCCATCTCTCTGTCTCTGATGATAATGCCCTCTCCTCCCCCATTTCTCTTCTCACCTTCTCTGCAGAAATGATATGAGATGACTTCTAATAAAAGTGCTGAGTTTCCTAGAAAGGAAAGAAGAGAGGACTGGGTGGGGAATGGGAGGGAGACCCGCCTTCCTGTTCCTTGAGAGTTTTAACATTCATAGAATCCCTCTGTGGTAGGGGGCACTATCATTCCCCTTTTTCTTTTGAGAGGACATTCGAGAAGAAAGGATGGAATTTAGTTCCACAAGCATGTATGCAGCACTTAATGTGTGACAGGGACTAGAGTTGGCATTGAGTACAGAAGGTAAAGCCCTTCCCTGGGGACTTTGACCCTCCAAGTTCCCAAGCAGATTCACACCAGGCTTGAATCTGAATTCATTTGACCCCAAGCTCTTCCTGCCAGGCCTGCAGCTGCCCACTGAGGCTGGTCAGACCGGCAGCCACACCCACACCGTCTGTTGGGAGGATTCCATTCGGCCCAGGGTCACTTCCGGCAGGGGTGTGGCTGGCGGGCGGGTCTCAGACACTGTCACTGGTGGGTGCAGAGGGAGAGCACAGGTGTCCATTCTGCTGGGGATCTCTCTCCCTTCCTTCATGTCCACCCTCTGGAGCCAGAGTGGGCAGAGGGAGGAGTTTGAGGGGTGCCTGTGCAGTGTTTGGAGACCCCATGTTTTCTCGCTTCTCCTCGGCTCTCCACACAGAGCACCCCTACTCACTGATTGTTTTTACGGCCTCGGACCCCCCAGTCCCCATCCCGTTCCTGTCTCAGTAGGCCACCTGGGGCATGTCCAGCTGGTACCCCATTCCCTTGGGGCTTAAGATCTGGGGTCAGGGGTGGGAAGAGGCCCCTGAGGGATGCTATGTCCCTGAAGCTCTGCCCTCTGACCTGGCAAGACCTCCAGTGCTGCTTCAGTCACGGGGACTGCCCGCTGTCCTGCCGCTTTGACTGCTGCCCAGGCCTCTAGGGCTCACTGCCTGGTCCCGGTGCAGAGCCCACTCCTGTGCCTCAGTCCTCGTTCAGTCAGCTGAGGTCCGTCCCCCAGAGGTGAACGCCCTGGCCTGGGTGGCCCTGGACTGTGACCCTGGGGCCACTGACCCCTGCCCGCATTCTCATTATCATCCTCTCCCGCCAGGAGAGAAACTGAACTGAAGTTCAATTCTTCCGAACCAGAAGCTATGCCAAGGTATGAGAATTTGTCGGGTAGGGTTGAGCATTGGCTATGCTGAAATTTACAAACCATTGGGCTGAGATTTTTTTTTTTTGCCCTCCAATTTTCACCCTCTTGGGGGCGCTCTTGCCCCCATTGAGAATGCAAGCTGTGAGCTTTCTAGAACATGTTTCCAAACTGTGTGTATTCCTCCGCCATCTCCTTCAATTTGCAGAAATAGGCCTTAATAAATGAAGAACACGGTTACAAGGAGTGAGTCAGACATACAAATTTGGTGCTAAATCTGCTACCGGAGGGAATGGCTTCCCATCCTTAGTTCTCGCTTTTTCCATTTATAAAACCTGAACACTTGCCTCTGCTCCTCCCCCCAACTAGGAGGCCACACCTAGGATCAGGCAAGCACGGCCCTAGCCACACATGTGTACCTCCCGTGGAATCGGAGGTCCCGCAAGACAACAATGCCTCTCTGTGCTTCCCTGATGGAGCCCCTGGCGGGGAGCTCCTCACTGAACCGACCCCTTGGGCAGCTCTCTCTCCTGCTGTGTCTCTCTGGGCCACCAAAGGGCTGGCAGGTGGTCTTCAGGATGATCGGGGGACCCTGTGTGGCCACCACACACACATCTTCCACTTGGCCTCTCTTCTTTTCACGTCCCAACTTGTACACCAGTTTCCTTCTGTGGTGGAGGCCTTCTTGCCCTTCCCTGGGAGCCCAATACCCCACTGTGCCACCTTCCTCCCTCACGGGCACCTCAGGGCCCGGTGCCTGCACCATAGGCAGTGATTTCTGTTTCAGGCCCAGGGAGTTAGGGGCCGCGGAGCTGGGGGAGCTGGGGGAGCCTGGCAGGAGGTGGGGGGCTGCAGAAGCCCCCGTGGGCCTCCAGTCTGAAACAGGCCAAGCGAGCCACATGTGCGCAGCAGGCCGGGGCCCTCCCCAGTCACACCGAGGCACCGTTTAATGGGCTGCCCAAATGAGAAACAGGCCCCGGGGTCTGCCGTGGCCCCTGTCTCTCAGGTTCTGCCAGTTTCCTTTTGGTCTCGCTCCCCCTCCTCTTTCTTCTTCCTTCGTCCTGGTCCTGCTCTGACTCTCCTCCTTGTGTTATTGCCTGGTTGGGGGTCCCCTCACTTTAAGTGGGCCTGCCACTTAAAGACAGGTACCCCTGATCCAGGCAGGATGTGAGGTGGGGATGGAGGGAGGGGCAGCAGAGAAGTGAGGAAAGGCCCCCTCTTTTGCAGTAACTAGAAATTAACCCTTCCCTGGCCCAAGGAGTCAGCCAGCCGTGTCCCCTGCCTTTCCCTCCAAGGTCATAAAATCCATTCCTAACTTTTTATCAACTCCCCTGTTGGTAGCAGAAACACACAATTAGCATTAAACATGTCTCCAAGCTGTGGCCAGTTAGAAATTTATGACTTTTTTTTTTTTCAAAAAGCTTTCCTTTAAAGTGGCTAATTAGGTGTATTTCTTCAATGGTAATTTTTGAAAATGCTAATTGGCCGGCACTCTGGAAGGAGGAGAGTAAACTTTCCCCTTTATTATCTTGGCTCTCGGGAGGCACAGCGAGATGGACAAGCCTGAGCAGTTGGTGCGGCCTCCGAGGACAGGGGCTCTGGCCCTTTTATGCATTTAACGGTGAGGAGGGTGGGGCGGGGGAGAATGGCTTTCTGTGTTCCAGACAGTTTCCCCAAGGGGCTGTGGCACCACAGGTCTGGAGGGGGCGCCTGGGGTAAGACGGGCTATAGAGGTTCACCCGCCAGGGTGCTCTGGTGTCCTGGGGAGTGCGTGAGAGAGGCCTCCTCAGTGGCTTCCAATGAGGATGGGTGGGTGGGGCGGGCTCACCCTAGCCTGGAGGCCGTTCTCATCCAGAACTTGACAACTTTCAAACCACACATGGGCAGAGGATGCTGTTTGGGGGTGGCTGTTCATTCCATGGATGATTCCAAACTGAACCTAACAGGGGCAGAGTCCCTGATGTCGAGTGTCCTCACGTTGGAACAGGGGCGGGTCACAAGGAACCCTGGTCAGGAGCTCCACAGGCTAAGATGCCTTGGCATGGGGTGCCACCCACCTCCTGACTCTCAGGGAAGGGTGAGATTCCACAGCATTTATGTCCCCATGGAGGAATGGAAAAAGACCTCAGCTTGACTGGGCATCCCCCAGAGAAGGTGCCCCCCAGATCCCTCCTAGGAGGGCGGTCAGCAGCTTCCCAGCAGCGCTCCCTCCCAGCCCTTCAACCACAGCCTGTCCTGGAACCTGGAGTTGGCAGCGGGTTTTCTGGAACTGCCTTCCTTCAAAAGAAGCTCAGGGAGGGGGTGAAAGGCAGCCCCGGAGAGTGAGGGCAGCCGGCCCAGTGAGCTGTGTATGAGTCCGTCACCTCGCGTTCCCGAGGTGGGGTGGGGGGCGGCCAAGTTCAAGAAGAGGGTCGGGGTGCTCCTCTTTGTCTGGGAAGTTCACTGATGCAGAGGACGCTTGGGTTCCTTCCCTTTTACTTCTTGGCTGTTCTCCTGGGAACCGCTGAAGTGGAGGAAGTGCCCCAGGCAGACCTTCAGCTGGGGGAGCTGTTGCCCCACCTGGCACCAGGGTGCCTGGGGTGAGGGGCTCATCCGCCTGGAGAGCCGCCATGCTTTCCCCTTGGCCCAGACGCTCACGGCTCCAGCCCCACCATCCCCAGGCACTGCTATGCGAGTAACACGATTATGAAGACACAACACAGGGATGAATACTTCTGCAGCAGAGAGAACGGGAGAGAAGACCAGTCACTATGAGATATTTTGTTATCAATCATTTCAGGGAGGAGTAGCATTCTCTAAAATCCCCGTGCCATTGCAGAAGGGAGGCGTGCTGAGCAGTTAAACAAATTGCGCAATTTTCTTTTTTCAGCACGGGTTTTATCAAGCCTTTCTCACAGCACACCTCGTCTCCTCGGCTCCGTTCTTGTCTCTAGGAAAATCAGATAGATGCATGATTGGGATTCTAGCCCCAAATCCCTGCAGCCACTTCCCTGCTCCATGCCCGGGCGGTGTACCCAGCAGTAGAGCAGGAGGGAGCAGGCCCCCCGCACTGTCTGTTAGGCTGGGTGTGGGTGGAGCAGGGCCCAAGTCTGACTTCACGTTTCCTGGCTGGGCAAGCTTGGGAGGATCCCTTCACCTGGTAATCTTTGGTCTGCTGGGAAAAATAAAGCGAAACAATGCACATGTTATGCAAACTGGAAATATGGGCTGGATAGAATTGTGAGGAAAGTGGACTAATTGTTAGGAACGTTAGGAATGATCACCGATGCAGAGTGCCTGGCTCAGTGCTGGGAACGCGGAGGCCTCCGCAGGGCAGTGTTGCTGTTACTCCCCCTTCTTGGATGACTCCCGTGTTCACACAGGAGGGGGCTACAGTGGATGACGATAGCTTGGGAGTTGTGTAATGAATTCTGTGCCACCCCTAGGATCTGGAAGGGCAGGGATGATGCGTATTCTTTTTTTTTATTTTTTATTTTTTTTATTTTTCTGAAGCTGGAAACGGGGAGAGACAGTCAGACAGACTCCCGCATGCGCCCGATCCACCCAGCACGCCCACCAGGGGCGATGCTCTGCCCACCAGGGGGCGATGCTCTGCCTCTCCAGGGCGTTGCTCTGCCGCGACCAGAGCCACTCTAGTGCCTGGGGCAGAGGCCAAGGAGCCATCGTCAGCGCCCGGGCCATCTTTGCTCCAATGGAGCCTTGGCTGCGGGAGAGGAAGAGAGAGACAGAGAGGAAGGAGAGGGGGAGGGGTGGAGAAGCAAATGGGAGCTTCTCCTATGTACCCTGGCCGGGAATCAAACCCGGGTCCCCCGCACTCCAGGCCGACGCTCTACCGCTGAGCCAACCTGCCAGGGCCTGATGCGTATTCTTAATTTGAACCCACCACCTGATCCATCTTGGTCTCCCTACCTCTCAAACAGGCCTGGCGTTTCAGGCTACAGGAGGGTTTGCTTCAGGGTCTGACCTGGGGCGGTTTCCCCAGGTACTCTGCCACCGGCTTCGTCCATCTTCTGGGGTGTCCAGAGTTCTTAACCTCTCTGATCCTCTGCCTGGCGGGGTGATAATACCCACTCTACAGGGTTACTGTAAGGGTTCAGCACATGCATGGGGATGTGGGGTGCCCCGGTACAGGGCTGTTTCTTGGAAAGCACTCAACGAATGCTACTGCCCTTCCCTTTGTGAACCCAGCAGCCAATAATTGACCGCTGAACATTGGACAAAGCACATCACCAATTACCTTGAGCCGCAGAGCAGACAGAAAGGGAACGAGAGCCCAGGTCATTAGCTAGCACCACTTTAAACCCACCTCCAAAGGGGTTTCTGATGGACAACTGTGAGGGGTCCTCGTCAGAATGGCTGCTTGGGGAGTGGAAACTCAGAGATTTTGGAGGCAGACAAACCTAAACCTGTTTTTATCATCTCAGCTTTATGGTGTACATCACATGACCTCTCTGATTTTTTTTAAAATATGTGTCCATACATGGAAGGATTAAATGTCATTTTGTGGGCAGTTACCAATAGATGTTACCTTTCTCCCTGTCCTCCTCCCTGAGGTAGGCAATTAGTTCAGTTTGGATAAGGCCGAACATTGTAATCACATCTTGTTTCCAGCCAATTTTTTCCCATTTGCAGAGGGAGGTTTCCATTTTCCCAGAGGGCAATGAATGAGGAACGTTCACTCTTGGATGGAAAGAGAAAAACAAGCAAGGCCAGGGGCCAAGGACACAGTGCTCCTTTCCTGACCCCTTTGATTGACAGCCCTTGACCCCTTTGATTGACAGCCGATATGTAGTGACAGGTTCTTGGGCAAGGTGGCAAGAGGCAAGATCCTAGAAGCCACTGTGTTTATAAACATATTGCCAAAAGTGTCACGGATATAATGGGAAAAGGTCAATAGAGATCAATGGGAACAAACCACTGGCCCCAGCCATGAAAAAGGAACAGAAATCCAGGTGTGGAGGAAGTGAAGGGGGAGACTCTCCGGAGGGTGGAAACGCTGTGACAGCCTTCTCCCTCCCTTCCTCTCCTCCTCCTTCCTTTTCTTACTCTTTGTTCTTTTTCCTTTCCCTCTGCAACTCCACTCGCTCATACTGCCAAGTTTTCTTTATGTGATAGGAGGAAAACCATTGATTTGTATGAGAGCGTTTGTCTGGGTCTTAGAGGCAGAATTAGAGCAGAACTCCCTGCATCCCTCTTCCTCTCCCCCAGCTGTGCCCTGTGTCTGTTGAATTTCAAATGGGAGTCTGGGAACAAGTGCTTAGCCAAGCTTCATATTCTCACACCCATTAATCACGGGTCTCCTCCATAAAGGCCTTAAACAGCCAGGTGTAACAGAGGTCATTACGACACAATATGCTTTGTTTGAAGCAGACTGTTCCGGGCCTGAGAAGCTAAGCTGTATTGGGTCCATCTCGGTTTCAAAACTTTTGGAAGGCCAAGGAGGGATGTTCAGCAAGGGGGCTTCCAACCTTCCCGTCATGGTGGGAAAGAGATCCCACTTATCCTATAAACCAGGAACAAGTGAAAGGTAAGGGTTATAAGAACTTGAGGTGACTATGCCAGAGTCACTTGAGGGACCTGTGTAGTCATCTAGGATGGAGACCTTGTAGCAGGATGAATGAACCTTGGTGGACAGTGAGGAGAACCTTCTTAGGGCCAGGTCACTTAGGGGAAAGGATGTTATATTTCCTAAATAAAATAAAATAACCAAAAGCAGCAGCAGGATGAGACTGGTTGCAGGGCCGCAGAGTGGCCCAGGAGGATCCAGGCAGACCCAGGTGGATCCAGGTGAATCCAGGTGGACCCAGGCAGACCCAGGTGGATCCAGGTGAATCCAGGTGGACCCAGGCAGACCCAGGTGGACCCAGGTGGATCCAGGTGGACCCAGGCAGACCCAGGTGGATCCAGGAGGACCCAGGCAGACCCAGGTGGATCCAGGTGGATCCAGGTGGACCCAGGCAGACCCAGGTGGACCCAGGCAGACCCAAGTGGATCCAGGTGGATCCAGGTGGATCCAGGTGGACCCAGGCAGACCCAGGTGGATCCAGGTAGACCCAGGCAGACCCAGGTGGATCCAGGAGGACCCAGGCAGACCCAGGTGGATCCAGGTGAATCCAGGTGGACCCAGGTGGATCCAGGAGGACCCAGGTGAATCCAGGTGGACCCAGGTGGACCCAGGTGGACCCAGGCAGACCCAGGTGGATCCAGGAGGACCCAGGCAGACCCAGGAAGACCCAGGTGGATCCAGGTGAATCCAGGTGGACCCAGGCACCCAGAGGGCAGAGTTGCCTGGGTATTTGGCTGTGGATGATCACTAAAATTTATTCAGTGCCCAGAATCTCTCATGCAAAATCATCTTTAAAAAATTATACACATGAGAATCAATGGATTAAAGGAATTTTACCCAAATAAACCAAGAAGACCAAGAAGGAGAGACTTTAAAGGATGAGTATCAGGCAGCCACAGAGGAAGCAGGGTCACCACAGAACCAAAGGATGTAGAAAGGGGACCCAGCAAGAAAGAGAACAGTGTCCAAGGACCAAAGAGCAGGCCAGCCTTCCTGCGGATAAAATGGTAGCAGATGGAGTATGAGCCAGGGTACCAGGTCTAGTGCTGACTCATTTATTTGTTCATCTCCCTCTCGTTGTCTCATTCATCCATTGTATTGCTTGTTTGTTATAGGCCAGGCATTTTTCTGTCCATTGGACATTTAGGTCTAGAAGATACAGAAATAAAACCTCTAGCCTCTGCCCTGGCCGGTTGTCTCAGTGGTAGAGCGTTGTCCTGGCGTGCGGGGGACCCGGGTTCGATTCCCGGCCAGGGTACATAGGAGAAGCGCCCATTTGCTTCTCCACCACCCCCTCCTTCCTCTCTGTCTCTCTCTTCCCCTCCCGTAGCCAAGGCTCCATTGGAGCAAAGATGGCCCGGGTGCTGGGGATAGCTCCTTGGCCTCTGCCCCAGGTGCTAGAGTGGCTCTGGTCGTAGCAGAGCAACGCCCCAGAGGGGCAGAGCATCGCCCCCTGGTGGGCAGAGCATCGCCCCTGGTGGGCGTGCCGGGTGGATCCCGGTCGGGCGCATGCGGGAGTCTGTCTGACTGTCTCTCCCCATTTCCAGCTTCAGAAAAATACAAAAAAAACCCCAAAAAACCCCCAAAAAACACCTCTACCCTCAAGGAATTTGTGAGTAAAGCATTTCCTCCTTCTTTATCTACCAAAGTCTATATCCTGGGATTTCTCATTTTGTCTCAAAATTATTTCATCCCTAAGTACTGAATACGTCATCTGAAGGAGTATCATGGAGCAAGGGTCTAGGAAGAGGCCCTGGAGGCCAGGCTCAGGTCCTCTGAGGAGGAGAGCAAACCTGGAGAAAATCATGCCCAAGAACCTTCAGATGAAGGGCACCTTCTGCTGTTCCGCCTCCGGCTGTTGGAGGCTCCGCTACAGCCCTGGTCGCTAAGTGAGATGTCAGGAGGATGGATTGGCCTCGCACAAGGAGATAGGTAATGAGCGTTGAGACCAGAAGGGAAGCAGGGGTTCCTGCAGAGTGGTCAGAAACTTAGCCTCACAGAGAGTTGGTGGATTTCTAGTGCAGGCAGATGGTGTCTGGCAACATCCCTGTGGAGATTAAACCTCTTCTTTGTCCTGGGAGCATTAGTAGGATACACCCACTCTTTAATATTGGACTCAGAATTGCAGCTGAATTTGTTTGATAGTCTGAGATATTTTTCTCTTTTAGTGGTTTGTGGAGAAGCACCTGTGCTTGTGTGAATAGCAGTGTGGGGGAGATGTTGTACCAGTCCATAAAGTGGCTAAAGGTATATTAGGCAGGTGGCATCTGTCCATCCATCCTCCATCCATTTATCCATCTATCCAGCCAATTAATCTACCATCCATCCATTGGTTTACCTAAGAAGTATTCACTGTCGGTCCACAATATGCCCTAATCCATACCTAGTGACAGAGTTGGGAACAGAGTCCTACTTGGCAGCTTCCCAAGCTCCAGCTTGCTGCTTATCTTCCCAATACTACTCTTTTGGAAAGACCCAGCTTCTCCTTCTTGGACAGCCCTGTGCCATCATGAGAAGGAGAACTGCAGCAATAGGGATAATGACAGGTATTGCTCTTAAGCAAAACTAACCCGGTAGGAGTCAGACTACTGTGAGGTCATGATGCTAATAGCCTCAGGGTGCACAACTCAAGAAAGATCAAGAATGAGGATAATGGGAAGGACCCAGGGTGCCAGGCTGGGTGGGATAGGAAGAGCCCTGGCCGTAACTGACTATGACCTGGGGCAGGTGGCTTCCCTATTGGCCAACGGCCTCATTTGTAATAGGAAGCAGTTGGACATTCTAATCCTTCTGTGACTAGGAGCTAAATCTCACTCGTTAATGACACCAACCTACTGATCTGTGTTTTGCAGTTCTCCACCTTCTTCTTTCCTTGTTGCTCCATTTCTTTGCCTTTCTGGATATGACCAGCTCACAGGTGGATGCGTTCCTTCCACCAGCTATTTTTCCCACAGGGCATTCCATTTTGCTAGCATTTTGTGTTATCTTCTAACCCAGGGCAGTTCGATGGGACTCCCAGCAGTGAGGGCAATATTCTTATCTGCACTGGCTGTCATGGCGGCCACTAGCTCCACTGACTACTGAGCACTTAAAATGTGACTAATGTGACTGAGGGACAGAATCTTATATTTTATTTTCTATTACTATTTTCCATTGATTGAAGGAGACGGGAAGGAGAGAGAGACAAGAAGGGAGAGATAGAGACAAAGAGAGGAAGAAACAGAGAAGCATCAACATGTCGCTCCACGTAGTTGTTCCATTTAGTTCTGCGCTCATTGGTTGCTTCTCATACGTGCCCTGACCGAGGATCAAACCTTCAACCTCTTTGCACCAGACTAGGCTTTATCTACCCACCAGGGTAAATTTTATTTTATTTAAACTTACAACATGTATCTTGTAACTACCTTATTGGACAACACAGTTCTAACTTCTTCCTTTCTCAACACTCTTTGATCATTAAAGTGTTGGTCTATTTCTTCTTAAATCATGAGTTAAGAGCTTGGTACCTGTAGTCCAACTTCCTTAGCTCGAATCATCTGTGACCACTCACTAGCTGTGGGGCCTTGGGCAGTTTACTTAACCTTTGCAAGCTTCAGTTCTGTCACCTATAAAATGAGGAGATTGATAGTCCTACCTGCTGGGACTGTTGTGGGTACTAACTGAGATAATGAACATAGAGCGTTAGCACAATGCCTGGTGTTTCATAAATGTTAGCTAAGAATGAGGAGGAGGAGGAGGAAGAGGATATCGTTCCATCTTTTCTTGTCTATTAGAGCAGTGGTCCCAAACCCCCGGGCTGCGGACCGGTACCAGTCTGTGGGCCATTTGGTACCAGTCCGCAGAGAAAGAATAAATAACTTACATTCTTTCTGTTTTATTTATATTTAAGTCTGAATGATATTTTATTTTTTAAAAAATGACTAGATTCCCTCTGTTACATTCGTCTAAGACTCACTCATGACGCTTGTCTCCTAAGTTCAACAATTATATTTAAAAATACCACAGTTTTTACGCCGGTCGCATAATTTTATTTTGTGCATTTATCCGTCCCACCCTAAAGGCCGGTCCATGAAAGTATTTTCTTACATTAAACTGGTCCGTGGCCCCAAAAAGGTTGGGGACCACTGTATTAGAGTGAAGTCTTGAGGACTGAGCATATTTTGCCTTTAGTCATTACTACTTAGCGTATGGAGACAAGACTGTTTCCCGGGGCAGACTGTCTCCCAGGCTCACGAGTGTCCTTCTTATTTGACTCCCATTGTCTTTGCTTGGCCACCAGCTCCCTGATACCTTTGTGCTCTGCACTAGGCTGTATGCAAGCCCCTTAACAGCGCCTCCCCTGATGTGAGCTGAGTGACTGTGACCCACCCTCACACTCCCATGCATGTGCACACACACAGTTCTCACAAAGCAGACAGACCTAGGCTTTCATTCCTTCAGACACATCTGTGTCTCCTGCCTCTGGCTCCTCCTCCTCTGGGCGATGGGGACCAGGGTGACGACCCCATTAATTCCAGGCAGGCCCTTGTCGCTCTGCAGGTCTCCGACTCCCTCTGGACCTCCCCTCTGGCCAACTCGATCTCCCAAGTGACATCTCTCAAGCCTGCCCCAGGAATCAGATGTCTACAGAGCAAATGAAAGATTAATGCCAGTGGCCAAGATTAGGGTGTGAATAATTTAAAGAGCAGAATGAGAGCCAGCTCCGTTTACCAACAGGGCTGTGTGGGCAGAGGTCAGGGAGAGGGGAAGGGCCAACTCTGGGCCACGGGTAGGAGGCTGTGGATTCTAGCAAACTGATTGGAAGAGGACGTGTTGTCATTGGTGTTGGGAGAATTGTAACTACAACCAGAAAGATGGTCCTTTCACATACTTATCAATACAAGGGGTAGTGGGTTTCATGAGAAGTATGTGCGGTTTTCTAAGTGGGCACCATGATTCCATGAACATTTTAGTGCCCGGGACTGCCCATTGGGTGAGCATCCTGCCACCTTCATGATGAGGACCCTTCTCACCACTCTCTGTTCTTGTTGCCACCTTGAACCTGTCAGGCTACAGAAGTCCACATGACGGGGACATTTGGTAAAATGCCTGCCAGGGACATGGGATTTGAAGGGAGGAGGTAAAATCCTGATGTTTGTGAATTGAGCAGATACTTTATAGACAGATACTTACCAAGGCAGGAAACCTCTATGTGGCTGTTTCTTCTCCTCTGCCCACCACCTCGGTCACCTCTGCTACCCGAGCCTCCTGTTGGGGTTCACCACAGTGTCTCCTTTGATGGTTTGAGGTTTGATAAATATTTTCCCCTCCGGAAGTCTTTAGCAGTGCAGCAACAAGGTTACATGATGGATTCTCCCCATCACTTAATTGAAGCCATAAAAAATGAAAAGAAAGCTTCCAATAAACCAAACCATTAGTCACTGGTGGATGGAGAGGGGGACCCAGAACCGGGTCCTGGGAGACACAGCTGGGAAGCCCTCCAGCTGACTGTCTATTATGATTATTAATCGCAATGGCAACAGGGTTCACCTGCACGGAGCTTCTTAATGAACTTGGACTCGTGTCCTTACAAGGTTGTACCTGTTATAGCACCTGGGGCCTTGGTGTTTCAAATCCCCGAAGGCTCAGGATAGATGTCTGAAGTGGGTGCGTTCGGCCCAGTGCTTTCCCAGATTATGAGATGTGTGTGGTTGTGTGTGGGTCTGCGTAGTGGAAGGGAGAAAGTTACATCGTGGTGACTGGGAAATTTGGGTATGTGTCTGATGAATGACTGTATGTTGTATAGGGCAGTGGTCTCCAACCTTTTTTGGGCCACGGACTGGTTTAATGTCAGAAAGTATTTTCACGGACCGGCCTTTAGGGTGGGACGGATAAATGTATCACGTGACCGAGACAAGCGTCAAGAGTGAGTCTTAGACGGATGTAATAGAGGGAATCTAGTCATTTTTTAAAAATAAAACATCATTCAGACTTAAATATAAATAAAACGGAAATAATGTGAGTTGTTTATTCTTTTTCTGTGGACTGGTACCAAATGGCCCATGGACCGGTACCGGGCCGCGACCTGGGGACCACTGGTATAGGGGTTAGCGAGAGTTTTGTTTGTGGGTGGTCAAGATAGGGGTGGGTGTGAGGTGTGTTCATGGTAGTGGGAGTATGTAAGTTATAATAGCATCATCTCTGTGGGAATTCCACAACATTGAGGTTTCCAGGTTAGTTACAATTAAGAAGACTGAGAATTTCTTGTCCAAACTAGAAGAGTTTTGAAAGTCAAAGGGGACAGATGTTACTAGCATGCTACCTAGACCCCTCACATGAACCAGGACTGTTTCAAGCAGCCAGAGAAGGGTAGTAGCTGCTCTTACAAGGCTCTGTGGGATTGCTCAGGTGTACTTTCCATTTGTTTGGCCTCTAGTTGTGCTTCTTGTGCAGGTGGGTCTCGAGAAGTTAGAGCTTTGAGGAGAGGCAAAGGGTTGCCGCTTTGGTGGTATTATTGTCACTGGGCTCTACCCCATAGCTGCCCCATGGTGGGAAAAGCAGCCCCACCACGGACCCTTCTCCAGGCTTGTAGTGCCAGTATTAGAGATTCCTGGTACTGTGCCGACGTCTGGATACCTGGGGGGAGTTTGGCACCTGCTCTCGGAGCCCCGAGGCACTCGAGATGGAAAATGCAGCCAGCAAAAGTGTGGACTGCAACCTTACTGCTCTGGGAGGGACTGAAATAACCCCCGTCCAGGGACCCCTCAGAGTCACAGTGAGAGGGTCGGCTGTGAGTGTGCCCTGGGTCATGGTGCAGTGAGCCAGGAGCCAGACTCCGTTCTGGTGTGGTTGGGTCAGTCCTAGCCTTGGCGTGGGCCTCAGCTTACCTCTCCACGTGGGAGTCAGGGAAGGACAGTATCTGCTAACAAGAGTCAGCATGTTTGAAACAGCGTTTGGGATGTGCTGCGTAAGAGAAACATACCTTCCTTTTCTGTTTCCTTCCTTCCCTCTCCTTTCACCCTTCAGCCCTGCAATTCTTTCATTGATCAGATGACTTTGCCTCTAAAGCCAGGGGACCTTTGTTCCCTGGAGTCACTAGTTTCTCCATATCAACAAGAGTTGGCCACCCTGATGGTACCCTGAGGTTTGAGAAGGAAAGAAAAGGGAGCCCCATCCAAAGCTCCACGGCTGTCTTCCCCGCATGGAGGTCCCTCCCTGGTGTCCCGGTTCTCTGTCTGTCTCACCTGGTAGCCACAGCAGGTACTGCGCTCCTAGGATAAGGCCTAAAAGAATTCTGTCCCAGCTGCTCTCTCCAGAGGAACCTCTCGCCCACCTTCTTCCTGAAAGCCAAGAACTCCCCATGCCGCAAGCAGCTAGATGTAAACAGAAATTAATCCATCTGCAAAACCTCAACACACCACCTGATCCTTATCAGTGCCCCATAATCGCCTCCAAGGAAGATCTGACTGTATTAGATGCAGTGTGATATTCATACGGGATTGAGCTCTCAGCACCTGAGATATCATTCCTCTCCTTCTGCCTTCGTCAAAACCCCTTCGTGTAGGCGCAAGCCTCCTACAATTTCAGTTTCCTGCAAGGTCTCTGTCTGCAGGATGATAAACTCCGCGAGGGCATCTGTCTTGTTGAATGTTGTATCGCCATTATAGGAAGAGTGTCTGTGTGCAGTAGATTTCATCCATCACCAATTCATTCATTGATTCATTCATTCATTCAATAAATGGAACCAAGCTCTAGAGGGGGAGAGGACAAAAGACAAACAATAATAAAATAATAACAAGTAATTATAAGGGCTTTGAAAGAAACAAATAGGGTGTTGAAATAGAAAATAATCAGGTTGGGACTGGGAAAGTCTGTTTCAACTGGAAGGTGGTAATGTCCTCTCTGAGACCTAACGGGGGACAGTGGACTAGCACTGAGCACAGGTGGGGGAAAGAGCTTTCTGAGCAGAGGGAGCAGCTCTACCTTGTCAGGTAGACCTGAGTGCCTTTGAGGCTAGGGAAGGCTCCCTATGGATAAAACTTTGGGAAAGGGGGCTTGTGTTAGGTGTGGAGACTTAGGGAGGGAATAGACCTTTGCAAAAATGTCTGGGGTGGTCAAGGCACTCAGGGATGTGGTTGGTGGGGGGAATTTGGGGTTCTTCATTCTCCAAGCATTAAGATCTACATGACTCAGAGAAGAAGCTGCTGGGAAGTCTGTGGTGTTGAAAATGAGACGTGAAGGTGACAAGGAATGAAATTTGAACAAGGAACCTTGGGCAGTGGTTTGGATGCCAGACTTTCTGGGTCTCCTTTTCTGCTCACATTTTGATTGACACGGCATTGGCTTGTGTCTTCTGTTACTCTCTGTTTATGAGGATAACATAGCGATAAACAAGGAGTCTGGACTCATGTGGCTCTTGCCTCAATTGTGACAGAACTTGAAACCAGGGCCTAGCAGAAAAGCCTTATGATACATCGTCAAGACCCAGGTTTCAAAAACAACCATGATTGTAACAAGAACAATAACAGCCTGCGTCTTCCGTTGCTCTCTGTTTATGAGGATGACATAGCGATAAACAAGGAGTCTGGACTCATGTGGCTCTTGCCTCCATTGCAACAGAACTTGAAATCAGGGCCTAGCAGAAAAGCCTTGTGATACATCGTCAAAACCCAGCTTTCAAAACCAACCATGATCATAACAACGACAATAACAGCCGTTCTTAACCTTGGGGCTCTTTGGTGTCAATGAATGGAAGGCCGTTTTAATTTGAGGATAGATTTGGTGGCAAGAGCCAAGCCCATAAATGGTTTTTCCCTGGTTATGGTCTTGTCGAATGAGCATCAGATCGAGTTGTCAATGAGGGATTTCAGGGCTGACGCCCAAGAAGGTGGCGAGGTGCCAGGGCGCAATTCGATGGGTGGGTGTTTCTGCGCAGCGACTGGGGAAGTCTGACCTGTGCAGAGGATGGCTCAGCTCCAGGGAATCCGGGCCTTCGGCGCAGCAAGGGGTGAGATAGAAGAGTTGTTTGGACAAGTGAAGCAAAGACTAAACGAGAAGTTAACAACAGACCCCCCTCTTTCTCTGCCAGATCGGAATACCTTCAAGTGAAAACATACGAATGCAAGCAAGCCTGTTTCTTCTGTTCTCTTTGTTTCTAAACATTTCCTTGCATTAAAACCCTCTGTGTTCCTTTCATCTCTGATGACCAGATCACATCACGGGCAAACATAATCGGGATGACAACCGAGGTACCGGGACTGTTTCTACATGATGCTGGTGAGGCCTGGGGTTCACCTCCTGGGCTTCTCTCTCCTGGGGCTCACATCTGAGGTTTTTGGCTCTTGGTGCAGTCCGTGTGGCAGGGCCGCTGGCCTGCGGTGAGGGATGGACAGACAGATGGGTGGGCAGCCAGAAAGGGAAAGACCTGGAGTCCAGGAAGTTCCTTGGCCTCTTCTGCACCTCCTGATGGAGATTACTGTGCAGAGTGAGGGTGGCCTTTTCCACCAGGGTCTGGTGGTGGTGGTGGTGGTTGTGCAGGAGTGCTTGGGGAAAGGCAGCCCAGAGGAGGCTTTATTATCGAAAGGCAACCCTCTGACCCCCTCTGCCCCCATGAGCCAGTTGCTCTGGCCTTCGTCTCATAAACTTGCCTCCCACTTACAGAGAATGAAATGCGATTCTGCCAAAGCACGTCTCCACCGATTAGCAGGGAGGGGGCAATCCTACGAGTCGTCTCGAGTCTCGTATGGAAGGGAAAGGCGAGGCTGGGGGTGGGGAGGGGCTGGTTCTCAGCTGTGCAGGTGGCAGGTGGCAGGGGGATGACCTGAGACCACCTGCTCAGTATCTCACTGCTTTTTCTCCCCTTAGACAGTGCCACTTCCTCTGCCTTCCAAAGACGCCACGTGGGAAATGTGCTTACTGCTCAGTAGCTGCTTGAGGAGCTCAAAGGTTGGAGCGTAATGCTTATGTGATACTGTGGTGTCGGCCCAACTCAGGACATGCCACCCACTCTGTATGGAGGCAGTGCAAACCCTGCCACTGTGTTGGGGACACCAGGCAGGGGACACAGCCCACCTTTCCCCACTGTTTGCCCATCACAGCTGCTGTCTCATGCCCCCTCCCACCAGCATTAGGGGCAGCTTGGTGATCCAAACAAAAACATGTCTTTGTTACTCTTAACCCACCCTGGTTATCTCATACAGCTCTCTCCTCAAGGATTGACAGTCTTAGCCTCGCTCAGCCCAGTGGGCTCCATTCAGAAAGAAGGAGCTGGAGATACAACTTAAAGCATTTCACCACCAAGGGCCTAAAGCCTAATGCTGGGTCAGAGTCCTTGGAGGTCCCCTGCTGGGCCAGGCATTAACCCTTGAGGAGGAATATAAACTCATGTAATTATCCAGTTTTGGAATTCCATGTTGGACAAGACCCGAGCAATCCATGCACCTGTCATCCAGGGTGGGAAGCTGGTTCAGGAAGTGGCTTGTCCCCTGTGAACCATCCAGGTGATGTGAACTTATGAGGGAAGGGGCAGACTTCAAGGGTGACAAATAATACCACTGGGAGATGGGATGCGGAAATGCAAGACGGTCACACAATTTATACTCGGCACTGTCAGGTGTGAGATTTGTCCTGCTGTCTAGAATGAGTCATGTCTTCTGGCCCAGGTCCCGGGGGATCAGCTTCCGCTGGGCTCCTGGCTGCAGACTCAGTGCTGAGGACCCAGCTCCCCCACCTCAGGTCCTGGCTTCACGGAGCAGCTGCCAACGAGCCCCTTCATTTGGATGTTTAGTTTCAGAAGTTCAAGCCTAAGAACATCATGTCAGCATGTTTCTCCACAGGCTGTAAAAGAACAGCTGCATCTCCTAGAAGACCCTTCCAAGTCCGTTGTTTGTTAGGATGATTATAGTCTTTTACTCATGAGATGGTTACGCCTCTTGCCCCTTTTTTTTTGAGATCCCATTCTCCAACCCTGGGTGGGGTGGGATGATGTTTTGAGGCACAGACGGTTAGAGCAGAATGGGTTTTAGAGATCGTGTGATCCTACGCTTACCACAGAGATGAGGACGTGGTGGAAGAGTGGGGGCTGGGGCTGGGCAGGGAGGCAGGCAAACAGCAAGGTCACGCAACTTCCCTGAGGTCACCTGCCGAGACAACACTGGACCGTCATCTCTATAACATACTTTTTTTGTTCAAAGTTTAGTGAAAAAAACTTAAAAATACTAGTTTTCTTTGGAAAATACAGAAATGTATATAAAAAAGAGAAAAGAATATATATACCCAAAGTGCTACCCCACAACCATTTGTTGATCTTTTCTTTCAATTTTTTATGTGAATTATTTTCCCTAGTTAAGATTATACTATATGGGAGTCTGCCTTACTATCTCTCCTCCTCTCACCTAAAGAAAATGATTATACTATATGTGCATATTCACTGAATGTGTGCTGGAAAGAAAATCATATATATATATGATTGTATACATATGAAATATGCATATATATATAATCATACATGAAAATACATATATGGGAAAATCATATATATATATGATTATATACATACATATGTATATTCTTTCTGGCCTGTTTAGTAAAACCTTATAATGCAAGTAATTTCCCCACTTGTTGTAAACTCTTCATAAACATAATTTTAACCATGTGTCTAATATTTTATCACGTGAACACACCATGATTTACTTACCCACTGTTGTACTGTTTCATATTTAAGTTACCTCTCATATTTTCAAATTATGAATCATGCTAATATAAAAATGATTGTGCATAAAAGTTCTATACTTTTCTTATTTTTTAAACCCCTGGTGTTTCTGCCTGTTCCCTTTGGCTAGAGTCCCAGAGTGGCGTTGCTAGGTCAGAGGGTGGAAACACGTTGAAGATTGGCTATCTATAGTATTGCTACATTGTTTTCCAAAAGTACTGTTTCAATTTATGTTCCCACTAGAAAGCCGTGGAATTTTATTAAATCTTTGCTAATGCGGTAGACGGCCCTCATTTCCGATCTGAAAAAAATCTCAGCCTTCAAGTTCAGGGGTGGCTGTGAGGCTGCAGAGTTGGTGATAGGAATGAACAGGTTCAGTGAGCATTTTTGAAAATCCAGCAAAGCCGAAGATCTATATCCTAGAAAGCAACGAATTGGCCCCATTTTTCCAGCTGGCTGGGACGAGCACTCCCCTCTAAAGTGACGCCCACACCCCGGACCAGGAGAGATGTATTGACATAGCCTGAGAAATAGAAAGAAAGCAAAGTAGGAAGGTCCCAGAGGTGTGCTGGAACATGGGACCTGCAAAGTCCATGTGCATGTGCATGCGTGTGTGTGTGTGTGTGTGTGTGTGCGTGTGTGTGTGTGTGTGAAGCATCTGCATCCCTGGAGGGAACCAGAGTGCTGGATCAATAGACTCATAAATACTTGTCTCGCAATAGGCAACGGGACCGATGCACCGTCTTGTGGAAATCACCGGGTGGCTCACTGGGCTTCTCTGATGATCCATGTCCGTCTGTCTCAGCCCTGCTATTCAAAGGGCCTCCCAGGCCCGGGGACAGGGTGTCCCGGCCAGGGTCAGGCCATTTCAGCCAGGCTTCGGGAGAAGGCCAGCTGAGATAATGAGCTTCTGCTCACCACGGGAAGGCTTGGCAGACAGGGGCCATGTGGAACAAATGAGCGTGTCAATATCTGTCTGCAGAGCCTCCAGTCCGGGGCTGTATGTGTGGTATTTCTAGAGCCCTCCTCCCCACCGCCATTCCCTAGGGGACATGGGGATGCTGGGAAGATTGGTCCTTGCGGACGTGGATATGTCACTTAGGCTTGTTTTTCTTATCTTTAAAGAAAGGGGATATTTTGAGGTTTTCCCACCTCAAAATTATCATCTTGTTTGTTTTATTTACCTTGGGACATGCTCAGTCTTCTCTGCTAATGTGTAGGTGGGTGACCCCAAGAGCTTTGCAGACTTGGCCTTTCTTACTCCCGTTCGCAGAGGGCTTTCATGGGATGCTGAGGCCTGGGGGACAGATCGCCTGGATTCCAGCCTGCCTCTAGTCACCTGTGTGACTCCAGGCAGGTCACCAACTTCCCTGGGTCAGGCTCTTCTCTCTTGTAATACAACAGGAGTCTGGATTAGGTGCACTCTGGGTTTTTTCTGTTAACTTTTATAAATGTGTAATATGATAAAAAATGAAGTGTGCATAAATAAGTGACATTTTGGCAAGAAGAAAGCAGCTGCTTTGAAGCCAAGAGGCTGGAGGAGCGGTCCCCCCTCTAACTCGAGTGCTCGGGACGCCCCTGGTGTCCTTTAGCATCAGAAGGCAGACGGAGGAGCTGAAGGTGAACTATGGATGAATGAGAAAGAGCCTGGGCTACGGCATCCCTAAAAGTCCCAGATGTGAGGGGAGAAACCTCAGCTGGAATCACTGAGTAACTGACTGCAATTTTAAAGAAGTTCTTGGAGGGGGTGAGTGACTTCCCTGATAAAGCTTCATTCACGCCCCACAGAGAAGCTCCGTGGAATGCCGTGAGGCAGAAGTGTGCCACGTCTTTCAAATAAACAGACTTAGGTCTGTGCTGAGAAGTCATCATTGGAGGGACATGGAAATCGCTCTCTGAAGTGACTCAGGCATCTGGAAAGTTCTCTCCCCAACACCCCGGTTCCTTCTCTCTCCACAGCCCCTCCCTTCCCCAGAGTGCAGCCACAAGCCTACCTTTTGGAGTTTGCCTTCCTCTGTCATCACTTTCGGAAGGGGCGGGGGAGACGGTTGTAGAGGAAGAAGAAGGAGAAAAAACTAGGAGGGAACAGAAGTCCCCATTTAAACCCCAGCTGACACAGGAATCCAGCTGACACAGCAGGAAAGCAAGATTAGTAACAAGTGAGAGGGAGATGATTTATGTTTTATGCCTCAGGACCCACGGAAGACTTCCAGGTGTCACCTGGGCCGCCCAGAGATCTTTAGCAGCAATTAGAGTTGGAAGCCTGTCCCGAGGCCCCTCCCCTTATCTGCCTGCCTGATTTTAGGCTAATGCTTGTATCTACTTGGAGGGGGCCATCGATGGCCTCTCTTCCCTGCCTGATTTCTCAGCTTTCCCCTTTGTATGGCAATGGGACACTGCATTCCCGGGAGAGAACGTGGTAGCAGGCAGGGCAGCTGGAGTAGGACAGTGCTGGCCACACATCAGAATGCCTGTGTCTGGAGCCTCCGTCCCCCTTCCCTGCAGCCCTCAACACTGTGTGCATGTGTCTCAAGGCAGAGATCTGGGGGCTGCTTAGCAGGGGACAGCCGTTCTTCTCTCTTCTCTAATCTGAGCATGGCTTCCTGCGATGTGGGCATAGGTGGGAGGCTGCCCAGCCTGCTTGGCCCCATCGTGGGCAGGCCTGCCCTCTCTGGCCTTGGACCACACAGAGAGCAAAGGCATTGCAGCTGGTGGAGGAGATGCCCGGGGTCCATTCCAAGGGGAGCAAACTTCTGGCTACGGCACGTTGGCATCATGGCACTGGGTCAGCTGAGGGGTTTGTGCTTTGTGAATGAGCTCTTCAATACTAGCTACCTGAATGGTGGGTCAGTGGTGTGAATGCCCGGCCCATGAAATGGAACAGCGGGGTCAAGGACACATAGCACTTCTGCCTAAGTGGAGGCAGAATTCACAGCCAGACCCGTTATACTCAGAGCAATGGTTCTGCAGTCATGATTCGGGAGGTGCTTCTCCTGGCCTTCCAGTTCAGTCTGCTTGACTCAGCAGACTGGGCAAGCAGTCTGTCTTTTGTTTTGCATGCTCTGGGAGGGCAGTGGCGAGCGCCACAAAGGGAGAATGCAGGCTACAAGAAGGGCACTGGTGTTTTGGCAGAGGGAATTCTCTGGAATAGGAGAGGCTAGCCAGCTGCCCCTCACCTGCTGGCAGCAGGACACAGCCCCTCCCCAGTGAACGTACAACTGGGTGAGTTAATAAGTGGTGTAGGCAGAAGCAAGGGCAGGCTCTGCCGGGCTCTTAGAACTTGGGCTGGAGCGTCTTACAACTCTCTCTGCCTTTGCAATGGAGTGCCTCGGCCTTCTGTTGGATGAGTGCCTGGTTACTTTGCATAGATTCCTATCTTCCCCTGCTATTGGGGTGTCTGTCTCCTGTCACTTGTCGCTGATGCTGTCTGATGCCTCCCCTTTCTAATATTTTCTTTTTTAATTTTCTCTGGGCTTGAAAATAGATAATCAAGCTTATTAGACTTGTGTGTAAAATAAGGATAAAGAGGCACTGAGTGAGTATTCAGGGGGCCTGCTGAGCCAAGTGCGCTAGCTTTGGTGTTACAGACTGAGATTTCCATGTTAGCCCTGCCCAGGCCTTTTCGGCTATTTTCTGATGCTTGACTGGGTTCAGGGTTGGCATATTTAAGACCAGCTGAAGTACTGACAGGCAAGGGGTTAGGAGCCATGAGGATGATGGCTTATTTTTATACCCATTCAGACTATCTTCTTAAGCCTCTCTGAATTCTCCACTCTGTGGCTCCCTGAGAGATGCCAGGTATCTTCCAGAGAATTGTCTTTTCGTTGACAATTGCTCTTGAAAAATTTGCAAGGACTTCAAAGCAGGTTCAGGTGGTTGAGAGATCTACCTTGCCAAGGACAGTGATAGAGCCAATTCATAAGGGACAGTTTTATCCATCTCTACTCCTCAACTGTGCCCAAATTCAACCCTTCTCCCCCTCCCAGTGTGGCCATGTCATCTGCAAGCCCATCTTCGCTGGCTTAGAAGGTTCTTTCCCTGCTCCTCTGTCTGTATTTTCCACCTCTGCCAAGTCCTGGTTTCATCCCACTTCTCTGCTAACACATCTCTCCCTTTCTCCGAATGCCTGTAGCATTCTAGCAGTTCATGTGTTTATTCAACAGGTAGTAGCGAAGCCTTTGGTACAGAAGCATATTCAGATTCTTCCCCAACTTCACGTGTTGTCCTCTTTTCTCAACCAGTGTCTCCACTTCTGCAGGAGCGGTCCTTGACCTCGGCTGCACAGAGAATCACCTGGAGGGATTGGGGAACTCTGATGCAGAGACCACACACTAGATCTATTGAATCAGACCCTGGGAACACTGTTTTGTTTTGTTTTTTAACTGTCTATTTGGAAATAACTGTGGATCTGCATGTCATTGCATGAAGTTGTACAGCCAAGTCTCTTGTGCCCTCCACTCAGTTTCTCTCTGGGATATCATTTTTATATAACTATAGTTCAATGTCACAAGCAGTAAATTGACCCTTTGGTAACAATTCACCAAAGTTACCCACTCAGATATCACCAGTTTTTGGTGTGTGCTCGTGAGTGTGTGTGTGTGTGTGTGTATGTACTTAGTCCTATGCATTTTTTTAAAAGCTTAGTTTTTTTATTTATTCATTTTAGAGAGGAGAGGGAGAGACAGAGAGAGAGAGGAGAGACAGAGAGAAGGGGGGAGGAGCTGGAAGCATCAACTCCCATATGTGCCTTGACCAGGCAAGCCCAGGGTTTTGAACCGGCAACCTCAGCATTTCTGGGTCGACGCTTTATCCACTGTGCCACCACAGGTCAGGCAGTCCTATGCATTTTTGTCACATGCATGGATTTGTGTAACTACCTCCTGATAGCATTATTTTTCAAAGCTCCCAGGTGATCTCAGAGCCAAGGATGAGAACCGTGCTCTTTGAAACCTCATAGCATCTGACGTGCCCAGCAAGTGATGCTCCCTGTCGCCTTTCTAGTTCAGAGCTTCCTCTCCTGATGTGCAGTCAGTCCCCTTGGCAGACACACCGACCCACTGTGGTCCACTAGCCTGCGTTCACCCTCCCCGCTGAAGTTCTCTCTCTTCCCCTCGCCTGGAGACCCTGTGTTGGGACGGCGTGTGTCAGGGGGCTGGAGTCCTCCTCTGGCCTGTTTGCACAGACAGCTATTTCCAGGGCCCAGGAATGAAAATGAAAATAGACCGAACAATGTGACAGTTTTCTGCTGCTATTTTTTATCCCATGAACAGAATGTTCAGCATTATTTATTTTTCTCTTTGTGTAACACCACCAGTGAGAAACACCCTGATGGGAATGCTGGCTTATGCTGTCAATAAGGCTGCAGCCAGCAGCAAGCCATGCGCAGGGAACTCTCCCAGGGCCTCGGAGGGTACCATTGGTGAGGAATTGGCTATAGCAACATCCAGGAGCTAATTAGGCTAGGATGGAAATGGGCCATGTACATATGGAAGGTATTTATTTATTTATTTATTTATTTATTTATTTATTTATTTAAGGTGATAAGAAGGGAGATAGTGAGGCAGATTCCCACATGTGCCCTGACCAGGATCTACCCAGCAACCCAGTCTTGGGCCGATGCTCTAGTACTGAGCTATTTTTAGTGCCTGAGGCTGATACACTCCAATGGAGCTATCCTCAGCACCCAGGGTTACATTTGAAGCAGTCGAGCCATTGGTTGTGGGAGGGGATGAGGGAGAAAAGGGGAAGAGGAAGAGAAGGGGAGAAGCAGATGGTTGCTTCTTCTGTGTGCCCTGACAGGGAATTGAACCCAGGACATCCATATACCAGGTAGATGCTCTACCACTGAGCCACCAGCCAGGGCCTGGAGGGTTCTTCTTGTAGGTTCTCTTTTTCCCTGGAAGCCCTGCAATGCTTTTTGCCCAAAAGCGATCATCAAAGTGTACACTTAAGATCCGTGCATTCTACTGTGTACATTTTACTTTAAAAAAAAAATCACATTTCAAACGGAAATGGAAAAGAAGCTGTGAAGCCACTTTTGAGAGAAGGCAATTGTAGTCAGGAATAAAACCCAATTTTGAAATTTTACCCTAATAACATTTTTGGGAGCTGGTGCCCACCAAGCCTTGTGGCCCCAGATCTCTGTCCTCTGCGATGTAGGCATGTGCCTTTCGGGGGACTTGCTTGTGGCCCCAGATCTCTGTCCTCTGCGATGTAGGCATGTGCCTTTCGGGGGACTTGCTCTACCCTAGGCCTGTGTGTGCCTGCTCCTGCTTCTGGAATAGTTCTCCCACACTCCAGTAGGGCCAGGGGGGTCCTGCCTTCTCCGTGAAGCCTTCCTGGGTCTCTTCAGTACGTCTCAGTGACCTTTCCCTTCTCTGCTTCACCTGAATTGTCTGTCTTAATATAATTTGATTCTTTATTACTCCATGTTTTTTATTTTTATTTACTAAATTATTAGTACATTTAAAGCATGCAGAACAGTGCCTGGCACAGGTAATGATCACTGTTATTGTTGTTACATTTTGTGCTTCATATCAGGCTCCCTAGGGCCTGTGTCCTTGATTGATGTACAAGTCCAGTGGGGGCTGGATTGCGTTCCTTTGGTGCCCAGCATGGTGCCAGACACTTGTGCTCACTGAAATCTTTACAGATGTGTGTAAACTCCTGGCAAACCCTAAGCCATGTATTTGGAGACTCTGACTACATCAGAGACATGACTGAGGAACGTTCTAGTGGAGACTTCTGAACTTAGATGCAGTACTGACCGGGTGGCATGGGGAGGGAGGGCATCCCAGGATTCTCTTTCCTGGACAGACCTGGAGAAAAGCCTGGTCCTCAGCCTAGCCTAGGAGCAGAGGGTGTGGCCTGAGTTCCTGTTCCTTGTGGATGGTCTCTTGAATGTCCTGTGGCACCCTGGGGTAGGGGTAATGAGATGCCACTTGATGACAACAGCCCTGCCTTTCAAAGTGACAGTCGGCAAAGGGGCAGCATGACAATGACACCTGCTCATCAGCCCTGCCCACCTTCAGTCTGCGAGGGCTGGGCCACCCTGCTCATTAGGTTCGCATCTGTCCCCACCAGCCTGCCTGCAGCTGATGCTCATTAATCCTGGAGCCCCGAGCCTGGTGGGCCGAACGATGCTGAGCTTTTAGAGCCATTTATGACAATGGGCTTGGTGAGAGCTGCTGGATTGATTTATAATTGGGTTGAGGGGCACCCCTATGTCCCTGGGGCCCAGGCTCCCAAATAGGCCAGTCTAAGAGGGGGTTTTTGGCTCATTGGTTTTATGAAAAGGACCAATGCAGGGAGGAGGCTTCAGCGAGACCAGCATGGTGGAGCTCCACAGAGCCGATTCCAGCACACCCCTGGGGTCTCCTGGCTAGCACTCACCCCACCACCTCCTCAGGCATGAATGTGTGCTTTCTGGTTTGGGAGACTCAACAGAACCTGTCCAGGTGAAGACATGGTCCCCTAGGGAGGGCAGGACACCTATCAGGGTCTTCATTGGCCGACCTTGGGAATCTATGTTCTGAACTCAGGACGGTTTTGCAGGAGAATAACAATAATAAAACCAGCAGGTGATATGATTGACTGCTTACTGTCTTTTTGGCACGGAGCTGAAGGCCTCAGCTGTATTATATCATTCAGTAAAGTGTAAGACCTATTCTCAGATCCATTGTGCAGGTGAGGAAACTGAGGCACAGATGGTTAAATAACTTGCTCTAGGACACTCCCCCCCCCTTAGTAGAGGCAGAGCTCAGCTTTGGACCAGGTGGCATGGCTCAGGGTTTGGGTGCCTTTACTTTCTGCTGCCCCAGGCACAGCCCTTGGCATTACCAGCCTGGGTCTGATGGGCGTCAGAGGTGCCGGGAGCCTCCACAGTGAGATGCGAGGTCTGAGCTGATGCAATTGCGAGAAAGGGGGCTGAGATTCAGGAAACCGAAACTCCAAGTTCATCCCACTAGGAAGCAGCCATGTGGCGTTAAATACTTGACCTCCCTGTTCTGTGCCCTCATCCAAATCAGCATACTGTAATTAGTTTTATTTTTAAATGAAAATACCAGCCTATAATAAGTGTGAAAACACTTAGAAAAAAAATTGAGGGCAGCAGTAACTGCCTTGGCCCAGCAGGACGGCCCCAGCAGGGGGAGCACACACCTGGAGGATAGGCCAGCAGGGACGATGGGCCTTTGCCGGCTAAGTGCCGTTTGGTCCTTCGCTGGGGTGAACTTCTTCTTCCCGGTACCGGGTACCATGGATGTGGCTGCACTTCTGGGAAGTACACCTGTCTGGGCTCCCAGGACTGTGGGGGGTGGGGTGGGGGAAGAGAGGCTCCTCTCACTCCCGTCCCCTCAATTTCTCCTGCTCCTCTCCATGTCTCCGGGCCCCCTTCTCTCCCTCTTCCTGCTGCTTCACTCTGATCAAAGACGCATCTCAGTATCCACCTGTGAACCCAACGGTCCCCGCTGCTGCAGGTTTCAGAGCAGCCGTGTGGCCGTGGCGCCTTTTATGGTGCCAGAAGCGGCTGATGCATAATTCAACAAACAGCCCAGAAATGCATCAGCATCCAAATTACTCACATCAGAGGGATTTTGATGTTAAACACCGTCTCTTAAAACCCACTCCATTCATGCCCGTCCCTGCTCTTTTATCTTGCAGTATTGGTAAAATTTTCAGGCAGGCTGGGCTCCAGAAGGGGCTGCTAGCCTGAAATTGATGGCTGGGGATCCCTGTGGAGAACGTGGGAGGCCCCCAGTTCCATCCCTGGGCCAGCTGTCAGCTGCAGGTGCCAGGGGCTGGGTCTTGGGGCTGGATTTCCCCAAGGCCCCAGGCGGGTATGGACCAGGCCCAGCCCTGGGGTCTTCAGTCCTTCTAGAAAGTCCACACTCGCACAAAGGCAGAGCCCGTCCCTGAAGCATCCCAGTTCACAGTGGACAGACTGTGCAGCACAGTGGTTAAGCACACAGGCTTTGGCAGGAGACTCCTCGGGTTCATTTTGGCTCTGGCACAAGTCAGCTGTGTGACCCTAGGTATATTCCTTAGCCCCTCTGTGCCTTTCTTTCCTTATTTGTAAAGTATGCAAAATAATAGTGCTTGTCCTACAGGACTGTTGTGAACACTAGAGTTACTGTCTGTGAGTGTCACATAAATGTTGGTTATTATTATTCTAGAAACTTCCATGGATATCTAGGGAACCCCTGGGTTTCCTCCAGTCACTTCATGGGATCTCTAAACTTCAGTGTCTGCCTGAGCAGCATGCCAAGGCCCCCAGAGCCAGACACGAACTATGCAAGTGGGGAGAGCCTGGCTGCCCACGATACTTGGGAGATAACTTTGTGTCCCCAGCCCCTGCTGTGTTCCTTGGACTTATCATGGCCAGCATTCCTGAGCAGGGCTCTCCCTGGCTTCCTCTCTCCTAAGGCTTTTGTGTGTTTCCTCCCCACATAGGGCCTCAGAGTCTAAAGAAACGTCCCATCTGTCTTGCCTACCACCTCCGTCCTCCCCTCTGCCTAGACAGCCCCCAGCAGCCCCTTGTCCTCAGCGGTGCTGGGTAGCCCTTGTAAGCCCCTTTGCCCTGTCGTCTTGCAGCGGACTCCCCTCTGCACTTGCTGAGAGGGGCTGCTGTGGCCAGCCTGAGCTCCGGCCCAGCCCTGAGTGCCTAATTAAGTGTTTCCTTCGCTCTTTCCAGGAGTGAAAAGTGGGGTGATCTGATCAGTAGTCCTCATGGCTGCTTATTGGTGGCTGTGGTTGTTAGCCATTAGCTGCAGGGCTGCAGACAGGCACAGCTTTGCCTCAACTCAGTGTGCAGCCAGCCCCCGCCGCCCCTGCCAGGCAGGGACATGTGTGCACGGGATTGGGCTCGGGTCCCTGAAGGCTGAGAATTCCCAGAGCGGGACCCAGGGCTCACGGGGCTGGTGGATCTGACCCACAGATGGCCCGGGAGGACTCTCTGGCTGAGAGTAGAGGAAGGGCAAGAGTTCAGAGCAGGACTGCAGATGCCGGGGGTGGACAAGCTGCTCCCTGGTGCCTGGAACCCCAGGGTGCGGGCCGTGGGAGAGAGTGGGGAAAGTGCTCAGGGACCCTCATGATCTCTCCCCTGGTGCAGTGTGCCCAGGGCTTTGTACCAACTCAGTCTTAGTCCCATGCTGAATGCAATGTGCCCTGTAACCGAAGGCTAACTTTAGCACAGAGAGGGGAGGGAATCCACCCAATGTCACACAGCAGGTTAATGGTGAAGAAGAGATGAGGACCTAGTTCTCTTTTCTCTCAGAGCACTGCACACCACCCTGGCAGCTAGACTTGCAGACTCAGGGAGCAGGAACACCCAGACTCAGAGAGATGAAGCAACTGCCCCCAGGCCACACAGCTCATTAGTATCAGAGTTGGGACTAGAACCCCGGTTTCTTAACTCCAACCCCAGTGTTTGTGCCACTTCCCACCCCTAATCACTTTCGCTGGTCTCTTCACCTGCTCCCCTCATTAGCTGGGGAGGAGGGTCCTTGTAGGGGCTGGCATCTGCTGGTGCCATCTGCACTGAAATCGGCCTGGGCATCTCAAGGGGGAAGGACAGAGGCAGCCCTAGACGCTGGGCATCACTTCAGAAGGAAGCTGGCTCTATCGTGGCGCATGGACTGAATGGAAGAGTGGGCTCTGCACAGCCACAAACTGCCCCCGCCACCCTCTCTCCAACCCCTCCGACGTGTCGTGGCTCTCAGCCAGGGCTTGGAACTAAATCAATCCTGGATGATTGCTAGCCAGACAGACACCCAGGTTGTCAGGGAGTTGGGGAAGGTCAGACAGGGATGCCAGTTAGCATGGAGGGTGGAAAGAAAAGAAGGTGAGTGTAAATTAGTGGCCTGTGTCTCCAGTGTTCTGTGTCTGGAATCTGTAATGGGTTTGGCCATAGTTGGCTGAGGAGTCTAGACTATAACATAACCCTCCTTCTGAATCCAGCCCTGGCCTTCCTGTTATACAGTAAAGATGGCTCGGGCCAGTGTCCTGGGACCTCCCACCCTCCTGGTTTCATCCATGCTGAGCTTGTAAGTGTCTGACGGCTCTAGGTTCTCTCTGTCCCCACGTGCAGCCAGGTTTCTCTTTTGTGGGTCCGACAGCCTCCTCCATGTCCCCCACATGACTGTTTACTTTTCTGTCTCTCCTCCTAGTCTAAGAGCTCCTAGAGCAGTGGTTCTCAACCTTTGTAATTCCGTGACCCCGCAATACAGTTCCTCATGTTGCGGTGACCCCAAACCAAAAAATAATTTTGGTGGCTACTTCATAACTGTAATTTTGCTACAGTTATGATTCGGAATGTAAATACCTGATATGCATTATGTATTTCCGATGGCTTTAGGCGACCCCGCCAGGGTCGCGACCCACAGGTTGAGAACCGCTGTCCTAGAGGGTCAGGGCTGAGTCTCGTTCCTCTCTGAATTCCTAGTGCTAAGCACACTAGCACGTAGCAGATGCTCAATAAATATTTCTTGGCTGAATGAATGAATTAAAAAAAAGATGTGAGTGTCTAGCTAATAAAATTAGGGCCCGAGAGATGAGCTGGTTGGGACTTCCAGCAATAACTAGCCCTGTCCAAGGCTGATCTGTGGTACTGTTTGCTCCCCGCGTGTTGGTCTGACATCTGGGCCAGAGCCAAAAACACCCTTTCTGATTTGTGGGCCCTTGAGGTTAAAACCCATTCAATTGACTAGGGAGCCCCAGGCAGCCTTAGGTGTGGGCTGCTAAGAAGGTGAAAGAGATGGTTTCCTCGACCTGGAGGGGACCGCAGCCTGGAGGTGGGGGGTAGCGTCCAATACAGGAACCCCCTGCTGTCATGCTGTGACAGAGGGATCCACCAACTGCTGGGGGAGCCTGGAATGGGGAATGAAGCTTCTCCTCGGGTGACGGGACTGGGTTGCACTCTGAGGTCAATGGGGAGCCTTGAGCTAGACCTGGAGGAGTAAGTGAGATTTTTTCCAAACAAAATGTGTGTGTGTATGTGTGTGTGTAGAACACCGTGTGTGTGTGTTTGTGTGTGTGTGTGTGTGTGTGTGTGTGTGTGTGTGTGTAGAGAACACCATGAGACAAGTTGGAGGAGTTAGTTGACTGCCTGGGTGGGGACAGCTATAGTT
This sequence comes from Saccopteryx bilineata, assembly GCF_036850765.1. Classification (NCBI taxonomy): domain Eukaryota; kingdom Metazoa; phylum Chordata; class Mammalia; order Chiroptera; family Emballonuridae; genus Saccopteryx; species Saccopteryx bilineata. Next base: position 336,332,342 of record NC_089491.1, on the reverse strand, counting down.
TTACTTGGCTGGAGTGTGGGGTGAGGAGAGGGTGGGTCAGGGCACGGGTGGAGAGGCACTGGGAGACATCTCCATGCTGCTCCGAGAGGAGCGCCTCGCCTGGACCTGACCACTGGGCACGGGTGCTCAGACAGCTAGAGAGAGTCAGCATATCCCGGCCTGCAGGGCTTTGAGTGGATGATCACATCTTGTCTGTTGACCAACCCTGAGCCCAGCGGGACGCTAGCCCTGGTTTGAGGTCCCTGGAACTATGGAGTGACCAGGACAGCCCTGGTTTAAAAGGTCACCAGAGCCTCCAACAGCACGGTTCCCCAGGACCTTGTAGAGAAGCTGAGTGTTGACTGTTGCCTCAGTAACTGCGAGAGGGAACGTGGCAGCACGCGGTGCCCAGCTCCCCACCTTGCCACAGAAGGGCTCTGAGGCCAGACAGGAGCTGCCAGGGCCTCTGGGGCACCTGCTGCCTCTCCGGAGCATTGGCTCCCCAGGTGAGGCTCCTTCCCGCTTGGAGTATCATGACTGATCTTCAAGAAATTCCTGGCAGGCGTCAAGCGAGTCAGAGGACAGGCTGGGAGAAACACCTTTATCTTCTAGTATTAAAGAATGAGCCAGAAAGATAAGTTACAGCCTAACAATGACCAGTTTCACATTGGGATACTAGAGGAGGGCCAGTTAGCTTTCTTTCTTCCCTTGGTGACATTCCTTCCTTCTTTTCTTCATGCATTCATCTTTTTTCACGCATTGACTTGTTAATGTAGTAAATATTTATATTTATTGAGTGTCTGTGGCGCACCAGGCACAGAGACGCTGCCGTCAAGGACTCAGGGTCTGGAAGGAGGACAGGAATGTACGTCCTGTGTGCTGGCTGGTTGTGTGAGTGGCTGAGACGTATCATGAACTCGTTCTCCAAAGAGCTGGATGGCTGGACGCTTTAGCTGGGTCGGTGGGACTATGTGGTCAGGACCGGAGGAAATACATCAATAAGGGGATCATTTTTTCCTGAATCAAAACTGAGAGTCAGGGTGGACTGTTAGGTCATAGGAGTGAGCACCCAAACTGTCACTGTGATGGAACATCCAGGGGCTGGGGTTAATACGGGTGCTCGATGCAGAGTGCTGGTTTCCTCTTCGTTATCTTAGGCAGCGACGCAGACAGGCGGGATAACTGCGGGCAAGACACTGAGCCACGTAGAACCTTGGCTTGGGGGGTCTCCCAGGCTCTAAGAATTGATGATTTTAGGTGGGAGAGGAGAGGACCCCTGTAAGGGCCAGGCTGGAGTGAGTGTGACGGTGCGGGTGGGACACAAAGCCGTAGGGTGGCGCTCAGGAGTGGCTGCCCCCAGCCTGCACCCTGGGAATGGGGCCTCCTGTGAGTCAGTGTAAACCTCTCGTAATGTCCTTGGGTCAGACCAATGGGGCTCTGACTCCTCTCCTCCCTCAGGTGCTGGTTCAATGTGTTCATTAAGGACTGGGCTGCTCCTCAGTGGGAACTGATTGAAGTGGGCCTGCAGCCCCTGGCAGAGGCTTAGACACGCTGGAGAAGGAGGTACAGAATGCAGCTCCCCCCCCCCAGGGGCTGCCGGCCTCTCTGGCACTCTGCTGGAGACAGCCAGGCACAGAGAGCCCTTAATGGTCAACCCATTTAGGAACATGGTTCCGGCTGAGGGTGCAGAGCCCTGAAGAACGAGACTCAAACTCCTCGCTGTCAGTCAAACGGCTAAGCAGACATGATCTAAATAAACATGCCTCTGTCCCGGCCTGGCTGGCCCTGCTGAGGCGGCCAAATCAGGTTGTCTCCTCCAGCATCCTGACCTTGGACTTCCTGCCTGACCCTGGCCAAGTGCCAGGGTTCGCAGTATCAGGTTCACAAACTCCTGTTACACGTTGAGCTCTCTCCTCTGGGCCCATTTTAGAGCCGGCAAGTATGAGCAATTGTTCTCTGGTGGCCACAGAGTAATAGTAATCCAGCCACGGATGGGCCATGCAGACCTCTGCCTTTTCCTCACCACTCTTGCCTGGTTGCCCAATTTCTGTGAAACATTTCAGCCTGCAGACTAGCAACTTTTATACCCACCTTTCACTTTCCAGCTTCCATATTAAGTATCTCCTGTATTCAAAGACATCGTGAGGGTTGGTTGTGGAGAAAACATTTGTAATCTATTTATTGTTTTTATTCAGTGAGAGGAGGGGCGGCAGAAACAGACTCCGGCATGCGCCCAACCAAGCCATCCTCAGTGCCTGGGGCCACGCTCCAAATGACCGAGCCACTGGCTGTGGGAGGGGATGAGGGAGAGAAAGGGGTGGGAGGAGGGAGGGGAGCAGATGGGTGCTTCTCCTGTGTGCCCTGACCAGGAAACGAACCCGGGACTTCTATACCCTAGGCTGACGCTCTATCCACTGAGCCACCAGCCAGTGCCACATTTTGCCTTTTTAAATTTCGTATTTCTAGTAATTTGTTTTTATGGTGGTGCTTCCCAAAAGCATTCATCGACAATGGATTGGAAATTGTACACAATGGCTCTTCAGCACGGACAGCACGAGAAGCAATGCACTAGAGGACCTCTGACATGCTGCAGCTCATGTACAAAAGGATCCTATCTGCTGGGGACCGACCCTACTGGCACGTGACACCCTGCCTGTGATCCCTGAAAGGACCCTCCCCACCCCCCCCGCCAGCCAGGTCCTGGCACGTGACACCTGCCTGTGATCCCTGAAAGGACCCCCCCCCCAGCCAGGTCCTGGCACGTGACACCTGCCTGTGATCCCTGAAAGGACCCCCCCCCAGCCAGGTCCTGGCACGTGACACCTGCCTGTGATCCCTGAAAGGACCCCCCCCCAACCAGGTCCTGGGCATTTCCCCACCTTGCCTGTTTTCCAAGCTCAGCACAGTATTTTCTTTCCTAGGCAGGATTCTGGGTATTTCAGACAAAGGTCTAATGTATCAGGGGAGTTTAGCCTCTGATGATGCCAGGAAATGCCAACTAACAAGACAGATTGGCAGCTGGAAAGCCTCAGAGGGCACAGCCTGGGAGGCATCCACACCAGGACTGTGCAGCCCAGTCCCTGCGTCCCCAAGCAGGGTGTGACTCCCCTGTGACAACCACCTGCCCCGCTTCTGAGAGAGAAAGAGCCAGGCTGAAAGGCAGGCCGGCGAGAAGGCGTCCCGCCTTGTGCGTCCACAGGGGAGGGCAGGGTGTTAATGAACCCGAGTGTAGTCGCAACAGGAATGGGGCCAGCTGGAGCCCGCCCATGCTTGACCTGGGATCATCTGCCAGGACGCAGTCTGCTGGGGGGAGTGGTCAGAGATGAAAACACAGTCTGGTTTTTCTCTCTGCAGAGGCAGGCCCTGATGTTCTTGGCCCACTGCGGGCGGTCCTGCGTGCCGGACAGGACTGGTGGGGGCGACTCCGGGGAGGCCGGACAGGCAGGACCAGGTTCACATTTCAACTTCTTTCTTTCATCCCCCGTCATTGGTGCCTAATCCAAGTATTGGGAGGCTTGTGGGCCCCCAGACCCCATCCATGCCTTTTCGTAGAGTTGAAGCTTGTGGTAGCCCCTCAACTACAGAAGACCTAGGGAATACCGCACCGTCTTTGCTAAATGGTAATTAGGTTTGAAAATCGCATAGAAAAGGGGCTGATATTGAATAACTGTGTGCTGCATGATCTTACAGCCTTTGAAAATGAGCCGCTCTGGGGTTCAGAGGGATAAGATTGCAGCCAAGCTGGATTTCATTGAGGAGGTAGATCTGGCTTGGAGCCTGTGATTCATGGGATGACCAGGAGCCACTCAACCTTACAATTTGTGTCATCGGTTAGTGCGGGTCTAGGCTGGCCGTAGGAGGACATGTCATTGGGAATGTGGGTGTGTGCATGTGTCTGCACATGCTCGCCTTCGTGTAAAAGAGGAGGCTTGATGAGGTGGGACTCTTGGGGTGTTCTTGCAGAGATGGAGGCGAGCTGACTTCCCCTAGTTGTTCCTGCTTGCTGTCTAAGACAAACACCACCACGCACCTTCCTGAGATAGTTGCCTGTGGCCAGGGATGGTGTCCATACTGGCGAACCACAGCAAAACTATTTGGTTGATCGAGGCTTTGGACCCATGACTGTGACCTTTATAGCCTTGTCCCATTGCCATTGAGCCTCTTAACATATTTTTGTGAAACCAAACTTTAATGCACATGTTTATTTATAGGAAGGGGAGGAGGAAGAAGGGTCTTTGTGGCCACGTCAAGTGTACCGTGGTCCAAGTCTGTTAAGACACTGAAAGGATTCACCTTGTTTAGATGCCTGGTGCTAGTCTCTTTCCTACCCACCCCCCAGCTACAGATGGGCCCCCAGATTGCACAGCGTTTTTGTCCAGAGTAGTTATGACCCTGGAAGCTCTGCTCTCTAACGATAATCAAACTGAGGAAAACTCGAGAGCCGTGTGGACTTGTTCAGTGTGTTGTCTGCACTTGGTGTTGGAAAAGAGAGGAATCAGCATCTATTCAGTGTGACCCTAGCTGGACATTAGAGCTCACATCCTGCCACCCCAAGTCCCTGGGGGGAGAGACTTCTGAGAACAACTCCCCAGTTAGCTTGCTCAGGTAGTTGGTCCCTCTTCCTTGCCCCAGGAGCCCCGTGGGCACTCCTGGACACTGGAGTCCAGGGGTGGTCAGCTCTTACTGTGTAGCACTTGAGAGCTTCAGCATAACTGCGATTCCCCGGCCAAAATACAGCTATCTCTTCAACCTGCTTTAGATCTTTCCTGACATAAGAGAATAAGTTCATGTTTATTTCTCCACTTCTATAGTCAAAGTCACCTGGGCACTCCGTGTGTGTGTGTGTGTGTGTGTGTGTGTGTGTGTGTGTGTGTGATTATTGTAGCATTCAATAATTAACTCGTACCCACTCTGTGACAGGCTGTTCATGTCTAGGGGATAAAGGTTTGGAACAGACCATCCAAGCCTGCAGAGGGACAGGTAAACAGGGATGTGGAAGGAGGGACATGCACTATAAACAGGGCTTCAGAAATGAGTCCCAGGAGTGAGCTGTGGACCTGGCTCTGTTTGCATTTGCAGAATGGCCGCTGGGAATTCTGTTGGAAAACAATTTGTAAATATTTAGCAAGAATCTTAAAAAGATTCAGGTCTTTGAACTAGCGATATTTTTATATATATATATATATATATAGAAAACAATTCTAAGTTTTAAAAAATGGTGCTAATCACCAGTCAGCATTGTCTCAGCTGAATTGGAATTTTTTAACTACCCACTTGTAGGGGAATGCTTAGATAAATTTGGCATATTATGCAGCCATTTAAAACTTATTTTCTAAAGGCCAAAATGGCAACTAATTCTTATGTGATAACATTAAATGAAAAAGCATGATACAATAGAAACGTTTTATAATACATAAAATAAAAACTGGAAAAATAATCCACCCAAAATGCTAACAATAGTTATGCTTGGAAAATGGGACTAGATGTGACTTATTTATTCATTTTTTCTATTTATCTACATTTTTCTGAGTTTTTTTCAATGGGCATTTATTGCTTCTATAATGGAAAAATTAAAATTTAAAACCAGAAAGAATCCCAGAGAGTTTTTTGTTTTTGAAGATAGCATCTAGGTCTGAGAACAGAGAGAATTTAAAATATCAATATTTAACCTGAAGGTCTGCAGCCAGTCATCCAATTAACTCAGTGGGGAAGGAGTGGTTTTCTGAGTGGGTCCATGGTTGGCATGGCGGCTAGGCCATCTCATGACACTGTTGTGAGTGGGCCTCGGAGATGTGATGCGTGGTGGAGGGATCAGCATGAGCCTTCCCCCACTGCTGAGATAAATCCCACATCCAACAAGAATTAAGGGCTTCCTACGAAGAATGCATCCTGTTTTGAATTAAAGATGGTGCAGAAGTGCAAAGGAAATTTGTTGCCCCAAAGAAGTTGCATTTTTATCTAGAAGCGAAACCCTCCTATGACACACACACGCACAAAACAGTCTGTGTGCGTAACTCCGTTTATATGCATAAACTGTATGTGCATAAATAGATACACACATATGCACATTCCCATGCAGACTGCAAACTCCCTCTCAAGTGCATTGATAGCCCTGACAATATATGACAATTGTGCAATGGAAAATAAGCACTTATGGTGGTATGTTAGCAACATTGTCTTTGAATACAAAGGACAACGTATCATTGCAGATAATCCCGACAGCAATAACAATGATTGTGGACCACACCGCTAATGCTCTGTCATTAACGAGCCCATGCCCTAGCAATCTCCATTTGCAAAATGCCGCCCACAGCAATTTTTAAAATCTTGATTATTTTGCCGAAATTGAGTAAGGCATGAGTTAAGGGTGAACGTCTTGTGGAGGCTTGGGGGACCCTGCCACAGGGATCTATCTCGTGTCTGGCTCTCACCTGGATGAATTTGAACATCCGTCCTCGTCCCCCACCCCAGGAGACGCCCAAGCACAGTGCAGCTGCGTGACTGGTGGGAGCCAGCTGCCTCACGTTCTTGCTCTGTGTTGTGCTTCTCAGCTGGTTAAATATTATCCAGGCCGGCACGGCAAACAGCCAGGAGAGGCGCCTGCCGGAGTCTGGGATCTGTCCTGTCCCCTGAGGTCAGCTGTGGTCTTAACTCTCATCCTGCTTCCTCTTCTTGAACTTCTTGGGACTCCAGGGAACGAAGGGACCTTCAACTTGTTTGCTTAGTCCAACAGTGCAAATGCGGACGGCTCTGTAGAAAGCACACCTAGCGGTCTACCCTTACATCCTGCACGGAAAAGACCCCTGGCTCCTTGACCCCTTCTCCCTACTATTTTCTCATCCTGGGATGTCTTTTTTTCTTTTTACTTTTTCTTTTTCTTCCTCAAAGCAAGCAATCAGATAGGCGTGAGACTCATTGATTGAGAGAGGCTGCAATGACTAACAGTCCTGGCTGGAATCTCTCTTGTTCACACCAGGCGTGGTCTACACATACACCCCAACTGTGTGAGTGCGTGTGAAGAAGGATACGGACTAGTGTAAACCCTTGGCCTTTTTAGTATCAATGCCAGACGTTACCAGCCTGTGTTCCACACAACTGTAATGTCTCTTGAAATTTAAATAGCTCTTTTTGAATAAAAAATTCTCTGGTCAGTCTGGGAAATGCTATCTAGCCTCCTCTTTGAGATTCACTATGCAGTTAAGGGTATTAAAATACCCGAGAAGTCTGGTAGTAAATTCTTTATATTTTTGCTTTTTTTTTTTTTAATCTAAAAAATAAGCTGGAAACCGGGAGAGACAGTCAGACAGACTCCCGCATGCGCCCGACCAGCATCCACCCGGCACGCCCACCAGGGGCGACGCTCTGCCCACCAGGGGGCAATGCTTTGCCCCTCTGGGGCGTCGCTCTGCCACGACCAGAGCCACTCTAGCGCCTGGGGCAGAGGCCAAGGAGCCATCCCCAGCGCCCGGGCCATCTTTGCTCCAATGGAGCCTTGGCTGCAGGAGGAGAAGAGAGAGACAGAGAGGAAGGAGGGGGGGGGTGGAGAAGCAAATGGGCGCTTCTCCTATGTTCCCTGGCCGGGAATCGAACCCGGGTCCCCTGCACGCCAGGCCGACGCTCTACCTCTGAGCCAACTGGCCAGGGCCTATATTTTTACTTTTGTTTCTCCAAACTTATATGGATCACTTAAAAAAAAATGTTGTAGGATCACTTAAAAAAATTGTATACTGTCCCACAGTATATATACAATTTAGGAAAATATTGGTATGTGCCGCTCCCTCCACCTTCACCTAAAGGAAGACACGAGACTAGAGAGGTGAGTTGGAGTACTGTTTCTGCTTCATACCAGCTGAGAGACTTTGCAGGGGACTCTGAACTTGTTCCCCCATCTATCACAGGGCTTAGCCTCAACCACCCACCCGCCGACTGCTTGTGCTGTGGTACGTGGCAGTGCCTGTCGCCGCGCTCAGAACCTAGGAGACGCTCTCTGCTCTCACGTTGAAATTAAATATAAATATGACCCATGGTAGATAAAATTACCTTGTACCCAAGCAGAGCCGATTCGGACCCATTGAGGAAACAGTGGGTACCCAGCTCGGGAGACTTCCACACTGTCCCGGGTAACCCGACTTCTTGCCTCGTCCCTAACCTTGGCCATAGACGTTCTTCCTGGTATCTCGCCAAGTTCACTGTATTTGGAATGAACGCCATGTCCCCCTAAGACAGTGACTGCTGCACCAGCAGCCTCGGCGTCACCTGGGAGCTTGTTAGACACACACTTTCCGGACCCAAGTTACAGAGGCAGGGTCTTCGGAGTCGGGGACCAGCCATCAGGATTGTAGCAGGTTGTCCAGGTGATAGCGATGCTCACTCACTCGGGGTTGAAAACCTCTGCCTCCGACCATTGTCTATCTTGAATTCGCCAGGAACCGTCAGCGCTCACTCCCACGTGGCCCTTCTCCGGAAACGCACGTCTGTCTTATCTCCATCGCAGCCTCCCCAGGGAGGACTGCTGTCTATTTCCCCGGTTCTCGGGATGGAGGTGGGTTTCTGATAATCAGGCTATGAAATTCTTCAAGCTGGCACCTCTCCATGCCTAGGCTGCAGATGCAGGGCCACATCCCCGCCTCTGCTCCCTCCACACATCACCCCACGTCTCTGGGCAGGTCCGCAGGCCCACCCGATGCTGTCAGTGCTGCGTTCCTGCCAGGGTCCGGGCGGTTGAGCCAAGAGGGCTGCAGTGCTGTAGTGAAGGGCAACCAGCCCTCGGGGAAGAAGTGTTGGATAAATACGCCTCCGGGTTGTTACCCGGGGCCTGGCTCTACCCCTTACGCAGATCATCACACTGCGAATTCCACAAGCTGCTCTCTGAAGGCAGCGGGGCAGTAGATAACAACTGCTGGGAGGGTTATTTCTTTGGCTTTTTAGTTCATTAAAAAAGTTGTCTGTGCTTCCCAGAGGGCCCCGGGGGAGGGGCTGTTGCTTCTCCTGGAGTCCCATATGGGGCCTGTTTCAGCAGCTCGCAGCCAATTCTTATGCCATAAGTAAGTCAACACCTTTGTATTATTATGTGGGGAGCCCTCTCTCAGTGCGTGTGCGTGCACGCTTGTGTGTGTGTGTGTGTGTGGTGTGTGTGTGTGTAGGGGAGATGGTGGTGGTGGCTACTGCCAAGATCATGTGTGCAAGTCATAAAGGTCAGGCAGGAATTAAATAACTGGCGCCTACTTCCAAGGCCTTGAAATCTAAAGATAGTGTAGAGACTAAGCAGGGTAACCTATTGGGCACTATCTTTCATTGTATGTGAAATTGGCAGAGTTGATATGAAGATCTGGACCCTGGATTTCAGGAAGCCTGGGTTTTACTAGTGACTTTGTCATGGATGGTTTGTGACCTTGGACAAGATTGTTTCTCCGCTCATTCTTTTACTCTTTCCTTCAACGCATGATTCATGCTAATTATGCTGTTGGCGCTAGGCTGGTCACCTGGGGCTACCTCGAAGAGCAGAGCACAACCTGTGTTCTCAAGTAGTCCACAGTGTTTGTAAATGGATCAGGATACAGAGAGCAAGAGCTTCCATGGAGATTTTGGCAAAGTCCAGTGGCAACCCGGAACACAGAGCCGCGGTTGGTTTGGAGAGAGAAATGCTTCTCGGAGCTTGTGATGCTGCCTCCATTTCTTCCTTTCTTCAAGGGATTTTTTAAAAGCCAAGTCTCAGCAACATAGTCTGTTCTCTTTTGCATCAGAGGCTCCCAGAATGAGAAGGAAGACGAAAAGTTGCCTGGTGTAATCACTTTTTGGATGCTTACATACACTCTCTTGCAAAACACACCTACCTTTGCCCCACACAACCCAGCCAGGCATCTGTCTAGCCTATGCTTGAACATCTCTAGCCCTGGGGGAACTTCTACACCAAATTTTATAGACATCTGTGACACACAAGAGAACTAATGGCTATTACAGAACTTTTAAACAAGAGCCACCCATTTTAGTGTGGCTGCCATTTTGGTTTAAAGTAGACTAAATCTCAGCTGGAGGTCTGTCCTGGTACCCTGGAGTGAAATTCTAAAGTTCAGTGGCTCAAAGAAAAATGGGGATGGGAGGGAGTTTTAGCAATTCTAAGTCATTCTCATTCTTTCCTTAAACCCTATTTTACAAATGAGAGATCTGAGAACCAGCAAAGGGAAATGACTGACTCAAGTTAGTACTTGACCTTGGCAGCTGCCCAGGGAACTTCTTAGAAGGTTTGGTAGTTTTCCAGAGAATAGGGAGCCTGCAAAGTTACTGCTCCAGCCTCCCTGAGTCAAAGACGGGACAGTATGCAGAACTACTTCACTGTAGGGCTGTAGGGACAGCCCACAGGGCAGCATGCAGCATGCCTCCTCCTCTAGCTTTCCTCATCTCCAGTGGCCCCTCTGTATTAGAGAGGTGTGACATTGACCAAAAACTCAAGGCATAATCACCCTGGCAGGTACCGTGAGCCAGCCACACGACAAAGATGATGTGAAGCTGGAACTCTGAGTTAAATACTCCTCCTCTTTGCACCAAAGCCCGCCTCCCATTCTAAATGGGAAGAGTATCTATTTTCGTGGCTTGGGAACGCAAGACCTCTGGCACGTGGGAGAAAAATCACTTCTGCCCTGTAAGGCAGCGGGCGGAACAATTAGTGCCCACTGAAAGGTAGTGTCGTGACTCTTGAGAAGAACTTGGGTGCTCTGAGAGAAGCAAGATAATTGGAGAACTTTAGCGACAGCAGAGATGGTTTTACCAGGAGCTTGTGGTGGGGGCGGGGAGTGGGGGAATAAGAGATGGAATCAGCAGGTGTAGCTTCCATCTTCTCTTCCAATATTCAGGGCAGCAGGGCTGCGTCGGCAGAAGTTGGTGGATTGCTCTGAAGGCCCCTCTCAGCCGTGGCTTCCACCTCGCAGCGCCCCTTCTTACTGTGCTGAAGTCTGGGTGTGTGTTCCTCTTCTGTCTCCTAAGACAGTGTTGTGAGACACTTCTCACACCTTCTAGTCCACTTTTCCTTCTGCTCAGCTGCAGGTCTCTGGCGTTCATTACCACCTGCTTGCTCACAGAGGTCTCCTGGAAAGCAAAGTGATCTCCTAGTAAAAAGCAGAACCAGCCCTGCCCAGGTAGCTCCACTGGTTAGAGTGTCGTCACACACACCAACCAAGGATGCAGGTTCGATCCCCGGTCAGGGTACATACAGGAGTCAACAGGGAATGTGTAAATAAGTGGAACAACAAATTCATGTTTCTTTCTTTTTTCCTCTCTCTTCCTTCCTCTCTTTCTAAAATCAATCAATAAAATTTTTTTAAAAAGCAGAACCAACTCTGCTGGTTCTGAGCTGGCGGCCGCTGAAGGGCTCAAGGTCACCAAATGGTGTCTCCAGGCAGTGAAGCGCGGAGGCGGGAAGGGGCACCCTGGACGTTAGGAGGGAGAGGCTGGTTGTGTGGACACCGTGAGGATGCAGTTCGGGGCTCCCCTGGAACACCCTGGCACCCCCATCTTGTGCACTGCCCAACCATAGGTGTGAGTCCCGCAGGTGGGAGGAAGTCCCATCTTACACCTCAGTCTTTCTCCCTTTAACACATGTAATCATCCCGCTCTCTCTCTCTCGCTCTCTTTCCCTTTGTAAAATCTTGAGCTTGAAGAAGGCTCTCTGCTTATCAGAGAAACACATGCTGTAAGTGCTGTCCTAGGAGAGACTCTGAACAAGAGGCTGAGGGCATCCGGCTTGGGAAAGTGATCTTTAGGATTGTGATCGTTTGAAGTGATTTTAGTAGGAAGTGGAGAGAACTTCTTTATTTTTGGACCAGGCTCTTTTCCAACGGGGCCCCAGTAAACAAGGCTACTGAGCCACTGTTTTATATTATAAGCATCTCATCTTCACTGGTTTTTCCTAAGTAGCCTTTCCAGGAGACAGACAGGCAGACAGACCGAGAGAGAGAGAAATTCTCCCATTGTCTCATAGAGAACATCTGTGGAATACAATGTAGATTTCTCTCTTTTTTTTTTTTCTTCTTTTTTTTCTATGTTTTGTTTTTTACAAAATTCATGAGGCTGGGAGAGTAGTTTTGCTGGCATTTCTGTTTGAGGAAGAGAGAGCAATGCAGGCAGAATAAGCTTCTCTGTGAGCAAACATTGCCTGCGGCCAGGATTCAGCACTTCCTAAGGAAAGCAGGGAGATGGTGAACCCTGTTCTGCACCAAAAGCCCAGAGGTGACCCGAAGGGACAGAGGCAGGCAGACGGAAGCCAGGTACAGGTGAGACGTGTCAGGGGATGGTCAGCCTGCACCCTTTCTAGGACAGTCACAGGGACCATTTCTTCTGATCCCAAACCAGACCCAACTCAGGGACAAGGTCAGCTCCGCCTGAGGATAGAGACATTAGGAGACGGGAGGGGCTCTCCTGCCAGAGCAGCGATGGATCAGGGCTCCGGAGAGAAGGCTATCACCCAGCAAACCGCTTCCTGCCAGCGGAGATTTAACTGCGGCAATTTCGTTTCCTTATGGTTGCTTCTTGCTGAAAGCGCCTTGCCTAACACCATTGTTTATAGTCACGGAGTTTTAAGGGCCTTAAAAAAAAAAAACCTTTAAAGGAAGGTATTGGGTAGAGCAGAGTCAAGTGTAAATGAAGAGAAACAGCCACCTAATGGGGCTGCAGTGGGCATGGGGACGCCCACCTCAGGCTCCTGCTGGAGCCAGAGAGCCTGGGCCACCGTCCTCCATCCCCACATCTGTGGGTGGGTGTGTTCTACCACGTGGAGCCATGGGTAATTTCCTGCTGAGCATGAAAACTCCAAGGACTTTTCAGCAAACTCTGAACCAACCCTGGGCCAGTGGCGGCTAAAGTGGTGATAGGTAATGAGGTGATGGGTAATGATGCCTCTTTGAGTTTCCTTACCTCTCTGAAGTCTGATTCTCACAGCATCACGGAGGCAGGCACGGCAGCTGTCTGTTCCTGTCATACAGATGAGGAAACCGAGGCTCTGCAGGTGTCAGAGGTCAGACCCATGAAGCTGGAACTCAAACCCCACTGTCCACTCTTTCTCTATCACACGACTGAAAGGAAATATCACTGCTTTTCCCACCCCCATACCTTGTTTCCTGTGAAGCCTTTTTTCTTTCTAAATTCCATGCAAGGCCCCTTCACTCCATACTTACTCTCTAGCCATTCTGAATTGTTTTTTGTCCCCCCGCCCCCAATATGCCGTGCTGTTTCCCACTTCCGTCACTGAACACATTTTGTTTTCTCTGTCTTTGGCATCGCTTTCACCCCTTTGTCTATTTTCACTGCTGCTCCTTCTCAGTTCAGATGTCACCTCCTCTTGGAAGCCTTCTCTGATTTATCCATCCCTTCCTCTTGACCCAGGGCAGAATGAGCCACTGTTTCCTGGGCTGCTGTTGGGCTCCTCAACATGTCCATCTTTGCATAGATCATACTGTATTATGCTTATATGACCAACCGTCTCTTTTTCTTTACTGGGCCCTGTGTGACACCCAGTGGGGCGGGGGGCACTGACACATGTCTTTGGCACACTGACAATGTACGTAGTGTTTGTTTTTGATGAATGGAGTGGGGGGCTGGGGAACCCTATCCTCACAGCATTTTCCTGAGGCCTCCAGAGACTTTCCACTTCTCAGGGGGACAGTCAGACCTTTGGAACATCAGGAGGATGTCACTGTGAGTTGAATAACGTGTCCTAAGTCCTTTGGAGAACTGGGGCAGGAAGGAGCTGGGGAGTGACTTGAATCTCCAGAGAAGGATCAGAGGCAAGGACCAAGATGACATGGAGGGTGAGTAGTACTAGTCATCATGTGTCTGGGAAAACCTATTCAGACAGTCAGGCCAGGCACCCTCCCTGCCACACATGTCCCTGCCCAAGCCTGCACAGGACTTGAACCCCAGCAGGACTCTCTCTTTTGGAATAAAGAACATGGATGGGGTGGGGCATGAACATCTAAGGTCTTACTGAAATGGGCTTGGGGTATCCAGGACGGCGGTGGGGTCCTCTCCCCTGCGCATTTCAGCACATTGTCAGAGTATCTCTCTGACTCTTGGAAAAGGGCGGAGAGCTCGTCCCAGGGCAGAGATGAACTTGTCAGTTAGTGGACATAACTGACCCTTGATGTCTTGCCCTCTTGCGTGTTTTTTTTCCCCCCCTGGAGAAAGCTGGAACATTTTTGTGGATTTAAGAGTAAGCATGCCTGTTCGAATTGCTAATAAAATTGCTGTGTGAAAATGACTGCTTTCTGTTGGTGCAAGCCCCTCACTGATTTGTTTAGATGTGACAACCGTGTGACTAGTCATGGTGGTTCTGTTGGTCTTGGGGTGAGGGTGAGGGTGCTTGATAAATGGTGTTCCACCTGCTATAGTGGGAGAAAAGCCCGAGACCCATAGCAGCCCCACTGCCCACAAACACTCTGGGCGTGTTCATCCCTGCAGAGCGCTGATGAGTGCATTCTGAGCCTTACCAGTGACTTCTAATTATAAGCTGTTCGCACTCACCTTCCTCCCAGCCTCTGCTGGCTCAGGGCCTGGCACCTGCCGACAGCTTCGCCATTGACATCTTGCTCGTCTTGTGAAGGAGCTTGTCGCAAGGCATTAAGCTGCAGTGCATCAGCCCCTCAGTCCTGAGAGTGAGACTCTCAGATAGAACGACATGACAGGAGAGATGAATTCATCACCGTCCGCCGGTCCCACGGAACACAGTCACCTAGGGCTGAGGGGACCCATAAGGAATCGGGTGGGCATAGATTAAAACCAGGGAGCCTTTCAAATGCAGGTACCCACTAGTATACCACATGCTGGAACTGGTGGACTTACTCCCAGGGTCCACTCTTAATAAAGACCAGGATGAGTTTCCCCTGCCTCCAAGTATGAGTGCACGGGAGCCAGGCTGCCTCCTCTCCCTGGCCCAGGTCAGCACCAGATCATCCCGATTACTCTGGTGTGTAGTGACTTGTGTGTTTGTTGGACCGGCCGCCCAGCAATCAATCCCAGCTGCTGGGCTGGAGGGTGGAGGGGGCCCAGCCACCTGAGCCTCAGGTTGGAATCAGCTCTTATATCCCCATTAAACTCTGGGCCCCTACCACATGGAAGAGTTTAAGGGGAAAATGAGATTTTATTAAAGCCAGGGGACCTCCCCGACAGAGCAGAAAGCCTTAATAACAGCCATAAGGGTTTCTTATCTCACGTGAAAGTTTTCCATTTTCTCAGAATCCTCTCTTTTGTTGCCTCTCTTAGTGCCCCTCCTCCACCCCCTCATTTCCATGGGTGCCTCATTATTTAAAACCCCTGCTACAACGCCAAAAAAGCGGTTAGTCGCCAAACCATCCAACAATGGCTTTTTCTCCCCTTAATGAAGGCCAGTGTGTGTTTTATAGTCCGAATACAATGACTTCAAAAGGCTCCCGGTCTCAGAGCAATAAGGTGGTCTGGATGGCTGGGAGAAAATAAGACAAACCAGGAAGGCACACGCACATCTGTGTCTCTTATGACCCCCGCCCCCATACCCAAAATGCCACTGTGGTCTCCGCAGCTCACGCTCAGTGCTTCTAGAACTCGACAGCCTGGCCCCAATCATAGAGTCCTAGTGTGTGAGGAATGGGGACTTGTTCTTTTCCTTCCTCACTTCTCCTACAGACCTTGGGGAGGACATTATACATCTGAGCTTGGCCCAGAACTAGGCCACTAGGTGCTGGGGCTAGGGATTAGCTCAGCAGTCAAGCTCAGCCAAGACTTGCCATCCTATAGGCTTGCTCATTACCTCTGCTGCATGGCCACGTCCTGCCCCGGCCACTTTCAGAACTTGCCCTTATGAAATGACGATTCATCAAACTTACCAACCCCATAGTATTTTGAAGATTTAAAGGGATCACGGACGCTAAGCCCTTAGAAAAGCGCTTAGAAATGGTAAATACTCAATAAATGTTGAGTATTTTATAACAGCATCGCATTAGAGTCTTTTATGATTTTTGCTAGTAGACGGTTAAGAAATGCCACTTTCCTTAGCACCTCCCTACTCCCTAGACCAAGCCCTCTACTGAGCCCACGGACATAGATGCTCTTCTTGAAGCCTTACAGCTTCCCAGGTTTGTAAGGGAGCAAGCTGAGGCTTTGGGAACTTACAGGAAATCATACTGTGGAGGGTGGTGGAGCCAGAACTCATTCCTCAGGGATTTATCCAGTACTACCGCGTGTCAGACACGGTTCCAGGCTCTGGGGATTTGAACCGTTGTGCCTTTTCTGTGCATCATGCTGCATTCCCGTCTGTGTGATATGAGGGACAATGGGTGGCATCTCCTGAGCTGGTTGAGGTTAGAGGCAGAGAAAATAGAAGGGTTGGCTCAGAGCTTCTCTTCCCGTTGGAAGGCAGAGGGTATCATTCGGTAGCTGAGCTGCGGTCATGGAGAGGAGGGACCCGCCAGGGGCCTGTCTCACCCATTTTAAGAGATCAGCATTCACAAGTTCCACCGGAAAGAGCTACATGTGTGTCAACAACACCTTCCTGAGGAAGAAACAACTTGGGGAAGGGGCACAGACCACACCGTGTGTGTGTTCGTTGTGGTGATACTGAACATCACACAGTTGGTCTTGGGAACTTTTAAAACTCAGAACAGCAGAACCAGTCAAGTTTATCTTCTCTGACTTAGCTTCGCCGCCATCTGTTTCTGCTCCTGAGGGACTGGAAATTTCAAGTTCTTTGCTGGTAGGAAGTATGCTTGTGTTCAAGACCTGGTCCCATGGCCACCAATGTGATGCCATGTGGCATGTCACGTGGATGTAAGCTTTCCCAAAACATCCGAGGGGGCCTGGTCACACTGGATCACTGTGAGTTGTAAGATCCAGGTAGGGGCAAAAATCACATGGGCAGCAGCGTATAGGCAATGATCAGCAATAATGACACAGAGGGGTGACATGATCAGACAGTTGTGTCTTTTGGCTCTGGAATGCAGAGGCGCGGGGTTTCCCACTGCGTTAAAGTCACCTTCCCAGTCCGGTTTCCCCGGGACTAGCTGTCATTTAGGGGCACTGTAGCACTCTTCCATGGCTGGGTGTGACCAGACCTTGAGAGAGGTGGGAGAGGGGATTGGAGGAAACAGAGCAGGGAAAGCCCCAGTCATGTGCTGTGATAAGGGTCACTGTTCCTGGTTGATGCTTTCTTTTCAAGAACTACTGTGACAATCTCTCACCCCAGGCCCACCCCAGCCCCAATCTGAGGCTCCAGCTGAGGGGTCTGTTCCCCTCTGGGCTCACTGCCATGTTGGTGTTGCCATCAGACCCCTGAGTGCCTCAGCTTTATGAAATCCTCAAGGACAAACCCCCTGTATCACTGCTTCCTTCACAGAACTGTGTCCAGAAATCGGCTCCTGTCTGAGATTCTGGGAAAGAAATTTTCACCAGAAGTGATTCAAGATGCTAAAGGTTATGGAGCAGACAGCTGGTGATGCTGGGAGCATTTTTCCTTTGAGGCTCATGGGGTAGTTTTTGGTAAACAATTTTCTCTTCTGCCCAAGTGACCCTTGTCTTAACTTCCCCTAGCCTTCCCTTTTCTCATCTTTGTGCCAACTATATACGTGACACAGACCCAGGGAACATGGAACTGGGTTCATTGTTTCTCTCTCTCTCTCTCTCTCTCTCTCTTCCAGCCTGGCTCCTCATCCCCAACTCCAGTGGCACATTTATTTGCAGCCTAATCCTAACCCCTGTCTTTTCCGCTGGGACTGCTATTCCACGGTCCTGGTCCTCTGCTCACCAGTGACACTCACTCAGGCACGCCTACAAACCAGATACCAGCTCTCACTACTTGTGTGGTGCATAGGCACCTTCCCTATGGGGTCCCTTGGGGTAAATATGGGCCGTCAGTTCTTGGGACACATTATGCCTCTTTGGGAATATACTTGTGCCTAAGGCAGGGCACTGCCTGCCTCAGTCATAGCTGGAGAGGGGTAGAGAAACAAGTCTCTTAAGAATGAATCAAAAGAGCCCAGTAACCAATCTGCTCACGGCTCTCCAGAGTGAATGTGCTACCCACAGACATTTATTTATGTTCTCTTATATTTGTGATAGGTGAGGGATGGAAACTGGCAAAACACACATATGCGCACACACAAGTTTTATGAATTAAATACAGATATATTTTTAAACAAATGAATGATCTTATTTAAGTTATTTGCAAGGGTTAAGAATTCTGAATAAGGCAGTAGGGAAGCAAGGGCATCGCTGAAGGCCATGGCCGTTTGTCCCCCAACCTTTGGGAGGCCGCATTCAAGCTAAGCAAGCACGGCGACTCCGGCTTGGAGGTCTGTGGGTTCCACCATGATCCCATCCCCCTCGACGACCCTGGAGCCTCGTGCCAGGGCAGACTCTGGGCATACAGAGTGAGGTGCGCTCTCTCTGCCTCCACCCGCCGGCAGGGCACTTTGGGCCAGATGCTTCTGCATTTTCTACACTCTGGTCCCCAAACAGTGGTAAGACTGGTAGGGATGGACACCCAGATTGACTCTTGTCATTCAGCCTCTGACTCTTGGGCTTTCCTGCAAGGGAGCCATGCCTCCAACATATACTTCTCTGTAGCTATTACTCAGGGGGGCATCAAAATCATTCCCCTGCAGAGTCTATAAAAATGCCCAGTCTTTGATGAGCGCATTGTTCAAGGCCATGGTTTCCGGGCAGACATGAAGTGCTTGCCTGCTTCTCGGCTGAGCCGATGGTGGAATGTGTCTCTCTGTCAACAGGGATGTCGTTGCTCTTTTTGGCCAACGTTGCATGCAGCTGGGGCTTCCTCCGTGAGCAGAGCCAGTGGGGTCACTAGACTGTCTCCTTGGAAGGTTCCTTGGGATGGTGGTTGAGAAACAGGTGATCTTCTGTACTCGCCGGACCCCAGGAGCTCTCTGCTTTTCGTTTTAGGAAGCCCCTAAACAATTTTGCTGAGAGGCAGGGGTGGGGGATGGGGAGGTAAGATGGGGGGAATGCATATGAGTCAGCATGGGGTCTGGTGCTGCCTGGGAGCAGGTTGCTGGCACCTGGGTGGCTCTGGGGCCTGAGAATCAAAGGAAGGGCTTAGGCCACTCAGCTCAGGGCCATCTTGGCTGCTGATTTTGCCCAAGGGAAAGACAGAAGTTGAAAGGAGCTGTCTTGGTCAAATGACAGAGGCGCTAGGGAGCCTCTCATCTCTGGTTAAAGGGTAAGGAGAGGCCCCTCGCCACTCAGAGCATCCGGGCTCATCAGGCATGCAGATCTCAGCAGGTGACACAAATGAGGAGCGGGCTAGTGGGTGAACATGGGATGATTTGAATTAGGGCAGGGGGGATGGGAAGGAGGGGGTGCGGGAAGGAGGGGGTCTGGGAAGGCCCTCTAGAGTGGTGCTGAGTGCTAGCTGCAAGCACTCGGAATGGAATGGGAGGCCATTGCAGACACCTGCAATGTTTGGGATGCTGACCCCAAGGTCGCTGCTGAAGTCCATTGTCACTCCGTGGTTGGAGGCTGGCAACTACGGGTTTCACTCCGACAGCCGTGCTGTGTGAGGGCCTGGGCTGGTCTCCTTCCAGGCTGTGTCCAGCTCCTGGGCAGATGTGTGCATGTCAACCCACTCAGCCTGGGCCCTGTTGGCAACAGTTGGCTGAGATAGGCATGGTTCTCAGAGCGGAGTGAAGTGTCCTGGGCGAGGCAGGACGAGCCACACCTGGGTACAGCCACACCTGAGCCCACGTGGCAGGGCAGGCGCCACTGAGCATCGGCCCCCTCCCGGACCACTCCACAGGCCAGCTGGAGCAGGGGCAGGGGCGGCAGGAGAGAGCAGGGCCTTGCTCCCCAGGTCAGCAGGACAGTCCATCAGCTGGACTTGGGCTCACACAGCTACTCCTCTCGATGCGACAGGCCCAGTGAGCTGCTGGCAGGAAGGACAGTGGCAGGGAACCAGGCCGGTGTGGATGCAGCCACTGCTGGGCTCCCCTCCCCTCCCCTCCCCTCCCCTCCCCTCCCCTCCCCTCCCCTCCCCTCCCCTCCCCTCCCCTCCCCTCCCCTCCCCTCCCCTCCCCTCTCCTCTTCCTCACCACACTGTGCCTCCCTGCCGCTTTTCTTTTCTCTCAGACCTTAATAATTGATCAGTTTCTGCACATTAATTTAAAAAAACAAAACTAACATGGAGTCGTCAAAAATGCTGCCATTTTTCCCTGTTCCTCATTTCCCTGACCTTCTCTCCTGATCGAGGCGACCCTGTCCCATACCCACTGACTGTGCTCTCGGTACTCACTTCGGCTCAGTGGACACCCTGCTGGACCGCCTGTTTCCAGGGTGTCCCCCCTCTCCTGCCCATTCTTCCTGTGCTGTGTGTTGTCTCTGTTATACAGAACTCCTTGCTGCACCCCTGCTATGATCTCGGTCCTCTGTAGGGCCTGGAGCATCAGGAGGACACTGTCACAGTGGAAAGAGAGGGGGCTTTGGCCAGCAGACCAGGGAATGAAAGGCCAGCTCTTTAGTCTCTGGTCCTCTGCCTTCTCACCTAGCCCATATCTGCACTCGGAGTCTGCTGTGAGGACTGGCCTGAAGTCAGTCCCGTTAAAGAGCCCGCTAACGCCCCTTGCTCAGTCCTTCCTTCCCTCTCAACGAGCCCCCGTGGACATTTATTCTCCACGGACATGCTGCCTCCATTTGTGGTCCTCGGTCCCAGCCAGATGGGTTCTTCCTCTGGACAAGGTCCATCTGGAATGTCCCCTGTGGGTAGGGGCTCATTTTTGGTACCCCTCCCCCAACTCATTATTCTTTCCTACTTCTCTTCAGTTTCTTTCATTCCTCCCTGTATAAGCCCAGCTTCTTGTCAGTTCAGCCTCTATCATTTCTTCCTTCTGTATCTCCTTCCTTCCTGCCTCCTTGCCCTCCACCCACATGGACGTGTATCCTGTGTGTCCTTCTCGAGGGTGGCAGGGTTCACACCAGAAGCAGACATAGGTGGCAGTCCTTTGGAAACACTTCTTTGTCTGAGGCAGAGTCTCCTCCCCCCCACCCCATAGCAGTCTCTGGCCTTGGGTCACGGAGTATGCGTGGTCCTCAGCGCCTGGCCCACTGGCCCTCACCCTCGCCATACATTTCCATCCCCGAAGCGTAGCCCTCTGAGTTACTGATCTCCACTGTCCCCCTTGCTCTGTAGCCACATGCAGGATGTCCTATTTCGCCGGGGCTTCATTTCTAAGTAACCTTAGTTATCTCTTTCTTGGCTTACTTAGAACTCTAACCGCCATATCTGGTCAAGGTGTCCTTATTATTTTCCCAATTAACTTTTTTTTTTTAAAATTCTAAGTGACCCTTCTCTGGAATGCCAGCCAGCCATCTTCCTCTCAGATGCTAATTCTTGATTTCCTGGAAAGCCCCTACCTTTGAAGTTGGAGAAAGAGATACTTTTGATTTAATTCTCTCTCTCTGTTTTAAAGGTAGGGACACATAGGTGTAGAAGGCACGGGACTGTTATGCTACAAGGCAGGACCTCTTGGCCCCAGAAGTGGGAGAACCAGGGATTCCTCCGTCAGGGACTGAGCCAGGTCTTCTAGGGCCATGAGCAAAAGGAGAGTGTTTACGGGGTCAGGCTGGCCACCACCTCTGTGCTCGTTTCCTGGATTCCAGATTTCCTCCTGCCTCTCAGCCTGCAGCTTCCTGGGACCAGACACATATTCCAGACAGGTTCACAGCTTCTAATTAATCTCACTGTTCTCTCTGGGGTCTCCAAGCCCCCCACGATGGGGAGAGGCACCCAGGGGACTGGGCATAGAGGAGCCCGCTCTGGAGCAGAGGGATAGGAAGGGGGCAGCGGCCAGCCCTTCTCCCTGCCATGGGCTCTGCTGACTCATTTCTGAAGTTCGCAAAGGAGTTGAGTTTGAACAGTCTCTATAGGGACACAGGTTTCCATCTAAGAAGACCTGGCAGAGGGAACATTTCCATGCTAGTTCCTGTCCTCTCCCCATGAACCTCCTCCTCCTCTGTGGCCAGGGAATCAGGAGACCTGCCCTTAGCTTGGTCTTCACCCTCTGCCTCATATAAATGGCCTCCCTTTCCTTCCTGGGTGTTCCTATCTATCAGTCACAGCTCCAGAATTATGGATCCATTCCGTTACAAAACGTTCTAGAAGTGAATCTGTGCTACTGCTTGTTTAAGAGACGAGGACACACCCAAAGGGAGCGGTGTCTTCCTCAAGACAGAGGTGTGTGTCTGGGACCCAGTTTTCTGACCTCCAGTCCGGCTCTCACAGCCAGCCCCGCTAGGGCCTGTGTCAGGTGAGAGGAGGGCAGGGCATGGGAGCTCTCGGGAGGAGGCTTTTCCCCGGGCACCCAAAGGGGCCGTTATTAACTCGTGTTTTCTTTATTAACTTACTGCTGAGCTCTCTCAGCTTATTGATGGAGTAGGTAAATGAGCCAGAGGCAGACTTTGAGAAGATGAAGCTTCTGGTTTGATTCCTAGACCTTCAGATTTGGTGAGAAGCCATTGGCCTCCTGAAAATGCCCAAATGTAGCCCGTGGGAGTGCGGTTAGGTAGGGCAACCATGTAGCTAGACATTCGTCACAGGGTGCCATCTTCCCCAAGGGGGGCGCCTCCGTTGGGAGCGATGCAACCCTTACAGCATACCTGTGCTCTTATGTTTCAGTCACCTTAGGTCATGGAATGAGCAAAGGCAAGCATTCTTGCTTATTTCCCGCTTACAGATAAAGAATGTGAGGATTAAGCAATGTAGTAATTACAGTAATTTCTCTAAATTCACAAACTAGTAAAGGTCAGCATGGGAGCCAAGCTGTTTCTTGGTTTGCAGAGCCACGTGTTTACCTGTGAAGATGGTGCTGAAAAGATGCCATCTTTCCTTGCATCCCCAGAGTGAGACCACAGAATATGCATTTTTTGAGTAGTAAGAAAAATTCCTTCTGGTTTGGGATGGTTTTGTTAGTGTCTGCTCTAGGCAGGAGTGTAGGAGTGTGGGCTAAATGACCCTTAGTGGGCCTTGTTTGGTCCAGTGTCTTCTAGACAACCTTATGGAGATAGAAAGAGCCCACCATGCTAGTTGTCATTCCCAGAGGCCAATAGGGTCCTAAGATGTCCAGGAAGCTCAGTCCCTTATTGGTTATGAGCTGGCCAATGAGAGGGCGGCCTGTCACAGGGAAGTCAGAACTCTAAAGCTTTTGTATTATGATTGTGACAGTAGCCAGGACCTTATTAAACAAAGAAAAGCAGTGCATATTTTTTTAAGCTCATTATTTGAAAGCTGCATATCTTTCAGAATATTCATTATTTGCTGCACATGACAAGGTCTAAGCATAAATATGGCACGACCTCCCATGCTGCATAAATGACCTCTTCCTCCATGGCTACCCATCCTTCCCCACTTTTGCCTCCCCATCAGTCTTTCCCTGGATGGGTCTGTGTTCCAGGAGGCTTCTGAGCCATTCCTCTGCCAGGGGAAACATTATTGCCAATGAGTGGAATGTTCTTTCCCATTCCAGGTTCTCTGGTCCTGGCCCAGAGACCACATGCTCTCTGCACACAAGGCGAGTAGCCTAGCGGATGGGCTCAAGATGTTGCTTCCCTATCCTGGTGCTTTGGGGGACCAAGACGGCCTGCCAATTGCAGCCCGGGTAGCAGCGAGGGAGGGGGGCTTGCCACATGATCTTAGCTGGGCCTGAGCCATACATGGATAACTTCAACTTGAGTCAGACCAACCTTTATTTCTTTGTGATCTTTTAGCTTCTGCACAAAGTCTTCCAAACAGCTATTACTGATTGAAAATTTAAAAGATATAGTGAGTAAGAGCATGGCAGTTCCTCAAAAAATTAAAATGCAATCACCATATGATCTGGCCATTCCTCTTCTGGGTCCATACGCAGGGGCAGGAACTCAACCAGACATTGTACACACATGTTCATAGCAGCCTTAGTCACAATAACCAAAAAGTAGAAACAATGCAAGTGTCCATCAGCTGACTGGATAAACAGAATTTGATATAAACAGATAAGGAAATATTACTCAGACTTTAGAAATGAAGAAAATTTAGGCCCATAGAACCACATGGATGAATGCTGATAACATTATGCTAAGTGAAATAAGCCAGACTGAGAAACACAAATACTATATGATTCCACTTTCATAAGTTACCTATAGCAGTCTAGTTCACAGAGACAGGAAGTAGACTGGTGGTTGCCAGGGGCTGGGGGGTTGGAGAATAGGTACAGAGTTTCAGTTGGGGAAGATGAAAAATTTCTGGAGCCTGAGCAGGTGGTGGCGCAGTGGATAGAGCATCAGACTGGGATGCAGAGGACCCATGTTCAAAACCCCGAGATAGCCAGGTTAAGTGTGGGCTCATCTAGTTTGAGCAAGGCTCACCAGCTTGAGCCCAAGGTCGCTGGCTTGAGCAAGGGGTCACTTGCTCTGCTGTAGCCCCTCAGTCAAGGCACATATAAGAAAGCAATCAATGAAAACTAAGATGCTGCAACGAAGAATTGATGCTTCTCATCTCTCTACCTTCCTGTCTATCTGTCCCTATCTGTCTCTCTCTGTCTATCTCTCTGTCTCTCTCTCTGTCTCTCTCTCTCTCTCTCTCTCTCTCTCACACACACACACACACACACACACACACACAAGTTCTGGAGTTGGATGGTGATGAAGGTTGCACAATATGAATATACTTAAAAATTTGTTAAAATGGTCAATTCTGTGTAATATATATTTATCACAATAAAAAAGAAATAGCATGGATGAACACATTATGCAAATTACAAAGTCCATATACAAATATAAGTTTTCCTATCATTAGTATTATTTCTAATGATAGGACACTTGTGGCTCAGAAAGTCTTTGTCTTTCCTAAGCTCATGTGGATTACAGTCTTTTGACCCCATGTCTAGTGCTTTTTCCATTTACCAGGGATGGCATTGCATGGCATGTGTGCCAGTGCTTTCTTCTACCCTGGTGGCAGACATCCATTAACTGATCACTACACTTTTTCTGGCAAAATTCAAACTGGGCCTCAAAATCATTCTTAAATTTTTTATTTTATTTATTCATTTTTAGAGAGGAGAGAGAGAGAGAGATAGACAGGGAGAGAGAGAGACAGAGAGAGAGAAGGGTGGAGGAGCTTGAAGCATCAACTCCCATATGTGCCTTGACCAGGCAAGCCCAGGGTTTCAAACTGGCGACCTCAGCATTTCCAGGTTGACGCTTTATCCACTGCGCCACCACAGGTCAGGCTCAAAATCATTCTTAAAACATGCCAGGCAGCCAATCAGAGTTAGTTCACAAGCTGCCACTCACTTGCTACTTATGTAGTCTAAGCGTTCGCACGGGTGTCTCCATGTGCCCCTAACCTATCTCTAGTTCTTTAGGAAGTTTTGGGATGCATGAGACTGGTAGAGAAAGTCCAGGGCCCTTTTTAGAGAACAACAGAACTAGTGACCCAGATTCCCAACCCAGCCCGCTTGCAGCCTTATCTTATTTGAATATTACTGCCCTCAACCACCTCTTCAAGATTGATGTAGCAGCCCTACGTCATGGAGGGCAGCCCTTCCTGCCGGTGGTCCTGCAGAAGATCCATTCAAGATGGAATATATGAATTAAAGGCCTGTCAATCACTTGCACCTCCTCCTTTGTTCTACTTGACCAGGCTACCAAGACCTCGGCATTGTCTCATGCCTTCTGTGGGGACCAGGGGAGGGGAGAGGCCCAGGATTGAGTGAGAGAGATGATGGCCTCGTGGTCTTTTGCACTCCCTCTTGTTACCTGCTCCTGGTTTCTATTTGTGGGCGGCCTGGGCTCCATAGCTATTCATTCCTCACTCCAGGCCCAGTTGAGTTATTGATGTGAGAGAAGAACAAAAAGGAAGCAAGATTGGTGTCAATTTCTCTCTCTCTCTCTTTCTCTCCCCCCCCCCTTTTCTAATGTTCTTCTTTACTTTGAAAGATCAAAAAGGGGCTAAATAGAACTTTTTTTATACCCCCCCATCATAATAGGATACAGAAAACAAAATTCCAGCAAACGAAATTGTTCTCAGACATCTTTTTTATTTCCCTTTCAGTGGCTTTGATTTAGGTCCCATGGCTTTAATCAAATTGTTCAAGGGGGCACAGAAATGATTCCATTAAACAAATTCCTCGCCTTACTCACTCTTCCTTTCCTCCCTTTAGCCCACTCTCCACATTTTTTGTTATTGTTTTTTATTAATGTGGGTTGCAAAAAAAAAAAAATCTCCCAACAAAGGAGTAAGTGGGGAATGGAGAGAATTTTCTATTTTTTGACCTAATAGCTGGGTGCTGGCTTAGCCACTCTACAGCTGACAGACCATTCTCCAAACCCAATTGTTCCTTCTCTCTTTCCCTCTTTGCTAAATTCATCCATCACTCTGGGCAAAATAAATAAAAAGGCCCAATAAACAAATCAATCCATCCATCATTTTCTAGGATCTCACATGGCACCTACAGAGGCCACACATGTAGGTTCTGTTATCCCAGCAGGCGTGCTCATGCCAGGCCTGTTTGGCCCGCTGGCTTCTGGGCTGGATGACACAGTAACAGCCCCTGTGGTTGTCGTCTCTGCCCTATAAATATTTCTCTCCCAGCTCCTCCCAGTTCTCCTTAAAAGGTACCCTGTGAATTCTCATCTAGAATGGAGCAGCAGCTTGTCCCTGGGGCTCATTTCAGTTGATCCCTTGGAGAAGGGGGATGGCATGGAGGACCATTCATATAAAGGTCCATTCTTGCAATAGGCTGTCCAGCGGCTGGCAGAAATGCAATATATTTTACTTATCTTCCTGATCCATTTAGCAGTCATTCTGCAAACATTATGAACACTTATGCAGGGTTAAGAATAGGGCCAGCCAACCACCAGGGATGAAAGGTGAATATGGCAGGTGTGGCCTCTCTTCTCAAGCTACATATATTCAGTAGACTGACCTAGAGGGGCAATGGCATGCACCAGGACTGTGCATGCTAACCTCAGTCACACCCTGAGACACCCACCACCTACCTCTCCAAGCAGACCTCTGTGCCATAGTCTCAGCTCCATTGTGGACAGGGACACTGGACACTCCGCAACAAGTCTACAGCGGGGTTGGGCTTTCCACTTCCATGTCGGCCCATCTTTATATCTATTTCTCAAATTTTTGGTTGAGGGCTGAATCGTTTTGTTTTGAAGGTCATTGCTGAGCCTTCAGAGTGCCCAGTATACCTACTAAAGAATATACAAATCAGGACCCTGATTATTTCTTTTAGCCCCATCGTCCTGGAGAGTAACTGAGTTATCTTTGGTCTGCATTTTAGGGTGAGCCCACCTTTGCTCTAACCTTGGTGGTGTTGGCGGCGGGAGTGAAGGATGATGCCTGGGACCTGGGGTGGAGGTTGGGGGGTGGGGAGATAAATAATTGACAGATCATATTCTTTCAAGCCTTCCTGGAGTTAATTAGGAAGGCCTGGGGGACAGAGGGAGCTCTCACTTCTGTTTATAAATAAGGGGCTGACCCACCTGGAGGTCCTGACCTTGACTTCTGTCCTGCCTTCCGAGATTGTGAGTAGCTGACCTGGCAGGAAGGTGAGCCGAGGAGGAGAGACCCCCGTGACGCCAGGCTATGTAGCAGTGGCCCTCAGCACTGGATAATTTGGTAGGATGAGAAAAGGAATGTTGTGTCTTTAACATTAGGTCCTGAAAGGGAATGTATTTGTTAAACATCATAATTACCCTTCAGCCACTGAACTCCAAAGCAAATGAGAACTCAGTAGCAATTGAGAACTATATAGCAATTGAAGCCACACCGAGGCCCATTACCACTTCTCAAATGATGCTTTCATTTAGATAAGGCAGATAATTATACATCTTGATTAGGTCACTGCTCCCAAGAGGATATGGTAGTTTTCAGGATTGTCCCCCTCCCTGTAAATAATGCCACAGAACTGCTGTCAGTCTCCCAACACTCTTTCCTCCTTTCTCTCTAGAGGGAGGTAATGAGATAAAGATACAGTCACACACAGAGACTTACGGTGCATGTACGTATGCAGGCTTAGATCCATTTTTCTCTCTTTTGTCCTCACACTTGGGGACAATGAGGTGCGTGAGCCTATGGCCCTGGGCGGAGAAGAACAGAAACAATAATAACCCTTAGGTATTTATTATCCTTTATTTCACAAAATGTATTTGTATGCCACCATCAAATGCTGCAGACAGGTGGTATTTTTTTCCCTTCTGAACTAGAAAGGAGCTAGGCTGAAAAACAAAACGGAAAAGGAAAACCCCTCTCTGGTGCCTTCTAGCTCTATGTGTGAAATCTATTCATATGGCCCTTTTGTAGCCAAGAAGACAGAAACCAGGAAGGTCAAATGGCTTTCTCGGGGTCACCTTGCAAGTGAAGACGTTGAGCAAAGTCTCCAGCCCAAGTCTTCTGATCCTGGTGTTTTTTCCTTCTTCTGATTCTACACCGTTCAGGGAATCCTCATTGTGTGCCCAATAAAACCATAAGCTTTGTGTGCTATGACCCTGGTTACTCCAGGCCCGCTCTGTTGGGTCCTTCCTCCTCTTCCCCCTTCAAGCCCGTGCCTGCCTGCTCTGTCCCGAGGGAGCCCACCCTCACCCTGCTGATGGGATATGCCCCCTGGGGCTCCTGCTCCTAGCTCCTCCCCTCTTTTCTTTACAGAACTGCCACATTGCAATTACTCATTTGTAAAAGTTAAAGAAATAAAGAAAGAAAAAGAAAGTAAGAAGGAAAGAAAGAAGCGTATTTACACCCATTTACCTCTAGTACCTACCAAAGTTCCTGTCATGTAGTAGGTATCAAATGACTATCCGCTGAATGAACACGTGTGCTAAGGGATTCACTGTGAATAAATAATGGCTTGGAACCTCTGAAGTCTCCGACCTAAAGATGCTACACTTCATTCCCAGAGAATTCAATAAAACATAGTCACCTCCTCACTTGGTCTTCTTCCCTAACACTCTCCTCCAAATTACTCAGCCAATTGCTCCTATATCTAGAGGTCCTGCTGCCAGCTAGTGATGCCGACACTGTGTTCTCGCAGGTTTGTCCTGCCCACTGTGTGTGAGGGCGCATCAAGCCAGGATCACGCGAGGGGCATCCTCTTGAGACAACCGAGCTTGAATCCCCTCTGTGTCTTGGACGAGAAACTGGAGTCGTGGACACTCCGTACAGATGACAGACATCTGGGTTAAATTGGAAGTGGAAAGAGAAAAGGAGTTATACATTTCAAAATCTCTGGATAATTAAATAAACTTCTCCATTCCTTTCCAGATGTTTGTTTGATGCCACAGGGATGCAGCCAGAGAAAGACTTTGTTTTGGAGTCTTAAAAAAAAAAAAGTGGCAGTGTAATTTCAATCTTGTTCACAAATCTTCAACTCCATTGAGGTACACTGCTGGCTGGGGAAATATACATATATAATACACACACACACACACACACACACACACACACGAATAATTGTTCTCTCCTCTGAATGGAGTGCTCTGTGTCCAGCCACCTCCTGCGTTCTGGCATGAATTTCCTGATAATTTCTTTCTCTTTTTCTCTGATTTTGACCTAACAAAATCCTTCTTTAACTCGAGCTCAACCCAGCACTGTTATTTGTTTATTAGGGTGGCCTGCAGAGTTCTGAGACCACCGGGTCTACACAGAAATCTATAAAAACACAAATGCAATTTGCGAATGCTGCAGTAAACTCCCCCTGAAGAGTCTGCTCACTGGGGACCTTAGACTAAAAAGTGGGTTTGCATTGGAGGAGGAGAAGGGGCCAGCTTTCTATGAAGCGGATGAAGTCCTTCATTCTCCCTTAGGAAACGTCCGGTCCCTGCCATGTGCCCGAAGTGAAATGTCTAAGGCCCTTGCCCATCAGTCTTCTCTTCCTAGCAACCTGCTTAGAGAGACAACACCTTGAGGGCAGGCTATTTGGTGTCTTTGTTTCTTAGGATTCCAAACTGGGTGTGGATTCAGGGCCAACCTACTGCACAACTCCAGGGGGGTATTGTTTACAAAGAACGAATGAATTGTGTCCCCAAGAGCTATACAATACAGTGGCCTTGAGGTTACTCACATTCATCTGGATTCTGGATAGCAGCAGCTTTCCTTGGGTCAGACACTCCTGAGCACCGGAAGACGGTGATGGAAGCCCTTTGCTGAGGGGATCACAGAGGTGACAGGGACATGAAGAACAGAGGGAGGACAGAGAAATGCGGGCACAGAGCTTTGTGCTCAGGGTACCGCGAGGGGGCACGGCCACGCCAACAGTGCTCTCTGCCGAGCAGGTCTGGCTCAGCGGCAACCTCCTCTCTTACCGCCATGTGCCCTGCAAAGAACACTGTTTCCTATGACTGCATCAAAAAAGGTTGGAGGTGTCTCTGAACACAGGTGCTCTTATGTCTGGGAGAGACTTCTGGCTGACAAACATCCCTTCCATGGTATCAACCTGTCCCATCTGCACACTGCATCCCTTGTAAGCAGGGATGCTGCCTATAATGTTAGAGCCCTTGGAAACAGTTGGGTGCACAACCTCTCCTAGGGAATCCTTCCCTGCGTCTCTGTCTTCCTCATTCTCTAATGTGAATCCCTCATGGAGCACTTCTGACTCTTTAACATGGGTTAGGAGGAAGGAGAAGGTTGGTTGCCATAATTCCTATGAGGCCCCCCTCCTCCCACGTGGAGAGAAACAGTCCTAATTCAACTCCACCTCCAGTTTTTTGTTTGGGTTAGAGCTTTGATAGGTTCTCTGTTTGACCTTTAAAAAATCCCCTTTGCTTGCTTCTGGATTTCTCAGGGCTTGCAGATATGGAACTAATATTACCTAGGCCAGAATAATTATCCAGATGTGTCCTTGTGATTACTTCTATAATACCCACCCCCGTGTGGGTCCCACTTTCGTCATGGTGGCCAACAGCAGTGGACGTAGATCCGACTTGCAAAACAACCAAACCAGCTAAGGGTGATAAAGAAAAGAACGTGGCTACTCCCTTGCAAGGGCCTGCCCTTACCTGGTGTGCTTGGATCAAATAGGAGTGAAGATACGGGAATATTTAAAACATGAACTCTTCTACTCTTTTTTTTTAAAAACAGCATTGACCAAACATAGGAAGTTCATCTTTAATATCACTGTTTATAAGCTGCTCAGAGATGTTTACCATGGTTCTAATTGGTATCATTAAGCTTAGGTGACATTATTAATGCTGCTGATTAAATTGCTCTAAACCCAACTTCGCCATTTATGCAAACAGCCGCGTCTGTGCTTCCCATGTTCACACTCGAGCACCAGGGTAGGAAAACAGGCTAATGGGGAGGCACGGTGGGGAGGGAAGTGGAACCCAGTTTCTAACCTGCCAGGTAGAGCATCTAAGAAGATCTGGCTCTGGTGTCCCTTTCTAAAGCTGTTCTTTTAAGAAATGGACATCCTAATTCGGTTAGTGCACTTTAAAAAGGGATTTGAAATGTCTCCCTTCTTGCTCTCCCCATTCTCGAGTCCCTCCTCCCTTCAAAGCCTACAGTGTGATGCTGTGTTCTCTGTCCTTACCCTAGTCTCCCTACCTGCTAATCTACCACATAACAAAATGATTACCCCATCCTTTAAAAAATTTTCTTTATTGTAGTGAAAAACACATCACTTAATCCCTACCCTATTCACAGACGCTTAGTGTACAGTACAGAATTAACTATATGCACAGTGTTATACAACAGCTCTCTAGAACCTTGTCATCTTGCATGACTGAAACCTTTATACCCATTGAACAGCAACGCCCCTTTGCCCCGCCTCCCAGCCCTTGGCAACCATCACGGTAGCCTCTGCTTCTGACTACTTCAGATACCTTATAGAAGTGGAATCATGCATTATCTGTCCTGTGACTGGTTTATTTCACTCAGCATAATGTCCTTAAGGTTCACCCACATAGTAGCATAGGATAAGGTTTCCCTCTTCATTTTAAAGCCAAATAATCCATTGTATGTGTAGACCACGTTTTCTTTATTCATTCTTCCATTGGTAGACATATAGGTCGTTTGTGAAATACTGCTACAAATGAACTTGGGAGTGCATATATCTCTTCAAGATATTGTTTCTAATTCTTTTGGATAAACACTCAGAAAAGAGATTGCAGAATCACATGGTAGCTCTATTTTACAATTTTTACCACCATACTGTTTTCCGTGGAGGCTGCACCATTTTACATTCCCACCAACAGTGCACAAGGGTTCCAGTTTCTTCACATCCTCGCTAACACTGGTTATTTTCTGGTTCGTGGGGGTTGACCAGTGGTGTCTATCTATATATCTATATCAATCTATCTATCTATCTATATCTATCTATCTATCTATCTATCTATCTATCTATCTATCTATCTATCTATCTATCTATAGATATATAAAATGGCCATGCTAACAAGTATGGGAAGGTTTTCTTATTGTGATTTTGATTTGCCTTTCCCAGATGATTAGTGATGTTGAGCATCTTTTCATATACCTGTTGGCCATCTGTATGTCTGTTTTGGAGAAGTGTCTAGTCAAGGCCTTTGCCCAGTTTTGATTGGGCTGCTTGGAGGGTTTTTTTGTTGTTACTGAGTTGTAGGAGTTCCTTATATATTTTGGATTAGTTCTTTCCACATTAGTATCAGCTATGTGGTGTGCAAGTATTTTTTACCATAGCTTAGGTAACCTTTTCATTCTGCTGACTGTTTCCGTTGCTGCACAGAAGCTCTTAGCTTGATGCAGCCCTGCTTGTCTATTTTTGCTTTTGTTTCCTGTGCTTTGGTGTCACATCCAGGAAATTATTGCCAAGATTAATGTTATGAAGCTTTCCCCATATGTTTGCTTCCAGGAGTTTTAGTTTCAGGTCTTACATTTAAGACTTCACTCCAGTTTTAGTTGATTTTTGCATATGGTGTAAGATAAAAGTCCAATTTCGTACGTGAATATGCAATGTTTCCACCATCATTTGTTGAAGAGACTGTCCTTCCTGTTGAATTGTCTTGGCCTCTGTTGAAGATGATTTGATTGTATACACAAGAGTTATTTCTAAGCTCTCTATTCTGTTGATTGGTCTGTATGTCTGTCTTTATGCCAGTACCAGACTTCTTTGATTACTATAATTTTGTAATATTAGAAAAATCATAAAGTATAATGCCTCCAGATTTGTTCTTCTTTCTCAAGATTGTTTTGGCTATTAGAGGTTCTTTGTGTTCGCATATGAATTTTAGGATTTTTTTTTCTACTTCTGTAAAAAAATGCCATTGGGATTTCAATACAAATTATACTGACTCTGTAGCTCACTTTGGGTAGTGTAGACATTTTAACACTATAAGGTTCTCTGATCCGTAAGCACAAATGCCTTCCTATATTTGGGTCTTCTTTAATTTCTTTGTTTTTTTTTATTAAAGATTTTATTTATTGATTTTACAGAGAGAGGAAAGGGGGAATGGAGGGAGAAGTATCAACTCATAGTTGCTTCACTTTAGTTGTTCATTGCTTGCTTCTTGTATGTGCCATGACCAGGCAAGCCAGGGTTTTGAACCAGCAATCTCAGCTTTCCAGGTCCACGCTCTATCCACTTTGACAGACCTTCTTTAATTTCTTGCAACCTTGTTTTGCAGTTTTCAGTATATGAGTCTTTTACCTTCTTGGTTAAGTTTATTCCTAACTCTTTTATTCTTTTTGATGCTATTGTAAATGGCATTGTTTTCTCAAATTCCTTTCCAGATAATTTATTATTAGTGCATAGAAACGTAAGTGATTCTGTACGTTGATTTGTATTCTGCAACTTTGCTAAATTCACTTGTTAGTTCTAAACTTCTTTGTGGAATTTTCAGGGTTTTCTACATATAAGATCATGTCACCTGTGAACAGAAATATAAATAGTTTTACTTCTTTCTAATTTGGATGCTTTTTCTTTTATTTACTTATTATTATTACTTATTGATTAATTTCTCTAGCTAAAACTTCTAGTACTAGGTTGAGCAGAAGTTGTGAAAGTGGGCATCCTTGCCTTGTTCCTGGTCTTGGCAGAAAAACTCAGTTTTTCACCGATGAGTGTAATGTCAGCTATGGGTTTGTCATATATGGGCCTTAATTATATTGAGACAATTTCTTTCTGTTTATAATTTGTTGTGTGTTTTTTACCATGATAGGGTGTTGAAGTTTTTCAAATACTTTTCTGCATCGATTAAGGTGATCGTGAGATTTTTATCCTTTGTTCTCTTGACCTTTGTATGTCGAACCATCTCCGCATGCCAGGGATTGAATCTCACTTGCTCATGGTGTGTGATATTTTTAATATGCTGTTGAATTTGGTTTGCTAGTATTTTGTTAAAGATTTTTACATCTATATTCATCTAGGGATGTTGGTCTAGTTTTCTTGTAATGTCTTTGTTTGGCTTTGGAATCAGAGCAAAGCTGGCCTCATAAGATGAGATTGGAAGTGTTTCCTCCTCTTAATTTTCTTTTTGGAAGAGTTTGAGGGGATTGGCATTAATTCTTCTTCAAATATTTGGTGGAATTCTCCAGTGAAACCATCTGCTACGGGTTTTATTAGTGGAGAGGTTTTTGATCATTGATTCAATCTCCTCACTAGCTATAGGTCTGTTCAGATTTTCTATTTCTTCTTAATTTAGTCATGGTATGTTTTATGTTTGCAGGAATTTCTCCATTTCCTCTACTTATCCAATTTGTTAGCATATAATTATTTATAGTAGTTTCGTAATCCTTTTACTTATGTGGCATCAGTTATAATGTCTCCTCTTTCATTTCTAATTTTATTTATTTGAGCCCCCCCCCCAGCTAAGGGTTTGTCAATTTTGTTGATATATGTTTTAAATCTTAGTTTTATTTATTTTTTTCTGGTCTCTACATCTTGTGCAATCTTTACTTTTTTCTTCCCTCTGATAATTTTGGGCTTAGTCTGGCTCCTCTTTTTCTAGATCCATGAGATAGAAAGGCTAGTTGTTTTTCTGAGGTCTTAGCCCTTTCTTCTTCAGAATGTTTTTATTTGTTGGACTCAAAGGATCTCTCTCTCTCTCTCTCTCTCTCTTTCTGTGTGTCTGTCTGTCTCTCCTCTCTCCCCTTTGCCATTGCCTTCTCTCTGTTTCTCTTCTTCCCTCTCTCTCCCTCTCCCACCCCTTGTCTCCCACTCTCTCTACCTCATTGGCCACTCCTTTTAGACCCCCTTTGCCACTGCTCCTTATCCTTGGCCTTCTTCCTTTCTCTAACTCACTTCTGAGAGGCTCTCATTTCATTTCTTGTCTTCAAACACCGTCTTGACCTTGGGGTTTTCCAAAAGCACATCTCCAGCCTCACACTTTTCCCTTGAATTTCACACTCCTACACACACATGCCCACTGAGCATCTCTACTTGGGAGTCTAATAAAGAGTTCAGGCTTACCACGCCCTACATTATACTCTTGATTTTTCTGTAAAATCCTGTGAGTCAATGGCAATTCCATTCTTGTTGCTGAGGCCAACCTGTAGCGTTGTATCTGACTCCTCTCTTTCCCTCACGCTCTACATTTGAGGTGTCACAAAGGCCTACCGAGCCTGTCTTTGAAATGCATGGCAGGCTCTCACCACTTCTCACCATCTCTGTCGCTTTAGCCCAAGCCACAGTTGTCTCTTGCCTGAATGGTTGCAGTAACCTCGCCACTGCTTTCCTTGCTTCTCCTCCCACCCCCAAGATCTATTCTCTGTACTGCCACCAGATGAGACCTTTTAAAATATCAGTGGGACCATGTTCTTTCTGTGCTCAAAAATCTTCCAATGGCTTCCCATCTCAGTCGGTGTATGATCTGGGGTCCTTACAGCGGCTCCCAGGTCCTTTACTGCTGGCTCCCTGCTCCTGCTCCAAACTCACGCCTTGCCATTTTCTGTCTGGCTCGGCAGTCTCCAGCATGCCCCGCAGACTCCACCACCGAGTCTGCATCTTTGGGTCCCTCTTCCTAGAATTATCTTCTCCCACATGTCCTTCCTTCCTTCAAGTCCCAATGACTTGAGAGGTGTTCCTTAACCCCGCTCTAGAGAGCAACCCCACCCCCTCTCTAGCACTCTCCGTTTGCCTTTCCCGGGTTGATTCTTCCGCACAGCACGATAAACTCTTGACACAGGAGGTATTCGTATCCATCCTTATGATTGCTTTTCTTCTCGGCCACCAGGATATAAACCTCACGAGAACATAGATTTTTCTCTTATTCATTGCCGTGTCCCTTATACCTAGAACAGTGCCTGCCACATGGTTCGTGCTGGATGAAGGTTAATTGAATGAATGAATGAAAGAGTCTGTTGAGCACATGATGGTCTCGCTTGTCTGGGTGTTATATGGAAATGGAGATCACTGTTGGGTGCTTTTCTTGCTTATTTATATAGCCAGTGAAAGTCTCCCCTTCAGCTAATGAAATCTGATGTCAGCTGTCTTAGGGATTTATCATTCAGGATGGTTCTATTGCAACTAATGGGGGCTGACCTGGGTTATCTTAATCAAAAAGAGAATTTATGGGGAAGGATATCAGGTCCTCCCAGACTGATGGCCAGCCGGAGAAGCAGGCGTGGACAGAGTACAGCTGTCCTTTAGTGAGAACAGTCTGCAGGATGTGCTGTCCTTGCTGTGACTCACCATGGGCATCCTGAACAATTCCAAACCATCGTTCTATGCACAGCACCTGCTAGAGATTTGCAATCTTGGGAGCAAGCCTCCATGGACCAGCCCAGGGCTCTAATTGCCAAAGGCAGGAAGAGGGCGTGTCCGGTTCTTTCTGCTTCCAAAGTGTGGACACTGGGTCCTGCCTGCCACCAACGCCTCCTTTAATTGGGGGTTTATTCAAGGGATGGGTGCTTGGATCTGGATGACCCGCAAAATAAGTCCAGTAGAAGAAGGCATACATTTCTTTGCTCTTTTACCGATCACTGTTTCTAAGTCACTCAAAGACTCGTTCACCTGTGAACCACACCGCTGCTGAGAAGAAGCTCGGGCACCTTCTTCACGTTTCCCTGGGTCTGTCAGCAAGTTGCTTCCCAGGAGGCCTTTGTGAAATTTCAGACCACTTCTCTCATTCTCTGCCTTTGCCTGATCTGTACATACTGGTTGCTAAGCAGAGGGAGGAGCTAGAACATCTTCTGATTTGAAGGAAAAGCATCTCTCTCCCAAAAGCTTCCCTTGCCCAGATTAATTTAGAACCATCTGCATAGCAAGGGTGCAGTAGGGCCACACATATATGTGTACAAACAAACACACCCACAGAGCCCGGCACTGAGCAGCCTGTCCCAACATCCGCAACCTTCACGTTGGCGCTGAATGACACGGATGATGATGACAGTGCTTTCTGATACAAAGGTATTTTTATCGAAGACACTAGCCTACCACCCTCTACCACCTGAATTTTCTATTCCCCGAGGGGAAAAGAAGAGGTGGAGTTGTAGAAATGTGAATATAAAGCACTTCCACTCCAGAGAACCAAGCCCTGACCAGATTGTGGACCCCCATGGATTTCAAGTAGACCTTCCTGTCTTCATTGTGAGGACCATGAGTCCACTGCGATACAATGCATGTGTGTGGATTTGAGCTCCTTCCTGATTTAAACCCCTTACTGTGCAAGTGCTCAGCAGTGCGCACGCGCACACACACACACACACACACACGCACACGCACACACACACACACACACGCATACATTGCCCGACCTCCTGCCAGTGCCCCCAGCTCACAGGCATGCACAGTTCTGGCTCTAATGACTCAGATGCCACTAATTCAATCCCAGCAGGACAGTTGCTCCTTTGATGTTCCCTTGGGGGGCATTCCAGGAGGTCCCCACTCTTACTGATGTGGAACTCTCTGGGGGTCAGTAAGCAATGAGGACATGTGTTGGGGTAGAGAAGAGGAAAACAAAAACAAAAACGCTGGCTCAGGCTCCATGAGGGAGACAGATCTGCCGTGGAACGAGTGCACATTCAGGGGCTGCAAAGCCCTGCAGGAGCACAACAGACATGCTTAATGCCAGACGACGAGCACCTTCCCTGCAGCAGACGGGACAGCTGTCCCCACTGCTGGGCCGGGTCGGCTACTGCCCGTCCTTCTGCCTCAGTTTCTCGCCTTGATCTGTGGGGGGAGTACATGTTTTCTCTGCCCCTTGGAGATAGAGCCAAGTCATTTATAGACTTATGCAGTCAAATAAGAACAAGAAGAAGCTACTCATTGCAGAGATAACAGCATGTTTGTTTCTCTAAGGTTTCCCTTCAGCTTCAGCAAATCCAATAGAGCCCACCTACACTGAACTTGACAAATAGATTTTTTTTTTGTATTTTTCTGAAGCTGGAAACGCGGAGACAGTCAGACAGACTCCCGCATGCGCCTGACTGGATCCACCCGGCATGCCCACCAGGGGGTGATGCTCTGCCCATCTGGGGCGTTGCTCTGTTGCAGCTAGAGCCATTCTAGCGCCTGAGGCAGAGGCCACAGAGCCATCCTCAGCGCCCGGACCAACTTTGCTCCAGTGGAGCCTTGGCTGCGGGAGGGGAAGAGAGAGACAGAGAGGAAGGAGAGGGGGAGGGGTGGAGAAGCAGATGGGTGCTTCTCCTGTGTGCCCTGGCTGGGAATCGAACCCGGGACTCCTGCACGCCAGGCCGACGCTCTACCACTGAGCCAACCGGCCAGGGCTGACAAATAGATATTTTAAGGCATGCTAATATGCATTAGTAGGAGGAGGGGCTTCCCAATGAATATAAAAAGAGACTCACTTTGTAAATAGTAGATCTATGAGCAACTTTTCCAACATACATCTGCTGCATGGAATTAAGTACACAAACCTGTGATTTAGTAAAAACAAAAAGAGAACAACAATTTGCATCCTACCGACGCTAAGTTTGTGCCATAACCATTAGTCCTCAAGTGTGAGTTAATAAGGGCATAAACACGTATTTCAGAGTGGGTCTAAGCAAGACTTAGAAAGTAATCACGAAAAGTATTCTGGGATGGAGCCATAAAAAAAGCAGGCCAGTAAATCCGCCAGCCTCCCAGACACTCTGTTATTTGATAAAACTAATAATGCAAACTTATTGCTATAGCAGAAACGTCATAAGAATGTAGTAAAAATAAACAAGCACATGGCGCTGGCAGAAGAGCCGAAAACAAGTGTGAAACTGAAGACATCGAAGGAAAGCCAAGATCATCTTGGCAAAGTGGGAGCAGGCGATGTTCACATATATTAGTGGGAAATTTTAAGAAATTTGGGATTTTTTTTCTTCATGTTTGAGCAATATTTTAGGAAGTGGGATTTCCTACATACTTGTCTCTGTCCCAAGATTTCTCTCTTCCCAGAAATATTTGCTACTTTTAAAGCAAAGGAAAGAGGAGAAAGAGCTAGTGTTATTAAGCCTTATGCTCATGGTTTACCTGCATTGCTTCAATTGATTCTTAAAATAATAATCCTGAATGGAAGGGAAGGGCTTATCACACAGCCTGGTGGGTCTCTATCACTCCGGAAGCCATGTTTTTTTTTTTTTTTCTTTTTTAAGAGAGGTGGGGGGGGGGGAGAGAGATGAGAAGCATCAACTTGTAGTTGCTTCATTTTTGTTGTTTTTATTGGTTGCTTCTCATACGTGCCTAGATGGGGGGACTCAAGCCGAGCCAGTGACCTTTTGCTTAAGCCAGCAACCTTGGGCTCAAGCCAGCTTCCTTGGGATCATGTCAATGATCCCGTGCTCAAGTTGGATAGCCTGTGCTCAAGCTGGCGACCTTGGGGGCCCACAGCATCCCAGGCTGATGCTCACTCCACCACGCCACCACCGGTCAGGCTGGAAGCCATGGTCTTGACCGTGGCCACTTGCTGTATCATGCTCCTACTCTTCATCAGAACCTGCGGAGGATAAACGAGGGCTTCCTGTAGAGCACCACTTGTCAGAGTGTCTGGGACCCACTACCTGCTCCGGGAAAGTTCATTTCCCCATTGGTATCTGGAAGCCTTCCCACATTCCTGTCCTAATCAGACTGCCACCTGCCCCTGAGGGGCAGTCAAGGATTGGCCAGAGCAACTTCTTTCCGAGTCCAGCAGTTGTCACTGGGGCAGGGGATAGGAGAAGATTTGAAGGCCCAGGCCAACACTGCTTCCAGCCCCAAATCCCTACCTTTATCCAAACCCCACGAGGAACCCCAACACCCCCCACTGTCCACAGCTTGGTGCCCACAGCTGCTTGGAATCAGTAAGGTGAGGCCACCTCTCTCCCTGGTGCCCTACTCACAGCGGCTGAAGCCTGCTGCCCTCAGGGGGCACCCATAGCTGTGAGAACCAAAACCCCACTGTCAGTGATGGGCACTCTGACGGATGCACCAAGGGGGCCTGCTGGGCCTCCCGGTGGTGATCAAAGGAGGAGGGAAGGCGTGGACCAGCTGTGCACTGGATCAGAATGGGTTACAGGCCTGCTCAGGCCCCAGGACGGCCGCCAGCAGGGGAAGCGAGAAAGCTGTGAGGAGAATACCAAGTTGCTCCTTGCACGGGCCTATTCCAAGTGAAGGCAGCCTCCTCGCCCTTAAATCCAATTAAAGGCCGATATTATGTCAGTGGAAATGTATGCCAATTCTAATATAGTCTAATAAGCCTTAAAATAGCACTCGGTAAGTGGAAAGCCCTGTGGTTTAATTTGATTCACAGCCTAATAACAGGCTTAATAAGAGGGAATTGGACCCCTTTTATTTCCAACTGGTCTCTGCCTGCTCTTTTCTTTCCTCCTTTCTCTGCATCCCCTTTCCCTGTCTTGGGAGCTCGGTTGAGTGACGCAGAGAGACGGCAGTGAGGGGCAGGCGGGCAGTTCCCTCCCTCAGAGCTTCTGGCTGGCGGAGAGCCTCCTGTCTCCTGCTACCGGAGGGACCTGAGTCAGGCGTGTGGCAGGAGCACCAGGCCCTGGGTCCTTCGCTTGAATCCCGCCGTCTGGGACAGGTGCTCACGTTTCCGCTCTGCTGCTTCCCATTGGCCATGGGGAGGGGGGGGGTGTGATTCCTTGGGGCGTATATCTGGGGTGAGAGGGGGCTCATCACTCCTTTCTTCCTGGGCCGGGTGTATTCCCTCACAGGACAGTGCTGGTGCCCACGGCCACGGTGCTCACACATCCACAATGGAGATGGGTGACGAGGGGCTCGTCTCATGAACGCAGCCCAGAAACTGATTCAGGGACGTGCTTTATAGAATCTTGGTTCAGTTCTTGGGAGAGCAGAGAATTCTGAAACATATAAATAGCAGAGTTTTAGGATTTAGTGTACTCTTAAATAAAAAAGTTGTAATGAGATATAATTCGTATTCCATACAATTGACCTGCTTAAAGAGGACAATTCGGTGAATTGTAGAATGATGACAGACTTGTGCAACTCCAAGCACAATCCACTTTGGCATGTTTTCAATTATTCTGCAAAGAAACCCCACAACTGCTGGCCATCACCCTCCCCCCAAAACTCCATGCCTCCCAGTCCTAGGAAACTAATAAGCTACTTTCCATCTCTGCAGATTTCCCTCTTCCAGATATTTCATATAATTGTAACCATACACTTCGTTGACCTCTGTGTCTGCCTTCTTTCACTTAGCATGGTGTTTCCAAGTTTCATTCATATAGCTTCTACCAATACCAGTACGACCTCCATTTGTTCTGCTGAATAATATTCTGTTATATGAGTATGGCACATTTTATTTATCCATTCCTCATTGGATGAGCATCTGAGTTGTCTCCACTTTTTGTCTGTTATGAATAGTTCTGCTATGAATGTTGGTGTGCAGGGTTTTTGCCAGATGTATGTTTCCACTGCCCTTGGATATACACCTAGCAGCGGAGTTTCTGGCCGATAGAGTAAATTGACGCTGACCCATGTGAGGGGCTGTCGGACTGTTTTCCAACGCGGCTGTGTCGTTTCCATCCCCACCAGCAACGCGTGAGGGCCCCAGTCTCGCCGCACCCTCGCCAGTGCTTGTTCTTGTCTGCCTTCTTATTATACCCATCCCAGTGGGTGTCAAGCAGTGGCATCTCACTGTGTTTTTTTTTTTTTTTTTTTTTTTGTATTTTTCTGAAGCTGGAAATGGGGAGAGACAGTCCGACAGACTCCCGCATGCGCCCGACTGGGATCCATCCGGCATGCCCACCAGGGGGCGACGCTCTGCCCACCAG
This sequence comes from Saccopteryx bilineata, assembly GCF_036850765.1. Taxonomy (NCBI): domain Eukaryota; kingdom Metazoa; phylum Chordata; class Mammalia; order Chiroptera; family Emballonuridae; genus Saccopteryx; species Saccopteryx bilineata. The sequence continues at coordinate 336,290,233 of NC_089491.1, read as the reverse complement.
GGGGCAATGCTTTGCCCCTCTGGGGCATCGCTCTGTTGCGACCAGAGCCACTCCAGAGCCTGGGGCAGAGGCCAAGGAGCCATCCCCAGCGCCCATCTTTGCTCCAATGGAGCCTCGCTGCAGGAGGGGAAGAGAGAGACAGAGAGGAAGGAGAGGGGGAGGGGTGGAGAAGCAGATGTGTACCCTGGCCGGGAATCGAACCTGTGTACCCTGGCCGGGAATCGAACCCAGGACTTCTGCACGCCAGGCCGACGCTCTACCCCTGAGCCAACCGGCCAGGGCTCTCACTGTGGTTTTGATTTGCAAATTGGAAGGGACACTCAGTCTCCATTCAGGCCCTGAGTGGATAAAGAGTGTGTCTTGAATTCAAACCTCAGCTATGGCGACGGTTGGCCAGATCATCTTAAACGGGTAACTTAACAGCTGTGAATCTCAGTGTGCAGATCTGTGAACTTGAGGTAGGTTGGCCCCCCATTCAGTGCCTTCCCTTCCCCCAATCCCGATACGTGTGCCTCCATTTTTACGCTGGGACAATGAGAGTGGTATTTATACAGCTCCGGCAATTTCACAGTCAGGTCGGGAGAAAGACTATAACTTAAGAGCAGAAAGGGATGGTGATGATGGACTGAGTTGGAACAAAGAAACAAAGGGCGTTTGATGCCAAGGTAAAGAAATCGGAGTTTCTCTAACGAGAAGAAAAAGGCTAAGGAGTGACATAATAACCGTCTTCAATATAAGAGGGGTTATTATGTGGAGGATGGTGACCAGCTGTTCCCAGCTCCACTCAGGACATCAGAAGGAAAATGCATTTAAAACCATGGGAAGCAGCCTGTGGCTTCGTTATTAGGAAGAGCTCCTTTGCTCTCGGGGTCGTGAAATGTTGGAATGGGAATTTATCAAATTTCCTGTCCCTGGAGGCCTTTACAAATATGATAAACTGCATCTGGAAACATGAAGGAGGTGCCCTGAGGTGGTTCCGTCCATCACAAATGCGGCGCGGCTCCTCAGCTCCTGGCGGTGCCCACCCTTGGGAGCCCTCCCCGTGGGACCCCCGTCCACCCGAGTTGTGTTGTCCTCTCGGTGTGCCCCACACTCCCGTCCCGCCAGCCACACCCGCCCCGCCCCCGTTCCGGCTGGACCCACTCACTCGCTGCCCCCCGAGTGCATTGTGGGAGTGGGTGCCCTCTCTATTTCAGTGCTGAGTGATGTGCTTTCTATACACAGCCCCGGTTTAGAGCTTCTTCGGCAGCTCCTGGGCTGAAAGTTGCTGTTGAGTGAGAGTGAGGGGAAAAGGAGTTAAATAACCCTTTTATTTTATTATTTTTAAAAATCTTTCAAGGAAAGCTCAAATTTGGTTTTTTAATAGATGTCTCACGGTGGCCATTATTGTCCTTGCCCAATCTTTGGGGACTGAGAACTTGGCTAGCTACTCCTGTGTTACGGATGTGCAAACCCAAGTGCTACTGGGGAAGGCATACCCTTAGGCTCACAGATGGACCGTCTCTGATCTGGGATGCTGTACCCGGCAGTCATCCTATCTGGGTCTGTCTGTGGTTGGGCCTGATGGGAGCTTCTACACCATCACTCCACCTCCTTCCCATAGTCCAGAGCACCCCCAGGGCTCCTGTCAGCCTGAGCTCATCAAGGTAATCCTGTCTGCCTGCTTTCCCAGGGTTTGGTTCAGGCAATCCTAAACCAGTAGGTGCCCAGAATTTCCCTGGACCCAGGGATCAGGGAAGCTCTATCGCCATACCCCATATTTTGGGGCTGGGTTTGCTTTGTCCTCTTTTAGTTGCAGTGCGCCTAGATACCGACCCCCATGGCCCTGGAAGCCACCAGGAGGGACCTGGGGCAGCGAGAGCCCCAGGAGCCATCTGCCTGCCTCTGCGAGCCACCTGTCCAGTTTATCTCAGCATATGCTATAAATGTGACATTTCTGCATGCGCCGTGATGTGAAAAAGGTTGGGAAACGGAGCGGGAGAGAGGTTAGGACGAGGAGTTAGCATTTATTCCTTCCCCACTCGCTCATGTCCCTGTGGATTTGTCAGCTGTGTCCTCGCACGGGCTTCCCTCAGGGCTGCAGGTGGCTGCTAGCAGCGTCTTAGGCCTGTGTGGGTGACGTCACGCCCTTACAGATTAGAGAGCTGTGGCAAAGAGAGTATCTGGGCAGGGTTAGACAGGTTGTAAGTGGTGGGGCCAGGGTTTGATTCAGTCGAGGGATGTGCAGGTAGGGGGAAGGGCAGGTTTCTATCTGACACCTCCTGCCCACCTCGTAAGTCCTGCCCCCATAAGTTACTTCTCCAACACCAACCAAAGGAAGCATCACCAAGCAAATGAAACTCCCCCCGGCTTCCCTTTCCCCCTTTCTCCCACGTCGGTCCCAGGAGAACCACACCTCGGAAGGCGCCTGAATCATAGTGTCCGGCTATCCCATGTCTGTGCCTCTCTGCAGGGGAACCCCCGCAGCATCAAAGTACCTCAGGAGGCCAGATGCTGTCTGGAGAGACTGGAAAAGGGGAGAAGGATGAAGCAAAGCCAGTTGCAAAGATAAGGATGGGCCTGGCTTGAGAGTTGGGGTCTGGGATGGGGTCTAGGCTCTGCCACTCTCTGTGTGATCCTGGCAACTGCCTTCCCTCCCAGACCCTGCATGTGGTGTGTAGACTCGTCTACAAGCACACGTCGCCTGTTGCCCTGGGTGCCTGGCTCAACACTAGCCTCTCAAACTGCCTCTCCGTCTGTGACCAACCCAACACTTCCTGCTCGGCATCTTAGGTGGCTCTTTTCGGAACAGCATAAACTTTTCTCCAGAAATACCTTGTCACTGAGCTGGCGTTGATTTTTGTCATTTCCTAGTCTTCTTCTGGATTCTTTTGTTCCCCTCCCCCCCATCCTACCATGTACACTCATCCCCAACACACACACACACACACACACACACACACACACGTGCACGCACACCGACGTACAAACAAGCTTATGCTTAGGAAAAACTGAACTTCCTGGCAGCTACTCCGTTCATGTCTTGCTTAGTTTCCAGATGATGAAACTGGCCTTGGGCCTGGGTGGTTGTCATGGAGATGCATCCCAGCTTCTCTCCCCACATCAGCCCTTGAGCTCTTCCCAGCAACCTTTCTGGGCTAGAAAAGAAAGATCTGGCTTTGCCCTCTTTCTCTCTCTCTCTCCTTCTTCGAGTGCTTTGATGCTACCTAATCCAAGTCGTTCCACCAGGGAGGGGGCATCGGGCTGGCAAAGCACCCAGGAGGTTTTTTATTTGGCTTGTTGTATTAGCTAAATTATCCCAAGCGGCAATCAGAGGAAAAAAGAAATAAAATGGAATCAGCGTAATGTCCGTGTTATTTATATTTCATCCTCTTCTCCAAGGTCAGTACAGGGACGCAGGTTTCTTTCTTTCTTTGACTCTCCATGTAATGTCATCCTCCTCCTGCTGTTCAAATCTCACCGCCTACTGAGATCACCATCAAAAATACCTCACCTTTTCATGCAGGGTCCTGCATAGACAGCTCATCAATAGTATCTACCTGAAGCTCGGCAAGGTAATTCCTCCAGGGGCTTAGACTGCTTCAGATTTCTAGAAAAATCAGTGTGTGTGTGCACGCACCTGTGTGTGTGTGTTTGTATACTTTATCCAGAACCGAACTGTAAACATCTTCAAGGATTTGGGCCAGTGCCTTGTATAATCCTAACCAGCAGTGGGCAGGTGAGGGAAACTGAGGCACAGAGCGCAAAAGAAGGATGGCATGTCCTTTCAGACAGTCCCCAGAAATTAAACGGGTTGAAGTCTAAGGGCCCAAAGGGGAAAACAGTCTAGGTTACCTGGTCGTTCCGGGCCTTCCTCGCATGTTTGGAAAACAGTCCATCCACAAAAACTCCCATCCCAGGGCTTGCTGTGCAGAGAGAGGGGTGGAATTTGTACTGGTGATAACCTGGGTTTTCATCCTGCCTCTTCCATTACCGACTTGGCTAAGTGGAGGAACATTTTTGAAACTTCGCTGTTGAAAACTTTTCCTCCCTAAAAAACGGAATTAAAATACCTACCTGCTTCCCTCCAAGTAATCCAATGTTGTGGAAGATACTCCGCAACCTCCCAGGCAAGCTCGAAACATTGTTTAATTAAAGCTGTGCTGTTGTCTCATTTGGTGTTGGCAACCGCCCTGTGAGGTCAGCATTCTTTTCTAAAGTTCGGAGAGATCAAACAACTTGCCCAGAGTCACCCAGGTAGCAGGCCACGGTGTCCAGACTGCTGACTTCAACTTGAGCACTTTTTCATCAGCCCACAGCTGTCTATGGGAACAAGGTTAAACGGGCGCAGAGACTCAGAACCGGAGAAGGGGGTCATTTCAAGGTCATCTCAACAAACAGCCTGCTGTACCAGCTTAGGAATGATATGCGGCTCCAGTGACCAGGCATCATAGGAGCCTTATGGCTCCAGTAGCAGATGGGGAGAGAGGAGAAAGGGGTAGAGTGGGAGAGGAGAGAGAGTGGAGGCAACGGGAGGCCTTGAGAACGCCCGTGCTGAGGTCTTTTGAGCCAAGAGAAAATGTGTGTCTTTATCTTTGTCTGTGCAATTTATGGTCCAGCTGGGCTCTGAAAAATTACTCTTGGGGTGAGACTGGAGCCCCAGGGGCCCTTCCAGGAGCATAATGGAGTCTTGGTTATTGGAGAGACGTTCCCCAATGGGGTTGGCTGGCAGAGCCCGGAAGGTTTAGAGAATGCCACTCTATGGCGTTCCCAGAGCAACCAACTGACCTGAACTCATGTGTTAGAACCAAGGATGATGTCATTTCCTTCCCTACGCGTTCTGACAAATGTTCTTCCAATGCATTCATTCGTTCATTCATTCATTCATTCATTCACTCATTCTACAGAGATTCCTAGCAGAGTAGGTGGTTGTTATCATTGTAGATGAGCTACAGCATGTCTTTCTACAGGAGAGTTCAATGCACTGGATAAATTTGAGCTTTCTTGCCCGTAAGAGTAAAGCGTTTAGTGTTTAATGCACATGCACATACAGTAAGCATCCATGCATGTAAAAATTATCACCATTCACCGTTATCCAAATAACGTTTTGGAGTTGTTCCTTTGCTGAGGTTGATAGTGATGCGTTGCATGTCAATTTAGCAGGAAGTTAACCATATATTTATATGTGCTCTGAGAACGCTTGGCCAGCCAAAGTAACCAGTCTCCATGCATTTAGTATAATTGCCTATGTTTTGTTGATTGTTAATCTAAACATTCTGCTCATCAATGGGATTTTCTACTTTCACACATACATGCATCCCCAAAAGGAGTTAGTTTTCATTTATTCATTTCACCAACATTTAGCAATTGCTGGGACCTATTCTGTCTGGAGGAATATTAATTATGTACAAATTTCCAATGAGAAAGCTGAGGTAAGATGCTCCAGAGGGCACATTAAATCCACAGTGGTCCTCATTTCTCTTAGGAGGGGTGGCTTCTCCTTGCTGTAGTGTGTATTGCTGTGACTCTAGACATAGGATGCCTGCATGCTTTGGCGATATTAGTATCCCCTAGTTCCACTGGAATGTAAGTTCTTCCCAACATGACACAGAATTAAATCAAAATATGGGAAGTGACATGACAACACTTTGAAGACAAGGATGGACAGGCACAATGCTTTGATGAATATCTGTTGAGATCTGCATGGAACCAGCTGTGTAGGTAACGGAAGCATATGAAGAAGAACAGAGGAAGGGAAAAGCTAAAGACAGACGCTGAGAGGCTGGGAGAGGGATCTGGACACTCGGCCTCCCATGCAGGGGCCAGTGTTGACGATTTCGGGGTCCAGGAGGTAGGCAGGGCCCATGGTCTTCTCTCTGTAGGAGCTGAGACTCTAAGGTGGTGATTTATGGCACTGGCCTCTCCTCCCCCCAGAGGGCTCAGAGTTCTCCCGAACCTTTTGTCTTGTGACATGGGCAGACCGGTACCTGAACAGACCTTTGTTCCTTCACGACACACATGGGACATGATCGTTTGTATGGAGCACACAGAGGCCACACGCGGGGGCAGGCCACTGCCTGTGCAGGAGCTGAGGGGGCATATCTGTGCCTTGAAACCCCTGTAGCCCCTTAGCAGAGTGCCTGTGTCCATGGACACTGTTGGGATGTGCTGTTTCAGGTGGCTTGTCTCACAGGTGAAAGGACAGGTGCTTTCAGGGAGGAGTGTAATCTGTCCGCCTGCCTCTAGGCAACTCTGCGCTGCATCATCCCGATAAGGCACACCAGTCAAGCAGGCAGGGGGGAGTGCATCTGAATAAACTACGTGTTATCAGAGAGGTGGTGCCCACTTGTTCGTGCCCACCACTACCCACTGTGTGTCTGAAGGCAAGCCTCGGTTTCCCGCTTGCTCTCTTCCTGGGGCCTTTCTCTAAGCCAGCGGACTCTGGAAGGCTGGCTCTTCCCTGTTCCAAGGACAAAAGTTTCAGGACCTTAAGCTCCCCAAAAGGGCAATGCAATCATGATTATCACATGGTCCATTTGAAAAGCACTAGGACTTCCCAGACAGACAACAGAGGGACAGCCAAGAGGAGCCGGGAAGGGGAGGAATCGGGACTGACTATTGGATGAGGACAGAGCTGCGGTTCTGCAAGAGGAAGGGCTCTGTGGATGGACGGTGCCAATGGTTACACAACAACGGGGACCACTTAACACGACTGGACCATACACTTGAAGAAAATACTCAGACGGCACAACTTCTGCGTGGATTGTACAATAATTAACTTTTTTCTTTTTTTAAACAAAGCACTTCCCATCGAAAGAGTTTGCCCTGCCTACTCTTTACCATTTCAAAGTAGCTGGCTTTCTTCTTCTTACAGTATATTTTTCTAGACCTAAAACTGATCTTACTCTTTTAAGTGGATCTTCAGCACTAGGACTTTGAATATAGCTTCCCAGCCCCTTTCCCAGGAGGCTTCTGCCAGGTACCAGCTCCTCAGCCCTCTGTCAGCATCTGCTGAGGGAAAAAATGTACCTGTCCAGTCAGGCTCAACCCGGCTCCTTTCTCCTTAAGGCACCTGGCAAAAGTCAGGGGTCACTGCACTCCGGCCTGTGAGGTGACCAACAGGAATGCTGGCCTCGCATCTGTTCCCACAACTGTCTCTGAGCCGGACACACAGGACTCGGGCTTTGGATTGTGCTTTCAAAGTTTATCAAAACTCCCAGTTGTCTGTAGCCTGCTATTTTCCAGCCCGGCTTAATTTATAATAACAGCAGCGACCGTCACAGAAGCTTCTTATTGTATAGCCGAGATCAATCTGTTTGTAACTCATTATATTCACAGAGCCTTTATTTACCTAAGTATATTACAATGGCTCATGGATTCTGTTGTTATTATCAGCATTGTTATTCATACCTGTTATCCAATGTTATTATTTTTATCGAGTTGTCTTTTTCTTAGTTTTGGGTAATGTCTTAAAGGCTTTGTTTTCTTTATAATCATAAATTCCCTAACAGCAGGAATAACTTTCCTGATTTTATGAGGTAGAGAACAGTAAGGAATGGAGGAGACGAGAGGGTCTCCTCAGAGCCACACTGATGGCAAAGGAAAAACCCAGGCTGGATTGATTTATTCATGTCACATGCCTTTACTGTGTGTCACTTCACGCCTCACACAATGCTGGGCCTCTAAGATCCAGAGTGATTAAAAGTGGGGCAGTGGTGTCACTCAGATCTGGGCTTGAGTCCCATTTTGACTAAATAATATACTTAGTCAACAGCATATTGTGTGAATTTGGCCAAGTTACTATCTATATCTTATTTCCCTTATTAGACAACAATAGCACCCACTTGCATATGAAATGTATGTAGTGTGTATTTATATTATCTGGCACGGAGCGAATACTCAATAAATGTTAACTATGGTTGGTTTATCGTCCTCAGGGAGCTCACAACCTCGAAAGAGAACCAAGCCCTAAAATACTCAGAACTGTGCCGGAAGGGACAGGGTAAGGGCCATGGTGAGGATGAATCCATGTGCGGGGACTGGTGCAGACAGAGAGGGGAGGCTGGGGCCAATGGGCTTCCTTCCAGGCAAAAGGAGGCAGCATCAGCCCTGGCCCAGAATCAAGAAGGGGTGAGTGTGCCGATGAAGGAGAATTGGGTCTGACGAGGAGAGGGGGTCGGGGTGTGAGGCTGGAGATGTAGACGGGGCCGTTCTGCAAAGGGTTTGGATGTCATCCTCAGGGGGTTAGGTTTTACTGTAGTTGAACAATTCTGAGACAACACGTTTTCACTCCCATTTTAACATCTCCAGACCGAATGCATCTTACAATCAATGTGTCATAGTTAATTGCCAGTGTCGTCCCCCCCCCGCGCCTTTCTTAATAGTACACAAAATTATAGTGTACCATACAATTGGCTCCTCAGCTTCAATGACATGTGGCGTGTTAAAGGCTTGGGGCCTGAGGCCTAGTTGGAGAAAGCTCCATGCTGCTATTGTCCTCTCCCTGTCCCAGGACCTTGTTCAGTGCTGGCAAATAAATAATAAATAAATAAATACCCTCCTGTGCTCAGATATAATTCAGTGTTGATAAGGGACATGAGTCCTCCCAGCTCTTAACTGCCGTTGTCTCCGGGTAGGGAACCCAGCTAAAGTTGAGTTCCCACCTGATATGAGCTGTCTTTCTTCAAAATGCCACATGTGGCAAATCAGGAATGCAGGAAAAGAAGCAAAACTGCTTAGAAGTATAGGGAGTATGCCCCCAAAACACCTTAGCCCACTCAGAAGTCAGGTGTTCTGCCCTTCGCACGGACATATCCTCAGGCTTCTTTGAAAGGTTCTCCGACTTCCTCCGGGACTGGACGTCGCTGTCTGTGCGTGAATGGTTCTGGGTTCTGCAGAATGAGTTAGGAACCGGGGCAGGAAGCTGGTCTTGAGGGATGAGATCCTTATTGTTTTCAATTTCTTGATTCTTGTGTGTGTATTTTCATCTCCTATTTCCTCCCGTTCTTCTCTACGCCCCTCTTTCCTGCTTCTCTCCATTGAGCTGTGCTATCTTTGGGGTGCAGTCAACCCATGGCGCGACTGTTGTGGGGACAGGGACGGGAACGGGGGCAGGGAGGCAGACGCTGAAGGGCCTGGAGATCCTGTCAGCTGATGCTCAGAACTATCTGAGGCTCGTCTATGTGCGGGACACACAGGAGCCCCCCCCCCCACTTTGGTGGACTGGGCTGGTCGTCTCACAATAGTGCCCACTGCTCTCTTCCCACTTGTCCCTCATCGTAGCCTCTCCTCCTCACTTCCCTTCGGACAAGTCCACAAAGCCCAGTTTGATCCTGTTTTAACTTGACTGAGTAATACGGTGAAGAGGCAGAGGTGAGAGAAACGTGTGTGGTGTGATTTTCCTTGGACGCTCAACCCTTCAAGTTCCACCCAGCCACTCAGGGCTCTGAGTGGACTCCTCCAGGTTCTCGAACTTAGGCATGCCACAGACTCACTGTGTGGTCCAAAGGAGAAGTTGTAGACAAGTCCCCTAGCCGGTGAAAAACTCCGCCTGCGGTCTGCAGGGTCCAGAATTCTACTCTGATGTCACTTCCCTGTTTTAGTCAGGCAGGGAAGCTCAGTGAGTATTTCCAGTCCAGGTCTCTGTTACGTATCATATATGATGTGTGTGTACATTCCAGTGTCTTTGGTGAAAAAAATAAATCGTCTTTATTATTAGGTTCAGCTTCTATGCCAGGTCCTTTCAGTTAAGAATCATTTTGCCTGACCAGCAGTGGCGCAGTGGATAGAGTGTTGGCCTGGGATGTGAAGGACCCAGGTTCGAAACCCCAAGGTTGCCGGCTGGAGTGCAGGCTCAACAGGCTTGAGTGTAGGGTTTCTGCCTTGAGCATGGGATCATAGACATGACCTCATGGTCACTGGCTTGAGCCCAAGGTCTCTGGCTTGAGCAATGGGTCACAGGCTCAGCTAGAGCCCCCTTGTCAAGGCACACGTGAGAAAGCAAACAATGAACAACTAGGGTGCCACAACTATAAGTTGATGCTTCTCATCTCTCCCTTCCTGAGTGTCTGTCTCCCTCTCCCTCTCTCTCTCTCTCACACACACACACAAAAGAAAAAAGAAAAAAAAGTCACTTAGAAATGCTCTTCAGTGCTTTCAAAGAAACTTCCAGTTAAAATCTTGTCTTCTGCAGTTTTGTCAGAATTGTGTGGAATTCAACATGTAAACCAAGAGTGGGGGCCTTAGAGTATTCTGTCCTAACCTAAAAAGATGAAAAACTCAGGCTTAACCTATTCCAATTATTGTATCCAGGGGCTGGGAGGGGGAGGTTGTATTAAAGTTTATTTATTTACATTTAAGCATATACACTTATGATTGCTACTTTTCACAAAATGGAATACTTTATTCTTTTTCAAAATCAGTGTCTTAAATATAGTCTGGATACAATATATATTTGTAAAAGGAAGAATGGAAAGGAGCTTTAGCCCAATGCTTTTATTAAAACAGATCTTTCCGTGAGATAAAACATGGACACTTGACCTGGGGAGTATGTGATTGAGAATTGATATAAAAGTTAGGTTGAGAGATCATGTCATGAGATCAATTTTTGTATGCTTTTTACTGACGTGCTGTCATAGTGGGGACGATAGAGTAAAATCCACGTATCTGGCCTTCGGAATTTTCCCTAATGAAATGTGTGTGTGTGGGGGGGGTGTGGAGAAGCTCTGATATTGGGTCCAGCTCTAACATTCTGTAAGTCCAGGTCTTAATCACTTGCTTTCCCGAGCCTCAGTGTGTCTGGTCCCTAAAAGGACAGGCTGCCTCTCACTCTGTGAAGAATCGCCTGGCAGAGCAGGGTCCACGTGGGGTCCTCACTCCTGGGCTCGTCAGCCTTCCAGAAGAAGCGGCATCCCCATCGTGGGATGATCTGCGGGCTTCCCTGCCCCCTCTTTAGCCATCGCATCCTCTGCAAGGGGGCTGGCCTGGAACACCGTGGTGGGTGGTTCCATGCCATCTTCCTAGGAGAGATGGAAGCCATCTTCCTGCCGCATTTACCATGCGGACAGCCCCAGCAGCCTAGTGTCACTCTCGGATGCCGCTGGGGCCCAGAAATGTGTCTTCCTGGAGAAGCAAAGGACTAATTTTTTTTTGTCCAGAGGATGGGCACTAAGTGCCAGATGAGGGACGTGGGCGGTTGGGGTCATCAGACTCCATAGTTATTATTCGAGGGCAGATTCTGTGTTCTTGCTCAGCACTGTGTCCCCAGAGCCAGACCACACCCCATCTCCCAATAATTACAATGCGGTCACTAAGTAATTATTTGTTGAATTTTGAGCATTATTAGATATTCCGTGGCCAGTCTAGAAGGCTCTTTGGCAGCCTGTAGGACATCCTCATGTTATTTGGCGCAGGAGGGTGTCAATCACTGTGTAATATCTGAGTAATTACCATGCCACCAGCATTTTAAAGAAATTCGTGCTGAAAGAGCAGAGAACTCCTTCTTAGCAGTTGTATTTCATCAGAGATAATAGCTGGCTATCTTTGACAACATCCGAGGCATTCTCTATTTTTTTTTAATGTTGTTTTCCATAAAAGCAAGATTGGCACTTGTCTTTCACCAATTGATTTCAAAACATCTTGGGGTCACAGAGTTTGGGAGGGGGGGGGGGTCTCACAGAGCTGCTAAAGTGTCATTGCCTCCTTTAGAGGCCAAGAGAAATTTGAATCTGTTGAAGTCCCTTTGTAAGCCTGCTGCTGATACCTGTACATACATGCAGGCAGGGGTGGTCTGGAAATAAAAACTGACCAGGGCCACGTGTGCATGTTCACACACACACACACACACACACACACGTGCACACGCGCACACAGCCCAGGTCCACACAGGTTCCCTGGCTGCAGAAGCATGTACAATTCTGCACATGGATACCCAGATACCCATGTGGAAGGAATATACAGCAGAACCAATGCACATGCGCCTGTGATTTTCACACTCATACTTGCTCAACACACACATGCAATCCTATGGTGAGGGATGGATTTCATCCCGGCAGGAGCGGCGAGGGCCCAGCTCTCCTGACTCGGTGTCCAGTGCTCTTTGTGAAGCTCCCCGTGGCCCTGGCTCAGCAGTCCTTGCAGATATTGGGCATCCTAGGAACTTGCCCTCATCAGAGTAAGCAGCTGGGAATCTGAGGCGGGTGGGGGGTGAACGTGTCAGTGAATTTCAGAGAAGACGTTGCCATTTGAGAGGTAAATACGTAGGTTTTCCTGTGTGTACATAAAGAGTGTGATGAGCAGCTGTTTCCTCTCACGGTGGCAGGAAACAGACTTAATTGCTCCAGGAAGAACTCAGGGCAGACAACCAGAAGAACTTCCTGGCTCTGCGGACTCCACAGAGGCAGATTCCCTCAGCCGCACACTCACCGGGCTGCTGTGCGTGTGTGGCTTTCTATTCTCATGCATCCATTTCCTCCCAAAGTGCAGGAGAAGCCCTGTGAGTGAGCACAGAACATTTACCCAGCCTGGAAATATACGCACAGCCGCAGGTCCCACTGATAGTGTTATTTTGGATCAAACCACACCTGCCAGAACCGCTGATGCGTCTATCTTGGCTGTCTTCTTCTTAGCAATGGATCATGAAGAGCGTGTTCTAGCTTTCAAACCCTGTGACTCAGAAGTGGGCTGAACTTGGGGTGCAGTTGATTGCAGAATTCCACGAGGTGCTTACTGGTGACATTTATGTAAAAAGAATGAAATCCATTCCTCGCCATAGGATTGCACGTGTATGAGCGAGTATGAGTGTGTAATTCACAGGTGTTTCTGCTGTATACTTCCACACGGGTATCTGGGTATCTACGTGCAGAATTGTACATGCTTCTGCAGCCAGGGAACCTGTGTGGACCTGGGCTGTGCGTGCGTGCGTGCGTGTGTGCGTGTGTGTGAACATGCACACGTGGCCCTGGTCAGTTTTTATTTCCAGACCACCCCTGCCTGCATGTATGTACAGGTATTGGCAGCACGCTTTACAAAGGCCCATCTGGGTTTGCTTACGCTATCCTCCCACCTCTATGGGAGAGAAATTGTTAAGTGTTGGCATCGCAATAAAGAGAAACTGATTTCAATGGAATGTCCCCCTTGCCCAGAGGACACATTGCCTCTGCTTTTATGCTGCATATTACACAGTGGTGAAATTTAGTTAATTTTATGGTTTGTTATTACAACAACGGAGTGGATGGAGGGAGAGGCAGCTTTTGTTGGCTCTACGTCCCAAATTTCCTGGGTGTGATGGGAGCGAGGGAGAGCAGGAAGCTAGCCGTGGTCAGGAGCAAAGTCCAACACTGAAGCAAAGCGGCTGCTCTAATTGACTTTGAACTTCTGTAAGCACAAGAATTAGTTAATTAGTCAGCCGAGGCTTGGTTGCTGCCCTTCGAGTGTATATTTTGGTCGAGGAATCAAGAGACACATTCGCAGAACCATGAGAAAATAGCCAGGTGCACAACTGTGTTTGCGGAAAAGCAACACATTTTGGTGAGGATCTCTAGCTGCAGTGTGGATGTTCGATACTCTGTTCCCAAGCTGGGCCGGCTGTTAACTGTTTTACCTCTGCGCTCAATTTCTTCACCTGTAAAGTGGGGGGACAACAATGTCCACCCTCTGAGGTTCCTGGGGGAGTGAGCCCCTGGAACGTAGGTGCTCAGCAAGTGTCCCTTCCTCTTCTCGCCTCCTGCCTAGGAGACCTCTTCTGTTCCAGGATATTTCTGGAGGCAACAGAAAGTCAGAAAACTTGGGATTTTAGTATCAGACTGAGTACTCAAAGGGAAGGGATTAAGGACACACAAGGGATAGTGCCCATAATTCTTGGACCTCCCCCCGCCAATGAGAACGTACGATCTGAGAACTCTGAAAGGACTCTTCGGGACAATCCACAACAAAAATGGGCAGTGCCTGGGTCAGCTGCTGAGCCCCTTGAGTGTGAACATGGCTGACACCCGCAAAGTCACTGGGAAGTATGTTGTCAGTCGCTCCGAGTGAGGCAAAGCTATTAATGGTCTTATTGATACTTCTAATGAAGCTGATTAAATTGTAAAGCTGAGACAGACTTGGTGTGGACTAGAATACTTGTAGAGCAGAAGGTATTTTCATAAGAACATGGTTATCCTTGTTATTCTTCTCAGCTGGGTTCTTGGATCCTGCCACCAATGGTAGGGCAGGCAGATGACAGAGAATATGTCAGTCCCACTATCATTCCTCCAAGGCCTGGCACCTTCCTCGGCTGGGAGGCTGTTTATTCTTCTAGTAGTGGCTCCTCCATTCTCAGTGGACAGGAACCCAGCGGCTCCCACCGGTCCGACCAAGCAGCAGGTGCTGGGTGGACTGTACTATCAGCCAGCCTCTGCTCCCTCCTGGAATGGGGGAGAAGTCTTGAGAGAGAGTCACTAAACTGATACAGAAAAGATTTACAAATGTTAAATGCTTGGGTCTTCTTTATTAAATCATGGATATTGTAGCTCATATTTGGGAGCGGGTTTTCTGGAGGGTTCTTTGCCCTGTCCCCTCTTAGAAGAGCTCAGAGAGCATCAACACGGCATCAGTTCATCTTCTCTGGTGATTTGGGCGGGAGAACAAACAATGACATCTTTGTTTCCTGAGTTGAAACTCATCATTTCATGGTTAATGTCAGAACTCATCAATTTAATATAGGCTAGCCTTGCACTTTCATGCTAAAAAAGAAGAAGAAAAAGTTTCTATTTTGGCCCAGGAAGCCCCAGAATAAAAGCATTTGAAAACCACCAAACAAGTTGACTCATTTAGGAGAATTAACTCAAGTGCTTTGAGGCAAGTGGGAGGGACTTGGGAATAGACGACCCCTGGACGAGAGGGAAGACAGTCTCTAAGTCACACCATCACAGAATAATTAGATTGTGCGGATATTAGCAATCAGCAAACCCCCTGATTATAGAGAAGGGGACAGACACTATCTACTATTCTCCCTCCAGACTCAAAACACCCATCCTCTCCTGTCCTAACTCCTGAGAAAGCTCATGGTCACTGTGAAGGATGCGGGCGGGGACTGCTTGAGTACAAAGACCATGCTTGAGTCCCTGACACAGATTTGGGGTGAGGGGTGATGAGTTTTCAACAGGTTCAAAAACAACACATTTGCCTTCTCAATAAAACTATGCTGAATTTAAGGTTGTTTTTTTTAACCCTTTGAGTAGTATGAATGTTCATGTACGTTCTCGTTCCTCCTGACCATCCAGAGTATGATCGATTTATTTTAAAAATGTGTAAGGGCCCTGGCCAGTTGGCTCAGAGGTAGAGCATCCACCCAGTATGTGGAAGTCCCGGGTTTGATTCCCAGCCAGGGCACACAGGAGAAGTGCCCATCTGCTTCTCCACCCTTCCTCCTCTCGTTTCTCTCTATCTCTCTCTTCTCCTCCCACAATCAAGGCTCCACTGGAGCAAAGTTGGCCCGGGCGCTGAGGATAGCTCTATGGCCTCTGCCTCAGGCACTAGAATGGCTCTGGTTGCAATGGAGCAACGCCCCAAATGGGCCAAGCATCGCCCCCTGGTGGGCATGCCAGGTGGATCCTGGTCGGTCTCATGTGGGAGTCTGTCTGCCTTCCCCCACTTTTCACTTTGGAAAAATACAAAAAAAATGTGTAAGGCAACATTAAAAAAAGGCAAACGTATGTTCTTCTTGTTTCCATAAATTGGTTATCAAACAAACATGATTTTAAGTTAATAAAACTGTAACTGGAACTAATTTCATTTTTAGAAAAAAAAAAAGCTCACTGCTGGGGGTCAGCGAGCATGAAAAAAACTCACTACTCAAAGAGTTAAAGAAATGATGCGGAAGCTGTCAAGATGGCCACAGTACTTAGCCTGCCCAAACATTAACCTGCCCGTATAAATGCTCAGACGATCTGGTTCCTAGAAAGACCTGGTGACTATAACAACAAAAACAATGGACAATACTGCATGTTTTTATGTATGTGTTTTGTAATCTGGTTTACCCTGCAGCTGGAAAATCAAACTCTAATGTGAACTGCCCCTCGTATTCCCTTTTAGTACCCGATGGCCCAGGCACTGGACCGTGTGGCCCCTGAGGGTGGATTTGCAGAATATCAAGAAGGTCATGTCTCCTCTAGTCCAACATCTGTGCACATGAATGGGAGAAGCCCCCGCCCCGAACTCATCATGCTTAACCCACAAAATCCAAACCCGATTCTGGCCCTAACAGAATGAATGATCCCTCAATCTTGACTTTCTCATTGTTCACAGTTGGGCCACAGAATCTAAGGCCTCACTCTAAAGTAAGCAAAAACCTCATAAAGCGCCTTGAACAGCTCTTAGTATATCTACCATGTTTTTTTAAAATACAATCACTGAGTCTGTTCTCTGGGGGGCAGGGAGGATACTGCTTTTTACTTCTCTACTCCTTGCCACTTAAATGTTGTTGTTGTTTTTTTACTGAGCCCCAAGAACTCCATTAAAGAGATTCTAAATAGTATAAAAAGTTACAGATGTTATAAAATCATCACAGTTATTAAGTGCATTTCATTAGGGTAAAAACAGTAGCCAGACGTGTACACAAAACACTGCCCTTCTGAAAGCACCCAATAAACAGGGAATAATTAGGTCTTACAGGACCCGAGAGGGGAATGTTTTCTGGGTGGAAGAGTCAGAGGGAAGGCTAGAGGGGCTGATGCCGGAATGAGTTTAGTGGCATTCCCACAACTGGCCCTCCGGCCAAGTGCGGCTGTCAGTGCGACTGGGACGAGGAAGATGCGGACAGTGGCGAAGCCTCCGGTGGTGTCTCACTAGTCCGTCCCCACAGGACCCCTGGGAAGTGGGTCACTGTGCTGACTCTCTCGCTGGAGGGGAGAGGTGCTTCCTCCTGACACCTCTCTCCCAGAGCCCCCAAGCTTGACTCTCACTGCTTGGTAGTCCCACCCGCAGAGAGAAGCTCCCCTCCGAACCAGGACACCTCCTGGAAGACCCCCACAGCGGCCATGGCCCTGGGGCAGCTCGGTACCATGTGCTTTAGGCAGCCTGGTGCTGCCTCAGCTATACCTGCTGTCACGTGG
The DNA here is from genome assembly GCF_036850765.1 of Saccopteryx bilineata. Lineage (NCBI taxonomy): Eukaryota > Metazoa > Chordata > Mammalia > Chiroptera > Emballonuridae > Saccopteryx > Saccopteryx bilineata. Next base: position 336,273,164 of record NC_089491.1, on the reverse strand, counting down.
AGTTGTTAGCAGGAGGAGCCATTGAAGAGTTGGGGAGGAGCACCCCGATGCTTGCCCTTCTTCAACCCCCCCCAGGGCACTCGTCCTTGTTCCGTTACCCAGTAGTTGCTTGGTGGTTGGTGCTACCTTCTCTCCCCCCCACACCCCAGGTTTCCTCTCCTTCCTCCTTGCTGGGAATCCAGGGGAACACAGCTCTGGGCTGGGAGCAGGTGCAGGCTGGGGAGGAGCTGGGGAAACCCATTATCACTCTGCATACACGTTGTCTCATTAGCATCAGGCTGAGAATCCTGGTAACAAGATGGTGCTGGAGACCCCTCCCCACACCCCCCTGCCACATCCCCTCGAAGGCTGTCATGGGGGAACAAAGAGGGGGTACCAAATAGGTGAGGAGGATACCTGCCCCTCCTGGTTCTGAACCACAGAGTTGGAACCTGGTATGTCCTTTTGAGATCATCGAATCCAAAGGCTTTTAAATTATGGCGTCAGACTCATTAATGTGTCAGGAAAGCAATTTAGTGGGTCGTAACCAGCATTTTATTTTTTAAAAAGGGAAAGTATCAGAATGCGTGTCACGTACAAATGGAACTTTTCCTTTGGTTGCCTATAAGCACGTGTGTCCAGGGTGGCCATGCGTCCCTGATTGTAAGCCTTGAAGGAACAGCCAGAGAAAGGCTGTGGCGGCCTCGTTCCACGTATTCCTCGGCAGTTCCCCTCCAGCCCCCGCCACCCATGAGAGCCACTCCATCGACAAAGATTTGAGTTGGAGAAAATGCCTCCCCTCTCCCCTCCCCTTCCCCTGTCAAGCCACGAACACTCCTCACTTCGGCAAGCACCTCCCTGCTGTCCAGGTCTGAATACTAGGCAACACTGTTTCTCAGACTTGGTCGTAGAAAGCCGACTACCCTTTGTGGAATGACCCTTGATTAACTTCTGCAACCGAGGAAGTCAGAAACCCCAGCTCCTCAGATAAGAACTGCACACATTTCCCATAGATGATGTCTCTGCTTCCCACGGACTTCACCTCCTGACATCATGGGAGCCACCTGTGGACAAGGCCCCCACTCGGGCTTAGCAAGACCAGGATGGAGAGGTTCTCTCTTCCAAACCAGCCATAAAGACCAGGGGTCACAGAGGATGGTGGGTGGAGAGGAGCCTGCTGGTTTCATAGCAGAACATGTCCCAGAAACAGAAGAGGAAGAGGCTGTGTCCCAGGCTGTGTCCCAGGCAATACAACTCAAACGACAAGAACGTCCATTCGCGGGCCAGTTGTTATGTGCAAAGAACTGTGATGTCTTTTCTACTCTTGAGGTGGACACAATGGTCTTTCCCTTCCCTTCACAAGTGTACAAAGGCAGAGGGCGAGTCAGGGATTCCAGAGGCTTCTGGAATGTCTGCTTAATTACCCATTAATTTATTGTTCATAAGATGGGCCAACTTGACGGGAACTTAGAAATCGTCTGTGTATATTTACATAGAAGCTATACACACTCCCCATTGAAGTTCGGCGCCATATGCAAGGATGCCGCAGAATTCCAAGGCTCAGTGGGATCTAGAATGCAGATCTCTGTACTCAAGTGCTCCTGTCACTGTCCCCCAGGACCCCCGACTGTCCTGGCTGGCTCCCAGGACACTGCTCCTTCTGGTTCTGCCGGCATCTCTTCCACCGATGGTGGCAGGGCAGGTGGGCTGGAGAGCCGGTGCCGTGGGACTCCTGAGAGGGGAGGCCTGGGAGCAAAGCCCAAGAGCAGTGACCACACATCATTACGATGAGAGCGATACCGTAAACGTGAGGTTATTACTTCTATTATTGTTATTATTAGATTTAATGGCTGAGCGAGCAATTCACTCGGCCCTAATAGAAAATTGCTCCTGACAATTCTCCATAGCACTGGACCCGGGGAAAGGCAGTTGTGAGAAATGTTCTCACCTTCGCTGGGGAGTGACATGCGCAGGACCCGGACACGGAAGGCCTGGGCCCGAGCAGCAGAGCAGCACCTGTTCTACTTTCCCCGGGGTGCGACTCTCTCGGAAGGAGGAGGTAGGGGCGGGGAGCGGGGAGGGAGGCTGCAGGCCTCAGCGACCCTCGGCGGGGAACAGGCACTCTGTCCTTGGCGGAGGGGAGACATGAGGAGGGGATCGTGGCCCCTCTGCCAGCCCCAGTGGGTGAGATTCAGGGACCGGGGCCGGTAGAGCCCCCCTGTATCCATCTTCTTTCCGCTCTCTGCTGAGCCCATTAAGAATACATCTCTGCCTCCTGATTGCTCTTGTGCAGAATTAATTTGTGGTTGTATTAATTCCCGCTGTTATTCTTCAGCGGGGTGATGCGAGCAAGGCTGCTCATTAACACGGCCAAGGAGTTGTTGCCCCTGCCAGGTCTGTTTCCTGTCCCCCACCCTGTCCCACTCCCGTCTCCACTCTGTCTTGACACCAGTGGAGCCTTGAACCTTGGGAAATGACTGCTGCATCCTGAGACCCAAGCAGCAGTTCGGCAGTCAAATGTGACAGCTTTGGTCTGTCACTGCCCTTGGTGGCCCTTCCCGTTGATGTGAATAAAGATGTCGCATTATCCTCTAAAGCAGTGGTCCCCAACCTTTTTTGGGCCATGGACCGGTTGAGTGTCAGAAAATATTTTCACGGACCGGCCTTTAGGGTGGGACGGATAAATGTATCACGTGACCAAGACAAGCATCAAGAGTAAATCTTAGATGGATGTAACAGAGGGAATCTGGTCATTTTTTAAAAATAAAACATTGTTCAGACTTAAATATAAATAAAACGGAAATAATGTAAGTTATTTATTCTTTCTCTGCGGTTCGGTACCAAATGGCCCATGGACTGCTACGGTCCATGGCCCGGGGGTTAGGGACCATTGCTCTAAAGCACTACCTGCAAGCCCATCTGATAGGTGTCCTGGGCTGCTTTTGTGATGAGTCAGGAGACCTGGTGTACCAGGCTACTTTCACAGGATGGCTGCAGGGGCTAGTGGTGTTCTGTGTGATTACAGACATGTCCATCCCGTGAGCTCAGTGGACTCATAACCCAGATCAAGCCCACAGCTTAGCTCAGGCTGCAGCCTCTGGACCCTGAATCATTCACCTGAGGGTTTCAGTTGGGGCCCCTCCCCCACCTCCTCACAGTCAAATGTGAGCACCGTTTGGAATCGGAAAGGATCCCCAGTAGGGCCACTGGGCTTACTGACTTCTCAGTGTTTTCATATTTTAAAGGGTGCTGTAAAGAAAGATTTAGGATGGCTACAGGGCAGATGGCAGGTGTTATTTTTAAGGTCTGAGGATCCTTTCTGCCCTTTCTCTGTTCCTGTCCCGTCTGAATCATTCAATGGTAAGAGGGTTATATTTCACTCTGAGTGATGATTACTGGAAAATCGTGAAAGCTTCATTCTGATGGTTGCTCTCCACTGTGAGACGATCGATTAAACCCCTGCTCATGTCCCGGAGGCCCCTGCTGGGGGGTGGCCAGCACGGCTAAGGACTGTCCCTCCTGGCTTCGTTTTCTTTCCACCAACCCTTCCAGCATCTTCTGCTCAGCTGCACTGAATGCCTCGCGGTCATCCAAGCACTGCAGGTCCTTGTCACCTCTAGTCTTTGCACATGCTGTTCCTCATACTGTTTCCTCTCTTTTCCATCTGCAGAATGTTCACTCGTTCCTTAAGAATCAGCTCGGCACAGATTGCTCTGTTAGCCTTCCCCTTACCTTCCCGAGTGCCCATAGTTCTTTCTAGTATTTCAGCCCTAGCCCTCACCCTCCAATGCAAAGCACCCTCCCCAAAGAATGATGTCTCATATACACTGTTGGTACTCAGTGGCCAGCATAGCACCTGGCTTCCTGTCAGCTCAAAATAGATCTGCTGAGTTGAATGACGGAATCCACCCAATTTTGAGAACAGAAAATCATCATAACCAGGCTCAGAGCGACAGTGTCAAAGTCACCAAATACAAATTCAAAGGTAGCTGGACTGGAACTTGGGAACCTGGTCCCTGGGTATGGTTCCACCCTTCCGTCTCTGTTGCCAAATTTCCAGAATGCGTCCAGAGGCCAGGAGCCAACCCCCTTGTCTCTCCGTGTCCTGCAGTCCCTTGAGGACGGCTGGTGCAAAGGGCTTTACATTGTTATTACTTTTGGTAATTAAAAACAACCGATGGAGCCGAGGCCCATGATGCAGACAAGGAAAAGCAGCTGGAATTGGCTCCGGGCTCTCGGGAAATGCCACCACAATGAAGGCTTGTGCTTAATCGATTCTCTCCAGTTTCTGTCAAGGCCGTGTGTGACAGTCACTGGATCGCTGGGGCATGAGGCCAGTCGTGGAGGCCGGCAGGCGCGGGGCTGAGCACGCTTGGGCAGGGTCTCGTGGGGGCCCAGACAGGAGGCACTCACATCTTCTGTAAGAAAGGGAAACACAGACAAAAGACATACAAGTCATGCAAAGAGAGTCAGAGTCAATCTCGGGTGAGGAAATGGTGACAGCGGTGTCCCCGAAGGTCAGAGAGATGGCGCAAAGGTTAGAAGGCTGATGTTGGAGCTGGAGTCAAGGGACAGACGCCACCGGCACTGAGGGGAAGGGTGGGGCATCTAGACTCTGCTAGAGGTGTCTTGTGCAGGGTGTCAATAAGGTGTTCTTGAAGCAGAAGTCCCCACATGTGAGCAGGCATCCGAATCACCCGGAGGGCTTGTTAAAACACACAGCGCCGATGCAAGCCCAGGGGTTTCTGAATGTGGTCTAGAGTGGGCTCCGAGAATTCACATTTTGAACTAGCCAGGGGAAGTCGGTGCTGCTGGCCCAGGACCCCCACCTCTGTGGAGAGCCCCAGCCTTGGAGAAACCAGGCTGCTCTTACCCCAGACATGAGACCCGGCCCTCTCTGGCCAGGTGTTGGGTCTTGAGTAAAGACCTAACCTTTGCAGAGGTCGCCACCTGTTAGCGTTGCCGTGGCTATGACGTGACATGATACAGGGAGCGACTCTCCCGACGTGTGCCTGTGGCGGCTTGCTTGGACGGTTTCGGACAATTAGGCGTTCCCAGGAAGCCCCAGGTCTGATTCATGCCTCACTCCCCTCACTGAGTCAATCATCGCATCAAAATGGGCAGTGGGTGGCCCAGGAGACAGTGCGAGTCTCTACACAGGCCACCCCAGAGGAGGGACGCCCCCTCCCCCTTCTGAGGACGTGCCCCCCCACCCCAGGGCAACAGGTCCTCCTTCTCAGTGGGAGGCAGAGGTGAGGGGCTTGTCATACAACTGCCCCTCCTGCAGGAGGTGCTGCTGGTCATGGGAGGGCTTGGAGGATGGAAGTGCTGTATGTATCCCTCAGGCTTGAGGCTGATGCCCAGTGTCACACCCATAGCACAGACCGGGCCTTGGCTTCTTGACGGCTGTTCTCTCTGCTCTGCCCCCCGCCCTGTGAGCTGCTCCCTGTCCCTCAGCCCAGGCCACACAGCACAGCTGTGGGGTCCACTCTCTGACCCCCAGCCTGCCCGGAGAGGGACAGGAGGGCAATGCCAGCGGCCACCTTGTGGGCCTCCATTTCGAGAGGGCTTTGGAGGCTCAGGCTGGTGGGTGTTTTGTGGATGGGATAAGGAGACCAGCACTCGTGAGCTGTGACAGCTACCTGGGACATAATGGCCAGCTCCTACAAGCCAACTTCTAAGGTTTCTCGAGAGCACCTGCCCCTCGGGGCTGAGAAAGGAAGCTGTTCTTTTCCAGGGGGCTCCTCCAGCTGGGGAGGCGTGGGGGACTTCTGCATGAGTCATGGTCTTTCAGGATGCTTCCCGGCCTCCCTTGTCCCGGGAATTCTGCAGGAAAGATCTGAGCAGAGAACACTCCCCGTCTTGTTCTCTCTGCTTCTTGGTTTGGCTACCACGAAATCCTCTCTGAGCAATGTTGACCCTTCATGTTCTCCGAGGCCAGGACTCTGTTGAACCTCTTGGCTTCTGGTAATAATCCCTCCCCAAGCCAGGACCCCGTGCCCTCTGCTGTCCAGAGCCCGCTGGACCAGAGGTAGGAGACATCGAGGAGGGCGAGGCGGCCACCCCAGTGCTGCTGCCCTCAAGCATCCTGACAAAAGGCCTCTTTTGTCCAGCCCTCCCCCAAACCTAGGAGCCCCAGTGATGTCACGATGGCGACTCAGAGGGGACGGGAGCGCATGGGCCGAGGGGATCAGAGGCGCAGCTGAGAAGTTGGCTCAAAATAGCTCGTGGAGAACAGGCTTCTGCTTGACAGGCTGACAAGGATGTGCCTGGAGCCAAACACTCCTCTTTGAAAGCTCTGTCTCCTTCTAATTATGGGTCTGTCAGGAGGAAGAGATGCCAGCGCCTGCTCGACCCCGGCGACCCTTCACTTAACGTGGAGATGGGGGAACAAAGCTCAGCCCCAGCAGCAGGCCCGACGCCTCGTTGAGCAGACGCCCCCCACCCCCAGCCCAGGCACTCATGGGGACCGGAGGTTCTCTTTGCCCGGCCATCGGTTTCCTTCCAGACGGATAGGAGAGCTCACCTGTGTCCCCAAGCTGGGGCAGGTCTCCCTGTTCTTAGGAGCCTCTGTGGAAAGGGCAGGGACCTTCTCCTCATGCAACAGTTGGACGAGCTGGAGGACTTGCTGGAAAGTTCTCTGCCTCCAGGGATTGACTTCACATCCTCTGTGCATGAGCCAGGCCAAAAGGAACCACGTGCTCTGATATTTTTAAAGGATCTGTTCACTTTTACCAACATTTCTCTCGAAAGGATTTGCACTTAGTACAGTTTGCTGAGCACGGTGGTTCGGAGTCACGGTGCACTCCCTGCGCGGTGTGCTCACCTCTGTGTCCTGAGGGCTGAGAGCGGGCAAGCCCTCCCTGCGTGCTCTCCCACGTGGGGGGATGGGTGGGGCTGTAAGGGTGGCCGGTGAAACTTGTTCAGAGAGGGCCTCACTTTCCTGGAGAGTGGGGTGTGTGTTAACCTTGTTCTGGAAGAAGAATTTACACTTCAGAAGATTTGAGGTAAGGGTGAGAATGGGAGGTCAACAGAGTTTGATCATTAGCCATCATAACCTTCCTTGAACCTTCAGGTAAAAGCTTATCTTAAATACATGTATATTTAATATTTAATATTTAATTTTGACTTACACAACTGACCTACCTCTTGGCACTTCTGACCCCTAGACTGCAGCCTCCCCAGGAGTTTCAAATATGGGGTGCTCTAGGCATGAGCAGACCCCAGGGCCCGTCCTTAGGCCGTGGGTGGTGGGCGGAGGGTCTGGGCTTGCATGGCTGCTCCTCCCCGTCCTTCCTTCCTTCCTTTCATTTCCTCCTCATTCCCTGCCTGCCATGAAACTTAATGAGCACCAAGCCCTGGCCGGGTAGCTCACTTGGTTAGAGCATCATCCCGACACACCAAGGTTGCAGGTTCGATCCCTGGTCAGGGGACAAACAAGAATCAACCAATGAATGCACAAGTAAGTGGAGCAAAAAAAAAAAAAAAAAATCAATGTCTTTTTCTCTCTCCTCCTTCTTTTCTCTCTAAAATTAACCAGTCAATAAAATTAAATAAAAACGTATTGAGCACCCACTCTGTGCTGGGTCCCAGGCACAGACCCTGGAGGAGCGATGGGGAACAAGACAGACGTGGTTTCTACGACAGGGCATTCCAGGTCAGTGGTGCAAACAGACAACAGATAAACAGCTACAAGTTCAGGTTGCATTATAAAGAGAAATAAAAGTGGGCAGGGGAATGGAGGCATATTAGGGGTGGGGGCCATTAGAATTGGGAGGGCCAGAGAAGGCCTTTCTGGGAAGAGATAGCATTTGAATAAAGAGGACTGTAAGGAGTGAGGACTGGGAAAGTGTCTCAAGTGGACAGAGGAGTCGCGAGGCAGGGACGGAGGCTGGAGGCAGAGCAGGAAGGTTACGAGTGAAGTGAGCCTGGAGAGAGTGGGGTGGGTGAGTGTAGACAGTGGGCCAGATTGTGTGGGTCAGAGAAGCACCTGGACTTTAGTCTGGGGTCAGGGGTCAGAGGTGTATTGGTTCTTCTGTCCAGAGAAGCAGATAGATAGGTAGGAGGTAGGTAGATAGATAGATAGATAGATAGATAGATAGATAGATAGATAATTGGCTCACACAATGATGGAAGCTCAGAACTTCAAGGTCTGCAGTGAGCAAATGGAGACCCAGGGAGTTAATGGTTTGTTCTGGTTCAAATGCCCTAGTAGAGCACAGAGAGAGAATATGCAGCCTTTTTGTTCTATTCAGGCCTTCAACTGAATAGATGAGGCCCACCCACATTATGGAGGGCAATCTACTCTCCTTAATCTACCAATTCAAATGTTAATCTGATCCAGAAACATAATGATCACAGACACATCCAAAGTAATGTTTAATCAAATATTTGGGCACCCTGCGGCTCAGTCAATACATACAATTAACCATCACACAAGGTGAGTCAAAGCAGAGTCTGTGGAAGAGAAGAGGGACGGGTAGGAGTGCGGAGCAGGGCTGCCTGCCAGGCCCTGGAAGTGGAGGTGGGTGGGGACAGGTGTCTGAGCTGCTGGGAGAGTGTCCTGGACGCCCCCCGCCCCACATACCAGCTGGAGAAGAGAAGGTGGCTGTTCTGTTTTGTTCTCTGTGGAAGGCGTGTGTCCCGATTCTAACCTTTGTTCTGAGGACACAAGAAAGGCTCACAAATTTGGAGTCTCTTCCCTGTCATCCGTTACCCAACACTCAGGCACCTTTCAGGAACCCGCGATGCTATGTTTGGGCAAAATTCGGTCCTCATTCATTTTCTGATGTCCCTCCCATCCTGCAGCCTCCAGAAAGAATCCTTCCAGAATAAATTCTGAGTCCAGACCTATCTTCCACTAGGCCCGGGGAAAACAGTTTAATCTACAGAATTACTTTTAAAGTTATCAGAAGAGGCTCTCCAATTCCGAGCATTTTTAATAACCAACACTCATTCCCTTTCCCAATGCAAAGAAGAAAGATTTATTCCGGCCAGTTTATCCCAAGTAAATCTTGAGTATCTCAATTTTACATTTTAACGAGAAACAAGCACTTTATAATAACGGCTCAGATTCAACTCCAGCATACTCTCAAACCGCTAACCTGAAGGAATTGTAACGATAAATTAAACATATTAATGAAGCTGTTCTACAAGCTCAAAATTTGTTAGGTAAATTGTAGCGTTATTAACAACCAAGCTGACTTATCACCATCTATCACGGGCGGCAAACGAGCGAAAACAGTGATTACACGACAGGCACGCCCCGCAGGAATCAACAGAAAACAGACATGATTGTTAACACGAAACGCAGACCTGCTAGGACGTTTCCATGGGAGTGTCGAACCGTGCCGATCAGCCAGGACGTTTCCATGGGAGTGTCGAACCGTGCCGATCAGCCAGGACGTTTCCATGGGAGTGTGGAACCGGGCCGATCAGCCAGGACGTTTCCATGGGAGTGTCGAACCCGGCCGATCAGCCAGGACGTTTCCATGGGAGTGTGGAACCGTGCCGATCAGCCAGGACGTTTCCATGGGAGTGTCGAACCGGGCCGATCAGCCAGGACGTTTCCATGGGAGTGTCGAACCGGGCCGATCAGCCAGGACGTTTCCATGGGAGTGTGGAACCGGGCCGATCAGCCAGGACGTTTCCATGGGAGTGTCGAACCCGGCCGATCAGCCAGGACGTTTCCATGGGAGTGTCGAACCGGGCCGATCAGCCAGGACGTTTCCATGGGAGTGTCGAACCGGGCCGATCAGCCAGGACGTTTCCATGGGAGTGTGGAACCCGGCCGATCTTTCTCTTTTTCTCTCTTTCTCTCTCCCGTTCTTCCTCTTCTCCTCTCTGCTTTTCTCTCCTGTTTCCGTCCGTCCATTCCCTTCACTCTCCTCTTAGGATCTTCGAGTCTTGGTTTGGGGATTACTGGTTGACACCCTTGGCCTCCGGGCTCCACTGACTCTGTGGAGGGACCCGGTTTCTGTCACAGTACACATCTCTGCAGGACACAGTTTGTTCTCCTGTCTCTGAGGGTCCCTGTGTGGCCGGCACAGCCCAGCCCAGCCCAGCCCAGCTCCTGTGCCGTCATCAGGCATACCTTGTGGTTATTTGTCATGGTTATTTGCAGCTGAATTATTTGTGCCTCTCACAGAATAACAGGATCTTACGTTTGAAGGAAACACCAAGACATGTGATCCTTACTTCGACATGAGGGTGACATAGATTTCCTGCAGCCACTCAGATACTGAAGTGGCAAATAACAAACAAACAAACAAACCATAAACAAATAGAACTTGTCAGTCTTCCCAACATGACGTATCTGTACTTGAGATCCTAAACTTTTCAATCCCAGGCTCACAGGTTTAGGCATAACCCAGTGGACTGAGCAGTCACAGTCTGAGGATGGTCCATGCTGCAGGGGTCTAGCAGGGGCACAGTTACCCATGGCCCAGAGGGGTCCCTGGTCAGTGCTACCGGCACAGCAGAGCCCCTGCCTGGAGGGCAGGACCTGACTTGGAGGGAGGGTCTGCCTAGAATGGTCATGAGAAGTTTCAGGTGGATCCTAGGTCTGCCTTCCGGGTCAAAGGTTCGTGGTTAAAGGCTCTGGGGACAGATGATATCTAACTCCTCAGATCATTGTGAGGATTAGACGAGAGGCCACAGGTATGATCTGTTCTGTAAAACTAAAATCTAAACAGGCCGTGTGGTCTCACAGGGATTATTACTGGCACACCAGCACACCCCTTTGTCCCAGTGTCTGAAGGAGAACTAAGTATAATAAAAAGTACTTCTTTCCACCATCAACCTCCCCTCTTCTCCTGTGTCATAGGTAAACTAAGGTAATTTCCCAATTTAGGGACAGGGTGGTGTGAGAGAAGGAAGCGTTCAGACAGAAGAGAGGAGAGAAGAGGGACAGAGTCACCTGGGGAGAAAAAGAGAAGAGTTGTTTGCAGTCTTCTGCTGGAGGAAGGGCCTGAGCCCCAGTGGTCAGCTGGCGTAACCCAGCTGGTGGGGGCCTGAGAAGCCAGCGGTTGCAAAAGACATGTCCTCAAGCTCCTGAGCCAGCACCAAGGGGGCACCCACACAGGGGCTGTGGAAACCACAACGCTAGAATTTTGGGGTGTCCTCCTCACACTCCTCGACCCGCCATCTTCTTGTTCCCAGCAGAGCATGTGTCTGTTGGGGTGTGTGAATCACCCCCTGGCTCTCAGTAATGTACACATGCAGGTGATTTTCAGCCAAGTCAGACGGGTGGGAGGGGAGACGGACAAGGAGAACTCATGGGATCGTAGCTCGGGGCCACCTGAGTTATGGGGTTCTGTCCCTAGGTCTCTTTCCTTGTGAATTTCCATTATGTCACCAGCGTGCTTCATCAGTGCCAGAGGAGAATTCTCCCATGCAAGTGTGTCCCCCAACCCTTGTATTTCTGCTCATAAGACCCCTCTGGCTTGCATTGTCTAGAGGAGACCCCCAAGAGGTGCTGCGTCAACATTCTTATTTAATGTCTGAAAAGATTTATAAGTCACAGGAAATTGAACCCCGGAACAGTGATATCCAAACCCAGTTCTGTGACAGCCCATTCTTCTTGGGTGTCTCTGGCCGATCTGAAGCCTGACTCAATGATCTATATCCCCAAAGCCAGAGAAGTCACAATAGTTTTAAAATGCATATAGCATATGATGTGCTGCAGAGGAATGGACAGGTATTTTAAACCAAGGGAGCGACAGTGAATAAAGGACGATTCCTAAGTGGCCAGGCACTGTGGGGAGTCTGAGCCTGGAGAATGGCCCGGAGGGGCTGATGTCACATCACGTCCACTTGCTGGGGAAGGTGGTGTGGTTCAGGAGGGCACTCAGCCAGCTACCTTTTTGTGTAATCACAAGAAGGGGGCCTCCATATTCCGGGGCTTCATTTAGGAGAACGGAGCTGAATAATGCAACCTTATTAGGAAGTTTGAACTCAAGCCTTGGTCTATCTGGTTTCCAGGTTAAATGTCCTCAGACCAGAGTGCCTCCATGATGGGAAGATTTCCTGATGTCTCTGGCATGTTCCTTTTGCAAACCTTTTTCCTTACTGTATTTGATTTGATTGTATGCCCTCCCTCACTGTGTCATTCTACCATAATTTTACCCAATTTGGCAATTGGGGGGGGGGGGGGAAGAGACTTGGAAACTGGGTGGTAACTTGCCCAGAAACACCAGCTCCATTGGATAGGCAGACAAAAATACCAGCCTCTGCTGTGACCACCTTCTTCTGGGGGTGGAGCTTTAGAGCAGACTCTCCAGGGACCTGTAACTGTGCTGGGAGGTTGGTCACCAGCACACAGGCCTGTACTCACAACTTAACTCCATCCAAAGTGTTTTCTGCACCTCCCCACCCCCAACGCATAGAACAGAACTCTTTAAAACCTTGTACTGAACGTTCACCAGACTTTAACACATGTCCCCAGGGCTCCTGCCTGCCTGTGGATCTGCCTTCCTACAGGTCTGTCTGCTGTGCCTGCCAACATAGCAGCCTCACGGAGCACCAGCCCTGCAGCTCAGAGCTGCTTTGAGCGAGCCCTCCGCGGGGAGGCGGGGATGCGGGGAGCGGGTGTCCCAGATGACCCGCCCTCTGCTGTGCGTGGGAGTGGCTCATTCCCCAGGTTGGGAAATATGGACAGAGACCGTCAGGGCCAGTGCAGTGAGCAATCCAAGAGGTTGTCACTGGTATCTCTCTGGGAGTTGGACCATGATTATTATTTTTTTCTTCTTCTTCCTCCTCCTCTTCTTCTTCTTCTTCTTCTTCTTCTTCTTCTTCTTCTTCTTCTTCTTCTTCTTCTTCTTCTTCTTCTTCTTCCTTCCTCCTCTTCTTCTTCCTCCTCCTCCTCTTCTTCTTCTCCTTCTTCTTCTTCTTCTTCTTCTTCTTCTTCTTCTTCTTCTTCTTCTTCCTCCCCCTCCTCCTCCCCCTCCTCCCCTCCTCCCCCTCCTCCTCCTCTTCCTCCTTCTTTAAAGCTTGCCTAGAACACAGACACACTGAGGTAGCTGTAGCTTTTACGTGCACAGTTTCCCGGGTTTGACATCCTTGTCTTCGGCAGCTTAGCAGATAGAAAAATAACAGTTTGTTTTGTGTGTGATCTGAGCGAACTTAACCAATCCTAGCCAAGCTATCGTCTTTGTCAAGAGAAAGAGCTGGAGGGAAGTGAGTGTGAGAGGCAGTGGGATAGGTGGGTGGGGCAGTGAGAGGGAACCCCTGGGAGAGACGCTGGCCCCCGAGTGAGGTGCGGCATGGCACCCCTCAGCCTCTCCAGGATGGGGATGGGGGAGAGCAGCTGGGGGAGCAGGGTTACCAGGAATCAAGGATATTTGGGGTAACCAGTTGCTCTCTCTGGGGACCCCCCATGTCCCCTTGTACTGGGGCAGTCTTTCTCGCCTTTAGTGAGCCTCTAGATTGCCCAGGACCTTGTTATATACAGATGGCTGGCCTCGCCCTCGGTTTCTGATTCCAGAGGTCTGCATGAGGCTGGAGAGTTTGCATTTCTAACCCGTTCCCAGAGGCTGCTGATCTGGGCCCACACGCTGAGAACCGGGAAGCCAGAAAGCTGACTTGCTTTAAACTCAGCTAACAACCAACCGAAGAAGTCGCAAGGGGCTCTGTGTGAACTGGGCTCTCCTGCTGTGCCCACCACCTCTCTTCACATGAAACGCGTGGGGACGCGCTGAACCCCCCAGACCTGCCCTCTTTCAGCGAGAAGGTCAGACGTGAGAGGAGGACTTGCAAGATGGGGGTGTGGGGGAAATGAATCATATGTCCCCAAAAGATGTGTTGAAATCCTAGCCACCAGTATCTGTGAATGTGACCTTGTTTGGAAACAGAGTCTCTGCAGGATGTAATCAAGTCATTTAGCTGTGACGCAGGTCATGCTGAATTAGGCTGGGCCCTAAATCCAATGGCAGGCATCTTTATGAGAGAGAGGAGACAGAAACTGAGGCACAGAGAGGGGCACAGGTTGGATTCAGGCTGTCACGATCAGGGAGTCAAGGACTGCCAGCAGCCACCCGAAGCGAAGACCTGCCGAAGCAGGTTTCTTCCCTGGAGCTTTCAGAGGGAGCCTGGCCAGCTGTCACCTTGACCTCAGCCGTCTAACCCCCAGAACCATCGGAGAGTATGTTTGTTGTTTTAAGCACCCAGTTTGTGGTCATTTGTTACGGTGGCCCCAGCAGACTAACCCATAGGGGTCTTACTTAGAGTTCGATTATGTTGTTACATTAGGAACACCCAGCATGACACTCTGGGTGGGTCTGGCATCTGCTACCTTCCAGAGGAGACGCCTGACTCCCAAGCACATTCACGGTTCAGCCTCAGGTGGCTTGACTGTGGGGCCGTGCCCCGAGGACCGCAGGGGAATGAAGCTTTGCCTGGGCAATTCAGTCCAGCGGCTGGGAAGGCCGAGACCGGACAGTCATGTGAGAAGTGAGTGTGGCCCTGCCATGCACCGTCCCCACAGAGGCCCCGCCCCCGAGTCAGGGCACCGGCACCAGCACGGGCCAGGGGCTGGGCTTTCAGGAGCTTAGACGGAATGAAATGAAGGCTAGAATGACAGTGAGGCCGTCCGAAGAAACTTTCTTAAGGAGCAAGAAGCCCAGTCATCTCATGGTCCAGGAAGCCAACACAGGGGGATAGAAGTTATGAATGCAGAGACTAAGCATGGTGGAGGAACGCAGTGGGGATGGCTTAGAAGAACAGGGGACAAGCGACAGGAATCAGAAATGGCGTGAGATGTGTGTGAAGCAGTCCTCATCACAGTGCTGGTGGGGGTCTGCTTCTTAATGTGGAGTTCCCTGGCCACCCCACGGGAATCATGCTGGCGCTTTGTTTGAAATGCAGCTTCCTGGGCTCCACCTCAGCCATGCTGCGTGAGAATCCAGGTAAACAGGACAGAGCAGCTGTATTTCCATAACCCCGCAGGTAGATTTGATACCCATGTAGTCTGAAGACCATTGCGGTGAATGTTAATGGGCTTTCCATTTTCTGGATAAAAATAGGGGAAATACAGAGACACAGGAGAGAGGGAGAGGAGGGGAAGTTTTAGAAGAGTTTTGGGGAAGCTCTCCCTCAAATTGTCTTGCCCAGGACCTCTGTGGGGGCCATTCTAGGGTGGCTAGGTACACACCTTCCCTCCCACAGTTGGGCCAGTCCGACCCTATTGCAGGTCCAAGCTCCGCAGGCCTGGAATCACTGGTCTGGCACAGCTCTGCCACCTACTGGCTGTAGGAGTAGGTGCACAATTCAATGTAGCGTCGGGCCTGGTTAAAGAGCAGCTTGAGAAAATATACACCCACTGTTCACCAGGGTCCCTCTGGCCCTGGGCAGACAGACCAACAGCAGCTGTTGGTTCACCTGTTGTCACATGTACAGATGTATTAGGTTTCTCTGTTCAGGGACGGATGAGATTGGGGGTTTGGAGGAGGGGGGAGAAGAAGGAAAAACCCAGCAGACCGCCCCGATGATAACCAGAGGCTCTGAAAAGATTTCCTCTTCCTCCTTCCTTCCTGTTTCCCAGTAAAGCACACAGGAAGTAAAGAGTTAGTGAGAGTTGTGGAAACACTCGCTCCGCTCCTCTCTGCCAGGGGAGGGGAGGGGAGAGCTAGCAGATGAGGCTTCTGGTTGGGCCCCAGGGGGAGGGGAGGGAGGGAGTGTGAGCAGAGAGGCTGTGAGCTCAGACCCTCCCTCAGCAGGGTTCTCCTGAGCACAGACTGCTAATAAACCCTTCCCTTGCAGCTCTGGCTGCTGACCAGTAGTTCAGTATTTCCTGCCTCAGTTTCCCCTTCAGTGAGCAGACGGGGCTGGTATAAATAAATGGATACCACTGCCTTCACCTGCCAGGGTATTAGGTCCACTACTGATCTTCTCTAGTGCCCAGGAGGGCAGGGCTATGCTCAGGGGTCATCTGTCTGACTAGGAAGGACTCCAGAACGCCCGGCGCTGCCCCCTGCCTCCCTGCCACCTGCACATCCACCTGCGAGCCCACTTGTTGTGTGCAGAATGAACTTCTTTTTTGACCTTGCCTCCTCTAGGGCCATGACCGTATGTCGAAACCACTCGGGATTGAGTTTCACTGACCCAGTTAGCTCAGGTCTTCAGGGAAAACAGACCCACAGATCACAGCCATTCCCAGCAGTCACAGATTCTCACACTCCCTGAGAACGCTGTGCTCTCTGGTCTGCAGACTCTGCCCACCTGCCCACCCCTCCTCTCCGCCTGGGTCTTCCTTGTTCTCCACCCCGGCTCTTGGCACTCTTCCCTACCCCTTTCTGAAGCTGCCTGTAACCCAAGCCAGCTGAGGGAGGGAGCAGGCTGGGGGTCCCTGAAGCTAGTGTCCCGGCAGAGAGTGCAGTTCTTTGCTTGTGGTGCCTCACTCTGTTCTTGCTGTGCATGACCTGGGCATTGTGTAACCACTGTGGGTTCGCAAGGGCAAGCAAATGGATGCTGAATGCCAGAGAGCTTACACAATCAGGGCGGACTTGGGGCCCAGCACTGCTGAAGCACAGGCCAGTAGAGACAATCCATCCCCATCCAACACAACACAACACAACACAACACAGCACAGCACAGCACAATCCAACCCAACACAGCATAACATAACCCAACTCAACCCAACCCAATCCAACACAACACAACACAGTATAATACAACCCAACTCTATCTAACCCAATCCAACACAACACAACACAGCATAACATAACCCAACTAAACCCAACCCAATCCATTACAACACAACACAGCATAATACAACCTGACTCAACCCAACTCAATCCATTACAACATAACATGACACAACACAGCACAGCATAACACAACACAGCCCAATCCATTACAATGCAACATAGCACAGCATAACACAACCCAACTTAAACCAGCCCAATCCATAACAAAACAACACAGCATAACACAACCCAACTCAACCAACCCAATCCAACACAGCACAACACAGCATAACACAACCCAACTCAACCCAACCCAGTCCATTACAACACAACACAGCATGATATAACCCAACTCAACCCAACCCAACCCAACCCAATCCATTATAACACAACACAACATAGCCCAACCCAGTTCAACTAAAACCAACCTAACCCAACACTACACAACAGAACAAAAAAAACAAAATAACTAAGCTCAAGCACCCTATTTACTCATTTCCCTCTGACTTGATGGAACTGGGTGGTAGACGACTAAGCAATGGCTCTTCCTGGTCACACCCCATCCCTTTCTTACAGGGCTGTTAACAGGAAATGAACGCCAAGACAGCATGGTGAGGGCAGTGGCTCAGGAGTAAAGAGACATCGTTGAACTCCAGTGGTGACATGGGTGTGGTTAGTTTTTTGATATGTGGGTTTCCATTCTTCATCTGTTGGGATCTTAGTAAAGGATACTTTACTAAGCTGGCTCATCACACCGATGTGAGTTAGCACTGACATAATAGACATAAACCCTTTTTGAAGTTTGCAGTGATATGTGATTGTCAGTTAAATACCTGCTGTATAGACCAGAGTTAAATCTATGTTCAAAGCTTGGCCGAACCTGACCAGGTGGTGGCGCAGTGGATAGAGCGTCGGACTGGGATGCGGAAGGACCCAGGTTCGAGACCCCGAGGTCGCCAGCTTGAGCGCGGGCTCATCTGGCTTGAGCAAAGAGCTCGCCAGCTTGGACCCAAGGTCGCTGGCTCCAGCAGGGGGTTGCTCAGTCTGCTGAAGGCCCGTGGTCAAGGCACATGTGAGAAAGCAATCAATGAACAACTAAGAAGTTGCAACGCGCAACAAGAAACTGATGATTAATACTTCTCATCTCTCTCTGTTCCTGTCTGTCTGTCCCTGTCTATCTCTGCCTCTGTTAAAAAAATAAATAAATAAATAAATAAAAAAAAAAAAGCTTGGCCGGGAGGCTGGTGAGAATTTGGGGTTTCTAACCCATAGCGACTTGATCAGGGAAATGTTAAAATAAAACACTGTTACTATATCCATCATTTTCCACAAATCTAAATTGGTTAATTCCATTTATATTAAGAATATCAAAGATTCCCAAAAATCCAGGTAGAGATCTTGATATGAAGAAGTGTGTTGTTCCCTTAACCCAAAAACAAGAAGTTGGCTCTAAAAGAAGTGGGAAGAGGTGGATGAATCCCTATGACCCACCTCCCAACACCAGGTAGGCGGGCTCACTCCCTGTGGTGGGGTAGTGTCCTGTATCTTAGTTGTCTGAGGCAAGAAGTAGATTCTCATCTTTGTGAAAGGAATGAAGAGGTTCCTCTTCAAGGGTCTCCTAGTCCTGTTCTCCAACTTGGGAAAGGGGGGCAAGGATTATTATTATCTCCATCTTACAAAAGTCAGATTATCTCAGAAGATTACACTTCCTGTTGGCCTGCAGATGGAAACCCAGTGCTTTGAAGCGCACGCTTGTGTCCCTTGTCCTTGCACCCAACCAACCATCCCAAATTTCCTTCTCACTGTGTCCCTGTGATGTCACATGCCCCTGGCCACTGCCAGCCTCTCCTGCACCTCTGCTTTTGCTCATGCCACTGGTCCCAGGACACCTGCTTGCTCGCAGCTACTCTTCCTTTAAAAGTCAGCGCAGCTCGTCACTACTCTGAGAAGCACCCTCTCCAGCGGTAATGATTCTGTCCTTTCCATGGCCACACACAGCCTGGTACCTCTATGTACTTCATGGGGGGGGGGGGGGCTTGGTGTGAGAGGCAGGGCATGTCAGCAGGAGACCTGGTAGAAAATTCTGAATCTACCACCTGTTAGCTGTATCGACGTTAGACATGTCATTTAATCTCTTTGAGTCTTTGTTTATGTACACACAAAACATGAATAAAAATGACCTCATAATCCCATCAGAGTTGTGGCTCACATATTAAATCTGCAAGTCTTTATTGTGGACCTACTATGTGTGGAGTGGAATTACGTTGGAAAATAAATGTGAAACCGCCTTCTAAGTTGTGTTTTGTATCTTAGTTGTTTTAGACCAGAAATCCTTGAGGGCAGGGACCAGCCAGATCTCCTTTGAATCCTTTGTAAGGTTCCCCTTGAGTCCTCTGTAATGGGATTTCACACAGTAGGTGCTCAATTAATGTTCAGCAATGGCATGAAGATGAGACTCCCAGAAGTCATATATGGCAGGCCAGTGTGAGAGTCCCCTGCCCCCAAGTCCTCTGTTTCCCGGGCCTCAGTCACAGAAATCTCTCCCTCACTCCCAGATCCTCTGACCTACTCATCCTAGTTGTCAAATGAGAGAGAGTCAGGGGGTGGGGGGAAGCTATGGAGGAAGACACAGTGTTCCACTGGATGGACAGTATGCTTGGGAGGGTGGAGGATAAGATTATTCTCAATTATCTGACACCTTTACTTATACAGGGCCTGTAATAATAATAACAATAAATCTCTCCAAAGTGCTTGCAGTCCATTGGAAGCTGAGGGGACTAATTACCTGCTTAGAAACCCATGAGGAAATTAGGTGACATGAGGCCATTTGGTGGGTCTGCTTGTCTTGGCCTCTCGCCCTGGGCAGTACAACAAGCTGACGTGAGCAGCATCCTACGGGGCTGAAGGAGAACATAGATGTCTCAGTCCTGCTTTGCCCGGCCTACCTGGAGGGCTGGGAAATAAAGTCTAGTTAGTGGGTTCCAGTCTACAGAGCTGGGTTGGAGGAACAAGCTGATCAAGGGGCCTTGTGACATGGAGGGTCAGTGGGCCTCTCCTGAGGCCTAAAGAGAGTAATGGCCTATTCAATCTCCTTTTTTTTTTCCTGAGATTGCCCAACCCTCAGCTCCTCCACCATACCCTTCCACCCAGCATTGCCTCTTTTTTCCCTTCCAGCTTTTGGGGCTAATGTTGGAAGGTCCCCAAGAAGCAGAAGGGAACCAGCGACCCCTGGTGGTGGGCACGAGCATGAGGCCAACCAAAGGCGACCAAAGGAAAAGGTCTGGAAGGTGAAAGGGCTGCACGCTCAACGCTCAGTGTTCTTCACCTGTTTTTGCGTCTTCAATCAGTGAGGAGGATAAAACCCAAGATTTTTTTCCCAATAGTAGATAAATTTGGATTTTGCACATGACATAGACTTTGGAGAGAAATTCCTGAACCAGCCTAAGCAAAACTGTGTAAATTGTGATGCAAATTGAGACTTCTCTTTAGTTCCTCAAAAACGTCCCCTAGTTCTCCATCCTGAACCATCCTGGCTTGTGCTGTTCTCTCCATTAACCTTTCACTGGGCACCCCTATTCTCTCCTGTCATGAAAGAATTTGAGCTAATGGAGGTGTGTGTGTGTGTGTGTGTGTGTGTGTGTGTGTGTGTAATTGCATAATATGGACCTTAGCATGCATCTGAAATTGTCACTTTGCTGGGTCTGAGACCAGGAGGTTCAGTCAATGAGGCAAGACTCACCCTCTGGACCTTTCCAGCCCTGAGCTTTCACTTCACCACACTCTGAAAGTGATAATGCTTCCCCTGCCTCATCAGAACATTCATATCTTAAAAAATGCTTAGTGTAAAGGGAAGTTCCTCAAATGTACTGAAATTCAAGGATTGTGGTGACTGTGTAAAGAAGATAGCTGGATATACATGTATTTTGTATTTTCTTAAAAGTGAGTGCCTATTTATGTGTAAGTTTATGCAGGTGAAGGTGTGGGACTTATTTAAGCAGCTCAGCTGGACATAGGAGACTGTCCTCACGTCTCAGCTGAGAGAGCCTGTCGTGGTGGTTTTGGGGGCAACATGAAGGGAAGTGGGAGAATGTGATTTTACGTTCCTCCCTTTTTGCCACTGACTTTCCAAGCTACATTTTAGAATCTGACAGGTGTCAGATCTGACCCTAGAAATGGTGAGGGCATCAGCCTGGCAGAGTGGTCTGACCTCTGGCTCGGGGAAATATTTTGAGGTCATGGTTTCACAGTCCACCTCTAGACTGCCAGTGACCAAAGACAAGTCTTTAGCAATGAGCTTCTACCCAAGCACCAGTTCTGAATTTCCAAAGGCAACTTGGGACGGTCAACCAGCCATGCCACCATGATGTCACATTCCCAGAAGTCTCTTCACCTTCTCATCCACACCAGCATTCCCTCCCAACTTACTCTTTGGTCCCACCATTCCCTTGGTCACCCAAGTGTGGCAAGCCAGAGTTCACACTAATTCTTCAAGCTCCATCACCTTCTTCCTGTATTCTTTGCCTCAATTCCCACTGCCGGGAGGCTAAACCAAAATGAACATCCCAGTTCTTTGCTGCCATTTTATTTCTTAGTATCTCCCTGGCTACATCATCCAATACAAAGCACTATCTTCTGGGAACACGCCACTTCCTCTAGCAGAAAGGTTTACAAAGGGGAATTATTTTCACACAGTCCCAGACTCCCATCCTTCAATACATTTTATCTCAACATATCCTTAAAATACACTCAACAATACTTCAGATGCATTTTAGAACTAAGACTTTGTATAACCGTTGTTAGCTTAATATTGCCTCTGGGCTTGAAGACAAATCATGGAAACATGAGGGTATGTTTCTGGGGCAGACTGTGATAAGCAGAAAAGAAGGTTGTAGGTCAAGGACCATCCACACCCACAGCCAGGATGCCAGATGCAGGGGGAAGTCCAGCTCTAACTCCTGGCTCAGGACCATTGAGAAATAATGAGTGTTACTTCCCCTACTATAAATCTCTGTGCTGAGCCCCACAGGTGACCAAGACCATCCTCTCTTCTTTACCAATAATGTAACCAGCAGACATGAGTTACAGAGATGTGTCCTCTGGGGACCTCCTGTGATAACACTGGAAATCTTTCCTTTAGCTCTGATTATGTGCCAGGTGGTATGCCAAATGCTTTTTATCTACTAACATATTAATTCTTCACATCAGCCAAATGTGGTAGGTACTGCTGTTCTTTGCATGTTATGAACAAGGATGATAGGAGTTGGAGAAGTTGCCTCATTTCCCAAAGGTCATGTAGCTAGTGCATGGCAGAGCTGGGTTTGGAGCCCATCTTCGTGGTCTCTGAAATGCATGCGCTTAATCACCACAGTATATAATGTCTTGTGCAATCCCTGAATATTATTGTGACAGCTTAAGAGCCTCCCAAATGGAGAAATGAACATACCGCTCTTCATATGTTAATATAGCATTAGCATATTATAGCAGCATATTGCTTCTTAATATTAATACCCCAACCACCAACTCTCACCCTTTTGTTTACTTCTGCCTTGGCCTCAGTTTCCACACCTGAGCATGGGGGAGAGACAGCTTCCACGGGAACAGAGTGACGGCTATGGCTTCTGCCCAGAGCCTTGCTCGGAGCTGCTTGATCAATAGCTTAACTGCTGTGACACACCCGGGCTTGGTGATGCCGTATAGATAATTGTAATAACTGTGGCTGGTGATGGAGAAGATGGTTTTCCAATATCTTATGTTAAAATACATTTCTCTGCAATTAGCTCCACATGCTTCTGCTAGAACGCGTGTCTCGTGTGGGCACCATTTTTTTTTTCTTCAAGGCACATCAGCTCTGGTCCCTCCCACCTTTTCCAGACTCTCCCCTCCCCTGGGATCAAAGGTTACTGGGCTGATTGGAGGAGTGTCTTTAGGCCTCTCAGCGGAAGGTGGGGGCGGTGGCTTAAACCCAGGTCTCTGTGGCTTCCCTGGGATGAAGCATGGTCAAAAGACCCTTTGTGGTATCACAGCCAAATTCCCTCGTGGCCCCAGGGCCCCCAGCCTTCTGCATCTGTGCATTCCAACTCTGTCTGGTGATGTCATCCCCAGACAGGGACACCCTTCTCCACGCGGAGTTCTCAGCCCGGGGAAGCTGCTCCCCACAGAGGCTCTGGGTGGGGACTCTCTGACTGCACACCATTCACATACCTCACCCCAGGCCTCATGAATTCCTGGGTTCTCATTTGAAATAGTTTCAAGTATTTCTTTCTCAGAGTAGCAGCTATTTTAAAAAAAAGGGAAAATGTGGGCAGTGGCTGGCAGGGGGAGATGCATAGGGAGAGAGGGGGGGAATTCAGTACCATGTGGTGATCAGGGAGACAGCATGGATTGAACTGCGCGCTAATTGTTTAACAGATGTTAATGAACATGGTCGCCATGGCACACGGCAGTACTGATGTTGATGGTTGTTGTTGAATACAGGTTTAAAGCCAGAACAGGTAAACACCAGTTTGGGGCTCCATTCCCTGGCTTTGTGACTTTGACATTGGGTGAGGTGAATAAGGCATGGCCCTGCACTCAAGAAGCACACAGGCCAGGGAAGGATGAGGGCACACATGACCTGTGCTGTCATGGGCCACCAAGTGCCATGATCACGGCGTGCAGGAAGTACTTTTGGAGCACATGGGAGCAGCCTTGGACCTATACTGGAAGGTAGCAGGGAGAACGCTCAACATCTAGTAATGCTGATCTGAGTCAAGTAAGCATTCCATGCACCCCATACTTCTGACTCTCATTTGACACCATACACACACACACACATACACACACACACACACACACACATCCTGTATATCCCAGGGACTGGGGCTACTTTGTAATCCTGGTATAAATCCCAACTGAGCAACACTTGAATCTCTGCCTGTCTGCCAACATTGTGTTGACAGCCATTCAACCTGAAGCCAGGAGGCGCCACCCGGACCAAGCTGCCTCCCTGGAGGAGGTGCCCTGTGGTTGGCAGGATGAGAGGTGGGTGGGGACTTCCTATCCCTGCTTGAGGAACTGTGTTCTCCACCTCAGTCCTTGCTCTAAGTAAACATAAACTGTTCTGAGCATCCTAAACATACACAGCTGTCCTCGGACGCACCCACGGAAGGACGGGTGCCCTGCCTGCTTGACGAGGCTGCAGGGGCAGGACCCCAGGCAGAGCTCATCAGATAGAGTGGAGGTTGAGCTGAAATTCACTTGTCTGACATTCCCTGGGCTATTTATTTGTTTTGAAAATTGCCAAATGGTGACTAGGGGCTGAGCAGCAGTCATGGGGCAGGGCTGACTAGTGTTTGGTGGCAAGGAACCATATAGGGCTGGCTGCTGGGCTATGGCCCTTGGCGTTAGAAAAAGGGCTGATGGCCTGACCAGGAGGTGGCGCAGTGGATAGAGCATCAGACTGGGATGTGGAGGACCCAGGTTCGAGACCCCGAGGTCACCAGCTTGAGCCCAAGGTCGCTGGCTCAAGCAAGGGTTCACTTGGTCTGCCATAGCTCCCTGGTCAAGGCAAATATGAGAAATCAATCAATGAACAACTAAGAAACTGCAATGAAGAATTGATGTTTCTCATCTCTCTCCCTTCCTGTCTGTCTGTCCTCTCTCTGACTCTCTCTGTCTCTGCCACAAAAAAAAAAAAAGAAAAAAGAAAGAGAGCTGATGGCCCTTGAAGCACAGGGCACTGAAATGGAAGCTGGGATCCTTTTGATCTTTCTTTTTTTCATTCTTGATGGAACTCACATGTTTCTTTATTACTTTACTAAATACCTATTAAGCAATTCTGGGGTTCACACAACTGTTGGGAGCCTTGTCAAGGATGCTTGTGCTCTGCGACATTCTCACTATTGTCACATTATCTTTGTCTTCAAACTCACTCACTGAGCACCACTAGATATTAACTAGCCACAACCATCAGTTGTATGCATTTATGGCATTCAACATACCAGGCACTTTTAGTAAAGAGCATCTCCTAATCCACCTGAGGAACCTGACAGCAACCTTGAACTCAGAATTCCGAGCCCCATTATCTCAGCTGAGGATGTTAAATACGTCCTGAACATTCTGCCTGCATCTGCCAATGTGAATAGTAGAATCAGGGTCCCTGCTGGGCTGCTCGCACCGCTTACGCTCTGTGCTGCAGACCCGCCTTCAACTCAAGTCTAAAATGAACATACTCAAAGCACAAGAGCGAAGGTTAGACTTCCGCGCAATCTGAAACACGGGGCAGCCTCGAGTGGCTGCAGGTGTGGTTGCAGGTGACATGACAGGAGGCGGGTGATCAGACCAGAGCAGGTGGTACAGAGAGAGCTTGGGGAGGAGCCTGGGAGGAGTGTCGTGGACCAGGCCGAAAGGGACCGATGGGCGTGGGTTGGCTGGAGAAAGAAGCAGAGAGGACACTGAAGGAAAGAGAAGAGCGGAGGGAGATGGTGGGAACACGACTCCGGAAGAGGACTCGCTCATCCTGTCTCTAAAGGAAAGCACGTGCCCAGTGATGGTTGAGGGTGATGTGGAGAATGAGGAGGAGGGGCTCTGAAGTGGGAAGGGGGGGCTGGGAGGAGACCAGCAGAGTGGAGCGTTTGGCTCTGCTCTGGTGGGATGATGACAATATGTAATGGGTGGTCTGAAGATGGAAACCATTGGGCTGAGGATGAGAAAATGGTTCAGAGACCGCAGTCTTGATCCCCAGGTAGAAGGAGGGCTCGGACTTAGGTACCGGAGGAATGGGGGGTGTGGGTACTGGTATAACCTGGAAGGCAAAGGAGTGGGGGAGGGAAAGCTGCTTCTGAGCCCGGGAGAAAACCCCAAAGGGACCCATTTTCCTCCTCCACCTCACCATTATTGAGTCTCTGTGCCACGCTCTGTGCTAGAAGCTTCCATCCCCTGAGCTAGGACCCGGCCAGTTAGAGCTCCTGAAACCCTGCGACAGCTTGTCCCGGAGGTCCACCGTCTCCAGGCTTTGCTCTACTTCCGGTTTCTGCGGGCGCTCCAGCTGGCCGGGGGGTGTCTCCTTGTTCCCAGCTGGCCGGGGGGTTTCTCCTTGTTCCCACAGCTGCACTGGGCAGCAGCTGGATCCCGCTCAGCGGAGGCGGGACTTGCAGCAGGAGGGAAGTGCTGACTGCACACCAGCTCCTTGCTTTCCTGATACTCCTCTATTCATTAACGCATCCGTGACTCCGACAGCAGCGGGGGCACCAAAGAGAGGAGATAAGCCCCATTTCACGGGAGGAAACCAATGGAATGTGGGAAGCGCAGGGAGAAGAGCGACCGCAGGGCACCCCGCTTCTGGGGCTGATACTCTGTCCGATAACATGTAGCATCACTGCTTCCTCTTTGGGGAATGGGTCCTCAGCATCTTGCCAGCCCTGACTCTGCTTCCTGCCCTTGACGGGTCCCCAGAGATGCCTCTCCTCTCCGGGCAGCCAGGCTGGGGTACGCCACTTTCCCTCCCATGGCTTGCCCAGACCATAGGCAGGAAGATGCTTTCCTCTTTCTGCAGAAAGTTGCTGGCTAACTGAGTCCCAGCTGAGCGGAACCAGACTCGGGAGTTCTGGACAATGCCTTCAGCCTCAGGCAGCTGGGTGGAGAGGGTGTCTGGGTCCATGTTGGTGGAATGCCCATGGGAACACCCACCTGTGGGCACAGACTCTTCCAAGCCTGTCCCCGCCCTCTGTCCTGCATGGCCCCGTTTCTAGTCTACTTCAGATTGCCCAGAGCTGGGCTGTGGGTTCCCTTCTCCTATCCAGCCACTAGGGGACCTTGTCAGATACTGGGAACCCAACCTGTGGGCCACATCCTCTAAGCTCTCTTCTGTAGCACTTAGGGGTGCTACTCCCACTGGGAGTGAGTGGGGACCACAAGAATCGGTTCATTTGGATGGTCTCCATAGTGATCACTGGGAACATTTATGGAAACAACTATTATCCCCTCATTCTGCTAGGCATGCTTGGGATAGTATCATCTTCCCATTGTAATATGAACAATGATATATTGTTATTATTATTTCTATTTCTCGTCTGCGGAAAGTGAAGCTCAGAAACGTTTGGTCGGTTGTTGAAGGCCACACAATTCCTAAGTGGCGGAGGTGGGATTCACGCCATCTGCCTCAGCCCTTGCTCTCCTGCCCGCATGTCCCCTCTCTGGAGCCAGAGGACTGTCTGGTCTTTTGTAACGTGAGTGAGGGTGGCCCATCTGCCGAACACCGAATGAACCAATGCGTATAAGGCAGTTGGAGATCTGCTATCCATTCATCAGCACCTGTTTTTCCAGGAGTGGGAGCAGTCTGTCCAGGCTCCTTTGTGGCCAGAGAAATGTGAGGAATGGCCAGTCAAGGCTTCCAGTATAGGCTACTCAAACAAGTGGTGACTCTAGGGTCGCAATCTGGCCGGCACACCTTACACAGGCGGTTCTCTCAGATGAGTCTCTTTGGGAGGGTGCAGCACGAAAGGCTGATTTTGAATACTTGGTAGCCTACTCACACCTCCTACTTGTGACTGGCTCTCTGCTGGCCTGCCACACCCTTCCCAGCTCCTCTTCATCCCAGAAGGAATTGAACCACCTGCTATCCATCACTTGGTCATAGAATTATAAAGGGGAAGTGCTAGAGTTCAAGTGTTTGTGACACAGAGCATGTGGGTGCATGACGTGTGTGTGTTTGTGCCTGTGAGTGTGGATTTCCATGTACTTGTTCCAACTATGGAAACTCAGGCTCAGGGTTAGAGTGATCATTCATTCATTCATTCATTCGTTCAACAAAGAAGCAACTGCTGTGCCTCTGATGCTCATTCTTCCTTTCACCTGCTTTTCAGGCTGTGTAGCAAGATGCTTGTATAATGACTAGGGTTATGGCACATAGAGGGCCTTTGGGAGCCAACTGAGTAAACTGTGTAAATAAGAACCAAAAGGTGTATATTTTCTCCCTCCTGAGAGATGCCATAACCCTCTGGTATGCCAGAGAAGCAGGCCCTGGTCACGCATTTCCCACTGAGGGTCCTCACCTGTACTTCTGCCTCAGCGGGAGGCAGGTCGAGGCCAGGACAGAGAGCCAGGACACGTAATGGAGCTGACGTCATGTGCTCAAGGCTCTGAGAGGGGGAACAGAGCCCAGATCCCCCACCTCCCTCCTTAGGTCCTCGACTGCCTCTCTAGTTCACACCTGACCTCGCCACCACACAGTCTCCATTTTGTCAGCTAACTGGTCTGCAGGGACCTGCGCATGAGCCCCTTGGTGTTTCGAGCACTGCAGAAACTTGCCTGAGTGAGGAATAGACCTACCTCGGACTCTGGCTCCCCTCGAATGTGGGGTGTGCCCTTCCACAAACCCTGCCATCTCTAGCTCTGTAAAGGAGGTCTGACCACCCCTTTACCCCCACCACCCACACCCCGGGTGCTTTGAGGTTTGAGGGTCTAGGTGGAGAATTCAGAGTGGCCCTAACATTAGACTTCAGGTTTAATCTGCTTCACCGCCTGCATTTTCAGTTCAAGTCCTGTGCCCCTGCCTGCCAGATGAGACCCCATCATCACCTTCTATGTCCAGGCCCAGCCCAGAAACCTGGCCAGTGTAGACCTCGACCAGGAAGTTTTGGGAGGCGGTGAGAGGCACGAGGAAGGGGGAAACCCAGGAGGTGGCCTGCATCTTTAAAGATAAATAGCGCTGTTTGCTCATTAGGGAGATTATTCCAAGCAAGACGGCAGCCAGGACGCTCTAGTGCAAGCATCTGCCTGCTACTGGGAGACGATATTTATTGTTCAATCCTTCAATGGATGTACATAAACAGCCTGGCCCAGATAATGTTCCAATAAACAAACAAGCAGCTGCCAGGAGCTCTCCCCGAATGGCCGACCTTTGTGGAGGCCACCCTGCTGATGTTTTAATAGCGGTCTGCCTGGCAGTGCCGACACTCACCGTGCCAGGGATGGAGAGGTGGCCCTGCCGGCTGCTGGCTGGGCTGGAGGGGAGGAGGCTGTGTGGCCTCGGGAGGGCGGGGGGCTGCGGGGGTGGGGGGGAGACCTGTCCCTGGTAAGCCACCTGGAGAGGACGGTGCAGTGCTAAGCATTTTGATGGAGGTTAGTGTGGCCTCCTCTTTATTGAGGTCTAGTTGGCAAATTAAACTTGAGGATGTTTAAGGTGTAGGACTTGATGTTATGACATACATGTACGCTGGGACATAATCGCCACAATCAAGCTAATGAACACATCTGTCACCTCACAGAGTTTCTGTTTTTGTTTGCCTGTTAGTGTGAAAACACTTCCAAATCACCGTTCTGGCAAATTTCAAGTGTACAGCACAGTACTGTTAACGATGGCCACATGGCTGCGCGTGGCACCTCCAGAAGCTCGTCAGCCACCGCTCGTGGCGTTCGTCCGTCAGCGAACACTGAGGCGGCTCCCAGGTCTCAACCTTTGTGAATAGCTCAGCAGCTGTTAAATAATGAAACACTTCCTTGGGACTGGTGCTTAGCTGTGCCCCCAGGCCTCGAATGCCCACACCATCTTAGCCTCCCCATTCCCGCCCTGATCCTGCAGCAACTGTTGCCCAGGGCACAGGGGTTCCCTGCTAAGTGACAGCCTTGACCAGCCCAGCCCTGGGCGTTATGGCTCCTCGGACTGATGGGGACAAGTCAATTGGAGATTACAGCTCCAAAAAAGCTGAAGACGATAAATGTCTTAGGAGACACAGAGACACAGGGCATTGTGGCAGGGCAGCGGAGTGGGGAAGACTTCAACTGAGAGCAGCCCTAGGAAGGTAGTCACCAAGCCGAGAAGCTAGAGTTGTACTGTCCAATATGGTCGCCACTGGCCATTTGTGGCTACCGAGCCCCTGAAATGTGGCTGGTCTGAATTGAGGTTTGCCGTGAGTGTAACACACACGTACACCACATTGCAAGGATTTAGTAGGAGAAAATGAATGTCAACTATCTCATTAACAATTATTTAGACTCTACATATGTTAAAATGCTAATATTAGAGCACGTTGGATTAGACAAAATAGATGATTAAAATCAGTTTCTTTTTTTAAATGCTGCCACTACTAGAAAATTTAATGTATATGTGGCCCACGGCTGTGGCTGGTGTTTATTTCTGTTGTCCAGAGCTCATCTAGAATGTTCCATGGTCCCAAGGTAAAGCTGAAGGAACACCACCCCCACCACAGAGAGCACATGCAATCATTCTCCTTGGGACAGCTGCATGAAGACCACGTTCCCCCTATGACCCCATGTTTCATGTTATTGCTCTTACCTCCCTCTGCCAGTGTGCTGCGTCTTTATACAAATCTGTCAGTACCACTAATATTCTTACTCTGATCAGTGACTTAAGAGACTCTCCTAAGGTGGCTTTTGAATAAATCTAGTATCACCCACTATGTGTTTTACTCACTAAACAGTCATCACTGGTGGTTCTGTGTCCATAGCCCGTTTCTCATATGTACAGGTGCCCCTTGGAGGCACATGTGGGACTGGGCTGATCGTTGCTGGTTACACTCCCGTCAATCAGCCAGGTCTCCTGGGCAGAAGGCACAGAGGGAACACCCCAACTGTTCCCCAATGGGGGGACACCCCCATTGTCACATTCGCAGCTCTGTGTGAAATGTGAGCCCTTCAGGAGACGGGCCTCCCGGAGGACAGGGCTGAGACTCACCTGTCTTCCCATGAAGCCAGCTCTGAGCCTAGAACACGGCGGGCAATCTATAAACGGCGTGTGGATGATGGATGAATGTGGACTGTCACTTTGTCAAGGGGCATAGAGAGTTAGGATGTGGTTTCTCCTCGGTGTCAGCCTCCGAGAATGACATCTTCTAAACACTCATATATATGTTTTATCAACTGCTGTTCTCATCCTCTCTCGCTGCTTAGGTGAGCCACAAATATTGTCCACACTGTAAAAAATAATAAATTTTATTTGTGATGTGATGATTCACTTATGTGTGATAATACATCTTATTTGTTCTAAGCGGTCACTTCCCAAGCTTCAGGGTGGGCCCTGCACTTGGTGGCTAAACCATAGCCATGGCCCATCCGCCTCCTTTGTTGGCCTTTTTGGTTGCCATGGAGTCTAAGGGACAATAAGCGATGACATCGAGTTATTCTTCTTATTCCCGCCTCTGACCTTGATCATGCCTTGATCTTACCTTGATCGGCTAAGAGTCCATCGTCTAATTCAGGGGTAGTCAACCTTTTTATACCTACTGCCCACTTTTGTATCTCTGTTAGTAGTAAAATTTTCTAACCTCCCACCAGTTCCACAGTAATGGTGATTTATAAAGTAGGGAAGTAACTTTACTTTGTAAAATTTATAAAGCAGAGTTACAGCAAGTTAAAGCATATAATAATAATTACTTACAAGTACTTTATGTCAGATTTTCGATAAGTTTGGCAGAATAAGTCTTTATAAAACAACTTACTATAGTTAAATCTATCTTTTTATTTATACTTTGGTTGCTCCACTACCGCCCACCATGAAAGCTGGAACACCCACTAGTGGGCAGTAGGGACCAGGTTGACTACCACTGGTCTAATTGGTAGAATGCGACTTTGATTTTTTTCCAGGAGATTTGATTATTTATTTAACAACTACTTATTTCCCCTCATATTTAATAGCTATAATTAACAAATAAAACTTTATATAAATTATATGTATTTAAGGTATACAACTTGATATTTTGATATAGGTACGTGTTACGAAACAATCACCACAATCGAGGTAATTAACATATCCATTACTTCACAGACTACCATTCTCTACCAGCACCCACCCCCACCCCCCAGCCGTGATGTGAACACTTAGGGTCTACTGTTGTGGTAAAGAATGTTCGAATCTGTTTAAAATTTTTTATGGGTTTGTGGGAGCCCAAACTGACGACAGCAGCTGGGAAGCAAGATCTCTAATGCTCTGCAAAGAGAGAGTCCTGCATTTTCTTTTACATTTGGAATTAAGGCGGGAACATAGGGAAGATGACATGGAGGTGAGAGAAGGCAAGGTGCGGATGGGGTTACAGGACAATTAACAGGTTATGTGCTCTCTTGAGGGTGGTTAGGCTGATTTCAAAGGTGTGTTAACCTGGATGCACAGGGCTTGCTTCAGGCAGATGCACCTTTTACTAAAAGGTTCTGTGCCTGGGGCATGACCACCCACCTCGACCTGCCCAGTTAGGAATTCATGACCAGATTGCCTGTGAAGTTAGTTCCCACAGAACCCCTTTGTTTGTTACACTATCTTATAAGCAAATGTCAAATCTATAAATCAGTATTACTAATTACAATTACCATCTCCAGATGGCTAGCTTTCCAAAACTTCATCTTATAACTGAAACTGTGTACCCTTTGACCAACATCTCCCTGTTCCCATAACCCCGCCAGTGCCTGGCAACCACCATTGCACTCTCCGCCTCTGTGAGTCTGCCTGTTTTAGATTCCACATGTAGGTGAGGTCATGCAGTACTTGTCTTCCTTCCTGTGTCTGGCTTATTTCATTTAGCACAATGGTCTCCAGGCCCATCCTTGTTGCAAATGGCAGGATTTCCTTCTATTTTAAAGTTGAGTTATGCATTATATCCTATATATATATATATTACATTTTTTTAATCCATTAACAGATATTTAGGTTTTTTCAACATTTGGCTATTGTGAATAGTGCTGCATTGAACACAAACATACAGCTATTACTTTGAGATATTGGTTTCATTTTGTTTGGATGTATACACAGGAGTGGAGTTGCTGGATCATATGGTAGTTCTGTTTTTAATTTTTTGAGGAACCTCCATAGGGTTTTCCATAGTGGCCGTACCATATTATACTCCTACCAACAGCATGTGGGGATTCCCTGTTCCCCACACCCTCACCAATGCTTGCCAGTACCTACTTACTGAGCATCAGCCAAGTCCTGGGTACTGTGCAGGGCACTAAGGATGCAGGGATGACCTCTACCCCCATGGGATTCTCAGCCCCAGGTCTGTTCAATCACGTGCAGCTCTCTCGCCTCCGTCCACGCAGAGGATGCACCATCTCTCTGCCATTCATCTCTATCGCTGGCCTTCTTGTTATCCCAAAGAGCTGAGAATATTCTGCACATTTTCCTGTTCTCTCCTCCAGACCACTTATAAAAAATGCTAATAAGACTAGTCATAACACGAGTGCTTGGGGAGTCCCCAAGTTCCCACTTCTCCACACTGAAACGTGTCTTTTTCTGTCTCTAACTCGGTTCTCTCTCCGTGGCCAAACTGCCCAAAGTCCCACGGAGACTCATTATTTTTAAATACCTTTTTCATGTGGAACCCTGTCAAAGGCTTTTAGAAAAATCTAAATAGCTAAGAGGCAAGGGCTAAGCTTCGAATCAGGAGACCTGGATCCTAGCCCTGAATGTCATTGGTTTATCATTGAATTTTTGGGTGAGGCGCTGAACAGCCCTGATCTCAGCTGCTCATCGCTGAAATGAGAATGAGTATGCTGGCCGCCAACGTCATAAACATTTTACAGTCGTCAGCTGAAACAGTGTTACTTAAGAATGCTTTGAAAGGTAAAGAATAAAAATATAAGGGATCATAATTTTGAAAATTGACGACAGTACCTTCATTCCCAGGCACGATTCTCTCCCGGAAGAACTCCGGGGACACATACAGGAGACACATACGGTTCCTGCTGCGCTCCCAGGGTGATGCTTAACAGCAACTCCTCTTGGTCTTTGAAAGGATTCAGGTTTATCTAACCAACAGTATAGTATGTAAATGCATGTAAATGCACAGAAGCATGGACGCTGGAATCAGTCACACCTTGGTATGGATCAAGGCTGTGTTGTGCGCTAGTTGCATGACGATGAACTAGTTATTAACACTCTCTGTGCCTCTCCTGTGAATGGGGTAATATTAATGTGTGTACCTCACAGAACTCTGAGACTTATTATTCTTTCTTTGTATGTGTGACAGAGATAAGGAGAGAGACAGCAAGAGGGACAGACAGACAGGAAGGGAGAGAGATGAGAAGCATCAATTCTTTGTTGCAGCACCTTAGTTGTTCATTGACTGCTTTCTCATATGTGCCTTGACCGGGGGGCTACAGTGACCTTGGGCTCAAGCCAGTGACCTTGGGTTTCAAGCCAGCCATCTTTGGGCTCAAGCCAGTGACCATGGGGTCATATCTACAATCCCATGCTCAAGCCAGCAACGCTGTGCTCAAGGTGATGAGCCCGTGCTCAAGCCAGAGACCTCGGGGTATCGAACCTGGGTCCTCTGCATCACAGTCCCACTGTACCACCACCACATGCTCTATCCACTGTACCACCACCTGGTCAAAAGAGATTTATTACTCTTATTTATTTTTATTAAAGTGTAGTGGATATACAATATTGCATTAGATTCAGGTGTATGACAGTGATTCTATATTTCTATGTGTTCACCCCACTCAGTCTAATTACCATCTGTCACTGTACAAACTTATCACACTATTATTATTATTTTTATTATTATTATTATTATTATTAGTTTTAAGTGAGAAGGTGAATGCATGTAGAATGCCTAGTACCATGCCTGACACGCAGTACCGCTGAGTCTGTAACCACTCTTGTTGCTATTATGTTTGTAAGAGCCCAAGAGCTGGCAGCTGGTCCATCCCGCCTAAATTTTATGACTGTCCATCATTCAGCAAATCCCATCACATGCCCTTGATCCATGTTTGGTGTGAGATTCTTTCAGTGCATGGATGAATTAATGCTTTCCTTTCTGTTTTCTGAAACGAGCAGTAGACTGGGTGGGGTGGGGGGAGGGGAGACCTGCCTTTCCAGTAATTGGCTTCCCACCCAGACACAGTGCAGAAGGGGCCACATAACTATCCTGCCTCCCTGGGGAAGGGCTGGCCTGTGAGAACTCACCTTGTTGGTGCTCCCTGGTCTATCCCTCTGTCCCCGCTTTTTCTCTGATGACCACCTATGTCCAGCATGTCACCTCTTCTTAAAGAGCAGGGCAATTAGAACCAAACAATAAAGAAGATGGCTCAGGCTCTGAATCCAATTTCCCCTGGAGATCCTGCTTCTGCCCACGAACTGAGGGGACTTTCACTCTCTAATGCTGCTCCAGAGGTGACTCACAGCTGGAGGTGAAGTCTGGCTGGGCTGGGGGCCAAGGCCATCACCATGCCATCAGATCTGGGTGGTCGCCCCAGTTGGCTTTGCATGAACTCCCACTTCATTCAGATTGAGGTCAGGTGCAGGGGGGTTATGGGAATTTGAAGCATTTTGATTTTCAGAGATAAACAGATCATTTTTAATTCCTTTACTAGTTTGGGGTTTCTTTTGTTTGTTTTGTTTGGTTTTATTTTTATGAACTTAATGGTAAATTAGCAAAATGGAATGTTAAATTCATCAGTGCATTTCTTCACTTTTAAAATCAATATTTGTCAAGCTCAAGTGTTTGAGCATCACTACCAGGCATGACTGGCGAAAGCCAGTGGAACTATATAGACCAGAGACAGCTCCCTGCCTTAGGTCTCAACCCCAGGAAGTTACCTTGAAACCTGTCAGGAAATAGGTCTCTTATGTCAGAGTTCTCTTCCCAGATGTTACACCTCAGGCCAGTTGTTTCATGTACCTGGGTCTCATTTTCTTCATCTATTATCTGCATAGCAGTAGGGACTTTTGATGTTGCAAAAAGCCTTTTTATGACTTGAAGAATAAGGAAATGCCTTGAGTAACAGGAAAGTCCCGACATAGGAAAGGTTTTGGGGTTATTTTGATTCAGTGGGCCAGGGGCATCATTTATGATTCAGTGGGCCAGGGGCATCATTTATATATATATATATATATATATATATATATATATATATATATATATATATATATATATATATATTTCTATCTCTGTGTTCAGTCTTCCCTGATTCTGGCTCTCCTCCTAAGCACAAAAAGGCTGCTGATGGTTCTTTGAGCTCCTTGTTCCTTTGACTCTATTGGGAGTGAGAAGAGATTGCTTTTCTCATCATGAAACACAGTCTCTGCTTTGCACTGAGTGTGAATGTTGATTGGCTTGGAGCTGCTTTTTCTCAATCACTGTGGTAAGACAGTGAGATTAAATTGATTTGCTTATGCCCATCAAGGACCACCCCAGGAAGCAGGGGGGTGGGTCCAATTCCACCAAAAAGGTAAGATAGGGGGAATGGATGCTGGAGGGGTCTAGGTCATGTAAATCATGACAAATGAACACCAAAGACCTAAGATTGAGAGGTTATATCAATAAGGAATTATACACAAAACCATCTCCCTGAGGTCTCTATGCAGGGCTTAACAATCATGCTTAAAAGTAAAACAAACAAGCAAACAAACAAACAGAGCCTGAGACAAACCAAAAACCACACACACAAATCATAAAATCACCGTGGTGTCAGCGTTCAGAGGATCCCACGGAAACGAGAGGCAGCCGACCTTTCTGATGAATTGATGTGAGCAGTTGTCATTAATGTAGTGTTTCTGCTGCCATTTAGTTCCTCAGAATAACTTTTCTCCTGGATGTGATGAGAGGTTAAAAATTAAATATTAAAAATTAAACGTAAGAGTGCGCCTTGGGAATATTTGGAATATGATTTTTTTCTTTAGGTTTGTTATTAAAATCTCGAAAAGTACACTGTGGGTATATTACAGTCTTATACAAATGGGATCGAATCTTGTTTGGTGAACCCTTCGCTGTTGCCTCTCCCTGTCTCCCCTCATCCTTTCCGCGTTGTTGGTAATGTTTGGTCTTGACGTGGGGGTGGCACTGTTAGCACTGGGCGGTGATCATGTCAAACCTATCTTCTCAGATGTGTGATGATTCTGATTCCAGAGATGGGGGCAGCTTTTCTAGATTTGTCCTCAGTCATGGGGGGAAGGGAAGCACCCTTCCCTGGCTGTCTCCACATTGTCCAAGCAGATGGAGGAAGTAGACTGCCCAGCGACAATCTATCTGCTAAGCGCTCTTGTTCTCGGAAGGCTGAGGATGGCCCATGCCCGAGCACATTATCCTGGAATGCCCACAGCCCCTTCCCTGCGGACACACATAGGACCTCTGGGAGGTTTCAGGGCCCTCCGGGTACTCCAGACTCCGAGACACAAGCCATTGGCTGCAATGGGCAGAATGGGCCCACTCCGGGTAAAACTTCCAGGGTCGCCCCTTGCCTGGTTCCCTCCAAGGTGCCGCAGGTATGGCTGGGTATCAGTGTCCAAGGATCAGCCCACACTGTTACACTCACAAGTTTTCAGCTCACAAATATGGCAAATACTATTGCCTTTCTGTTGCAGAAGGACACTCTGATCTGAGGCCAGTTCAGTTATCCACTGTTCCCCAACTGCCAGACCCGTTGCCCACAACCAGCACCACCCTCTTCTCCAAAACTGACCTGAGACACCGGGACCCAGAGCAAATAACACTGGTTCTTGGTGAAGCCCGGTTTGGTCTCCCCCTTCCCTGTCTTTGCCATTCCCAGCGTGAGGCCGCAGTGAGCTGTGACTCCTGCTCTTATAGAGCCGGCCTCTGGACACTGTGGAGACAGAGCTGACCGCCTCTGCCCTGGCTGTTGGGAGGGTCCCTGGGTTCAGGAAAGCAGTGCAGGACCTGGACTCACCTCAGCTCTCCTCTCCTCTTCTCCACAGATCCGGGTGGATGGACCCAGGGGCAACGCCCTCCAGTACGAGACCATGCAGGTGGTGGACCCCGGCCCTGTGCTCCGGGACATGGCCTTCTCCAAGGACCACGAGCAGCTCTACATCATGTCAGAGAGGCAGGTAAGGCTCTCTGAGCTCTGGGAGAGATTTGTCTTGCAGTAAGTACTAGCCTGTGGCTCAGCAGAAACCTGCAGGG
Organism: Saccopteryx bilineata; assembly: GCF_036850765.1. Classification (NCBI taxonomy): domain Eukaryota; kingdom Metazoa; phylum Chordata; class Mammalia; order Chiroptera; family Emballonuridae; genus Saccopteryx; species Saccopteryx bilineata. The sequence goes on along the minus strand of NC_089491.1, from coordinate 336,235,654 downwards.
GGTTAGCTGCAGAGAGGGGACTTGATTTATGGCTCAGTGTGTCTTCTTTTGGTTATGCTGCCCGGGGACTGAGGCTGAGTGTGCTGAAGCAGGGAACAAAATGTTTTCAATGTCAAAATAGCTGTGAGTCTAGAACAAATCCACTAACTTCAAAATGATGGTGTATATAGGGTCTGGGCCAACATTTACTCTCTTCTGAGATGTCCAAGTTTTTATTTGTTTGTTTGTTTATATGTTTTGACCATATTGCCCTCTACAATGTGTAATCTCCTACCAAGGTCATCTCCATAAACCCTGGAAGTCCATGGTGGGCAAGGATTCGTTTCCTAAAAATCCCAGTTGAGGGGACATCATGGCAAGGTCAGATGGAAGGAGATTCGGAAAATAAGGACATGTGTCCTAAGCCTTCGGGTCTAACTCTAACACTCACGTGGTACATCCAGCAGATTCCAGAAGCCAAGCCAAGGAGAACAGATAAGGCGCAGGGATTGCTGTCAGCTCACATTCAGTTGGAAGGAGCAACATTGGGCTTGCTTCTAGAACTCCACTAAGAAATTAGGACTTCAGGGGTTCTTAAGTTCAAACCAGGACCTTATGTCTCCAGCAGGCAAAAGAATAAACTTTTCCTTGGGAATTCCATGTATTTAAGAATATCTCCCAGAGCACCCTAATTCACTGCCCAGAGGGTTTCACCCACAAGACCCACTGCACCCCGAGTGTGGGTGAGCCCCGCCATAACTCTGCCCCTGTCACGTCTGTGGATGGATCCTTCCCAGGAGCCGGCCCTCCCGCCCATGAATATGTATGTGGCAAAGGCAGCAGCCATGAAGGGCAGATGCCCCCTCTTATTCATCTTCATTAGTGAGGCCTGAACTCCCCAGAGGACCTTGCTGACAGAGTCTGGATTGTTCCTCCTGTCCCCTCTGCGCATAGGAAGGGAGATAAATGCCACATTATGCCACCCACAGGGCTTGTGCATTATGCCTGGGGAGCCCACAGCAGCTCCACCCTCCCCAAGAGCTCGATGACATCTTCTCTTGGTGTGGGACACCCCATTCAGTCACACTGGGACCCATTGTGGTGCCCTGGTTGAGGCAGCCATGCCTTGGGAACAGCCGTATGGGGCTTCTCCTTTGCTTTCATTTCCTGCTCTCTTTCCATGGGGCTCACACTCCCCACTCCCTGCTGACCTCCAAGGGCCCAGACACTGAGGGTAAGCAGCTTTCCCTGATGGAGCCTTTGGAGAAGACCTAAGATCCCCTCGCCCCCCGTAAGGCATCGACTATTTCAGGATTTCATGACTAACCTGAAAGCCAGGATTTCTGAACGCAGGACTTAAAACTTGGAAGGGCTTCCAAAGATGAACAATATCAGCTATGTGGAGTCCCTTCTGAAAACTGAGCTGGGGTTCTGGGCATCTTGTCCTCGGCCGTTCCACTTCCCTGAGAGTGTGGTCAATGGTTAGAACCCATGCCGGCCTGTTGGTGAGGCTTGCTGGGCGCTCTGCGTCATTGGAAAGGGAGGGGAGCTAGAAATGGACAGGAGCGGGGCTCTCATCCATTCTGGAGATGCTCCTCACAGAGATGGAAGGCTGCCTGCCACCCAAATCACGGTCCCAAGGCCCTCAACTCTTGGGCCAACACTGACATCCAATGGGTTTGCAGATTCATTGTGGGGCAGGCAGTGTAACACAATGGCTAACTGCACAGGTCTAGGGGTCACAATACCTGAGCAGGTACCTTGGCTCCACCATTTACTAAACATGATCTCAGGTTAGTTCCTTAAACTCTTAAAGATGCAATGCTCTCAACTGTCCCATAGAAATAATAATAATACAATGTGTTATTCCAAGGATTAAGTTATATATAATCATGCAATAAACGTGAAGAAGCCTAGCACAGAGTATGGGCTCGATTAAGTGGAGGCTCTTGTTGTTATGATACTGCAATAGGAGCGTCTGGGCATTGGCTGTGTTTGGAGTCAGGAAGGTGCTGACATCATGATTCGCATGATTGATCTATCAGGTATGAAGTGCAGGACTCCAGGTCAAGGTCGCGGTGGGCAGGAAGAAGCAGAAATCTGGCCTCAGGGAGAGCAAATCCAGAACCCACAGCCTGCTTTACTGCCTGGAAATACCAAATAGAGCTCAGAGCAAGATACACCAGCCAGCCCAGGGAGTTAGGGCTAATGCCAGCCTCTGTCGCTGGTGGGTTGGTGTCAGCCATCATAGGCCCAACACTTGTAGGCCTGAGTCTCAGACTAAGGGCACATGCTCAGCAGTGATGTCTGCTCTGCCTGGACGGCACTTTCTCTTCTCATCTGACTAATTTTCCCTTCAAAACTTAGCTGTACGGTCACATTCTCCCAGGAGGGGTTCCTGACCTATGGTCAGACACTTCCTCCACATTAGCTCTTCTTAGACCGGGCTGCGATGATGACTTCCTTGTCTTTCTCCGCTAACAGACCACATAGGGCAGCTTGAGGGCAGCCCTCTATCTTCTTGGTCTACCTCAACCTTACTTAATAGACCCTTGATTAAGATTTGATGAATGAATAAATGAATGAATGAATCCCCAGAGTCTTCAATGAAGCATAATTGGAAAAGAGAGGGACTGATACAAATTATTTATTGCTTCTATTAATTTTCAAGTTTGAACTTAGATGATTAAAGAAAGAAAAACTACATTTCAGATAAAGTAAAGTCTCCCAAACTTCCGTCATCCGTTTATTACCGCCAAGATGTTGGCCCTATCTTGCACTATGTTTCGCTTCGTATTTTTATTTTAAATAAACTCACTGCTTAAATACTTATTAGTTTAACCATCTTTTAAACAGCATTGTTATGGATGTGATGTGCTAGTTATATGGTATAATAAATCTAATTGGGATATTGTGATTTCTAATAAGAAATCTATATTTGTGATTTCTAATAAGAAATCTATATTTGCCTTTCTGGCACAGAGCTAGCAAAACCCTTGAAATTCCTGAGTGACAAAAACAATGAGAACATCTTTTGTTGTAATATTTGGTCTCTTGTCCTAGGTTCCTGAAGTCTCTTCAGAACCATAAAGGTGAAATGGGTGTCTTGTTATTCTTAACAAGCACCATTCTACCAACGCTGAGTTCATGTGAATGAGATGATTTTTGGAAATCTTCTAGAGATGGGGGGCCTGTTGCCAGGGAAGCCGATCGTGTGATTAAAGTGACAGCATGGGTAAGGATGATATAAGTAATAGAGGTAGAGAGTAGAGTGTGGTGCGTGTGAGTGAGTGTAAGCACCTGTCCCTGTCTGTGGGTCCCCATCAGCCCTGTTCTCGCTTTGCACAGGTGTGTGTGTTTGTATATGGTGATTATTTACAACAACCCTCATCCTCCCAGGGGGCTGTCTATACACACTGATGTCCTGTGATAAAACCCTGCCAAGCCCATTCGAGGGCAGGGAGAGGAAACACCAAGGGGCCCGATAAGGGAGGCGCTGAGGTGGCCAACCGGGGTTGTCTTCAGAAGGTGCCCCGGAGTGGTAGCCCCCTACTGGGAGAGAAGCTGCCCCCCACACAAAGCAACGCCTTTGATCAGCTCCAGAATGTCAGGTGCTCTGGAAACTGCAGGCTTTCTGCCACCCCACACACCAGCTCCCCTGCCCACAAGCCAGGGGCCTCCACAGTGTTTCTGCTTCCCAGAGACACACCAGCTCCCCTGCCCGCAAGCCCGGGGCCTCCACAGTGTTTCTGCTTCCGAGAGACACTTTCAGTCGCGTCTGCTCCAAAGCCAACTTCCATGGTGTTCTTTGTTTGACTGGCTCTGATGGATGGTGGGTCTGCTTCCGGGTGCCTGGGGACACTCACATCCTGTCCCTGAGGAGCTGGTGGCACTCAAGTTCTAGCTGTGTTTTGGGACACACAGGCCTGCAAGAGGCTGAGGAGGTAGGTGCACCTGGTGGCCAGAAGGCAGGGCCAGGTGGGTAGCTCTGCTTGGCTCCTTCTCATCCTCTGTGGGTTCCTGGTTCTGTATAGGAAAGAATTCCAACGCAAGCCAGCACAGAGTTTAAAGCGTTGAGTTTAAAGTTTATTCGGGAAGCAATGGGACAGAGAGAAGGCTAGTCCACCACCGGCAGAGCTGCTCCTCCTGAGTGAGATTTACTTCTTTTATTGAGGCTCATTTTATCGAGGGCTAAGGCATTCAATCAGGGAGAGGAATATTCAGGATTCTTCCAGGAAAGGGACAGAGGCGTCTCATAAGAGCGCCATTGGGCATGGTGCGTCCTTCTATGGGCTTCCAGTTTCCCATCATGGTGGCACGGGGTGTGTCGTTTAGAACGCTAATGCATTACAATGAGTGTATAATGAGGCTAGGGGTTACAGCAAGGTGAAATTAGTCACCATGCGGGAGTGAGCTGGTCTCTGTGGGTTCTAAGCCACAGTTCCCTTGGAGGTTGGTCTCCTTGGTGATCCTTGTAGCCCTTGTCAATTACAGCCATTCCGACACACACCCTTTCTCACTTCCAGTGTGACCCAGTTGTGAAGTAGGGAGGACCACCTTGCTTTACCATGTATTACCCAGGCCTGATTCATTCATTCACTCAATGGATACTCACTAAGCACCTACTATGTACCAACTGCTAGATCAGGCATCAGGGGAACAACAACGAAGATACAGATAAATACCCCTGGCTTTGGAAGCTTGTGATTTTAGCAGGAGAAAGAAGCAGCAAAGCAGAGGTCAACATAGCAGAGAAATAATATAGACTGTCAGTAGGTGACAGGTGCCCATGGAACAGGGAAGCGGCTTAAGGGTCTGTGGGATTCTGGAGGGTTGCAATTTTAAATGGAGTCATCACAGAAGGCTTCCCAGAGAAGCTACAGGTAGTCTGTTGAGTGTGCCTACCCTTCCCCTGTTCTCCATGCTTCTTCTCAGGTTCTTTGCTTGGGGTTGAGAAATTGAGAAGATGGTGAAGCTGGCACGGTGGAGGGAGTGGTGAGAGGACGCTTTTGTGCTGGTGATTTTTCCCATGTGGAGAGTTTCAGAGGGAAGTTCAAATCAAGGGGAAGTTCAGTTCAAGACAGGCTCGTGCCACATGGCGTGTGGACTCCTAATTGGATGGTGCCTCTGCTGGGTTCCCTGTGTGATGAGGGGGACATTACTGGTTCTATGTGCCTCAGTGTCCCCCTCCCCATCCCCAGCCTGCCTCTCAAGGGTGTTCCAAAGGTGCTGAGGTTCTGATGGGAAGTCTGACAACCTCAGAATTTAGCTGACATTGTTCTCATAGAAGGTGCAATGTGGAAATTGTTTCTGCAGCCAGAAGGGATGGACTCCAGTAAGAATGATCCTGACTCTCTGGGTGCTGGGTCCCCCGGCAGGTCTGCTTGAGGTGTGATTGTGGTGACATAGCCATCTCCATTGTCCTGAGGCCCCTGAAGGGGACTGAGCTGTACATTTCAGTTTGTGTTTGGATGGCTGACACTGTGACAAGCCCATTCGGACATTTGCTCCCGGCTCCCGGACCTGGCTGTTTCTGATAGCTCCTGGAAGACAGAACTTGTCGCACTGACCTGAGAGCGAGTGACAGGACACAGAGACACCTCAGGCACTCACAAAAGAGAAAAGCTGTTGCAGAGTTTCACCCAGACAGATGCCTTTCCCATTTGTCTTGGTCTAGTGTGTCATGACCGAGATGTTCCCACTTCTCACACACACACACACACACACACACACACACACACACACACACCCCTGGAGGAGGCAGACGGTTCCATTGTACTGTCTCAGACCTGGAGGGAACCAGGCAGGAAAAATGACTTCCTGCTCCAGCTTTCTACACTCGTAGGTGCTGCTGGCCTGGACTCTCCATTGCATCATGAAACCCTTAGAACTGGAAAAGCCCTCGAGGCTGTTTGGGTCCACCTCTCTCCAGCAGCCTCTCGCCCTAAGACTGATGAGAAGACTGGAGCCCAGAGAAGTCAGTGGCTTGTCTGGAGTCACACAGCAGGTGGGAAGAGGAGCTGAGTTAGAATCCAGCTCATCACATACTGTAATGTCTTGTCTAGCCCCTCTTGCAATGAGGAACTTGGAGCTGGTTGTGGGGCAAGGGATGTCCTTTGTCTCCAATCCCCCCAGCAGGAGATTTGCGTACCTCATTCCTCAGCCTCCAAAACAAGCCTTAGAAAACTGAAGGGCTTTCTGGGGGGTGCAGCAGGCTGAATGGGGCATTCAGGCGTGACTGTAAGAACTCAAAATGTGAAGGAGGCTTCTTGGTTAATCTTTCTTAGTTCCAGCCGAATGCAAGTTGGGACAGGAGCCCCTTTACAACATCTATTCTAGAGCATCTTGGGGTACACAGGGCCCCAGACTCGGCCAGTCCATCTGGTAGAGAGAGAGAGAGTAAGTAAAGAAGCACCCCACCACCGCCATCCCGTCCCAACAGACATGCGTCTAGTGATCACTCATATAGGCATAAAAAGCCTCTAACGTCTGAATAGGATCGAGTTTGTTCACCTTCCTGAGTGGACAAAAGGACAGTGGCCGGACACTTCTCAGACAGCCCATGGAGGGGAGGTGACTAGAATCAGCAATGTGCGCAGGCCGGGGAGCACAGGTGGTCATGAACAGGTCATGAGCGTGATGTCTTCAGCCTGTCCCTCAGTGCTCACTCACCCACCCTGCCACCCAGAGTAAGTCACTTGAGCAGTTTGTGCTGCAGTGTCTTCTGTGTAACATGCAAACGACAACGTCTACCTGGCAGGACTCTTCATGCTCAAGTTAATACAGGTAAGGTGCTGGGCATGTAGTGGGCTCTTAGCAAGTTGAAGGTTATCATTACTAATACTCTTAGCAAACGCACTGTTGCTAGGGGTCGTTGGCCCGGACAAACCACGGTTTGGTGGCAGAAGGCCATGTCAGCTCTGCCGGCGCTAGCTCCCCCAGGTCCCCTGCTACCCCCATCTGTTTCAGAGCCCCTCGGAAAGTACCTTGGCTGTAGGCTTCCTTCATGCTGATGAGCACTGCCCTCTAGATGGCTGAAGGGCATGGAGCCTGCCCTCTCCCTCCCCAGTCCGAGCGGAGTGGCCTCTGCAGGGCTGTGGACTTCTGCTCTGGGGGCACGGGGGTCTTAGTCCATTGGCATCCAGCCCCAATGGCTCGACACTATCACAGACCCAGACTGGGCAGCCGAAATCGCTTCCGGCTCCACATGTGTCAGGACTTCCAGGGTAGGAGGGAAACAGCTTGTTCCCTCTCTCCACCCGGAACAAGAGAACGAGAACAGACATATAAAGGTAGGGCAGGGGCGGGCGAGGGAGGGGCGGGGCAGAGAAAGGCAGGCGATCTAAGGGACAGGTGATGAGGGAAGAGCCTCGGTAGCTCTCTCATCCTGAACTCCATTAGGCATCTGTCTCCGGCAATTGCCTGACAGTCAGATCAAGTCCCCACACGGTGCCGGGTGTCTCTAGATGTTCAGGGCACTTGAAGTGCCATTTTGAAGACAGCCACCTGCAATATTCCACTTAACAGCACATGAGCCGACTGCACCGCAGGGGCGAACAGGACAGGGCCGCATCTCTGCCCCCTTTCAGCCCCCCCCCCCCCGCCATGTGTACTTATTAAGTGTCCACTGTGTGCCCAGCATGGGGCTAGGTGCTGTGTAGAGCAGGGGCGCGCAGGAGGAGGGCCTGTTCTGGAAGCTCTGCCGGGGCGAGGTGGGGACACGTGCCAGTGATAAAGTCCACGGTGGGGGCTACCCTGGAACCCTACTTCCTTGGAGAGTTAGGGCTCAGGAAGGACAATGATATCAGTGTGAAAGACTAAGGCAGTCCTCAATTCTCAGAGCACCTCTTGGCTCCCCACCTCCTCTGGCGTGGGCGGGCATGGACGACCGAAAGCAGACCCCCACACCCCAGCTCTCTCCCCTGGAGGCTAGGTACCGCGTCTGAATGGAAGTGGCTACGTTCTTGAGGACTCGTTGACCTGTGCTTAAGTCTGCAGAAGGAGAGGCTGGAAATATCAGACACTTGAGTAAATTGTGAACCCAGTTTGACTACCGATGAGACGTTTTCAAATGTAAATAGGTGTGTGTTAATTTGTGCCACTGCGCAAGAAGACACATTGGCATTAGTGATGTCCCGTGGCTTTGCCAAATGCAGTATTGGTACTGTATAAAAGGAGGAATTACAAATGGCAGCACTCCATCTGATCTGCATCTCTTAAGTGCACTTTAAATATTATGTATAGGCAACAGGAAAGGGAATTTGAACTGACTCTGAGACAACACAACCATTTCATAGGGAAGTATAATAGACGAGGGGAGACTGTCTGGATTATTTATTTCAAGGAAACAGTGCAGAACCATGAAGGGATGGAAAAGCGGGTTGGGAATAGGTGTGTCCCTCTCCCAAAGGATTCACAGCTGGTGCAGAAACTATCCGATGACCTGCTGGGTGACCTGAAGGTGGCTCAGTCACCATCAGCACTGGGTTCTGGTCCTGGCTCTGCCCCTTTCTACCTGTATGACCTTGGGCAAGACAGTGAACCTCTGGGGACTTCGGTGTCCTCAATAGCAGCATAGGGGTATGCTAGTGCCATCGCTGGAGTGGTTGCAATGAGTAAGTTAGAAAATGTGTATAGAATTTTTAAATTTTTAATTAAAAATATTTTCCATTGATAAAGAAAAGGGGGAGGGGGAAGGGAGAGAGAGAGAGAGAGAGAGAGAGAGAGAAAAGCATCAACTCTGTCCCATTTACTTGTACACTCGTTGTTTGCTTTTTATATGTGTCCTGACCTCGGATTGAACCTGCAACCTTGGAGCGCTAGGATGACGCTTTATCCACTGAGCCACCCAGGCAGGGCCTGTATATAAAATTCTTAACGCAGTACTTGGTGCAGAACAAGGTCTCAATAAATCTTAGCTTTTGTCTTTATCATTTTAAATATGCTAGACTATAAGAAGGGGTCTCTATTTTTTTTTGAAAAAAAAATTTACCTATAGTATTTTTACATCCGTCATTGATAAACTCACTCCTATCTCCTCCAGGACATATCGGGCCCCTGGTTCTGGTGCTTAGAGTGACAGAGAACAGACCAGGTGGCCTCCGTGAACCACACTTCCCAGTCAGCCTGGACCCAAGGGTGCGAAGGCCTCTCAGCTGCGCCAGTGGGCTGTTTTTGCCCCATTTGCTTCCTTGAGACACAGCTTTGGACAGGGGTCACCACGAACACCCGAGGTTACCTTCAGGGTCAGGGAAGGGGCCCTTAATCCCCTGATGCCACCTGTAATCTTCAAGACTTTGTGATACGTGCTCACTCTCATTAAGATGAGGGCATCTCAGGACACAAGCAATGCACACATGATGTTTGATGTGGAAACGAGGTCTCCCACCTGTCCCCTACCTGGGTACTGCTGTAGGCGCCAGGTAGTTCAGAGTGCTGACCAGAGCTGGGGACGATCCCATGGGACAAGGGAAGAAACCATTAGAACCTCTATTTTTTCCTATTTAAAACAAAAAAAAAATTAGGCTCTCCTCATATTTAATATACAGTTGATACTGGATGCTGGTTCTCTGCCTTGTCTATAATCAGCCATTCGTGTGTCAGGACAGTAGAATGGGGAGGGGCCTGGGGAGGCCACACCTCTGAGAGGGAGCTGCTGGAGTTCTTTCTGGCTGAGTCAGTTTCAGTACTACAAGCTTGCAATTTATGGGTGACAGGTATTACCAATATTATGAAAACTATCTTTTAAATAGAATCTTTACAATACTTGCCCCCAGGTGGGAGTGACCATAGATAGGTTTTGTATAGCACAGACATTGGCTGGTTTGGGAAGCATAATTGAGCATTTTTCTTTTGAGAAAACCAAATTGTTCCCCATTTGCTGACCTTTTACAGTTCTAACCAGCAGCTGTCAGAAGGACAGCCACTCTGCTGATAACTTTGAAAACTTACCGACTTCCCCGGCCCCTACAGGCAGCATGTTAACAATGAGTTAGAAAGTGACTACTTTTAGAAAATGTTTGTAACATGAAGAAACCATGTTGAAAGAAGAAAAACAAAAGATTTTTGGAAATACTTGTTTCTGTATGTGATTTTGTTGTAGATATGACTAAATGTGGCATTTTAACAATGTATACCTAAAATCTTAAAAAACTCAGAAACAGAATTTTCTACTTGCCTAAAAATCTTCCAAATGAAGAATTCAGGGTGTTTTGACCCATTTGTTAAAAAAATATAAAAAAAATTAGCACCTTCTGATTAGTTGAAAAAAACCACTTGATTGACATCAGAGAAGATGGAAATCTGCTAGCTGAATGTCAACAACAGTCTTTGCCTAATTTGTTCATGAGACCCAAAAAAAGTATTATAATTTGCTCATCATAGCCAACAATGGTTTTTGCATCTCTGTGTCTATGTGAGCTGTCCCTTCCCCTTGGGACAGCCGTTAAAGCAAAGTATCAAAGCAAATCGAACCCTACACCTCAGAACCCCATATCACTAAGTGCTAAATAAAGATTTTCAAAAGTAATAAGGCCAATCCTCACACATCAGTCTCACTGTTATTAATAATTTTATTGGTGATAGCAAAAACGTTTTACATCATTCATAAATAAAATAATGCTACTTTATCTTTATCTCACGTCATTAACTCCTACCGTTGTGTGTATTTGATAATGCAAGGAAGTTAATAAGTAGAACATATATATTCTTTATAAGTACTGACAGGTGTATTGGAGGTTCATGCTTAAAAAATTTTTACCACCAGGTGTGCACTTAAAAATCTTTAGAGACGCACTGGCCACTAGAGTATGTTGATTTGCGGCTGCTTCCTATGATAATAGCATCTCAAGCTGTGATTTTCACTTTCCTGTTAGCTTCTAAAACAATCCTCTTTCGACCCATGAGTTGGTTGCTTAGATCCAGCTGTGCAGTTTATGGAGCCCACCGTGGGCCAGTGTGCCGGTGTGGGAAGAGCTGGTGTGGGAAGAGCCAGTATGGTCAATGTCTTTATTTCTGGGTAATTTAACCAATGCATTCCAGATCTCCCTGGGGCCTGGGTCCCTGGGCAGTAGACAGAAAATGTTCCCAAGAGCTGCCGTAGTAATTTGAGATGGTGCTGACAGATAAGAAAATCTTCACACAAGCAGATAGCATTATGACGGCGATGCCCGGCTGACAGGGAAATTCTTATATAAATTTGGCCAGAAGGACAGTGGAATGTGAGACAGTTACGTAGTGTCAGTCCAGCGTAGGTCTTTTCTCTTGCTGTCTCCCATTGCTCATTCTTTTCTCCTTGGTCTCATTTCCTTCCCATTCCTTTCTATAGCTTGTTTTTGGTGTTCCTCCCACCTTCCTCCTTATGTTTATCTCAATCACCTCCCTCGTTCATCTGCACATTCCTCCCCATAGCCTCAGTTTGAGCAAGGAGGGAAAGCTGGAATTAGGGTCAGGCCAGTGTTTTTCAAACTGTCGGTCATGACACATTAGTGGATGGAGAAATCAATTTAGTGGGTCACGGAATCAATTTAAAGGGTCATGACCAGAATTTTTGTTTTCTAATAGTATAGAATAAAATCGAATAGAACAGTGTCCATCAAGCAGAGTGAGGATAAATACTAGTTGTGAAATTCTATATGTGCACATATGCATATGCCCCAGGTTGTAACATAAAACAAACCCCTTGCCATGAGTCACGGTGAAATGCAAGCCATGGTCTCGAGCATAATGTCTTGCTTGCATACACTGGCAATGAGTGGACTTTAGCTCTGGGCATCCAACTCATATTTCAAGCACTGCTAATGACATTACCTGACCCTCCCCTAGTTTTTATTTTAGTGATTTCTCAATTTCAATAATTCGGCTCCAACAGTTACTTGCTGACTGTTTAGGGTGACCGCTGTGGGATAGTGGATAGGCTGGGACACCAAGTAAGGCTCACTGGAATCGAGACCTGCACCTGTGAGATCTTGACTTCTGAGTCTCAGTTTTCTCATTTGTGGACCTGCTCAGTGCTTTCCAACCTATTACATATTTTGTTGAGACACACATGGAAAATGAATGCATTTGTACAGCTCACTGGGGTGTAGGAGGTCTCCTCATGACCAGAGGGGACTGGGTTCAGGGGACACTGTCCTCTGTAGGCCTGTCCCAGCTTCTCTGAGGGCTGAAAGAATCAAAACAGTAGCACACAAATGGCCATTTCATAGTATTACGTGTGCCACTGCTCACCGGAGTGGGAAGCGCTGTCCAAATGACCGCAGTGTACGAACAGGCCTGGAAATCTTTGTTCCTGCAACCCTGTGTGTGGGTCTCAGGCTTGGGACAGATGAAGATGCACAAGACATCTATACCCTCTAGGAGTCTACCATAGTGGGTCCTCAGGTTATGACACAGTTCCGTTCTTGTGACAGTGAGGTAACCCAAATTTCGATGTAAGTCGAAACACAACCTAGCCTAACACAAACGGAACACTTGTACTTTTAACAGTTCAAAGTGGCGTACCGGGGGACACCAACTCCCTCACTCATATGCCACGTTACTGCGTGTTCTTCCACCACACGCAACCAAACTAGTTCGCCCACATAGTCCCTAAGTATGAGGCTAACGGTGTAAGCCAAAACATTCACATCTCAATTTTTTAAAGTTTTTATAGGAGTGAGCATCAAAAATTCAAACCATCATTATGTCAAGACTGTCGTAACCCGAGGACCCCCCCATATTTAGGTTGTGCTCACCACCTGCAGTTTTCAATAAATATTGTGTGGTGCAGGACCAGCTGAGTTCTGATTAGCTTTCCTCTGCAGTGACCACTTCTCGCCTGGAGACTGCCACTTGAAAGTTTCTTCTCTCCCTGTGGGAACTGGAGCACAACCCCCGAACTGCCTTGTAATCTTGATAAATTTTTTATAAACACAAACCTAAGGCAAAGTCAAGATGAGAGGGACAGACTCCAATGGCTCTCCAAATGCCAAGGCCCGCTGCATTCACTGTGTGCACCGAAGGGAGTGAAACTAATTACTAACTTCTTAAAGACCTGACATAGGTGGATACGCCCTTGAAAGCGGCCAGCAGAAATGCTTCTTGCAAACCAGTCTCTCTCTGCTCGAGCCTTTGCTGCCCGAGGACCCCTGCCTCGGGCCATTAGCGAAGAGGCTGGTCATTATTAACTAGTTGGCATTGACTGATGACACCAAGCTTTTTTTTGGCTTCGCATGGACTGTTGGTGAGCGCTTAGTTGACCCCTGGAATTTGGAATTTATTCTGCCATGAAAACAAAGAAAGAAATTAGAGGAGTGAGTGGAAGACTCCATGGTTGGACATGTTGGTTAAAGACAGCTCACAGTCTCCCTGCCCCCCTAGGCCACACCCACTAGAAGAATCCTATCTTGCTTAACCCTCTATTCTGGCTCCTCTCCAGACTAGAAGTCTCTGCTTGCCCCCTCAGAGCCTGGTACTAAAGAAAGAGACAGTGTCTTTTGCAACATCTTGCACACTGGAAAACATTCAGAAATTTCATTTTTGTGTAAGGGATTCATTCTATAAAATATGTTCATATGATAGATTGTATAGATTTTATGTTATGAGTGCTACAGGAATCTTTCTGCATCGACAATAACTCTTTTAACAGTTAATTTACTTTGTCAGGTTATATTTGATTTTTTTTTAAGTAAGATGCCCTTGTCCTCAAATGATATCCTTTCAACTCAATTCAACAAGTATCCATACTTGACCTACTAGAGAAGCTGGCAAACTATTGTACAGTCCAAATCTGGTGGTACAACTATTTTTGTAAATAAAATTTTATTGGAACCTGGTCATGCCCATTCGTTTATGTATCTTCAATGGCTGCTTTTACCACACAGCAGAGCTGAGTAGTTGAGCCAGGCCATATGGCCTCTGCATACTCTAACATAAAAACTCTCTGGCCTTTTATAGACAACACTGTTGTTTCTCCTGACCTACCGTGTGTAAACCTCAAGGTCAAGAAACAAAGGGGTGTGTGCAAAAGAAGTCTGGCAGTGTTCTTACTCTTAGGGAGGTCACAAGTTCATGGGTGAGAATGATCTTAAACACCTAAAGCATAAACAGACAACGGTTTCTGGTTTTTGGTTCCGCCACGTGATATGAGTCCTCACACCCCTGGGCCTCTGCTTCCAGCCTGTCCCAGGGAAATCATGCGCATGCTTCAAAGCCTGCATTCTACTTGAGTCATCCTCACCCAAAGCCACTGGACCATTCGTCTTGGCAGCCCCTGGACACCTGTGTGGTGAGCTGTACCTCACAGATGCTCAAGAAACATTTGGTGCATTTAAATAAATCCTCGTGCTGATTTGGGGGAAGATGGGAGAAACCTATATGAAGTGACCTTCCCTTTACCAATTAAAAAAATATCCCTTGTGGAGCTTGGACCAAACTCGTGAGATCTGACTCCCTAGGTCTCACCATAGGCCAGAACCTTGGCTTTGGCTTTAAGCCAAGTTCCAAGAGTCTCCCAAATAATTAAACCAATTTGGTAATTAATTTCTATGCAAGTCACAATTTCTGGAGTCTATCTGTACATTGTGGTCATCATATAAAGAAAAAGGAAGGGGGCAAATAACTTCTTCCTCTTCTGCTTTTCAAACTCTGAAATCTCCTTAATCCCACCACCACACAGAAGAATATTTTTTTAAAATCAAAATGAGAACAATAATTTTCTGTGACATGATTATTGATATGGCCGCTCTTCCTGTGATAAATTCATCCCAGGGCTCAGCACCTCCTCCAGATGCCAATGCATAAATCAGGAGGAAAGGCTATTACCCGCTGGCCATAAACCGAAAACCCACCCCAATGCGGAAGACTCATTTCAGAAGTGGCTGCCCCATTTCAGGGCAGAAATGAGTTTGGCAAACCCACCTGGCTGTCCAGAGGGCAGAGAAATGCCTCTTACTTGCTAAATCATCAGTCTTGCCTTCCTCTCAATCCCTATTCCCTAGATATATATATATAGCATCAGTGGCACATATCTGTGCCATTCCACAAAAATAATCATAACAGAGCTAACTAGATTGAAATGGGGCAAAGGGCAAGAGTAAGCATGGTGGGAAGCCTGAAGATTTCCTGGGAAACCTTTTGTATTAGTTTCAATGTACTTCCTGGATAAACAGCTTAGAGACCATTTAGTGAGAGCCCTCCTTTCTGGGCATTCCACCTACCAGTATCCATCAAGGACAGGTGGGGAATCAAGGGAAAGGGTTGGGAAGGAGGAAGTCATCACAGAAAAGACTGGCAGGAGGAGGCACAAGTCACTGGATTGGTCTGTGTTTCCTCCAGTGTGAATGTATACTTCGTTTTTATCTCAGTGGACATGTGTTAAAATGGGAAGGAGATATAAAGAAAGTCAAAGATGCCTGACCAGGTGGTGGCGCAGTGGATAGAGCATCGGACTGTGATGCCAAAGACCCAGATTCAAGATCCCAAGGTCGCCAGCTTGAGCACAGGCTCATCTAGTTTGAGCAAAAGCTCACCAGCTTGGACCTAAGGTCACTGGCTTGAGCAAGGGATCACTCGGTCTGCTGAAGGCCTGCGGTCAAGGCACATATGAGAAAGCAATCAATGAACAACTAAGGTGTCGTGATGCGCAACGAAAAACTAATAATTGATGCTTCTCATCTCTCCGTTCCTGTCTGTCTGTCCCTGCCCTACCCCTCTCTCTGACTCTCTCTCTCTCTCTCTGTCTCTGTAAAAAAAAAAGAAGAAGAAGAAAAAGAAAGTCAAAGACAAGAGAAGAAAGGAGGAGAGAGAACGAGAAGGAAGGTGGCAGGAAAACTCATCAGGGGGTATATGCACAGAGTCACTTGACAGACAGACAAGATACAGCAGTAGGCTGAGCACACACTGACTCTGTATATACAGGGGTTATACTCCCGAGGGGATGGAGATAGACAATAAACAAGTCAGCAAACAAACACCCAACACAGTGTCTTTGAGTAATAACTGCTATAATTGAAATACAGTTCAGTCACGTGATAGAGGGAGGCTGGAACTAGCAATGGGGTGAGGCAGGTTTAAGCTAGGTGGCCAGAAAGCTCTTTCAGAATAGGTGACATGCGAGCGGGCCATTCAATATCTGTGATGAGACTGTTCTAGACAGAGGGAACAGCAAGTGCAAAGGTCCTTGAAGCAGGATGCAGTTGGGACCCTCCTGGTGCTAGTCCCAGGCGTTGGTGATAAATTTTCTATCCAATTCATCCAGTGCAGTTACAGCAGGGAGTCGTGCAGAAAGAGGAGAGGCCTTTGTTTCTTCCCTGGTCTGGCTTTTGCTGGAGCATCTTAGTCCACCAGCGCCCCAAGCATGAGAGAGAGAGATTCTCCATCAGAAACCAGCAATAAATAGTGAGAACTAACAGTTACTCACTACTTCATGTTATCCTGACAGAGATTGGGGGAGGGGTTGTGTTTTTCCAGCTTTGTTGAAGTATAATTAAAATACACACAGTCACCAGTTTTAAGTGTAGAGTTATATGGTAGTGATGGAATAGTTTTGTATCCTGATTGTAGTGGTGGTAACATGAATCTATATACACACTACAACAGTGTCAACTTCTTGGTTTTGAAGCTGCGGTTTTGTAAGATGTAACCATGGGGAAACTGGGTGAGAGGTACATGGGAGCTCTCTGTACTGTCTGTGAAGCTTCCCATGAATTTATCATTATTTCAAAATAGAGTGTTTCTTCTAATTAAAAAAAAATCCAAAATTTAAAATGCAGAAGGAAAGAGGAAAATGTTTAAAATTATATCACAATAACAATTGTTGCAGAGAAGTCTACTGTTGGATGCAAAAGTTAGTGGGCAAAAGTTGGAGGAGAAACAGGACATTTGCATAGTGTCAAACTATTTCCTCTAGGGTATTTTTTAACTATAAACGGAAAAATAGTAACTTTACAATGGAGGAATCACCTTAGCCAAGGGATCAAGGTTAATACCATTTTGTAATAAGACATATCCATATCACAAACCTCTTGATATGATGCACTAAGGACACAATGTTGCTTTTGTGATATTCTTGCCAAAAATGTATAAACTTATTCTAATTATGCAAGAACCTCAGACAAACCCAAAATGAAAGACATTCTACATAATCACTGACCAGTATTCATGTAAAGTGTCAAAGTTATAAAGACAAGAAACTATTGTTACAAAATTAGAGATGACTAAGGAGCTACAGTATTGCCCTGATGTTAATTTCCTGGTTTTTATCACTGTAAACGTTAGGAAAATCTGGGTTAAGTGGTGATGGGAACTTTTATTAGTTCCCATAGCCACATATTTTAGTTCAAATAAATTAAATTAGTTCAAAATAAGTATTTCTTAAAATTGAATAAAATGTATATGATAATGCAATTACCACTACAGGTCTGATGCAGACATTTTCGACACCCCTAAAAGTTCTTTCATGATGATTGACAGTCAGTCTTCTCCCCCATCTCCCACCCCTGGAAAGCATCAATCTTCATTGTCACTGTAGTTTTGCGTTTTCTAGAATTTCGTGTAAATGGAATCATATAATATGTAGTCATTTTCACCTGGCTTCTTTTACTCAACACAATTCTTTTAGTAGTCACCCACGCTGTTGCTCTGTTGTATAGCTGAGCAGTATTCAATGATATGGGTGTTCCTCAGTTTACCTGTTCACCAATTGGATGCTAGTTGGGTTGTTGCCAGTGTTGGGTTGATTAAATAAAGCTCCTGCAAACACTCACATCCAGGTTTTTCTATGAGCGCAAATGTTCATTTCCCTTGACTACCTACCAGCGGGATTTCTGGGTCATAGGAGATAAGAAACTGCTGAACTGTTTTCCGGGATGACTGCAGTTTGCATTTCCACCAGCAAACATGTGACAGTTTGAGCTGCCTCCCTGTGTCATCATGAACACTTGGTATTGTCAGGGTTTTTTAGTTTGTTTGTTTGTTTGTTTTGTGTTTGTTGGCTTGTTTTTAACCATTTACCATAGGTCTGTAGGGATACCTTATTGTGGTTTTCATTTGCATTTTCCTAATGATGTTAAATAACCTTTTATTTGCTTATTTGCCATCTATATATCTTCTTTGGTGAAGTGTCTGTTAAAATCTTTTTGCCCTTTTTTTCTTTGAAAAAAAACAACAGAGTTTTATCCTTATTGTTGAGTTTTAAGAGTTATTTATATAATATATTCTGAAAACAAACCCGTGGTCAGATATGTGATTTGCAGTTACTTTCTCTCAATGTGTGGCCAGTTTGGGGTCCATCTTACAGATGAGGCAGCTGAGGCACAGAGAGGTTGAGCAACCACGCCAAGATTGCAGTGTATGAGGGATGATGGTAGGATTCTACTTCAACTGTCTATGCTCTTGGCCACTCTCCCATCCTGCCTGTGGAGAGATTTGCTGTCCCAGGTGGACACATCGCTAGATAATCAGCGTAACATGGTTTCAGAGTAAAACTGCCCCCAGTGGACATTACCAACCAAGAAAGCTTCAGACTGGCCCCGGAGTAGCCTCCGGGAATCCAAGCAACGGGATCAGCTAGAGGCACTGCTGTCTTTACCAGTAGGACTCCACTCCTGAGTGTTTATCTATAAACGGAGGACATTTCTTGGCAGCCTACTAGGTTCCATAAAAATGATCACCACTTATTAAAATATTTTAACCATGTATAACAACCGTGTCTTGAGAAAACAAAAGAGAAACTCTGTTTTCTAATGATAGCCATTTCCTGAGTTTTAGTCTCTGCCACTTAATTTTTATAGAGCCTGGCTTGGCAGGAGTGATTAGATATTTCTTCAAGTGCTCAGGAAGTCAGAGCCCATCGCAGACTTCTGTGGGGGGATGGAGAAGATGAGGGAGGGGCTCCCGCAGCTTGTGGTTCTGCAGGTGGGGCACCTGGGATCCAGTTCCGGCCTCAAGTCCCCTCTCTGGTCAAAGATCTGTGGGGCCTGTCTCCTCACATTTTGGATCCTTGTGGTTAGCAGCATACTAGAGTTACAGAGTCCTCCCCATTTTTGTATATAGGAACAAACAAGCCAATTCTCCTGGTAAGGCATGGCTGTGGAGAAGAAACACACCCAGGGCGTCCTAGGTTCCTGGTCAGAGCCACAGTCATCAGCTTCCCTGATGCTACATAGTTACCTGTCTGTCTTCCCACTCCCCTTTGCCTCTGCACCTGGATTCCCATGCAGCGTGACAGCACGCCAGCAGAAAACTAAGTATAGATTCTGTTGCTCATCAAAAGAGTTTCCTAAATATTCCAGAACCAAGGCTCCAGGCAAGCAGGTAGAATGAAAATTACACAGTTGAGTTCAGTCAGCAAAGCTGCATGCAGTTTTTGAAGACTAGAATAGCCTACAGTGTTGTGATTGTGGAGGCAAAGTGACCAGAGGTGTGTGTGTATCTTCAAAAACATAAGGCATGAATTAAACCATGTTGGGTGTGAGCTTAGTGTATTGAATTTCCCCCTGATTCTAGGTCCTGATGTCTCTTCTCTCAACAATTCTGGGAACACAGGCATCACTTATCTGCTCCATGAAGTTGTGGACCAGTGGTAGTCAACCTGGTCCCTACCGCCCACAAGTGGGCATTCCAGCTTTCATGGTGGGCAGTAGCGGAGCAACCAAAGTATAAATAAAAAGATATATTTAACTATAGTAAGTTGTTTTATAAAGATTTATTCTGCCAAACTTGGCGAAAATCTGACATAAAGTACTTGGTAAGTAATTATTATTATATGCTTTAACTTGCTGTAACTCTCCTTTATAAATTTTATAAAGTAAAGTTACTTCCCTACTTTATAAATCACCATTACTGTGGAACCGGTGGGCGGTTAGAAAATTTTACTACTAACAGAGATACAAAAGTGGGTGGTAGGTATAAAAAGGTTGACTACCCCTGATGTAGACCATGCAGAGAGGATGTTACCCTTTCTACCCCCTTATACAACTTGATTACTTTGTTATCACTCCACACAGGCAAATGCATTTATTCAGTCATTCATTTGCCAAACATTTGATTACTTTCCACTCAGTCCTAGAAACTATTCTAGACAAGAGAGTTATGGTGTTAAATAAAACACAGCCTCCCTTCAAGGAGTTCATGACACATTGAAAGCCATTGGATAAACACACAAATAACAAGACAACAAGTAGGATATGACAACAGAGGTGACTACACTGTTGAGAAGTAGCATGGAGAAGGGAGTGATGAAGAAGAAATGGAAGGAACCCACAGATGAGCTGGGTTTCAAGGATGAGAAGGAGTTTGCTGAGGGAGCCAGAAAGAAAAAGGACATTCTAGGAAGAAAGAACACCATTGTGAAGTCAGGGAAGACTTTGAAAGAGAATGGTATCTTAAGGGGAGTGATAGGAGTTTAATGTTGTTGGAATGTAAATGAAGATGCAGGTCTGGTTAGTCTGGAATGAAATTGTACTGCATCCTAAGTGGCAGACTGAAGGAACAATAGCAGTTCATTTGTGTGAATCAGGGGTGAGACAGTGACAGACTTGAATGTCAAACAGATCATTCTGATGGTAATAGAGTGAACACATAAAAAAGAGAGAGAGAGAGAGAGACATCCAGAGCTAAGGAGACCAAGGAAGAGGTTTTTGCTGTCCCTGTGCCAGGTACTTATTTAATCTTCTCAGTGGTGCTACAGAGCAGTTGTTTTTATTTCCACTTTAAAGAAGAGAAATTGAGAGGTTTAGTATATATTGATACCTCAGATCACCCAGATGCTAAGGGGTAAAGCAATGATTATAATAGTTTCATCAAACGCAAAGGCCTGATTTAAGGCAATGAAAAACTGTGTAGGTTTAAGGGATGCTTAGTAGGTTAAATGGAATTGGTGATTGTAACAGCATGTATGGGAGGCTGAGGAGATAAAGTCCAAGATGACTCCTGGAGTTCTCGGTCAGTAGAAATTAGTTGTATGGTGATGCCATGGACTCAGATAAGAAATAATACAGGAAGGAAAAGCCTTTCCAAACCCTCATATGTTCCCTCTCTCGGTAACAAGTGTCTTCCACTTGTGCTTTGAATCCAACCCTCTTCAAACATAAAAGGGATTTCTGTCCACATTTTTTATCCTCTATTTCTTCCTGTCATCTGGTTCTTGTACTTCTATTTTCCATCAAACTCAAGTTTTGTTTTTCTCTTTTTAACTATAGTCCTGTTTCCTTCCTTCAGCACCAAATTCTTTGAGTTTTTGGTTTACACTTGCCAGTTCTCTTTGGCCTCTTCTCTTTCCTTAACCCTCTGCAATTCTTTTTTTCCAATGAAATTACTCTCTTAAAAAGGTAGCCTGTGACTGCCTCTTGACCAAATCCCAGGGTCTCTGTTCAGTTCTCATTTTCTTTGACATCTACTTGATGGTTACATCCATCATTTTATGGCAGTGATGTTGACCTTGACCTGGTGTCTTTATACGTCATAGAACTCTCTGATCATCAGAAATCCAACATAGATTCTTTCACCATTTTAAAAGGAAGTTCAGAAATATACAGGGGTGGGAAAAAAGTAGGTTTACAGTGGTTCATAGGGGAAAATATATATAATACAAGAATAAACTCTGTTTCGTGTACTCCCATTGTAAACCTACTTTTGCCTACCCTTGTACTTCTGTGCTGAATGGAAATTTTAGCCTCTGGAAATATTTATTTCATAGCTTTTCCAATTTAAATAACATGCAAGGCATCACTTTGGGGGCCCTTGTCAGGTATGTTTTCCCCTCTCAAGTGAACAAACTTTCTTTCCTTTCTATACATTTATGTGATGTCTTGGTAGCAGCATAAGGGTTTATTGTGATAGTCTTGGTCTTAAGACATCAAAATGAGTAACCAAGTATATCTGTTAAGATGGGGTAGGCTGGAATAAGATAAGCTTCAAATTTTTATTATTTGTTTATTCAAAGTTTACTATGGACCCAGAAGCTCTCCAGAAAAGATTCTTTCCAAATGGGAACATAGGCATAGAGGCTGATTCCATATAGCCTCTGAACTTAAACATGATCTATATATTGTTGCTGCAGAGGAAAGAGAGAACTGAAAGTTTATACACCTTAAATGCTTTGGCACAACAGTTATACATTTCATTTTTACTCACATCCCACTGACCAGACTTAGTCACATGACCCCACAGACCTGCAGGATGGAGGGGGGAGGCTTGAAGGCTCAGTTTCTATAAATATGTGCCCAGAAGGAAAGGAGAACCAGATATGAGTGAGCACTATTCATTTTTACCACATCGAACAGGTTCAAAGAATATTTTTCTATACTCCAAAAAATTCCATCCTCTAGTGATGGGACAAGTACTCTTTTAGCTTTCCATTGGTCATGGATGGTTGAGTTAGTAACTCTTACTCGGTGTTGGGGGTGGGGAAGGCATTATTTCTTGTGGTGGAGACACCTCAAACGATAAAATTCTGTCCTGCTACATTTCAGCACCAGGTCGTGAGGACAGCTCCCCTGCTGTATAAAAGATTCTGCCTGGATATCAGAGGTTTCTTGAGCAGTACTGATTTCCTGAGTCTCCGTGCAGACATAGCCATATACATAGTCAAATATTAAAATTAAAACCCTTCATGCTTTCATCCCTCTATCCCACAGATATGAGCAGCTTCTTTGATAAGCAGAAACAGACCATCAAAACGCCATCCTCTAAGTGTTGGGTTGAAAAGTCCATCTAAATTTTAAGTGAAAACCTCTACTCTCTACACTTAAAACGCTGTACTGCCTTTCACCCTAATGAAACTCCCAAGTAATTGTGGAGCCATGGGGAAAAGTCTGGCTCTAGCCCCCAGGGGATATGTTGAATAATTTGTTCCATGCTGACCTCAATCAGCCTATAATTTCTAGACATTTTTAGCTAGCATCTGTGGATCTGTCCCTCTCTCCAGGTTCTTGTTTGGAAGCCATCCCCATGGTTCCTATAACTTAAGGAGTCACAGGCACAGCAATTACTAATGAAAGAAATTCACATGTGGCAGTTCCCTCCATATGTGGTGTGGAAATTAATAAGCACTTATTTTATGGCAGGGTCATAACAAAACTGTAGGTAGAGATATATCTTTGTTTCTGTGGTGTGGAAATTAATAAGCATTTATTTTATGGCAGGGTAATGACAAAACTGTAGGTAGAGACATAACTTTGTTTCTCTGTATATACATGTCTCTTTACACATAGTATTTTCTCTCTAAATAAGCCTTTAGGAAGATGAGTTCAGCCCTTAGAAAACCTAAGGGTGAACACAATGGGTTTCTGAGCATGCTGGAGTGCTCAATTATTACTGTCAACCCCTGAAGCACGTTTCTTTATGATTCCCATTAAAGGTGGGGGTTAGCAAACCCTGACTTCCCACCACGGGCTGAGGCCACAGCTCTGCTCCCTCTGCAGGCCTCCCTGTTTGCCTCATGCCTTCCTCTTCTCTCTGGTCATAGAAATACCAGCTGCTCAGTGGTGAATCCCTGTGTACCCAAACCTGGCAGCATCTCAGGGACAAGGACAATAAGATAAAGCCCTGCTCAGAGGAAAAAAAAAAAAAAAAAAAAAAAAAAAAAATATATATATATATATATATATATATATATAAATAAAAAGCACAAAAGGGTCATATTTTTGGAAGGGGAGCAGTTGGCAAGGGGGAGAATGCCTTTTTTGGCTGGAGAAACATGTCAGAGACACATCACTAGGTCAGCTTCTGTTATTGCTATGAAAGGACTGAGCCTGCATTTTCAGGTCTTAATAGCTTTTCAGACGCACCTAGCCCGTCATCAGAACACTACCCAGTTGGGACAGAGCCGACGGGCTGTTCCACTCTGCTCTGGGCAACAGCAGCTCCTTCTGATCTGTAATGCTTGCTCACCACTCCGCACATCTGGACATGTTCTAAAACTAAGAACATAAGCTAACAGAATAACAATGCCTTGTGTTTATATAACACCTTCCTTGGAGGTATTCCAAGTGCTTTACCAATGGCATCTCACCAAGACCCCTCCTCAGCTCTCCATGGAAGGGTCACTCCCTTTGCTATAAGCAGGCATGCTGAGAGTCAATAGAGGTGACCCAGGAAGGCTGATGTGACATGCCTCGACCCCACCATTACACATTCACTAGCCAGGCCAGCAGCTGACTTGCTAAAAAAAATAAAGTGTCACGTGACTGAAGAAGCAACAAATGATGCCCAAGAGAAGAGGGCTGGGGGCCTGACCTGTGGTGGTGCAATAGGTAAAGCGTCAACCTGGAACCCTGAGGTCGCCTGTTCAAAACCCCGGGCTTCCCTGGTCAAGGCACATATGGGAGTTGATGCTTCCTGCTCCTCCCCCTGCCCTTTTCTCTCTCTCTCTCTCTCTCTCTCTCTCTCTCTCTCTCTCTCTCTCCCCTCTATAAAAATGAATAAATAAAATTAAAAGAAAAAAGATCATCATTAAATACTGACTCAATCATTAAAAAAGAAAGAGGGCTGGGACCAGTGCTCCACCGAGTTGGTCGCTTGCTTCCTGCAGGAGGGGTCCACTGTCTGAGTTGTCCAATGGGAGTGGATTTACCCGTGGGCAACTTCATGTGCATATGAGGCAAAAGAACATGAGGCAATTAGCTACTTCTTTTATCACCCTGTGGAGTGGTCCCCTCCGCCCCCAAGTAAGTAAGTTCTGTTCCGCTCCTACTAGCCACACTTGCTTTGCTTGAAGTACTTTTTCATCAAATATTTTATGATTGGATCAGTGATCCACATAGAGTTTCAAACTCATGATGAGCCTGATGAGGATTGCAGATTGTGGGCTGGGATTGAGGGAAGTGAGGCAAAGGTGGAAATGGTCATGGTGGCCCCACGGTGCTGTAGGTATCCCTCTCCGGGACTTTACAAAGGAGCTTGTGGCCATCATAGAGCAGTGGCTCTACCCGCAAGGAGAAACCATCTCGTGTTTCTTTGTGTAATGAATTCCTTTCCCAAGAGACCAAGGCTTTCACAACAGGTTAGGGAGTTCCTTGACAGTCCTCGCATGTGTCAAGGCCCCACAGACCACGGAGTGGCACTAGAGGCTGGCGAGTTCATAAATTATCCTCCCAGTCGATTGCACTTTTAATCAGGGTGTGCACCATGATCACTAATGGCACTTGCTTACGGGACAATGACCCAGTATTTATCTTGTTTTAATTGTATTAGAAAGCAGTGATATTCAGTTAACCAACTAATCAAGCAAGCCAATCGATACAGGTCCTAGAAGGATTCTCTATTGCCCAGCTTCTTGTTCTGGGTGGTTGTCCATGCTTTAGAGTCAGATGGAGTTAATTCTTGGTAGCCAAGAACATACTGCTGAGGCATAGGCAGATGCAAGGAAACCAGGATTCAGACTTCAGACAGGAGCAGGAAACCCACAGGTTCGTTCCCTTGTTGGATTATGGTGAAGGTTTGCAGGGGCCTCCTTTTGGGTTAGATCTTACTTGTTCAACAATGTATATTTGATTTCCGAGTACACGTAAGGAGCCATTTTCTCCATCCTATGGATTAGAGATCTAAGACCACTATACCTTATAACAAGTCAATGGCAAAACACTAAATACTGAGCAGATATGATCATAAAAGAACAGCATGAAGTGTCATGTGATGTTCCCAAGGACTGCCAGGTGGTTCCTAATTATACCAGGTAGTCCTAACAGCAGGTGGACCAACCTGGAAAGCCTCCACTGGGATCTTTGGGGTATAGTGTGTCTAGACTGTGAGTATCTGTGTGTCTAGACACTGCGTGAAGATCAGAGCCACTTTCAGGATGAAGGCTTGGTGAGCCTGGCACAGCCCTTTGCCGCATTCACATGTCTTCGGAGAGTTCGGGTTTTGAGACACTGTGGGTGTCCAAGGCTAGAGAGTGGTTGGTGGCTGGAGAGGGAAGTGTTTGTTTCCCTTGGGCTATGCTCATTATCCCTTCACCTCCATCAGTGAATGTCTCTTCACTCTTTCTGAAGACACCCTTGGACCTAAATGCTCAAGTAGCAACCCCATTTCCCAAGGTAAACTGATGACTGAAATTTGAGCGACATTGCCCAGTGATGCGATTATTTTTTTCTGACTTGTAGGGTAAGTGTCAGGATAGAGTTTGCCCCTGGATGCTCTCTACCTGGGTGGTTATGCTGTTCACTGAGCCCTGTGATAGTGTTAGTAATTACCACCCTTTGCGAAGCTGAGGCTCTCAGTAGGAGCATCTGTAAGTGTCTGCTCCTAGATGAGGATGGCATTGGGAAAGGAGGAAATGTCCAGAGAAGATGGGACACTGGGTCCAGAATACCCACCCCATCAGCTCACGATTGCTTACCAGGTAGCATGGCCTACACAAAGTTCAGTCCTTTTGCATACCAGTCAGGTTATCCTGAAAAGGGAAGTCAGTCTGTTTGAGAACCACAGACTGCTCCCTCATAATTTCTTTTCAAATATTTTGTAGTGCCCAAGCATCCTCCAAAGGAAGGTAGGAGTCACTTGGTGCAGCCAGAGACAACCAATGCTTATGCAACAGGGACAGCACATTGCTGGTTGAGGGAACCAGCCAAGCAGTAAAGTTCTTATGCAGTGTGAGCTGCTGACTCCCTGTTGCTTCTGCTGAGCCAGGAGTCAAAACCTGATTCCCGACACGCAGCTGTCTGAATCTGAGAGAGTTATGGGAAAGCGAGATGTTTCACGCAGAGACACCTTAAAAGGGGAAGAATCTTAAAACTGCTATTTGCTTTCGAACATTTGATGAGTTTTAGTTCATTAAGAGGTTTGTAGCTTTGTTAATTTAATAAGCGCAAATGGGGCCCTAATGTCATACAACAATCAGTCATTTGAAAGGGGCGAAGAGGAATAAGTACAACAGTCACTACCTAGCGCAGTGTTTAATCAAAAGACACCAGGAACTTGCAGCTTCATGGTAATGTTTCAAAGGTTGGAGATTTGAAAGACACACAGTCTTTGACTCTGGCTGGCAGGCTGGGAAAAATGGACATTGTTGTGATAATTGGCTCTGGTGGAATTGAAAAGTCTACCCCCACTCATGTACACCTACACAAACTCACCCCAAACCTTCTCTCTTACCCTTTAGCTGGATTTGGTTTGGATTCCAGCCCAGTAAACTTTGGGGAGCAAGGCGGTGTAATGGAGTGTGAGGTCCGCTGAGCCCACATTGATATGGAGTCACATTGTTCTTGACTTTGAACCCTTCAAAGACCATTCTTTTTCTAATGAATTTTTCCCCTTGTTCTCACCCCATCCCTTTCCTTGCTATGGTTAGCACTTCCATGCTTCTACCCGGCTCTTCACTCTCAAGGGTGTGAGCACGTGATCTGTAGATTTTCCAAGCCCTTTGGCTGCCTGACTTTTGATGATGACTGGGGATATGTGTGCCCATTTAACTGGCCCGGCAAGGTCATGATGCACAACACTCACAGTCTTCAAGGACTGTCCGGTTCACATTTCCATCTGCCAGGGCCTGTGTCCAGGTGACTCATCGATATAGGACATTTAGATGGAGATGCCTGGGGAAGAGCTGCTGATTTCATCTGCCCAACTCCTGGCTCAGGTCTGTGCACAGAACTGAAAATGACCCCAGTCCTGGCTTATTACTCTTCCTGCCATCTTGTCCTTCCTTCAGAGCAGGCCACATGCAGCTACCCGTTTCTTTGGTGTTTCATCCGTGATGCCAGTCAACCATCCGGGAATGCATAATGATTTCAAAGGCTTTTCTTTGACTCTTAAGGTGCCCCTTTGCCTAACCTGACCAGTATAGCACATTACTTAGCCTCACAAGGAGACCCAACAATACTTGATACTGACAAGCAAACTATTACTCTAAAAATACGAGATCAGCCTGTCTGTTTTGATGCAGATGCTTCAGAGTGGCTTTGAACCCTTCGTCAGGCCAGGCTGAATCAGGCAGGACTCAGCTGATCCCAAGCACAAGTCAGAACCCATACCCAGAGCTTCCTGGAGTTAGGGACCCAGTCAATGGAGTGGTGGGGACCCAAACCCAAGTCCCTCCAGAGCTTTTACCACTGCACCACACAGCCTCCAGCTGTCCCTACTCACCATATTGCTGTTGAATCGTAAAAAGTGTGCTGTTTTATTTACTTCTGGGATCTAGCAGCTCTAGTGACATCAGAAAGGGACACACAAGGTATTTCCTACAACAGTGGTACCCACAGAACGAATGGCTGTGGCTCAGGGGCATGCGGATCCCACGAGGGCCAGTATGGGTGTCAGAAACTGAACCCCTTTGTATGCAGCAGAAGCAGATGATGCTTAGTTTATGTGTCCCTGACAATCAGCCCTAAGAGAGGGCATAGGTTGCCCATTTGCAGAAGAAATGAGTGAGGTCCAAGTCAGGGAAATTCAAGGTCCAGGTCAGGTTTGAACGAACCTGTTCCCTGCGACTAGCCAAGCCCCACATGGGACAGTCACCCACAATGCTCTCTGGGCTCCATGGCTGCACCTCTCCAAAGAGAGAAGGAATTTTATTATCTGAGTTGGAGGAAGTAGGCAGAGCGAACTCCCGGGGAGAGAGTTCTGACGCGATATGGACACCTCAGTGACAATTACCACAAGCACCAGAGCTTTCAATTTAATTAAACCTATTCTTCAGCTGGGGATCTACATCTGGGCTCAGTTGCTTTCTCTTCTTTCATTTCCATCCTTTCTTTCCCTGATAATGTTCTTGCCTCCTTGGTCTTGTATCACCGTGTGGCGAGATATCCAAAATGATGATGAGTTGGACAAGAAAAGAAAAATGATTTCTCTTCGGGTGCCTTAATGGAAGGAAGAGAAAGAACTGAATCAGGAAGTTAATAGTTACTATCATTTATGCTCCCTGGAAAGCTTGATACAGGCGAACTCTAAATTATCTTTGCTAATGGGACAGTGAGAGCAAATGAAATGATATCGTGGATCTGTTTAGGGCTTGCCATCTCCCAAGTGCCTCTCTGCACAATATCTCATTGAACCTGCCCGGCAACTCGGTGAAGTTGCCATTATTAGCCTAGATAACGGATGAGAAAGGTTAAATGGACTTCTCAAAAGTCACACCGCTGATGGGTGGCGCTGTGAGTCTCAAATCTGATTTAACATTTTTTAAGTCTGAAGCCTCTGCCATGATTCCATAAACAACTTTACATTCTCTTTTGGGGTGTCACTCTTCGTCTTTTCTCCCGCAAAACCCATGCGAGTCGCTGGCCCCTTTGGTCAGCCTTGAGTGTTGTCTCCTTTATGTCCCCAGAAGGAGACACTGAGGGAGTAACATCTTCCAAACCAGGCTGCCCACGGGACGTGCCCTGTCACAGCCAAGGCAGGGGCTTTTATCCCTAGTTCATGTGCGCGTGGCTGCAGGTCTCGCCAGTTGAAAATGCTGTAGAGCAGTGGTCCCCAACCTTTTTTGGGCCACGGACTGCTTTAATGTCAGAAAATATTTTCATGGACCGGCCTTTAGGGTGGGACAAATAAATGTATCACGTGACCGAGACAAGCGTCAAGAGTCTTAGGAGGATGTAACAGAGGGAATCTGGTCATTTTTTAAAAATAAAACATCGTTCAGACTTAAATATAAATAAAACGGAAATAATGTAAGTTATTTATTCTTTCTCTACGGACTGGTACCAAATGGCCCACGGACCGGTACTGGTCCACGGCCCGGGGGTTGGGGACCACTGCTGTAGATGACCACTCACTGGCCACCCTGTGCCAGGATGGCAGTGAATGTCGGTGACCAGAATGCATTTGGCTTGCTGAATCCCACAGTGCCATTACAAACGTCACTCGTAGCACCTGCCCCGCCGGTGGCGTGTCCTCCACACTGGCTTGCCTTCCATGCCAGCTTCCTGTGTCACATCTCCGCTGCCTAGATTAATGGGAGGCGAGGACAGGAAAGCCCAGATTCCCCAGGGGAGGTCCATCAGCCCTCTTGTGCTAGACTCTTGTGCAGGCTGCAGGAACAGAAGTCTCAGGGACCAGGGCCAGACAGGAAGCACTGGGGGCTTGTGATGAGCTGCTCTCAGGAAGGAAGTGCGACCCTCATCCCGCCTGCTGGAAGCAGTTGCTTCAAGAGCCAGCTGCTCTCTGTTAGCTGCCCTCCCCCATCTCCATCCAAGCTGCAGGTTACCGTCTCACACAGAGGTGTGTGGACTCGAATCCTTGACCTTACCCACGGGTCTCAGATGACAAGTGATCTCTAGGGCTTGGACCCCCTTACACGCAGTACCTTGTCATTGAGCTCATGCCCCCCAAATGGCCATCAGAAGTAGATGGTGCCCCTCTCCTTACAGCACATAGACGATAATCCTATCAGCAATTGTAATTAATCAGTGGATTAATTTTAAAGACTCATAGCTCTGGGAACCTGGTGGATAGATAACACTATGCTCTCTTCCCCTGTTTGTGCCCCAGCTCCCCAGACCCCCAGACATGGAGTTACCTCAAAGGACAGTCCCACTCCCCCATTAGGTATCATCCTCCTACCCCTGGGAAGGGGGCGGGAAGCCCATCAGGGTCTCCTGTCAAGGGGTCGGCTGGAAATCAAGTTACAACTGGCACGATGTGTATCAGAGCATCCCAGCTCCCACCCATCGGCCCGGGTCGTTATTAATAATCCACAGCCTGGCGACAGAGATGAATATGGCAGCCAGGGGCCGGGCAGCCCCGGTGCAGTGAGGCAGAGGGAGAGAGTGACTTATTAGCCCCACTGCAGGTGCAACCTTCTCCCCACAACCCAGCCGGGGCAGCATGATTTATTGGTTCAGTAAACGGATTTTTATAATTAAAATTGATTTTCAATTTTTAGCCTGGTCTGGAAGGACCGGGTCAAGTTCAAGAGGGAAAGAGAGGGAAATGTGCTCTCAATTTCCCATGTGTCTCAGATGGCTGGAGCAGGCGGAGCCTCTCATTTTACAGGTGAGGAAACAGCTGCCCTGGGAGGTTGACCTGTTTGGCTAGCCTCCGTGGTGAGGTGAGGCAGAGCTGGGATTTGACCTGGGGCTCCCAGCCCCAGAGCTGCGCTCATTTCCCCGGGACTCAGTGTGCATGAGCTCACAGACACCCCCCTCACCCCATGTGCTGCGGTACAGGTTGTTCACCACACAAGGACGCCTACCCCAGAGGCACAGCTTGTGTGCTAGTCCAGGGCTGCTGCAACCCGGAGGATGTGTTCAGAGGCACCGTCTGGACTGTTTTCTTTAGGGGTCGCTCTTGGCCACCAGCCGCTGCTTAGATCCTTTGGGGCCGTGTCCATTCAACCCTCATTCATAGTCCCCTGCCGGGGGAGCTACATTGAAGCTGTCTACTGAACGGCCCAACGGGCTCTGCTGCAGACAGTGAGAATGCACTGAGCTGCCCTGTGTCCAGCCCGTGTAACTGATCAGGCAGGGAACTTGTAACGCTGGCAGGAGCAGACGCGTGTTTACAGATGGCACCAGTGTGCCTGCGTAGTCAGGATACAAAGCCTGGCGTATCTGGAAGACCTGGCTGGGGCTGCTGGTGTTCCCACGTGCACATGCTGCTCTTAGTCTCTGCCTCCAGGGAAGGCCCAGGGAGAGAGAGAACGTGAGTCCCATGTCCAATGTCAGAGTCCACTTAGCCCCCTCCTTCTGTTCCAGCCCATCACGGGGCATCACAGTCACAGAACCCAGAGTCCTCCCCACCCCTGGCTGCTCATACAGGTCCCTCAGCCAGAGCAGCTTTCCAGTGGTTCTAGTGGCAATAATTTGGGTCCCCCACCCACCCATGTCCCCTTGAGCATGTCACAGTTGTTTGTCTAAGACAACAAGGAAGAATACCGGACTGTGGACATATTTTTTAAAAAATGATAGAAAACTAGTATATTGCCTCTTTTTCTAGCTCAGTCTTTTTTTTTAAAACAGACTTTCTTTTTTTTAATAAATAAATTTTTATTTTAATGGGGTGACATCAATAAATCAGGGTACATATATCAGGGTACATATTTTTAGAGCAATGTTTGGTTCATAGCAAAATTAAGCAGGAAGTGCAGAGGCTCCCCATACTTTCCCTGCCCTCCCCTCCCCAACACAGAGTCCCCCCACCAACCTCCCCCACCAGAGTGGGCCATTCATTACAGCTGATGAACCCACACTGCACATCGTTGTTACCCAAAGTTCATAGTTTACATTAGGGTTTACTCTCGTCTTTGTACATTTAGGGGTTTAGACAAATATGGAAGGGCATGATGTACCACCATTCCGGTATCATACAGAATATTTTCATGGCCCTAAAGTCCCCTGTACTCCACATATGCAGCCCTCCCTCTCCCCCTAACCCCTGGCAACCGCTGGTCTTTTCCCTGTCTTCCAGGAGGAATCATAGAAAATGTTCTTTCCGTATCGGCTCCTTTTGCTTAGCAAAATACATTCAGGTTTCAGGTTTCCCTCACGTCTTTGCGCGACTTGACAGCTCCCTTCTTTATAGCGCCAAGTGATATCCCATGGTCTGAGGTACCACAGTTCACTCACCAGTTCACCTGCAGAAGAGCATCTTGGTTGCTTCCAAGTGTTGACGATTATGAATAAAGCTTCTATAAGCATCCACGTACAGGTCTAGTTAGTTTCCATCTGCCTGGCTGGACTGCCACCCGCCACAGGGAGAAGACGCATCATCCCACGGGTGTCCCGCCCACGCCCTACACGCAAGACCTCGACTCTGTCGCCGGTGATGGAGGAGAGGCCTCTTTAGCTGCCCTGGGAGGTTGGCCCATTTGGCTAGCCTCTGCGGTGAGGTGAGGCAGAGCTGGGATCACCAAGCAAGGCTTGTCACCAAGAGATGTAAAGGATACTGCCAGTTCCTGTTTTTTTGGGTTTTTTTTTAATTCATTTTAGAGAGGAGAGAGAAAGGGAGAGAGAGAGAGACAGAGAGGGAGACAGAGAGGAGAGCGAGACAGAGAGAGAAGGTGGGGAGGAGCTGGAAGCATCAACTCCCATATGTGCCTTGACCAGGCAAGCCCAGGGTTTCGAACCAGCGACCTCAGCATTTCTAGGTTGACGCTTTATCCACTGCGCCACCACAGGTCAGGCATGCCAGTTCTTGTTTTTGTAATGAGGAATCGAGAGCATGGTACACAAGCGACAAATTAGATCACAAGTATAGATAAGCACAGTTAATGCTGCATCAAACTCCTTCATAAGTTTATAAGTCACATCTGAGTACGTTCAGTGATGAGCACAGTTCTTACTGTTTCCCTTGCAAGTGGGTGTCGCTGGCAAGCATGGTACAGAAATGGCGGTGATGAGTGCTTGCATCCAGCAGAAGGCTGGGTGAGGCGGCCTGCGGGTCTCACCCAGCACAGCACGGGGGCTTTTGCTCATTGCATGAGGTCTGAGCAGCCTGGTGCATGCTTTCATAGTTACTTTTCTCTTCTCCCCCCAGGTGTTTTCTTGTGGTCTGCATGAGTGTGGGAACCTTTTCTTAGTGTCACGAAGCACCAGGCTTCAGTTTCTCCAATTATGCACATGTGCGGGTCACCAGGAGACAGGTCACAGGACATGAGGAGGAGGAGATAGGGTAAAAGGAGGAAAACTCAGTTCCAAAGGCAGAGGTTGTGGTCAGCCAGGGTCCCTCGTTCCTGAGGCCACTGGGAACACAGGACTGTCACTCCCATGGCCCGCTCTGCTCCCAGGAAGGAGCCTTCAGCAGTGGCCATCAGGGACAGCTCATTCAGGCTGGGGTGTGAGTGAGTGGTCCTGCCACGCAGTTTCTAATAAACAGTAAAAGGGGAGAAGAAGAAGAAGAGGGAAGATCACATGGAGGGGCTGTTGGGGGAGGGGGGCTGACTGCCCCTCGTCCTCCCATCCCGCCCCCACCACCCCCACACTCCCTGTGCCACCCTTAGCCCAGCCTCCAGTCTGCCTTTTAAGGACATGACACTCTTTGGTTCGTGTTGTTTCCATATTCCCTTCACTCGTGAAGGAACCACGGACAGAGAGGCACCGTCTCGGGCGACCCTCTCCAGGCTTTGCTGAGTCTGAGTGAGCAGGACCGAGGGCCGGGCTCTTGCAGGGTCTGCCTGGGACCTCTGCAGGGGAGCTTTCTCACCAGCTTCTCTGCCTGCCCTCTTCCCCAAAGATGCCTTCCGCCCCAAGAGCGGTTTTATGAAGGACTTGCTGGCCAAGGATGCCTGTAGGGGCCAAGGATTTGCTGGACCTGCCTGTGGTTAGGAAGCTGAGCTAACAGGACCAGCTGACAGCATAGAAGGCCAGGAGGTTGCCGGGCGTGGTGGCACGCGCCTGTAGTCCCAGCTACCCGGGAGGCTGAGGCGGGAGGATCGCTTGAGCCCAGGAGTTCTGGGCTGTAGTGCGCTATGCCGATCGGGTGTCCGCACTAAGTTCGGCATCAATATGGTGACCTCCCGGGAGCGGGGGACCACCAGGTTGCCTAAGGAGGGGTGAACCGGCCCAGGTCGGAAACGGAGCAGGTCAAAACTCCCGTGCTGATCAGAAGGCCAGGAGGGAGCCCCCCAATTAAGAGTCTGTGGGCTCAGAGCTGGTCCTCAGCATAGCCGTGCTGTGAGCCGTGTGGCATGCAGGTTATCCCACTGTGTTGGCCAACTTGTGGGCTGGGCTCAGGCTGCTCCATGTCCCCAGACCATCCCTCAAAGCCCCAAGACATGACATGGACTTACTACTGAACTCCAGAGAGCAGCTGCCCCAGGACGTAGGTTACCTCTGAAGTCGACAGCCCCTGGAGTCCATAAAACAATTCCATAATTGGTACAATCCCATGAAGTCAAGCACGCCACCCCTTCCCCGCTCCCGCCAGGGTGACATCTTCCCCCCACTGAACACCAGTCCCACATCATGCCAGACCCCAGATGAGAGAAGCCTTATTTGTAGGTGTGAGTTGTATATGTTAGACGGAATCTGCTTTGGGGGCATGCTGGCTAAAGACCCATTCAAAAAGCTCTTTAAACAGGCCCTCTCCACCCCAGTCTGCCTTCATCAATTTCCACGATGCTTGGAGCCGGTTCTGGCAGCAGCTGCTCTTCATGGGAGAGTTATGGCCACTTGGCCCTGCAAGAGAGGGGATCCCCGTGGCGAGGGAGGCTGCCCCAGCTGTGGGGCAGGCGGAGGGTGTGGACTCAGGCCATGGAATCCCGGCCCTGACACTCACTGGCTGTGTGACCTTGAGCAAGTCACTAAACTCTTCCAACCTGTGTCTTCAACTGCCAAGTGGAGACTGTTGGCCCCGCATCATCACCAGATTGTGGTGGAGGTCACATGCATCATGCCCGTGGAATTGCTTTGTCAATTGTGAAGCCAGCCGAACACTGTGGTCCAATATTCTTGTTACGCCCACCCACCTGTCTCTGTGCTCAGGGGTCTCAGCCTCCTGCATTTCTCAGACTCCAGGGCAGAAATACATACATCATCCTTAGCACCCAGCTCTTTTGCTCCCCACGGCTGGGGCCAATTTTCCCAACCCTGGCCTGTCACCAGGGTATTTAGTGGAGGATGAAGAGAGGAGGATAGTGCTTTGAAAGGATACAGATATGCCGAGCTCCTGGGAATTCTGGTTTTGTTGGTCTGAACTGGGCCTGGCCATCAGCATTTTTCTAAAAGCTCTACAGTTGCTTCCCATGCTCAGCTAGGTCTGGAGCCCCTCGCCTAGAGCCCATCTCTCTGTCTGTCCCTCCTCTCTGGCATTTGCCCTGATTCTCGCCCAGAGTTGTAAGGTCCCCTGAGGTGGCACACACTCAGCCCGAGGTGGCCTGGGAGCTTATGCAGAGAGCCCTGCTCCTGAAACCAGCCCCCTCATGCCCCAGACTCCGGTCCAGCTCCGGCCGCATTCACTGCAGCATCCCGAGTAGGCTTACTGGAGAAGAGCTTGTTTAAATGAACCCCACGCAGCGTGTGCTGCCTGCCCCAGTTCTCCCGCTTTGCTTCCCTGCTGCACTGCACCAGCCCTGCGGCCTGCAGGTCTATTTGCAGACTCAGCAAATGCCCTGTTTTATGTCTGGAGGCTGCTGCCTCCTGTCCCTGTCACAGCAGGGTCCGCTGGACTCTGTGCCAATCTCCCCATGCTGGGCCCCGCTGCCCACCCCTGGCCTGCCAGACCTGCCGTGCCAACCGATGTGCCCACATGCCAACACCCAGCACGGCCTCTTGTGTTCGGCCAGGAGCCAGCACAGTTTCCTCCCCCAGCCTCACAGCCAGCTTTGGATCCTGCCCATTCACAGAGATCAGGGGAGAGGTTGCATAGAATAAGGCCGCAGATGACCTTGACCGCCTTTCATCTACTAGTTAGAATGGCTTCCCAGGGTCACCTAACTTGCCCAGGTGCTATGGGCAATAAAAAATGGATTCATGCAGGGTTTCCCCTCCTTGTTCTGTCCTCTGCTCTTTAAAAGCAGAGAAAAGGCTGCTTTTGAAGTTGGAAAAGCCAGACAGGGGAGAGGCAGCAGGAAGCCGGTTAGCGAGCACGGGGCTGACTGTAGACCCACCCCCTGTGGAAAGGGTCAGTCAGTGGAGTTGGTGAGTCAGAAATAAGATCATGAGGTCCCACTGCAAGTTCTTGCGAGTTCTCACCCCTCTTCCAGCACGTCTGATAAGGTAATGGGCGGAAGTACTCAGCTGTCGCGGGGACACATCTGGAAACCTTTAAAGTGGAACTTGAAAGCTGAACTTTTTATTTGGGGGTACATTCTCTGTTCCAGAAGGAGAAGCACACCAAAGGGCCAGTGGGCCCCGGTTGTCGTCAGGGTAATGAGAGCTGCGGTTTTCATTTCGTGCAGATGCTCTGGAACAGTGTTGAGTGTTTTACATATTCTATTATTTAATCGGCATAACCTTTTGGAGGCTTGAAAATGTTAAGTGCCTGACCAAGCTATTAAGTGGCAGAGCTAGAATCTGAAAGGCAACCCCTCCAATCACAGAGCCCAGGTTCTAACAGCTGCACCACCTGCTCCCCGCTGACCCATGGCCCACCCCAGAGGGCTCTCCACGCCTGGGCCCCTCTCCCAGGTTCTCCAGCTGTGAGCTTGTCTGACGTTTCACAGGGGCTGTGCATCACTGTTACAGAGAGAGGGGGTGGCCGAGGTCCCTGGTCTTCCCCCGGGTCCCACCCACCATACATACACACGTGCTCTGAGAATGGGCACACCTCAACCAAGCGCAGACACCTCCTCCCATCCCACCTCCTCTCCAGGCCAGCAGTTATCTGTGACCTGACTAAGTCCTCGTCTAAATATAGCCCTGACCAGCCGCTTCTCGTTTCAGAAGGGGAGATCTATTCCCACTCTCAGGCTGAGGCAGCTCGGGTGGCCCAGTCGCACACCGCGTGGAACGGACGTACCACCACCACGCACCCCTCAACAGTGACCCTCCAAACGGAAACCAGCTGACCTGCACCTCCAGATCGATGCGGTCAGCTCCTGGCAGTAGGAAATGGGAGCTTCTGCCTTAATTTCTTGGCTCTGCCTCCTGGAAAACAAAGGCTGGGTGGCACAGCGGCGCCCCTGACTCTGCTCTCATCCCAGTTAGAGAAAAGCAGGAATGGACCTTGCCACACACTGACCGTGTCCGGGGTCTCACTGTCACCTGACAGCGGAGACACACCTTTGTTATCCCCGTATGCACAGAAGACATCGAGGCTCAACGCCATAAGTATCTGGCCCAAAGTCACATATTTGACCAGTGACTGCGCCAGGATTTGAACCTACATCCAGGTTCGAAAGGCCTGTGCTCCTCCCATCCCGTCGGGCTGCTCTCAGGGCAGCCACCACTGAGTTGTGAGTGCGTACCGACCTGTCCCTCACAACTGCTCACGTTAACGGCAGATAGAAATGGTGGTAACAAACCACCAGGCCTGGTAATTTTCTTTCTCAGAAACAAAGCCCATCTCAGTTGGAGATCATCTAACATTTCCAAGATTTCAAGAACTAGGGAAGGGGCAGCCCTGTACCTCTCTACTATTCAGACAGATTAAGTTACCAAGATGGTAATAAAATGGGGGACAATTCTGGACTGAAATTTCTGGAGGCTTTCCAGCCTTAAGATATATAGTTAATTAGGGTGGAATCTTCCAGGTAGAAAGGTCAATAGAGAACAATTTATGTCTGAAAAGTGACAGCTGGGGAAGAGAGGACATTTGCCAACATCTTACAGCAAGTTGAGGATGGGTCTAGAACTAGGGCCCAGGTCTCAGGACCCACAGACCTGTTATGATCCCCCACCAGGACCCCTCTTCATGGAAGCTGAGCTGACCCCCCCCCAATCACTGCATGATGGAGTCGGAACCCTGGGAACCACGAGCAGGGGTTTCTTGTTCCTCACTCTGCGCATTGGAGGGGGGTTCTGTGGGGAGGATATATTTTTCCTGGGGGAAGCTTCTGGGTGGATAGGTGAGCTCACTCAACAATCACTTACCTTCTCCAGGCATCCCCAAACTACGGCCCGCAGGCCACATGCGGCCCCCTCAGGCCCCGCCGCACTTCTGGAAGGGGCACCTCTTTCATTGGTGGTCAGTGAGAGGAGCACTCTATGTGGCGGCCCTCCAATGGTCTGAGGGACAGTGAACTGGCCCCCTGTGTAAAAAGTTTGGGGGCCCCTGTACTAGACAAATGTCTGCTTCCACCACAAACCCACCCACTATGAGCTGATTAATTTTGCAAGAAAAAAAATCCCTCCTGTGGCCAGGATACAACTCCCAGGTGCTGGTCATCCTCAAACAGGCCAACAGGAACAAACCGATCAGCTGTGGACCCTTTACTTAGTTCCCAAATGTTAGAAATCAAATTGGGCGTCATGAAACATGCAAACGACCTGAAAATAAACTTGGGGCTGACTAGTCGCTTTGGTTTAAGAAACTAAAGGTTAATGCATTGTTCAAAAATTATTTTCATTCCCAAATCAAAATATTTTTAAATTATACCCTTTCCGTGAAAAAATTGAAACTCTCCAGAGCTGACTACTATTAGCAGTTTTCCTATCCCTCCGGAAGTTATTCCCCGCACAAAAATATGCATGTGCATAGAGGAATGCTTAGCTGGAGTTGTCTTTCAAAAATAAAAATCGAGTCAATGTACTTTTCTGAAAATTGCTTTTGTAACTCAAGGATAGATTATGGATATTTTTCCCTGTCGATGATGCAGATGAACATTATAGCAGCATGTGGAGGTAGCACAAATGTATTTAACCAGCCCCGTAAGGATGGGCCGTTAGGTTCTTCCCAAGTGCTCATCGTCATGTACAAAGCCACAGCGGACATCTGTAGCCATGACCCTGCGCCCAGGTGCTCGCATTTCTGCAACAAAGATTCCGAGAGGTAGACTGCTGCATAATTTTAGATTTTGTAATAACTACCAAATTACTCCTTGGAAAAGCAGTGCCAATCTAACCCCCCGCCCGGCAGTGTAGAAAGCATAAAAAAAAATCAAAAAAAAAACCTTTGTGAACTGCTCTCATTTTAACCGTTGTCCTTTTAATCTTTGAAGAGCGGCTGGAAAACAGCCTCAAGGCAGCATCTCTTAATGAGAAAGACACACTACATTAGTTCGTGTGGGCAGAGACGACCCCTGTCCAAGGGGTCTTGGACGTCAGAGGACCCTCTTCCTCTTCCTCAGCAGCGGGCTGGTCCCTGGCCCCACGGGGAGCTCACACGGGTATGGGAAAGTGAGGTGGCTCTCTTGGGGCCGGGAGCGGAGCAGAGGAACAGGGAGGACTCGGGATTCTTCAGGCATCTGTGCGGCATGCGTGTCTCCTTCCCAAGCCACAGCACTGGGACCTGAGAGGCGCCCGGCTCAAGGTATCAGTTTCCATTCACTTGGGCACCATGATTTTTCCCAGGGTCAGATTCCTTTTTGAAGGAAGAGGTTTGTCTGTGATCCAAAGGCGCCACCTCCCCAGACGGGGGTGTCCGCAAGGACAGTGAATTTATTCCCAAACACGCTCCCCATGCCGGGAGCACTTTCTGCCCGTAGAGGTATGCAAACACCGCTCCTATTACCGGGAACACTTGTCTGGGCACACACCCTCAGGCTGCTGTGCGCTGTGCACAGCCGTGTATCGTTCACACTCCACCACTCTGGTCTGAGTGGGCAGACAGTTGCGGGGACCCCTGACCAGCTGTGCCCTGGACCCAGGGAAGTCAGAGGAAAGGTTGGATGCTGGATGTAGAGGAGAATGCTCACCTGGACTCCCTGCCACTTCCCGTAAAGAGTGCTCCCAGGGAGCCAGAGGGTCTGGGCTCAGCTGTGGGCCTGGGTTGAGAGGTCACCGTCCCAGCCGCTTCCTTCTGCTCCCCACTCTTCTCCTGGGCTGCTAGAACAAGGCCCTGCCCCCTTAACCCTTTGAGTAATGAGTTTTTTTCATGCTCGCTAACCCCCCGGGGAGTTTTGGTTTTTTTCTTCAAAAAATGAAATTAGTTCCAGTTCTAGTGTTATAAACTTAAAATCATGTTTGTTTGATAACCAATTAATAGAAACAAGAAGAACATACATTTGCCTTTTTTTAATGTCGCCTTACACGTTTTTAAAATAAATCGATTGTACTCTGGATGGCCAGGAGGCAAGGAGACATACATGAACGTTCGTATTACTCAAAGGGTTAAGCAGACTGAGCCTGGGGGACCAGCACCTGCAGGTCCTCACCCCCAGTTCTGAGGGGACAGAGTCTCTGTCTGAGAGTAGCAGCACTTTGCTCCCCAGAACAAAGGCTTCTTCACACCTGCTAAGCCTGGGGGTGGGAGGAACGCTCACATCCCCCAGTGAGTGTGGGTCCTGGAGACTCTACCCCTTCCTCCAGCCCAGACCCCAGAGTGGGTCAAGAGAGGGCAGGAGTCTGTACCTGGGGATTGGGTGTCAAAAGAATAGTGTTGTGACCATGTGACCTTGCACAGAAGCGGCTGAGGTTCACCTGAAATAGGAGAGGATGGGAAGCCAGATTGTCTCCAAGTCCCTTTTCGCCTGTTAACTCTGTGAATGCCAGAACACTCCCCCCACCCCTGGCCCCTCCCAGCCTGCATGTTG
Organism: Saccopteryx bilineata; assembly: GCF_036850765.1. Taxonomy (NCBI): domain Eukaryota; kingdom Metazoa; phylum Chordata; class Mammalia; order Chiroptera; family Emballonuridae; genus Saccopteryx; species Saccopteryx bilineata. Next base: position 336,194,688 of record NC_089491.1, on the reverse strand, counting down.
GCCAGTGGCTCTCTGGGCGGGACGTGGGTGTGACTTGCTCAGGAAAACTCATCTTGTAACAGTACAACTCCAGGGGGTCAGGCCTCCAAATCCCTCGTAAGAACTTGAGCGTGGTAGCCCAGAGAGGGGAGAGAATTTGACATTAACGCTGAGACGAACTTGTGGCAATGCTCCAAAAAGGACAGGTTTTAGGGTAGAGCCAAGATTGTCAAATTGATGAACTCCATGGGGACCTGAGAATATGCTGGAGACGGAGAGGAACCAAATTCATTCATTAACTCATTCGTCACTCATTCATTCATTCTTCCATGGAGCATTTACTCCATTGCTCATCAATTTTCATTTGCTATGCCTGACTGAGTACTAAGGTGTGGCCGATGAAGAGAGATGACTTCACACCAGCTCTCCCTCCTGCCAGCATTTTATCTGAAAAAGATCCTGAATAACAGACAGAGCATTGTTATTGGCGTTGCACTAACACATTCACATTTCACCTTACTCCTGAAGACAGCCGTTTGGGTGCTTACTGTTATTCTCAGATGAGAAAAAGGGGGCTCAGAGAGGTCAAATCAGTCGTCCTAATCACACAGGAAATGGCAGACCTCAGATTCAAATCCAGGTCTGTCTTTCCCCCTAATCTCTGCTCTCTTGGCACTGAGATAAAACTATTCCAAACTCTGTTTTTCTTCCCAGTCACATTTGAAAAAAGCCAGGAAGTCTACCTGAAAGAGGAGGACTGCACTGAGACGTGCTCTCTTTAGGGCTCCTACTCCGGGATGGAACCCTTTGCCCACTGGAGGGGCCCTGCAGCCCCTGAACTCAGCCAAGCCTTGGTTTACAGCAAGCAGCCTGCAAAACTGAAATTTCCAACCCAAGAACCTGGGTTCAGTGGAGAGACTAGAGGTTTCTCAATCCCCTGGGGCTGTCTGCAGGGAGTCATAGTGTGCAGCGGCCCAGATCCTCATTTCAATTTCCACCTTGACCGCCACCCTGCTGTATGACCTTGGGCAGGCTGCAGCCTCTCTGAGCTGTGGCTTTCCTGTCTGTGCAGCAGAGAAGGGATCATTCTCTTGCTCTCTTGTGCGGGGAGGGGCACAGCTAAGATGGAGTGTGTGTGCCAGTGTGGTGCAGCCCACGCAGGGAGGAAGGAGGATGGGGCGATTTCTCGAGGCTCTGCAGAAGGCACGCTGAGAGCTTCTCTCTCAGCTCCAGCCACTTGCTAATGAGAAGCAGCATATGCTGATGATTCCAGCATCCACGCTCGCTCCTTGGCTGTCCGAATTTCCAGAGCAAACTGGCTTCCTATTAGGCATTTATACTTATTAATAGCAGAAAATTACAGCCCTCCACAACATCTGCTACTCTGCATTTGCAAAGAGCTTCCCGGGCCATTTGTATTAGTAGTATTTTGTGACAGATTCCCCTAGGCAGAGCAGGCCTGGGTCCCCCAATCTGAAAATAAGTCAGTGGAGACAGAAGGAGGGGAAGGGATTGGTCCATGGTCATCCAGAAGCCCAGAACAGATTAGAGCTCAGGACCTCAGTTTTCCAAGCCTCCTGCTCTGGGGCTGTTGTCCTTGATGCTCTGAGTATTCATGACCTTGATCCCAGAACTCCTGCCTAGAGGCAGGTGTGGACAAGAGTGACGGCCCTTGACCCTGTGCACCAGTCTGTTCTCAAGGGAGGCCCCTGCTGGACTAGCCTAATGGCCAGGAACAAGCAGGAGCAATTGTAAAGTTCAAGGCAAGCTATTCCACGGAGCTATTATTCCTGCCAAGCGGATAAAGTGATTTCCCAGCACTGGGGCAGCTGGGGAGGCAGCCCAGAGGGTCGTGGGAAAATCTGTACTTTCAGTGAGCGGCTCACCTCTGGAGAACTAGCTGTATTCTCTTTCCAGAATCTTGTCCAGCACTTTCCACAGGGGCTGAGCCTCCCTGAGATCTGGAGATGTGTCGTCATAGAATTAAGAGGTCTTGATCAGCCTGGGAGATACTGGGAAGAGTCATTTGTCATGTCCTATCCAGTTTTTTAATAATCGCCCCACCGTGGAACCAGGGGCCTGGAACCTCCTGTCTACCTGGACTTATGTGATACTCTGGTTAGAAAGACACTACCGCATTGCAACCTTATCCCTGCTCCATCTTGCCTTTTCCTTCTACCTTTCCCAGGTCTTTGCAGGTCCTGGGCTTGACTTTCTGCCCAGGACCTGTGTGTCAGTGAGCTATTGCTACAATAAAGCTGAGTAACAAACCACACCCAGACTCCGTAGCACAAAAGCAGGGCTACTCATACTCACGGACCTGAGAGTCATTGCATGTCTGCTGATTTAGGCTAAGCCCAGCTGGGTAGTCCTGCTTCAAGCTGCCCCACCAGCTGGGCTTATCTCCTGTCTGTGGGTCAGGCTCCGGCATGCCCACGGTGGGTTCATCTGGGGCTCAGGCTGAAGAGGAAGCAGCTACACAGGGGAGCTCTTTTTGTGGCAATAGTAGAAGCACATGAGGTCAAGGCCAATGACATAAACACACCTCCTCAAGCCTTAGCCTTGTACTTGCTGCCATCCTATTGGTCAAATCTAAACCTGAGTCCAAGCCCAGGGTCCAGGGCTGGGAAGTACACCCCACCTTTGCATTCACCATGAGGCCAGGTGGGGGTTGTGGGTAGGGATATAGGCCGTGGTGAGATTCAAATAATTTAACAACCGGTTCTCTGTCCTAATGACCATTTTAAGTATAAAAAAAATGATATGCCAAAAGGTAATTTATTATTTTATGCATTTAATACTTAAATAAGAACAATAAAAGAGGTACACAAATCTAGATTATGTTATAAGAAAGAGTTTTAAAATATTAATGAAAAAATATTAAATACCTGACCAAAAAAAACCCAACAAAACTGTTAAAATATTTCCATATTGCTTCTTGATTAGTGTCCTCACTTGCAATTTTTTTTGCTTGTATCTGAGCATCATCAGCTGTATGATTTAGCCTTACCCATCTTTTAACAGTAGGGGTAGAATCCCATTCCTTTAGAGATAGGCCAATTAAACTAATAGTCATTGTGTTTGATATATTAGGAACAGTTAGGCAACTTCTCTTCTCCGAACATATCATGTTCATCTTTGAAAAAACCCCTTCTGCTTCTGCTGAACTTACAGCAATTGTTCTGACATTATTTTTAGCTCTTTGAACACTTTCAGGAATTGCATAGTTCTGGGAATTTTAAAAAATATTTTCCACGAATTCTCGATAGTCATTAACATCAATTTTCATCTATGGACAGGATGAACATTACTATGGGTGCTTGGAATACGCTGTTGCTCAGATGAACATTAAAAAAAAAGAGTAGAAAATGTGAATTTGTGATTTCCACATTGTGTGACTGCCCAGGCGTCCACCTGAGAGAGAACCCGGATTACAAGTGCCATTTTAACAACTGGTTCCCCAAACTCAACAAAAAATTAGGTATTGGTTCTGCCGAACCGGTACAAACCAGCTGAATCCCACCACTGGATATAGAAGGCAACTTTCGGGGCGTGAAAAGTCGGAACTTGTGACACAATCTGCTGTAGCCTGTGACCAGGCTCCTGGCCTCTGCCTCTGTTGAGAGTCTGCACCTTCAAAAACACCTGCCACCTGAGAGCAGACAGGTGAATGCTTGTGTCCTAGGCACAGGGGGTAACTTAAATAGAGCTTTCTGAGCCACTGCTCACCTAACACAAGTTCCAGTCGGGACAGGGCGGGGCTTAGACTTCATCATGGGAAGACAAGAAACAGCAAAACCATTGGTCATGTTAGACCCATGGGAAGATAAGTCAGCAAAATGAATCCTGGAATGGTGACCAGGGGCTATGAAAGGGAAGAAAGGTGCCTGGAGAGGCTTTGAGGGGCTCCCCAGGACTGGGACACTGAGACCTGCATGCACTACAGAGTTAACGTTCTAGAAAAGGGCTCACTTCTCCGAACTCTACTTTCTCTGCATAGTGACAAGACCAGGTGGGGGGAGGGAGGAGAGGGAGAGGGGGTGGGGGAGAGGAGGGAGGAAAGAGAGGTAGGGGGTGGGGGGAGGGGAGGGGCACAAAGAAAACCAGATAGAAGGTGACAGAAGACAATTTGACTTTGGGTGAGGGGTATGCAACATAATCAAATGTCAAAATAATTTGGAGAGGTTTTCTCTGAACATATGTACCCTGATTTATCAATGTCACCCCATTAAAATTAATATAAAAAAAAGACCAGGTGGGACAGCCATGAGGGTCGGTGAGCATCTACACAACCTAACAGCTCCCCAGCAGCTCCTTGGAGTTCCTTAATGGGTAGTCTTCCTCATTTTTTTTTCTTTTTTGAGAATGTTGTAGGAAACTGGGTTCTTAAAAAGCTTTTTGAGCCCTAGCTGGTTGGTTCAGCAGTAGAGCATAGATAGGCACACCATGTAGAAGTCCCGGGTTCAACTCCTGATCAGGGCACACAGGAGAAGCAACCATCTGCTTCTCTACTCTCTCTCTCTCTCTCTCTCTCTCCTGCAGCCATGGCTTGAATGGTTCAAGCAAGTGGGCTCCAGGCACTAAGGATGGCTCCATGGCCTTGCCTCTGGTGCTAAAATAGCTTGATTGCTGAGCAATAGAGCAGCAGTCCCAGATTGGTAAAGCATCAGCCCCAGATGGGGCTAGCCAGGTGGATCCTGGTCAGGGCGCATATGGGAGTCTGTCTCTCTGCCTTCCTGCCTCTCACTTAATTTAAAAAAAAAAATGAAGAAGCTTTTCAGACATTTAAATTAACTCCCACCATCGGGCTCAGTGTAGCCACTGTAGCATTAGCATCCAATTACAAGAGGAGAGATGGAGCAATAACTCACATTTTGACCAGAACGTCAAATGCTTAAACAAATTAGAGGTATGCACAGAAGCTGTACGTTCTGTCTATGGAACATTCCTGAATGCTATCAACGGAGCAGCAGGCACTCTTTGCAATGCTAATGGTAACAGGCAGAGTGGGATCCTATTGCCAGAGGAAAGCGTCTTTCAAAATATCAAGGAAGCTGGACAGGGCTGAATAGTGGGGCCCAGAGTTCAAGGGAACTGGACAAGTAAGTCCTCCGGCTGCCCTGAGCACACCCAGGCCCACAGGCAAAGGGCTCTGTGGATCAGAGTGCAGAAGTATATATAAAGGCCAAAGCCATGGGTTGAAATCCTGTCTGGACCCTTTGCTCTATTCTCAGTTACTCCTTGTCTTTCTATTTCAGCCCACTATTTTGTAATTCATGGCCTCAGTCATGGGGCTGGACCAGTGAGGGAGCAGAGATGATGATTCTGTTTGCACTAGTTCAAAACCAGGCGTAACTATGCTACATTAAGGAAGTTTACCTTCGTGGCAAAAGGGTAAAGCTTACCAGTGTGACTCCGGAACGGTAATGTAGGAGGAAAGAGAGGCGGGGTGGGAACGCGAAGGCAGGTGTTTCACGATCACACCTGGGAATGAGAAGTGGCAGGGCAGGGGATGAGCAGTAGCAGGAGAACTGGCTATACTCAGGGGCCATCTGACTCACCAGGAGCATTTGAATTCTAAGCCCCTCCTCCCTGTGCCTCTTGGAAAGGGTAGGAGGTGAGGAATGGTCTAGGTAGAACCAGGCTGTGACGCTATTTTCCCCAATCAGGGCATGGAGGTTCCGAGCCTGAGACTGAAGATCCAGTTATATGACAATACACGATAGGGACATGCATCCAAAACTCTTTTGTCCATTTCAGATTAAATTGAAAAGAGGAACGATGCCTATCTCTTCACTCAAGGATCTCAGAATATTTCATAAACATGAATTTATTAGTCTACCAACAGAAAGCCTCTCCCCCTTGACCCGGGAAGCTGAGCAGAGAATAATAGGTGTTCTTACATCTATCTAATCAGTTCTTCTTAAATATTTTCATTGTGGTAAAATATACATAACGTAGAATTTACTACCTTATCCATTTTTAAGTGTTGGGTGGCATTAAGTACAGTCATATTGTGCTGTGACCGTCACCGCCATCCATCTCCGGAACTCTTATCATCTCCCCCAACCGAAACTCCACCCCTGTTCAACACCGCCTCCCTGTGCCCTTCCCCCAGTCCCTGGCAAGCACTGACCGACTTTTTGTCTTTATGAATTCAACTACTCCAGATACCTCATGGAAGTGGAATCATACGATATTTGTATTTTGTGTCTGGCTTATTTCACTTAGCGTAAAGTTCTCAAGGTTCATTCGTGTTGTAGCAGGTGTTAGGACTTCCTTCCTTTTTAAGAATGAATATTCTATTGTATGTATACAACACGTTGTTTTTATCCGTTCTTCTGTCAGTGGGTGCTTTGGGTTGCTTCTACCTTTTGGCTGTTGTGTATAATACTTCCGTGAACACCAGTGTACAAGTATTCATTCAAGTTCTGCTTCCAATTCTTTTGGGTGTATACCCAGGAGTGGAATTATGAGGTCATATAGTAATTCTATGTTTAATTTTTTGAGGACATGTCATACCACCCAATAGGTTTTTGTGCAAAGCCAGTCGAATGTGTCAGAAAGACTACATGCAGAGCCTACCCTAAGCCCTCTACCCAGGGAGCCCTGTTCTCCCCCAGCACAATGTAGGCACACACGAAGGTTCTGAGACATGGTCAGGCTTCTTTCTTAGCAGTGGTGAAGGAGTTACATAAACCACATTAATCAACATCTCTCGTGGAGTCCTGTGGGCCAGGGGACGGACCTCAATCTTCTGTGGTCTCTGAGACTATTCATCACTAGGATAGCTCAGGTCACATGGCCACTGGATTTCTTCTCCAGGCAGAAGCAAACTCCCCCCTCCATGACTTTCTTTTCTCACCTCTTCCTGTGGTCTGAATTCCCTCACTCAGTTAATTAGCATGCCTGGCACTGGAGCTTAAGACTTTAATCAGCGTGGGGTGGTTTTAATTAATCGTGTGTCTCTGCATCTGGAGTGGTTTGTGTTCCAGGGTCAGGAGAGGAGCCAGAGATGGGGGATGGAGGAGGTGGCTTAGTTTGGTGTTTGGTGTGGGTGGAGACTCTGGGTGTTTGGGGAGACAGGATCTCAGCATCAAGGTGGCTCGGGAGCCACCTGGCCACCTGTGGCACTGACCAGCAATGCATGGAAGGTAATCAGAGCCACAAGGGTATGGAATTGCACCAAGGTAAATGGTGGACTACATCTAGTTTTCAAAAGTGATTTAAAGTGTTGGGAAATTTTTTGACTCTTTCCAGAATTACCCGTGGGGTGGGGAGTGAGACTGTGCAACAATGTAGATTGGGATAAGGCTGGAGAGTGTGACCCTGCCAGAGTATGCTGCCTCATAGTGCTACTCTGAAGACTTCCCCGGGCTGAGCCTTCTTCTGGAAAAACCCCGGAAATGTGAGGGGGTGGCACCTAGCTCTCAAATAATAGTAACCTTCCTCCTTGGTCTGTCAGAATCCTGCTGGCTCCCCTAGTTTTAGCACCCACTCTTTAAAAAGAATAGGGAAAACCTAGATAAAGTTCAGCAGCATAAGTAAAAAAAAATGACTAAAAATATAGATAGAAAGATCCTCAAAGTTAAGGTTAAAGAAAGTTGAGTCTCATAAAACTTAATGTCCCTGTACCCTAAGGACCCACCTAGGTGGAAAGCAAGGCAAAATGCATACCTATTACAGTAGCTGGTAAAATCACTGCCTGAGTCCAAGGAGCTGGGATAACCCCAGGGTTTTGTCCCAAAGAGGAAGCAATGAATGATTCAGGGGCAGGCATCACAGTTCAAGGAGGAAATGATGTGTTCAAAATATAAAAGAAGCCTGACCTGGCGGTGGCGCAGTGTATAGAGTGTCGGACTGGGATGTGGAGGACCCAGGTTTGAGACCCTGAGGTCACCAGCTTAAACATGGGCTCATCTGGTTTGAGCAAGGCTTACCAATTTGGACCCAAGGTTGCTGGCTCCAGCAAGGGGTCACTCAGTCTGCTGTAGCTTCCCGGTCAAGGCACATATAAGAAATCAATCAATGAACAACTAAGGCAGTGGTAGCCAACCTGGTCCCTACCTCCCACTAGTGGGCGTTCCAGCTTTCATGGTGGGCAGTAGCAAAGCAACCAAAGTATAAATAAAAAGATAGATTTAACTATAGTAATTTGTTTTATAAAGATTTATTCTGCCAAACTTAGCAAAAATCCAACGTAAAGTACTTGGTAAGTAATTATTATTATATGCTTTAATTTGCTGTAACTCTGCTTTATAAATTTTATAAGTAAAGTTACTTCCCTACTTTATAAATCACCATTACTGTGGAACCGGTAGGCGGTTAGAAAATATTACTACTAACAGAGATACAAAAGTGGGCAGTAGGTATAAAAAGGTTGACTACCCCTAAACTAAGGAACCGCAACTAAGAACTGATGTTTCTCATCTCTTTCCCTTCCTATCTGTCCCTCTCTGTGACTCTCTCTGTCTCTGCCACATATAAAAAGATATAAAAGAAGAAAACTTTTTTCCAGGCCCGCTAAACTCCTGACCAAATTCAGGAGGCTGAGGAAGATGGTCAGAGCAGCCTGCTGCGATGTGGGAGAGAGATAACAGGAGAGTGTGATGAAGCATGGGCATTGATGACAAAGATAATGATAGTGATCACTCGCCACATGCCTGATCACATGCAAAGCTTCAGACCTACTGAGTCATCTGTGATTGGGGAAGGGGAGGTTTTTATCGCCATGTTTATAGATGAGAAAAATTGAGATGCAGAGACAATAGGATCTCCTTGATGGACAAGGATGAACAAGGATTTGAACCTAGCTCTGCAAGCTTCCACACCTTTTCCAAGCAAACGGAAATGACTCTTTGTTTAAAATCAAGGGAGCAAAGGCCTTCCAATCTCAGGTACTGACAGCTTTAAACACCAGTTGCAAGATATTTTTAGACATCTAAATGCGAAGGCCTTTGACAATGTCAAAGATCAGCCAAACAGTTGGCTTTTTATGTTACACACCCTGGAAGCCCACGGCACATTGATGCAAGACAAATAAAGCACGTATCCATGGGAGAAACTGGGGAGGATATTGATAAAATGTAGACCAAGAGAATGCTTTCAACAGGACAAGTCATGATTTTCTCTTTAAGCCCATGCAAATATGTGGTGTTCGACAAGCAGCTGTAACACATGAAAACATCATTACATACTTATGTCGCCAATGTTCACCATCTATGGCCCCTTTTTATTACTTTTTTCCCCTTCCAGGCATCGTGTTTTGAAAGATTTTTGCCTACTAAACAAACTGCATTTATGAAGTCATAATATATTTCCTATTCTTAATATAGGGCATACATCATTGGGTATGCACACACACAGAAAACAGCCACAATTATATTTCCATTAGGCTTTTGGAAATATTGCCAATGGCTTGTGGACCTCATTACCACTCACGAATTCCTCCAAGTCCAAGTACTTTGGGCTGGGAACCATTATTTATATTGCTCATATGACCAGTATGTTTATGCCCACTTAAGAGGTATGGAATGAAATTAAGGGGGTCACAGGAAGAGGGTGAGTTTCTGGCCGTGTGTTGAGTCAGCGGGGTAATTTGTAAGAAACTCATTGCCAGGATTAATTGCGAAAATGGTAAGGTTATGTGTAGGTAGAGCCCAGGCATGGCTCATGCTGATTACATAAGTGGTCATAAAAGGAAAGATAATATTCCAAATGTGCAAAAAGACATCTGAGAATGTGGCAAGTGGGCCCCCAAGGCCAAGGGCAAAGCTATAAGAATGTGAACAAAAAGCTAACAGGTAACTTGGAAGAAGGAAAACTGCAGTGTGGTCATTAAGCATGCTCCATGTGTACTTGAGAAAACAACAAAAGAGAAAGATATATATATATATATATATATATATATATACACACAATTATATATATATACACACACAGAGAGAAAGATATATACACAAACAACAAAAGAGAAAGATATATATATTATTATATATACACACACACACACACACACATACAGTATATATATATACATACACACATACAGTATATGGAATGGGAAAATTAAGGTAGAAGGGAAAAAGATCCTGTAGGTTTTGAAATTAATTATTAATCAATTCCAGAAGGGCGTTTCGACAATAATTGAGCAGGCTCTGGTGCCGAGTTGCTTGGGCATGAGTTACAAGTAGCCCCTGTCAAGCGGTACATAATCTTAGGGAGCAGAGGCCCCATGAGGCAGCGGGGGAAACGTAGCGTCTGCATTTGCGTCGGAAGCACGGAGGTCCAGTCAGGTCAGCGTGGCTTTTGCTATTCGGTGCCTGTTGTCTGACGGCACAGAATTTAAAAGGATGACCCCACCCAATTCTCTTAGCTCAAGCTGAAATAGTACCTAAGAAATCATCCACTGAGATAAAAATGTCTCCCCAATGGAAAAGAATGACTTATTTTAAAAAAAAAAATTGTAAAGAAGAAACTGGCAACATGGAGAATAAGGCCTAGGCTATATAGAAAAAAAATTTTTTTTTATTTCATTTGATTCTGTGGCTCAGTATTAAGTATCTTCTATTTGTTGGACCCTGAGAAGTCAGAGTGAAGACATTCAGGCAAAACTACCTCCACCAGAGAACAAAGAAATGAAAACAAATCTTCACGAGCATGCCAGAATGGAAGCATTTGGGCTAAACGTAGTGTCACCTGGAACGTTATATGTTAACAAGCGGCTGGTGACCACGCGTGTCAGGTTCTGCGGTTGGAGAGGCGGCCTCTACTCATGGAAAGGGTGCAGGTGGGAGGAGAAGTAACAGCAGCTGCTCTTTGAAAGCACCAGGGAGAAAACTTCCAGAGCCTGGTGGCCACCACAATGAGAGAGAGGGCGCTGGCAGGTAACAGCTCAGCGTGGGTGTATGACACCTGGTGGAACAGCAGGAGAAAGGGACAGTGACCGTCTTGGTCTTGGGTTCCAGGCCCTCTGGAACCACAAAGATTATGAAGGAGAAGGACTGAGAAGAAGGCAAAACACTTTATGCTGAAAGACAAACAAGAATGGAGGCAAAATAAACATTTGCGTTTATTCTGTGGATAAGAAACAGACATGGGATGAATTGGATGTTTGTAGAGACTCATTTGGGTTTTGGTGGTGAGCCAATTTCAATGTAGACTATTGAAGTATTTTTTTCTGACAAGTTCATATGGCCTTTATGGAGTTTGTCCCCAGAGATTTCTGAGAAAATAACAGGTGGTTGTCTCCCCTGAGCACTTGCTTACATGGCCACCTTGGCCACCTGCCCAGATAAGATCACGCAAGGTCCCTTTCAGTTCTGGGCCTCCAGATCCCTTGAAGCTCCTCCACTGTTTTAGGAGATACTCCTGACTGAGTACAGTCTCTTTCTGTGCACGACAGAGTGTTCCGTGAAATCCTGACCACTGTCTCTCTTGCTGTCCTGTCCCAGCTCACCAGAGTGCCTGTGGAGTCCTGTGGTCAGTATCGGAGCTGCAGTGAGTGCCTTGGCTCGGGTGATCCCCACTGCGGCTGGTGTGTGCTCCACAACACGTGAGTACTGCCGGCAGCCTCAATAATGCTCCCTCTCCTCATCTTCTCCCTCATTATGCCTTCCTTTTGGATTTCCCTTCTCTACCTATCTTTGCTGACTCTTTTCTTTCCTGTAGCATCTGCAAATTTCATCTTCCTTCTTTTGCTCCGATTTCACTTTCAATTGCCAGATTCCAAGCTATACAGAAATGGCAGTAAGGGACGATGCTGAGTCAGGATGTGGCATTGCCCTGGGTAATGATGCACAGGAGCGCTGGAGGGAGATCCTGGACATTCCGTCTGTAGACTGACTGTAGACTGACATTACAGGACAAAACAGCAGGAAAAAGGCCGGGACCTTGTGTCTCAGGGCTTCCCTGGGCCGTTCGGTCATGGGCGAAATCCATACTGTCCATTTAGTGATCCAGCTTCCCCTTCACAGACTCTTGGATACACCCCCAGCATGTCCTGGGACTTGAGACCCTTCTGGTATAGTACAAGTGGGTAGCACCTGAGCACCCTCCCTCTGATGTCTTAACGCTCATCTGGTTCTCAGAGCGCCTTGGGCCAGGGGTCACTGGACCAGTGAAGCCCTGTCCCAAGTGCTGGGTACGCTGCCTGTGTGTTGGTTCCATTTCCTTCTCTTGAAATGAGAAGAAGGCAATAGTATGCATCAGAGGCAATGCTAACCTGGTAAAGAGACTGAGTACGGGATGCAAGGTACAGACAGCAAACCCAGACACATGTGCAGAGTCGAATGCCTTATGGGATCCAAAGACCCTTGGCATCACTGACCAATAATAGTTGGACCTCACTCCGATAGACTCGGGTCCCAGTCAGGCTATTGCTGCTGGAATCCCAGGCTTCTAATCAATACTTGAAACTTGATGCTCTGTGAGTCAGACATAAATGTTATAAATTTAGGATGAGGACTTTAGTCTTCCTACTTCATTGGTCATTTTCAACTGTAGGAGTATCGGGGCGGGATCTTGCCCCACGCCACCCAGGAGAGCCTCTAAAAGCTAGAAACACCCTCTTAAATTCTAATACATCCTGGCCCTTGCTGGTTGGCACAGTGGTAGAGCATCGGCCCAGTGTATAGAAGTCCCAGTTTTAATTCCCAGTTGGGGCACACAGGAGAAGCGCCCACCTGCTTCTCCACCCTTCCCCTCTCCTTCCTCTCTGTCTCTCTCTTCCCCTCCCGCAGCCAAGACTCCATTGGAGCAAAGTTGGCCCGGGTGCTGAGGATGACTTCATGGCCTCTGCCTCATGTGCTAGAATGGCTCCGGTTGCAACAGAGCAACGGCCCAGATGAACAGAGCATTGCCCCCTAGGGGGCATGCTGGGTGGATTTGTGTTGGGCACATGCGGAATTCTGTCTTTCTGCCTCCCTGCTTCTCACTTCAGAAAAATACAAAAAGAAAAAAAAAATTTAATTCTAATACATCCTTTCTGAGGGCCAGGCACACTGTCACCTCTAGGTGATATTCCCAGCCATAATGAGTCCTTGAGTTCTTTAAAAGAAGGTCTGGAGTCCCTCAGGTATGCTATGGTGGGAAAAAATGGAGACCCGTTAACGTGCCCTGGAATACACGTAACTCAGACAATCAGAAACCGAGTGTAGGAGTGCACACAAACCTCCGGGGCGTAACAGACAGCAGTGTCACCTAAGAGTGGCCGGCATGACAGAGGACGGAAGAGTTTGCATTAGGGACTCAGCCCAGCTGATCAATCCAGGAGAGTGACCTGGATGATACTTTGCAAGGCAGAAGGGGAGATGTTTTCTTTGTCCCACACAGTGAGGCCTCTCGGAAAGGGACCATGCTCCAGACCTGTTGCTTCCTTGGGGACCTTAAGCCAGCTGGCTTTCTGCTTGGCCAAGGATGGCTCAGCTGCTCCTGGCATGGGCTCTCACACCTGGCATCATTCAAGGGCAATCAGAAGAACTGGCCCCTCTCTGACACTTTATGCCCCTGGGACCCAGAAACAGGTCTCCGTGTCAGCTCTGATGCTGCCTGGGTGTGCTGGCCAGCCCCGCATAGCACTGAGCCCCTGTGAGGAGCAGGGGACCTCGGGCTCCGAGAAGGCACCAGAGAGGCTGCCATCTTCCATCCCCCCAGCCCCGGAACTGGGTTTAAACAGACATGAGAGGAAGTGGGACCAGAAACTACTTCCTGCATGGCTTCTGTGTCCCTTTTAGTAACAGAATACCTGCCTCCTGTCGTGTGGCAGAAGACGGTGGACTGGGGCCAAGGGGCGGTCTGACAATTCAGGAAGGAGGCACTGGGAAGCCAGCAGTTCTGTTCTCAGCACGGCCTCAAGAAAACGGCCATGGGCATGAACCCTAGGCACCGGCCACCAAGTCCAGAGTCCACATCCCCCTTGCTGCCTAGCAACCGGGGCAGCGCCCCAGCTCCTCATCTGGGAACTGGAGGTGGTGATGCCTGACCTGCCCAGCCCTCTGAGTCTTAGGGGACTCAGCTGAGATCATGTGGGCAGGAGGGCGCAGGGATCGTGGAGGGTGTGACAGGTAAGGTGGAGGTGAGGCCGGGAGCTTGACACTGTTGGGGAGGGACTGAGAGATCCTGAAGGCCCAGCCCGTTATGACTGTGGTTGACCCCCATTGCTTGTCCAGATGGCTCGATTTTATTGCGTCCTTTCCTCCCCAGAGGTGTCCCAGCCTCAAGCTGCCTTCCTCTGGGTGGGCCATGCTCCTGCTGCCTCCTCTCACCTCTGCTAACCTGGCATCATGCTTTACTCTGACGTCTGCATGTCTCCTCCAGATGTGTCATGTCAGTACAGCCCTTCTGAAGCACAGGTGCTCTGAAAGCAGGGGCTGTGCAGATGTTCCTCAGCACTGCTGTGGGGGGGTGGGGCGGCCCCCTCATCCAAAGTGCCACAGTGGGAGCAAGGGCCTGAAAGCCGTGAGGGACTCCGAAAGGACAACTGTCGTGGAAATCTGCATTAGATAGTTCTCACTTTTTGCAAACTCGCTATGGGGCTTTGGACAAGAATAGTCGATTCTCATGATTCGTGGTATTCTGTAAAGTCATCTGGAAAGCCAAGTTCGTGAATCCTGACCAATGCTCCTAGAAGAAATGCAAAGCTAGGTTCCTATGAGCCTCCAGTCATAGCATTTTTATCAACACATCAATATATCACCACATTTTATGTGTGTTTCTGTTTCAAGACACCTTAGTTCATATCTATCATTTCATTAACCTTGAACTCACAGCCAACAGCCCTATCCTCTGTGCCTGAAGGAAACAAATCTAACACATGTATTTTCTCCCGAAGAAACATTACAGCCTTCTTGCACTTAGGATCACTGGGGAACACTTCAGTTTGATACTTGGGGGCCATTATAAACAGCCGAATCACTGAGACAAAGCACAAAAAATATGAAAAACATGACACTCAATAAACCATAAAAAGGATACTTCATTTATACTGAGAGCTGAAACAAGAAGGCACAGCCATGTGGCCTCATTGGCCCTCTGCTGGGGACATCTGCTTGTGGCCACTCAAATTTTGCTCCACTCTGCTCATGTCCCGGAGCGACCTTGCAAAAACTGCAGTATCTATTTGGGGATTATGAAAAATTTTAGCAGGTAAGCAACTTCACCAGCGTGGAATCCACAAATAATGAGGACCGACGGTAGCTCCGTGTGCCAGACAGACACTTGGCATTCTTGTTTGTAAGGAGGAAGCACCAGGCCGTGTCGCAGTGGTGGCATGAAGATAAGATTAGGTAATGAAGGCTGTTAGAAGAGTCCAAGGTGCTCCTGTGGTTCAAGGTGTTCTCTGTAACCTTGGGCCTCTGGTTGTTGAAGACCCTGGTGTGGGGGACTGAGCTGATGTGCCCGGTAAAGCCCCACACCCCCAGGAGGATCTAACTCATGAGCACCCCTAGGCCAAGGCTGCCTGCCCACGTGACACTCAGCAGACCTATCCGACCTCCTCTCAGCACTGATGACCAAGGACAAGCCCCTGGCCCTCATGGCCGGATGAAAGAGAGTCGGTCCTTGTATCTTCTAAGGTGCTTGTAATCAGGATATGGTGTTAAGTTTATAGAGTGTGACACCCAGATCATAAGTGTAACAGTTTAAAAGTTTTGACAGATGCAAACCCCCAGGGAATCCCATCCCATCAAGATACACAATGTTCTCTCTTACACCTTCCTCTTTGTCCCAGTGGGCCTTTCTTCCCTAGGTCTGAAGTTCAGGTCAAAGCCAGGTACTGCCTCTCCTGATATCCCGTCTATTTTACCTTAAATAGATGCCCACTGGACAGTCCTGGGTGGGAGAGATGCATGAGGACATGGGCTGAGCAGCAGGGAAGGGAGAGGCTGCGACAGGCAGAGCAGACGCAGGAGGTCGGGGGCGGGGGGACCAGAGGGAACCTGTGGGCACTCACTCTGGGCCTCTCCATGTGCCAGGAAGGGAACGTGGTAAGACGTGCAAGGGTGTGTGTGTGTGTGTGTGTGTGTGTGTGTTGTGGGAGTGCCATGCCCACACCACAGCCCTGGCCATAGAGCTCTCACACCGACCCTGCCCCCATGTGCCAGGCCCTGTGCTGGGCTCAGGGGACCCAAGGGGACTAAGTTACACCACCTCTGCCCTGGGTCTTAGGAAGCAACCCTCTGGTCCCGGGATGGGGCAGGGGCTTGCCGTCTGCACTAAGACCAGTGCATTTGCAGGCCCACGCCACGGGCAAGCCCCTGTTGAGTGCGGCAAGGTCGAGAGGATGCCCCTTGGGGAAACCAGGGCAGAGCATCAGGAAGAGGGTTCCTTCAAGTGTCAAGGTATCTGTCACTTTTGTCAACTTTTCCCAGGGCGGTAGGAAGTAGGAGGGTGGGAACTCTAGAGGAAGGAAGGACAGACAGAGGCAGGGACAGAGGAACAGGAGGAGAGCTAGCTCGTGCGTGGTTCAGGGGCGGGCCCCTGCTCACAGGTGGCTCAGGGGCTGCAAGGCCTGTGTGTGCTAGCAGGGGCGCAGGTGGGTTCTAGACCAAACAGGCTGAATCAATGCTCCTGTAACTGACACCCTCTCTCCTGGTGCTCAGTCCCGATTGTCATGAAGAGCTGGCCAGCCAGCCCCTGCTGCACGGAGGGTCACTCTGCGGCCCCCTGCCCCATCCCAGAGACCTGCTGGTGTCTAACGGCAATGTTAGCGTCAACACCCTGGGCTTCTGTCTGCCAGTCCTGAGCCTTTATTCCCAGGGCGTTCACCTTGGGCCTGAGCCCACCTGTTCTGACTTGGGTGAAGGCGAAGGAAAGTCTGTAGCCCCGCCTGCCTCCACCTGTGCTCGGCCTGGAACCTTCCCTCCCTCTCACCACCCAGCTTGGCAGTCCCTAGGCCCGTCTTCATCTGCCCCTCCCAGGCCCGGGGAGCAGCCTGTCTTGGGCAGAGCAGGTAACGAGATCCCACAGCAGCCCCGGCAGCATGGACTGGCCCAGACATCACCTTTCTGAAGAAGGGTCTTCAGCGTCACTCTGGGAGGCTCATGTAACCCAAGACGTCAACAGGGGGAAGATTAGATCAGCTTTTATAAAGTCTCTCCCTTGCCCCCTGGTGACCCCTCCTCTTTGCAGATTTCTTCTCTTGGAAGAATGCCCTTCCTGCATGGGTTGGCATGGGACTGTTCAGGACTCACCTCTTTTATTCTTTATTTAGTTTCTGCCAAGATGGAGAGAAGAAAATGGTAGGGGAGGGGAGGGGAGAGGAAAGAGAGGAGAGGAAGGGAAGAGAAGGGAAGGGAAAGGAAAGGAAGGGAAGGGAAGGGAAGGGAAGGGAAGGGAAGGGAAGGGAAGGGAAGGGAAGGGAAGGGAAGGGAAGGGAAGGGAAGGGAAGGGAAGGGAAGGGAAAGAGCTGCTACCCAGAGCAGAGAGATGGGTTAAAACTCAGAACCTGCTTGTGGACAAACCCAGTCTGGGTTCAGTTTCCTTGGCTATAAATAGAAATGGACGAGTCATGATAGAGCCGCAGTATGAAATTTATGGGAGAGGATGTATATGAAGGCTATCATGGTGTCTGGCAGTGGCCCTGATTTCAATGACTGTGTAAGCTGAGGCTGTGGGTCGGATTCGTGGTCTTCCTCCACGGTCCTCTTCCCCTTCCTGTCCTTCCCAGAACCAGAGGGCTGTGGCTGGGTGGCTGGGACAAACCCACAGCTACGGAGTCTTCCGCCTAGGACCGTGATGGCGAACTTTTATAAAAACCGCCCACTTTTGCAATGCTGGTCAACCTGGTCCTTCTGCCCACTAGTGGGCATTTTAGCTTTCATGGTGGGTGGGCCAAACAGTGCCGCAATTGGCCCACCATGAAAGCTGGAACACCCACTAGTGGGCAGGAGGGACCAGGTTCACCAGCATTGCAAAAGTGGGCGGTTTTTATAAAAAGGTTCAGGGACCAGGTCCCTTCCCTTCCTTTCTCTTCCCTTCCCCTCCTCTCTTTCCTCTCCCCTCCCCTCCCCTACCATTTTCTTCTCTCCATCTTGGCAGAAACTAAATAAAGAATAAAAGAGGTGAGTCCTGAACCTTTTTATAAAGGGACCAGGTTCACCAGCATTGCAAAAGTGGGTGGTTTTTATAAAAAGGTTCACCATCAGGGGCCTAGGACAACTCCCACCGGCCATGCCATTTAGGAGTCTTCAGCAGCTGTGCGTGGGGCTGCCCACTGGCTATCTGGGAAAGTGCAAAGAGAACAATTTGTCCCACAGCTATGGCCAAGTGCCCCTTTAATGACATACAAACTTATTCTAAAATACAGACTTCGTAGCATGTCCCAGGTCCTGGTATCTAAGGGCTGCTTAACATTAACCTGCTAAGTCAGTGCTCTCTCCCAGGGCTGTTTGCAGAGTGACCACATGATCCTGTGGGTTGCTAGGCCCCACTCCGCCCAGCACGCTCTGCAGGTGGCACTGTGGCCTTCCCTGACTCTTTGCCTAAGAGTCATCAGCCTCTGACCCAGAGGAGAGTCCCAGCCTAGATACTAGTACATTCGAACGTTTCTCTCTATGGCTCAGTAGATACACAATGGGTTAAGGAAACTTGCTTTCCCTCTTACCCACTGCCTGCTCCCCTCTCTCCACATACACAGAACGCGTACTTGCATGGCTGAGGGTGGTAGGTCAATAATGCCATCCATGCAAGCTCTGACTGTCCCCACCAGCCTAGTGCCTTGGCTTCCTGGGGACACTGAGGGGCTGGGCAACCTCTGAGGCTCCAGACATGCACCAGCGTTCACATGCTCTGTCACCCCTGCCACCCTGGACCATGCCCAAGGGTGGCCACTGGGCACACAGCAGCGTGCTTCTCTGCACCCAAGCCCAAGGCCCTGGTGACATCAACAGACAGAAGCTCCAGGCTGTTGGATGGAGTGTGGTGTGAAAGTTGGTCAGACTGCAGCAGAGAAGTAGCTGAACGTGTTGCCAGTAATGGACGGCATCTTCCTCCTTACCAGCTGGACTGTGGAGAAACCGGACCAGCCTTCTGTGAGGCCCTTGGCTTTTTCCTCCTCCCCTTGTCATCGGTTCCTCTCGGTCCCTCTCGGTCTCTCTGCTGCTGCTCTTCTCTCCACCACCTCCTCTCTTAACTTCCCTTCAACCTCAGCCATAGTAGAAACAAAGAGGTCCAAACAGCACCACAAATAGAGGAGGGAGACAGCTCACTTCCTGTTCTCTCTGGGCAACTGTGATTTCTCTTAGAAAGAAGGAACCTCTCCAGGTCCCTGTTGCTACCTCCAGAGGTTGCGTTCAATGGATCATTCATTTGGGAAGGGGCTGAAAGGAAGCCAAGACAAGATGCCATTCTACCTGGGAGACAGGGCGAAGGCCACCATAGTGGTGGGACAGGACCACCTGGTTGTTACATAGGCCAGAACGGTACTTCATGGGCCTCCACTGACCTCCTGCACCTGCCAGTTCCCGTTCCGGTTCCCATTGAGCCCTGTGCCCTCCTCCTGCTCTGGTGACCTCGCCCACTGGGTGAGGCCAGGACACATGGTGAATCTGACATCTGCTGCTCAGTTGGCTTTGGGTGTAGAGAAGGTAAAGGGGTGGTGAGGTCAGTTGTCAGCTGCTGACAATAGAGGAAAAATTATAGTCTTGTTCTGGTCTTTGTGTTTTGAGGTTTGTCTAGGAGCAAACAAAATACTTCTGTTGAGTGCCCAGTCCCTGGGTTCCAGAATCATGACATTGAAAGGACTCACCTGGTCCACACCCTTCATATAAGAAACCTCCTACACAGCCATCTTCCTAGAAAGGCTTCTTTGACTGTCTAGCCCTCCTTCCACTAGTGCACAGATGTGACTTCCGGTTTCTGTGGGAGTTCCTGAACAGGGCAGGGACAGTGATGCTAGGAACCCCATCTCTCTCCTTTCAGGGCTCCCAGATGTGGAGACAACAACTGAAGGGCCCCCAGGATCTCCAACTTGAGAAAACGTTCCAAGTCCTCTGAACTTTTCTATTAAGCTCATTTCGGGAGCCCTACTCCCAACCCCATTTTTTCCAAACTCCTAATGTTCTAAACACAGACTCCCCAATAGTTGACTTTCAGCACTGGCCATGACCCATGTGAAATGCTAAGGCAGGGCCCCCCAAACTTTTTATACAAGGGGCCAGTTCACTGTTCCTCAGACCGTTGGAGGGCCAGACTATAAAAAAAACTATGAACAAATCCCTGTGCACACTGCACATATCTTATTTTAAAGTAAAAAAACAAAACGGGAACAAATACAATATTTAAAATAAAGAACAAGTAAATTTAAATCAACAAACTGACCAGTATTTCAATGGGAACTATGGGCCTGCTTTTGGCTAGTGAGATGGTCAATGTGCTCCTCTCACTGACCACCAATGAAAGAAGTGCCCCTTCCGGAAGTGCGGCGAGGGCCGAATAAATGGCCTCGGGGGGCCGCATGCAGCCCGTGGGCCGTAGTTTGGGGACCCCTGTGCTAAGGTGTAGGGATCTCCTGTGGGGAGACGCAAAATGTGAGTTCTGGTAACCCAGACTGTTGGACCCATGCCAGAGGGCTAGAGGGGGGCGGACCAGCCAAAGTACCCCAGTTTGGAGGCAGACCCAGACCAGACTCACAGATAGGCCTTTTTTCAAATTGAAATTGGCCTGCCTGGCCGGCAGCACTGAGAGTTAATATTTCTATCACTGTATTTAGGAATTAATTTCTAGGGAACTTAATCACCACCTTTTTCCCCCTCCCTCACCCCCTTCCTTTCCCTGTTCCTCTCCCTTCTAATTTTCCACTTGGCTAGGAACTCTCCAGCAGTGAAAGTTCAGGCTTAGGGAGGGCAGGGTAGCTGCTTCATTAGAGAGGATAATCTCATTGGAACCACTGGCTTGAATAATAACCCCTCCAAGGGGCCAGGGCCGTTGTCCCCAAGGGCTTGTAGCACCTCTGAACTGGGACTGGAGGGACAAACTGCAGAGAACGTGGAAATGAGAAGGGAGGGAAGAGAAGGTTAGGAGGTGCAGGCTCCAATTCTGGGGGCCCGGGGCACCTTCTTGGGGTCCACTTCCCGTGGGCCAGCTGCGGGTCTGTGTCTGGGGTGGACGGCAATGGTGGTGGCAGGGATGAATGTCTGAAAACTCAAAGTTATATATTGCATGTGTTGGGGCATTTTTTTAGTCGTACCTGGAAAATGGATGAATCAGGATCTGCCTTGATCTTCAGGGTGCTCCCCCAGCGAAGCTGAGGGGATGCTTTGGGAAGTCCCTGGAGCCCCATTGACAGCTGACCCCAAGAGTCATGAATTAACCCTCCACACATTCCGAGCTCTTGCCTGGGCTAATGAGAAACCACAGAAGGCCATTACTCTGACCAACCCCATAAGAGCTCGGAAGAAATTCATTTCCCCCCCTCCATTATCCTATCACATCTAAGGTCAGGTGTCTGTGCTCTTGGACATTGGCAGCCTCCACCCTCATGGGCACTGAGGGATAGTGGAAATGTCAAAACGACTCTGACACTGACCTTAAACTTGACTTTCCACTAAGAGCTGAGTTCTTAATACCGTGTGACAGCTAGTAAGAAGACCGAGCTACAGCCCAGAATGCTCTTCTCCCTTCCCTTCCTCCTGTCCTTCGAGACTCCCTCTCCCTTCCTAAGACGGAGCCTGCTACAGCCATCCTCTGTCTTTCTGTCTTTGATTTGCCCCATGGGCCAGTCTGGGAGAGATTGGTGCTTCCGCACTTGCTGCAGTTTGGCAGAGTTGGATAAGGAAGGTTGAAAAGAGATGGAGTAAAAATAGTAACATTTATTGGGGGCTTATTATGTATGAGCTGTGCCCTGTTCTAAATGCTTTCCTTGTGTCATCTGTTAATCCCCATAAGAACCGAATTAGGAAGATACAACCTTATCCCCACTTTGCAGATGAGAACACTGAGGCACCAAGAGCTTAGGTAATTTGCTCAAGATCACACAGTGAGATGGGATGTTGAAACCCGTAAGCGATAAGTGGCTTCCTTGGTGAGACCTAAATCTAGGGGAGATGAGTGGTTTGTTTGGGGTTCTCAGGAGCATGGCAGCATGCAGCCACATGAACTTGGGGGGCAGCCAACCACACAGCTAGAACTTGTCTTGAGATCCTTTGTATCCCTGGAGGAGAGATCTGGATCTCTATTTGGTAAGCCCAGGTGTTGTCTGGCCTGAAACCAGCTTCGTTTTAACTCTTTTCACAATTTAATCAAAGACATTCTCCAGACCTACTGATTGCTCTTAGAAATAGGAACTTCAAAGTTGGGGAGTCAGTGACTAATTTAAGCCTGTACCAGCTCTCTGAGTCTGCCGTTAATGGGAGTAATAACACTATTAATAGCGATGTCAGTGCCGACACCCTGGAAAAGTCCATAACATTAGCTTAATGGCTGGAGGTAATGAAGTCCTCCCAGAGAAGCTAGCCGGGTAAATTAACTTCCCAGACTTTTAGGCAGACGCCCTTGTTGCCATGGGTCTGCTGGCACGGCCGGGGAGTGCCTTGGAGACAACCACACTCAGGGCTGACCTTTCACTTCCAGGATGAAAGTCCTAGAAGGTCCTGGAGAATCCACAGGTACAATAATATTCAAAGTGCTGTTTCTTAATGGCGGGCAAATAAATAAATACATAAATAAATACATAAATAAATAAATAAATAAGGCATCGGCCTAGAGAAGAAGATTAAAAGGAATTTTTTTAATTGCCCAAAGCACACGAAAGGAACATCAAGAAGGCAGGGAAAGTGGGCTCAGGTGCCGCAGAGGGTCTGCCCCTCAAGTCTCAATCTAGAATTTTTTTGTTGTTGTTGTATTTTTCTGAAGCTGGAAACAGGGAGGCAGTCAGACAGACTCCCGCATATGCCTGACTGGGATCCACCCGGCATGCCCACCAGGGGGCAATGCTTTGCCCATTTGGGGCGTTGCTCTGTTGCGGCCAGAGCCACTCTAGCGCCTGAGGCAGAGGCCACAGAGCCACCCCCAGCTCCCGGGCCAACTTTGCTCCAGTGGAGCCTTGGCTGTGGGAAGGGAAGAGAGAGACAGAGAGGAAGGAGAGGGGGAGGGGTGGAGAAGCAGATGGGCACTTCTCCTGTGTGCCCTGGCCGGGAATCAAACCCAGGACTCCTGCACACCAGGCCGATGCTCTACCACTGAGCCAACTGGCCAGGGCCTCAGTCTAGAATTTTCAGGGAGGTCGAACACGGTGGTTAAGAGCACAGGCTCCAGAGTCCTTCTGTGTTCACATACGGGCTCTCAGACTAGCTGGTGACCTTGGACAAGTGACTGACCATCCTTTCTGCTGTGTCCAGATTTGTAAGGTGGGTTTAAAGTGTACCTACCTCACAGCATTGTTGAGGGACGTAAGTGACATAGACTCTCACGGTGCTGATGGGTGCTTGGTCACGTCCCACCAGGAGTGCATTTTTCGGGATTGCTTTTCAAGCTAAGGCCATCCCTTGTGTCCCTGTGTCCCCCTTTCTTTCTGCAGTCAGCCACGTTCAGGGATCTCTCCTGTTTGCTAAGTTTACCTCTCGGATTCTCCACTCCCAGTCTCTTCCTCCCACTGAGGCCACAGGCGCCCTCCTGTCCCCACCGTGACTGGAGGGGAGGCCCCTGCAGCGTTCCCTCATGCCTGAGAGCCACCCCAGGGGCAGCGCTGCCGTCCAGGTTCCCCCACACCTCACCTGTCTGCTCCTTGAAGCAAGTGTTCCCTCCTCAATGTGGCCTTCCCCACATAGGCTCCGTGTCCCTGAATGGCCCATTTCTTACCGAGCTCCTTGCCCAGTGCTACCTCCTGCCCCACAACAGCCCTGATGCCCACCTTCCTCTACGAGTCTACTCCCTTTCACCCAAGGAGGCCCGCCACCCAGCAGTGACAACCCTGCTGTTCCACCTTATGTCAACTTGTCCCTCTGAGGACGCCGCTTCCCCTCACCCCAGAGCAGGGGCAGTAGTCCAGTCTCCAAATCCTGGTCGCTCAACAATGCGCCATTTTCACAAGGCTTGTCTGACTTGGATTAAACGCTGCTCGCTGAAACTTGGGTACCTCCCTGCGGGGAACTCCCCCTGCAAGGCAGGGGTGGCCCTGACCCCGCAGAGAGTTCCAAGCACCTTCCCCATGTGTAATGCGTGCATTTGGATGAGAGTTTTATGAGCATCGTTCAGGAACTCCCATCAGTTAAGTCTGTAAGATCCCAGGTCACCCTGGATGTGGTCCACCTGTGACACAGCATACTTTGAACAGCAGAGGACACTGAGTAATAATAGCAAACCCTCTGTGGCAGTTGCCCCGTGCCATGGAGCTAGGATTTCGATCCAAGGCAGTCTGGCTCTGGAACATACTTTGAACTAGTGCACTCTGCTCCTTTGATCCTTCCTTGTCCCCCTCCCATCCACCTGCCTCTGTCTCCCGTCTGCTGGCCACGAGGATCTCAGGGGACTCCAAAATAAATCAGGCACGCTTGCTTTCTTCTTTCGAGCCGCTCACACGTGGCCAGTGAGGGCTGTACTCTGCCCAATAACTGTCACATAATCTAAGATGTTCTAGATTGTAGGAAAG
Source organism: Saccopteryx bilineata (assembly GCF_036850765.1). Taxonomy (NCBI): domain Eukaryota; kingdom Metazoa; phylum Chordata; class Mammalia; order Chiroptera; family Emballonuridae; genus Saccopteryx; species Saccopteryx bilineata. The sequence goes on along the minus strand of NC_089491.1, from coordinate 336,170,126 downwards.
TCCAAAGTGCTCTTAACTTGGCCTGGAGTGGGGAAGAGTGTGTGGGGGGACAGGTGCATAATAGTTGAACCGTGTCTGAGGGTAGATAAAATGTTGGGCAGGGGGAAGCTAGAGAGAAGGCTACCCAGATAGATGAACCGACATACACAAAGACAAGGAAGTCTGAAAGAGTATAGATATTACGTACGTGGACCGAACAAGGCTCAGTTTGCTTAAGGAGTAGGGAGAGTGACAAGGGCCAAGGATGAAGTGAGGAGGCGAAATAGACGGGACTTTGGGATTCTGTGTGAGTGAGAAGGCAGTGAGGGGACTTGAGGATGATTCCCAGGTTTCTGCATTTGGCAACTGGTGACACGAATTACTATCTTTGTTTAAACTCAGGCATGACGGGGGGCAAGGGGGCCAGGCTGGAGGAAAGGAGGCCAAAAGTTCAGTACTGGGCCAGCTGAGTTTGGACCCGTCCTGGGAGCCACCGGCAGTGACCGGCCTCTGTGCCAGCCCCTCCCCGGAGCAGGCACCTTCTCCTGAGCCCCGTCTTGGTCTCTGCGGCAGGTGCACCCGGAAGGAGCGCTGTGAGCGGTCCAGGGAGCCCCACAGGTTCGCCTCTGAGATGAAGCAGTGTGTCCGGCTGACCGTCCATCCCAGCAACATCTCCGTGTCTCAGTACAACGTCCTGGTAAGGGCAGGAGGAGCAGGGTCCAGGGATATAGGAAGACCCCTCTCCTCACCAGAAGGGCTGCAGCCTAGTGCCCCTCGTGATGGCTGGGCCCAGCCTGGCCAGCAGAGCAGTTTGAGAGCAGGACCAGAATATCAAAGAAGGTGTCCCTGGGAATAGAGGAGGGGACCACACAGGAATGTGGGGGAAGAGGCTCTGTGCAGAATGGGTGGAAAGACAGAGACAACCGTGATACCAGAAATGACTCAAATGGTGACCAAGGGAGGGAGGGTTTGGGGACAGTGTCTTTATCTATAGATGGGAAAGATGTGTGCTCAGAAGGAGACGGGTAAGATGGCCCCACTCTTGCTCTGGGCACTTAGTGGTTGGTGTCGCCATTGTTCCAAAGTTGAGGACAATGGGAGAAGACCCTGCTCTGCAGTACCTCAGTCCTGTCCACCTTTCTTACTACATACAAATCCCCGAAACGTCCAGCTTCCCGGGGCCACGTCGGTTCATATGTGATGAAGTTCCTTTTGTCCCTGTCTCTCTATGTCACTTGACCTTCCTGTGCGCTCTTGCAATAAATTGGGTCTCTTTTGCTCTATATGAACACTGCCTTGTGTTTCTCTCTTTTCTTTCTCTCTGGTCTCTCCTGTTCTCTCTCTTCCCTCCTTTATCCCCTACCCTGCTTTCTCCTCAATTTCATTTCGCTCCCCTTGCCTCCCCTGCCGGCTGCTCACAGCTGGTCCTGGAGACATACAACGTCCCGGAGCTGTCAGCCGGCGTCAACTGCACCTTTGAGGACCTGTCAGAGATGGATGGGCTGGTGGTCGGGAATCAGATCCAGTGCTACTCCCCCGCGGCCAAGGAGGTGCCCCGGATCATCACGGAGAACGGTGAGAGGTCCCCAGAGGCGGGGCGAGGTGGCGTGGCCTTCTTACTGCCTGCATGAGAACTCAGGACAGATGGGGGGATGGGGGAGCCTTCAGGAGGGGAGGCTCAGAGGAAGGGGTGTGGGTTGGTGGGTGTGTTACAGGAAGAGGGAGATGAGGTGCCCTTTGTTGTCCTTGGAACTGATTGTTGAAACCAGGTGAGGTTCCAGGAATCAAGCTCAGGCTAGGTGAGGAGCAGCTGCAGAGGTTGGGTAGAGGGCAAGGCCAGAATAGCATCAGAGATGCCAGTCAAGTTCAAGGCTATACTGGGAAGTGGGAGGGCTGTCACACAGGGCCAGTGGAGGAGGGGATGGGGCTGGGGGGGGGGGTTCTTACCCTGCCTGCCCTGCTGGACCGCGGGACCACTGCACCCGATCCCACCCCGCCCTGCTGGACCGCGGGACCACTGCACCCGATCCCACCCTGCCCTGCTGGACCGCGGGACCACTGCACCTGATCCCACCCTGCCCTGCTGGACCCCCGGACCACTGCACCCGATCCCACCCTGCCCTGCTGGACCGCGGGACCTCTGCGCCCGATCCCACCCTGCCCTGCTGGACCGCGGGACCACTGCACCCGATCCCACCCTGCCCTGCTGGACCCCTGGACCACTGCACCTGATCCCACCCTGCCCTGCTGGACCGCGGGACCACTGCACCCGATCCCACCCTGCCCTGCCTTCCCAGAGCTGCCTGTTCGCAGCCAGCTGCACGGGGAGCGACGGGGGTGGACAGAGGCCCAGTGCTGGTTAGGGGCAGGCCTGGCCTGGGCAGACTGATGCCATGTTGGCCCTCCCACCGGGGCTTGTCACATTTGTTCCGAGCTGATTGATTAATGAGGCTCTCGGGAAAGGCGCAGAACCCGGCTGGGAGGGGGGGGGTCTGGGTTAGGGCTGTGAATTAAACATGGGCTCCAGCTCCTCCCCGTGCCCGCTGAGGATTCCAGGGACGCCCGCCCGCATGGAGCCCCCCAGAAGAGGGGCTCCAGAACAGGGTCTCTCCTTACAGAGATGTAAAATAGGCACATGTGCGCGCACACACGTGCAAACCCCCCTGCGTCGTTTGTGGCAGCGTTAGGGAGGGGCCACACGGTTCTCCTGGAAGCTAGTCAGTGCGTTTGTGATTCTGAGTCTGGTGTGGTCACCGTGCATGGGAACGAATGCAAATTTAAATACCTGTCAGAGAGAGAGAGAGAGAGAGAGAGAGAGAGAGAGAGAGTGTTGTACACTGAGGAGCTGACAAGTGAATGAGGGGCGGGTGCCGGGGTACCACGTGGCAGGGGGAATAGAGCGTACTGTCTTCCGTGACTGCTCTTGGGGTTGTCCTGGGACCGGGTTGCTGAGTCAGAGACCTGTTAGAGCTGAAAGCACTCTCTCCCGAGGCCCAGTAGGCTCCCCGTTCCCAGGGAGCATAACTCTCGGTGGGACCCTGACATGGGGTCTTGCCCTCCCCCTGACCTTGTGGCCGGCTCTGCCCCACAGGGGACCACCATGTCGTCCAGCTGCAGCTCAAGTCAAAGGAGACAGGCATGACCTTCGCCAGCACCAGCTTTGTCTTCTACAACTGCAGTGTCCACAACTCGTAAGTGCCCCCAGCTTCACTCAGCTCCCTGTTCCTGGGGTCAAGGTTCATCCTGAAGAGAGGAACCCACCACTGTTCACAAGGAGTGGCCACCTAGAGGCCCTGTAAGGAGGCCTCTTTCAGCCCCAGAAGCAGGTACCCCAGTGCCCACGGGGTTGATGGAAAGAGGCTGGAATGAGCAGCGTGAGACCCTATGGGGTGGGGAGCTCCAGATCTTGAGCTCCTACATCTTCTCTGGCATAAATCCGTCTAACCTGCTGCACTTCCCACCATGTGTTCAGGAGAGGGGCACGTCTCACCTACAGAATGGAGCAGTCAGGCTGGACAAGGGGAGGGACCTGAGGAGGGAGAGACGCCCCACGTCCCGGTGAGGGCGGGTAGTCGGCCAAGTCCCCAGTGCTCAGCTCTGCACAGCGCCCTTCAGGCTGGGCCGGGACTCAGGCTGGGAGGCTCAGGGGGAACTGCTCTGGTGGAGAGTTGAGGGGGCCTGAAACCCCTCTGTCTAAGATAAGAATTCCTCATATAGTCTCTGACAGAGTCCATGGGACCCCCAGGGTTCCACAGAGCACAGTTTGAAAGCAGTAGAAACGGATCGCCAAAAACCCTTCTTGCGTTCATACGCAGTTCTGTTTCCCTCTCCACACAGGACGAGCTAGTTGACATAACCACAGACATCTCTGGACAGTGGAACTTTGGGGTTTCGCTACCTGGTTATGGCAGCTGTTGAGTCTGAGCTTGGCTATCTTAGGGGTCCCAAGTAAGAGGCAGCCAAACCTCCCCGCCAAAAACAAGTGCTTCAACACTGAAAATCTTTCTGCTTCTTCCCACAGAACTCCCCATGGTTCTACCATTTGGTAGCCTATCCTTCACTCCCCATTTGCCCCATAAGATAGCACAGTAGTAGATAAAATCATGTGTGAAGTTTTCCTTCCATCTGTAACGTGGTTGTGAGCATGTACTACGTGCAAAGCCATGTGTTAGTCATTAGACAGGTAATTCAAAATTAGTGGGACACAACGACTCAATCCCTGCCCTGCAGGGGTCCTACCCAGTGGATTAGTAGATGAACTGGACAGTGAATAAGTGACATATAACACAGCAAGGCCAGTACTGTCCCCAGAGACAGAAACGAAAGGACTGTTAGGATTAAGGCCCAGTCTGACCAACTCTCCATTGGTCAAAGAAGGGTGAAGAAACGGCCAAGTAGAAGAAGGAGAAATGGTACTCCCAGCAGAAGGAGAGTATGGGGAGAACCTGTTCATGGCTGAACCACCAAACACATGTGCAGACACAGCCCGGGACACCAGGGAGGGCTGAGCCTGCACGGCAAGCCATGTGGGGTTTACCCTTTGGAAGAAGGAACCATTTTGGGTTTTTAAGCAGGAAGGAACTTTCATAAAGTCACCTTTGTTTCCTGGAGGTGAAGTATAGGGGTGGGGTTGCCATCCCATGGAGATTGCAGATACAGAACATTCTTCCGCCAGGGTGGGTCCATGTGGGTGCTTGTCAGATGAAACCCTGGAGTCAGTTTGAACTAAAACTGAATTTTTTTGTTTGCCCTAAATCTTGTGGGTGCTCTGGACAAGCCCCTCTACTCCAGGCTTTATTGTTCCCCAATTCAGCAAAAGAGGATGCCGTCCTGTGGACATGGAAGGTGGTTGATAGGGCCCTTGGGGACCGGGATTGTCTACCTGAGTGAGAGGGAGGAGGCCAGAGAGTCGTGGCTGGCTAAGGGGACTCGAAAAGAAAAGGGATGGATTTGTATAGGTGTGCTTTTCCTGAGTGTTTGGGGACATCAAACATTAAAAAGTATTTTCTTAGACCCTAGAATCTTAGGCTCTCTGCTTTGGGTTCACCCAGGTTTTATGATTCGCACCCCTTCCTTTCCCGTGCGCAGGTGCCTGTCTTGTGTGGAGAGCCCATTCCGCTGCCACTGGTGTAAATACCGACATGTCTGTACCCATGACCCCAAGACTTGCTCCTTCCAGGAAGGCCGAGTGAAGCTGCCTGAGGTAGGTTCCAGAAGCCAGAGTGGTGAGTGCTGCTTGCTGTGAGCATGGGCCCCCAGGCAGGCCTTCCCTGAAGAAGAGAAAACAAAGGCAACACCCACAAGGCCACTCGCTTCTCCCCAACCCATACTCTTAAGGGACCGTGTTATGACAGCAGTAAATAAGCAAAGCTCTGCTCTGGGACCCCTGGGCCCTGGGTCAGACTTGGAGGTTCAGTTCCAGACAAAGGTGCATTCCAGGTCACCCCTGCCAGGTGAGCTGCATGTGTCCTAGAAATAATTGGAAGCACACCACGGAACTGTGTGCAGACTCCTCAGCTGTCCCTCAAAACACTGTGTACAGAGCAGAACTGAGATTAAAAAAAAAAAAAAGTAAAGGGAAGAGAGGAAGAAGAATGAAAGAACGGTCAGCTTAGTCAGAGCAGCAGTTCTCAAAGCGTGGTGCCCAGACCAGCGTCATCAGCACCACCTGCACAGCTGTTAGAAGAACAAAGCCTCTGCTCCACCTCAGCCAGCTGGACAAGAATGTCCAGGCCGGGACACGGTCCAGTCCGGGAAGCACTCAGGTGGAGTTGGGCTCCGTGGCCAAGAGGCTGTGTTTCTATTCCCTCCTAAGCTTTATTCTTATCCTTCAAAACTACGCATTGCCATTATAGAAATACTCCACGCCCGTGTTGTTAACCTTCTGTAGAATGTAACTTTTTGAGCTAGGACTTCAAACGTAACAGGTATAAAAATGCTTTGGTGAAGTCCGCTGTTGTTCAAATGTGTGGTGCTTGTGTGACTCCCACCATTAGGCTGATAGTCCTGGAAAGCATGGGTGCTTTAGAATGCTGTGGTTTAGAACACTTGTGTATATTATACAGGAGAAGGGGCTGTGGGAGCCCCCAGACATAAGACCCTCCCTGTCTATGGCTACTCTAGACTCACAATCTGGAAAAGACACCTGAGCAAAGGCTGTCCCTTTATAGGGAAAAGGAGGAAAGAGGTTACATCTTGGCTTTAAAGAGGAGAGTGAATCCAATGTTTGGGTCAGGTCTCTGATCTTTAAGACAGAACGGGTGTAAAGCTAACAGGATGAACATGGGATTGGCAGCCAGCAGGCACACCCTTGGCATTAAGACCCAGTAAAAGGCGGGACAGTCTCCTGGGCCCAGGGCAGGGGCAGAGGGGCTGGTTCACTCACCAGGACCAGGGGCGGAGAGCTTTAGGGAGCAACTTCTTTTTATTTTGTTCAGAAACCTGTCAGTTATTATTTGATGGGAGCAGAGACAAAGAGGTTCTCAGCCTCCCTCCAGCTGTTCGGACCAGGGTGTCTGGCAGAGGGTCGGTGGGTGGAGAGGTCTAGGAATGAAGTGGAAGCAGAAACGATTGAGCTAGCCGGTGGATTTCAAAGACCCCTAATCATTTAATTACCCTGAAGGAGGTTTTCAAATCTCTCTACTTTTTTTCTTTTTTGTGTGTTTGCTGCTCTTGTCCCAAGTTTCTTTCTTTTAACTATATAAAAGGAACATGCATCTGCTGCTCAGAAAGATGGAAAAAATGAGCTAGAAGGGAATGAAACAAGAGCCTACCACGTCTCCCAGTGTCATTCAGGGGTCACTGTGGAAGAATGATGTCTTCCAGGGCCCAGACAGCAAGCTGGGCACGACACCCGATCCGTCCCTGATGCTGGCAAAGGCTGTTGGGGATTCATAGACCTCAGAGGACTTGGCACCAGGACCCCCAGGAAAGGGAGAGGCCTGGAAGAGCATGGCTAATGGAGGGATGAGGAGATGGACTAACCCACCATGGCCGAACTTCAAGTCTTTCCATGTCGCATGAGCCGTTTTATAGCGAGTCAGGCAGGCCATTGCAGTGGGAGGCTCCAGCATCATTTGGAGTCACCATGCCTCCCTTATCACACTACTGAATAAACTTGACTTTGGCTCTTCTTTATCTTAGATACTTATTTATTCTAAGAGAAGGAAGTGTTAAGGCTGTGCTTCCGATCCAGGCTTGTAGGCTACCTTCTGTTCAGCTCAATTCTAGGACCATGTTGAATATAACATAGAGGACAAGCCAGCGTTGACCAGCTCATGGTGGTCACTGTAGCAGCATCTTCCTGGAGAATGTACCAAAGGGAGAAGAAGTAGACCATTGACCGATCCAGCCATTCTGGGCCAGTGGAAGGAGGTTATTGTCCTCAGAGCTTAAAAGAAAGTCCCTGGCTATTAGGGAAATACAGTGCATTTTTTTTTCTTTTATGTTGTTGTCTCTTTTTCTATGTTTTTGTTTCTGGGAAGAGATAGGAACAGAAATAAGGGGCAACAAAGACAATCACACATTTAAAACGTAACTTGGGGGAAACTTCCAGTGCTACCTAACAGAGACTCCCTCAGCCTCAGGCCTGCAGCTCCACAGACATCCAGGTGCAAACCTACCTGCTTGGAATGAAAGTGAGATCCAAGCCCAGGGATGCTTCTGGAAGTCCCTGGGTTTTCATTTCCTTTTAACTCTTGGGCATGAGGATACAGACAGGGTTTTTTGGGGGGTTTCTCATCAGGAGGGCTGCCACCAGATGGCTTTCCACCCCCCACCCCCACCCCCTGCCCCATCTCGTCCTCCCAGAAGGCTTTCACCAGTGCCCCTTCCGGTTTCAACACTGGCTTTGTTGACTACGACCAGGGACGTTGAATTACCTTTTTTTTTTCTTTCCTGAACAAAGAGTGCCTTCAGGTGACCTTACAGGTCTGGAACAGAGGACTGGTCCATCATTGTCGTTATTATATTACCAGTGTGTATTCTAAAACAATTACAATGACGAGGAATAGAATGCCCAGTAACATACGTTGTTGACAGTAACTATATTCCAGTTACAAGGAATGATCTTGTTTCAGCTAATGATGGCCTTGTGGGAACGACCCTGGGTCCTTAGATCAGCTGCCAGACCCTGGGCACCACAGAGAGGAGGGACAGGGCAGCACGGGCAGGCTGGAGGGAGGAGAGGGTCTTGCGCTCCCAGCCCCGTTCTTCTGGCATCAGCTGCAACTCCTTGCTTCCCAATGGGATGGCCTTTCACCAGGGCAGCCACGAACACGGCCATGCCTCACCGCTACCAGCAGGAGGAGCTGCTGGTCCCGCGTGCCTTTGGAATTCCCAGGCTCCTCCACCTGCTGACCTGAACACCCCGTCGGACCCCCACACACCTAATAGCAGTGATCTTTAGGAAACAAAGACAAACCACCACGGAAAAGCAAACTCCTTGGCAACACTGTGTCCTTGGTGGACTCGTTTACTGCGTTTTTCATCTAAACCGGAAAGCAAAGAGCCGCTGCTGCCGCTTCGGTCTCCGGGTGCCAGACTGCGCGGTCTTTGCCGGGAAGTCGAAGCACATCTAGCCCACAGGGCACGGGCTCAGAGAGCAGGTTCCCGTGGCCCCTCTCTTCTTGAAGTTCAAGCAGAATTGACTCCAGAGAACAGTTGTAAGATCAGAAGAGGCAAAATGAATTCTATTTGATTTCCAAAGCTGTGCTTGAAAGGTTCTCCCCACCTCCCTTACCACCCTGCCACCCCTGAGATGACATCTGCAGTCAGAACGGATGTCACGGCCTCTGCCAACCCCAAGGGTCAGTCCCCTCTGGGGCTGAAGAGCTGGCAAGGCGAGGAAGGTGCTACCCCCTGGACTGCTGCCTGCTTGCCCCTGGTGCTGAAATAGGCCCCATGCCCTCAGACGGGGCAGGCCAAGGGCACTTACGTCCCAGCCGGACTCGTGGGAAATCAGGGGAGTCCATCCCATCCCACCTTATAGAGGAGTCAGTCCTGGCACCCAACCCAGAGGAACAAAACCACCCTTGCCATGCGCTACATCCTCTTTTGAGGAAAACAAAGCCAAACCAGCTAAAAGCACTTGCTTCTAACCCCGCCCAGCCCCCACTCCAGGTATTCCATTACTGGGTCGCCATTTCTCCAGACAATTGCACTTTCCATCAATCTTGTCCGCCCCGCCCCCCTTGAGGTTATGAGTATTTCCTTTCTGTATTATTACTTGGCCCTCTCCATAAACCAGCCCATCGTAGATCATGCTAATGGTGTTATAAACTTGGGGAACAGCGAGAAAATATATGGCGCGTTACATTTTCATATTGGGCACCACAGGTCTGAGAAGGTGAGTGTAAATTTGGAGGGGTTGGTTGGGGCTAGCGCTGGCTTGTCTTTGGAATTGATGGGGGCTGAGGTGACATGGAAGGAAAAGGTGACCTGCAAACCTCTGATTCCAGAGCTGCCCCCACACGCGACCCCAGCCCAGCTCTCCCCGCCCCCCACAGCGCCACAGTTCCCAAGCTCTGCTGTAACCACAACCAGGAGAATTAGAGCCTCATCCTGTAACCCCACGGGGGGCTGTAAATCTATAAGCCTGCCACCCCCTTCCCCAGGCAGCACCAGCCCTGAAGGCAGGCTTTCTCCTCCCAGCTCGGTAGCAGTCTTTATGTCCTTGTTCAATTATTTAAATATGCAATGAAACCTCCGTAGGAAGCAGCCATTGGCATGCTGGGCATGGTAGACACAGAAGCATCCCTTTTGCTTTCATACTCTGCCTTGGCATGGCGTTCTCAATTAGCAGTGCAGTCTTTACTTCTGCACGCCTGTCCTGGAGGCCAAGCTGTGCATGGGGCTGGACAGGTGACCTGCAGCCCCCTGGAGCTGTCTCCTGCAAGACAAGACGTTGAAGATTTTCTTATGCTTCAAGCCACTGCCACTCCCTACCCTCAGTCTGTCCTTACAACTGCAGGATGTAGCCATAGGCAAAGCAGCCTCCAAGGGACACTGTTTCTTGCCAAATGCATTTGTCTTCAAATAATGTTGCTAAATGCAGGCATTTTCCATCCCCCAAGAGCTGGCCCTTTCAAATGATAGTTCAGAGAAAAACCTTTCTTGGACAGAGAAGGGAAGTGTGTTTCTGAGGAATTCCATGAGGGGACTGGGTAATGATCGGGGATGAAAGTCAGTTAGGTGATCAGGTGTAAATATTTTTGTTCGCTGTCATTGTGGGAACAGAGTGAGGTGACTGGCATCCGTGGTTTCTTTATCGTGAACATGGTGGGGGGATCCCATGTGTTGTGCTAGGAAATGAGAGCACACGGGGACATACGTGTCAGGGGACGGAGGGGGCGAGTGTTCATGGATTGAATCCTGTACTCCTTGTACCATGTTAACCGTGTTCACTGGGTCCTCACAGCATCCCACTGTCTACCAGAGCCAAATCTGCCAGCATGATGGGACAGGTTGCAACATACCAGGTACTATAATATTAAAATACAGCCCCCCCCCAGGAGGTAAGTTGCCATTTCCAGGAGGCCCACCTCCCTGACAAGTCCCCTGGCCCCTCCAACATTCGTCCAGTTGGTCAGTATTTTGAATTCCACACTTGGACCTAGTTCAGCGGCCATTGTCATCCCTATTTTAGAGATGGGAAAGCTGAGCTTCAGAAAGGACGTATAATGACTGTCCGAGGTCATCTATTGGGTTAATAATAGAACTGAGACCATAAAAATCATCTAACCCAAACCAGCACCAGGGGGTCTGAGGGACCTGCCCAAAGTCACGTGGTTAGCTGGTAGAGGTTTTCTGTCTCAGAATGTGTGAGATATGCTGCTTCAGGATGTCACCTCCCAGAAGAGGGGATGGCTGTTAGGAGAGCAGTGGACAGAAGTGGGACCTCCATACATGTCCCTGTTGTGTTTGGGAGCTTAGGAACTATTGAAATTGTCAGACTCCCCGTAAGATCTGAAGCCAATAAGCTGGACAGCAGAAACTGATGGGTGTTCATGAAAAAGACTCAGGCTGGAGCAGGGGCGATGGGTCCCTCGGAAATGAGGCTGGAAAAGCGAGTTGATGAGGGCCACGGCCCAGCCTGAGCTGAAGGGAAAATCCAGGGAAAGCAAACATTTGTTGAGTGCCCCCCTGCTCTGTCCAGATACTTTATATATGGTGGTTCATGGAATCCCCCAAATGTCCTTTGGAAGAAGAGTTGTTAATCCTCATGCCTACCTATGTCAAGCTATGATAGAGCCCCTTCAAGACTCTGAAAAGAGCAGGAGGCAGGCAAACCTGCACTCAAAGTTACTCAAAGATTCTCCATCTAGGTTCTTTCTAGTCCAGGAAGCTCAAAGGGGAGGATGAGGTCTGGATGACCTGAGCTCACGGACCATGGTGGGAGGGACCAAAACCTGGCTTCCTCCATGAGTCTCAGGGAAACGTGGAGGTGTCTGAGATTTCCCAGGAGCGTTAGACTTAGAGGTGGTTTATGCGTGGGGTCTCAGTATGAGGGAGGACAGGGTATGGGAAGCTGGACGGAAGAGGAAGGGGCAGCCTGGTGCCAACGGTGCCTTCATGCCTTGTTGCCTAGAGAAGAAGTGCCATTTTACATTTCAATTAAGAGGCATACCAGGGTCAATCAGCCGTGCCACCAGTGGAAAATGGACCCAGCCCAGCCCTGGGCCTCTCCAATTATTATTAATGAACTTACTCTCTGAGCTGCCAACCTTTTTATATGCAAACTAAGGCTAGATGGGGCCACGGGCAATCAGGACTCATTAGAGAACTCGTAACAACCTCAGTGAGAATCTTGCAGGGGGAGAGAGAGGCTTATGCTTCAGACTCTACCCTGTACTACAATCAGTCCAACCCCCAGGCAAGGTTCCCGGCCACTTCCAAGCTCGCTAGTCCTGCTGGTCCCAGAGAGAGCCTTGCTGAGCCAGGTGGCTGCGCCCTCCAGTAGGGACTGACCTCTAACAGGAAGGGGAGGGAAGGCGGTGGATTGGCATCGAAGTTCGTCAGCGGCCGGCACACCTGCTGACACCAAGCCATTATTTTGCCTTCTCCTGCCTCAGTTTCTCCTTGGCAAAGTAGAAGTGATCTGTCAGGTTGGTTGAGAAGACTCAGACTCTAGACCCCTTCTGCACACCATTCACGAGCAGCAACGTTCTGTGGTGAGCTGCAGAAGAGAGTCCAGCAGCTCTGGTCTGACTGTAGATGCAGCCATAGACCCGGCTCCCCCATGCAGGTGTGGACATGGCAGGAGGGTCAGGCTCATGCATGCTGCAGGGGAGGAAGGCTGCCCAGGGCTTATAGAGTGAAGAGTGGAGTCAGGACCCGCCTGGACCCTCAGCTCACAGCTCACAGCTCCTGGATTCTCTCTCTTGGTTCTCCAACATCACACACCCCGCTTCAGTCCTGACCATCACCCTTTCCACAGAATCGCTTTTGTCTTCTCTGTGACCTGTACTCTTATCTTACTGGAGGGCAGAGGGCAGTGGAGACAAGGGCGCAGGATGGAGCGACTACAACTTTCTCCCCCTGCAGGCCTCCGAGTCTCCGCAGACCCATCTCTCCAGAGCCTCGGGCCACAGGCTGGGTTTAGGCCCCGTCCTCACCCCTCGCCCCTCCTAATGCCTGCCTCCCTGCTGCTCCTCTTTAACTGTGGTGAAATAAACACATCAAACTTCCCATCTTGGCCAGTGTTTAAGGGTGCAGTTCAGTGCTGTTAAGTACATTCACATTGTTGGGCAATCTCCACCATCCATCTCCAGAACTTTTTTATTTTCCCCGGCTGAACTCTGTCCCCATTAAATGCTAACTCTCTGTTTTCTTCTCCTCCGGAAACCACCGTTCTGCTTTCTGTGTCTATGAATTTAACTATTCTGAGGACCTCATATAGGTAGAATTGTGTTACATTTGTCCTATCATGATTGGCTCATTTCACTTAGCATAATGTTTTCAGGGTCCACCTGTGTTGTAGAGTGTATTAAAAATTTCCTTCCTTTTTAAGGTAGAATAATATTTCGTTGTATTATATATCACTCATCCACTGATGGGCAGTGGGGCTGGTTCCACCTTTTGGCTATCATGAATAATGCTGCTCTGAGCACGGGGGTGCCAGTCTGAGTCCTTGCTCTCCTTTCTTCTGGGCACACACCCAGGAGTGACTGCTGGGTGTGCTGCTCCTCTCCTACCTGCTCTTCAGGATAAAAGTGGGTGGCCTGGGGGAAGCAAAGTGGGTTTGTTTAATGGCCCTGGGACACCCTTAAGGCAAGGCTGCAAGACGATCAGGCAGGACAGAGCTGGGGCTACCCCTAATCATGGCATCAGGACTGGTTAGAGCTAAATGGGTCCTTGGCTTCCATCCAGTTGACAGATAAGGAACTTGAGTCTCCACATGGGAGGGGACACGCTTAGGGCTCCAGAGCTCAATGGAGCTCAGCAGACACTGGAGCTCACAGGCGTTCTCCCTCCCAGCTATCATTGACAAGAGGGGCTCATATCTGCTTTCAGACCCAGGAGGGACAGTGCCAAGTTACCTGGTCACCTGAGCCCCCTCCCGTCTTCCCCCACAGCCTCCTGTCTGCCTTCCTTGCTGGGGAAGGGTGCCGGGCTGAGGGGCAGGGGCTGCCAAGGGGCAGCATCCTCAGCAAGGGTGTGGCATGCCGTGCTTTTGATGCCCGACTTGCCCAGAAGACGTGCCATAGCAAGAGGACTCTTGGGGGAGGTAGACCTGACACAGGGTGCCCAGCTCTGCTGGTATTTACAGAAACCCTCACTCTGCCCATGCCCAGCAGCCTGGAACACTGACTCTCTCCCACCCAGCTCCTGTAAATCTATAGAAACGAGCCAGCTTCCACCTCTCTGCTGGGCGGAGCAACCACACTCTTTTAATGACCCCGCTCTCTCCCGGTCCTCCCAGGCAGAGCTGGCCGCCCAGGGAAAGGGGCCCAGCTGTTCACTTCCTCCCTCCACAGAGGTCCTCTGGGCCCTGTTCCGCCCGGGCTTGAGCGTGCTCACTGCTACCATCTGGTCAGCATGTATCTGCTCTGAGGGCCATTCCCCTAGGCTCTGGCCACCCCCAGGGTTAAGTCAGAAGCTTTTGGATGTAAAAGGTCTCTGGGCCCATTCCAGAACATTCCCAAATGCTGGGCTCAGCCCATGGGTGGAAGGTCCTGCTGGACTCTACTGTTCTGGTCCAGATTCATGGTCCAAAGGCACTGGTCAAGGCTCTGCCTCACTGCTGATCTGTTCCCCTGGTCCCCTCTGTCCCAATGCTCGGCAACCTGGGACTGAGGCAAAGGGGCCGGCAGCCCAGAGTAAGACGGGACACCCTGCCAGCAGCGTCCATCTCTGCTAGGGTTCAGGGGCTGCCAGGAGGAGGCCGCCAGGAGTGTCAGAGTCTGAGTACACTGCAATGGAACATGAAAAAGCAGGGACAGGCCCTGGCCGGTTGGCTCAGTGGTAGAGCATCGGCCTAGCGTGCGGAGGACCGGGGTTCGATTCCCGGCCAGGGCACATAGGAGAAGCACTCATTTGCTTCTCCACCCCCATCCCCTCCTTCCTCTCTGTCTCTCTCTTCCCCTCCCGCAGCTGAGGCTCCATTGGAGCAAAGATGGCCCGGGCGCTGGGGATGGCTCTGTGGCCTCTGCCCCAGGCACTAGAGTGGCTCTGGTTGCAACATGGCGACGCCCAGGATGGGCACAGCATCGCCCCCTGGTGGGCAGAGCATCACCCCCTGGTGGGCGTGCCGGGTGGATCCCGGTCGGGCGCATGCGGGAGTCTGTCTGACTGTCTCTCCCTGTTTCCAGCTTCAGAAAAGAAAATGCAAAAAACAAAACAAAACAAAACAAAAAAAAACTTAAAAAAAAAAAAAAAAGGCAGGGACAGCCTCAGTGAGCAGTGGCCTCAAGGCGGTGACTCTGGGACCTGGGATGTCTCAGTCCCGTTCTCTCCTGCACAGCGGCTAGGGGTGGACACCCGTGAGAGGGAGGAGCGGAGCAAACATCCGAGTTATGTCTGGAGAGGCTCCTGCACCTTTGGCTTCCTGCTCCGCAGCCTGAGCCGTGCTCTCTTGTCCCCAGGACTGCCCCCAGCTGCTGCGAGTGGACAAGATCCTGGTGCCCGTGGAGGTGATCAAGCCCATCACCCTGAAGGCCAAGAACCTGCCGCAGCCGCAGTCCGGGCAGCGTGGGTACGAGTGCATTCTCAACATCCAGGGCAGCGAGCAGAGGGTGCCGGCCCTGCGCTTCAACAGCTCCAGCGTGCAATGCCAGAACACCTCCGTGAGTGCCCACCCGGAGCCCCTGGCGGCTCCGACCCCTCCCGCCGCATCCCTCTTCTTTTTTAGAGCCAGACCGGCTCAGCTCTGCAGGGTTCCCCCCAATACCACAGGTCTACTCAGCTTTCCTGCACCCTGCTCACCCCACTGCAGCAGAGGGTTGGGCTCTGAGGTCACCAAGTGCCTGCCCAGAGTTATGCCCAGGAGGGTCCTCTGCCCAAGACAGGGGCTTTAGAGACAAAGGATTTTGGACCAACCATGGGGCTGCTGAGCGCTGCTTGTGGGCAGAGGCCGGCATGTCCCTCCTCCGTGGAGAAGCCCTGGAGGCCCTGGGCCCTGCGTTCCCGCCAGGGCTGGGCCGAGTGCCTCATGGGAGCCCACAAAGGTCCCGCTGCCTCCATATCTACACAGAGGCGGTTTCCCAGCACGGGAGGCTTCTGAGCTAGACACACAGCACACAGGTTCCCGGCAGGAGCGCACTGCGCAGATCAGCACTCACCCTGCCTGATGAGAAAATACACCTTGGGTCCGTGATCGGGCTGTCCCAATTCCCAGGTGCCACACCGTGAGCTCTCTCAATGCAGCACCTCCGCTCCTGCCGGTGGCCTTCCCGGTCCCCACTCTGCCAGCTCTCCCTCTCTTTCTGGGCCTCTTCTGTGCACCTTGATGCTCAGAGACAAGCATAGACACTTGGGACACGTTCCCTGCTCTTCACTGTGCCAAAGAGAAACTGGAGGCCTAGAAGCAGGGTGCAGAGCTAGATCTGTGGGGCTGAGAGTTACACAATTTGGAGACCCCCTTTAGGAACTGAATATAATAAATGCATAAGTAGACACATAGGCAGACCTGAGGAAGAGCTGCAGCTCCAATGTCTCGGAGTACCCGCCCTGCCTAGAGGGTAAGTGACATGCATAAGGTCACACAGCTAGTACCTGGCAGGGCCGGGCCTGGATTTGGGGTCTCCCCTAGTGTTACATGAACTGCCTTTCATTAGAATAATGTTGCTTCTGGGTGCTTATATGTGGTGAGTGTTTTGGGGGATGTGATGCGGATCAAAGCATTTCATGGGAGCACTCCACTCTTCCTACAGGAAGCGAGTGGGTTAGGGGTCAGCGATGCTCAGAGAGGTGACTCAGCATTGCTGGTTCCGAACTGACAACTGATCACCCAACCTCTGAAGCCCCAGATGTGTCCACACAGCTCCCCTGGCGGTCAGCCTGTTTTGTTTTATTTTATTTTTTTTTCATATTTCTGCAGTGCCCTAGATTAAACCTGCAAGCAAAAGGGATATTAAACACCTCCTGTTTCTTCCTAAGTCCTGAGGCCAGGCAGACCAGCCCCCAGGGTTTGGCTCAAGTGGCTATCCCCCCCAGATAAGCCCGTCCCTGTGGGAAGCAGGAGCCTGAGCCCCGCGGCTGACTCAGCAGAAGGCAGCGGGAATTTCAGACTGTGGAAGAAACTGCGTCATGTCCTCAGGGATGCTGCCCAGGGATCCGGGCCCCAGAGGTGTCGGGAGGGAGGACAGGGTCCGCAGCCTCTGACGAGGAGACTTCCGTTCCCCAGACATCCCTGTGCTTCTGCCGACTCAGTTAAATAAGCCAGTATAACCCAGACAACAGCCTGAGTTGGTCCCATAAAACCCTGGGTCAGAACCCCATCCATCCCTGGGGGATGAGTGTGAGCTTCGGGAGGTTCATGGGGGGACCCACTGCCTTTTTAGTCTGGCCATTATTGGAAGGCGATTGGGTTCAGATGGCTTCAGTATTTCCTGAGCCAATGAATGAGCCCTCTGGGGGCCCCAGGGAACTCCCTGAATGTGGGGGCAATATCAGAGCCTTCTGGGAACAAACGGAAGCTCAGCAGCTCTGACAGGTGAGGGGTGGGTCTCGTCTGGGGTACCTGGTGCGAGCCCCCTGGTTAGTGCCAATGGCATATTGAAAGGCACTGCTGGGCTTTTAACACACCTCTCATCAAAGTTTGAGTGAAAATTCAGAACCTAGCACATTATGTCCTGCCTTGGTGTGACCCCGGGGGAGCAGGATCTGATCTGTGTCAGAGAAGACTGTGGAAGAAGAATTACTGCTGTTCCGTTGCCTAAATGAGCTCTCTGGCCTGTGGTGGGAGATCTCACAGGGACCCCCCCCCCCTGCCAGGTTTGTGAGGACAGAGAGGTGGGTGACAACCAGGTCTCAGAGGAGAGCAGAACAGGAAAGAAACACAGGAAAGCTTGGCATGGGTGTGACACTGGGCTGGGTGGGCAGGCAGGTCGCGTCCAGCCAGCTATTTGGGGACAGGCCCTGGGCCAATCACTGCAGCCCTCAGGGGGCCTGTGGGAGGAGGACAGGACTGCTCCCAGGCAGCAGTTAGAGAGCACAACTGTGGATATTCTTGGCTTCATTTCAACCAACTTCCCAGAGAAATGTCAAGTGCTGCTAATAATAATGCCTGGTGCCCACCCCTCAGTCACGGGCAATCGCATGGGTAAGTGGGCCACAGTGGGCAGTGGCTGGCTGCAGCGCTGGCCGAGGCCCTGGCTCCGGCCCTGCTCCCACAGACCCGTGGTGGCCTCTCATTTTCCCTTGTTGACCCAATTTACTGCATGCAAAACAGGGACGGTGAGACCGGTGGGAGGTATGCTGTTTCCCTCGCTGCTGTCCTGAAGCACAGCTGGGAACGGACCTGATCTACTGAGCCCTCCCCGGGGTCCTGGACATAGAGTCACAGGCTTCTTATATTGTTCAGAATTTTTTGTTTGCCCAAATGTTCGATTTTTCCAGCAAAGTATCTCACAGCCCGGGACAAGAGAATGGTCCAAATTCCATAGAGATTTTCTTTTTGCTTCAGGAAGTAGAGCAACGGAGGTTCACAGAGGTTTACAGGTTCCCAAGGTCATGATTAAGGTCACCCACTAGCTGGGCCATGGTGTGCTGGACTTGATTGAGACACTTAACCTCCTGGCCTCCGGGAGCCTGAAACGCTCTTCCCTCCGCTCTGGGCTTTGTGCAGATTAACTGTCCGCTGATTGCAGAGAGCTATATAAATGCTAAGTGGGGAGTAGTAGGGAACTAAACCTGTGGTCCAGGCTCCCCAGCTACCTGACCCCGCCTCACCCCCCTGTCCCCATGGGGTGCAAGTCATGGGAGAGAGACTGTCCAGGAAGGAGAGTGACATCCCGAGAGATCGAGGCAGTGGTGGCAAGTTAATGATTTCTATACAATTTCATGATCAAGGTCTCAGCATCTTTGATCATTAAAGTATTTTTTATTATCAGCTTAAAAAAAAAAAAAAAACCTGCCCTGGCCGGTTGGCTCAGCGGTAGAGCATCGGCCTGGCGTGCGGGGGACCCAGGTTCGATTCTCGGCCAGGGCACATAGGAGAAGCGCCCATTTGCTTCTCCACCCCCATCCCCTCCTTCCTCTCTGTCTCTCTCTTCCCCTCCTGCAGCCGAGGCTCCATTGGAGCAAAGATGGCCCGGGCGCTGGGGATGGCTCCTTGGCCTCTGCCCCAGGCGCTGGAGTGACTCTGGTCACGGCAGAGCGACGCCCCGGAGGGGCAGAGCATCGCCCCCTGGTGGGCAGAGCATCGCCCCTGGTGGGCGTGCTGGGTGGATCCCGGTCGGGCGCATGCGGGAGTCTGTCTGACTGTCTCTCCCGGTTTCCAGCTTCAGAAAAATACAAAAACAAAAACAAAACAAAAAACAACCTGTGTGCGCACACTCACACACACACATGCACACACATACACATGAACACACATTGGAACACACAAGCATGCTCACCTGCACACACCTCCATATGCACCAAGTGTCTGGCACCTAAACACTCAATACACGGCTGCTATTCGTATTCCCCATAAACATCAGTGCAGGGAACACAAACACATATTGCGCAGGATCCCGACGTGTGTGCACACAGACTAAAATACACTGACGCTCAGGTGCCCGTTCCACTTGACTGGCACTGTGCTCGGGGCAGCAGGTGTCTGTCTTGAACCCTCACAACAGTGCTGCATGGGAAGCAGTGTTTGCAGCCGCACTTTACAAATGGGGACACTGGGCCTGGGATCATTCACCGCATTCAGGTAGCCGGTCCCTGCAGAGCCCCATCTCAGCAATACGCAGGCGCATGCACACACGTAGATACCCACAGATAATACATCCCTGTGCGCTGATCTCATCTGGAGTCAGCATGCATGTGCACATGTTCATAGACACGTGCCATACTCCTTGCAGAATTTTTTGCCTTGTTCTCTGGGGGATTTCAGGTGCCTCCTGAGAGGGGCCTAAAGGTTCTATTGATCTTCAGTCAACAGTTAACATCCCCTGGCCATGACCTGCTACTTCCCCTTTGGGTCCTGGGCAGAGCCAGACCCTCTAGCTGGGATCCTGGGACCACCCTCACCACACTTGCCCCAGTGGGACCGCCCTCCCCACACTTCCCCCATTGGGGCCATGAGGAGGGCGATGGGAAGGGTGAGAGGTAGAGCCTGACTAGAGGAGGGAGGGAGGTTTGGAAGAGTGTTTCTCTCTCTCTCTCTCTTTCTCTCTCTTTCCCCTTATCTCCCTCCTCTCTCTCTCCCTCTCTCCCTCCCTCTCCCTCTCTCCCTCCCTCTCCCTCTCTCCCTACCTTTCCCTCTCTCCCTCTCTCTTTCTCTCTCTCTCCCTCCCTCTCCCTCTCTCCCTCCCTCTCCCTCTCTCCCTACCTTTCCCTCTCTCCCTCTCTTCATCTCTCCCTCTCTGTTTCTCTCTCTCTCCCTCCCACTCCCGCTCTCCCTCTCTCCCTCTCCCCCTCCCTCTCTCTTCCCTCCTTTCTCTCTCCCTCTCCCTGTCTCTCTTCCCCCTTACACATCTCTCCAGCATCAGAAACACTAGCATTGCTTGTTCGAAGTGCTCCCCATCTCCTTGGACTCTAATTCAGCAGGTCTGGGGTGGAGCCCTGGAATCTGCATTCAGTAGGCCCCTAGATGACTCGGGTGACAACCTTTCCTGAGAACCACCAGGCTAGAGTAGAAGAGATTGTGTGAGAAAACGCAGGACCCAGCCTGACCCAGACACAAAGAGCACAGTGTCTGGGGAGCTGGTGACTGAGCTATGTGGCAAAGAGCTTATGAGTCACCAGCTGAGTTATGCACTGATCAAAAACCTCCCTACTGTTGTTTCTGCAGGGCTGGGGGGCTTTGCTCTGCTCTGCATCATAAGCCCCGTCTCTGGCCCTGGCCCAGGTGTCAGGGGTCACAGGCAGAGGCGATGGGAGTGTGGATGGTGCAGACACCGCCATGGTGGGAAGAACACTGAACGGGGCTCCCTGATGGGGGCGTGTTCACCAGGGAGCCAGTGAGAAAGTTTGGAGCTGTGGGGTAGGCCCTGGGAAGGCTGGACGCACATCACTCGTGTTGCTGTTAGAGCCATACTGAGATTGAAGGACACTCTAGAGCTCAGGGATTTGGGGCGATTTCTCAGATTAGGATTCTAACTTAGAAGCTTCTACAAATGGGCCGCAGAAGCAGAGGCACGGGTGACAGAGGCACGGCCTTGACATCCTCCCCCGCCCGTGCATCCCGAGGTTCTGTGGCTCCCTCCCCTTGGAGAAGGTGCTGTGGCTAGCTCCATGAGGGCGTGTCAGCTGGCTGTCACAATAGCCATCAACACCCCCAGGGCCCAGGCCCCTCAAACTTTAAGTTAAAAGAGCCTGTTGGCTCTGCAAATAACACTTCAAACCAAGTCCCCTGGACCAGACCCTTCCAACAAAGTTGCCAGACTTCAGCCCTCCTCCACAGAAAACCTGCCTCATTCCATTCCTCCACCCCACCCCTGTGGAAGCAGTCTGGCGGGATAATGAGAAAATGACCAGGTGGGGATTGGAGACACTGTCGGGGGCGGGCTCCGAGCTGCCACCTCGCCTCCTCTGGGGGTTGGGAAGTGTCTGCTCTCAGGAAGCAGAGGGGGCTGGCATCCCTGGGGACTGTGCCTCCACCCTGCATCCAGTAGCACCCCTCCCCCCTCCCTTCCTATCCCTTAGCACCCCAGTCCCCAGACTGGGACTCTGAAACGTCTGGGAAAGCCCAGCTGATGGGAGCAGGCCTCCATGGCAGTCTTGCTCAAAGCTGCTCCAGGGACCCACATTCCAAATGGGCGTCCCACCCTGCAGGCCTGGCCCTGCCCTGCCCTAGCTTCCTGAGCCCTGCACCATCTGGTGCGTGCTTTCCCACCCTGCCCACCCACAGATGTGCAGGCGTGCACACGTGGGCCCCCCTCCACACACACACAAGCACAGTAGTGGCCAGTCTCTAGCCCCATGTGCTGTCGAGGGCCCCAGGCAGGACACACTGCAGGGATCGCAACCCAGCTCTCTTCTCTCCACCCTACCCCACCCCCCGCACCTGCCTGCAGTACTCCTATGAAGGGATGGAGATCAACAACCTCCCCGTGGAGCTGACGGTTGTGTGGAATGGGCACTTCAACATCGACAACCCAGCTCAGAACAAAGGTGTGGACGGTGGACCGGGCAGGGTGCAGGGGTCGAAAGGGAGAGCAAGTGTCATTTGTCCCCCACCCTAATGGCTGTCCGTCTTCCTCTGGCCTGAGCTGCCTACCCCACAGGCTCTCCGCCATTCCCACTGCTAGGTGACTTGCTGGGCCTGGGCTCGTGTGGGCAGGTGGCCCCTGGGAGGGGAGTAGAGTGGGCAGGGCTGGCTGAGGGAGCCCGGCCCTCCCAACCCAGTCCCACCACCAGAGGCGGGCGCAGCTGCTTGTCCACAAGCCCCGCCCCCTCCCACTCTGGCCTCTCTCCCGCAGTTCACCTCTACAAGTGCGGGGCCATGCGCGAGAGCTGCGGCCTGTGCCTCAAGGCGGACCCGGACTTCGAGTGCGGCTGGTGCCAGGGCCAGGGCCAGTGTACCCTGCGCCAGCACTGCCCCGTCCACGAGAGCCAGTGGCTGGAGCTGGCGGGTGCAAACAGCAAGTGCACGAACCCGCGCATCACGGAGGTGAGCCGCAGCCCAGTGGGCCCCGCCCAGGGCTGGGGTCTCGGGTGAGCCATGCTTGGCATGGTGTGGGTCACACAGTGATCACTCGCTGGCTAAAGGCACTTTGTTCTCCTGTGCAACTTCCCTGGGGGCTGAAGGCTAGAGTCCGAGGCCCTCCCCTTATAAAGGGGAAGTGAAAGCAGAGAGGGCTCGGCTGTCCTGTTGGAGTCTCCACGGAAGCTGTGTTAAAAAGGACTCAAAGTCCTTGCTACCCTCCCTTTGTCTCTAAGAGTGTCAGTGCCAAACCAGTGCTGCTCCATCAGCGGCAGGCTCACCAAGCAGTGAACCAATGACAGAGGCTCCGTGGGGGTCAAGGGTTTGAGTCCTGGCTCTGTCGGCTAACTGCTGGGTAGCCCAGGGCTAACTCATCATTTTCCCCATGCCTGGACTTGCTCACCTGTGCAATGAGTCTAGGTGTCCCTCTCACGGGGGAGTTGTAAGGAGTACAGGAGAGAATCCACACCCAGCCCCTAGGGACCTTCCCATCGTCCTCCTCCGCTTCAGCATCACTATTAAAATCGTTGCTGTGCATGTCTAAGCCAAGGAAAACGCTGTCCCTGGGGTTCATTTCTGTTTTCTGTGTCCTCACCTTCCCATTCCATAGTCCCAGCAGAAAGACCGCCTAAGGCCACTCCTCCAGCCCTGCCCCTGCTCACACACCTGAGCTGTGTCCCACTATCCCTCTTTCCCAGCCACCCCTCCGTCCCCCCACCCCACCCCACCCCCAGAGCGCTTAACCAGAAACGCCCCTGGCACGCGTGACTGCTAGCAGTGTGTCTGGCAAACACGGTGAGACTTGCTGTCCTCTGGCCTGAGCCCAAGAAATTGCAGGGAGGAGATGGCAAATTAAACACATCTCCCTGAGACGGGGGCTATTTACTGGCTCTGTACTGGCATCGGCCCTCCAGGGAGCCCAGGGAACCGAGGACTGGGCCAGAGATAAAACTCCTTTTTCAGGATGACAAGCCGGGGCCGGATGATCCGGCAGATGCCGCTGCCAGGCGCCAGCGGCACTTTGGGGATTGGCTGGACAGGCACTTGGGAAGAACGTGGACTCCCCCTTCCCGCCCTCCCTGTATCTACCCACCTCCCGCACACAGACGTGGGTCTCTGTCTCCAAAGAACATTTGTTTCCAATGCAATGAGCACACGTACAGTGCAAACCGTCACAGTCACAGGCACGCTCACTCACAAACAGGCATGCCGGCATGTGTGAGAAGCAAGAAGTATCCTGTCTTTTGTAGGTGACCAGCCTCCCCCTGGCAAAGCTGCCCCTCAGGAGGCAGTTCAGCCTAATCTCTTTCCCCTTCTCAAATTTTACTGTCCCCCCTGGATGGGCCCCCCAGTTGTGACTCTCAGAGGGTAGAGAGAGTAGGACCTACTAAGAAGTGGTTTATCTGGGCTCTTTTGATTGTGGTCCCCTTGTTATTGGCCAAGACCCAGCTGCTGATGTTCCAAGGCCCCAGGAATGGGAATGGTGCCTTTCTCTGTCTATCAAATGCCAAGAAAGGCTGGCACAGACGTCCTCTGCCACTAGGTCACTACTGTGGGGTGCCACAATTAGATTTTGTGAATTGGACAGAGCCTCTCTCTCAAAAGCAGATCCACGGTTGTTGGATCTTAACATTCTGATCATGGGTTTTAACACCAAAGGTGACATCTTTGGAAAGGAAGCCAGCTACTTCTGGCCAGTGCACAGAGGTAAAGACTCATAAAACCCATCTCCCTTAGAAACCATGCCGAGCAATGGAGGCGGAGGGGTTGGGACAGGGGCTCTGCTCACCCCTAGAAGAGGCTGGGGTAGTCGGAGTTTGCAGTGCCATTACAACTCAAGTCCACAAGAGTGAGACGCAGACCCTGCTCTCAGAGACTTCAGATCTGACAAGGAAGTGGTAGTGGGGTGGGGGGACGGAGGGGTGAGGGTCAGACACAAATGTTACCTTGAAAGGAGCACGAAGAAGGTTCCTTAAAATTTCACTTGGAGGGGAGAGTTGGAGAGGGTACAAAAGGGGGCTAAGGAGAGAGAATATCTGACTAAGGGAAGTGGCATTTGAGAAGGATCTTGAGCATATGGGTGAGTGCCCATAGTGTGGAGGGCTGTGGGTTCTTATGGGGGTTATTCATTTTCCTTGAGAGTGGAACCAACACGAGCAAAGGCCAAAAGGCTGTAATCCTGACTTTCTATGAATCACCCAGTAACACTGGCTCACATTCCAGTCTCTCTTCTATGAAATAGGAAAAGGAGTGAGGGTCTTTGAGCACTGCTCCTAAAAGCACACACTGACTCGGATGGCCCACCAAACGCTTCTGCTCACTGACAGCCCCACACCTGGGGTCCCTGGTGGACTCGGACGTAACTGAGCAAAGCAGGCGGAGCTGGGAAAGAGCCAGCAGCCTTTCCTTGGCCCATCAGCATGTGAGGGATGGCTCTGTCCTGGCACCTGCTCAATCACCATGCTTCTTCCCGTCCAGATCATCCCCGTGACAGGCCCCCGAGAAGGGGGCACCAAGGTCACCATCAGAGGAGAGAACCTGGGCCTGGAGTTCCGGGACATCGCCTCCCACGTCAAGGTGGCTGGTGTGGAGTGCAGCCCTCTGGTGGATGGCTACGTCCCTGCAGAGCAGTAAGTGCAAGTGACCGGAGGCAGGAGGGGTAGGAGGGGCGCAAGAGGAGCCAACGGCAAGCTGTGGTTGACTTATTTTCCTTGACCAACAACAAATGGTCTTAAAGCTTATGGGGGGTGGGAGAATGCTCTTAATATTCTAGGGCAGGCATCAAACTGCGGCCCCCTGAGGCCATTTATCCGGCCCCCCGCCACACTTCTGGAAGGGGCACCTCTTTCATTGGTGGCCAGTGAGAGGAGCACTGTATGTGGCGGCCCTCCAATGGTCTGAGGGACAGTGAAATGGCCCCCTGTGTAAAAAGTTTGGGGACCCCTGTCTAGGGTGTTGGGGTGGGACTCCCACAACTCCCCACTGCCTGAACTAGCCAGCAGCCATATTGCAGGAAGAGTAAAAAGGAGGGAGAAATCTCAGAGAGAGAAGTGATTGTTTCCTTTATTTATTTTTATTTTTTATTGAGAATAGGGGTGGCAGAGAGTCAGACTCCTGTATGCACCCCAACTAGGATCCACCCAGCAAGTCCACTACGGGGTGATGCTCTGGGGCCGCTGCTCCATTGCTTAGCAACTAAGCTACTGCAGCGAGGCTATGGAGCCATCCTCAGTGCCCAGGACCAACTTTGCTCGAACCATTCAAGCAATGGCTAAGTGAGAAAGAGAGAGAGAGAGAGAGAGAGAAGCGAGAGGGAGAGGGGTCGAGAAGCAGATGGGCACTTCTGCTGTATGCCCTGACCAAGAATCGAACCTGGGACTTTCACAGGCTGGGCAGATGCTTTACCACTAAGCCAACCGGCCAGGGCCAATTGTTTCCTCTTTGGGCTGTGGGGGTGAGTAAGAGCGAGACAGCAAAGTTAAAAATCTGCAAGTAAAGTGTGAGTTCAATTGCTTACCCAACTCCCCCCACTGTCCTGAACTCCCCATGCATGCCCTCCGCAGTATAGTAGGAATGGACCCTGTGCGACTCCATATGGAGACTGAAAATGACTCTCCACACAACATTGCAGGCCTGTGGGTACTTTGGCTTGTTTTACCCTTTGCAAAACCTGCTGGTCCACCACTGAGAGGGTCATTCAGTGAGTGACCTTGACCTGTCACCTACCTGGTGGAGGAGTTTTGCAAGTCACATATTGCCTTATAAATAAGTAAACACAATTTTTCAGCCCAGCAAACACAACCATGAAATGTTTGCCAGCACAATAGAATCTATATTCTCTGCCATCTTTGCTGCACCTCTGGAGTGAAACCCTGCCCCCTGTCCTATGTGCCGGAGTTTTTGACTCTTTGCGAGGCCTCCCTTAGGGAGGCCGGTGTCCCTTGCATTTCTGCATACTGCATCTCGCCCAGATTTAGGGACTCTGGAACCATCAGTCCTGCCACCCGCCATTCCTCCTGATCTCCATGCTGGTCTTCCTAAGGTGCTCAGAGTAGGTCAGATCATTGAAGGTTCCAGTCTTGGTAGGACTCACCTCCCTGGTCCCTCATTGTTTATTTATCTGAAGATCATTCTGTGGCTTCTTCAACTTTCTGAGTCCTTCCTAGAATAAAACCAGATATGCTGCTCCTGATATATTGTGATTTAGGGAACTCTAAAATGCCCTACTTGGGACCTGCATAGCCAGATATAAAAGATATTCTGAAATTACATGATTGAAATATCATGATGCTAATTATATCAGTGGAATAAGCTAAACACCTAGAAAAAGAATCCTGACATATAAATATTTAATATGTAATAAAAGTGACATTTCAAATCAGTTAGGAAAGGAAAGATCATTCAATAAGTGGTGCTGGGTAACTCCTTGAAAAAAAAATACGCTATCACAACCTTACTTCCCTTTATAATCCAAAATAAATTCCATGAATTAAAAAGTTAAATTTAAAGAAATAAAACAGTGAAAAGATTAAAAGGAACTGCAGGAGAATTTATCTAATTTCAAGAGAAGAAAGATGTTGCCTGACCAGGTGGTGGTGCAGGGAATAGAGCATTGGCCTGAGACGCTGAAGACTCAGGTTCAAAACCCTGAGGTCGCTGGTTTGAGCTCCAAGGTCTCTGGCCTGAAGCCCAAAGAAACTGGCTTGAGCAAGGAGTCACTGGCTCAGCTGGAGCCCCCCAGTCAAGGCATATATGGGAAAGTAATCAATGAACAACTAAGGTGCCACAACGAAGAATTGATGCTTCTCATCTCTCTCCCTTCCTGTCTGTCTGTTCCTTTCTGTCCTTCTCTGTCTCGCTAAAAAAAAAAAAAAAAAAGTGTTGTAAGTATCACTGCAAAAGAAAACTTATAAAGGGAATGATTAGAAGATTAGAGAAATAAAACTTAAAAGTTATGCAATAAAAAGCATTGTAAGCAGAATAAAAATATGAATGATAAACTGGGTATATGGTTATAACCTATTACAGTTAAGAGATGCTTTCTCTTAACATACAAAGAGGTTTTATAAATAAAAGGCAAATGTCACAAAATGAGCAAAGAGCATGAATGTACAATCTATACGTTCCACCAAAAGTCATAGAAAAATGTTTAACATCAGTAGTAATCAATGAAATTCAAATTAAAACAATAGGGAACAATTTTTGAAAGTCAATGCCCAGTGCAGCTGAGAGGCATGAGGAATAGCACATTTGTACCTTCACGTCAGGAGGGTAAATTGGAATGAACTTTCTGGAAAGCAATTTGGAAATGTGAGTGGAAAGTCTTTAGCCTGGCTCCACTACTGCTAGACCTTTCCCTTAATAACCAGAATATTTATTTGCATGAATGCTTATTTCAGCCTTATTCCTAATAGTAAAAATTTAGAGGCAATTTGTATGTTTGAAAATAGGGAATTAATCAACTCAGTAAATTATTTTATATGCATAGGACAGTAAACTACACAGCCATTAAATCTGATATCGCAGAAGAATCATGACCAGGAATATACTCAGGGTATATGAAGTGAGAATGCAGGTTACCAAGCAGAATACAGAGCTTCTAATTACTTTTATGGAAGAAAAGCCAGATTGGAAACATGTACACAAAAATGTTGACAGTGAGTATTTCCGGTTGAGGCAATGTGGGATGAGTGTCTGTATGACAAGAGGTTTTATGTACTTCCTATTTTTTTTTCACACTGAACACGCACTAATATTATCTGAACAGATGGACATATATTTTTGATGGACTGTCACCGAGAAGTTCTTTCTAAGAGAAACACCGAACCCAGAAGCCATAAAATAAAAGAACAAACAACTGAACCACACAGCCACTTTAAAAACTTCAGGGTGGCAGCAGACATTATAAACACAAACTGAAACACAGGTGACCAAGTAGGAGGATATAATGCAGTATTTAGTACAGACAAAGGTTCCTGCTGCCGGTGCAGCAGCTCCTACCCAAGGACAATCCATCAGCAAAATGAAGAGAGGGCTTCAAGCAAGTTTAAGAAAAGACTGTGTAAGATTAAAAACACACACGTATGAAAATACACGCACCCTCACTGGTCATTGGAGATAAGTGATGGTACAGTCACAGCATGAAACACTACGAGGCTGTCAGAAGGCAGAGCTAGGCACACAGTGACGTGAAGGGAAGTTCAGGCTGTATTGTTAAGTAAAATGAGGGGTTAGAACGTGCATAGTTACGTTTCACTTTTATTTTAAATATCATGTCTACATTTTATTTATATATGCATGTTTGTACACAGTTGTGTGTGTGTATGTATATATAATATTTATGTTTATGGGTGCATAATATCAAACATAAGTATATATACATACAGGCATATATATGTTCAAATATGTGTATATTTAGGCAAGTTATCTAACTTTTCTGTGTCTCAGTTTCCTCATTTGTAAAATGGAAATTATATATATTTTCTATATATATAATTATATATATATATATATTTGCATAGGTCTAGTACAGGGTCTGCGAGGTAATATGTACCACACTTTTAAGAGTGCTTAGGAATGAAAAGGGACACCTTTTTACTGTCACACTTCTATACTGTCTCGTTCTCGAAGGGTATGGACAAATTTTGTAATTAAAGCAATAAAAATTTATAAAAAAGAAAAACTGCATGACTTCCTCCCGTTCCCCTGCAACATAAATATTTCCAGGCCTGCCAGGCCCCCGCCGGGGCTGGGGACAGAAAGCACGTTCCGAGGCAGGTCATGCAGTGGGAACTAATGCTCCCACACACCTGGAAAGCTTAGGCCTGCTCCAGGGGGCCCTGTCTGACCGGCTGTGGGCCCTCGGGTGGGTCACTTGACCTCTCTGGCCCTGCCAGCTCTATCCTCCAAGCTGTGTGACTAAAATGCACAGTAATTCATAATTGAGTGGATATTTTATGAATTAGGAACTGAGGGTCGGGTCAGAACACATAGGACCCTCCCCTATGCCTCCCTACTTTACAGAGAGACCCCTGCAGAGGTCTTATTCCTCATTTCCTGAGAACCAAGGAGGCACCCCTGTAGGAAAAAATCTGGGGTGTCTTTTACCTCCTCCCCCACCCATCCCTGAGATCCTACTACAGATAGCTGGACCCTGGGGTAATGGCTGGGAGCCCCGTGACCATCCTGTGACCCGTGGGGTCTGTCCTCTCCTCCCTGCAGGATCGTGTGTGAGATGGGGGAGGCCAAACCCAGCCAGCACGCCGGCTTCGTGGAGATCTGTGTGGCTGTGTGTCGGCCCGAGTTCATGGCCCGGTCCTCGCAGCTCTATTACTTCATGGTGAGTCCTGGCTAAGCACAGGCCATAGACCTCATGCCCATGATTGCTGGCCCATCTAGACCTCTGGGGCCAAACCCAGGGCCAGCTCGGGGGAGTCCTATCTGACTGCACGTATGAAAGACCTGGGTTCAAGTCCAGCCCGTGCCCAGCCTGCAGTTCCAGGAAAGTTGCTCTGGCTCCCGTGCCGCAGTGACCCTTCTGAGTGACACTGGGCATGGAAGGTGAGAGTGTGGGTTGTGCAGCGGGACCCCTGGGGTTTGAGCGCTGCCTCTGCCACTTCCTGAGTGACCCTGGGCAAGTTGCTTAGTCTCTCAGTGCTCAGTGTCTGCATTTGCAGAACAAGGATGGTAATCTCAGCATCTACCCCATGGTGTAGTTGTGAAATGACATACAACAGATGTATCACTCCTAACGTCAGTTCCTTTATGACATCTCTGTGCCCTGCCCTGTACGCTGGCTCCCAGCATTTCCACCCATCACCCTTCCTCGTCCCACCTTCCCCTGCAGAGCCTGCCTGGCCAGCGCCGGGCCGTTCCCCCTGAGGGTTCTGTGGGGCAGGGCCTTCAGAGCCTCTGGGCCTCGTGATGACAAGGCTGCTGGGGACATGAGCACATCTCCTGCCACACATGCTGCTCATTTTCCGACCTGTGTTACCATCCAGTCACCCTCTCCGGCTAACGACAGCTGTGATGGTCTCATTTCCCCACAAGCCGAGCTGCTCTGGGAGACTGGGACCCAGAGTGGTGGATTTATGTCTGAGCAGTCAAGGGTTGAAAATTGTCTCCGGGAGCCCAGTGTTCATCTTCCTTCCTTCCTTCTTCCTTCCTTCCTACTTTCCTTTCCTTTCATTGACCTTCCTCTTCCTCTTCTTTCTCCATCCAGTTGACAGCCATGCATCACCTTGCACATTGCTTCTCACTAGGTTTTATTTGAGAAATACTTCCTTAATTGGTTGAATTTTATAATAATAATAACAACAACAACAATAATAATAATAATACAATGGCCCTGGCCCTTGGGTGCCCCAGTGATGACCCAGAGCCAGCACAGCAGCTCCCTCAGGAAGCTCTCAGTCTAGCAGGTGAAGGAAGGTGGAGGACGTGCAGGCAGATGTGGGTGTGGTGGGGACCGACCTCGGCGGTCTGGGCATCAACTGCCCCTCCCTGCTTCCTGCCTGGGCCCTGGGCCCTGAGCCCCTCTCCCTCTTCCCAAACCAGCTGACCTCAGGACCAGCGGGCCGTCAGTGAACACACGCAGAACACGTGTACAAGAACACACTTACACAGTGGACCTAATGGAGGTGTCCTTTCCCCTGTCTGTTTAGCAATTGTATGTCCACCTACTCCTGAAAGAATTCGAGGAAGATTTTAAGTTAAACCCAGTACACCTTGAGAAAGTTAGTGATAAAGGTATATATGCTTATATTGAAAGGATACACCTATGTGTGTTGCATACCGTATCTGTGTGTGGATAGATAGATAGATAGATAGATAGATAGATAGATAGATAGATATCTGTATATATATAAATACAGAGACAAGCACCCGGTGTCTGAGGCCAGGCCTGGCATCCTGACGTTGGTCAGGAAACCCGGCTCTGAAAGACCTGGCAACCGTGGTGACAGGGAGGCCACTGCTGTACGGCTAAGGCACTGGACTTCCCCACCACTCAGCTGCTCCTTGGTCTGGACACCCTGCCCGTCCCACCCTGTGGCTCCAGGCTCTTTGTGGCCTGACCCCCTTCCCTGTTCGGTCTCCTTCCAGCACTGCTCTAAGCCACATCCTCCTGTTCTTCCAAGTCCTGCTCATGACCCGCTCCTCAGCCTTTACCCAGGAGAGGGCGCTCCTGCTTACTGGGGATCCCTGGCATCTGCCTGCACTGGCACTCAGAGTAACTCCTGGTGGCCCTGCTCCTGTCAGACCAGCCCATCTCTGGCCACGAAGTCCAGATTGTTCATTTCTTGTCCAGCCCCCATGGTGCTTAGGCATTTCCAAACCTGCCTGCACATTGGAGTTTCCCGAGGGACTTGAAGCAAAATGCTCTAGAGTGCCCTCTGAACTAAACCACACCCTGCAGCTGGGGCCCAGAGCTCCCCAGGAGATCCTGACTGTGCTCCAGCTGAGGACTGCTGGGGTAGGGGTAGTGTGCATTGAGTATCTACTGCGTGCCTGCTGACACCTGCCTTCCCGGAGGTCAGCCTTGCCTGCAGGGTTGTTTCCATGGGGAGCAGTGTGGGTCTGTAGGTACTACGGTGAGGGGCTTCCTGGAGAGAACCAGCAGATGGAAAGGCAGGGTCTGTACAAGCCAGAACAGTTTTCCGTGTGGATCCTGCCTAGTGAGGGGCTGTTCCTGCGATGAGGTACCACAGGCCCAAGCCCCGGAAGATGGGAGCGGAAGGAGGTAGGGAGAAGGGGTGATGGGAGGATAGCTGGGCAGAAAGACAGGTCGGAGGAGGAGGGCTGTTGCCACCAGGCAAAAAGCGTTGTTCCAGGGGGTCCCTGGGACTTAGACATTTGTGTCACGGTTCTAGCACAGGGGCATCTCTGCAGAGCTGTCCTGGTGCCTCATGTCCACATGGGAAGACTTTCAAGAAGGAATGGTGGTAGGGACCTTGGTCTTCTCCCCAGACCCCAATTTGTATTCAAGGGCCCAAGCGTTGAGGGCCTCCCCACAGAGCTCCTAGGGACTCAGAGTGGGCACGGAGGACAGAGGTCCCCAGGCATCTCGTCAGGAGGCTGGGAACAGACCGCACGGCCCTCTCTCGTGCTTGCCAGCACCCAGAACCCTCACTGCCATCTAGGCAGCCTGCAACTAGCACAATCTGGGCCCCACAGGAGTCCAGCTTCATCTGGGAGCCCCTTCCCAGGCCCTCTCTGGGATTTCAGGCACGTTAGGGAGCCCCTTTTCAGAAGTGCTTCTTGGGACCTGGGGCAAGCTGGGGAGCCTCATCCCAGGGCAGAGGTTGAGGAAAAGGTTTGGGTCTCCCTCAGCTTCCCTCCACAAAATCAGGCCAGGCTCCATGATGCATCGTGGCCTTGTCACAAGTTCTGTCCCTAGAGAGATCTCCCTGGAAGGAGTGCGTTTCACTTCCCTTTGCCTCCATCCGCGGAGCCCAGTGAAGAGGTGGCAAATAAGGTAGGGTTTGATTTCCCCTACAAACCCACCGTGAAATATTTATGAAGCGTGTCTTGAATAATTAATAATTTCTCACAACTTTAAAACACGTCTCGGTACCCTCCTCTCCCCGCCCCCAGAACAATCCCTCAAAGCCAGCAGGGGTTACTGGCTTCTACCCCTCCTAAGTGCCAAGCGCCCCACCCACAGACTGCCAGGGAGCTGGCGCTCCTTTCATCCTCCCCTGTCTTAGCTTCCCGGGTTTTGATTACGTCCCCAGGGTCCCTGCCTTGCAGCCCCTGGGTGCAGACACACACCAGGCCCGGGATCTGTAGGAACAGGTGAGCAGAGGGCGAGGGTGGGCACCGAGCGCAGCGGCGGTCAGCCCGCATCCCGCGCGTGCGCCCTGCGCCCTTACTTGGGCACGCGCGTACCAGGCCGCGGGCTGCAGGCTTCTCTTCTCCCCGGTTATCGATCCAGGCCTCTCCGTGGGGAGGCTGCCTGCCGGCTCAGAGGAGCTGAGTGGGTTCAACTTTCTGTGTAGAATTTTTTGAGGGGACAGGGTGTAGGGGGCGGGGAAGAACAAAATCTTCATTTAAATGCAGATACAGGCTTCTCACCTGGGAACGAAGAAAGTTTTTCCATTAAAATGCTAATGAAAGAACACATTGCAACTCCAAATCCTCAGCCACAGCAACCTTCCCCTCCCTCTCCCTCTCCCCCTCCCCTTCTCCATCTCCAAGTGGGCTCCACTCAAAACACTGACCGCCTTTGCGGCCCATCCCCCCTTTTTTCCCAGGGCCCCTCACACCCCATTGCTCTGGCTCCTGGGTGCTTTGGGCAACTCTCTGAGAGGTCCATGGAAGGGGCACGTTACCTGCTGAAAGCAAATGAGACTGAAGGCTAGAGAAGGGGTGGAGGACCAGAGTGCTGGAACGGATCTCAGTGGGGCCACTTTTCGGCTGTGTGACCTTTGGAGCTACCTATGGTCTCTGAATCTCTTCTGTAAGATGGTTACTAATACCTACCTTGTAGGATTGATGGGGAGGTTCAATTATATATAGTTATAAAGCCTGCCACTCAAAAAATCAGTTCCTGGCAGCTATTAGTATCATTGCTGTTTATAATATAGAAATGCGAACTCCTGGGGCCAGAGCATGGCCTCCTCACACCAGCCTGAAAACATGGCGCTGGCACTGGCTCTGTGAGAGGTTGTCATTAGTAATGACTCCAGAAGGTGGCACCAAGGTGTGGGGGCCACCTCAGGCTGCTGTGTCTCAGGCCAGGTCCTTCCCCACACAGACGCTGACGCTGTCCGACCTGAAGCCCAGCCGGGGGCCCATGTCCGGAGGCACCCAGGTGACCATCACAGGCACTAACCTGAATGCGGGCAGCAACGTGGTGGTGATGTTCGGGAAGCAGCCTTGCCTCTTCCACAGGTAACTCAGCGCCGGGCAGGCTTTGGGGTACAGCACACCCAGTGGACATTCTCTTTGGGACAGGGCGCTCTGTGTACACCTGGCTGTGGGTGTTTGGCTCAGCCTGGACCTGCCAGGCACCCTTCCCCTGGATGGGGGCTTTGGACTGTTGCCCACCATTTCACCTTGGTGCCCATACCACCTGCTATGTAGAACCCTAGGGTTCCACAGGACACAGTGTGGAATCTAGAGCCCATTCCTACAGGTCAGCTTCTCGCCCGCTGCTACAGAGCCGGCAGGGATGCCGAGGGCTGCTAGGGGTAGCCACCCCATGGCTTATCTCCAAAGATAGCCACTTTCTCTCCCCTGGCTCCACCATCCAGCCCCACAGGGTCTGCCTTTCAGAAGCCAGGAGCCTGGGCCACAGGGAGGCGGGAGGTGTGTCCAGCAAAGGACTCTGGAGATGTGGCAGGGGGACCTTCCCTCCGGCAGGCATGGGGTTCTGCAGAGAGAGGCTTTCCCGGCAGGGGGTTATTTTGAGGGGCCGTGACAGATCTGAAGTCAGACCAGGCCAGGCCTGGCACGAGTCACGTTAAAGAGAAAATTATTGTGACACTTAAAGAGAGTTTATTCAGGATGGTTGTGGTAGATGTCAAACTATCACCATAGAGAGATAGGACTCAGATCCAAATACAGCAAAGACCACTGAGGGTTTACACCTAACAAGCAGAGACAAATTACTAAGAGAAAATATTAAGGGTAAGGTGATCCTTCTAAATGAACTCAACAGGATTTTTGCGGAAGGTTGGCCAGGGTGATCAGGTATGAAGGGTTGGCAGGGGCGGGGGTGGGGAGCTTGCTTAGCTGACTCAGCAGGGTTCTTGCTAAGAGTGGGGCTAGGCAGGCTGAAGACAGGGCCCAGGGATGAGATCTAGGCTGAAAGAGGGCTCAGAAGAACCTGCCTTTGCCAGCAGCTCCCATAGTTTTATATCTGGGACGGGGCTCACCATTGCCTCTGTGGACCCCGACGCACAGGGCTGGGGGTAAGAGGGCCCTGAGCCAGGACCAGCCTCCTTCCTGGACCCCCGGGAGCCCAGCCCCATGTCTCCGCCCCCTCCAGGCGCTCTTCCTCCTACATCGTCTGCAACACCACGTCCTCAGAGGAGGTGCTGGAGATGAAGGTGGCGGTGCAGGTGGACAGGGCCAAGATCCGCCAGGACCTGTTCTTCCAGTATGTGGAGGACCCCACCATCGTGCGGATTGAGCCAGAGTGGAGCATCGTCAGGTAGGAGCTGCCCGATCTTGCTCTCCTTCCTTGACTCAAAAGCCAAGAAGAGTTCTGGCAAGACCTACTTTGGGGACAGATGAACTAGGATTGGTTTACCACACTGCCCCCAAATCAGAAGACCTTAGCCTTCTGTGGCTCCCTCCTTCCACCGAGAGCATCTCTGAGCAGGACTGCGCCTTAAAGGCCAAGCTCTGACCAACAGAGTCCAAACCTCTCATCTGGCCCTTGGAGGTCATGTTCCCATCTCACAATGACTGTCTGGGGGAGGTGTCAGTTCAACTCCCCTAAACCTCACTTCTGGCAAATGTGGGCAGTAATTCAAGTCCTTCTGAGGAACAGAGGAGAAATATAAGGTCAGATTCAAGTTCTCCTTGGCCTGCTCTGTAAGAAACCACATTCTGACCACCAGGGTTTAGTTAGGATGCACATCCTCTGTGCTCCTCTGGCCTGGCGTCCTTTGTCCCGGCACCCATGACCTGCAGTGGCCCGCTTGGTCTGTCCTCCCCTCTAGTGCAGACTCCCAAGGGCAGGGACCGGGCCTTGTTCCCGGCTCTTTCCCCAGTGCTCAACACGAGTTCACAGGACACATCTCTTAGGCAAGGGAGCCAGGTCTGATGCTGTTAGACCCCTCTGTGCTGTCCCTCACAAAGCCCTTCACAAATTGACTTGGGTCATTTGCATAATCTTCCAGGGTCTCCGCCTCTTGAATGAGTCACCAGGGGCTTTGGAAACTCCAGGAGCCTTCCAGCCCTGGCTTGGTGGCGGAGGCTGGAGTGGGGTATCTCACCTCAGGGAAGAAACCTCAGGCAGGCAGCCTGAGCCTGGTTCTCTAGGCCCTGCTGAGGGCATCCCCCCCACAGGCCCCTGGTGATAACGGGAAAACCACTGTGTCAGGGGCCACATAGGGAAGGCAGCAAGTCTGGGGGTCAGAAGGAGTGGGCTCAGCAGCTCCACTGCTTACCAATCAAGTGACCTTAATGGTTACCTATCCTCCCTGGGTTCAGGGTTTCCCATCAGTCAGCTCCCTCAGAGGGCAGCAGAGAGAGTTATGGGAGGCACAAATGCACAGCTAGTGCCTGGCGCAGTGCCCTCCTCCTTCCCGCCCCTAGGTGCTCAGCTCACCCCCTGTCTGCTTGGGGTCCGGGGTAGGGGGGACTGGAGGGCATGAAGATGTGGTCTCTATGAGCTGAGGCAGTAATCAGGGACCAGTGTGGTTCAGAAAACAATCTTGTAAACCAAGAGTCAGCAAACTCCAGCCTGGAGGTCAAATCTGACTGTCTGCCTGCTTTTGTAAATAAAGTTTTGGAACACAGCCATGCTCACGTGTATGTGTTTTGTCTATGGCTGCCTTCTCACCATGACAGCAGCACTGAGCGATTGTGGCAGACCATGTGGCCTGAAGTACTTATTCTCTGGCCCCCAGCCTTACACCCAAGAAAGGGCAGCTTTCCTATAGGAGATTCATTGTCCTCATAATTTACTATCTAAGGCCCCGTGTTTCGCCATACTCTTAAAGCAGATGAAACCCATGAGGCATGGAGAGGGGACATCACCTCTGAAAAGCTATTCCAGGGTTTGCCCCCAGGGCCTGGTGAGTGCAGGAAGTTGGTATAGCCCCCTGTGTCTGAGACAAACCCTGTGACTCCTTGAGGGATTCACGGCCTGGTTTAATCCAGCTCTTCCTCATGTCATCATTGTCCCAGAAGTAGAGGTGCCATCCTTCCTGGAACTCAGCAGCCAGCCTGAGTCAGGCTGATGACCAGCGGGAGGGTGGAGGCAGGTTCTGAGTCTGCAGGGGTGCCAGGCTTTGCTGCAGGTCCAGCCTGCACCAGGCGGGACTCTGCACACTCCGTGGCTCTACGTTGCTTTCGACAGCCTGGGTTACTCAGGAATGGTGATGGGGGTGTTGGATAAATGTGTCTTGAATTGATTGAGAGGATCAGGAGACAGCTGGACATCAGGAGCTTATTCTCAAACACTGCTATGGTTACAGGAATCTTCCTGCATGCATGCATGTGAGTGTGCATGCACACGTGTGTGTGTGTGTGTGTGTGTGTGTGTGATAAAGGGGCAGGTGGAGGTGAGAGAAAGGGAGGGAAGTATGTGGGAGAGTAAAGATGTGCAGGTAGATAGAGGGGTCGAAATGAATGTGGGTGTCCAGGACTTGTTATCCACCGAGCTTATAACCACTCAACTGTTATAGATAGCAGTATTCCTTGTGAAGGTATTTCTTTGGTTGTGGGCAAGGTGTTTCCTCCCTTTCCTATGAGTTGTCCCCAAGGAAAAGAGCCCCAGCCCATGTCAGCTTCTCAGCCACCCTAAAGTAGGACAGTGGCAGCCAGGTGTCCTTTGAAAAGCTACACAGAGATGAATCTCATGACCCCTCCACCCATCATTCATTTTCTGGCTGACACCCCTGGGCGTGCATTTCCTGTTTGCATTTCTAGAGCAGGTTCCTGAGTGTCTGGGCCTCTGCCTTCCCCAGGTCTCAACTGACCAAACCCTCTAACGTGGAAATCTGTAGTATGGTTGCCCTGGGGAGGAGGCTGTGCTCAGACCCTGGGGGCTCTGGTGGGGCAGTCTGGTCCATGAGGCCAAGTGCCCTGTAAAAAGATTTCTAAGACTGGTGAGGGCCAGAGGAAGAGACCTCAGGGGGCTGCAGAGAAGCAACTGGCTGGAGTCAAGAGATCACAGAGAGCCAAGAGGGCCGAGGTGTAGATCCGGGCTCCACAGGGTGTCCACGCTCAGAATAAACTCAGCACGAGATAGCCATGGACAGCTGGTCATCACTGTCTTTGTCTTGGCTGCTGAGAGCTCCTCCTCATTGTAATTCAGTCAGCTTGTCATCACTGTGCCCGTGGACGTTGTCCTGCCTACTGGTTAGCGTTGTCTTCAATGTCAGAGCTCAGCCTCATTGATTACCATCCTCGAGTGCCATTGCTGTTCCTGTCCCCGGGCTCACATGCCCCCTTCTTTCTTCTCGGCAGTGGGAACACACCCATCGCCGTGTGGGGGACGCACCTGGACCTCATCCAGAACCCCCAGATACGTGCCAAACACGGAGGGAAGGAGCACATCAATGTGAGTCTGGGGCTAACGGGGGCATGGGGACTGTCACTCAGCACATAGAGGGCGGGGGCTCCCTGCGTACTCGGAAGGGCCCATGTCGGACACTGACGATCCATCAGTGTGACACCCCCGAGCACTGGGGTGGTGAGATGGGGGAGCGGAATAGGGCACTTTCACTCCTTGGGACGCGGGCATGGAGGGGTGATCACTTCTGGGGTGTATGAGGCTTTATATTCATATTCCTGCATCCTCCTGACCCCGGCTTCCACTCCTTAGCTTAGAGATGTCCTGGGCACTGACATACCAGCCCCGGGTAAAGCAAGCTAGGTGCCAGTGGCAGGGGCTATTCCTTGAGTGCCCGGGCTGTGTAGACAGTCTGACTCACACGTAACTGTCCCGTGTCAATGCCAGGCTGTGGGCAACCCCACGGGTAACCCAGTGGGTGCAGTGGGGCCGTGTGTGTGCGGAGACACGCTGCACAGTCTTCCCTGCCTGTGTGCCTGCAGCTCTGTGAAGTCCTGAACGCTACTGAGATGACCTGCCAGGCTCCGGCCCTCGCCCTGGGGCCCAACCACCAGTCTGATCTGACCGAGCGGCCCGAGGAGTTTGGCTTCATCTTGGACAACGTCCAGTCCCTGCTGATCCTCAACAAGACCAATTTCACCTACTATCCCAACCCCGTGTTTGAGGCCTTTGGTCCCTCGGGAATCCTGGAGCTCAAGCCTGGCACACCCATCATCCTGAAGGTAGACTGAGGTTGGTGGGTGGGAAGTGGGAAGAAAAGGGGTCATTGTGTCGAAGGGGGGTGGTTTTCAAGTCACAGAAAGAATCCAGAAGCCTGGCTCCTGCCAAATTTTACGACTAGAGTCCCTAGCAGAGACTGTTATGCCCAAGAGTTTGCATTGAGAGGCACACTCTTTTTACTGGCCATGGAGACCTTGCCCAGGGCAGCCGGGTCCACCCTGGCCGTCTGAGTCCCAAGCTTTGTTTGTCCCCTGAGTCCAGGACCTGGGAGGTCAAGGCTCGTACTGCTGCCTCTGTGTAGCCCCTTCAAAACCACAGTATAGGGTTTCCTTGCAGCATGCATAGCAAATTTTAATTTTAACTGCTGAAATTTGTAGTGACTGGCTACAGCGCTGGTGTGAGAAGGATTTTGAGGCTGCATCGGAACATTGAACTGTTCCTCTATGTGCCCTGACTGGGGATTGAACCCACAACCTCTGTGCTTTGGGATGGTGCTCTAACCCAGTGGTCCCCAACCTCCAGGCTGTGGACCGGTACTGGTCCGTGGGCCATTTGGTACCGGTCCACAGAGAAAGAATAAATAACTTACATTATTTCCGTTTTATTTATATTTAATTCTGAATGATGTTTTATTTTTAAAAAATGACCAGATTCGCTCTGTTACATCCATCTAAGACTCACTCTTGACGCTTGTCTCGGTCACGTGATACATTTATCTGTCCCACCCTAAAGGCCAGTCCGTGGAAATATTTTCTGATATTAAACAGGTTTGTGGCCCCAAAAAAGGTTGGGGACCACTGCTCTAACCAGCTGAGCCATCCAGCCACGGTGAGGCGGCGAGGCTACGTTTGGGATGTGCGGGGAAGAATGGCTTGATTATTGGTTTCCCACTGAGGAAGGGAGGATGGTAGTACATGTATCGTGATTTTTATTTTACTTAGTAAGGCAGGTGGCCTGTCCACCAGTTCAGCAGTAGGTCGGGACTCCGGGAGGGGGGACATGGCAGCCAGCCAGTTGCTATGGCCCTGACTCTGGGTGGGAACTGGGCTCTTCTCTCCATTCAGGGCAAGAACCTGATCCCACCCGTCGCTGGGGGCAACGTGAAGCTGAACTATACCGTGCTGGTCGGGGAGAAGCCGTGTGCCGTGACGGTGTCGGATGTGCAGCTGCTCTGCGAGTCGCCCAGCCTCATTGGCAGGCACAAAGTCATGGTGAGGCTGGGGGACCCCATCCGCCCTCGGTAGACTGGGCACAGGGATGCCGGTGTGAGCAGCCCAGCTCCGTCCTGGGCCCCCAGGGCCTCCTGGGAGGGGATCGGATCCTGGCCTACTTCAACTTCCCTCCAGCTACCCCCACCCTGGTACCCCTCCCTGTCTCACTTCTGATTCCTTTTCTTTCCCTTTTTTTCTTTTCTTTTCTTTCCTTTTCTTTTCTTTTTTTTTTTTTCTTTCCTATTCCACCCTCATTCCTTTCATACTGGCTGGGCCGCAGTGCGGGCAATGCCAACCAGCATTCAGTGATGTGCTAACTTGCTCATGCACCAGAGGCTCTCCCCGGAAAGGACCCCCGGTGGCCTGGGGAGGCCCCCACTATCACATTCTGTGCCTCAGTTGTCCATATTTACAATGGGATGAGTATTCGGAGCCAGTCACTGATGTCATCATATCACAATTTTAGATCCCAGTTGTGCCCGTTACCTTATGAAGATGACCATGTTGTCCATAAGAGAATGTGTGATTTTCCCCACTATGCGGGTGGCCCGTGCTGAGCCATCTAGACCTCCTCCCTTAGCCCCTAGATGCCCCCTCATCGGTTTTTACAATCAAAGACGATCTGCTCCCAGGAGTTATCTCCCTCATCTAACTCTGGTCTCCAGTTTGTTGGTGACTTGGGGCTGCTCCTGAGGGTGCTCTGTCCCACACCCAGCTCCATCTCGCCCTCTGTGCCCCCAGGCCCGCGTCGGCGGCATGGAGTACTCCCCGGGGATGGTGTACATTGCCCCGGACAGTCCGCTCAGCCTGCCCGCCATTGTCAGCATCGCCGTGGCGGGTGGCCTCCTCATCATCTTCATTGTGGCTGTGCTCATCGCCTACAAGCGCAAGTCCCGCGAGAGCGACCTCACGCTGAAACGTCTGCAGATGCAGATGGACAACCTGGAGTCCCGCGTGGCTCTGGAATGCAAGGAAGGTACTGAGTGTGGAGGCTGAGTGTGCATGTGCCCGTGCAGACATGTGTGTGTGCACGTGTGTGACTCACACACATGCAATGGGCTGGGCAGTGGTGGGCAGTGCTGGGAGCTGGGTGTCTGCCTGCAGAACCTTAACCCTGGTCCGGGAGCCTGTGCCCAGACCAACCCCATATCCCAGGCAGCCCCTGCCTGGGCAAGGCCAGATGAGGGATGAGGCTAAAGCCTCCATCTCTCTTCCTCCGCCCTCTTTCTCCAAGTCAAACTGGGATCATTTCCAGTCCCACGAGAGCCATTTCCAGCCCAGAATCCTGGCCCAGTGCTCGCGTCTCAGGGAGACCTCTGGCTGTCTTGCCATGACCCATTCGAGCCACCTCCGTCTCTCTTCCTCTAGAAGGAAGGCAAGGCTGCAGGGCTGACCTGAGATCTAGAAGGAAGAATGTTTCACTGCTCATATTTTAAGAAATTACCAACACACCATGAAGTGACACTGGCCGCACTGGCTCCAGGAAGGGCATTAAGGAGTCAGGCTCTTGTCACCCCCAGGATTTCATTTCCTGCGTCATCCAGGAGGGATGAGCTGGTTTTTGGTGGTAGCTTTACACACGGAGTGAATCGGGCCAGTACCGGGGGCTCCCCCCCACGGAGTGAATTGGGCCAGTACCTGGGGCTCCCTCCTATGGGAGGTGGGCCCAGTCCATCTCCTCTCTCCACCCTTCAACCATCAATACAGCATCCGCCTTATGGGACTGTTAATTACTGTCTTTTATTATATTTACGCTGCTTAATTTTTTTCTCCGCAATGTACTCTTCCCTCTAATTAGGAGCAGTGATTAGAATCTCTTTTATGTGTGGCAGGCGCCTGGGCTTTGAATGTTGGAGGTGCTTGGTGACTTGAAGGGAAACTGCAGACCCAATAAAAGCCAGCTCCCTCCCTCCCCTCCCCACCCTCTGAGCACCCCAACGGGGAGGGGCAGGAGGCGGTGAGTGAAGCCAGGTTCCTCTCAGAATGTTCCAGAGGAGAAGGAATTAGCAGTCAGGCAGGGAGGCCAGCTGAGCAGCAGTGGACACACCCAGAGTGAGCCTTGGCTTTCGCTCTGGGGAGAGCCACCCGCAAGGGCAGGAGGAGGACGTGCAGAGCAACACGTCGCATCAGCCATGGACGTATTTTCCAGGGGCGCCAGGGCTGGCTCTTGAGTGTATGCAGGGCAGCATGGGTCCAAGAACAGGAAGGGGACTTCCTGAAGACTGGACGGTGACCAGGACATCCCCTACACCCAGGCTCAGGAGAGATCGAGCTGGGCCCCTTAACAGGCCTGAGCTTCTAATACCAGATACACACACGCACTGACATGCACGCTCAAACACTCACTCATGCACTCACACTGACGCTCATGTTCACACACACATTCCCATGCACTCCCACAGACACACGCATGCTCTTCTCTTGGGACAGACATGAGTGTCCATCAGGGCTTTCGGTGACAGCATTAGCCAAATGGCTTACTGACTCCCTTTCCACAAGCACACGGGCACACCCGTTGTTGGTGTAAGTTTTGCTTGGATGCATTAGGGTTGCTTTGCTTCTGAGTCACTTTCCTTGCCAGGACCCCTGTGTGGGTGTGACCAGAGCAGCGGTTCAGGGAGCAGGAGGAGAGCAGCCCAGGAGAGGTGGCAGCAGCTTCTCTCTGGTCCAGGTGCCACCCCCCATTGTTCTATCCAACAAGAAGCGCTGGTGCCAGCCACTCGAGAACCTCGGGTTTCTCAGGCCTGATGTCAGCACTGCGGGAGGCGGTGGGGAAGGCCTGGGGCAGCATGTTGTGTTCCTGGGACCCCTGGAGCCCACTGGACACAGGGCTTGCTTTTCAAGGGCTTTTCTAGAGCCACTCACGGCTTGTGAATCTCCTCTGAGTCCATAAGTATTTTTCCCTATTCTTGTGTTTGTAGAAATAGAAAGGAATATTATTTAGTCAACATCCAGTGGCTGTTCTTTGCCAGCATGTGTTAATCCATGCTGCGTGTGTATGCACATGTGTGTGTGCATGCTTACATGTGTGTATTTGCACGTACATCATGTGTGTATGTTTGCGTGCATCATGTGTGTATGTGTGCATGTGTGTGTGCCGAGGAGGAGAAAAGCAGAGGAGGGACAGGCACGTTACCTCTGACTTCCTCCAGCTGCACAGGGCAGCCCGGGAGGTGGGCTGTGGCTAGGACACAGAGTGACCACAGCTCTGGCGTTGAGTAACAACCTTGATCTGTGTGCTGGCCCTTCCCTGGGATAGAGGGGTCTTGGAGCTCATCTGTGTCTACCTGGAGACCTAAGCGGCCTCTACAGACAGCGGTGCCCACACACAGCTCCTGATTCACCACTGAGTAGCATCCACTTGCAGAGGGAAGGACGAAGTCCCACCCTGCGTCTTTATACAGAAGGAATCA
The DNA here is from genome assembly GCF_036850765.1 of Saccopteryx bilineata. Lineage (NCBI taxonomy): Eukaryota > Metazoa > Chordata > Mammalia > Chiroptera > Emballonuridae > Saccopteryx > Saccopteryx bilineata. The sequence continues at coordinate 336,126,254 of NC_089491.1, read as the reverse complement.
ATCAGTGTGGCAGAGCCTCCATCTGGCCCCATTTGGTGGTTTGCTGGCTCCAGGGACCTGCATGGCCCAGAACTGAGATTTCAGAAGAAATTGTTCTTAAATCTTATAAGGATACCCACTGTAAACACAGACTTGGAACTAGACCCTGCATCACTGGAACCTCCCCCTTTCCCTCCCCACACCTAGCGTTCCTCTATGGTCGCTCTACCTCACACACATTTTGCAAGCCAGAGCCCTTCATCTTCAGACGGGAAGGCACCCCTGGCCCCAGCAGCAGTGCAGATCTGTGTGTTGCCTGCCCCCATCCATGCTTTGGAAGGAATTTGGCCCAAGACATGCTTCCGTGGGCTGCATCTTTCTCTCATGCCTGTATTGTTCAGCTCAGCTACTTAACACACACCCTTTTCCTATTCCTGCACATCCGAGGCCCATTGCTCATGTCCCCTGGGAGCTGGGGTCACGGTTCTGAGTGTTCCCGGCTGGGGTGACTCTCAGGCCTGCCGACATGGGAATCTCATGGGCGTCTCTTTGTGCCAGCCTTCGCCGAGCTGCAGACAGACATCCATGAGTTGACCAGTGACCTGGACGGAGCTGGGATCCCCTTTCTGGACTATAGAACCTACACCATGCGGGTGCTGTTCCCGGGAATTGAAGACCACCCTGTCCTGCGGGACCTCGAGGTGAGAAGCCATACCCGCAGCCCAGCCCTCCCCCATCGCAGCGTTAGTGCAGAGAAAGGTGTTGGTGACCTTTGCGTGTAGCGGCCTTATCCAGAGGTGAGAAAGCTGAGGTGAGGGAAGGGTTGCAAGATGCGCAAGGACACCCCCCCCCATCACTTGTTGCTCCAACCAGTTCCCCGGGGTGGGGGGGGACAGATGGGGCCGAGCCAGGGACGGGAGTAGGGCTTTGAGATTTAGGGAGTCTTGGATTCCTTGAGAATTGAATGCAGGATCCTCTCCTCAGAAAAACCATATATATTCACAAAAATAAGAAATCTGGCAAACAAATGTTGAGAGCTCAGGGACCCTTATTTAAGAAACCGCAACACGATGATGTCACCACTTATAGTAGCTAGGCCGAACAGATGTACGTGGAAAAGGTGAGTGACGCTCGGGGAGGGCAGCGGCCAGTGCATGCTGAGAGCCTGACTCTCCTTTGTGCCAGCGGGACCTCATCGTTGGAACATTTTATTCCTCTTACTGTCTAGCATAGGCCCTCACTTGCGCATCTATTCATATTACCTTTCCTCCGAGAGGAGTTTGGAATGCATTATAAAGATGAGTACCGGAGAAAAGTGAAAAACGGAAACAAGCACACCAGGGCACAAGAATCATCACAAGGATTCATTGCTGTTAGTTGAATGCTAGCTAATGTCCGGGTCCGGTTTTAGGGACTTCCGGTGCGTGCATTCATTTAGCCACCCAAGAGCCCTCTGCAGTCGGCAGGCTCCTTGTGCAGGCCACAGAACTCAGGGCACAGAGAGCTCTGGGCCACACAGCTGGAAGGGGGCAGGCCAGGATTCGAGTTCAGGCAGGTGGGCTTCAGCATCCGCCCTCCCCACAAGCCTGTGCACTTGACTTCGGAGGTGCTACATCAGTGTCATGCCTTTCGGCTCTGGATACTTATTAGGATGGATGGAAGATTGTGGCCAGAGTAGCAACAAAAAATAAGACCAGGTCTAAGATTTATATTGCCCATAAAATAAAGCAGACCCGTCGCCCCGGAGTCGCGTGGCTTTGCAGGTGCCGGCCAGAGGGGGGGGGTTGTCTACACGACTTCAGAGAGAGCTGGTGGCAGTGCGCTTAGGTGGGCACTTCTGTTCCTGTGGGCTCCATTACAAACCTCCTGCCACGGCCTATTCCTCATCTGGCTCCTTAAAATTTCCTGTTCAACCTGAATATTTTCTATTTTCCTTGCCTTTAGCATGAGGAGAGACTTTCTGAGCCCAGCCTCTGCTCACGAAGGAGTTGACAGCCAGCTTGAGCAAGTTCCCTGTAGCTCACTGTTGGGCATTGGCTCTGAATCCAGCAGGTCACCCACCTTTATTTTTCAATTATATTAAAAAAAAACATAACGTGAAATTTCAACCATTTTTTAGTGCACAGTTCAGCGGCACTGAAGTACCTCACACTGTTGTGCAACCATCACCGCAATCCTCATTCATAACTTTTCCTTCCTCCCCGACCGAAACCCTGTGCGCAGTGAACGACCACTCCCCGGCTCCCCTTCCTCCGCTCCTAACCTTCTGTCTCCATGAATTTGACACTGTGGGTACCTCACCCAAGTGGAATCATATGGTATTTGTCCTTTTGTGACCGGTTTATGTCACTTAGCAAAATGTTTTCAGGGTTCCCCTGTGTTGGAGCATGTGACAGGATGTCTTTCCTGCTTACCTCTGACCCATGGCCCACTTAAAAGGCCACATTTTGTTTTGTTCACTCGTCTGTCAGCGGGCACCTGGGTTACTTCCACCTTTTGGCTGCTATAAAACAATGCCGCTATGGACATGGGTGTGCAGATATGTTTTTGAGACCCTGCTTTGGATCTTTGGGTATATACCCAGAACATACATGACTTTCTCATGTCCGTGAAACTCACGAATCAATTGCTTGCAGACAGAGATCAGCGTTCGCTGTTCCGCGTTAGCCTGGGGTGCGTGAGGCCCGGCCTGCCCACCGGGAGACTCCGAGAGCTTGTGCGGCGCATCGTCTTCTTATTTCTTTTCCACCCCAGAGAAGTCTCTCCCTGTTGGCTCTCTGAGTATACAGAATCATCCCCAGGGAAGCCACTGACGAATCTAAAGCAGTGTTTCCCAGCCCACTCCGGCCACTGGGATGGGGCACAAGTGCTGGATGTGTGGAAGAAGGAGTATCCTTGGGTTTCAGGCTGTCCTAGAATAATACACCACCAGGCCCTTTGGGACCATCGGGGTTGAGGCGTTTGGGGAAGCGGCGACCCAGGCACTGGTCACACATTCCAGTCCTTTAAAAGCAGAAAGCCAACAGTAACCATGCGCCCCACTTCCAGCCGATCGTTGTGCCTCCTAAACTCTACCCTATTGGGTTACAATTAAAATTTACTATCTAGTTTTATACTCACAGACTTCAACTAAATTATCGAACCATCTGGTGAATAAAGGAAGTCTTGTTTCAGGCTGGCGTTGACGTCGGGGGCAGGGAAGGCAGTTACAAAGGGGGATTGTTGTGGATACTCCTCACCCAGATAGTTCGCTGCCATCTCCCCTCTCATAAGCCGGGGAGAGACCCCTACCTCCTGCGCCGAGATGCTGTGCAGTGCGTGAGGCGTGTGGGAAACCCCCAGGGAAAGGGATCCGTGAAAAGCAGCCGGTGAAGTGGGAGGGGGGCAGGTAATAAAACCGCTGTTTTAAGTGCGCCCCGCGTGCGCCAAGCACTTTACATACATTATCTTATTTAATGTCCATAAAACATTATGACACAGCCGCTCATATTCTCATTTTATAGATGAGGGAATAGAGCCCAGAGGGGAGGGAGCGTTCCCGCACATGCGAGTCTGTTCGTCTCTCTGAGTCTGAACCCCTGGCTGCTGGCAGAGACATTCCTTCTCAGCGGGGGCCCAGGGCCCAGGCCTGGCTGCCCAGAGGCAAGTGCAGCCACACTGGGAAGTCCAGAGCATGCCCTCACGCCAGATGTGCCATCTGGCCAGCCCTGTGTCCTCTGCCTCTTCTCCAGGTGCCACAGTGCCAAACCTGCACAGGGCTGCCCTGCCCTCGACAGGCAGCCTGAGCTGTGGGAAGGTCCCCAGAGCGGGCTTCCAGGCACGTCCCAGACCCAGAGTAGGACTGGACAGGGCCGAGGCTGGAAGGGGGCGGGAGACAACTTGTAGCTGGAAAGCCAGCACAACCCTTCCCCAGCTGTTTGCCCGCGGGACAACTGCAGTAGCTTCTCTGGGAAGCTGTCCGGAGGGCACCGTCAGCCTTGCAAGGTCATTAGAAGGAATAGTGTAGGCCACATGCCAACATTGCATGTGGCACATGGTGGGCACCCGAGAAATGGCATTACCTGGCATTGTCAGGACAAGTTGTGGAGATGCTTTCTCCCGGGGGGGTTGACGGACAAGGGAAGTAAAGTGTGTGCACCTGCATGCGAGGGGGCGCGTACAAAGCTGGGAGGGAGACCAATGGGAGACAGACCCCTGGACACGTAGAGGTCAGGTGAGGGCAAGCTAAGGCTGCCATATGTCCCTTGTCCTTCCCTTGTCAGTGCCCGTGAAGTGAGGGATGTAGGGAACCAGACAGGAGGCAAGCCAAGGCTTTGCAGAAAGAAGGGTTGGCTAGGGTGAGCTGCAGGGGGCCCTGACCAGTTTTCCCCCAACGCCCGGCTCTGCCTAGTTCCCACCTCTCCTGAGAACTGCCTTCCAGCACTGTCTTCCAAGTCCCAGCACCGCAGCAGGGAGATGGAAGCAAGCTCGACTTGGAAACATGCATGTTCACTCCCAGCTTCCTGACCTGTGGGGGTTGCTGACGCCAGGCAACTGGTGTTCAAAGAGAGCGCTTCTTGTGGGGCTCAGGAGTGGACCTACGGCCCGCCTGCCACAACAGGGGCTTCTGGCTGAGCCTCCAAGGACTGGGCCTGGGTCTGAGTGGTCTCTGCCTCCAGCCAGCACCTTGCCCTGAGCCCAGAGCCCGGAGCCCAGGGACTCTCTAAATGAGTGGCATGCATGTTCTGGTGCCTCACCTGCCACATTTTTGGGGCCTTGGGCTAACAAGGCTTTCTCTGCCCATGTTGTCTTCCCCAGTTAGAACCCTCTAGAGTAAAGCAAGAGAAATCGTCGCCGTTCAGCCACTCAACTGTGAGTCAGCCCACACTCTGCAGGCTTTTCACACATGGGGCCCTGGGAGTTTTTGGAGTCCCCAGAGATGGCGGGATGCGGCACCGACCCCCCAGTTCATGGCCCAGCTCTGACACTTCTGTCTTGGGATCTCAGGAAGTTCCTTATCCTCATGGGGCACTGGGGCAATAATGGTACTTACTTCATGGGGTGTCGTGAGGAATAAATGGGTCAATATTTCTAAAGCATGCAGAACCATGCTCAGCGTAGAGTGAGATCTATATACATATACATGTTAGCTGTGATGCCTCCTGGGTCTACTCAGGGTCCCACAACTGGTATACATCTGTGACTGAGTGAACTCACGCTTGACTGGCTCTGAAGCTGCTACATACATGACATTCCTCCTCAAGGACCCGAGGCATCTAACCCACAGGGGAGACACAGCCCTCAAGATATAGCCCCCGCCTCTCAAGGATGCTCTGCTCCCTGCTCTTGAAGGGCTTCCCTCCAGGACAGAGTCTATGCTTTATTTTTTAAGTAAACTTTTTGTTTTAATGGCAGAATACACAGAGAGCAGTGTACGGTGTCAGGACACCGCTTGGTGCATTTTATGTGAGTGAATACACCGCCCAGCCAGCACACGGATTACAAGCAGGACATCACCAGCCCTCCAGAAGTCCCCATGTGTCCCTTTCCGGTCACAACCACCTCCCAGGAAAACCATTATCCTACCAGCACTGATTAATTTGATATATTCTTTGTAAGCTTTATGTAAGCAGTATTATACAGTATGCCCTCTTTGGTGTCTGTTTTTTTTCATGCAGTGTCTGCAAGATTTATCCCTGTTACTGTGAGTGAAGTTCATCCCACTGCTGTGCAGATTCCACTGGGCGAATGTGCTTCAGTTCCTAGGGTCATACTATTGTTGCCGGATCCCTAGTTGTTTCCAGTTTGGGCCATTATGTCCAGTGTGCTGTGTCCATCCTTGTGCATCTCAGAGATGCGTCCTCCCTGCCTGGTTCAGTAGCTCGCTCATGTTTGTTGAGTAGATGGTACACTCTTGAACCTTTGCATGAATCTCCCAATGTACAGATGAGGCAGGCAGGAAGATAAAACTTTATTTCTCCCCTTCCCCAGGATGTAGCAGGGTCTCAGAATGGGCTTAATCTTCCCCTTTTCACAGCTGAATGAACTTGAGTCCCCAAAGAAATAAAGGGACTTGTCCAAGGCTACACAGGGGGCGGTGTCAGAGCCCATGTGGAACCAAAAGTCCTGGCTGTGCGGCCACTTGTTTGTCTGTAGGACCCACACATCTGGAGACGGGTCAGCATTAGGTTAGCAGAGGCTCAGGCCTGATGACCACTCACCCGGGGTGTGAGCTATAGCAGCTTGGGGTCCTGAAGTTCTCACCAGGGCTGTGAAGGTGGTGGGTCGTGCTTGGGGCCTCTCATCAACTCCACATCACTGTCAGGGAAGAGCTGAGGTCATGGAGCAGGCAGAAGTGGGTTCAGACGCCAGTGTCCCCATTCACAACAGTGACGTTCTCTCTGTGCCTCACTTGATTCAGCCTTAAACTAAAGACAGTGACCTGCGTGGGCTGTGACAGAGGCTAAGGAGATACCTGGCACAGTGCCTGGCACTCGATAAGGACTTGGTGGCATTGGCCAGGTGGGCTCTGGCTGCCGTGGGTGAGTGGTGGTGTGGGATGGTCAGCAGTGTGCACAGACCACCCTGTGGGGGCGTCCCCGGGGCCACGCCAGCCTCATCCTCACAGGCGGCAGTCAGAACCCCCCGGGTCTCGTCCGCAGGTACCGGGCTACCGGCAGGAGCGTGTGGAGAAGGGCCTGAAGCTCTTCGCCCAGCTCATCAACAACAAGGTGTTCCTGCTGTCCTTCATCCGCACGCTCGAGTCTCAGCGCAGCTTCTCCATGCGTGACCGCGGCAACGTGGCCTCGCTCATCATGACGGTGCTGCAGAGCAAGCTGGAGTATGCCACCGACGTGCTGAAGCAGCTGCTGGCTGACCTCATCGACAAGAACCTGGAGAGCAAGAACCACCCCAAGCTGCTGCTCAGGAGGTGAGGGCTGGCCGTGGGGTGGTGGCGGGCGGCACAGGTCGGAGAAACCCCACCCCCGCCCGCTCAGCCCGGGAGACCAGGGAGGAGCTCTCAGAAGGGGCAATCAAGTCCCCCAAGGTTAGGGGCCGACCCGCCCAGAGGCCGGACGCATCCCACACCTTCTTAGAAGAACCTGTCCATCATGTTGGTGCCTATAAGTGGCCACGGCACATCAGCTCACCCTGTCGTTTTTCATCTGCCCTTATAACTGCTCTCCCTCCTTCTCTCTCTGCCCTTCTGCTTCCTTGATTTAGACACTTTTTACTGGCATTCTTCTCTTGAGGACTCTTTAGAGGTCTTTTTTCCATGCCCTGCCTTTATCTAAATCTGAACTTGAATTAGGAGAGATACCCCTGGGCCGACCTGGAAACCCAGCCCTGCCCTCCTAGGACTGGAAGTATCAGCCCTGCCACTCACACTGCTGCCTCTCTGCTTGTGATCGCTACGAGCCACACTATTTAAATCTAAATTAATTAAAAGTAAGCAAATTTTAAAAGCACCCGAGAGCTTGTGGGAAACACAGCATCCGAGGTCCCTGCCCACACTCCGTGGATGAGAATCTGCATTCCATTGAGAAACCTAGGGGATCTGAGTGTGTGTTCAAGTCTGAGAAATAGGGTCCAGCCTGTGTTTGAATTAAAATCCTTCAGCAGCAACTTGCAGCAAAAGTTTTCTGGCACCTGTTCTAGGCTCTGCACGGTCCAGGGTCCACCGCTTGGTGCAATTGGTGCCTCATCCTGGACACTTGAAACCTGAGTGGTCCCATGATGATGTAACCAGATCCTGGGGCTTCAGCCTCCTGGGACATAGATACTCCCGGACTCTGTCCATGCTGCCATTCACACTCTGCATAGACTTGAAGGTCCTTTCTCCTCTTGGCTGTTATTCCAGTGTCTTTAGCCTTCCTGTAGATCAGGAGTCCCCAAACTTTTTACACAGGGGGCCAGTTCACTGTCCCTCAGACTGTTGGAGGGCCGGACTATAAAAAAAACCTATGAACAAATCCCTTTGCATACTGCACATATCTTATTTTAAAGTAAAAAAAAAAAAAAAAAAGGAACAAATACAATATTTAAAATAAAGAACAAGTATATTTCAATCAACAAATATTGACCAGTATTTCAATGGGAACTATGCTCCTCTCACTGACCACCAATGAAAGAGGTGCCCCTTCCGGAAGTGCAGCAGGGGCCGGATAAATGGCCTCAGGGGGCCGCATGTGGCCCGCGGGCCATAGTTTGGGGACCCCTGCTGTAGATGAAGATAGAAGACTCCCATGTCCGGCCCTCTGCCTAGATCACCGTTTATGTCTGCCACCCTTGGTCTCTGGGTCTGAGGCGGGGCCTCCTGCTTGGTCCAGGGCACAGATTGGGCCTTCAGAGTGTTGACTCCAGGTTTTCCCAGGTGAAGTGGGCATTCACCTGCCTGGCTGCAAAGGTTGCTACAGACAGGAGCAGCCACACAGCTTTGGAAACAGCAAGGTGGACCATTTTGATTTTTGTTTTACATCCACCATGCAGGCGCCCCCAGTCATAATTCTAGGGTTGCCGACCCCTGCTGGAGATGCCCACTGACAGTTTCCGAGCATGGTCCTCTGTATCTGTGTCGCCTGCTCTTGGGGTCTGCTCACCATCTCCTAGAGGCCCTCTCTCCCTTCTGCCCGCCTTCCTCTCCTCTTATTCTTGCTGCCCTTGGCAGTCCTGCTCCCTGCCATCATCTTCCTTCTTTTCTCCTCTCTGCTTCACCGTGTACTGGCAGCTGTCCAGCCCCTCTGGGGTTTTAATTATTAGCATCTCTGGGCAACTGCAACTCTCAACTCTATGTCAACATGCCTAGATGTGTTGGCTTCTCTCTGGAGCCGGGCACTCGCTTTGTGCAAGGTTGAACGTGTTTTGTTTTCTCCTGAGTGGGTGCAACCAAAAGTGGCCTTTGTCCAGTAACCCAGCTGCTATGTCTTCACTTCCAAAGTAAAGGAATAAATGGGCTGGGATTAGCAGCATGAAAGATGCAAGTCAGACTCAAGAAGGAACTTCCTGTTATGGTGGATGAAACACTAGGAGAGTTCCTCCCAGGGGAAGGTCCAAAGTACATGGAAGCCTGTGGAACGGGAAAATGTGGGCATCTCTTGGGATGAGCTGGGTTACAGCTCCAGAGTCCTCAGTTTGGGTGATGATGGGTCAGTCTAATTTGGCCTTTTTGCCATGACCCTCTGCCCCTGCCAGTTTTCTTTCTATTATCTGCCAAATTAGTATCCCCCAGGGATTTTTTTGCTTATTTGTTTTTCTTTTCTCATCCAAAGTACCTCTAAAGTTCTCCAAGGCTGTACAGTCTAATGTGATTGCAGTGAGCCCCATGTGACTTTTAACCTCTGAATGAATTAAAGGTAATAAAGTGAAAAATTCAGTTGCTCAGATACACCAGCCACATTTCAAGAGCCCAGGAGGCACACCTGGCTGGTGGCTACCATACTGGACAGCACAGAGAGAGCATTTCAGCATCCCCAAAAGTGCACAGCGCTGCTCTAACCCCTCCCCCCCAAACCCACCGGAGCCGACACCCGGGCGGGATTCTGTAGGCAAAGCTTGTTTTGTCACTATGTGGTGCCTAGGAGTCTGTGGGCTCAACTATCCTTTGGCATCTCAAGATCTGTCCTGAAAACCTGAAGCAGGCAGACACAGGCAGATGCAGGCAGACTTCCTCCCCGGCCTTCCCAGTCCGTGGGGTCTGACTGGCCGCTTCTGTCTTTGTTTTCCTCTGCTGGTTCCCTTGGTGATGGGCGACAGGACGGAGTCAGTGGCTGAGAAGATGCTGACCAATTGGTTCACCTTCCTGCTCTACAAGTTCCTCAAGGTACGGCTGACTGTGGGGATGTCTCTGGTCTTGACCCCATTTCCCCACCAGCCCCGCACCGGCCTGCATCCTCCCCGGGCTCCCCCCAAGTCCATAATCCCACCAAGTTAGTATTTGGCCAAGAAATGCAGTCCCCCTCATACTAAGAGGACAGGCTCCTGGCCACGTCAGAGCCCCGCAGTCCCTCTGTCTTAGCTGGAGAGATCCCACAGGCTGCTGTCTCCCAGGTGAGTGGAGCTGAGCCTTTGAGAGCACCCTGCGTGAGCCCTTAAGCTGAAAACAATTTGCCCCTTAATTTCCCTCTGCTTCTCCCTCCTGCCTCTCTCAGCCCCAGACTCACTGAGGTCAGCAGGGTCCCAGGCAGGTGTAGACCCTGCCTGTGGCAGCAGATAAGCCAACAGTGTGCCCAGGATTTGGAAGAGCTGCCTGACATCCAATTACTGACTTGCTTGCTAAGGCGTTCACACCACCGAGGACTGACCTCGGTCTCAAGATGGGGCTGCAGAGAGAGCGGAGTGGAGTGGGTGGGGAGAAGGAACAGCGAGGGGTGAGAGGCAGCGAGGGGAGAGATGCAGAGCTGTAGGGTGGTTGCCGAGAACCAGTGCGGCTAGTAATCCCAGGTCCTGAGGGAGATGAGACAGGGCAGATGGGAGGGGACACCGTGGTCAGAGGATCCTGTACTGCTGAAGGAGGGAGTTAAACACCCAAAAGTAGAGCAGGTGGGAATAGGAGGAGAGAATTGACGCTGAGGAGCCAACAGCAGCCCTTTGGAGAAGCAGGGGCTGTGCGAGCCGGGGCTCTGTTCCCCCGTGGTCCAGCGCCCACCCAGTGTGGTTCTTCTCCATGCCCAGGAGTGTGCTGGGGAGCCCCTCTTCTCGCTGTTCTGTGCCATCAAGCAGCAGATGGAGAAAGGGCCCATCGATGCCATCACGGGTGAGGCCCGCTACTCCCTGAGTGAGGACAAGCTCATCCGCCAGCAGATCGACTACAAAACCCTGGTAAGCCAGCCTTGCAGCCTTTCCCCGTGGCCCTGGGCAGCGGGCTCTGGTCCGGCCTGGCCCCCGCCCAGCAGAGGGGATGTTGGAAATGCTGAAAAGCCACCTCTCCAGGTTTGCCCATTGCAAGGATCCAGCCAGCTTTTCCACCTGTGCCTGTCATCCCAGATGTCCTCTGTACCACCATACCAGGGCATCTGGATTTGGGGACCAGTAGCTCAGACACATCTGAGCAACACTTCTCGAAACACTGGTGGGGTTCTGGGCCAGTGCACTGAACTGCGGGGTCCTAAGCCCTGCCAGCAGCTGGCTGGCCAACCCCCCTGAATGAATATCTTCTTTCTCATCAGTTCTCCCAGCGAGGAGAGTGGACTCTTCCGGGCGGATAGTGGGGGCGGGAGGGAGCAGAAACTAGAAAGAGGTCTTCGTGGTTATGAAGCCCACCTGTGCCCACTGGCTCACACTCATGTATGCATGTGACCCGAGATGCAGAATATGAGGCCAGGGATGCCTAGTGATGAAGGCGCTTGTCCAGGGAGTGTGGGGATCCCCTCTGCCATGGGCAGCCCCCTCCTGACAGAGACCGTCACCCTAGGAGACAGCGAAGTTCCACGTGTAGGAGCGTGGGGCTTGGAAACAGGCAGACCTGGACCGGAGCCCAGACTCTGCTTCCGACGAGCTGGGTGGTTTGGGTTCATCTCTCCGAACCTGGGTTTCTTTATCTGAAAAAAAAACAAAAACACAAAAACCAAAAAACCCCAATAATAATAATAATATCAGAACCTACTAAAACAGAGATGACCATAGTACATAGCTCCCGGAGTTGTGCAGAGGGTGGACTGGAATAGGGGTGCAAGGTGCTGGGCCGGAGTGAGCGCTCCCTGCTGCTGGCTCGTGGGAGCCCCGCTGCCCACTCCCCCCATGCCAGTGCGTGGTGCGGGGTACAGGATGCGTGGTGCGCGGTGCGTGGGCTGCCCTGTCTCTCCAGGCCCCTCAGGCATTTTTGGAGAGAGTTGTAATCTCCCAATAGGCATTTTTTTTTTTTTTTTTTTTGAGAGAGAGAAAATGGGAAGAGGGAATTAGAAAAGACAAAAAACGTTGAGTGCTGGGGGTGATGCCCAAGTGGTCCCCAGGAAGGGAGGCCAGTTCAGGGTCGCACTGGGAATGACGCGGACCGTGATGCACCCATGTTACCCCATCTTCCGAGGCCCCCCGGAAGCCCAGTTGCATCCTCACAGACTTTCCAGCCTGGCTCAGGCACTGAGCATCAAAGGAGCGGCACGGGACGGGGCGCCTGCTTCCTCGCAGGCGTGGTCTGCTCCAGAAGAGAGAGAGACAGGCTTCTCTTAAAATCGGAGAGGGGGGAAAATCCTTCTGAAAACAGAGACCCGCATAGACTTCTTCATGAGCTAGCACGGCTGTTGAAACGTCTCTGCCTGATCTCTCCCCCTTCGTTCCCTTTCCTTCCCATTCACCGGTGGCTTCCTAATATCAATCCAACACAATGAGTTGTAATCATGCTCTGTGCTCAAATTGCAGGATCCTTTATTCCAGCGGCCAAAGTATTGTGAGCACGGCTAGCTCAGGCTCACTTAAAGAGAACGTGAGGAAGGTGGAGGGGGGTCAGGGAAGCACGCACAGGAAGGTGGAAAGGGGAGGAGAGGGGGAAGACATTGCCATGGTTTTGCCCAGAGAAGAAATTTGGCTGCCTGGAGATACGACAGCCACCTTGAGGAGATTCCCACACACACACACAAGTGGGAGCAGCCCCAAGCCTGGTGAGGAGGGAAAGGAAGCAGGTGTTACCAACAGACAGGGCAGACAGGAAACTCCCATGAGGAAAGGGTCACTAAAAGACAGGAAGTTGTGGAATTTGGCAGTGGCTCTGGAGAAACCCAGGGCACATTGGGCCAACTGGTGGTGACCTTGTTCTTGGCGGGAGGGATAACCACAAGGGATGAGACAGGCACTGACAGGCTTGGGGACACATCACTTTAGAGCAGCGGCCCCTCTTACGTGTTGAGTGAATAATTAGATTGATACTGGAACCGGACTGGGGCCCTTGCTGCTGAGTGCCCATCAGCTTCACCTGGGACCCTGCGAGACGCGAGATGCCCACCCAAGAGCCTGCCACAATGCGGCCGTCCGAGCCCCATCCTAGACCTCCCGAGTCAGAATCTGCATTCTAACAAAACCCCTCAGTGCTTCCATTTACACTAAGGTTTGGGAAACGCTGACCTAGCAGAAAAAAAAATGCCAGGCATTTTGCTCCAAAACTAGCCAAGGGCCATAGGAGTGGAGTTAGGAAGAAAACATCTGGCTGGAGCCAGTGGCTGGGGAGCCCTGTCCCTCAATGGGGCCATCACTGCTTGTCTAAATGCCCTGAGTTCCCGTGGAGTTCTCACAAGGCCACCCTGAACCCTGGGCAAGTAGCCATGTCAGGAGAGCAGGCTCAGGTGACAACCTCTTCTCACGATCTCTTGGGGAGGGAAGCTCAGAACCAGTGTCATTGTAGCCTGGGGGAGGCCAGGCCATCCACCAGTGGCCTGGAGCCCCCCGACAGCAGGGAAGCCAAGGCAGCACATGGCAGCTGGCTGTGCTCGGCCACTGAGGGGGCAGCGAGGGTCCAGGAGGCTTTTACAGGACGGAGTGGCTGGGGGAGGGCGCTCAGAGGACCACATGGTTCAGAGGTCCTTCCACCATTGTTTTCAGATTAGGACATTCTGGGAATGAGAGTTCAGGTTTTATAGATTTAGGAGGCTTTTTTCTTCTTCTTAATGGAAAAAGCATGTTCCTATTTGAGCTCATAGCAGTCTGGTTGCTAATGAAAGGCAGGTGTCCAGGGGCCCGGGTTCTGATTGCCACCACATGGGGCAGGAGGGGCGGGGAGGAGGGGGAGGAGGGAGAGGAAGGCTATAGTCTGAGTCTGCAAACCAGACGTGCAGTTGGGGAACGGCTGGGGTCAGAGAAGGAGGGGCACAGAGGACGCAGGCAGCAGGGGCAGAGGGAGGGTACAGTGCCTAGCATGGCATGGTCGCTAGACAGCAATTGTGCCCCACAGCACACCCCCCGTGCCACCAAAATCCCATACAGTCTCATCCACACAGAGAACAGCAAGCGAAGAAAAGCCTTTGGAAACGATCCCGATGTTTTTAAAGGAATAGGTCCAGTTTGGTGCTTGAAGCAGAGACTGAACTTGTCCTACTCGTTCCAAGAAGAGAAGTTTTGGTCCTGAGCCAGGGTGGCCTCTTCCCCTAACACAAGGCTTCGGGTTCCGAGCCAGGAAAGGACCTCAGGTGGCCTGGACCTGAAATGTTTCAAGGGCACCTTTTTATTTTTAAAAAACACATGAAGCCTCTTATGGCCTCTGCAATTTGCAATCACCCCCAAATCCTCCAGATACTGAAGCTTGTGAAATCTTGTGAGTCGCCAGGTTCGCACTGAAGTGAGTGTGTGTGAGAGGGAGTGACAAGAAGGACAGACTGACACAGGTGGGGACAGGGGGTTTCAGAAGTGGGCGATGGTCTGAGTGTGCACCTGAGAAGGTGCATGGTGCGGGCATGCGTGCGTGGGCGTGTAAAGGGAGCACATGAGTGTGTGTGCATTAGCGGTCACTCCCCCCAGATTTCCCCTCACTGCCTCCTCCTACGTGGACCTTGTTCTCTTTGTATATATTAAAAAAAATCAGTTTTAATGACATTTGTTAAGGGTGTGGCTCTGATTCCTGCCATGGCACTGCAGTCACGGCGCCCTCCTCTCTTCCCCAGGTCCTGAGCTGTGTCAACCCAGACAACGCCAACAGCCCCGAGGTCCCAGTGAAGATCCTCAACTGTGACACCATCACGCAGGTCAAGGAGAAGATTCTGGACGCCATCTTCAAGAATGTGCCTTGCTCCCACCGGCCCAAGGCTGCAGATATGGACCTGGGTGAGTAGACAGCCCACCCAGGCACTGACCTGTGACTGGTCGGCAGCACCTCTTACTCAATGGCGGAGCCAGCGTGCAGCGAGCAGGCAGGCGTGGCCCCCAGGTGTCTGGGAGCGGAGTTTGCCTTCATGGCCACTTCCTGAGCAGCAAGCAGAGAGGGGCTACAGTCTGCTGGCCACCTGACCGCCCCTGGGGTCCTCTGAGTAGCCGAGGGGCAGGCATGAAGGGATCGTGTGGGCAATGAGGGGCACGCCGTCTGAGTCTGTGTGTGCTCCGAGGTCTTCCCACTGCCTTTGTTGTGCCCCAGGCTCTGCCCTGCCCCTCTGTTCTGTGCCTGTCGTTTCTGCTGACTACCTCAGGCGTGAGGGATCTGGGTCAGTGATGGAGAGTGGAGGAAAGAATAGAGAAAAATGAGTTCTGGCAGCCGACTGGGTAGTGGGGTGACATTGTATTTGAATGTACCGTGAATAGCCTGCATAGCCTATTAAACAAGGGCATGCCACTTAAGGCCAGCTGTACTTAGACCCAGTTTTGATTTGCTTGTGTGTTTAATAGGCTATCTTCCCAGGGGAAATCCTAGCAGGGAGCCCCAATTTCCGCAGAGACTGGGGCTGCGGAGAGGCAGGCTGGCATCGTGGGTCTGTGTCAAGCCACGTTCTAGATGTGTGACTTTGGTCAAGTTACTTTCTGTGCTTTGGTTTCCTTGCCTGTAAAGTGGTAGACGATGGTGCCTGCCTCACTGTAAGAACGAAACAGGGCGTGGGAAGCCTGCTCGTGCCGTGCTGGGCCCATCGTGCACACTCAGGCAGTGCTGGCTGCAGCCGGGACTGGGTATGAGAATAATGCTAGTAAAGAAAACAGTCATGAGTCTGTTTGTTGATCCTGGCCGTGGAAAGGCGTTTATGTGCGTCTGTGTTTCTGTCTGGGCGATTGCGGCAGCACAGGGGTAGGAGGACCTCCAGAGCCCCTACTCCATCCATCTGGCCTCTAAGCTGGCTTCAGCTAAGCCATCCAAGGCAGATGGGCATCTGTGCTCTCCTCTAACGCCCACAGCGGACCCTCCCCCTTTCCGACTGCCGTGTCCCACCCAGATTCTGACGCCTGAAGACAGGGGACCAGGACGTTCCGCTGACTCCCCTCAGTTCTCACTGTGGCACTCCACCCCGTCTCCTCCTGCTGGGCTCTTGGCAGGATGTGTTGGGCCCCGTGCCTGGAGCTCTGATGCCCCGGGGGGAGAGACTGGGGGCGAACATGTGCTTTCCTTCACTTCGGAGGCGTCTCTGTGTAGGCTGTTTCTAGAAGGAAGGCAGGAAATAAGGAAATGTGAGAGATGATGGTGGGGGGTGGGTGAATGTGTCCACCTGCGTGTCCCAAGGCCCTGGTCCCTAGAGTCGGGTTGGACATTTGCATCCAGATGTAGGCGGCTCTGTGGCCATGAAGATCCCACAGACTGAAGAGTGAAGGGGCCTGTTACAGAACCAAAGGGAGAGAAAACGGTCCTTGGGAAAGAGGACCCCCACCGTGTTCCCTGTCCCCAGAGAACCAGCCGGGTGGCTCCACACTGGGATTCCCTGGTACCGCCCATCATTCCTTTAGTTTGTGGGAGCCACGGCAGGGCGTGTCCTCATCTGCAGCGTGTGTGCGAGGGTAACCCTGGTGGGGGGGCCAGGAGGACCTTCCTGCTGGTGGGGGGGGTTGGAAAGGTGGTGCTAGACCCCAGGGGCTCCTGTGGGTGGTGTGGACAGAACCATGGGCCTCTGGTGCTTGGGAACGGGCTGACTTCCTATGGGCAAGGGCATAGGGGTCCACACCAGCCTCTGTCCGCAGCATTGAGACTCAGGTTTTGCCCTGGGATGCCTTTTCTCCCCTTTCAGAAAAGGGCGGGGGGGTGGGGGTGGAGAACACAGAAACCCTGTGGTGGCTTAAACTGGAAGCGGATTCAGTCCCCTTCTGCGCCGGCTTGGTTTCCTGGAGAGAAACCACTTCGTGGCTCATAGATGCTGCTCAGGACTGGGCCTCTCCACCTTCTTAGCTTTAGAAAATCGCTTGCTTGAAAGGCCTGGTGGTGCGGGCCCAGCAAAGCAGGTCATTAATGGAAAGATGTCAGGCCTCCCACAGCCGCAGTGGTAAACCATCTGGAGTGGAGGCGGCGGGTCCAGCTCTGCCGTGGCTGCTTCCTGCTGTCCACCCTAAATGGAGGTGGCCGGAGCCTGCGCAGCAACCTGGACCCCCACCCCCCACCCCAGGGTCGCACTGTGTCAAGCTGGAGGCTGCTCAGGCCCAGGAAGGGCCGCCTGCCTCCTGGAAGGGGCCGGATCTCCTGCGACACAGAGCTCACTGCGGTGCTCACAGTTCAGAGACCAAAGGGGCCACCTCTCCACCACAGGTGCAGCTGGGGAGGAGCCTGGGGCCACCCCGCGGGCGGGGCGGGGGGGGGCGGGAGAGACTCTACAACTGGGACAGATGAAAGGAGAGGCCGCGGACCTCAAGGCCCCATTCCTCTGGGGAAGGGATGTCATGGTCATGCTGAACTCCTGACAGAGGCCTCACATGATGGGTGCTTTTCTGAGGAATGTCCTTTTTTCCTATTAAATCCTGAATTTGGAGCTGCCCACCCCCCTCAGTTTGGCCTTCTTTCTACCAAAAGCAGATTGCACCACAAGGAACTCAGGGCCTCCTCAGAGACCCACATGCTTCGTCTGCACAGTCAGCCTCGGCCTCAGCACCCCCGTGCAGAGAGGTAGGCAAGACAAGTGTTTTCCAGGTAAAAGTGCTTTGAAAACCTAACGGCAATTTACAAATGTAAGGTATGAGTGTTATTAAAAATTCATCTGAAAACACTAGAGCACCTGGATATGATAGACATCTACAGGACATTTCATCCCAAAGTGACTGAGTATACATTTTTCTCCAGTGTACATGGATCATTCTCAAGAATTGACCATATGTTGGGCCACAAAAACAACATCAGCAAATTCAGAAAATCGAAGTTGTACCAAGCATATTTTCTGATCATAAAGCCTTGAAACTAGAATTCAACTGCAAAAAAGAGGAAAAAAAATCCCACAAAAATTCATCCGGACCCAAGGGCCTGAGAGCACACGCAGGAGGGTCGCACTCAGCCACAGGGGTTGAGCAGAGGTGGGACAGCCGGGCCTCCCCCACCTCCCGTAGCTGAGGGCACCGGGCACAGACTGCCTCCCCTCCTGGTGTCAGCCCCCGGCAAGGCCAGGACCCCTGTCCCAGGCCAGCTCAGAGAAAACCAAAGACATTTACCTACTCCTGGAACTGGGGCAGGCAAATCCCATCCCAACACCCCCAGCTCCACCTCCACCTTTCATCCTCGCTGTGGCTCCTGCCCCTCAGTCCTGACACTTTTATTCATCGATCCTTAGACTGAAGGTCTCGCCCTCCTCCCTCTCCACCCCTTCACCAGGCGTTTCCAGGCATTAACAAACCAAGATGGAGAATGGTATTAGGGTTCTCCAGAGAAATAGGTGTGTATAGGTGGGGTGTGCATATGCATATGTGTAGATAGATAGACAGACATACAGATAGAGTAGGATATGGGCAAGAGATCTTCTGGGGTCCCTTTTATAAGGGCACTAATCCCATTCCTGAGGGCTCCAGCCTCCTAACCTAATCACCTACCATGGTCCCATCTAATATCATCACATTGTGGGTTAGGGTTTCAGCATGTGAATCTGGGGGGGACACAAGCATCCAGTCTATGCCATGGAGGCTGGCAAGTCCAAAGTCTGCACTGTAGGCCAGCAGGCTGCAAAAGCCAGCGCTGCCGTCCAAGCCCAGAGGCCTTCTGCTGGCCGAAGTCCCTCTTGCTCAGGGGGAGGTCAGCCTCTTGTTCTCTTAGGGCCTTCAACTGATGGAATGAGGTCCACTCACATTATGGAGGACAAATCGCTTTACTCAAAAGTCCACCAGTTTCGATGTTCATCTCATCTAAAAACACCCTCACAGAAACATCCAGAATAATGTTGGCCCACACGGCCCAGCCAAAGTGACACATAAAATGAACTCTCATCGGAGCCCAAATGAAGGATGCAAGGCCGGCCTTTGTTTCAGTAGGCTGGAATCTGGGGAAGGACAGCTATCCCAGGGCAGGGGCGGGACCGTGCTGAGACAGCGCTCTCAAAGCCCGGGGCTGAGGGCACCCCACTCTGCTACAGGGGAGGCTCTTCTCACCAGGTTTATGTCCCTTTCCACCCACAAGTATTGGGTACCAGTACCCTTCCCTTTGCATTGTTAAACTCTTCAACCAGCGTGTCAGAGGCTGAGGCCTATGCCTGGCATGGGGTACCAACAGGACCAGGAGGAGGTCCTCATTTATTCACACAGTAGCAGAAGGCAAGAAACTCCTCTTTCTGAGCCATGAGGATCTTATTATCTATCCTCCCTAAACTCCCCAGAGGACATAATTGGCCCCCTTCTGTTCCACTGTGCAGAAGGAGACTGTGGCTCTGAGAGACACAGTGCCTGGGCCCTGGCCACACAACAGGGAGGCTGAGAGCGCACTCCTTTCCGCCCACGCTGTCTCCATTCTCCGAGGTTGGCCTTGACCTCCAGAGATTCCTCTGGTTTAATGCAAATGCTCTATCAATAGCCCCCAGAACTCCCGCCACCCCCTCTGTCTTGCCATTCACGTCCCACTGAAGGGATATATTTTTTCAAATAAGTAATTCCTGTGCGCAATAAAAAGATACACTATCTTCTGAGTGAAATATAAAGAGTTCACAGCAGCTGTCTCCTCAGTTTGCATTTTCCGCTGCACCTGATGGGAAGGACAGATAAAGATAATGGGATTTTTTTTCTTTCTTTTTTACTTCACCTCCCTCTCTCCCTGGAAGGTGGAACTGTAACAAATTGGATTGTGAGTGTGTCTGTCCTTTGTGCTTGGAGCCTGGAGCAGGGCACGGGGCTGCAGGGCAGAAGCCGTCCCAGAGGTCAGAGCTAGCAATTTTCTCCCATTGCCATGCATATGAATACCAGGGTCACCTTCCTGCCTCGCTCCACCACCACCTGCCTTTTTAACTCTTCTTTGACCCAAAGCCTCTGTGTTCCATGTTCAAGCATATCCATTAAGCTCTCGCTCATCTCTCTTACGTCAAGTGGGCTAGAACAACCTTCTTTTTCCTTTGGCTCCTGGACTTGCCCAAATAGCCACGTCTAGCCAGGGCAGGGCCCTTTACAGTTTGCAAAGACCTCAAGCCTAAAATGAAGACGACACAGTTCTGTTTAGGAATTTCTTCTCTTCAAGGACCACATTTCATAGTTCATTCATGTTGTGTTAGAACTTGCTCATACAGTCAAGTGTTTATTTTAACAAAATGTATTGAGATGATCCCCCCCCCTCCGCCCCCTGGGTCAGTGTTTCGGACCTTGTCACGGCTCCTCTCGGCTCTATGGTGCTGCGTTCTCCTGCGCTTTGGAGTGGCCAGGTGTTGAGAGTCTCGAGGCTCTCCGCCAGGTGCCTCCGGGACTTGCCTGCTAGCAGGTGTGCAGCAGCAGAGTCAGGTTTCCTCCAGTAGGTTTCTGCTCGGGACCCTGTCTTTGGAGGTAGAGCGTGCTCTGTGAGGAGCTGGTGTGTGCTCCTGGCGAGAACCTGCTCTCGGTGCCCCAGAGCTGAGCAAAGGTGGCCTGGGGTGGACTGCAGGCATCTGGCTGTGAGGTCCATCCCTCACGGGTTGTGAGAGGGACTTGGCCAATCCCAACCAGCCTGCGGGCACCTCCTTCCTCCCTTGCCCTCTTAGGTCAGCTGCCCCTGAAGCTTGCTATGATAGATCTGAGGACAGACGGAGGTGTAGAGACTGGACCGGGGCTGCAGGCAGTGGAGGTTGTTGTAAAGCCTTTTGGGACCCCGGCCTGTGTAAAATAAGGTTCATGTGTGAATGTGTGTGTGTGAGTGTGTGCCTGTGAGTACATGTGTGTGTACACCAAGCTCTTGCTGGCAAGCACATGCCACAAGGGTCAGAGATGGAGGTTGTGTACCTCGGAGAGGGGTTGCCTCTCAGGGTGGCACCTGCTGGTGTGTAGGGGACCCTCCAGGAGCTGGCCCAGTGATGTGCTCGGTTCCAGTGTCTCTGTGCAGGGTCAGCCTGCAGATGAACCCCCACTCTCCCTAGACACCTTCTCACAAACTCAAGGGTCCACCACGGAGCTCCCAGCTCCTCTCCCCCATGGACTCTCCGAACACCCTCGGGGCCAGTCCTGGACATCCCCCACAGCACCATCCCTGCGTTAGCCCAGGACATCCCCCCAGCACCATCCCTGCATTAGCCCAGGACATCCCCACAGCACCATCCCTGCGTTAGCCCAGGACATCCCCCCAGCACCATCCCTGCGTTAGCCCAGGACATCCCCCACAGCACCATCCCTGCGTTAGCCCAGGACATCCCCCACAGCACCATCCCTGCATTAGCCCAGGACATCCCCCCAGCACCATCCCTGCATTAGCCCAGGACATCCCCACAGCACCATCCCTGCATTAGCCCAGGACATCCCCACAGCACCATCCCTGCATTAGCCCAGGACATCCCCACAGCACCATCCCTGCGTTAGCCCAGGACATCCCCACAGCACCATCCCTGTGTTAGCCCAGGACATCCCCACAGCACCATCCCTGCATTAGCCCAGGCCCTCTGGGCAGCTGTCTTTGTGGGGCTCCCCCTTCCCTTCTCACTCACCCCCTCTCTGGGGTCCTCAGCTCAACCCAGACGCCTTGGTGTGACACGCCAAAGCATCCTTAACTCCCGGCCTGACTCGCGTGTGCCTCTCCAGCCTCTGCTTTCCACTGTCTCCCACAAAGGCGCACTCTGCGGGTCCCTAGAATGTCACCTAGAATGTCACCTAAATGGCACCTTTGGACCTGAACTCCTGTCCCCGTGCTAAGTGAGGCAAAGTTCTCTTGGCCCTTCAGCGTCCAGCCCAGGCAGCTGCCCCAGCCCTGGTCCTGTGGACCCTGCCCTCTCCCCCCGCCCCCCCTTACCCAGCTCTCATCACCTGAGCCCCCGGGTCATTGTCACCCGCACAGCACTCCTCACGGGCAGCCCCCCTCCCCAGGGCCAGGGCTTTTGCTTTATTTCCGTCCTTGTTTTGGTCTGTACAGTGTCTGCTGGCACAGTGGGCACTCAGGAAGCCGTGTTTGCGTGAGTGAATGAGAATGCAGCTCTAAAAACTGCATCTGGATCTCCAGTGTGACAGCTGCAAGAGACGCCTGCCATCAAATGGGACAGTGGTGGCCCTGTCCAGAGCAGGCACTGTGAGGAGCCCCTGTCTCAGGCGACCTTGCGGCTATCCCCAAGCATGGCGCCTCGCGTTGCTTGGTGTCGTGAGCGCATTTTCCAGTCTCTCACTGTGCCCAAGGCAGGCCACGCTGTCCGGGAGGCTGGGCGCTCACCCGGAGGACACTAGCTATTGGCCGAGCTGTCGCATTTTTCCTGGGCTGTTCTAACAGGGTCAACTCATACAAAGCAAGCTGTGGACACAAAAGAGGGCTATTTTTAGTGCTGCTGTTGTAGGCAAGACTGAAGGAGCCGATCCGGAGAAGTGCAAGCTTTGAACGAGAATTTCGAAGTAGGAGACCCGAGTTCTACTGATTTTCATTACTGCTGTTAAAACTACGCATGTGTGGATAAGCAACCACGCACTTCACACATGGCACGAGGCCAACGGGCCAGCCACGGAGATGGCCAACGGCACCAGGCTGCTGTCCTTGATCTGAGGGTGGTAGGCCCACCTCACTCCTCCACTGGCCCGACGTGTAGGTGGGGTCTTTCCTGCTGGGTAGAGATGAGATTCCGTGAGACCAGTCATGCACTTTGGGGGATGGGGCAGGGAGGAGCCAGTTGCTTTATCTTTGACCTTGGCCTTTCCTGGTCCTGCCTCGACTCACAGAGCTCCTAGCCAAAGTCTCTTTGATTTTCCTGAGACATCTCATAATGACTCTGAGTGACAATAATTTAAGAGAGCTCTTATTTCCGACCTGGATGTGCCTGGTTGTGTTTCTGAGAAGTTCCGGTCCCCTGTGT
Source organism: Saccopteryx bilineata (assembly GCF_036850765.1). Lineage (NCBI taxonomy): Eukaryota > Metazoa > Chordata > Mammalia > Chiroptera > Emballonuridae > Saccopteryx > Saccopteryx bilineata. The sequence continues at coordinate 336,103,509 of NC_089491.1, read as the reverse complement.
CCCAGGTTGTTGATGAGAGTCGCTCACTGTCACCGCTCCCTGGGCTCTCAGTCTGTCCGCCTGCCATGAAGCAGGAGCACGCAGGCTGAACCTCTTTCCCACCTGGAGAAGGGGCCTCGCCACACGCTCGCTTCCTCCTCCCCTGCGTTCCCCGTCCATCCACTTATTCATAATTCCTTTAACAGAAACTCATCCAGGACTTACCTGCTGCAGGTGCTGGGCCAGCCCTGCTGGTCGGCATCTAGCAGTGTCTCCTTCATGTTCCCTGGACAAGCCATTGTTCCTTAACTGCTCGGGGGTGCACATGGCCCTACCTTGCCCTGTGTTTTTCAGTTGGGGGAATCAAGACAGACTGACTTTCATTTGCTTACATAATTACCAGACATGACCTGCTGGGTACAGCCATGCAGGGTACAGCTGGACACTGCCCACCTCAGGACAGTTATGCAACAGGGAAGTCCTCCCTCAGGCTCTGGAACCTGCTGTCATTGTTCAATCAGTCCACCGGGCTGTGTGACTCGTTCAGATCCCACTGAGATATGACCCCATCGGCAAGGGGCGCAGTGCAGCTGTCAAACCAGAACACTGGCTCTGGGCTGGTACCTTCCCCGTCTAGTCCCGGCAAAGCCCACTGCCATGTTTGTGGGGGAGACGTCTCCCTTGGGCCCCACCAGGAGACTCAATGTCCAGAGCTCATGCCCTGCATGTCCTCCAGACCCCATGTGGGGACTGTGGAACGCTGCCTTCTGCACCCCTAGACTGTCTCTGTACTGCCCCCACCCCGTGCCGCCTCTGACTTAATGTTTGCGGCACTATTCAGCCCAGCAACCATGGGAGAGCCAAGAGGCTTTGTCCTTTAGGACCCACTGTGTGACTAGGATAAAGCATCACATGGCACAGTCCTCAGCCCAGGCTGGGGCTCCACCAGAGTCTGAATGAACCGCCTGTCAGCTGCTTGACCAGCCGGGAGATACTCCTCCTCTTTGTTCCAGCCACTCAAAAACACATGCGTACGTACAGCTGTACATTCACGTAGAGCTACATAAAACTTTAAAACCCACAACAAACAAAACCACACAACAAACAAAACACTAATGAGCAGATGCTTCCATGGGGTGTTTCCCCATTTGCTCGCATATGGCCTGGGCCAGTCTCAGGGTGTCATCAGCAGCACTAAGTGATGGGCAGATCCCCAAGGTCTCCCCGGGTCCACCGCTCCAGTGACCACGCACGGCATCCTCATGCTCTCCTTCTGGGACATTTGGACAATAAACTGAGTTCTAAACCAGGCAGCAGGCGAGCCCAGGAACTGGAGGCAGGGGCGTGGCTGTTAGCATCTCTGCTATTTGGAAGGGCAAGCCAGCTCCCTCTCCGGGCCTGTGTTTCCATCGGTGGCACCGGCCATACCAAGTGCTCAAGACAGGAAGGAACTGGTGCTTCCTGTGCCGCAGATGCGGCCGATCGTGAACCCACAGCTCCCCTACGGAGCTGGAATGGAGGGAATCTGAAATGTGTCTCTGTGAGCCACAGGAAAATCCACGGCAGGGTCAGGCAAGGACTGTGGGTAGCTCATCCCAGCCCCTGTGTGCACTCTGCCAATCCCAGTGCTCTGCACGCTCCCCAGTGTCGGCATCCGGGAGGCGCGGAGGGCATGGTGGCTGCCTGGAGACCAGATTCCTGGCTTCCTGGCCGGAACTTGTGACACAGTTGATTTTAGAAGGCTGTTTTCCATTCTGATGTGCGCATGTGAGCGTGTGTGCATGCACGGGGGTGTGTGTGCACATGCGCAAGAGCTGGAGTGTCTGGCGTGCACCCGGCCTCCATACGTGCACTTCTCAAGGCTGGAATGCGCACTTCTCCGTCCCCACGTGATTCACGCCACGTGTGCTGACGAGAAACAGTCTCCTGTTTGCCCATGTGGGATCCATCAGCCAGCCTGTGTGCTGGAGGTGTCTGGGCCCATGAGAAGAATGTGGGGGTGTAAGTCCATGCCTATAGTATCACCTAATTAGGTGTTGGCAGGATCCCCGCGATGCTGTGATCCACATCAGCTCTGTGGAGTAGAGCTGTCCTTGGCTTCAGAGCAGGTTCTGCTGATCTCTCCACGCAACTTTACCCAGTCTCCCTGCCAGGGGTGGCCCACCAGCTGGCTTTTGAGGGCAGGACACACCCCCTGGAATAGGAAGAGAGGGCACAGTGGCTAGACGTGCAGCCCAGCTCTCATTAGCCCCAAGACCTTGGCCATCAAGCCAATGAGCGTGTGGCACACAGTGGTGACTTGCATTTGCACAACACTTTCTTATGTGCTTCCACCTGCCTCATTCACACAGCCAGCGTTTACTAAGCGTCTACTTCCTGCAGATGTGGCCCCTCACAGAGGACAGGTGAGCAGGGGAGGACAGGGGACATTATTTCTGTTCCTGTCACATAGTGTGTTGGGATGAAAACCAGAACTGGAGCCAGGGCTCCCCTGCACTGGGAGGTTCTGCAGCCCCTCCCCCTCAGGAAGCCTCTGCCAGCACCTGTCTGTCCACAGATGCCCCTTGAGAAGGGCTGTGCATCTGCCCACACGGGGGTCCTCAGGATCCCCATGGGAGGGGCCCGAGGGCCTCTCTGAGCCGCCGCTGCTCTCTCCGCAGAGTGGCGACAAGGGAGTGGGGTGAGGATGATCCTGCAGGATGAAGACATCACCACCAAGATTGAGAATGACTGGAAGAGACTGAACACCCTGGCGCATTACCAGGTGAGGGGACTGGCAGGGAGGGGGGCTGACCAACGGGACAGCCAGTTCCCCCACAGTCTCCATCCTTGAATAACAGCCCCCCAAGGCTAGACACCAAGCCCTAACTCCACTCTTTCACCAGCACCTCACGTTCCCTTAGTGGCCCAGGGAAAACTGACATCCCCCACCACAGAGACCTTGACCTCCTCGGAGACAGGATGCGGAGAAGCGTGCTTCCCGCAGGGAGTGAGCGGCATCCACAAGAGAAACCGTCTCCTGTCTCCCCGTGCGGGGTGCATGGGAGACCTGAGTGTCGTCTATGTCTGGGCCCTCTCTGGGAAGGCCCTTTCCTGGCTGGTCCTGAAGTTTAAGGCCGAGGCTCTCAGGGGAGGCATCAGGAGAGAGGGTGTTAACGAGGCTCCCTTGCCAGTTTCTCCAACAACGAGCCACAGTGCAGAACACTAGTCAGCATCCAGATCAGCCTGGCATCATTCAGGGGCACACCAGCAGCCTCCCGGGGCCCCGCAGTCTCTGGTGAGGCACAGATACCCCTGAGGACCAAGTTAATTCTAGTTTGTCCTTGGTCCCTGAGGTGGCAGAGCTCCTGTGCCCAGGCCCTTATGAGATTTTTCCCCTGTAGGTGCCAGATGGTTCTGTGGTGGCTTTAGTGTCCAAGCAGGTGACAGCCTACAACGCAGTGAACAACTCCACCGTCTCTAGGACCTCAGCAAGTAAATATGGTGAGTGCATGGACTCATCCTGCGAGGAGGGGATGCCCTGAGCAGCTGTCGTCTCCAGGGAAGTACCACTAGAAGGTGGCTGCCCGCCCCCCCAGGGCAGGGGGTCAGGGGGTTGAGTCAGGCAGGCTGACCACAGGAGAGGAGAGCTGGGCTTGGGAGGGGGCCCCTGGTTCCAGGCAGGGACTCTGATGCAGGAGCAGAACCTCCGTCCCCGTAGAGCAGGAAGACACGCTAACCTTCCTGAGCATCTTGCAGGTGAGACACTTTCACTTCGTGATACTCATTACCATGCATCAAGTTCATAACAATCTGGTGAATGAAATAATTATTATTTCCTCCGATTATGCAGATTAGCAAATTACCACTCAGAAGCACAGGCTACACAGTGTGCAAAGGGCACGCACGCCATCATGACGCATTTAAGGGAAGGCACAGGCCCCCGGTCCCGGGCTTGATGGTGTGCAGGGAGGGCACTGGATGTGGGCTCAGACCCAGGTACCACCCCATTCTGCCACCATCTGTGTGCCTTGGGGCCAGCAGCCTGACCGCAATGAGACCTGGTTTTATTACCAGCAAAACCAGGTTTGAAAAAAAAAAAACTACCAAAATTACAGGATCGTCCTGGAAACTCAAAAGGAGAAAATACAGAACAGTGCCTGTACCACATCCAGTAGGACCTTCATCTTCTATCCTGCTCCACACTCATGTCACCAGATCGTGCATTTCAGAACATAGCAGGGGCAAGCCGGCCCAGGCTGGAGGGGAGGGTGGAGGCAAGCGGTTGACAAGACCGTCACTGGGCTGGCTTGCAGTCATTAAGGGAGACAGGCTACCTGCTCCCACGTGTGCACTTAATTGGCTACACAGAACACATCCTCAGACATGACTTGAGAACACTTACAAGCAAAAGTAGAGACGAGGACAAGCTTATAGTTTTACAGATTGAATCATTAAGGGCCGGCGCAATGCAAGTACAGGAGGGAGGGGAAGGAGAGTGGGTGAAGTGGCCACAGAGGTTCCCAGAGTTGCCTGGAAGGGCACCCCAGTTTCGGGGAATGGACTAAACTGAGGCGGGGGGGCAGCAGCAGAAAAGGGCAGGAAGGACGGGGACAGCAGTCAGCCTCGGCAGGAGCGGGGGAGTGGAGTGTGGTAGTGAGCAAGGCTGAGCGGCCTCCCGCACGCGGCCCATTGCATTGGCAGAAAACATGATCCGATACACGGGCAGTCCTGACAGCCTCCGCTCACGCACGCCCATGATCACCCCCGACCTGGAGAGCGGAGTCAAGATGTGGCACCTGGTGAAGAACCATGAGCACGGGGACCAAAAGGAGGGAGACCGGGGGAGCAAGATGGTGTCTGAGATCTACCTGACCCGGCTACTGGCCACTAAGGTACCGAACTGCAGATAGGGACTGGGCGTGTGTGGGTACGGGAAGGGACTTCACCACCCTCCAGAGATGCCCGAGCTGACAGAGACCCAGCTCGTGGGACAGTGTCCTTCTCTTATCCACGCATGACAGGCACTGCTAAGCAGTCTAGGTCTCCAATGCCTTCCCAGCCCAGAACCTCAGAACCCTTCCTAACCCAGTGCTCCGGGCAAACCCACCCATACATCAGTGTTGGTGTGCGGTCCGTAGTTTCACGTTTCCTTCCCTACGCCCTTTCTCCAGTATAGAGACACTAGCCACACCTCCTGCCAATCTCCTCAAAGAGGGACTCCTCTGGGCGTCACATATGATCTCCAGGGGTGGGAGTTGGGGCTCCACCAGTGACACTGCAGGCAGCATTTCTAATCCTGGTCCCGGGGACACGCTGTGCTGGCCGCCCGTCTTTCGCTCTGTGGCTGGCCTGGGCTCTGCTCTCTGCCGTGCCAAATGGGGAGCTCTCCGTTAGCCAGAGTGAATGATGCCCAAACAGACCCAACAGATTGCGTTTGTCTGCTCTGACCCAGTGAGTCGTTCATTAGCATTTGTGAAAAGTGCTAAAACAACACCGCCAAAGGGTGTTCAACCAAACCGTGCGGTTGGCAGGGGAAGGCTCGCTTAGGTCTAGTCATCAGTGGGTATCTATTTCCCATGTGCTGAGGAAATTTAAAGCTGTTAGAGGCATATGAAGGGGGCGGGGAGATCTAATCCATGCATTTACTGAGCTTCATCCAAGCTGGCCCTGGCTCTAGGCTGTCCTCCCCTCCCCATCTGCGAGGCAGATTGTAAAACCATCCTGAGAGCTCCCTCTGGGGTGGGGGGTGGGGGGCTGCGTGTGAGCTTGTGCTGCCTCCCCAGGGCACGCTGCAAAAGTTCGTGGACGACCTCTTTGAGACCATCTTCAGCACGGCGCACCGCGGCTCTGCTCTGCCCTTGGCCATCAAGTACATGTTTGACTTCCTGGACGAGCAGGCCGATAAGCATGGCATTCATGACCCGCATGTCCGCCACACCTGGAAAAGCAACTGGTGAGTGAAGGAAGAGCAGAAGTCATGTGGGGAGGCTAGCTGAGTCCCCGGTGGCCAGCCCCAGACCGCTGTGAAAAGGACAGGTCACGGTCCACCTTTGCCAGCAGGAACCAGGCACAGGCGCTCTCTCTGGGCCCCTCCCACCCCTGAGTCCCTCCCACCCCCTCCTACTGTTTCCATGCTCATTTCTGATTGGTCAGGTCATCCTTCTTTCCCAGCAATCAATCAATTACAAACATTTACTTTACCAACTAAAGGAGCAAAATGTAAACTTCACCAACTAAAGGAGCACAATGTAACTTGCCAAATGTCATGGCCAGGTCCCTCCTGTGTGCCCGATATAGACACTGAGGGTACAGAGACTTTCAGACACGGCCCCTGAGATGGCCCGGTGGGCGGAGATGCCGGTAGAGATGGGAGGGCAGCTATTTGGACAGAGGTCTGTGTGCACCTGGATTACAGGAGGGTGGCATCTAACAGTGACCCTGCAGCAGTGTTTGGAAGGGTATGTCTGTTCTAGTCAAGAAGTGGTGGTCTTCCCTTCCCACAGACTCCTTTTCCAAACTCCCTTAGGGGAAGAGACCCCCCCCCTCACTGCTTTGTCTCCCTCTGAGACAATGGAAGTCACCAAGTCCTGAGGGACACTGTAGGTGTCCCCACGATGGCCGCTCTCTCCCTTCACATGGTGCCTCCTCTCCCTGGGTTTGTGAGCACTTTGTGCTCCAGGTGGAGACAGCAAGGTTGGACATCAGTATGCAGCACTGCATGTGGAGCCTTGTGCAAAGCTGGGACTCAATCAATATTCATAAGATGCAGGGTCGAGGTGGTCTCTCCTGGAGAGTTCTACCGCAAGCTAACCAAGCGGGGTTCTGTTTAGTCCCATCCATTTCAGACTCACCTCCCTGTAGCTTTCAGTGATTCCTGTCCTAGGTTGTTCTTCCACAGAACATTCTTCCAAGGTAGCATGAGCTGGCCGCCCAGCCCTTGCAAACCATGAGGACTGGTGTGGCACTGGGGCAGCCAGGCACCCTGACATCCTGTCCGGAGCCCCAAACCAAAACAGAAGAAGCCAGACGTCAGGCCGTAGTGCGCAAACATTCTTTAAGGGCGTGTATGTGTGCCTTGCCTCCTCACCTCCTTACCTGAATAATAGTGCGGTCTCTACCGGGACTGAAACATCAGGCGGAAGCAGAGGTCGGGCCCACAGAACTGAAGAGTGGGGTTTACTGCCACGTTGGTTCTCGGTGAGAGACATTCCAGCACGGAGTTCTCCCAGCCTTTCCCAAATAAGACCAGGAATCTGGACTCGTTCAGTGCAGTAACACAGGGTGAAGGCTGCTCGCTCCTTTGAAAGTCTGGGCAGTCGAGTCTGGCATGGTGCTAGGGCACAGCCAGGGACACTGACAACCCGCCCAGAGCCTGACAGCAGGCCCGCCTGCCCGCCTGTCCACCTGCCTCTGGGTAAGGTCGTGTTGAGTAATCTGAAACAGAGCTGTTCCAAGGGGCACATGCCCACCTGCCAGATCTGCTCCTCTCTGCCAGCCAGTTTCCCTGCTTACCATCCCGTGTCAATGTCCGGCAGTCTTCAGAATACAAGAAATGCTCCATCCAGATATCTCGTGGTCTGGCTGGGGAGAGCTGGTCTTTCCAAAACATCCCTACATGCCTTTGTAGCACGTTATAGGTAGAGCGCCTAGAAAAGTTTCTAAACGATGTGTTTTCAGCCCATACCTCCTGGTGGGATAAGGCCACCCCAGCAGATGTCATTAATGTCCTTGGGGCTAGGGGCAGAACCTCCCTTCATGCCAATTCTTCTGAGTACTTAGGTACTCAGTTCACAGAGAACTCCAGACCCCATGAAGGAAAGCCAGGTAGTGTACCAGGCTTGAGATCTGTCACCAAAGGACACTCCCCTGACCCGTTTCCTTGCTTCCCTGGGTAAGAAGCAGTTAGTCTGGGAATTATGAGATCTGCATATTGACTTAGATAGAGTTCATTGTCCCTGATTGAAAAGAGATTGTTGCTCTATTCCCAGCCAAAGTTGTAACTCACCCTCTCCCCATGACCTTCCTCCACATTACCTACCTTCTCTCTTTTAAGTAAACCTCCTGCTTATTTAACCTGAGTGGCTGCAATCAACCAGAGATTAGTGCCACCGCTAATGTTAATAATATGCTAATGTTTCATTAGGCAGGAGACTCTGTGTGGTGCCCTGGCTTCCCGGTATGATTTGCCTGTCAGTACAACTGGCTCAAGGAGGGGGAGTGTTGGGGAGAAACAGCCACACAGCAAATATGGACTCCCAGGGCCCCTCTCCGGTGGGACTTCCGGGAACAGAAAGATGTGGACAGGAGACTGTACCGGCTGGACAGCCGGCAGTCCTTCATCCTCCAGCTGGCCCTGAGCCCGCCCAGCTGTCACTGTCTCCCCGGGCAGCTGCTGTGACCCTGACTTTCACCCCTGTGTCATGACTCTCCGTGCTGTCCTTTTATTTCCTATCTGAATTTCCCAAGATGAAACAGGTGCCAGCTAACATTGACACAACTCAGTGCTGTCTGCCCACACCCTGCCATGCACACTTTGTAGGAACCTAAATACTTGCTGATGGGTTGGCAGTTTTGGATGTGAGGTCTGACTATATATTTATAGCATTTGTTGTGTGTGTGTGTCTGCCGGCTGACTGCTGGGAGATACAACACCTATAGCAGTATTATACCTGCTGTTTGAAACAATGTAATTCAAAGAGTTTTAAGTTGTGAGGTCTGACTATATGTATAGCATTTGTCCTGTGTGTGTGTGTGTGTGTGTGTGTGTGTGTGTGTGTGTGTGTGTGTGTGTGTCCACCCGCCCGCCCACCCTCTGACTGCTGGGAGATACAACACCTAGAGCAATATTGTACCCGCTGTATTGAAACTATGTAATTCAAAGAGTTTTCAGTTCTAGGAACATTATAACTATCACCAACAGTGAGAATGCAACCAAAACAACAATGAAGCATCAGGGAGCTGGCAGGAGTAGAGCAGTGGAGGCAGCAGGAGGAAATAGCAGTCCCTCGCTTGGGTGCCACCTGCTTCCTCACCTGGGTCTCAGTGGCATATGAAAGCCACAAAATCAGAGGCAGCCCAGAGGGCAGGTGGGCTCTTTCTCCCAATCCCCTGGGACCCTTTCTAGCCACAGAGAATGACTGTCGGTTACCAGACCACCGGGCACGGTTTTCCCCCATTTGTTTAGCTGAGTCTCCCTGCCAGCACACCCTCCTCCCCGCCACCCCTCCTTCCAGACCTCGTCTAGCTAAGGAATACCTGTGCACCTTTAAAACTCAGACTATCAAGTGCCATCCCCTCTGTGAAGTCTCTCTGGACACTTCCCTCTTGGCAGACTGATGACCCTTCCCTGTGTCCCACAACAAACCCACACAAAGCTTCAGTCCCAGCTTGGCTAGTTCTCAGGGCACATACTAGATTGCAGGTCTGACTTCCCCAGAAACCCACCAGAGTGCAGGCTTCCTACAGGCAGAGGGTGCCTTAGTCACACTGCATTCCCTGCTGCTGGCACCGTTCCTGGTATGCAGTAGGTGCCAACTGGAGGAATGAGAGAGGGGAAGGAGGGAACACAATGGGGGGCCGGGCAGTGGGTTTTCTAAGTGTGCCAGCATGGGGACAAGAAGTCAGTTGGCTCCCCTTAAACCGCTCCACTGCAAAGCCTTCACTCTGCAGGAATAGCTGTGCCCCCAGGCAGGGGTGACTTGTCCCACGTCCTACAGTGGACAGCAGAGAGTAAGGTACAAGCCTTCCAGGCTGTTCTTTAAGGAGGGCCAGCTGGATGTGCCTGTATCTGGCACTGGGGGCCGGCAATGGACTAGAGAGTCAGGAATGCCACTTGGCAGTGCCATTGTGGCTCCTCTGACCCAAGCCTGTGCTATGACAGGGGGTTCAGCCAGGCCGTCCTGGCGGGGCGTCATGTACTTTCCAGTGCCCATGCGCATTGCATCCCTGGATGGGCTGTTCAGCCCTGCTGATCCTCGGTGTCCCAGAAGGTAACAGTGTCCTGGTGGCACAGAGATGGCCCTGAGGGACTGTAGGTCCCCCACCCCACCTCTTTCTCCAGAGAACTCTCCGGGCCAAGCCACAGCTCCTCACTCCCTCACCCCTTCTCCCCTGACTGTCTGCCTCTTCCCTCCACGCAGCCTGCCATTGCGGTTTTGGGTCAACATGATCAAGAACCCCCAGTTCGTGTTCGACATCCACAAGAGCAGCATCACGGACGCCTGCCTCTCTGTGGTGGCCCAGACCTTCATGGACTCCTGCTCCACGTCGGAGCACCGGCTGGGCAAGGACTCCCCCTCCAACAAGCTGCTTTATGCCAAGGACATCCCCAGCTACAAGAACTGGGTGGAGAGGTGAGTGCCAGGCCAGGCCGCCAAGGCCGGCAACTCCCTTGCCTAGGGGTCCGCCTGCCCCTCCACAGTGGGCCGGGGCTCCCGGGTGGGTCACTCACAGAGCCTGGTGGCACAGTGCCACATCCACATGCCCACACACTCGGCATTGTCCACTGACTCAGACGGAACACTTGGCTAGACGCTGCCACTGAGCTCTGCTTCCCTGCAACAAGGCCCAGATCTTAGGGGCTGAAATACTTTCTAGGTCCAGGAAGGAAACATGTAGTTCCCTGCTCTAGTCCCCACCAAAAAAAAAAAAAAAAAACTACTAAAAAAAAATAAAACAAAAAAGACTTCAAGGGAGCAATGAACATCTTGCCACAAAAAGGCTGGAGGCCTCTCCCCATCTGCCCCTGTTCATCTGGCTTGGCTGTTCTCCCAGCATCCTGTGGGGACGTCATTGTCACTCTGGACAGTTTCTCACTGTCCCAGCCCCTTGACTCTTACACCATGAGCTCTTGAGATCCGGAGCCTTGCAGTTCCTTCTCGGCCATGGTGGCCCGGATCTGCGCACGGCCTCACGGTGCTCCTGGGGCTGGAAGGCCACCTCTGCGTGAGGAGCTGGCTCGTCGCCGTGCAGAGCGCACTCCTGGTGAAGGTCGTTTATGGTCTGTCTGGGCCGCGTCAGCCCCGTTTGCCCAGCATCTGAGCTAAGCAGACAGATGATGCTTCATTTATCAACTTATTCATGAGGGTAGCCCTGGTGGATGATTCAGGATCCATAACCTCATTTTGTGCCCACAAAGGTGAAGGAAATATACATACAGAGAGGCTAAGTAATCAGCCCACCATGACTTTTAAGTGGCAAAGGTGAAAGTGATCCCCAAACTCAGCCAACCCCCAAATCTTTTTTCTACTATTTAGTATACCCTTAGACATGGCCTCTATCAACCCCTGTGGGGCCTCCGTGTGAACCAAGGGAGGTGCCCCTTGTGGCCAGAGGATGTGGCCCCGTGCCAGGGGATGCGGTTTGCTGGGTGCTGCTGTGCAGTGAGGGACCTGCACAACTCCGTGTGACAGTCTGGTCTGAGGGTCCCTTTCTCCCTTACTTCAAAGTAGCTTAAAGATAGGAAACTTGGGTGGGTGCTCAGATCTGGTGCCTTTTGGGAGTCAAAGAGGCCAGAAATTATTTCTGACTTGGTGACCAGACAAAACGAACAGTGTCATTTCGCCCATGACAGGGAGACATCTTTATACTTGTGTATTGCTGTCCCTTGTCCAGAGGGAGTAACTAAGGGGCTGGCGTCCTGGACACCTCAATAATACAGTTTTCCTAAAAGGGTTGGCTGTCCTATTCCCTCTTCCCTTTACACTATGATGTCCTTCCTGCTCACGCATACTGTCGGAGAGCAGCGAGCGAACTCTTTGGTTCTTGTACCTGACTGTGTCTGCATCACCAAGTGGGGGTCTTACCTCCCTGTACGGAGACAGAGGCTCATTCTTCTGACAGTGGACCTGCGAGGAGCAGGCCCTGTTGTGTGGTCAGCTGGCTCTTCAGCAAAGGGGGGGGGGGGGTAGCTGGGTTCTTGATTACCTCTGCCCCAGTGCAAGGGCTTCGTGATAGGCCCTCAGGCAGGGAGGATGGGAGCGGGGAGGTGAAGGGCTGAGCACTGATGGAACATCTGCGGAGAGGATGCTCCCGGGAACGTGGGCTGGTCGGCAGGCGATCAGAATAACACATGCACCAGGCTCATGGGCTCCCCCTCACTCGGTGCTAGATGAGGTCTGCACCACACAGCTGCTGTGGGTCATGAGTAACCCCAGTCCATTTGAGTATTTTTAGGAGGGGTTTGATGGTTTCCACTTCTCATCCCACCAGTTTCTTAGCAACCAGTGGCACTCCTAGGAAGTCACTTTCTCTTGCTAGAAGGCCCAGATCCCTTCTCCTCTCATTCTGGGGTGAGGGTGCAAAGATGGAGGACAGGGAGACCACAGAGCCAGGTCTGGGAGAGCAGGCCCAGGGTGCTCTGGGCTGGATGACGCGTGGCTCACTGCTCCTCTCGCTCCACAGGGGCCTGGCCTCTGGGCTCGTCTGGCACCCTGAAAGGGAAGGGGGACCCAGAGCGCAGCACTCACAGCAAGCCTGGTCTCTCAGCTCACCCCTCCAAGGGCAGGGGCAGCCTCCTGTTTGGGAGAACAATGGTAGAATACTCTCCTTCTGTGGCCTGGGTTCGCCCACCTCTGAATTCACTGCCCGACTGGTGTGAGCGCACACACAGCCTGCACGGGACTCAGGCTTAGTAACTCTCTGCGCCCTACACCCATGTGGAGAGGCCTTCTGCCCCATCACAGCTAAGAAGCAGGGTTTACCCTGGCTGGCCCTCTCTACAAGGGGAGTAGAAAGTGTATGGTCTCAGGAGGGCTCGCAACTCTGTCGGCTGAACAGCTCAGGTGATTCTAGGTTTGTCTTTCCTAGAGGTTCACCTGTCCCTCCTCCATCTGGTCCTTCCATCCCATTTCTGCCTCCAAATACCTTGCGATGCTGATGGTTGGTGGCCCAAAGGGCCAATGCCCAGGCTCTCCGTGCCTCCATGCCAGCATGAGGGCTTTTGCTCGTGGCCACGTCTAGGGAAAGGAGAGGAATTCTCGGTTTCCCAGCAGCGGTTGGCTGCCGCACTCCCCTTCCAGGGCGGAACCTGGCCGTGTTGTCACCACGAACTGGTGTGTCACGGTTCGTTGTAACATCTGTTTTGTCACCGATCGCAGTACAATGTTCATGTTCAGCAGTAATTTGCTCTCTTTTTAAGTTGGAAGAGCTCCAAGGTTGTCCGCACGGCCACATTAGCCTCGCTCACTCGCACGGCATAGGCTTCTCCTGCGGGAGCGAGTGCCGTGGAGTCACCATCGGCCCCCTGGGGGTGGGATGGGGGGTGTCACCCACATGAACGCCATCGATCACAGGTGTCACCACGTGGAAAAGGTCAAGAATTTTAAATATTTAAACATGCCTCCTAAGGAAACCATCTATTCCAAATGTAAAGCGATGACAGTTCACCCTGGGAGCTCTGATGGAGGTGATGTGTAGACATTTCATTAACTTGTTCATTAATCCCTGGGTTGAGTGTTTTGGGTATTCATCGTGGGTGCACTGGGTGCTCAGGATAGAGGAGAGCTGGTCCTTCCCTGTGGCGCTCGTGGGGAAGCGCACACAGACGGGCACTGGGCAGGCCCCGTGAGCCATGGCAGTGGAGCCCTCAGGGAGTGGGCCAGTGACTGGGCCAAGGGAAAGAGGCACTTGTGCAGGGCCTTGAAAGGTAAGCATCTGGGGACATGGAGCGTCAGGCTCCAGTGCTCTCCATGTCTACCGGGTCCTGTGGTGTTTGAAGGGATGACAGTACTTTGATCTCATCTAAGAGTTCAGGGCTGGGAGACCACCCTCTTAATCCAGAAAGTAGAGGTGAGACACCGTCACACACTGGGCCCCTCCCGTGGAAGCCCGCTGATGTGAGACCCTGCAGAATGGCCGGCCGTGGAGAACCCAGCTCTCTGCAGCTCCCTGAGCACTGATTTCAGGACCCCAGGAGTGCAGGACCCACCTGGTATGAGCAGATGCAGCAAAGACAGCTGGCCAGTGCTGGGGCCTGACCTCCACAGGCCTGGGCTTTGGCTAGCCTGCTGGGTCCTGACCAGCTCAGGGGCAGCCTGGGGACTTTCAGAACACCTGTGTCTTTTTTTTTTTTTTTCTTTTTTACAGAGACAGAGAATCAGAGAGAGGGATAGATAGGGACAGACTGACAGGAACGGAGAGAAATGAGAAGCATCAATCATCAGTTTCTCGTTGCGACACCTTAGTTGTTCATTGTTGCTTTCTCATGTGTGCCTTGACCATGGGCCTTCAGCAGACCGAGTAACCCCCTTGCTCGAGCCAACACCCTTGGGTCCAAGCTGGTGAGCTTTGCTCAAACCAGATGAGCCCACACTCAAGCTGGTGACCTCGGGGTCTCGAACCTGGGTCCTCCGCATCCCAGTCTGACGCTCTATCCACTGTACCACCGCCTGGTCAGGCAAAACACCTATGTCTTTTGAAGAAGAATGCACTGGGAGCAAGTTCAAGGACAGGAGCCCAGGCTGACCTTTCCCTTCCTCGCTGCTCAGCCAGCTGATAAGAGCACTTGTTTGCAGTTCATTAATAGGGCCTAATTGCATCCTTCACAATCAATAAGGCTTCTCGAGGGCAGAGTCCAGTGCCAGGACTGCACGCCAGTGTGCACGCAGCGGAGAGATGCCAGGGCAGGGTCGCCGTCAGGTGCAAGGGGTGCTGTGAAGAAGACGGGGCTGGACAGAGCTCTGGAGGGGTGTCGGGAGAGGTCAGGTAGGGATGGCCAAACCCCGCGGGCAGGACGGGCTCACTGAGTACCGGGCAGGGCTGGGGATGAGAACAGGACAGGAGGCCCGCAAGCCTCACATCATCAGGGCACGGGGCTGTCCGTGGCTACTCCATCGGCGACTTAGAACAAGCTAAAGCTGAGGACATGTGGTTGATCCGTTCCTGGGTTAGTGTGTGGCCACAGATGTGCACTGATCCGATCCAGCACCCTCCACACCTGAGCAGCAGAGAAACACGGGGCCACTCGGGGCAGACCCGGCCTCGTGATTAGAGAGGATGTGCGAAGCCGGGCTCCGATGCCGTCAGGATAGCCACCTGTGGCTGCCGGCCGCGGAACAGAAGCAAGAGACATTTGTTTGTGTTTTTCACCACTGCAACCCAAGAACAGAGCCCTTTGCCTGGCAGACATTTTATTTTATTTATTTTTTTACAGAGACAGAGAATCAGAGAGAAGGATAGCTAGGGACAGACAGACAGGAACGGAGAGAGATGAGAAGCATCAATCATCAGTTTTTTGTTGCGACACCTTAGTTGTTCACTGACTGCTCAGTGGGCATGGAGTCGGGAGGGGATGCTGGGTGATACAGGTCTTGGGAGTGGCCAGGCTGAGAGTCACCGCTGAAACCCCTGGGCCACTGCTGTAAACGTGGCACACGGGCGTTTGTTGTATTCCGGAAACAGTGGCAATGAGTGTGTCTCTGGCTGGCGCTTTTATACCTGGCGTCCCATTAGGTCAAGAGCCCTGAGGAACCCGAGGATGTTTTGGAGGGAAGGGGTTGCAGGCCTGGAAGAGCAGGCTATTCTGGGACCTAACAAAGGAACCAGAACGAGACAGGACAAGGAACTGAGGCCCTAGGACCTGTGACAATGAGGGCGGACCAGGGAACCAAGGACCCCACACCAAAAGAAGGTCGTGAAGGATGGAGGTCCGTGTGAGCCCAGGCAGGACTGACCCGAGTCCGCAAGCCCCTCTGAGCAAGGCTGTCTGATTAAACGCTTGTCTCTGTGCCCATCTCGACAGCATGTCATGGGCTGAGACCTCCCGTCAAAATGCAATCAGTTCCACAATGCAGTTGGCGAGTGTGTCTGTGCAGCGGGCACCAGGGGGACAGGAGTGTCTCTCTGACCACCCCTCCCCTTGCCAGAGGGCACAGACTTCATCTCCCTCCTGCTGCCTGCCTCATTTTGCAGACACAACGGCAGGTCTGCGATCGCAGCACCCCTTCGGCTCTGAGCAGGGCGGCCAGCCTGCCCTCGCCGCGGGAAATGGAACTGTCAGGCCCTTGAGCGTGATGACCGTCATGGCACGCAAGTGCCACCCATGCCAGCCTGGCACCCAACTCCTGAGCACCCGCGGGGAGCGGTGGCAGTGGGGGATCAGGACTGATGGGTCCACAGTAGGTGCAGGGCGGGACGGTACAGACATAGGGCTGGGGTCCAGGGCGAGACGTGAGACGGTCCCGGAGCCTCTTAAATCCGATCAAGCCTTGAGCTCTGGGAACTCCTGGGGCCTGTCACTGTCACCTACACTTACACGGGGGAGAGTGAGTGCCGCTCCTAAAACTCTGTGCCCAGATGCCTTACCTGCCTCGCCTCCCTCGCTCTCCTCCCGGCCCTGGTGAAGGTCCCTGCAGCTTTCCTAGCGCTCAAGGTCCCACAGGGACTCCTGGGTGTGCTTTCTCACTGTCCCACTGTAACTCGGCCGGTCCTCGGTCCCTTTGACGTGGCTCACATCCCAAAAGAGCCCGGGAGAGGGTAGGTACGGCTGTCCTCAGGGCCCCAGGCCCTCGAGTCCCTCATTAGGAAACGGCACGGCTCCCCTCTGGCGGGAGAGTTGGGGTTTGCTGCATAAAATGTCAAATTGCAGAAATTAAAAATGTAAATGCTGGCATCTAATTAACCAGTTGACAAGAGCGCACAGCTGCAAGTGACAGTGACTGATTGCCTTCTGCCAGCCTCTCTCCCCCGGCAGCCCCAGCTCCTCCCGGCAAACCCCAGAGAGGGGAGGACATCGGGGCACAGCAACTGCTTGGAAGAGCCTTTGGGGCCTATGGAGGGGACCTCTGACGTCTACAGGACGAGACAGGGTATGAGAGGGACACAAGCGACCAACAGGACCTGGCTAGGAACAAAGACGATGCAGGAAACAAATGCTACCTCTTGGCTCCTGGTTCCACCTCTGTCCACCCTGACAGCGCCTGGTCCTCTCCCCACGTCCCTCCCCTCTGTGCCTCCTGCATCCAGAGCTGCAGAGGATTCTCCCTGGACAGACCCTGCGGCCCAGCGGGCATAGCACCCACCATGGTCCCCAGGGGGTCACACACGGACATCTGCTGGCCCCAGACACAGCGCTGATAGTGTCCCTCTCTCCCCTGCCCATGGGCACCGCGCTAACGCCTGTCCTCCCCACGCCCACCCCTGGCAGGTACTATTCAGACATCGGGAAGATGCCGGCCATCAGCGACCAGGACATGAACGCGTACCTGGCCGAGCAGTCCCGGATGCACATGAATGAGTTCAACACCATGAGCGCCCTCTCGGAGATCTTCTGCTACGTGGGCAAGTACAGCGAGGAGGTGAGCCCGGCCCTGCTGCTGGAACCAAGGGCACCACCCTCGGGCCCGCCCACCTCCAACGGGGACGCTCCGCCCACCGCCCGGGACTGGGGGCTGTGCCGTACCGTGCCACACCGCGCGGATTCGGACACTAGAAATGGTCCATTCCCTACGTTCCGCACGAAGCCCTGTTCTTCTCACAGAGACCAAGTAACTGTTTCTCTCTCTCTCTCTCTCTCTCTCTCTCTCTCTCTCTCTCTCTTTTCTGTTTATTCCCTGGTATTCATTCTCTTTATATTTTCCATTTCTCTCTTTGATCTGCTTTCCTTTAAACAAGCAAGTCCCCCCTCCCAGGGGCAGGCCACACAGTACAGTATGGGGGGGGGGGGGCAGAACAGATACAGACAGAGCAGAATGGAATCTGTGTTTCCTCGCTGGGTTCCCTAGCTGCGAAACCTCACCTGAGATCCCTGTCCCTGCAGACGGGACCTTCCTTCTGGTCAGTACAAAGGTGTGATGGGAGTTTTCTTGGCCGTACAGGCTTAGACCAGTGGATTCGGGCCCAGGCTCCCGGTGTCCGAGCAGCAGCATAACCACCCTCTCTGTGCCCGGGCTCCTCTTCCTCCTCCAGCCTCGTCTCCAAGAGAGGATCTGGGAACCCCAGGCTGAGGAAGGAGCCCCAGCAAGGTGCAGGGCCTGGCGTCCCACACGGTGCTGTGAACCGCAGTGGAGGAGAAGCCAGCGGTGGGCGCCGTAGGGGAGGGACCTGATGCCACCCTGCGGGCCAGTGCTGGCCCAGGACAAAGTCCGTGCCTGTCTGTGGCCACATGACAGAAGTCAGGATGATGTGGCGAGTGCCAGTGTGTGAACGCAACTGACTCGTCGTGGAAAGAACAGCTCCCAAGTGAATCCACACGTGCACTGGTCTCCTGCTGGGGTTAAAACGGCCCATCTTTATGAAACATCAGTGCCAGTAACTGCTGGTTCTTGGCCAGCTAAGAAGTTGGCAACTCTATCATGGTCTCCTCAATTACCAATGCATTAACTGGGCCAGGAAATCCAAAGCTCTGAGAGCCTGCCCTCAGTTCTCAGCCTCCTCCTCTCCTCCCCTTCCCTCAGCTGCTCCCTGCCCCCTGCGACCCCGGCCCAGCAGATCCCACCTGTGTCTGTGGGAGCCCCTCTTTGAGGGGCACTGTGTGCCGGGTGCTCACATATCCTACTTGCCTTGATCCTCTGCCCTGGAGCAGCCCAGAGGGGGACAGGAGTTCCCACATTATACAGATGAGGAAGTGGGTCACAGAGGCACAGAGGTGGGGTTCGGAGATGTTGTGCATTCCATCCCAGATCACCCAGCTAGAAACCGGTGAGCCCTTTATTCGATCTCACGTCTCCTGAGTCTGAGTCAAATTCGAACACATCCAGGAAAAAGTGCCCCAAATGCTCACCTGTCCTTGTCCTCCACCGACCGACCGACCGACCGTCTGAGCTCAGAAGAGGCCTTGGCAGCCACCCTTCATTAGGTGTTAACGACTAGTAAAGCTTAGGATGTATTAAGCTGCTAGCGGGGTTTTTTTTCCTAATAGACAAAGCAAAGCCAAATGAGTTCAGACCTCCCTTTATTGGAGGGGGCGGGTAGGCTTTCTTAACATCCACAAAATCACCGAGACCGGGGGATCGAACTGTCTGAGGCTTAACCTGCAGGAAACTGGAGCATCTTTGCATAGGTGTCTTTGGCCCGCTCTCAGCTGTCTTATGTGGGCAGTAAAACGTGCACATTTATTCAGACAAGCTGTCCTGTGTGCTGAAATCCTGTGCTCACTGACGAACAGGTGCCCACACACTGTACCCCATGCCCAAGTGCTCCCTGCATTCCCTATGCTTGTTCCCCGGGCTGTCGGCTTACCCAGCGACATCACGTGTTCATTCTCATGTGCACCTGTTTCCCCAAGACTTCAGTCTGCCCGTACCCTGAGAACACAGGCATGTACGTACAAACTAGTAACCTCCCTGTTCTTGCCCCCTGCACAGATCCTCGGACCTCTGGACCACGATGACCAGTGTGGGAAGCAGAAACTGGCCTACAAACTAGAACAAGTCATAACCCTCATGAGCTTAGACAGCTGAGAACCGTCCTTCCAGGCCCCCCTGGAGGGAGGGACACACCAAGCCGTGCCTCAGTCTAGATGATCATCTTTACCAAGTGCAAGTTCTGACTGGCGTCCACAGCAGCCCCTACGCAGCGCTGTCTCTCTCGCTCGCTCTTGCTCTCTGTCTCTCCCTCTGCCTCTGTCTCTCCCTTTTTCCTGGATCCCTTCTCTTTCAGTTGCTTGGCCAACACAACTGAGCCAAGCCACCAACCCAGGGTGGCCAGTCCTGCAGCGTGGCCAGTCCCCCAGCAGGGGACCCAACCATATCCCAGAGGGTGCTCTCTTTCCCAGCTGACCCGGGGCATCAGCAACGTGCAGACGAGGAGCCATGGACAGAGGATGTCTCCATGCTGCTACTGCACCCTCCACCCCTTGAGAGCCCCCCGCTGGTCCGCACCTTGGCCTGGAGAAGAGGCAGTGAGCTCAGTATTACCCTGGCTGGGAAGACATCACCTGGTGCTCCCTTCCCACAGGTCCACCTCCAAGGGGTCAGTCAGCGGTATGATCCCTTAGCAGCCGTGAGAAGAAAGGTCATACCTCTTACATATGACCAGAGTTTGGGGCGGCAGGGTGAGGAGTTGGGAGGTGCTCTGTTGAGCTCTGTCACTTGGGTTGGCATCTAGAGGCCTCCTTGTCCTCTTGCGATCTTCTTGGAGCTCTTCCAAGTGCCCATAGGGACCTGCCTGCCAAGACTTATCCCCTGGCTGTGAAAAGCCAGACAGGAGAAAGACTAGCAGTTATGTTCTATCCTGGTGACACTGCTGACCTTCTCATGTCTCAGAGGCAGAAATGTAACGTGGAAGGGAAGAAGAGGAGAGTCCATCACCCTGGATTCAGAATTTGTTGTTTTCCATTCACCTTCAAGTGCAAGTGACTCCTGGCCGTAGTCATAGCTGTGCCATTGCCAGGTCCTCTGTCTAGAGTAGGCAACTCCATCCCCTTTGGCCATCGCTCGCTGAAGGTCAACATGTAGTGCAGAGTGCACCCAGGCACCCGGGAGACTCTACCTCCAGCCGTGTCCATGGCTCCGCCTCCACTGTCCTTCCTGAGAACTCTGTAGAAGGCAGGGGCAGTCAGCCTAGCCACTGGACGCCCGCAGAATCCGGTGCCATTGCTACACAGATGCCTGTGTCACTGACTATCCAGTGATCCTGGGGAACTGTTTCATCCACATCTCAGCTGTCTCCTTAGTCAACTTCCCCCCTCATCTCTCCCACAGTCATCATCGGAAGAAATGCACTCCAGCACAGCCTCGCAGAGACAAACCAAAATGCCAGCCGAACTCAGCCCCCAGCGGCCACATCTGGGAGGACCGGAACGTCAAGCTGAAGGACGTGTCCAGGACTGGGAGGAGGAACACAGAAGTGACCTCAGCCCTAGCATCTGTCTCTCCGTCCATTCTTTCATCTGTGGATACATCATTTCAGCCAGCCAGGTAGATGTGTGCTCAGACACGAGTCCTAGGTGAGCAGGGGCCATTGTGAGAGACGTCCCAACGAGGGTCAGGAAACCTGGAATCTTGCAGGGACCTTGGAGGCCATCCGGTCCAGTCTCCCACCACAAGCAGGAACCTCTCCTGGCAGCCCGGGGGCACTTTGCGCACCACTCTGAGAGGCAGGGAAAAGTGTCGTGTACGGTGGGATGGAAGATGAGTCTGGCCTTCACACCTCCAGCATCAGACATCGTGCCCTGCCATCCACGCAGAGGAGCCCCAAGTGGAAAGAAGGAGCCACATCATTTCCAACAGTCTGTGGAGCATCTTGTACTTGTCAGAACACTCCCCCCTTTGGCTATGAATATGTGTGCATGTGTGTGAGCTCATGTGCCCACACTTGTGCACGTGTGTGTGTGTGTGTGTGTGTGTGTGTGTTTGTGCCCCGGGAGCAGGCAGAGAGCTCAGATTTCTTGTCCTATGTAGGGGGGTTTAAAATGTTTCTTTTCCTTGCTCATCAGTTCATCCTGCAGCTCCAGGTCATTTCAACACTTGTTTTCTATGCTGAGTGCTGGTGGGTGGAACGCCATGTCACCCATCTGTAGGAAATCAGGGTTGTCACGGGCCGAGGGCGGCCTGGACTTGACTGGGGGCCAGGCAGTGGTGACCCAGAGCAGGGTATCACGTGGCCTCAGGGAGGACACACGGTGGACAAAACGTAAGAAACCTAACCAACAGGAAGAGGAAAAGATTCACGTCAATGGGGGGAAATAACCAAAGGTTTTGGCAAATGAAGTGCCAGGCGACGCAGCATGGAATTTCTACCCCTGGTCACTTGCTCTTCTCCCAAGGCGCCAGGGACCCTGGCTGGCCAGGAAGGAAGCATGGGAGGCGGGCTGAGGGGGCAGCTCGGCTGCCACAATATTTTTGCACATGTGAAGGGTTGGGGAGGAGAGAGACACAAACATATTTAACACAGATTTGCTGAATGGAAGCTGTGTGTGTGTGTGTGTGTGCGCATATGAGTGAATGTGTTCTCATTTATTTTTTAAGTTTTGCACAGATAGAGAAAAAAATGAACAAGCAGGAAAAAGAACTCAACACGGTTCTGTTGGAGCTTTTATTTTTTACTGGATTATTATTATTGGTATCGTTCCTTTGTCGGTACAGAACTCTTTTTTTTCCTCCCCCACGTTTTTGTTATAAGAGGAACGTCAAACCCCTCAGAGAAACGTCAATGTCAGGAGGAAGGGGACAGAAGAAGGGACTCGTTGGTTCAGCTCGCTCCCCTCAGGTCCCCTGAGGGAGGAGTTTCGGGTAGGTCCGACTGTGACTGGTGGGGTGGGTGGTGGCCGGTGCCTTGTTTGCCTGCCTGGGGATGGAGAAACGGAACAGTCGTGCAGAGTTACAACCCACCGGGTCTGTGAAAAGTCTTTCCTTTGGCTGTTTGTGTCCCACTGATTTCATTTGGGCTCTCGGTGCACGTGCGCTAGGTCTCGGAGTGAAGACGAGGCAGCGTTGTCAGAAAGCTGTCCTTTTCCCCATCTTTCCAAAACTCCCCTGGGAATCCCCAATCTCAGAGCAGGCCAGAGAGCTGCCCGGGCGGGCGGCTGGGGGCTGGCACACACCAGACTCGGGCCTGGGGGAAGGGAGGTCCCCTCAAGTCTTTCCTGTCACAGTTCATTAGCAGGGTTACAATTCTGTTTAAGGTGGGACCTTTATATGACTCCTGAGTCCTGGGCATCGAGCAGGAGAGAAAAGGCCACCCTCCCCTCCCCCGACTATGCCCCTCCTGTACCTCCCTCCCCTGGAGACCCCAAGGTCACAATGGTACACAGAGATGATGCACTAAACACTGACCTGGGGTAGCTGGAGGGAGATGGGCTGAAGGCTGGCAGGGGTAGGAAGCGGGGGGCGGGGGGCTCTGTGGGGTCCTGAACGTACAGTGGGGAAATAAAGCTTCAGGCTGGTCACTTCTCGGGGGGAGGGGGGCACATGACTACCCAGGTATAGGCTTTGGCACTCTTTGTCCTTCCTTGTAAAGAGAGACCCTGACATTTATTGGTGACCACAGGTAGTGCCATTCAGTGAGGTTGGCTATTGTGTCACTTCCTTCCTCAGGAAAAGATGTTTTTCTTGCCTTCTGCATTCAGTGTGGTTTTAAATTTAGGGACCACCTGAGTGTCCCACAGGCCAAGGTACGTCCACACCCCCCAGAGTGATATACACACCCATGGGCAGCCCCCAGAGCATGGGGGCCAGTGAGTGAGGCCCGAGATGTTTGAGAGAGAGAGAGAGAGAGAGAGAGAGACCCCTTAACTAAATCCCAAAGTTTGAGGCAGATGCCCAGGACCGGGCCCAGGCAGAAGAGGGAGTCACCGGAAGGTGAGGTTGCTGACCTGGACCCCTTGGGCCCAGCACTCACCCCCAGCCTGGGGTTAATGTCTGTGTACTGTCCCACAACCCCCCCGCCCCGCCCATCAGCGTCCTCGTGCTCATGTCCCCTTGCATGGCTGGCTTCTGAGTGTGCCTCCTCTGTATCCGTCTTGCCTGCCTCCTGCACGTGTAGCCTCTGCCCCATGGTCATATGTCCACTAAAGTACCAGAGCACCCCCCCGGGGGGGGGCAGCTCAGCCCTCACAGCCCAGCCCTCTGCCCACCATCAGCCCAGCCCCGTCCCAACACCGCCTCCCTGAGTGGTCAGGCTCCCCCACCCAGCCAGACTCTGTGGGTCCCCATCAGAGGAGCCCCAGCAATGGTCTCCCAATGACCTCTACTTCAGGCCAGAGCCAAGTCCGGCCGATGTTGCCGGAAGCCTAACTACCACTTGCTTTGACCCAAAAGGAAAGCCCTGTTTCCCATCTGTCCTTGCTCGGGACTCTATGGCTTCACATTGATGCAAAGTTCAAGTTTATTATTATGAATCAAGAACCAACATTCCCACCTTCCAGAGAGCCAGGGAGGGAGGAAGGGAAGGCGTAGGGATGCGCTCTGCAGGCAGGTGGTCCATGGACATTTTTCCCTTGGTCCTCCCGGGTGTGGGCCGCCCCAGTGAGCAGCCCCAGTTCGGATCTCTGCGCAGCGTTTCTGTGAATGAATAACCTCCAGGGACCAGAGTCCCCACTTGCCCCCAGGAGGACCCCCCCCACACACACACACACACACGTGTGCACAGGAAGATCCTGGCCTTCCCTCTTGTCCTTAGTTCACACCACGGACCTCCTCTTAGCCTTCAAGACAGGCGACTAAGGACCCGACCTCCCCCCCAGCTCTTCCCCTTTAAACTACGTGAGCTTTTTATTTGGGGTTTTATAGTTCTTTGTTTAGTATCTATATATTTTAAGAGTTCACAATTGAGGGAACCCAGTTGTGGCTATAAAGTTCAAATTACTAGCAGGGAAGGGAGAAACAAAACTACCTGTGACTTCCCAGGGGATGAGGGGAGCTTCCAGGCTGGAGCCAGCTTCCCCGTGTCATTACAGAAAGGGTGAGAACATGCCAGGGGAAGCCTCCTCCGTGGTTGCTAACACTCTTGGTACTTCCCCTGCCCCTCTGATGGCTGGAACCTGCAACGCTCCCCCTGCTCCCCCTGCCTCCTGTTATGCCCCTCCCCCCCAGGTGGAGCAAACAGGAGCCTTATTTTACAGATAGCAGGCTGAGGACAGCCACAGGTGACATTGAAGAGGCAGCCCCTGAGAGAGCCTGGCCCACTGCTAACCTCTTTTCCTCCTGGTGTTTAGAGGTTGGCAAAACCCTCCCCTGGGAAACTGACCATTCCCCTTTCCAGACATTCAGAAGAGACCTTATTCTTCCTTAGTTTATTTTTTTATTTTTTTTTACCAAAGGTCTTTGCTCACAGTAAAATTATTTTTTATTAGGCAGAGTATCCACTTGAGTAAACATATAGGGGTTTTTTTGGTTGTAAAAGTAATACATACTTACTTATTCAAGTCCCAAATAAATTCCTTGACTGGTGACTACCCCAAAGCAAACCTAAATAAAAACAAAAAAGCCCTAATAACTAAAGAGAGCCTTCTCTGTGTGTTGGCAGAGAGTGGGCTGGGCCTGGCCCAGGTGTCCTGTGTCAGGTGGGCTTACCCTTCCCTCTCCTTCCCGCCACTCCACCCCCTTCACTCTATCTCGCTTTGGCTCCGGGCTGCCTCTGATGTTGTTGAATCCTACCCATTTCTCACCAGCTGCCTGCAAACTGCAAGGAGTCCCCCGTGAGGGATTGATCATGGAGGGCCCCAGTCCCCTCCCCCGCGAATGCACGTACCCTAGTCAAGCAGACAGGTCTATGCAGCTCGCCTTCCTTGAGTTTCTTCACCTGGAATTAGAACTTCTTTTGTTAGTATCTCTGATCTTCCGACTCAAGCACATTTTGTAGAATTCAAAACAGAGGACTTATTCAAGAGCAATGCAAAGGCCACTAAGAAACTGAGACCACTTCACCAAACAGGTGAAGTGCACATCATTCAGGCCCATGACCAAGATGGGGTGCGTGTCCTCATGTGTGATCCTCTCTCCCTTCCCCAGCGTTCCCGTCAGCTTGTTGGCTCGTCAAACCTTCTGTTCTTTAAAAAAAAGAAAAGCTAGTTTACCTCAAAGAATCTTGTTTCCATTTGGAAACCAATGACTTTGTGTTGTAGAGTGGACAACCCTTCCTTCCATCATCCCCCGTCTGGACCTGGTGGCCTCGAGGCTCCCGGGTCCGAGCTTCCTCACGTGTCAGCTACGCTGACCCAGAACAAGAACCCAGGCCTTGAGATGGGAAGGAAGGGTTGAGTGCAACTGCCCTCCTCCCCACTTTAGCTTGTAGGGACCAGCCTATCTCTTCCAGCAGGGTTCTGCCAAGTTACCATAGCAACCAGCAACTCCAGGGTACCACAACAGACAATGGCTCAGTGAGCCAGGCATGGGGGGGAGAGGAGTCTGCCTGGTTCGATGACCCAGAGTTAAGTCTCCAAAACTAGAGGGAAGAGGAAGAACAGGAAAGGAGGGAAGGGTGATTTACGGAACAGGCAGGAGTCTCAGAGAGAGGCCACCGAGGGAGGTAGGGCAGGTCAGTCCTGCTCTGGTCACCCCATTCCAGCCCCACCCCACTTCTGTTTCCATAAAGCTCCCACCTTGAACACTGACCCTTACAACAAAGCAAAGCATATCTTTAGTCGACAGTGTTATAATGAGCCTCAAAGCTAGGTGGGTGAAATCTCTTAGAGGGTGAGGGTCTTCTGGTTTTGATTTTTAAAGAGTATCCTAGTAAGATTTAAAAAAAAAAAAGATTTTAAAAGAAGTTTTTAAAAAGGAAACTTATGCTATTTCAATTGGAGCGCAGTTGTAACTTGGTAAAGGCAAGCTCCTGTACCTTTGTTATAATTAATTGTATACCTGTGTATGTAAATATAAGGCATTCCTATTTTGCAGTTCAGAACAAAAAAAAAACTTATTTGTAATATAGAATAAAGTTTATTAAAAAATAATAAAATGCGGTTTGGAATTTGGGGGTATTTCTTTTTGTGGCTGGCCGGGAGGGGGAGGGACAAGGCTGTCCATCAGAGGGCAGTGATGACCCACCTCCTACCTCCTACCTCCGCGCTGTAGGCTCTGGCACCTTCTCTCTCCAGCCGCGGGGCAGCTAAACTTGACCATTAGCGATGCATCCTTTCACTTAAGGCTCTGATTTTACTTATAAAGCAGATGTCTCAGAATCAATGATGCTTCAAGATAGGGAGAGCAGGCCCTGGCCGATTGGCTCAGTGGTAGAGCGTCGGCCTGGCATGTGGGAGTCCCGGGTTTGATTCCCGGCCAGGGCACACAGGAGAAGCACCCATCTGCTTCTCCACCGCTCCCCCTCTCCTTCCTCTCTGTCTCTCTCTTCCCCTCCGGCAGCCAAGGCTCCACTGGAGCAGAGTTTGCCCGGGCGCTGAGGATGGCTCTGTGGCCTCTGCCCCAGGCGCTAGAGTGGCTCTGGTCGCAACAGAGCGGCACCCCAAGATGGGCAGAGCATCGCCCCCTGGTGGGCATGCCGGGTGGACCCCGGTCGGGTGCATGCGGGAGTCTGTCTGACTGCCTCCCCGTTTCCAGCTTCAGAAAAATACAACAACAAAAGAAAAAGATAGGGAGAGCAGGCATGTCACCAGCCAGGGATGTGGTCAGCAGACATCACTTCTGTGTCCCACTTGACCAGCCTGAGTCCCTCACCACACAGCCCCCTAGGCATGCACTAACCCTTAGAGTTGCTCTGGAGAGAGACCCGTTGGCACCCTGGCTGTATGTAAGTCTTCTAGGCAAGCTATACCTAATGCAAATGATTTTATCATCCCCCCAGCCCACCCCCACGTTTTGATATAATATGGAGACCTCCAATACAACATGTCTCTGGAGTAGAAACAGGAGAGGGAGAAAAACAGAATGAAATGGGCGATGGTGGAAGAAGGGAGCAGAGACAGGAAGGCAGTAACTCTGCCTGCTGCGTGCTTCTATCTATGGCCCGTGCTGGCCTTACAATGGTGGTGGAGGGTGGGGCGGGAGGCGGAGCAAATGCAGATGGAGTAGCATCAGCCCTGGAACCTACACCTATGCCAGCAGTTCTCAACCTGTGGGTCGCAACCCTGGCAGGGGTCGAACGACCAAAACACAGGGGTCGCCTAAAGCCATCAGAAAATACATATTTCCTATGGCTTTAGCCACTGAGAAGCCGCGCTACCGTCTGCAGCAGCACTATTCAGCTTGAACGCATGCTGTTATGGACGTGCGTTCCAAACTGAATGCCTGCGGTCATGCGCAGATGTGATTGCATCATCCATCCAGGGCCTAAGGGGCAGGGGAAGCAGGAGGAATGCTCCACAGTCCATAGCAGTGCGGCTGGTCATCCACAGCAATGTATTACGTGTGTCCGGCACTTGCTGACGTCATCAGTGGGCGGGTGCAGCAAGCCCCGGAGGACAGAAGCCTAGGAGGCGGAGAGGCAAGAGGCGGAGAGCCAAGAGAGCCTGCAAGACAGCCTGCTGGTGTAAAAAAGGTTAATAATGTAAAAACAGTACACACACCATATACACAATACTGTGTAAGTGTAAGGTGCTTTGTGTGTAATCATTACACAGTACACAAAGCAGCTTACACTTACACAAAGCACCGTACATTTACATAGTGTGAACTACATCGGTCTTATACTATAAGAGACCACTATAAGATGTAGTTCACACTGTTCCCCAATGTATAATTATCTCCCATATCTCCCACTATTTTCCCATATTCTGAATGAGGAAACTGCTGAAATCAGCGGTTTCTGGCATTGAATCCGCCTCCTATTGATTTCATTGGGAGTGCAGCGGATTTGTGGAAGAGAGCTCCCGAGAATCTCGGGTTACCACACAATCCACCGCAGCCTCCTTTTGATTTCAATAAGAGGCAGAGAAATGACAGTTTCCGACACATTTCTTCCTCTCCTATTCAAGTCAATGGGAGGCCGCAGCAGATTCCGCTCAAATATAGAGCATGTTGCTTAATTTTTTTCACGCTAGAACTTTTCCTAGAGCAGAAAAATTCCAAAGGTGGAATCTGCCACCCCCAATAGACTGAAAGAGGCCTCACAGTGAGGAATCTGCTGTGCGGATTCTGCAGTGTAAAAGATCTGCCTCCTATAGAAGTCTATTGGGGGTGGCGGATTCCACCTTTGGAATTTTTCTGCTCTAGGAAAAGTTCTAGCATGAAAAAAATTAAGCAACATGCTCCATATTTGAGCGGAATCTGCTGCGGCCTCCCACTGACTTGAATAGGAGAGGAAGAAATGTGTCAGAACTGCATTTCTGTCCTACAGGGGATCTCTCTTCTGCGGAATCCACGGGTCTCCCATTGAAGTAAATGAGATGTGGATTCCACCGCAGAAACCGCTGCTTTATAGCATGAAAGAACCCTGAAAGATACCATGCTGTGCAGAAACTGCAGTGTATCCTATGATGTAGTTCACACTGTTCTATATAGAAAACTTGCCACTAATCTGGAAAAAACAGATCCATTAGTTAAGCAGCTATTTACGGAATGGGAGCCCCAATACACTAGGTAAGGAGGTCCATTAGTAATAAATATTTCTCAATATATAATTAAATATTGTTTTGTGATTAATCACTATGTTTAAATTATGTTTGATTTGTAGCAATGAGAATACATAATGCATATCAGGTAAATATTTATATTCCGAATCCTAACTGTAGCAAAATTACAGTTATGAAGTAGCCACCAAAATTATTTTTTGGTTTGGGGTCACCGCAACATGAGGAACTATATTGCAGGGTCACGGCATTAGAAAGGTTGAGAACCACTGACCTATGCTCTTCTGTCATTCAACAAGCTGCACTTAGGCAGATACTTGCATCTCAGAGCCTCAGGTCAGTGGATGGAGAAGGCTGAGCTGGATGTCTCCATGACATTCCAATGTTCTCTTAGTCAAAGAGAAAACCAGGAGGTAAGAGGGTCAGGAAGGAAGCAGGTCAAGGAAGGAGAAATGGAACAGTGATAAAGGGAAGAGGTAGGAAGGTGGGAAAGCAGTGTGGGGAGATGTAAGACCCTGGAGGCAGCCAACAGCTGATAAAACTTCAGCACGTCCTCCCTTCCCCATCTCCCTGCTGCCCCCCCAATACCTACCCTAGGGCTCCTCCCATCTTCAAAGCAGAGCCCCTGAGAGCAAGAGTGGAGACAGCTCCCTAGGATGGGGCTGGGGGGGGGGCAGAGAGAGAAAGGTCAAGAGGTGATCTGGTGAGTGTCCACAGGGGTTGAATCTTAGCCCTGCCTCAGCACCCCCATCTTCCTGAAAAGATCCCTTCTGAGATATAAGGGAGCCACCCAGGAAGAAGCCACGCTCAGCACCAAGACTGAGAAGCCACAGCCTCTAGATGACATGCCCGTACAGCCAACGGTGAATGAGCACCTTCAACCTTGGGACCACGTGGGCACAGGTGACATGCGGAAGCAGTAAGATGAGTGATTAAGATCCGTGCACACTGAATGGGCTGAGATCAACAAAGTAGTTTTTGTTATTTAGTAGCTCAGATACAGGGGAAATGTAATTCATGATCAGGAAGGAAAAGTTTTTCCTTTCTCCAAACAGTGTGGCTACACAGGCTGCGGTGTGACCGTGACCTCACTGGGAAAGCTCACATGTGGTTAAGTTCCTCAGACGCCTTTACCTATATGATCGCATACTGCATCACCATCGGCCAGCAAATCACTTCCCTGCAATTGTTTCCTTACCCATAAACTAAAGACAGTTCTAACTGCTCTACGAAACCCAGGAGATTATGGGGAGGGTAGATTAAGATAATTAAAGTGAAAAAACAACCACAACAAAACTGGCACACTAAGAAGGATTATACCTACATGAAGTATTGTTATTAGTCATAAAAATGATATCTTACAAACAAAACAGCTTACCAGGCCTGGGGCCTCACTAATGAATTTAGAATGGATGCTATATTGATCAGCTTGGGCTGCCCTAGCGGAATAGCAGAGTGGCTGGCTTAACCAATAGACATTATTTTCTATGGTTCTGAAGGCTGTAAGTTCAAGGTCATGATGCCAGGGTTGGTCTCTAATAAGACCTCTGTCCCTGGCTTACACACAGCTGACCTTTCTCCTCACACGGTCTTTCCTATGTGCATGTGTACAGAGAAATCTCAGCAGTCTCCTCTCATTAGGACCCCACTCTTATGACCTTGTTTAACCTTAATTACCTCCCTAAAGACCCTGTTTCCAAAATTAGTCCCACTGGGAGTTAGGGCTGAATATGGGAGGGACACAATTCAGTCTATAACAGATGCCTTAGTTATTCATGGCCAAAAAATAGATCTCCAACACCTTATAAAATATGTATTTGTTATTGTTAGACTGTGAGATTGTGGAAGGCAGAGACTGTATCAGTTGAACTTATGTTACCCAAGCTTCACAAGTGTCCAGCACAGAGCAAGCACCCTGTCAGTCATGAATAGGTGGAAGGAGGGACAAAGGGAGCAGACCTAGGAGACGTTAGCCTCCGCTTTGTGAATTCCCATCAGCCAAACAGGCTGGATACGCCAGGGACTCCGACCTATGTGAGCCCCTCACCTGTCCAGACAGTGTGGATTCACATTGAGGACCCTGCCTATCACTGTCCTGCCCTGTTATCTGAAGCCAGTTCCTCGCTGTCTCTGAACTTGTGTTTTCTCATCTATAATGATGACAATAGTCACGCCTTCCTCATAGGGAGTAACTGAGGGGGTCAAGTAAGGTAAGGATTATAAAGCACTTAGAGCAGGACCTGACATCATGAAAGCTGTTAATGGAAGGAAGCTCACAGCCTTCAGTGACAGCCTCTTGAAGGAAAACGCCGTGTTATCTCTCCAGCCCTAGCATGGAGGGTGGCACCCTGCATACAGTATTTTAATCACTTTGAAAATGTCTGTTAAATGAATGAAGTAGTCAGTAAAAGAATCTCTCAACAGTCCAAATCCTAAAAAGCAAATATAGAATAGAGCTTGCCAATAGAATATAGAAAGGAATAACTAAAAATAATAAGTGTCTGAGACAAGGGCTTGGGAGCAAGTGGCTTATTTGGGGAAGTGGTTCTAGAAACAGGAATGGGGATAGGAGAGTGAAGTCAAGCCAATTCAAGGGTATATTACCAAGCTAGTCCCCACCATGGGCAGGAGGACTCTAGAGCCTCTAGGATCTGTATAGCAAACCTCAGGAAGAGTCCCCTGGCTCCCATCCCCCATTTCTCAAAGGTTGCTCATGGCTGTTCATTCTCTCAGACTCTAGGTTTGCAAGGCTGCAGGAATAGCTAAGTGACTCCCCACAGTGACCCATGGTAGGAGCAGAGGAGCCCTGGGGCAGGACGCAAGGGGTGCAGCGTCTGTCCCTAAAGCAGATGCACTCAGACTATCCATGTGTGCCACTGATTGCTATGGCAACAGCTGAGAATGAAAGGCAGGTCAAGAGACTCTGAGGTGGGACACCAGGGAAATCTACAATACAGTTTGGAATCCTTTACAACCCTTAGGAGATCCAAGGTGGCGGCAGAGAAGGTGGAAGCAGCACTCACCTCCTCCCGGGACCAAACTGGAATTACAACTAAACTATAGAGCAAGCAACCTGAATAACTAACTGAACACTAGCTGAACAAAAGTCTTATAATGAAGGATTCACAGAAGAAGCCACAGCCAGACTGGTTGGAAGGGTGGAGACTCAAAGAGGGCGGGCCGAACTCCCACAGGGGGAGGCTGAGGTTCTGCAGTGGTATATCAGCTGTGGAAGGGTTCCTCCTGAGAAATGTGGGGTCTCAAACCCCAGCCAGTCACCCCCACCCAGAGTACCCAAGCTGGAAAGAGGCACCCACATAACACCTGGCTTTGAAAATCATCAGGGATTCTGTCTACCAAGAAGAGATGCCAGGGAGAGACAGGAGTCTGCTAGACATACAGGTGCCCTCTTAAAGGACCAAGGGACAAAATCCTATTTGCAGTCACTCACCCAGGGCTCCAATGGAAGGAGGGGCAGAGTGGACCAGAATCACATGAACCCCACTTCTGGGAATATATCCAAAGAAGCCCAAAACACTAATTTGAAAGAATATATGCACCCCTGTGTTCATTGCAGCATTATTTACAGTAGCCAAGATTTGGAAGCAGCCCAGGCATCTATCAGTAGATAAGCAGATATGCAAGCTGTGGTACATTTTACACAGTGGAATACTACTCAGCCATAAAAAAAGAAAGAAAATCTCGACTTTTGCAATAGCATGGATGGATCTGGAGAGTATTATAAGTGAAATAAGGCAGTCAGAGAAAGACAGGTACCATATGAATTCACTTACATGTGGAATCTAAGGAACAAAATAAACTATCAAAATAGAAACAGACTCATAGAGACAGAGAATAGACTGGCAGCTGTCAGAGAGGAGGGCGGCTGGGGGGGCTGGGTGAAAAAGGTGAAGTGATTAGCCTCCCTCCCCCCTAAAAAAAAGAAAACTCATAGCCATAGACAACAGTGTGGTGATTAGCAAAGGGTAAGGATGGCTGGAGGGAGGCTGGAGAGGGTAAGGGGTGAATAGATGGCAACAAAAGGAGGCTTGATTTGGGGTGGTGAACACACAGTACAATATACAGATGATGTATTATAGAAGTGTACACCTGAAACTGAGGTAATTCTATTAACCAGTGTCACCCCAATAAATGCAATAAAAAATTTAAAAATAAAATAAATAAAACCCTTAGTAATTCTGGGAGAGCAAGATTAAATTCATTTCAAAAAAGTATTTTCTGATTAGGGTCAGAGAAATGGTACCATGAGGGGTGCTCCCAATATCTCCTCCTGAAATTTCAACAAATTCAACAACTAAAGACAGAGAAAAAATCTCAGGAGCATCTGAAATATACACACACCAGACAAAGGGAAGATTGGGCAAAAAGGTGGCTGAATATATAATTCACTCTGAAGGAAATAAGATGAAGAACAGAATATTGAGCTTTTCTCACTGATCTGAGGAAGGGCCGCTTTCTTCTGGAACTGAGAGAAACGGAGGATCTGGGGCAGAGGGAAGAAGCTGGGATGGTGTAGATGATCAAGCAGAGGAGAGAGCACACCAGCTTGGCCTGAGATTGCAGACACGGGGCTAGCACGGGGGGCAGGTTCAGACGGAGGTAGCCAGAGCGGGTTGCCTGCAGAGGATGGCGCTGGAGCGACTTTGGATGTTGTGTGCTCTTAGGTCTGCAGTCGTGGGCAGTGTGCGAGTGGCTCTACCTGGCACCTCTGGTGTGGGCACACGCATTCATGGGCAGAGGGGCTAGACCCGAGATTGTCAGTGGTGGACTACTGCATGGGCTGTGGCCAGCATTACTGTGTGGTCCTTGCTCCCTGACCAACAGCACTGGAAGTGCACAAGGGCCGGGATCCCTATGCCTGTACCTGTCCTGGCGGAGTGCCTCAACCAGCTGATACAGGTCACAAAGTCCATTCCTGCATTTCCAACACTGACTGAGATCACAGGCATTGTGCACCTAAGTGGGTAGGAGCAGACCTCTGAGTGCACTGCAGAAGTCATGGGGGCTAGGCGTGCATGTAGCTTGCTGCAGGCTACCAAACAGAGCACAAGGGAGAAAAACCTGTGGAGATTAGACCTACGTAGTGCTGAGGTGTACTAGACATGCCCCAGGGCCCTTAGCAAGGTGACTGATCAGCAATTGGCTCCCAACTCTGCCTGCATTCACCGGCAGCCCTCGTTGGCACAGCCTTACCCAGAACTTTGCTTTGAGCAGTCGTGAAGGAAGGACCTGGCTGCTCTTAGAGCCTCTTGCTCTGCAAGCAGTGGCTGGGGCAACCTCACAGCTAAGTCCCCAGGCTGCTAGCTCAGGAGGGAGATATGTAGAAAGAGGCACCTGGAAAACTAACTGAGTCTCGCATTATCAGAGCCTGCAAACCGTAAAAAGCCCCGCCTACCAATGGAACTGAGGCCCAGCCTACATCATTGCCATAGCGACACAACAAATCTCTACTCAAGAGCCCCTCAGGGCCAAAACCTGTAGTACAGTGCCACCTGTCAGAAAAAAAAAGAGACGAAGAAGCTACCCCTCAAAACCAAAAAAAAAATTACATGTTTTAATAACTTTTTTTCTTTTTTTTCCACTTTGGTCATTTTCTGTTCTTTTCATATTATTCTTTCCTTTCTTTTTGAACTTCATTATCCATAGGTGTTATATTTTTCATTCTTGTTTTTTTTTTTATGAAGGTTACATCAATCATCATTTATCAACAAATTATTTTATTCTAGATTCATATATTTCTTTGTGGCACTTTGTGTATTTTTTACTTTATTTCTTATCTCTTTGTCATTTTCCTTTAGTTCTGGCTCCCCATTCTCTGTCATTTTTGTTCCACTTGTCATAATAGAATTTTAATTTTTTCATTGTATTTTTTCAATTTTTATTTATTTTTTAAATTATCTCTTATTAGTGTTGTTAATAATACCATTCCCAAATGCCATTAAGAAAAAAGAAATAAAATATCATGGATACAAAAGACAGAAATGTAGCTCAGATAGATGATGAAAACTCTAAAAAAATTTTCAATTGCTTGGAAGCTTTGAAGTTAAATGACAGAGAATTAAAAATTGAAGTCCTAAAAATACACAGGGAAATACAAGAAAGCATGGAAAAACAATTCAGAGAGCTCAAAAAAAACAATTCAATGAACAAAAAGAATATATCACCAAGGAAACTGAAACTATAAAAAGGAACCAAACAAAGATGAAAAACTCAATACATGAACTGAAAAATGAGGTAACAAGCTTAGCTAATAGAACAGGCCAGATGGAGGATAGAATTAGTGACACATAAGACAGGCAACTAGAGACACTACAGAGAGAAAATAAGAGAGACACACAAATTTAAAAAAATGAGAAAGCCCTACAGGAATTGTCTGACTCCAACAGAAAGAGCAACATAGGAATAATGGGCATATCTGCAGGAAAAGAGAGAGAAAATGGAATGGAGAACATATTCAAACAAATAATATATGAGAACTTCCCAAGCCTGTGGAAAGAATTAGAGCCTCAATCCAAGAAGCAAACAGAACACCGAGTTACCTTAACCCAAACAGACCTACTCCAAGATACATCATAATGAAATTATCACAAACCAATGACAAAGAAAAAATCCTCAAGGCAGCCAGGGAAAAGAAGAATACAACATATAAAGGAAGGCCCATTAGGTTATCATCAGATTTCTCAGCAGAAACTCTACAAGCCAGAAGAGAGTGGACCCCAATATCTAAAGTACTAAAAGAGAGGAACTTTCAGCCAAGAATACTATATCCATCAAAGCTATCCTTCAGATACAAAAGGGAAATAAAAATATTTACAGATATAGAAAAGAGGAGGGAATTTATCACCAGAAAATGCCCACTTCAGGAAATATACTAAAGAGAGTTACCTGACCAGATACAAAGAACAAAACAAAACAAAATTACAAGTAAAAGCTCCAACAAGATAACAATAAAAACAAAATTAATCTGTGACAACAAAAACAAAAAAGGGGAGAGGACAAAGATTAACAGTAGCAAAGGAGGATGGAGTACAGAAGCACTTATGAGATAATGTACTACAATGAATATGATATATATCCTTTTTATTACCTAATGGTAACCACCCCTGAAAAACACACTACAGAAATACAGGGCTTGAAAAAGAAGAAACAGCCTGACCAGGTGGTGGCACAGTGGACAGAGCATGGGACTGGGACACAGAGGACCCAGGTTTGAGACGCTGAGGTCACCAGCTTGAGCACAGGCTCATCTTGTTTGAGCAAAAGCTCACCAGCTTGGATCCAAGGTCACTGGCTCCAGCAAAGGGTTACTTAGTCTGATGAAGGCCCACAGTCAAGGCACATATGAGAAAGCAATCAATGAGCAACTAAGGTGTCGCAATGTGCAACAAAAAACTAATGATTGATGCTTCTCATCTCTCTGTTTCTGTCTGTCTGTCCCTGTCTGACTCTCTGTCTCTGTAAAGAAGAAGAAGAAGAAGAAGAAGAAGAAGAAGAAGAAGAAGAAGAAGAAGAAGAAGGAGAAGAAACAGAGGAAAGAAGTATAAAATAAAACCAAACAAAATCAGATGAAAGAAAAACAAAAGAGAAGAACAAAACAAGATACAAAGCTATCAGAAAGCAATATATAAAATGGCAATAGGAAACCCTCAAGTGTCAATAATTACATTAAATATAAATGGATTGAACTCACCAATAAAAAGACACAGAGTAGCAGAATGGATCAAAAAAGAAAATCCAACTATATGCTGCCTTCAAGAAACACATCTAAGCTACAAGGATAAAAACAAATTCAAAGTGAAAGGTTGGAAAATGATTCTCCAAGCAAATAATATCAAAAGAAAAGCAGGTGTAGCCATACTCATATCTAACCATGCTGACTACAAGACAGCAAAGGTAATCAGAGACAAAGATGGTCATTTCATAATGATAAAGGGGACATTGAATCAAGAAGACATAACACTTCTTAATATATATGCACCAAACCAAAGAACACCAAAGTATATAAGACATCTACTAACTGATCTAAAAATAAAAACCAACAAAAATACAATCATACTTGGAGACCTCAATACACCGCTGGTGGCTCTAGATCATTCATCCAAACAGAAAATCAATAAAGAAATATGGACCTCAAATGAAACACTAGAACAATTGGATATCATAGACATCTACAGGACATTCATCCCAAAATGCCAGAGTATACATTTTTCTCCAGTGTACATGGAACATTCTCAAGAATTGACCATATGTTGGGCCACAAAACTAACATCAACAAATTCAGAAAGATTGAAATTATACCAAGCATATTCTCTGACCATAAGGCTTTGAAACTAGAATTCAACTGCAAAAAAAAGTAAACAAACCCACAAAAATGTGGAAATTAAACAACATACTTCTAAAAAATGAGTGGATCAAAGAAAAACTAAAAGCAGATATCAAAAGATACATACAGACAAATGAAAATGACCATATGATGTATCAGAATCTCTGGGATGCAGGAAAAGCAGTAATCAGAGGGAAGTTCATATCACTACAGGCCTATATAAAAAACAAGAGAGAGCCCAAGTAAACCAACTTAACATCACATCTTAAGAAACTAGAAAAAGAACAATGGCAACCAAAAACCAGCAGAAGAAAGGAAATAATAAAAATCAGAGCAGAAATAAATGAAATAGAGAACAGAAAAACTATAGAAAAAATCAATAAAACAAGAAGCTGGTTCTTTGAAAAGATAAACAAAATTGACAAACCCTTGGCAAGACTCACTAAGGAAAAAAGAGAAAGGACTCATATAAACAAAATCCAAAATGAAAGAGGAAAAATCACCACAGTTATCATAGATATACAAAGAAGTATCACAGAATACTATGAAAAATTATATGCCACCAAATTTAACAATCTAGAAGAAATGGCTAAATTCCTAGAACAATACAATTTTTTTAACTGAGTTATAAAGAAGTAGAAAGCCTAAATCGACCCATAAGCAGGGAGAAAATAGAAACAGCTATCAAAAACCTCCCAAAAAATAAAAGTCCAGGGCCAGATGGCTAAACTAGTAAATTAAACTAGTAAATTCTATCAAACATTCAAAGACTTGGTTCCTATTCTACTCAAAATCTTCCAAAAAATTGAAGAAGAAGCAATACTTCCAAACACATTTTATGAGGTCAATGTAACCCTCATACCAAAACCTAGCAAGGACAATACACACAAAAAAGAAAACAAAAGACCAATATCTCTAATAATTACAGATGCTAAAATCCTAAACAAAATACTAGTAAATCGATTACAACAACACATTAAAAAAATAATTCATCATGATCAAGTGAGATTCATCCCGGAATCACAAGGATGGTTCAACACACATAAAACAGTTAACGTAATACACCATATCAACAAAACAAAGAACAAAAACTATATGATCCTATCAATAGATGCAGAAAAGACATTCAATAGAATACAATATCATTTTATGTTTAAAACACTCAACAAAGTGGATGTAGAAGGAAAATATCTCAACATAATAAAGGCCATTTATGACAAACCATCAGCTAACATCATATTAAATGGCAAAAAACTGAGGACTTTTACTCTAAAATGAGGAACAAGACAAGGTGCACACCCTCTCCACTCCTATTCAATGTAGTACTGGAAGTTCTAGCCAGAGCAATCAGACAAGAGAAAGAAATAAAAGGCATTCATATTGGGAAAGAAGAAGTAAAGGTTTCACTTTTTGCAGATGATATGATCCTGTATATCAAAAACCCCAAAGACTCCACAAAAAGACTATTAGAAACAATAAACCAATACAGTAAGGTCGCAGGATACAAAATTAACATACAGAAGTCTATTGCTTTCCTATATGTCAACAATGAAATATCAGAAAATGAACTCAGAAAAATAATCCCTTTTACGGTTGCAACAACAACAAAAAAACACATAGGAATAAACATAACAAAGAATGTAAAGGACCTATATAATGAAAACTACAAAGCATTGTTAAGGGAAATCAAAAAAGATACAATGAAATGGAAAAATATTCCTTGTTCTTGGATAGAAAGAATAAATATAGTCAAAATGACCAAATTACCCAAAGCAATATACAGATTTAATGAGATTCCCATCAAAATTCCAATGTCATTTTTTAAAGAAATGGAACAAAAAATCATCAGGTTTATATGGAACTATAAAAACCCCAAATAGCCAAAGTAATCCTAAGGAAAATGAATTAAGCTGGGGGAATTACAATACCTGACTTCAAATTATATCATAGAGCCACGATAATCAAAACAGCATGGTATTGGCAGAAAAATAAGACACTGAAACCAATGGAACAGACTAGAGAGCCCAGAAATAAAACCATATATATATGGTCAAATAATTTTTGATAAAGGAGCCAAAAGCACACAATGGATAAAAGAAAGCCTCTTCTATAAATGGTGCTGGGAAAACTGGAGAGCCACATGCAAAAAAATAAAACTCCACTACAGTTTGTCCCCTTGTACCAAAATTAATTCAAAATGGATCAAAGACCTAAATATAAGATCTGAAACAATAAATTACATAGAATAAAACATAGGTACTAAACCCATGGACCTTGGCCATAAAGAGCACTTTATGAATTTGACTCCAAAGGCAAGGTAAGTAAAGGCAAAGATAAATGAATGGGACTACATCAGACTAAGAAGCTTTTGCACAGCAAAAGAAACTGACAACAAAACAAACAGACAGCCAACTAAATGGGAGATGATGTTTTCGAACAACAGCTCAGATAAGGGCCTAATATCCAAAATATACAAAGAACTCATAAAACTCAACAACAAACAAGCAAACAATCCAATAAAAAAATGGGAAGAGGACATGAACAGAAGAAATACAAATGGCTAATATTGAATAGATACATGAAAAGATGCTCTTCACTAGCTATTAGAGAAATGCAAATCAAAACTACAATGAGATACCACCTCATACCTGTTAGATTAGCTATTATCAACAGGACAGGTAATAATAAATGTTGGAGAGACTGTGGATAAAAAGGAACCCTCATTCACTGTTGGTGGGAATGTAAAGTAATACAACCATTGTGGAAGAAAGTATGGTGATTCCTCAAAAAATTAAGAATATGACCCAGCAATCCCTCTACTGGGTATATGCCACCAAAACTCAAAAACATTGGTATGTAAAGACACATGCAGCCCCATGTTCATTGCAGCATTGTTCACAGTGGCCAAGACATGGAAACAATCTAAAACCTCTTCAATAGATGATTGGATAAAGAAGATGTGGTACATATATACTATGGAATACTACTCAGCCATGCGAAATGATGACATAGGATCTTTATGACAACATGGATGGACCTTGATAACATTATACTAAGTGAAATAAGTAAATCAGAAAAAACTAAGAACTGTATGATTCCATACATAGGTGGGACACAAAATTGAGACTCAGGGATATGGACAAGAGTGTGGTAGTTACCAGAGGGAGGGGAAGGGAGGAGAGGGAGGGGGTAGGGGAGGGGAGAGGCATAAAGAAAACCAAATAGAAAATGACAGAGGACAATCTGACTTTGGGTGGTGGGTATACAACATAATCAAATGTCAAAATGATCAGGAGATGTTTTCTCTGAATCTATGTACTCTGATCAATGTCACCTTATTAAAATTCATTGTCGAAATAAAATTAAAGAATAAAAAGTATTTTCTTAGTAGGAGCCCTCAATTTCCTCCCATCTGTTTCCATTCCATTACTTCTATCTCCAGCCCCAGGGTTGCCTCCCCACCCCCACCCCCACCTCCCGCTTTCTGTTAGTCACAACAAAAACCAAGTTGTCATTCCATCTTGGGACATCAGAGTAATGGTGGTGTGGGAGATCTCTCCCCTTGAGATTTCAACAAACTAAACAGCTCTAAGGCAGCAAAAGAACCTCAGTTGGGCTTGCCGGTGTGCCTGAAGATCTGCAGGTGGAATCAACTACAGGTGGGAAGGGCTGAGAAGGGGGTGGAAGATGCACTCACAGCTCTGGAGAGGGGAGACCCAAGTGACTGGGACCCCTTCTGCTGGGAGGAGCAGAGAGGTTGGGGGACAGTGGGGGAGATACTAAACCAAAGTGGCCGCAGAACATGGTGTCACAGCCAGCATTCCCACAGTCTGCCGGTAGCTGGCACTTCGTGCAGAGACAGAGAAAAATGAAGTGTGACCCCCAGCCTCCCAGCTCCTACTTCCCTCCACTCGTGGGCACAAAGAATAGCATAGACTTACCCCACGGCTGGTTCTCCAGGACCACTTTCTCCTCTGAACAACAGCGATGCTCTGTGTCTGGTCGCAGGACCTGTTGAGACATGGGACGGAATCACCGAGGCCTGAGGCCGCCATTGCTAAGGCCATAAAACCGTAAAGCCCTCACAACACACCTGGCCCATTATCACAACTGCAGCCCCACCTCCATCCTCACGGCAGCAACATTGCAGCTGATGTCTGCCCAGGAACTTCACAGAGCTAGAGCTTGCGATCCAGCCACACCAAAACAGGAAAACCTCTCACTATTGAAACTTCTCTTTTTTTCTTTTGAATTTCATCTTCTTTAAATTTTATACTTTTATTTTTGTGGGTGTTTTGTTTATTATCCTTTTTGTTTTTGCTCTTTGTTTTTTAGGTTTTTTCCTTTCCATAATTTTTAACTTTTTTCTATTTTTATTGTATTTTTAATTTTTTAGTTGTGTTTTGTTAGCTTTCTTAACAATACCACTTTCAAATGCCATCAAGGAAGAAGAAAACAAATACCATGGCTACAAGAGTAAGAGTAGGTCAGAAAGAAAATGAAAAACCTCCAGAAAGCAATCTCAACCATAAGGAAACCTTAGAGTTAAACAATAGAGAATTCAAAATTGTAGTTCTGAAAATATCCAGTGAGATGTGAGAAAACACTGATTGGCAATTTAATGAACTAAAAAAACAAATTAATGAACAAAATGAGTACTTTACTAAGGAGATTAAAACTTTAAAAACAGAGATTCAGAACTCAATACATGAATTAAAGACTAAGATAGCAAGTTTAGCTAATAGAACAGACCAGATGGAGGAGAGACTCAGTGATATCAAAGACAGACAACTAGAGATGCTACAGAGAGAAGGAAGAGACTCACAAATTTTAAAGAAATGATAGAGCTCTACAAGAATTGTCTGACTACATCAGAAAGAGCAATATAAGAATAATAGGTATATCAAAAGAAGAAAAGGAGAAGGGAATGAAGAGCCTATTCAAAAAAATAACTGATGAGAATTTCCCAAGCCTATAGAAAGAGTTAGATCCTCAAATTCAAGAAGCAAACAGAATGCCATTACTTCAACCCAAACAGACCTTCTCTAAGATACATTGTAATAAAATTGTCAAAAATAAGTGACAAAGAAAGAATCCTCAAGGCAGCTAGGGAAAAGAACATACATATAAAGGAGGGCCCATCAGGTTATCATCAGACTTCTCAGCAGAAACTCTACAAGCCAGAAGAGAGTGGACCCAAACATTCAAAGTACTGAAAGAAAGGTATTACCAGCCAAGAATATTATATCCATCAATTATCCTTTAAATATAAAAGCAAAATAAAAATTTCTTCAGTCATACAGAAGCTGAGAGAATTTATCACCAGAACATACCCACTTCAGGAAATACCCAAGGGGTTTATTCTACAAAGAAAAAAAAAACTAAACTAAAAGTAAAAGCTCCAACAAGATCACAATAAAAA
This sequence comes from Saccopteryx bilineata, assembly GCF_036850765.1. Lineage (NCBI taxonomy): Eukaryota > Metazoa > Chordata > Mammalia > Chiroptera > Emballonuridae > Saccopteryx > Saccopteryx bilineata. The sequence goes on along the minus strand of NC_089491.1, from coordinate 336,060,879 downwards.
CAAGGATAATCTGTGACAATAATAACATAAAAAGGGAGAGGATAAAGCTCTGCAGTAGCAAAAGAGGATGAAGTACAGAAGCACTCATACGACAAAGGATTCTTGTATATATTAAAATTTTTCTCTTAATAACCTAATGGTAATCACCAATGAAAAAAACCAATAGTGAAACACATAGCTTAAAAAAAAGAAGAAACGGGAGGGGAGGGGGAGTATGGAATACCACCAAACAAAAACACAAAAGAGAAGAACCAAAGGAGACACAGCGCTACCAGAAAACAAAACATAAAATGGCTCTAGGAAATCCTCAAGCGTCAACAATTACTCTAAATATAAATTGACTGAACTCACCAATAAAGAGGCACAGCATAGCAGATTGGATCAAAAAGCAAAACCCAACTGTATGCTGCCTTCAAAACACACACCTAAGTTGCAAGGACAAAAGCAGATTCAAAGAGAAAGGTTAGAGATGATTCTCCAGAAAAATAATACCCAAGGAAAAGCAGGTGTAGCCATACTCATATCTGACAATGCTGACTTCAAGACAAAAAAGGTAACGAGACAAATATGGACATTTCATAATGATAGAGGGGATTTTCTATCAAGAAAACATTATACTTCTTAATATATATGTACTGAATCAGGGAGCACCAAAATATATGACATTTACTAACTTATCTAAAAGCAGAAACAGACAAAAATCAGATATATAAAAAGATTCTCATCTTTGCTAGCTATTAGAGAAATGCAACTCAAAACTACAATGACATACCATCTCACACCTGTTAGGTAGCCTGTTATCAACAAGACAGGTAATAACAAGTATTGGAGAGGCTGTGGAGAAAAAAGGAAGCCTCATTCATTGCTGGTGGGAATGTAAACTGGTGCAACCATTATGGAAGAAAGTATGGTGAGTCCTCAAAAAATTAAGAATAGAATGACCATAATACCAAGCAATCCCTCTACTGCAGGGGTCAGGAAACTTTTTGGCTGAGAGAGCCATGAACGCCACATATTTTAAAATGTAATTCCGTGAGAGCCATACAATGACCCATGTACGTTACGCATTATCCAATAAAAATTTGGTCTTGCCTAACCTGTGGAGGCACAGTGGATAAAGCATCGACCTGGAATGCTGAGGTCGTCGGTTCGAAACCTGCACTTGTCTGGTCAAGGCATATATGGGAGTTGATGCTTCCTGCTTCTCCCCCCTTTCTCTCTCTCTCTCTCTCCTCTCTAAAATGAATAAATAAATAAATAAATTTAAAAAACAATTTGGTGTTGTCCTGGAGGACAGCTGTGATTGGCTCCGCCACCCGCAACCATGAACATGAGCAGTAGGAAATGAATGGATTGTAATACATGAGAATGTTTTATATTTTTAACATTATTTTTTTTTTAAAGATTTGTCTGCAAGCCAGATGCAGCCATCAAAAGAGCCACATCTGGCTTGCAAGCCATAGGTTCCTGACCCCTGCTCTACTGGGTATCTATCCATAAAACTCAGAAACATTGATACACAAAGACACATGTACCTCCCATGTTCATTGCAGCATTATTCACAGAGGCAAAGACATGGAAACAACTAATGCGACCCTTGATAAAAGACTGGATAAAGAAGACGTAGTACATATATACAATGGAATACTACTCAGCCATAAGAAATGATCACATATTGTTATTTATGACTACATGAATGAACCTTGACAACATTATACTAAGTGAAATAAATAAATCAGAAAAAAACTAAGAACTACATGATTTCACACATAGGTGGGATATAAAAATGAGACTCATGGACATAGATAAAAGTGAAGGGGCTACCAAGGGTAGGGGTTTAGGGAGGAGGGGGGGAAAGAGGAACAAATATACGGTAATGGAAAATGATTTGACTTTGGGTGATGGTCACACAACACAATCAACAGTTCAAATGCTATAGAGATGTTTACCTGGGACTATGTACTCTTATTGATCAATGCCACCCCTAAATTTGATTTTCTAAATAAAACTTTAAAAATAAAGAAAGTCGTGACACATGTGAGATAAAGAGAGAACATCAAAGCAACAGGTAGACAGGGATGCTGGCGAGGTGTGATTAGCCCACCGGCTCTGTGACTCATCAGATTCACAGATGACTCCTCAGAGGAACTTGTCGCTATTGAGCCTTCTCGGCAGTCTCTCTTCTGCGCCACACAATTAGCACCTTCTCCTGGATGGCTGTAGCCTCTAATAGCCTGCAATGCACCGCTCAGTACTTTCTCTGAACAGAATCAATGCCAATGTGTACATGATAATTTTATACCCTAATAATTTCAGCTTTTTATGTCCTGTCTCCTCAACTCAGTAATAGACCAGGTCTTACATTACTTTTTGTCTGAACTCAGCACTGGATACATAGTAATGAGATAACTGCTTATTGTTTCCTCAATACAATACAACTCAGCACTGGACCACAAGCTCAGGGACCCCAAGATGATCATGTAATGAAACCAAACCGATCTTGAGGACAAGGCTTTCTAAATGACGTGAATCTTCTGCATCCTGTCAATTAGAAATATTAGGTCCTCTTAGAAAATGGAGTGTTGATAAGATACTTGAGGAGATAAAGACGAGAATACAAGTGTTGAGCAGGACTATAAGCATGGGGAATGCCCTGAGACAGAGGGTCATCACCTCCCAGGCCACAAAGAACTTCCTCAGAGAGATGATTTCATCAAGTGAGTTGATCTATTTATATTACATACACCACCGCATTCAGTTCTCAAGATCCAGCCGCCTTATCCAGTAGGTGTCCTTACTATACCCATTTTATAAATGAGGACACTGAGGCTCAAAGCAGTAAGGACTGCAGCCCCATAAATGGTGAGTATAGAGGTGACAGAGCTGTGAGCTTAGGTTACTCTGTTTCCAAAGCTTATGTTCTTGATTGTGCTGTATTACAAGGAAGACAAAACAACCCCCCTCCATGGTGGCTTGATTATCACCATAGCATTGAAAATGCAAAGGACATTGCAGAGAAGAGAAGCAAAGATGGGCTTTGGGTTGTACTAGTAAACTCAAGCAGGGGTAGAATGGAATTTGAATGGTAATTTAGCCAAAATATTTAGAGCCCACTATTCACAGGGATGACCCGCTGGAGGGTTTCCTGATGAGGTGCAAAAAGTTACCCGGCATCCGCATCCGGTTCGAATCCCCAATGCCATCCTTAGCTGTCTGCTGCAACCCTAGGTGAGTGGATTGACATCTCTGTGCCTCACGCCCCTCATCTGTGAAATGGAAATTATATTTAAGAAAGTCATGAGAATTAAGTTTAATGATGTGCCTAAGTCTGACGCTTAGTAAGTATACCTCAAGAAAGGGAGCTATTTTTAACAATGAGCCTCTGACTTGCCATCAAAAACATGCTTCCTGTGGCATTCTTTCTATATTTATTTACTTAGCCCTGCATGTAGCAGGGGCTACAGCTGGGGAGGAGGGGTGGTAGGCATATTGACAGCCACCCCTCCCCCTCCCACGGGCACCTCTTCCCAGCTGAAGGAAGGTCAGGGCCAGCTCCCTCGCACACGGTCTGATTTCAGTCTGGGAGTTCCTCTGCAGCCCGGCTGTATGTTTGCTCCTTATGTTTGCTGATGGTCACCATATGGCAAAGGGCCAAGTGCAGGCAGGGCCCAGCCAAAGGAGCAGCAGGGTCCCTCCAGCCACACCACCTCGGCAAAAGAGAGATCCAGTGTCCCTGTAGAAGGTGACATCTCCAGGGAACCCAAAAGAACCCCTTCCATCTGGGTTGTGGGTCCTCCTTTAGTTCAACTGGCCTCTTCTTCTTGGTCCCTTGGAACTCACTTTGACAGAACTCCCAGAATCGCTAAACAGAGGCCCAGCTGCCAGCACCCAATGCATAAGCAAGCCTGGCTGCCGCCTCCCCTCGTGTTCCCCTACAGGGGCCTACTTAAGGCCTCTGCCAAGCCAACCTCTCGGCTCCAGGACCCTGATTGGCCCTCCCGGGGCCCTGACTAAGAGCTGGAGGAAGGAGCAGGCCCCTGTGAGTTATGGGGCCGTAATTCCATCAAGGGCTTCTGGAGAGATCATAAACTCACGTCCCGAGTCTCCCCATTCCCCTGGCCTTTTTCCCCCCCAAGAGTGATTTATGAGCCTATAATTCTGAGGCAGGACTGCTTCTTATTTCACATAATCCAAATATTTTCCTAAAGCACTATGGGTCCTTCTCTTGGCTTCCAGTGGTCTTGCCCAGAGCTAAGGAGCAGCAGCGCCATCTGGTGGCTGGAGGCCCAGGTGGGCTCCTGGGTGGAATTAGACTGTGCCCCTTTAGCACTTTGTAAAAGGAGGGTGACATCTTCCCCGAGATGGTGGGTAGAAGCCCAAGTTGTGCCTGAAACCAAGTGGGTTTGAAGGGCCTCTTGGGGGGGGGGGGTTCAGAGACATGTGCATGTGGTTCAAGAGGGACACACAGGTCATTGATGTCCCTAGCTCCACAGATTGAGTTGACAAGTTGTTTCCTGAGCCTGGGGTGGGGGGTGGGGGGTGGCACTCCCTATAGACCCTGTGAGCCACATTGCCACGCCCAGTCTTCTTTCTGGGGCTGCACTTCTGCCCTCTTTTCAAATACTAAAGATGACATGTCAATGTTTCTGCCACGGCCACAGCCCCTCCCGGCCCAGTGGACCGCCCTGAGGCCAGTGGAGCGCACCGGACCGCACACTACAGTTTGTATTTATGCTGTAAATCTCTGTCTCTCCTATTAGAATGTAAGCTTTGTGAAAACAGGGACTTTCTCTGGCTGGGCTCTGCTGCAGCTTCAGCATCTGGAACAGTGTCTGGTCCCAAGCAAAGTTCTGGAAGTGTTCCATGAAAGAAGAAGGAAGGAAGAAATTAGCGTATGCTTGACCGTGTGAGGCAGCTGGGTGGTCTCCAGCACTGACCCCGACCCATGGCGGTGAAAGCTGAGCCCTGCCTCGAGTCCAAGGCCCAGGCTTGAGCAGGTCGGGTGGGGGGCTGACACAGGATCTTCCTGTCCCCTTTCACTGATGGCCAACCTTACTTTGGGTGGGGGCCCGTAGGCTGTGGGTTGCATGGTGGAGAAAGAGGGTGACTCTCCTGGAGCTGGCACAGGGACAGGGACAGAGAGTGGGACCCTGAAGGGTAATTCACCCAACTATGCTGGGGCACCCTTGTCAGCCTGCCTTGGTGTCCTTCTCAGGAAGTTAAAATGGTGATGTGCTAGACCTGGGTCCCCAGGGCATCTGCCCCTGGGATAGAGACAACAACCAATGGCTCCAGCTCTTTAGGGTAGTAGCCGCTCGGGTGAGTCAGACTCCTCTGGGACCCAGGACCCTCCCCACCTGTCTGACTTCTGCCTATGCTTGGTTTTTCCCTTTAAGATCTGCTCCTGTTCTCCTCAGCGGTGGCTGGTAACTATGGAAACCACAATTAGGCTGTTTTGCTCAATGTCTCGAAAAATTGCCAAGTGCAGGCGGCAGCCACCCCTGACTTATCAGAGACCCAACCCGAGCCCTTCCATATATCCTCTCAGGACCTTTAAGGAAATGCTCCTCAAGCTATCTAGGGTGAAAGACCAGTTTCTCTTTGGAAAAATTCCCAGTTCATCGTGGTGCCATTGTTTTTGTAAACTGCGATGAAAATAAATTAGAAAAATGAAGAGAAAAAGAGGACATGCAAGTTCCAGTTTTATAATGGTACAGTCAGTAGGCATACGAGTGCTCCTAATGGTATACAAGTTCCTGAATGTTTACTCCCGATTGTCATTCTGTAACACTGTGGGTGTCAGTTTGTGGTCAGGCTCAGTCACGGACCGCACATTCAATAATTCTGGCCTGGCACCCCATAAAGACAGTCAGGGACACCAGCCAGAACCTGTCCCCAGACTAGATGCATCTTTGACCAAGCCTGCTGACTCAGTCCAGCTTGGCTTATACCCAAGTATGCCTCGAGGTGGAAGGTGGGATTTGCAGAAGAATACTGACAACCTATGGAAACGTCTACACTTGAACTTGAGCAAATGTATGTCAAGAAAGCAGCTGCAGGGTCCTTACCATGCCCAGAAGTGCTCCCCAAAGCCAGAAACCTGGGGCTTGGTCATCCAACCCTGAAAGGTTTTCCATCCACCCTGGATCACGGCATGGGATCTAGTGGCACAAACAGAGGTCACTCAGAGGTCATCTGACAGAGTTTGTATTGTCATATGATTCGCCAATTAACCCCACCACGTTCTCCATGCCTTCTCCTAGAGCAGAGGGTACTGTTGGCATGACCAGATGATCATTTTTCTACCTGATCTCTGAACCGTATTCCCTTTTTAAAAAAAAATTAAAGCATATTCTTTTTATAGCAAAGTGCACTAATATTAAGAGTATGGCTTTATGAATGTTTATATATATGTATACCAACCAGATAAAGCTATAGAATTCATCCATCTCCCCAGAAAGTGTCCTCACACTCCTTCCTGGTAAATACTCACTTCCCTTACCTCCCCAAGCTAACTCTCCGACTTCTATCACTACAAATTAGCTTTACTTGAAACTTCGTATACTTAGGGTCAAAGTGTACACTCTGGCTTTTGACTTCCTTCACCCAGTATAATGTCTGTGAGGTCCATGCACACTGTGGCCTCATATCCCGGTCCTTTCTTATGGCTGTGTGGAATTCCACTGCTGCTGCGAGCATTCTCATGCAGCTTTCTTTGTGCACACATATTTTATTGCTTTCAGATCAATATCTAATACGGTAACTGCTGGATCCTAGAGTAAGAATATGTTTAGGTTTTTCAGTAGATACCAACACATAGCTTCCCAAAGCGACTGCACAAATTCATGCTTCCATCAGAAGTGTCTGAGAATGCAGGTTGCTCCATGCCTTCCGAAGACTTGGTTTTGTCACCCTGTCTGGGTTACCTGTTCTGCTGGGTGTATAATGGTGTCTCACTGTGGTTTTAATTCGCACGCCTCTGATGAATAATGATGCTGAGGCTCTTTTCATATGATCATCGACCACCTGGGTATCCTCTTTGGCAAGGCACCTGTTGACTCTTTTGTGCTTTCAGACATCAGATTCTTTATCCAAAGTATTGTGAATTTCTTCTTCTCATCCACAGGTTACCTGTACACTTTCTAAGTGATGACTTTGATGGACAAAGGTTTTATTTTAATGCAGCCCAATGTATCACCCTCCTCTTTTGTGGTATTTCGGTGCACTGCTTAAGAAATGTTTTCTATATCCCCAAGGTCATGAAGATACAAACTTTGTTTTCTTCTAGAAACTTTCTCAGATCATTCGGGGCCGTTCTATTGCTGTTGGTTTTCATGTTTCCACAAATAGGATGTTGCCAGCTTGTGCTCAGAGGCTCGCTCAGCAAAAGGAAAATAGAACCTCTGAATATACAACTTAGGCAGAAATAACTCCGCCTGGTGTGAGTCTGGAAGGCACAAGTGACGAGCTGACTCAAGGCCAGGAGGCAGCAGGGGGATGACCCCAGAGACGACCCTCATGGCCAGCCCTCCTGCTAAGACGGGCCACACCTCCCTCTTGCCCCTGACCTGTGCCACACTTTGGGGTCATGTGATTGATTATTAATTATTGTTGTTATCCTGAACACACAAGACCTATATACAGGGCACCCGATTCAAGAGGCACAAAAGGGGCTTCATCTTTCTCATGTTCCCCAGCCATCGGTCCCCCTTCCGAGAGGCAGCAGGGCCACTGTCCCCCTTCTCCCTTTCCAGAGACAGCTCGTGTCGGCTTTGTGATGCATCTACGCAGCTTGATGTTTGCCCGGAACGCAGGCTTGAACTCCGCAAACAACATAGTGAGTATCCAAAGCCTGTCTCGCTACGTGTAAAAGCTCCAGAAGCAGGGTTTCAGTGGGGCTTCTTAAGGGGTCTTTTCCCAAAGGGCAGACTGGCAGTGCCACAGGGAAAGAGACAAGGAAGACAAGAGCATGGGGATGAAAGGCGAAGAGAGACTGCTCGGCCGAAAGCCGTCTCCCAAGGCTGGTCGGGATCCCAAGCGCCCTGCTGGTTCCCAGGGACCGACTGGCTGTGGCCGGTGCTGCGCAGGAGCCGTCCTCCGGTGGGCTCAGGCCTGGACCTCCCCTGCTGCATTAGTGGCTCCTCCGCCCCTCCGTGCTGGGGAGCTAACTAGTGCACACTGTGAAATCTTGGGTCTGTCGGAAAGTTTCTTCTCCCTTACTTTTTAAAATATAACTTCTGTATGAATGGGAATCTCTTCCCACACAACCTCACCGAGAGGCTAACTCTGTCTTCTGGACCGAGATAACAGCCGGCACGAGCAGTGGAGGGTGGGAGGGATGGACAAAATGAAGTCAATGCTCCCATCACGGATATGTGAGAGCAAAGGGACATTTGAGGACAAGGCCCCTGGGAGAGGCAACCCAGCCGGCCCTCGTCCCTGGGAAGTATGGGAATGCTGGATGGAGTGTAACAGGTGCATGTGGGGATGGGTTTATTCAGGCCAGTCCTGCCCCTGCTGCAGCCCCCAACATGCTCCCAACAAAGGCTGTGTCCTAGAGAGAGCCTCCAAAGGCATTCTGGCTCCCAGCGCCACTTCCGGGAGTCACCTCAGTGCAGAGGAAGTTTGTGTGCGCCTCGTCCCTCCTGCCTGGAATAAGAGTTTACGAGGTTGCGCCCCAGACAGAGGCAGCACGCGCTGAGCCTTCACACCAAACGCGAGGTCTCCGCTGTCCTCGGCACCAAGTGGTATCCTAGACCCTCGGAGGCCTGCGTCCTGGCCTTCGGAGCTCACGGAATAACCAGACCATAAACAAGTGAGGGTTGAACAGATGACTTAACCATGCTCGGGTGATGGTGGAAAGAAATGCTACAGGACAGTTCTTGATTAATTGCTAAATGAGCGGTTGAAGGGTAATCACCATAGGAACGGTGAGAACCTTAGCGGGTGGATTAGTGATAAATAGGAGAGAGAAAGGTGGTTAAGCCGCATCTGAGAAAACCAGCAGTTACCCCAGAGCTCAGGGAACCTGTCCCCTCTCGCCCCATGTCCCCGTGACATCTGGGAGAAGCCCAAGACCTGACCCGAGGTCAGCAGTTGGGGAAGGCCAGGTGTTAGAACTTCCCATTCCCTGCCCCCTGGTGTCCTTCTCTCTCCTATCTGCCCATTTCACCCTGTCACCCACCCCATGCAATAGCTTGCAGTGCAGTGACAGACAGGCCACCATCCTGAAGGTAGTGGCCGGAGGAGGGGGCATCAGCAAAGCCCAGGAGCGCATATCTGAGGACACCCCTCAGAGCTCCTCTCTGTGGCTGGACACACAACCCTCCCCTCCTCCTCACTTCGCAGTTAAGTAGCATACACTGCTGCTGCCGTTCCTTTGTGCTCCTTCTGCCCCATCTCTTTCAGAGGGAAAAAAAGAAAAAAGAAAGAAAGATACAGAAGAAAATTGCTGCTAACGCGCCTACCTTTTCTCCATTAGAGCCGGCGCTCATAAATATTGAAGGGCCAAACTCTGCCAAGCTCAGATACCACTGTCTGGTGGCTGGAGCCACCCCTTCTTGGTCTCCTAGGGCAACCCCTCACTGGAGGTGCAAGCAAGGACCCTACTGGGGGGAGCAGAGGGCAGACTGGGGCTGCCTCAAGAGCAGGGCCACAAACGGGGCCCAGAGAGTCTGGTCCTGACAGGGTAGCTGGGAGCCCGGAGAAGTGGCCGCCAGAGGCTGCAGCCCTGTGCCTGACCTCAGGGAGGTAGAGGGCAGGGAGAGGGATGTGGAAGGGGCGCTGGGGTTCCCTGGAGCACATTGTGGGAAACAAGTTACTAAAATTAAAGAGCCATGATATATAGAGAAAAAAATAAAACTTGCTCACCCCTTCCCCTCCACTCCCACAGACTCACAGTGAGGTCCTCGGATAAAGGGACAGGACTCGGGAGGTGCTGATAAACTGTGCTATTCTAAAGCCCTAAAAGAGGGCACCCCCAGACCTGGGGAACACTGTCTGCTGCCCAAGCTTCCTCAGTTCTCAGGCCCAGACAGACAGGCAGAGCCAGAGGGGCCTGTTAGTGGCCACGCTCGCCCACGCCCCGTGCATAACAATGGGAAGGGGACGCGCAGACTCGGGGAAACCAGCCCCCAGCAGCCCCCACAGCCTCCCCCCAGCCTGACACACTTTCCAGTCCTCCCACTCGCGCAGTCAGGATCTTCAGCTCCATAACGCAAAGCCCCAGACCCTCTCCAGAGACGCTCCTGAGCTGGACAGCAGCCCCCCAGGACGGCAGGACATCCTCTGAGGGCAGGCGTGGAAATGTCAGGATGGCACTGTGCACCCATAAATCAGTGGGCCCGGCCCACATTAGTGGAGCGTAGATTACCATATAAATTGGATTTTACTGTCATTTCTAGTTTCCTCTTCCTAATTTACCTTTTCTACTTCCTTCTGCTCCAGCGAAGCTCTCTCACAATGCTTCTTCTTCTTCAGGAAAAGAATTCCTTTCTCCCTGGACTCCCCATCTGCCCCATCCAGCCAGAGAGCTTCTTGTGCCAACTGTCTGATCCGAGATGGCGAGGCCCCAGGACTGTGCCCACAGACGGGATCCGAGTTAGCCTCACCTGCCATCCTCAAAGCCTCTGAGGTTTCTAAGGTACTTGCCTTCTGTTCTGGCGTCGCCAACCTACCGGGGTCTGTCTTCCTCAGCTTGGTAGATCTTCTCAGGGAAACACATAAAGGTTTGTGTGCTTTGCCCTGTGCAGACTCAGGGTGCCTGGATTTAGGAATGATCGGCTGGCAGAAGGACTTTTGCCACCACCAACACCTTGACCTCGCCATCACCAAGCTATCTGACTGCAGCAAAAAGCTACAAATCATCTCTGCAGTAAAACAAACAAACAAACAAGCAAACAATCAAAAAATGAGCCAGGCCCTGGCCGGTTGGCTCAGTGGTAGAGCGTCGGCCTGGCGTTTGGAAGTCCCGGGTTCGATTCCCGGCCAGGGCACACAGGAGAGGCGCCCATCTGCTTCTCCACCCCTCCCCCTCCCTTCCTCTCTGTCTCTCTCTTCCCCTCCCACAGCCAAGGCTCCATTGGAGCAAAAGATGGCCCGGGCGCTGGGGATGGCTCCTTGGCCTCTGCCCCAGGTACTAGACTGGCTCTGGTCACGGCAGAGCGACGCCCCGGATGGGCAGAGCATCGCCCCCTGGTGGGCATGCCGGTGGATTCCGGTCGGGCGCATGCGGGAGTCTGTCTGACTGCCTCCCCGTTTCCAGCTTCAGAAAAATATATATATATATTTAAAAAAAAAAAAAAAAAAAAAAGCAAGCCAGGAAAACAGTGTAATTAATGCAGGGCTCCAACAATCCCCATTCAATGCCTTTTCTCCAGGCCACCAGGGGCTTTTTTCTTCTTCTTCTTGCTAAAAGATTGAAAACTGCCACTCAGACTCATGGTCAGAATGACCAAGGAGAGGCCTTGCCCATTGCCCACCGCCTACCCCTTCTTCCTTCATCAGCTGTAAGGTGCCGGATGCTGATTCTGGGAGCCTGGGCTCGTGGGGGGGAGGGGGGGGATTCTAGCCCTGATCAAAAGCACGTGGAGCTCTCAAATCAGTGGCTTTTTATCTTGCTCACTCTTCGGCAGCCAAATCAATTCTCCCCTTTTCACAGCAACTTCACTCTCCCTCTGATCTGCTCACAGCTGGGGAGAGAGATGTTTTCCTCCCAAGGCCAGTTCTGCACTCTCCACTTGGGTTTCCGAGAAAAAGGAGGGGAGGACCCCGACGGCTGGTGGTCATTCTGTCTTTGCTTCAGGAGTTCTAATGGTACAGTCCCAGGGAGGCCACTGAGCAGAGAGAGCTCTAGAAACTCAACAGTTAACACACTCCAGGATAGATTCACCTTAAAACATGTATAGGCAAGAAAGGAGTTGGAGGGAGAGAACAGTACGTAACCGAGCATTTAGCATGTACAAACTGTCAGGGGAAAGGCACTTTCTGCATACAATAGAAAGAAAATGTATTAACTATCAGTTTACCATCTCTCTCTTACCCCTCAACCCTCTGGTCACCCAGACCTGCCTCTGTTTATCTCCTCACCCCACAGGCATGCGCACACACACACTCCCAGCAAGCTCCTGGCAAGATTCCCGGGTCTTCTCTGTATTTAGGAGAATGGTGGGTAGAATCAAAGAAGCTAGAGGCAGGGGAGAAGGAGGAGGGTTTAGCCACAAAGGCTAAGATCATGTGCATAATAAAGAACTAGGAAAAAAGGAAGAAACCCAGAGGGAGTGAGGAAAATCAAAAGGCGTTCAACTGAGGGAGAGTTTGGAGGATTAGCACGCAGGTTCTAGAGAGGTGGGAGACAGAAGAGAGGCGGCAGTGGAGGAAGAGCTTTTAAGAGTTGCTGCAGGTTTGGGATTGGGTTCTCTTTAATGTTCTTCAAGAGATGCAAGTGACGCTTGCCAGTCCTTCTTTAAACTGCCATCTGTCTGATGTCTACTTCAACATCTTTCAATTCTGAGCTCTGAGGGTCCACAGGATTTGTCCAGCTTACACATCAAGATTCATTTTGAACCAAAGGTGCAAATTGCAACTGTGCCGCCAATGACAAACGTTATCCTAGACTCAGATTAAGAGCAAAGAGCATCCTGGCCAGTAGTAGAGCATCGGCCCGACATGTGGATGTCGCGGGTTCAATTACCGGTCAGGGCACACAGGAGAAGCACCCATCTATGTCTCCACCCCTCCCCCTTTGCCTCTCTCTCTCTTCCCCTCCTACAGCCATGGCTCGATTGGAGCGAGTTGGCCCTGGGCACTGAAGATGGCTCCATGGCCTCTGTCTCAAGTGCTAAGAAGAGCTCGGTTGCCCATGGAGCAACGCCTCAGATGGGCAAAGCATCGCCCCCTAGTGGGCTTGCCAGGTGGACCCTGGTCAGAGTGCATGTGGGAGTTTGTCTCTGCCTCCCCTCCTCTCACTGAAAAACAAAACAAAATGAAAAACCAAGAGTACAACTTCTCCCTGGCCACCAGCTACAGGAGTTGCCCTGAAAAGGGCGGTAGGTAGGTCAGTTATGAGCTGAAGGGGCAGAGCCGTGGCCTTGAATAAATCTGAATTGGTCAGGCTCTGACAGCCTCTCATTGCCCCCAGGAGACTACTTTCTTAGGAAAGTCAATTTATGGAGGTGGGATACAGGTGAATTCTTATCCCTGTAAGGGGGGAGTGGTCCTCCCTCCTTTCCTCCCTTCCTCCCTCCCTCTCTCCCCCCTCCCTCCCTCCCTCCCTCTCTCCCTCCTCCCTCCCTCTCTCCCTCCTCCCTCCCTCTCTCCCTCCTCCCTCCCTCTCTCCCTCCTCCCTCCCTCCTTTCCCTCCTCCCTCCCTTTCATATTGACCCAGTGAACTCACACAACACCACCTGGAACAGCCCGTTTCAAATCCCCCATCCTCCAGCAAACTGTACCACCAGCTTTGTCATCATCTTTCTAATTACTCTGACTTAGATGGTACAACAAATGAGCCACACAGGGCCTGGGGATTTGTTTTGGTTACGGATACATTTATCCTTAATGAGATAAAGAAGCAGTTTTGCCTTCAGACTGTACCATTGGTACTTCCATTAAAATTTGAAAATAAAATCGTGGCATCTGACCCTTCTGAATCCAATGAAGCTGGGATAATTACGAATTAAAAAACAGTTCCAGCTGTGGTATGCAAGAGTGTGAAAGAAAAGATCTTCTCTTTCCCTCAAGTTGCCCCCCTCCTATTTAGTCCCAACAGTTTTTTATAAAAAAAAAATCACGCATAGCTCAAAGGTGACAGATTTTTACAGTGAACACACATATACCCCACTAACTAAACTCTTCCATTAGCATTCTACCAGTTTTGTATTATCGCTTCTGTTCATCTCTCCATCCATCAGCCCATCTTAGTTTGTTATTTTACCCATTACCTTTATTTGTAGTGAGATGTGATTGACATAGAATGCTGTGTAAGTTTAAGGTGTACAGCATACTGATTTGATACATGTATGTATTGCAATACAATTACCAACATGACATTGGCACCTTTATCATGTTACATGACTGTCATTTCCTTTTTGTGGTGAGAACAAATGAGATTTAGACTCTTAGCAACTTTGAAGTTCATAATATAGTACTGTTGGCTATAATCACTGCGCATTAGACCTCCAGGACCGATTTATCTACTAGGGGTACCCTTAAATAGGATATCCCCCATTCCCTCAACCACTACGCCCTGCTAACCACCATTCTGTATTTTACAAGTCTGGCTTTTTTAGACTCCACATTAAGTGAGATCAGGCGGTATTTGTCTTTCTCTGCCTGACTTACTTAACTTAGCATAATGCCCCCTAGGTTCAGCCCTGCGGTCACAAAGGGCAGGATTTCCTTGTTTCTCATGGCTGAATAACATTCCATTGTGTGTATGTTCTCCATTCATCTACTGACCGATACTTTAGTTGTTCTCATATCCTGGCTATTGTAAGCAATGCTGCAATGAACATGGGAATAGAGATGTCTATTCAATATCCTATTTTCATATCGTTTGGATCTACACCCTAACGTCGAATTGCTGGATCATATGGTAGGTCTATTTTTAATTTTTTGAAGAAACTCCATATTGTTTTATGTAGTGGTTGCACCAGCTTACATTCCCACCAACAGTGCACAAGAGAGGCGAGGACACTCAATGGAGAAAGGACAGTCTCTTCAACAAATGGTGATGGGAAAATTGGATCACCATAGGCAGAAAAGTGAAACTGGACCTCTGTTTTACACCACTCATAAAAATTACCTTAATGAACTAAAAACTTAAACACAAGACCTGATGCTATCAATCTTGTTTTGCATGTGGAACCATAGAATAACTTTCTTGAATTTATCTTTTCTCGGTGCATTGCAGACTTCCGTAAAAAAAAACAACAAAAAAAACCACAAAAAAACAAACAAACAAAAAAAACAAAAAACGAGAAAAATCTTTCTAAATGCCTCCACACGGATAACATTCATGAGTTCTCAAGATTTGCTACAGATTGGTTTTGAGAAAGACTTTACATGCAATGACATGCTTAGAGCCTGACCTGTGGTGGCGCAGTGGATAAAGTGTCGACCTGGAAACACTGAGGTCGCCGGTTCAAAACCCTGGGCTTGCCTGGTCAAGGCACATATGGGAGTTGATGCTTCCTGCTCCTTTCTGTCTGTCTGTCTGTCTCTCTCTCCTCTCTAAAATGAATAAGTAAAAAATATTTTTTAAAAAATGACATGTTTAGAGGGACTGTCCAGAGCAGGAGAGGCCCATGAGTGCAGGATGTCTCTGGGCTGAGTGAGCCTAGTGGTGGGTTTCTAACACCCCTCCCTAACTTGCAGGAAACGTACCATGAGGAGCGTCAAGGGATGGTTGGGGTGCAGTTGTGCTCAAGGCTGGGAATTGGGATCTACAAACACCTGGCCTGCCGTAAACCCAGCCTGGGTCCCCCATGTGCTTCATCTCTGACACAAAAGGCAGCAGACATCCCGTCTCAGGTTCTCCGAGCCTGAATCTGAACCGAACTGAGAGGGCTCCACAGTGTCTGTGCCGAGGATGAAACGTCTTGTTTTTCCCGTGCTCTCTACAGGAGGGAGCAGCCAAAGGAAGAAACTGTCTGCACTGCCTGTGGTGTAAGACCACCTGCTAGCACCAAATAGGAAGCAGAGGGAAGCAAACAGGCCAGAGTCTGAGATGCGCTCATCAGCGCAATCTGTCCTCCAAACGCTTTTGCAGCGAGAGATCGTCGGGGTGCAACCGAGCGGAAGAACTAATCAGCTAGCCCGGATGACAGCATTACAGAGGGGAGAGGAGGCATCCAGATGGCAGTGTCGGGGCAGGACGCTCAGCCCGGGATGCAGAAGGCTATCAGCTTTGGAGAGTCACATGGCTTCCCCGCACATGGAGGTTCCTGTTCGTGCAGCCGCTGTGTGGCCCGTGTGCGTGGTGCTGAGCCCAGAGGTGGCACAAATGGGAAACAAAATGATGATAATGATGATGAGGATGATAGTGGTGCTGCTGTTGGCTGTGGTGGTGATCATGCAAAGTGTAGTGTGTTTTTTTGAAGCTTTTATGCCCATATCTCAGGAGTGAGTGAGACCGGATGCTCACAGCAGAATTCTGCAGAGTTAACCTCGAGAAGAGTAAATGCTAACCGGCACGGTCCATGAAAGGGCAGAGGAGGAAGAGGACGAGATAGATGGGTGGATCTCCCCTTCCTTGCAAGGCTAATTGAAATTAGCCTAATGTTCATGAATATTAAGAACCAGGTCCTGCCGTGACATGGCCACAGGTGCAGAGATCGCTACAGGGAAGAATCCCTGAGTTCAATCTCTTGTTTGGGCCTAATAAGAACGCTAATGGAGGTTGTTAGAGACCAGTTGATTATTGAGAATGAATTATCAGGAAGTGTCCTAGGGAGGAGTACATTAAAGCCCGGGGACCATGTGTCTTGGAAGCAGGAACCAGGCTGTGAAATCCCAGCCTCTCGAGATGAGGATGTGAGGCTCGGCGTCCCGCCCACCCAGTGAGTGACACTCACCCACAGCACGTGAGCTAAGGAAGAACCAGCAGCTTGACAGGGAGGCTAAGGGCCAGCTGGCAGGAAGCATGAGAAACATTTTTTTTCTATGTCCTCCTGACTCTAAATTCTCAATTTGGAGACTTGCTTCTCCTCGGATGCTTCATTAAAAAAAATATACAAAGACCCTGTACCCTGCACCTGAAAGGACCCTGTCCTTGGAGTAAGTCATCTAACCCAGGGACTGCAGTTTACTCCCTTTCTTCTTCCCTGCCAGCTCTATCCCCAACCCCCACCCCTTTGATACAAGAACAGGAAAGAGAAGGGACCTGGATTTTAAAAACTAAGGTGAAGGAAGGGGGGAGCAGGGGGAGCTGCCCCTGCCTCCTACACTCTGGGTCTCTAACAAAGCTCATCTGGCTACTGCCCTCGAGGACCTTCCTGCCAAGCAAGTGTCAGGCTAAGGAGCAAGCTGGGTGACTCACACGTTTCCAATGGGGCATTTCAGGTAGGAATGAAGGACCAACTATACGTGCCAGAGCCAAGAACTGGTCCTGGCAGCCCACCGTGTACATCGACGTGAGGAACCGTCCCAGAGAAAAAATTTTCACTCTGTGTTACCCCTGATCCACCTCTCCTCACCCCAGTCCCAGGCCCGTGCGGACTCCCTATGGCCTCATCGGCCCCCGACACTCTCCCCCACTTTCCCAGGCTTGTCCAGGACTCTCCTTCCTGCCACCCCTTCACCAGGTCCAGGGACAGCCTGGACAGGTCCTCGAACCTGTGCCCCTCGACAGTTTTTATACGAGGCACCTCCTGGCTTCCTGACCTCCCAGCCTGGGGCCAGCCGTGTAGCTCTCTAGGCAGACCCCTCCCCTCCAGCAAGAGCCCAGCATCATCAGTATTTGGCTCACCAGGTGGCACAGCCACATGATCCAAGGGGCAGAGTCCTGGGGAAATATCCTGCAGCCCCTCAGCAGGCCCAGGGGACTCAGCCAGGCTTGTCTTCCCATGATCCTCATGGCCTGACCATAAACTGGCCCACTGAACTTAGGTTGGTCACTCACTCCATTGATCTGTTTGCCTCTCTGTTGCTAGTTCATGCTCCCTAAACATTCATGGAGGCAGAGGTGACTCTAACCAGGACCCCCCTGCCCTCCCCACAGTGCAGTTCAAAGTACCTCATCTCCCTTGCAAATTTAAAGAGCAAGAACTGTTCTATCCCAGGGTTCTATGCTCAATGACACATTGCCAATGAATTCTCCAGGGACATTACATCTTCCAAGAGCCACTTACAGAAGGGCTGAGGCTCCAGGGCTGAAAACAAGGACCTTCATTAGGGCAGGCTGAGGGGCCAGCCTCATAGGAGGGGTGCGAGGGAAGCCGATGTTTCCTCTTGGGCCTTTCTAGAGGCCAAGGATAATGTAAAACCTCCCTTCATCCAGTCATTTGAACCCCTACTAACCACCTCCTTTCTAACCCCCACATGTACACACATACGCACGCATGCACACACATGCATGCATGCATGCATGTACACGTGCATGAAAGTGTACATGCATGCACGCATATGCCCACATGCACACACACCATTCTTCATTGTCTTAGCAGGTACTCTTCTCCCTAGGCAGGCTTCCCTACCTGAAACAGTTCACAGCAAGACAACTGCCCAATAAAAAGCTACAAAATAACTTGTAATTTCTCAGTGTGACCATGTCAGAGCGACACTGAGCATATTTATTTGCTCATCCACAGCAGTGTCATCTGTCCCGTGGAGGGTGCCCCGAAAGGGCCTGCTCTTCACTGGGGATCTCGGTGCCTGTGCAAGTCAGCTTGCAAGTTCTCTAATGAAGCAAACGGGCACCCAGTCCTAAAAGGGACATCTCCAGAATCACACTCATTGGATGTTAAAGGCGTGATGGGGTTTTGTGGCAGCTGCTTTCCTTCATATGGAGATGGCTTTCAATCCCCTGAGGACACAGTGGCTCCTGGGACACACTGTGAAGGAAGGTGAAAGAGTGCACAGTGGTGAGCTGAGGCTTTGGGGTCGGGGCCGGGGGCTGGGGGGGGGGGGGGGAGACAGCCTTCCTGGAGCCTGAGAAGCCCCAGGTGAGTGATTTCCCAGGACGGTTATCTTATGTGTGAAGATGAGATCTCCTGGGGTGAAGTGGAGGGAGCCACACAGCAGATCCAAATGGGGACCTCAGAATTGAGCTCTTCTGACCACCCTGCACACAGATGAGGAGCCCCAAGCCCGAGGGGTTAGTACTGGATAAAGGTGACAGGTCATCTGCCCAAGGGACCAGGACTGGCCTCTGGACTTCCCCCACTGCACACAGATACGTCACAGTGCACAGTCCCGCCCCAGTGAAATGCATGCGGCAGAGGCCTCCCTCCATGTGACAGGGAACAAGGCGGAGGAGCTGTGTCTCCTATCCCAGGACAATGAATAGGTATCCATTCTCCTCTGGAAAGAGGGTCCAGATGGTCACATCTGTACATATTCTAGGTCCCCAGAAAACTCCATGTCCATAGCCCGGGGAGCCAGTGGGAACAAGCCCCACTGGACTGGTAGAGAAGACAGTCCCCGACCACCTGGAATTAAAGTTAGCCATTCATCTGTCCCAGTCCCTTCAACACACCACCACTGCCGCTGTTCCGTCCCCACCCGCCTGGGAGCCGCTCAAGACAGGGACCACATACAAGTCTGAAACTCTGGGGACCGATCCAGAGAATTCCACATGCAGGTGCTTGATGCACATTAAATCAAACTGGATTGGATTAGCTGGTAAACAGCAGCTGGCTTTGCGGTACCTTGGATACATCAACAATGGCAGCAGTCCTGGGAGTGGAGAGACCGCCCTTTCCCCAGGCTGCAAGGTCAGAGACACAGTTTGGAGGGCTGAAGCAATAGTGGGGTGGGGGTGGGGGGGTGGCCTCACTTGAGGAGCAATGTCAACTCAAAGGCAATGCAAGTTCTAATGTCCACAGCAATTTATAGGATACGCAGTGGCCCACGTGTGTTTACAAGCACCGCCGGTTGAATTACCAAAACGTGGCGATTGCCTTGGAGGAACACGTGGCTGAATGAAATACATGCAAGGGTTCTGATGCAGAGCTCGGCAAAGTTCAAAAGTCCAGGAGTGTTGGGGCTGGGAGGGACTTCAGAAGTCATCAAGCCACCTTTAGATGAAGAGACCGTTGGCTGGAGAAGGCAAGCAAATACCGAGTGAACAACACGTGGGCCCGAGCCCTGGTCTCCTGCCTCCCACCCCCGCATCTAGCCGCCCCCGCCCCCGCCACGCGGCTGCAGGAGGACAGGCTCCCTGGGACAAGGCTCCTGCTACTGAACTCTTGGGCTCATGGGCTTAGGGATGGAGTCTGTGCAGATCGACCTGGGCTAAAGCGAAGTGGCCACCTAGCAACCGCCAGCACTTGAGTTGTTCAACAGCAGAGTCCGCGCCAGACTTCAGAAGAAAACAAAAAGGCCCGGAAAGGCCCAGATCCCTCCTGTGCCCCCCACCTCCTGGACTGTTCTAACTCACTGCGGCTCTCTGCACTCATCTACACAGAGAGGAAAACGCACCTGGCACAGGGGCAACTAAGTGAGAAGCCTGAAGGGAGAGTCCTTCAGAAAGGCTATTCTACCAGCAAGAGCTGCAAACATTGTGCCAAGGATAGAGGTATGATGGAGAACAAGGAGGGGCTACTTGTACTGCAACCTTCACCTCCAGAGCCCTGTGCTCCCTCCTCCTGTCCCACCTCAAGACGGGACCTCATGTCTTCCCCCCAGGTACAGGCCACAGGGGCCGGGTAGGGTGGGGGGCTATGCAGCAGGTGGGCGGTCCTTAGCACTGCTTCCTTCCAACATAACTACTGCCCCCCAGCATGGCTCACAGCAGGCAACGAGAGCCCCACCGTGGGGCCAGCGTGACCAGCTGCGCTTCCCCCCAGAGCTCCGAGGCAGGAGCACATGGGACTCCAAGCGGAGGTGCAGAGGCACCCAAAGGGCCCAGGTGGGGAACAAGAGATGAGCAGGTTCGAGGAGGCTGCTTGTCGGGATGCCTCCACCTTCTGAGACCGCAGTACCAACAGGGGCAGGTGTGGCCGCCACCTTCTCACCCTTCTGTCCATTTCCCCTTCTGGTCTCAGGGGATGCAGCAAAGTGTAGCAGAAGGACCACTGGACTTGAAACCTTATGGACACGGGTTCTAATCCCAGCTCTACCTCCTACCCACTGTGAAGACATAGGCAAGGAACCCAAACTCCTCAAGCCTCAGCATCTTCCTCGGTACAAGGAAGATAACACCTCCTCTCTCCGGCTCCTTGTGAGGACAAAGAAAATACTGACACAGATGTGCAGGTGAGCCTCGGCCCATGAAAGGTGCTCAGTGAGGGCTCCCTGTCCTTTCTTCTCCCTTGGATGACCTCTGCAAGGCTTGGCATTGCTCTTGGGAGCCCTGTTCCCAACCTTAGACTTAACAAGGAAGGAGGGAGGGAGGGTGTTATAACACGTACAACAAGCCAGGTACCATGCTCAAAGGTTTATCATAAGTGGGGGAGCTGGGGTTCTACTTTTAACATTCATAAGGGGGGAAGGTGATAAAGAAATAGCAGGAAAGAGAGAACAGCACTGTGTTTGTGCTGCTCGGAGGTGCCTCCAGCGATATCCTGGGCTCTGGTCACCTCTGTTTATCCAAGAGCCAGGCATATTTGATAATGGCTTTTTGTTATGGAAATTACCTAATGAGCTACGAGATTATTATCCAGCACCAAAACAGCATTATCATAAACATTACAAATTACATTAGGCCAACCTTTGCTAAAGCAAACAAATAATAAGAGTAATTGAAATGATAATAAACTAAAGGATTCCAGCCCAGTTGGTTCCTCAAGATGCTCTTGTTGATGCACGTGTTTGCTCTGGACTGCGTGAGCTGGAGAAACTGATCTGGTCATCTGTCAATCCCGCTGTTTTCATGAAATCCTTCCCAGGAGCCCACATGTATAATGTGGTGTACGGGCGTGTAAATGAGAGAAGTTACTCTACAGTTCCACATTTCAAACTGACATCGGGCCGTGGTTCTTTTTTCAAAATTATACCATTCTCTCCTTTTAACTTGGAGGAGGAGATGGATTTCACTTTTGACATTTTTATCCTTAGTTTGAGAGAACATTTTCTGTTGGGCTTGGCTGCAGTGAATGAGATGGTTGGTTTCTTTTATCAGTATTAAAATGTTGAAGCCCTACTTCAAATAATTTATTACAATAGAAGTCGGTCTTCTCTCTCTCTCTCTCCCAATTACTGGGCGATAATCCTTTCTCTTCTTCGTCTTTCCTTCAACCACTACTTAAAATAATCAATGTTTTACTTTCAAACAAAAGCACTTAGTTTCATTTTCATCAGCACAAGATCGTTCTATAATCTTCGAACCATATGAGATTTCTGGCAGCCCGGCAATTGAAAATCACTGATTTAAGTAAACCACTTCTAGGCCTGACCCTCTACCATGGTGACCTCAGAGGTCATGTGTTCCAGGTGCGTATCTGCAAGATGAAGACCTAAGTGAAAGAAATCTCTGTTGCATTACACACTAATAATTGACTGACACAGTCATGCCATGGTACGTCAGACTGCGCTAATATTTACAGAGCTCCTGCCATGCTGTGAATAATAACACACCTGAAGGTGCAATGCTCCTTCTGTCTATTCCATCCCTTAAGTAATCTGATCTCTCCAATTTGGAACAAATATTTAGGTCAAAAAAAGTGATCTTGTTTGTTTTGATAAAGTCTCTTCAAGAACGTGCGCCTCACTCAGCAGATCACTCAGCATCAGAGAGATAAGCTTTGACTAACGAAATGACAGCTGCTGGTTTAGAACATCATCTCTTGCTCTAATCCACACCACAGCTCAGCAGATCAATAGCATCACCCCCATTCCACATATGAGAACATGGAGGCTTATAGAAGGTGAAGAACTGGTCTGAGGCTGACGAAACCGGATAAAAGGAGGAAACTTGGACGTAACCTCAGACCTTTCTGGTTTCACGCTCTTTTGTTTTTATTCAATCATTAAAATAAATTGGAGAAATTCAAAACATCATGTAAGAAAGAGTCTCCTTTGAGTCTCTTTAAACCAGACAGACCTTAGGCTAAAGATACCGTGAAGGAGTTCATGCACATGGACACAGATCAGATTTTCTTTTTACTTAATAGTTTACTTTTCAGAATACTTGCAGGTCTACAAGAAGAGTAACTAAAAGTGCAGATGGTTTCCATATGCCCCCTCTCGCCCACCCTATTGTTAAGGTCTTATATTGGTGTGGCACATTTGTTACAGTTGATGAGCCAAATAATCACACATGATTATGAACTAAAGTCCATAGTTTACATCAAAGTTCATGCTTGGTGTTGCCTAGTTCTATAGTTCTGGCTTTTGCCAAATGCATAAGGACAGGTACCCACCATGACAGAACAGCACAGAATAGCTCCGATGGAATCGGGGAGAGGTTTCCCGGAAGGAGTGGAATGTGGTTGGGACTTTTAAAACAGATAGGATTTTCAGATAGACCAAGAACCAGGAAGAAATTCAGTAGAAGGAACACACAAGGCATTGTTTAAGAGATAATGGGCGGTTCAGTGTGTCGTAGGCAGAGGGCCCGTATTTGGGAAGATACCGAAAACATCCAGAGCAAACATTTATTTGGCAGGACTGTGTGCCAGGCAATTGCCAAACTTTTTTTTTTTTTCCACTTGGATTATTTCATTTAACCCACAGAACCATTTATGGTATAGGTGCATGATTACCATGTTTAATGAAAAGCATGCCAATTAAAGCTTGGAAGGGTTTTCAAATATTTCTCCAAAGTGACACCACAGGCATTTAGAGGACCCGGGATGCAAACTTAGTCAGAATGAGTCTAGAACCCCTTGACTCAGCTACTGAACTGTCATGCCTCCAAAATAAAGCCAAAAGAAGAGAGCAGATAGACTGGAAAAGGTAAGTCGGAGACCTATTTTAGGTTGACTTGAATGTCAGGAGAAAAAGTTGTTTTCTTTTAGCAATAGTTTTCAAGAAAAGAATAGATTAGTGTTTCCTTTTGGTAGTTGAAAAATAAGGACAGGTATGGAGCTATGGAGTCTTCATAACAGCTTGTATGGTTGGAACACACATACAAAGGGGAGGGACTCTGTTTAGGAGAATGATATGATGAAATCGTATTTGGAGATGTCATCCTGAAGATGATGTGTCAAGTAGATTGAGGAGAAAGAGCAGGAGGAGAATCAGTTTAGTGACATAATTCAGGTGGTGTCCCAGAAAGGTTTGGACACAAAATGGCAGCTCTTTGAATTAAAACAAGAGGATGATGATGGTAGAAAATGTGAAGGGAGAATTGACCAGTTTTAGGAAGGAGGAGGGTGTCTGGTCCGGAGGAGTTGGGGGTGACCGGGGAAATGATGAAACTGTTTTGAGAAAGACTGGTGGTCAAAGGAGAAGACAGGATTAGGAGAAAACACACGCTTGTTCCCCAGCTGGTCAGGGGACGACAGGGAGGAGTTTGTCCAGCAGAGTTGGAAAGGAAGTCTGAAGTTCAGTGAAAGGGTCAGGTCTCGAGTTATGGATTTGAGAGTTGACTTCATAACAAAGATGAGAGTGAAGGATGGTGAAAGGGAAGGAGAAATGATGGGACCATGCATGGAGAAAGGACGGCGTCTCGGCAGGGACAGGAGAGGGATATTTTGGGAGGGGGGCAGAGAGTGACTGGGGCAGAGGGTCAGGGTCCAGGATTAATAGGGCTCAGCAGGAAGACTGAGACCAAATTGCCATGAGACCAGAGGCAACAGAGACCCAGAGGGGACCTTTGGCATCCTTGAACATGAACTGAAGAACATGGAGGAGAGAAAGAAGGGAGAGGCAGCTGGCTCGGGAGTGGGGAGCAGTGTCCGGGCTGCTTGAAGCACAGAAGAGGGTGACTTTTCTTAGGCACCGAAGACCCCAGAGGATAGATTTGCTAAAAGCAGCTGTTCAGGCACCAAGGGAGCAAGCGACAATATCAGAACTCAAGTGACTGTGAGAAGGGCTGTTTCAAACCAAAAGTAAGCAGGTGACCCAAAGAACAGCAAAAAGAGACAGTCTCCCAAATGTCACCCCCAAAGCAGTGCTGTGGTGACAGTGGCTACGTCTGGAGAGAAGGGAGTGGGTTGACGTGGTAAGGAAGAGACTGAATTGTCACTATTGTGCATCTTGAGTTTCATACTAGTACAATTATTACCCATTTCAACAAGTTAAGTGTTACAAATAAGAGATGGCAAGGGATACTGATTAGGACCAAGAGCCCGAGCTACCCGAGAACATGCATCGGCGGGTTCCAGGGAGAAGAGGTAAGAGCCATCGTGGTCACACCCTTACGGCCGGAGCTACATCAAGCTGGCATCAGGGACTCGCGAGCTATATATGGAAAAGTTTTTCCTCTGAGCAGAAGACGAGCAGCCAGCTTAGCCCTGAGATTTGATTCCATTTTTCATTCCTTTCCTAGTTGTGGTAAGAAGAATCAATTTGAGTCAGAGATGAGGCTCCTTCCTCCACCTTCTTTGTCTGTTAGTCTCCCCCCACCCCCCCACCCCTGTTTTTGAAGTCTTTGCGTCAAATGCAGTGGATTCAACGTTTCAAAAGCTGGTTTTATTTTTTCATTGAACAGAAATGTTAGTTATAACATTAGTCCAAGGAGAGTATGATTAGAGAGGCAAATTGGCTCTTGGGGAATGAGCCAATAGTACGTTTCAAAACCAGATGGTAATAATTTGGGGGTCGTGCATTGATTTTGGATCATCTGTGCTATTGGTCACCTCCATCAGCACCGCTCACCACAAGGTGACTGGGAAATCCATAAAAATTCTTTAAAGCCAATGCAAAACTCCCAGCCATCACCCAAAGTCTAGCTCTTCCCCCGGGGGACTGAATTGAGCCTGAGATCACTTGTGTGTGTGCCCAGAGGGAGAGAATGTCAGAGTTAGCATCCACCAGCAGGAAGCCAGAAACCCAGGGATAGCGTGCTCTGAAACTCACTTTGTTCTGTCACCATCCCCCCTACACACATACGCATGCACGCACGCATGCACACACATACTGCAAGTGTGGAGAAACCCAGGTTAATCTCATTCATGGCCATGTGTTAGACGCAGGGGTCTCCAAACTTTTTACACAGGGGGCCAGTTCACTGTCCCTCAGACCATTGGAGGGCTGCCAAATACAGTGGCCCTCTCACTGACCACCAATGAAAGAGGTGCCCCTTCCAGAAGTGCAGTGGGGGCTGGACAAACGGCCTCAGGAGGTCGCATTGCGGCCCGCGAGCTGTAGTTTGGGGACGCCTGTTAGAGCATCTCTGGACCCTAGACCCACTTGAAGGGAAAGTCACTTTGCTTGGTAAGAATTAGATGCTGCACTCTGCTCTTTTTGACATTTTAAGTCTCTGCAGACTGTTGAACTCCAGTATCAAGTCCATAAAACAGGAGAAAAATGCCAGTGACAACAAAGACAACCCTGTGTTCATTTCCACCAGGAGCTCAGAGCTGGGAGCCGGGCACTGTACTGGGGACAATGTCTAATGCGTCAGCCACATTCTCTCATCTCATCCTGGAGGCCTCACTGGGCAAGGCAAGGGAGCTGGCCCCCAGCCTGGGCAGCCTGAGCCAGCGGAAAGAGGACTGCAGGCTGAGGCCCAGCTGCCCTGTGCTGTCTTTCAAGGACATCAAGACCAAGTCAAGTGCATGGCAGTGGTCAGGCAAAGATTGCACACATCCTGAGTGTAGAAGGCAGTCTTGGAGATATAATCTGTGGGCCACACATCTTGGGCCTTGAAGGACTTAAGGTCTGGGGGAATGACTGAGCAAACTGTCCTGGACCACGCAGGATGTTTGTTTCATCTTCTACCCCAAACTCACTTCTCACTCACGAGACTTGTTTTTGGAAGAGTTCCTGGCAGCGGGGACCAGTGTCTGCCAATTACCTCCAGAAGTGAGCTCAGAAGCCAAGAAGGAGCCTTCCTCTTGATAATTATGCCTTTTGGAGGGGCATGATTAGGACACAAGATTTGGACTTGAGGAGTTGGATGTGGGACAATTTGCTTCTTTAGATGACTCCTCCCACTACAGGGAAACCAAGTACCTTTCCTCACTCCAGGCAGCAGGATCGGGATGTGGGGTGCTTTTCACATCCTGGGAGTCCTTCTGGCTTGAGAACTTGAGAGGAAGGGGATTAGTGTGAATGTTTAAGACACTGACATCCAGACAGGATCTTGCACTCAGAAAGCCCTGGCCCACCATGAAAGTAGACAGAAGGGGGAAGAGCGTCAGAAAGGGTGGTTTCTCTCCCTCCCGGGAGCCAGCAAAGCCTCACAGTGCTCCTCTGGGTGAACTGGGGCACTAGGAGTTCCGATTCCAAGTCGGCCCATGTATCCAGCCAGGGGGAAGGGGCTGCACCAGGAGCACTGGGGTTTGAGCTTGAACTGTCCTGCTAAACCTTGTCACCTCTGTTCTCCAAAGGATTGGTTCTATCTTTGCAAAGGAAAAAAAATGAGAGTCTCACCTTCCAGCAAAGGACTTCAGAGGTGCTTAGCACACACTTCTGCCCTGGCTGCTTGTGCCACTGAGGCAAATCCACCCTTCTGCCAGCCACAGGTGAGCCAGGTAGGATTACCAGGATCTGGGTATAGACCCAAGA
The DNA here is from genome assembly GCF_036850765.1 of Saccopteryx bilineata. Classification (NCBI taxonomy): domain Eukaryota; kingdom Metazoa; phylum Chordata; class Mammalia; order Chiroptera; family Emballonuridae; genus Saccopteryx; species Saccopteryx bilineata. The sequence goes on along the minus strand of NC_089491.1, from coordinate 336,033,606 downwards.
AGGTCAAAAGCAATCTAGGAGGACAGGAAGCATCTGGAAGGTACATGACTCCCTGCAGGGCTTTGAGGGTGGGGTTATATCCTGTCTGGGGTCAGACAGCTGTACCACAGAGCTACAAGGACCTGGTGCAGAGCCGTCAGCTTACAGCAGCAATGGAAACAAGATGAGACTTCGGTGACAGCAAGCAGAGAAACAGGCTTGGGGGAGGAGACTGGAACACCAGCCCAGGAATGGGGTAGAAATTCAGGGCTTGAGAAGATCAGGACTACAGGCCAGCAACTGGGGCCAGGGAATGAAGTCAGTAAAAGAAGCAGGAAGGACAACTTGATGCTGAGTTGGGTTGGGGGACTACTGGCTGCTGAGTTGGGTTGGGGGACTACTGGCATAGGACCAAGATGATAGCTTAGGTAAATGTATCACCAGTGGTGCAAATAGGGCATCATTGTTCTCCTGTTCACACCCTTGCTATGCTCTGGCGATACAGATCGTATAAGACAATCTCTTGCTCCATCTCCACCACCACCCAGAAGCTCATAGTGAGGTAAAGGAAGACAGCCCTGCAAACTAGTAATTTGAACAGAGCAGCTAGATGTGGGCATCCTCAGAGTTGGAGCCTGGGAACTCAGGAGAGAAGTGGGGAGAAGGGAGGCTCTCAGCCCTTCTGAGGGAGGTCAGGCAGGAACACATCAGCATGTGTCTGTGTAGCAGCTCTCACGCTGGACCTGACCTGCAGGTGGTGCGGGGTGGGGCCACTGAGAGGCTATTGGCATCGGTTCGAAATAATTGGTCACAAGCAACAGAAAGCTCCCTCTTATTTAAGTAAGAACACCCAGGCAGTGGAAGGATGAAGGGGGCCCACCCCACCTGAAGCACAGCCAGGAGTCTAAGAGGCTTCAGCCAGAGCCCCCAATGGGACAACTCAACTGCACCCCCTCCACTGGCAGGTCCTATCCAGGGAGCAAAGTCTGACACTATGCCGGGGCCACACGCCCACCCCTTGGATGACAGTCCTACCAAGACCGAGCAATGTGGGTGGTGCTTGCCCCAAAGGAAATCAGGGTTCTAGAGCCAAAAGAAAGGGATTGGCTCCTGGTGGCCAGAACTTCACATTAATTGGTAACATGCCTGGAGTGTTTAGACTGGGAGCAACACAAACACGTCTATAGTTCAGAGCCGGGGGTCATCAATCTTCTTTTGCTGAGGGCCAGATAGTAAATATTTTCAGCCTTGTGGTCCCTAATTGCATCTATTCAAGTCTGCTGTTGAGCACAAAAGCAGATAGACTCAAAGGGGTATGCTGTGCTTCAAGATTATATTTAGAGAAAGGGACCATGGGGCGGACTTGGCACTCTTGACCAAGCCCGGACTTAGAGCCATATTCGGGTAGAAGAGAGGTACAGAAGGGGAAAGCAAGCCAAGGGACGAAGAAGAAAACCGTCTGCTCTATGAAAAGTATGTCCTGTGGGTTTTCTAGCTGAGTACAGCCTATTGGGGATTTTTTCTTTCTTTCTCGTTGGGATAAACATACCCCAAGGTAAAGAGTCCCTTTATAAACTTTATTTTCATGGCCATTCTGTTCTGTTTCTTCTTGCCCTTAACTTGTTTCTTGTTTTGTTTTGGGGTTGGTGTTTGTTTGTTTGTTTGTTTTGGTTTCCATAGGGGGTTCTATTTGTTTGGTATCTTTTGTTGGCTTTTCATTGTGGCCAAAGTAACATCAATTGCCCTCAGCACGATACCAACAATGTACTGACTCTTTTTTTCCCTCCTTATTACAATTGTACTGGAACCATGGAATTCTCAGTGTGGTACAACTGTCTTTATTTGAGTCAATTTCCAAAAAAAAAAAAAAAATATGACAGCCACCACATCTGCGTTTTCTGGGCTGCCATCTTGCTCATGCCTGGCAACCCTCGGAGCCATCCTCTGCGTGGAGTCTGAGTCGTTACCGCTCCGCCAAGGCGCGGGGCTGGGGACACAGAGCCAGTGCACCGAGGCGAGGTGAGGCGCACACCTAGCCCTCTTTTGTAATCACCTCTTCGGTCTGCAACACTACGCTGTGAGTGTGCGTGTTCCAGGCCTGGAGTGGGAACATATGGTGCATCTCTGCTCGCTCTACATTAAATCCTGACATTTTGCAGCTGTCAAGATAAAGCTGTTTATATGAGTAACATTGGAGTTTGTTTATAGGGAAATAATGTGCAGCAAGTTATGATTAATCAAGGTGTCTAAAATCTGCTGGAGGCTTCTAAATAGATTTGTTTTCGCTGCCTTGCTTTTTGTCTCTAAATCAGGGGTTTAGTCACCCCCCATCCCTTTTATCTTCACCCACTTTTTTGGCTGTGTCCCCTGTGAGGGGGTGTAGATAGTGAGGCCAGGTCAGGGAGAGGGGCAGTTGCAGAGACCGAGAAAGTCAGGGTATTGCATGGGGCTAGGTGATGGGGGGGGGATCAACTTAACTCTTCCAAACCCAGAAAGCCCCGCCAAGAGCCACTGTCTTCTTCATTCTCTTGTTTCTGTGTTTGGAACTCACATCTCCAATTGGGTTGTCAGCCTGAAGACCTGTGGGTAGGTGACTGAGCCTCCCAGGAGATAGACAGTGTTTTTAGCTTGGGTTTCCCGGGGTCTAAGAGGTCACAGGGTTTCAGGCAGTGCAAATTTGAGGGTCTCGGCTTCTAGAGGTTATTTGAACTTCTCCTTATATCTGTGGTCTTGGGTTCAGATTTCCTTCTTGGAAGATAACTGGTCAGAACCCAAGCCTCCTGAAAGTAGAAAAGAACCTTAATGTGTCACCTCACTGAGCTTCCCTGTCGGTGCCAATGCCCCTCAACATGACTGACAGCTGGTCTCTGGAGGAGCAGAGCATCTTGCATGTCTCTGGGGAGGGTCAGACGTTGGGGGGACATCTGCCTTCTGACCCTGAGCTTTAGGCATTCGCATTTCACCCTCTAGAACAGCGGTAGTCAACCTGGTCCCTACTGTCCACTAGTGGACGTTCCAGCTTTCATGGTGAGCGGTAGTGGAGCAACCAAAGTATAAATAAAAAGATTTAACTCTAGTAAGTTGTTTTATAAAGCTTTATTCTGCCAAACTTAGCGAAAATCCGACATAAAGTACTTGGTAAGTAATTATTATTATATGATTTAACTTGCTGTAACTCTGCTTTATAAATTTTATAAAGTAAAGTTACTTCCCTACTTTAGAAATCACCATTACTGTGGAACCAGTGAGTGGTTAGAAAATTTTACTACTAACAGAGATACAAAAGTGGGCGGTAGGTATAAAAAGGTTGACTATCCCTGCTCTAGAGCAACATAGAGCCAGCTGATTGTTTTTCCACATGACGATCCTTCAGATCTTGGTTGCCAGCCATCCCTTCCACAGGCCAACCCTCACAGCTCCTGAGCAACCCTTGTAACACCTGGCCCCTCCACCCCGGCCACTCTTCCCCAGGACTTCCCGGTTTGTCTTTGGTCATCTGGAGGTATAGAGCCCAGAATGGACCCGCCTCCAAGTCCAAGCTGGCTGAAAGCACCCACCACCTGAGCATCTCCCTCTCTCTCCTCTGTTCCTAGGCTCCCCGTGGGCATGTGGTCTGATGGTCCTGTGAGCAACAGAGTTTCAGAAGAGTGATCATAACCATTATCCACACTGACGTGTCTATAGATCTTCTTAACATTGCAAAGGACTTCCTCCTTGCTCAGGTACAAATCTCTTCCCCAAACAGCATCACAATATCAGAGTATCTCTTAGGTGCCTTTGAGCCAAATGTGCAGAGATTGGTCTGCATGCATGAGCGTGTGCTTGGGTACACACACACACACACACACACTCACGCATCCTTCTGTGCTTGACATGCAGCAGTCCTTGCCCCAGTGCTGGCCAGGTAGACAGGTGGCAGCCAGCCCCCACCAAAGGGGCCTACAGCAATCCAGGACACTACAGAGGTGGCTCCACCCACAGTCTGGAAGATGCATAAGCAGGGGCTCGGTCTCCCGGCTCTGCCCGCCGTGCACCATCAAGGACCAGCTGCCTCTTTGGCTGTGGAGGTAGAACCAGCAGCAGCGGTGAGAAGGGGAAGCAAGTTGCAGTAGCATCAGAGCCCATGCCTTCCCCGGGCATGCACAAAGCAGCTGGCAGGGAGACAGGTGGGAGAGGAGGCAGGAAAGGTAGCAATTTGCTGCCTGAGAGAACAGGGCGTTTCCAACAGCTGGGGAGGGACATTGAGCCATCACCCAACTCCTTCTCAACATAGAACCCACCCTCCCCCAAATCCCTCACACCATCTATGTGCTTCTAGACATGTCCACTGCGAATGCTTATGGAAAAGAGCAGATGGTCCAGGCTGGATTCTTAGGAGATGCCCAGTTCAAAATGGAGGGAGGAAATGGAGCCAGTGCAGGAGCTGGGCAGGGCTGGGCCAAGGGGCAGAAGGACCACGGGAGTGAGCTCACCTCCCAGGGCCCAGAGGGCGAGCCTGGGTCAGAAGGAACTGAGTGTAACATCATTCAGCCCTCCTTCCTGGAGTTTGGAGAGTCCCCTAGTCCTTCTGGAGGTTACTTTGTTTCCTTAAGTGGAAAGCTCAAAGATCGCCTCCCATCTTGCCATGCGGGAGAGAGAGAGAGAGAGAGAGAGAGAGAGAGAGAGAGAGAGGGAGGAGAGAGAGGAGAGAGAGAGAGAGAGAGAGAGAGAGAGGCACCCAGGCTCCCATTTCTTAAGAAAACAAGGTGGCCCTGGCCGGTTGGCTCAGCAGTAGAGCGTCGGCCTAGCGTGCGGAGGACCCGGGTTCGATTCCGGCCAGGGCACACAGGAGAAGCACCCATTTGCTTCTCCACCCCTCCGCCGCGCTTTCCTCTCTGTCTCTCTCCTCCCCTCCCGCAGCCGAGGCTCCATTGGAGCAAAGATGGCCCGGGCACTGGGGATGGCTCTGTGGCCTCTGCCTCAGGCGCTAGAGTGGCTCTGGTCACAACATGGCGACGCCCAGGATGGGCAGAGCATCGCCCCCTGGTGGGCAGAGCGTCGCCCCTGGTGGGCGTGCCGGGTGGATCCCGTTCGGGCGCATGCGGGAGTCTGTCTGACTGTCTCTCCCTGTTTCCAGCTTCAGAAAAATGAAAAAAAAAAAAAGAAAAAAAGGAAAAAAAAAAAGAAAACAAGGCAAGACCCGGGAAAAGACACAGGACCCCACGCCAGGAATAAGGATGCAGGAAGAAAGGGTTACTGCAGAAGGCGGTGCCTTCCAAAAACAAACTGAACAGACAGACACACGGGAACTGTGTGCCAATCAGAAGCCATGCACTCTCCCTCCGCCCCCTGCCGCCTCCCCACCTCTCCGATCCTGCGGAGACAGCAGAGAGAGCCTCTTGTCGGAAATTAATATCGCACGGGACAGTTAATCAAAGCTGAACCGCCTCCGCCCCTGTGAATGAGCGGTGCTTGGAGCAGAGCCGACAGCCCCGCAGATGAAGGAGTGGAGGCTGTCCTTCCCCAGACCGTCACCTGCCGGCCAGGGGCTGGGGCTGCCGGGGAGGCACAAAGCCAATTTCTTCCCGTAAAAAATGATATGAGGTGAAAAACCGTTTACTGCGCATTAGGATCCATGGTTGGGCCATTTGTATGTTTTACTGGAATGGTTATGTCATCAGATGAAGCCTGAAAAATTCATCACAGGCAGGGAGCCTGCCAGGGACCCAGTCTAGGGAGGGGGTGAGGGTGGGGGATGGGGAGAGACAGGTGTTGTGGGGGACATGCCCTGCCTTCAGGTCACTCAGGTTTACATGGAACGGCCTGGCGAACCCCCCACCAGCTCTGCAGGTACCCGACTTCCTAAATAGAAAGCTCAGAGGCTCCCTTCACTGCGGTCCTTCCTGACTGGCTCTGGGGATGCACTGATCTATCACTCCCAGTTCAGAAGTCCTTTTCAGGACTTTTCATCGCATGCCGACATGCTGACCACCAGGCTGGGGACCCAGAGGTGATAAAAACAGCGTCCCCGTCACCTATCAAGACTTTCCCCTCCGTCCTTTGAGCCTGGACCAAACCACCCTACAGTCAAAAGAAGCAACTAAGAAGCACCCGGAAAGCTGAGGAGCAGGTATCTAGGCACAGAGAGTGGAATGCCGCAGGCGGGAAGTACGGGAGTGTCACTCGAATGGATGGCCTTCATCAGGAGTTTATGAGTGCCAGAGCTGGCCCCTGAAATGCCAGCCTTCACGTCCATTGTCCTCCTGTATCTGCCGCCATGCCTCTGAACACAGTGGCTTTAGGAAACAGATCAGCCCAATGCGGTATGACTCTAGGAATGGGGGGCCTTTCAGGCCCCCCTGTCACACCACTGATCCCCAGCCACATAGGACCCTCCAACCTCAGAGCTTGAAGGACAAAGAAAATGCCTGCCCTGAGCCCCTTGTTTCCTGGGTGAAGAAGCTGAGGCTGGTGTTAGAAACCTGTTTTCCCACTCCCAGCTCTCCACGCCCCACCGCTGCTCCAGGCCACGTTTGGCCGGTGCTGGGGACCCTCAAGTCACTAGCAGCCACCTTCCCTGACCAAAAGGCACAGCCCTCCACCTCTCAGTCTCAAGCAGCCAGGACAGGGGCTGGGACACAAAGTATGCTTGTCACAGCCTCACTCCACCATCTCACTTCCCCTTTTCATGATGAGTCGCTCCCTGGGGACCGCCCAGTCGAGGGATAGGGACACAAGCTTCTGTGTCCGTATCCCCCCTTCACGTGGGGACCGGGAAAGCGATTCCCAGTGCCTGAAGGAGAGGGGCAGGAATGCCACGTGATGCCAGGGCAGGAAACGGGCTGTCAAGGTTGGTGCCTGCATGCCCGAACCACAGGACAGCCACGAGGTGGATCGAGGACAAGAGGAACAGGACGGTCGATGAAGGTCCTCGACCACAAGTGGAAACAGTGGTTGGCGGCCAAGCGCGCTGGCGTGACGCTGATCGCTGTTACAAGTTCATCTGAGGATAAGTCAGACGCTGCGTTTACACAGCATCAACTCAGCTGTTGAAGTCATCCTTCCAGGTGAAGGAAACGGGTGCCAGAAGAGAAAAATGTCCCCCACATCCTGTAGCAGAGGCTCGTGTCCAGGCCTGACACGTGCAATTTCCCATGGAGCGAGAAGGAGGCAAGACTCTCCCAAGGACCTGAGTCCAAAGATAGACGGTCCACAGCAAGAAACAGGATCCCGCCTCTGGGAGGCAGGCTGGGGGAGCAGGCAGACAGGCACACTCTCGGCTGAAGGCGTCCTGAGTTTTAATTGCTGCTCTGCCACTTACTAAACGTGTCCCCTTGATCAGTTTCATTAACCTCCCTCTGACTCAGTTTTCCGCTCTGTAAAATGGGGAGAATAAGAGCACACACACACACACACACACACCCCTTATAAGGCTGCCTATGGGTCTCAGAAATTATCCCTGCAAGCATTTAGAACAGTGCCTGGCACGTGGTAGGGGCTACAGAAACGCTCAATGAAATAAATGCATCTGACATCAACCAAAAAACAAAAGGCAGAAATATTTCTCGATCTAGAATTTCACTGTAGGTAAAACTGGGAGCAAGGGAAGGGGACATCCCAGCACACATAGTGAGTGACACGTATGTCATCTCCCTCAATTCCTGTCGTGTGTGCAGGCATAGTCTATGACCTTAGAATGTTGCCTAAGAAACAAGTTTCTAAACCATTCATCTTATTTTCTTACTTAATTCCAAGATAAAATTAGGGTTATGTCCCTTTGGGAGAAAATGCGACCCCCCAATATAGGCAGCTATCCAGAGAAAGCCTATTAGCATCACATATTTAAAGGGACATCAATATTTTTTCTGACAGAGTATTAGTAACAATAAATAAATTGCCAAATTGCACTGCAAACTAGCAGCAACTGCTTGGTATTTGAGTGACAGTTAATGTCTCACGGGAAATAGCAGTGACAGCTAAACTTGTCACCAATGACATGGTCTCAATTGCTCAGTACGGGAGTGGAACGGGGTGATCTGAAAGCTGGGGTTGATGACACTCAGGGCAGGGGAGGACCAGCACGTAAAGGTGGGCTGTGTGCTGTCGGGGGGCAGCCTGAAGCCTGGTGTCCAGGCAGGGGCAGAGGAGAGGGTCCGGGGCTCAGATCTGGGGCTCAGGTCCGGAGACAGCTCTAACTTTCCCCAGCCTGGTGTGACTGAGCCAGAAGTTGACCTGAGTGGGGAGGCAGGACATATGGGAACACTTCTGGGTATTGATAGCCTGCACAGCAGGGGGATATTCAGACCACTTGGGGCTAATGTGGGGGAATCCCAGAACCCAGTGAGCCCCGAGAAAGGACGTAGCCTAGGCAGTGGTCGGGAAACTCGTTAGTCAACAGAGCCAAATATCAACAGTACAACAATGGACATTTCTTTTGAGAGCCAAATTTTTTAAACTTAAACTACATAGGTAGGTACGTTCCTTATCGAGGTAGTGCCTGCATGTGGTATTTTGTGGAAGAGCCACACTCAAGGGGCCAAAGAGCCGCATGTGGCTCGCGAGCCGCGGTTTGCCAACCAGGGGCCTAGGGCAGGCGTGACCAACAGTTTTTGCCCCGGGCCAGATTAGAAAGAAAAGTTTTTTCACGGGCCAGATGAAATATTAAAATTAAAAAATGTTAAATACAAAAATGACTCGTTTAAGTAAACAAAATTTTTATTATGTAATTCGTTAATGAATAAATGTAAGTAATTTAGTATAACAAGTTCACAAAAAAACTAATGTGACGTGTTGAGGTGCTTTGCATCGCCTATTATTTTTTTAGTATCTGGCTCTATACTTGTAGTAGCTATTCTTAACACAGCCTCCAAATGTAAATCATTCAATCTTGATCTTGTTGTATTTTTATTTAGATTCATTAAAGAAAAAGTTTGTTCACAAATATAAGTTGAGCTGAAGATTACTGAAGATATGGTAGTTTATGTCTAATGATTTAAAAGTACCACTTATTTCATTTCCACAGTGCATCGTGTGGAGAATATTAAAAATTTAATTGCGGGCTGCATAAACTCATTACACGGGCCAAATGCGGCCCGCAGGCCGTATATTGGCCATGCCTGGCCTAGGGGGTCAGGAGGCTGGGGCTGGCAGGGGCCGGGAGGGGTAGAGCCCAACCCTCACCATGGGGAGAGGGGAGAGTGGAGAGCAGAGAGAGTCTGGTTACAAGAGACCCAAATGGAAGACCAAATAGTGGGGCCAGAATAAGGAAGCTGTCACTCTCAGGGGTACTACATCCAGCCCAAGGGACACCAGGGGTGGGACAGCCCAATGATCCAAAGCCTTCCAGGCAGGGGGGTAAGGGCAGGATGAACAGGGCAGGGATAGCTGGGGACAGAGGGAGAACGTCAGGTGTGGTGAGGGGACCCACAAGTCTGGGAGCCAAATACTGACCTCCCAATGCCGCAGGAAGGGAACAGAAAGGAGCACAGACACGGGGCCCTGAGACAGGCCACAAACTGCGTCAATGGCACCGCCCTATTCACAGGGCATGTGGGAGGGACTTGTCCACATCACATGGCCTTGGCCAGAGGGTGTGACTGTCCGCTTACCTCGGGTCCCCAAACTGCCCTCATATAAATTGTTTTAAAATGTTCTGTGGAAATGAAACTGTTAGTGGGTTTTTGGTTGAGGGAGGGGTGACAGACATTACAGACTGCAGGGAACGCTCACCTGGTATGTTATGAATTTCAGGTGTTTTTTTTTTTCTTTTTAACAGAGACAGAGAGAGAGTCAGAGAGAGGGATAGATAGGGACCGACAGACAGGAACGGAGAGATGAGAAGCATCAATCATTAGTTTTTCGTTGTGACACCTTAGTTGTTCATTGATTGCTTTCTCATATGTGCCTTGACCATGGGCCTTCAGCAGACCGAGTGACCCCTTGCTGGAGCCAGTGACCTTGGGTCCAAGTTGGTGAGCTTCTGCTCAAACCAGATGAGCCCGCACTCAAGCTGACAACCTGGGGTCTCGAACCTGGGTCCTCCGCATCCCAGTCTGATGCTCTATCCACTGCGCCACCGCGTGGTCAGGCATCAGGTTTTAATTGTTTATGACAATTGCCACTATTCTAATAAAGTGTAATAAAAATATAATAAATAACACTATATAATGTCACCCTGCCTCCCAGGAGTGGCTCAGATAGACAGCGGATATGGGTGGAAGTCACAATAGGGCAATGCTCAGATCAGCCCCAGAAGGTGCACAGGGACAGGGTCAGAATACATAAGGACCAGAACACGTGCCGTACTGGCCAAATAACTAGGAGTGAGGTTCAAGGCAGTCTGTGGAACAGGACTGGTCTGGGCCACGGAGAATCGTGCAGAAGCAGTCCCTTGGGGAGGAAGTGTACAGAATCGAGCAGGGAATCCTTCACACTTGAAGCTTAGGCTCATCCTATTGGCTTTACCCATTCCACGCCAATCATGTTATTCAAATATCCTAGTGTCTTTTTTTGAAGACTTGGTCAGAAAATTATGGGCATTCGAACTACACTGAAACTTAGAGCAATTCAACTTTCCGGTTTGGAAGATGAATGAATTGCCAAGGTCATAAAACTAAAAGTGACCCCAGGAGCTCTGACTCCCCTTCCTGGGCTCTTTCTATGACACCATCATGAAGCTGGGAATCCTGCCCCATTTATGCTTCTAGCCACATCTATGGAGCATCCACTGTGGGTTAGGCATGGTAAGAAACCTGAAACACCACACAGCCAGGGTAGATTTCTACTGCAAACTCAGACTTCTAGTGGGGCTCATGAGACTGCAGCCATGCTGTGGGTACCCCGAGTGTGTGTTCCACTCTGTGGCCTGGCAAACACGCCTTGGAAACCTTACAGGTTATAAACAGATGACAGCAAATGTGACAGAGGAATAGAGGATTGATTTTGTTATGTCAAGAGCTACTCCTAATTTATTTACTCTGTAATTACCAATTCCTTCAGAGACATCTATTCTAGCAGTCCAAGGCATGGTCTTACCTCCCTCGTCCCATCCTCTACCCTAACACACAGCCCTTAGATCTACCTGCAAAGGGGCCTTGAAAATTCAATAGTCTTTCCAAGGTCACAGAGCAAGCCAAGGGCAAGACAGAGAGAGAACACCATGTCTCAACTTCCCAGGTCCAGGGCTGGACTCCCTTTCACGTGACCTTACCCTGCATAAAGTTCTGTCAATCAGAGGAGAAAAAGGCACCCAATCGGGAACTTCGTAAGTCACTGGAATAAAGAAAACACCCGGGTCTCATCCCTGGAGAGGGATGGCGGCAGAGAGAGGTACAAAAAGGCCAGAGGTGTGAGGCAGTGTCTCTAAGCCCAGCGGTGCTGACTTGTTAACAAAGTCTCTCTTTGCAGTGAAGCGAGGACCCAAACCCTGCTCTTCCCATCATTCAAGCCTCTCTGCTGTTCTTTTAATAGAAGCATTTTCCTGCCTTCCTCTCGACCCTCAAAAATACAAAACAAAACAAAAAAACCTCACAAATATGTTGTGTGAGATATCAGAACTAATTAGACCAAATGGTGTTCATATCTGTCGCTGGTTTTTTTTCTGGGGGAGAGCAGCCTGTGTCATGCAGGGACATTTTGTTAACTAATTAAAGACAGTTTTTAGGGGAGAGTGTCATGTTCCTGGGGAAAGAGGGATGGGAGGATTGAAGAAGCTGCCGGATGGGTGGATTAAGGAAAACTAAGAATAGAGATAAAAGGTGATGACAGCAGAGTGACCAAGAAGGTGGTGTGGGCAGCCAGCTCCACACTTCTTCATACAGTCAAAAGAGGACACTGTTTGCATACAAGTATAAGAGCGCTGATCACACCAAAACAAAATAATAAGACTAATAGGAAAAAGGAGGTAGTTGGTCCAAAGTTGGTACTTAGTGGTTGTTAGTACTACCGTTTCACAAACCAGAGCAGAAACTATGTCTTATTTTCATTATACTCTGTGACTCTCAACACAATACGTGGGGTTGGTAGCTACTTCAAAATTTTGGCTGGAATATGGCAGAGGAAAAAGAAGAAACATTTACATAAGCCTCCTTTGAACCAAGGTCTTTTGATGTGATTTTCTCACTGAAAAATATCTGAAGAGAAGTAACAGAAAACGAACCTGAGGATATTGACTTGGAAGACGAGAAGGCTTGGGAGAGACTTTCCACTGTCTTCATACACTCAGAGCGTTGTCATGCGAAAAAGGGGATGGATTAATTCCAAGAGACCAAACTAAGTCTGATTGGAAAAGGCATCAGAAGGGGGACTCTGATCTGAAATAAGGGAGAACTGTTTAATGAGTAGGACTGTTCTGGAACGGAAACCGTCTGCCGTGGGACAGAGAAGGCAACCATGTCCCTGCATGTTTGAGCCCAGGCTGTGGGACATCAGTCAGAGACGTCTACAAGGGACTCCTGCAATGGGCCGTGACACTGAGGTTCCAGGAGTCTGGCAACTGTGAGCTGCATCAGGCTGAATTTCAGTTGAACATGATAGGGACTATTTTGCCCGAGGAAGTAATAGGATAAGGCTCTGAGAAAGGCTCTGAAACCCTCTTAATTCAGAAGTCCTTAAAAATGGGAGAAGGATATGCAAGAACACGGAAATGCCTGGCTAGTGCATGGCCCAGGCACAAGGCAAGGGACAGGTACGTAGGGACATGATTTCCAGAGCTCTCCCTATTCTCACCTCGTCTGCAACACCCACAGTGACAAGAGAAGGCACACTTGGAGGAGAGCTGAGGAACTGAAGGATATATGTGTTCAGTCAATGCTCAGACCCCTAATCTCTCTCTAACA